>NC_138147.1:0-1492500 GCF_964199315.1 Orbicella franksi | reverse complement strand
CCGAATCTATGTTCTATTGCATCGGTAAACTCACGGTTCCCTAACCTATAGCAGCACTACGCGAGAACTAGAGAGCTCAGAACACTAGATAGACACCTTTATTTAAAAGTAAAAACTCTTTAGGTGAAATTTCAGGGTAGTCCCTTCAGGGAGCTTACAAAGCATCTCTGCTATCAATGAGAGCCCTGAAGCTATTACCTAACACAGAATACACAAACTAGCAAGAACATACTGAACAGTTTCAGCTTTCGCTCACGGCTGGCTTAGACACCAATAATAGGAATATTTTTTCAGTTCAACATAAACAAACAAATTTGTAAGGGAAAAAGGACCAGAAGTTGGCCGCACGCCGATTTCGTTCATGCTTGAGTTTAGCGTTTTCATTGCCTTTCGCGGTCTTTGGAGGACGCAGTTTCTGACTACAACTGGGCAAAAACAAAAAAAACAGGGAAAAGATTTCTTTCGAGTTAGCATTAAGTTTTAGAAATTGTAAGTTTTAAGTTCAATTAAGCTCAATGCATAAATGACAAGATAATTGAATTTGGTTTCCATAGAGGAGTTCACGTTCTAATGGGCATTATGGGTAATCAGGGCAACTTAACAAAGACGCAAAGCCGTAAAACAAATGTTTAGCTTTATATTTCCGTTCTGATTTCATATTTGGAGACGAAACAAATACTGTGGACGGAGAAACCCCTCTCCTAGGTTTACCAACGTTTTTGAGCCGATCGAGTAATTGCTGGGGGCATAGGAAATGATCTGATCAAATCTTAGCCGCTCAAGCCACAAAAATAACATCTCCGTTACTCTGATAAGTAGGCTAATGCCTAGCTCAACTTGATCGACTCAAAAACGATAGTAGATGTAGATGTATTTACAGCAAAAGTTTCCTCTCGAAAATGAAACTCAGAACGGAAATATGAAGAAAACCGTATATTTTGCCGCTTTGTTTCTTTACAATCTTGCCCTAATTACCCATAATGACCCTTGCAGCGTGAACTCCTCTCTTACACTTTCAAGTAATGGAATGGAATGGAACTTTATTGCACACTCCCAAAAATGGGTTTTTCAGTGAACAATACAAATACAATAACTATACAATAAAAATACAATGGATTAAAAAAGTGTAACACTATCCTTGTTTCAAAAACTCGTCAAGCATCTTTGCTTTAAGATTTTTCTTAAAGTTTACTGAACCTTTGCACAGTTTTAAATCTTTATCTAATGAATTCCATAAGTTTACTATCCTGTATTGAAATGTCCTCTGACCAGCAACGAGTAAAAGTTTTCATTCAGGAAAATACAGAGAAACGCGGGATTTGTAGCCTTCAACATAAACAAATGAATTCTGAATAAATTTCAGAAGCAGCGTTTCTGGATCTTTCTGGAACTAACCTTTATTCTATTCCCAAAACGTTTTGAACGTTAACGTTGAATCACTTCGCCAAGCGTATGAAGTTTGTCAGACTACTCGCAAACATTTCGAAGTCTTTTACTATCGTGAAGACTGATTCCGGCCACGTTTTCAATTCCTGCATTTCCTCATCAAAGTATTTTTGAAATAATTAGTACACCATCTACCTTTCACCGAATACCTTTTTCTTTCCTCTACTAAACCTTTTACTTTTCTTAAACTTTTGTTTGCTTTCTTCGGTGGATTTTCTGTGTGGACTTTATTCTTTCAGTCGCTCTGGTTGGTTTACCGCGTCATTTCATGCTGGGAATAAATAACTTGATCATAACGAAGGTACAATAAATTTTCCCCTCTTTGAAGAACGTTTTCCATAGATATTTCATAATATTTCAATAAACCCACTTGGCATGTTGGGTAGGCTCGATTTCCAGCCGTTTAGGGTCAGTCTCCAGCCGTGGGCTCCCAACGATGGGGGTAAGGAACGTGGGCTCACAAAGCAGCCGCAAGTCGACTAGATATCGGGGGAACACTCAAAAAGCTTGTAAATCACTCGCTTAACAGCTCATGATTTACAAGCTTTTCTCGTGTTCTCATAACATCCCGCGTGGGTTTATTGTGCCGGAAACACATAGAAAGAGTGGTCTATTTTGAAATAATTGGATTAGGAGCTCGAAATTTCTATTTAAGAAATACTGATAGATTCCATGTTGCCGTGCCGGCCGTTCAAATAAATCACAGATGACGTCAATATGGTAAGAACATCGGGGACACACTCGTCTAACGGCTTGTGTGCCTCTTTTTTGTTCTAAGTACCACATTTTGACGTCATCTGTGATATTTTTACTGAACAGACGCACGGCAACATGGAAGCTATATTTTTTACATAATCAGAAGAAACAAAAGCAAGTTAATGACGCCATCTTTACAACGTCTGTTGAATAAAATAAATAAATGTTGAATGCTTATAGTGGCCCGGTATAGTGGTCGATGTCCTTAGCTACAACTAGCCAGTTCTCAGGCATGTCTGTTCTCCAATAGACCAATTTCAATATATTAGCCTAACACAATAGACCTCAGTACGAGGCTCTGGGGAATAAATACAGAGGGTTTATTCCCCAGAGCCTCGTGCTATGGTCTATTGTGTTACGCTGAATTTTAATATATTGAAATTGGTCCATTGTTAAATGACCTCAGATAGAGTACCGTAGCCAACAAGAGAACGGCATTTGTGAAAGAACGCTAGTATATTAATGTAAATACTTAGTTAGTCCACACGAATCCGGTGAAAACTGTTACCGAAATCGCAAACTCCTCAGAGTGAAGATTTTTGACATCGCCTTTTTGCTGTAAAATGTAATTCAAGAGTTTTTTTTCCGTATAATAACAGCTATCATAAACTCGCGAAGGTCATGGGCTCAATTAAATTTTCAATTTCTTCACCTGATCTTCTCTCGTTGTTTTGTCAACAAAGGAACAATTAAATGGCAACAAAAAGAATGGGAATGGAAATCGTCCAATTCGGAAGCGTAAACAAGGCCAATTTCGCATAATTTTTGGGCGAAACGAAATAATTTTTATATTTCATTGCCAATGTTGTGTTTCTTTTAAAAAATTGCATTCTTTTATAGATCACCACAAGCTTAAGAGGCTTTGAAAACAAATCGTGAATAAATATAATCACATTACCTTAACCTCCCTGCGTAACAGACCAACTCTCTCAAACTTCACGAGCCCTCGGATGGTACTTTCGACCGTGTAACTTGGAATAGGAACTTCTTTCATGTTAAGCAGATTCGGGGGCATTCAATTTTCAAACCAGCCGACCCTGACAAGGTCTCGTGGAAGGCATGATGCAGATCTAAGTCTCGACTTGACAGATCGTGAAAAAAACAAAAACAAAAACAAAAAAACCCACGATTATCAATTTGAAATTATGAAGGTACAACTACAATTTTTGTCGTTTTTCGAGTTTTATAGGTACGGACCAAACTTCATGAGGAAGTCTCCTTCACGTAGAAAAAGGAACTCATGGTTTGAAGAATTGACTGTTAAAAACAGCTATAACAAGTCCATGCAGAATTTGCAC
Source organism: Orbicella franksi (assembly GCF_964199315.1). Classification (NCBI taxonomy): domain Eukaryota; kingdom Metazoa; phylum Cnidaria; class Anthozoa; order Scleractinia; family Merulinidae; genus Orbicella; species Orbicella franksi. Next base: position 1,489,000 of record NC_138147.1, on the reverse strand, counting down.
TTTTGGTCTCGGGACAATGTGACTTCCAGTTTATCAGTGATGTCCGTGACGTCCATGATAAGGATCGAGAGATCAACTAAACAAATAAACTTTAAACAGTTGTGTTTTAAAAACAGTCACGCCTCGTCACTGAATAAATACAAGCACATTTACTGAAGCTTATTGAATATTTCAGACCATCCAAAGCGAGCATTTGGAGTAATCTCGTTTGGAGAGCTTAAAACACATCGTGCAATAAGAATAAATCTAAACAAATCGTTCTAGCAGAGTATGGTAAATAAAAATGGTATCAAACCCCAAACAAAAGTAAAAATTAGAAAACAACAAGACCTTTGACCTGTTGTGACAGCTGCGAGTCCACAGTCGAATGCTTGACAAAAACGTATGAAGCAAAATAAGTCGAAAGACCAAATTTTAAAGTACAGAACGGGTGACAAATGTACAAACAAAACGAAGGAGTCGGAGTCCTGTTTACGACCAGATTTTTGTTGAGGCAGGTCCATTTTGCAAGTGGCGATGTTTGCTTTTCCATCCTTGATCTGTCTGTGCAGAGCGTTGGCAAAACGGGCATGCCAGAAAATACATCCTCCGGCTTTCAACTCTTTTTAAAAACTGATGTCTCGTCAAAAAAATGCGTCGAGTGTTCATTTTACCCACTAATCTGCCGCCGCGAACGAAGGAACACCTAATGGCAAGTTACAGAGAGGTTGCCATTTGGAAGACGTGTAGAAGCGTGACGCGAGGTCGCCTGAATCACACGAGTGCGCAATGAGTGAATGAGTTACGAATCAAGTGTCATGAGTTTTAAGTCTTGAGCACATAGGTCAGTGGTAAATTGCACTCCGTTTAGTCTGCATAGCAGGTTTAAAACGTGAGAGGACAGCGGGGATGGAAATAATCTCTTACGCAGCTGTTAGACATGTACTTGGATGGCCACGCAACGTTCCTCCCCTCTGTTGGTTTGGAGACGCGTTGCGTGACGCTGCGTATGGGAATGGGTGGAAGAGTCAAGATCCGATTACGGATTAAGGAATGAGTCCCTGGTCTCGTGTATACGCTGTCTGGAGGCCACGTTCGTCCACCTAAAATATAATGTCTCTATAATAATACCAGAGAAAGAAAGTTAGAGCTCGTGAACAATGATTTCAGATTCCCAATAAATTGAAATAACTATCAGTACATGTGCACCGAATAATCAACGTAAAATCTAATTCAATTAATTGGACACACATGAATTAGATGCTGGGTAGACAACTAAACTTAAGCCTTTGAATACTAAGAGAACGTAATCTCGCATATTCACAAGTACAGAATGGTAAACTAATTGGTTTTTCATGTTCAGAGTGTGATTTTTCACAAGCAACGGCTGGTTGAGCGGCCCCAGCCTCGTTCTCGAAGTCTCCACCCTGGCAACGAGATCGCGGCGGCCCAAGCTTGTGTTCATTTTAATTGATCTGTGGTTCAGAGTTTGGTTCGATGTTGCCCTCGTGACCTGGAACCGAAGTCTGGCTGAAGCACCACCTATTCGAGTCTATAGGTGCCCACAACCTGCAGTTTTAATTCTACAGACCGCAGGCCAGGAGGGGAGAAAAAGAGCGAATATTTTACAATCAGTGTTTCAGCCAGAAAATTTTACTTGAGGGCTGAAGTGGCCCCTGAAGACCATTTTCAAGGGGCCAATACGTTAGGAAAGGGGCCAATAAATTGAAAGGTACAGAAGGAAAAAATGTACCAGGGTACCAAGCAAAATAAAACAGTTTATTAGGATCTATGATAGAATTTAATAGTAAGTGCTTTTTGAAGTATCTCTACTCAATAGTTTCTTTTGAATCAGATATTAGAATGAAGGATCCGTGTATTATAAGAGAGATATCGATAGGCATACATGACATAGTCAATGATCAAGGCTTTACAATGCATTATAGGGCGATTTCGAACACGGTAAGCCATTTCGAAATTTCCGATGTGAGAGAAGCAAAGGGGATGGATTGACTTCGTTTCTTATGTTGAATGTTTTAGAAGCAGAGATCTTTCAATATCATTTTCTAGAATGGCATAATGTGTGACAAAATAACGGTTATTGATTGTCAACACAGAGAAATGTAGTTGCCATTATGGCAACTAAACCAGAATTTTTGCTTGGTTACCAAAGATGAAATATTAGTTGCATTGGCGACCGTATCGGTCGCAATTTCGAGCCCTAGGATGTCTTTTAAAATACTATGCCTGTGTTAAGCCTGCAGCCTTCATTTTTCTTGGGGCCATCTCTCATTACGACGCGGGATTCCCGCAATGGCGCGGTCTCGCGGTAACACTGTGCAATTAACAGAGACTGTGACCGACTTTGGTTATTAGAATTTTTTTTTTAATATTAAGCCATTGTTTGCAAATTCATATAAAGTAGTTTCTTCATAATTAGTTGCAAATCCGTACACATTCTTACTAAAAATTTCACCTTGTACAAGTCAACTCCTAACTAATAAAAATTTTAACTTAAATTTAATCTCCAAATTCTAAAGTTAGATTCCTCTTTAAGGGGAAACGAATTTGAGTGCTTAAAGGTCCCTAAACGAAGCAATTGGACAGCACTTGGTGTCCTATTATTTGACCTTTTCGTTTTTATCATCATATTATACACCACAGCACTAATCGCCTGGATCTTCTTCATGTTGGTCCTCCATCAACATCTTCAGTTGAGCCCTTGCACTTTCTAAGAACAGGTCCAAACCATGAAGGTGCTTTTGTCGAGCAGCTCTATCGGCCTGTTGGAAGAAAGGACCACAAGTGTGAACAGTGCAGAACATTGAGAGCCAAAATTGAAACAAGGGAGAAGCAGAAGCAGTTTCCTCTAACGAGAACTTTACTGATTTGAATGTTTGTAGTGATCGATGAGCTTAGTTACATCTAGCTAGTTCTCAGGCATACCACTTAAACTGAGAGAAAGAAATATTTCAAATAAACATAATAGCCCTAAAAATCCCAATTCGCGGGAGACAGACCAGTGGCTATTACGAACAGGTAAAAGCCCTAGGAGGTTAGATAACGAGCACATTCAGAAAAAAAGGATCAATACGGGAAAAAGGCAACAAAAATAAACTGTTGTTACAACGAATATCCATTCGTTAGAATATTAAATACTGTAAGGCCACTAAAACACGTGAATTTATCTACACAAAAGGAAGCCTGCCTCGCACCTCTTGCTTAACTTTTAAGTATTCCAACATTTCTCTCTTCGTTTCATCCTTTATTTCGTGCGCAAACTCTTTTCCATTTTGTCTTTCCTCCTTCACAACCTCTTCTAGTACCATCTACGACAAAACCAGAATGATTTCAACAGAATCAGTACATCGTCAATTTGGCAACAAACAAAAAATGTGGGAAGCACCGTGACCCATTGGTTACGGCATACATGACTCTGGATCGGGTGGTCCTGGTTCGATCCGGCACTGAAGGGGGACATTGTATTGTGTCCTTCGGCAAGACAATTAACTCCCACAGTTCCACTCCCCATCCAGGGGTATCCAGCTGTTTCAAGAAAGGTTGTTACATAAAAGCGTATGGGACATTGCCGGCTGTTGTTATGGGTGGCGATGGTTGATTGTTGCTTGCTGAGGTTCACGGTGACAAGGACAAAGCACGAGTACAAGTGTTTGTGCTGTTTTCTTCTATCACACTGAAATACCTTGAGCTTCGAACAAGCAACAGTAAACCACTATCACCCATAATACCTTTCGCCATGGTCGCGCACGCTTATGCGCTTTTGTTAAACAACTTTTCTCATGATAGCTGTGACAGTGAAATGGGCACCGAATTGTGTGGGAAACTAGAAAAAGTGCTTGAGTGAACTAAAATACTTTTAGAGGAGGTCACTTCATGCTAGAAAGCAAGCAGATCAGCGACTTAGCTTATTCACCCATATTCATCTAGCCTGAGTAGCAAGCGTTCTCCTACCAGCGAATATTTTCCCGCCTGCTGGTCGAGTGAAAACAGGGACGAGAGAAAAAAAATAAAGAATGCGGAAAAAGCTCTTGCGTTCTTACAGGAACGCGGGCTAACCAGGCTAGTTTGGAAAAGAAAAACTTAATCCAATCAAGTAGTGGTGGAAATTACCATCGTTATTCAAGGGAAAATTGTCAGTAATTTCAACGGACTCACTTTACTGGTTTCTCTCTCTTCCTTAATAGTCTCCTCCACAAGTTTCTGTAGCCTTTGCCCTTCTTGGTCTGTTAATGTTTTTATATTTTCCTGTAGAGAATCAAAACAACACGTAATACAGTCAGGTACTATATGACGACTGGAGTTTCCATAAGTTAGCTCTGTATAGTTTCTTAGTCGCGTCAGTAATGCCTATGAAAATACCTGTGGCTCTTTACAGTTCGCGCAATAGTCCTGATGTTATTCATGGAGACAAAAAATGAAAAAAAAAAAAACCAACACACTCCGAAAATACAATTTTTCTCCCAGACGTTTTCTCGAGTTCCCTTCACTGTAATTCGTCAAAATTTAGCCTGTGAACAGGCTTTCTTTTTTTTCGCGCCCTCGCCAAATTTTTTACACCCTCGCCGTGAGCCTGTTTACAGGCTAGTTAAAATTTAGCCAAAATGTAGGACAATTATTTTTTTCAGCGACAAGTCATATTGGAAATATTTACGGCAATAGAAAGTCAAAAAACCAAAACCGTAAATTGCGAATTTACGAAGAACCCGTGTATACAACCCCTTTTATCTCCTGGAAATCTCGTTCTTTTGTAAGAATTCTCGTTAATCAAAGCGCGTAAAAGACTGAAGTCTTGAGCATCGAACACGGCTTTATTTCAAAACTTAAGCCACTATTTTTACAATAACGATCAAGAAAATTTTACCCGTACTTATTACGTTTTGATTGAACTGAAGGTGGAGGAGACGAAAAGTGAACTCTTGAAGAGTTCACTTTTCGTTACTTCATACTGGTTTTCTACAAAATGAAGCCATTACTTTTGGGCTTGCTGTGATCTGTAGTAAACTGTTTAACTTTCTGACACCATGCTAGAATTTCTCTATGATCATAGTGTACCTAAGCGCACATAAACTGACCTTGTGTTCTGATATGAACTCTTCATATCTCCTCCTTTCCTCTTTCCTCGCCATCTCCACGGCTTCAGCCCTCTCCTGCCGTGCATCCTTTGGAGAAAAAATAAAATAAATACTGCAATACTGCAGCTTTACACAAAAGAAGTATTATTTCAATCCCCAAATACTTAAATTAATCAATGCCTACAAGAGAATCCGGTTGGTTAGCAACTGGTTAAGATAGTTGATAATGAAAAAAGTCTTTCTGAAAATGAAATTTAGAAACAAACGAAATAGAAATATAGAAAAATGAGATCTCCAAATGGCAAACACAAAGACAAACACAAGCATGCTCTGATTGCGGTAGAAACCATGTCATAATCATTAGACTATCTAACATCATAGTGCTGTGTTTCAGAAAAGTTTAAAGCAAATCACACTTGTACAAGAAGAGCGCCGAGCACTAACGAGGGCATACGCTTAAGCTACGTGTCACACTTGAATATATCTTTAACACATAAATATCCAACACTCATGAGATATTTCACATACGCCTGCAATATGTACATAGAAATATTCTAAGCCCTTTTTCCTGCGGTCCATTGAGAGGGTAGGCACTTCATTTTGCATTTTTTAGTATATTAACCATTTAAACCAAAACTACTTTGCAGAACTCATGATCTAATAATAAAACTAAACCAAATAGAAGGTACCTCAACAAATTTGTCTATAGCTTCTTTGCTCTTTAATCTTTCTTGATCCAAGTAGGATTCAATTTCTTCCTAAGAATGGAAAATGAATAAAAATGTTTCGTAATTTTACAACTTCGTCAAGAACAAAAACTCTCACAGCATGTAGTTTGATAATGTACATTTTATTTACAAATGGCGGACTCTTCTAACCTTGTGTCTTTGTTTTTCTTCCTCTAGTAAATCATTGGCTTTCTGTTCATTGCGTTTTGTCTCATCCTGTAACGTTCTTTCAAAGCTTTCTTGCTACAAGACAGAAAGTCTATGTATTAGTTTTTCAGAGTTATCTCAAAAGAGGAAGCAAAATCATTGATTTTCAGGAGCTCTCTGGGTAACTAATAAGTCACTGTACAACACAGTAATATGTTTAAACCAATCACAGCAAAGGACACAAGTCTTCCAGATCCACGTCTTGGATCTTTCTGACACATACTTCCGCAACTAATCGTGATCGCTATTAACTGAGTGCTAATATTTGTGCATTTGGCCAGAGTTTAAAGAAACTCTGCCCATATGATACATGTATGATAAGATCGGCAATTATTTTGCTCATCTTAGTTTTAAGAGGTTCATTTACTTTTAAACCAGTTTTCACCTGCTCTTGAAGGAACTCCTGGAATTTCTTTCTTTGATCTTCCAATAGTTTTTCCATCTGAATCTTGTTCTCTTCTTGTTGCTCCAATACGGCTTTTCTTGATAATTCCTTTGGAGTGATATGGAAAGGTTGGTCAAACTTCAAGAAGGAGATGGGAGAGGAGGAGAAGGAGGAGGATATTGTGGAGGAAGATGTGTAGGAAGAGGAAGAGACGAAAGAATAGGTGGAAGAACTAAGAGGATGAAGAGCAGGAGAATGAGGAGCAGAAGGAAGAGGTGGAAATGAAAAAGAAGAAGAGGAAAAGAGGAGGAGGAGGAAGAGGACGAGGACGAGGAGGAGGACGAAGAGGAGGATGAGGAGGAGGAGGAGGAGGATGAGGACGAGGACGAGGATGAGGATGAGGAGAACGAGGATGAAGAGGAGGAGGAGGAGAAGGAGGAGGAGGAAGATGAGGAGGAGGAGGAGGAGGAGGACGCCGAGGAGGAGGAGGAGGAGGAGGAAGATGAGGAGGATGAGGACGAGGATGAGGAGAACGAGGATGAAGAGGAGGAGGAGGAGAAGGACGAGGACGAGGATGAGGAGAACGAGGATGAAGAGGAGGAGGAGGAGAAGGAGGAGGAGGAAGATGAGGAGGAGGAGGAGGAGGAAGAGGAGGACGAGGACGAGGATGAGGAGAACGAGGATGAAGAGGAGGAGGAGGAGAAGGAGGAGGAGGAAGATGAGGAGGAGGAGAACGAGGATGAAGAGGAGGAGGAGGAGAAGGAGGAGGAAGATGAGGAGGAGGAGGAGGAGGAGGAGGAAGATGAGGAGGACGAGGACGAGGATGAGGAGAATGAGGATGAAGAGGAGGAGGAGGAGAAGGAGGAGGAGGAGGAAGATGAGGAGGAGGAGGAGGAGGACGCCGAGGAGGAGGAGGAGGAGGAGGAAGATGAGGAGGACGAGGACGAGGATGAGGAGAACGAGGATGAAGAGGAGGAGGAGGAGAAGGACGAGGACGAGGATGAGGAGAACGAGGATGAAGAGGAGGAGGAGGAGAAGGAGGAGGAGGAAGATGAGGAGGAGGAGGACGAGGACGAGGATGAGGAGAACGAGGATGAAGAGGAGGAGGAGGAGAAGGAGGAGGAGGAAGATGAGGAGGAGGACGAGGAGGAAGATGAGGAGGACGAGGACGAGGATGAGGAGAACGAGGATGAAGAAGAGGAGGAGGAGGAGGAGGAGGAGGAAGATGAGGAGGAGGAGGAGGAGGAGGACGCCAAGGAGGAGGAGGAGGAGGAAGATGAGGAGGACGAGGACGAGGATGAGGAGAACGAGGATGAAGAGGAGGAGGAGGAGAAGGAGGAGGAGGAAGATGAGGAGGAGGAAGATGAGGAGGAGGAGGAGGAGGAGGAGGACGCCGAGGAGGAGGAGGAGGAGGAGGACAAGGAAGAGGAGGAGGAGGAGAGCATAACAGTACAGTTTCATCAATACCTTGTATTCCTCAACAATGACAGCCAAGGTATCATGACCAGCTTTTCTAATCTCCTTTATCTGTTCTTCATGCTGCTCCTGCAAAGTTTACAAACAGCACAGTTGAACTTGATGATCCACTCCATGGTTATTCAGAGTTTTTGATTGCATGCAAACTCTTTTGGTCATCATCATCAAATGTTTCTTTACCTGAAGAAGAGCATATTTCTCCTTCTGTTTAGCAAGCAATTCTGAAAGGTTCTTTGATTCCTCTTCAATAGTTTTATCCTTCTCTAGAAGTGTATCCAGGTCCTTTTAGGGAGAAAACAGATATTTATATTTGATATATAAGTTGTACATACACATGTTTAGCTCTGAACAGTATTTGTTCAGTGACTGGAAAAATGTTTTGTAAAGACAGCATTCAAAAGAGCATCCAAGAAACGTTTGTACTGTTTGGTATTTAATGAAGATATACTTACATACATTCTCGATTCTGAGAGTTTGCAATATTTCATAGGACTGGACAAAAAAAATTGAAAATCCAAGCGTTCTTTTTTGTTGATATTATTTATCATTGTAACATGTTTCCATACACTTGCCTCTGTTGGTCAACATTACTTCCTTATTTCATTTCTTGACACTGGTCTTATTAATTACTTTTTGTTGACCATTTGTACTAAAACAGAAATCAATTTTGCTGGGTTCCTTGTCAAAACATGATGAAGGTGTAGGCTACAAATAAGTTAGGAACAGTTTAAATTAAGGACAACAGCTACAAATCTATGAAACACCAATTATTATGTAGTAGCTCATAGTTTTGCCAACATGGTAAATACCCTCTGTAGCTGTGCTTTCTCTTGCTCAGCAATGGAGAGTTTTCCTTCCAGTCCTTTCAACTTATCCTCAAGTTCCCTGTTAGATTCACTTGCTTCTTGAAGTTGCCGGGACAGTTCCTTCTGGCCGCTGTCTGTTGGCTTGTCAAAGAGTACATTCTGCTGCTGTTGGGCCATAACAACCTGTTCAAATAGATGTATTATTTATAAATTTCAAATACCTTCCTAATGTTTCAGGGAGTTCTTTTTTTACCAATTTTGAACCATTCATAATTTTCAGTTTTCAAGGGCAGTTTTTGATATCTGGATTGCCACACATTTGCTAGTCTTTTTTGTAGTCAAAATATGTACCACATGTAATTTAATTAAGTTAAGAAAATATCCTTGGAATTCACTGTTTTGAACAAGCTTGAGCAGAAATAAAATGGGAAGTTTATAATTCAGTTTGAATTTGTCCATAATATCTGCTTAAGATTTATGATGCTATTTTCAAGGCCAAAAGGTTGAAAATTCAAAGAAAGACCATTTGACAAACGAAAATACAATTGGAATTTATTCTCATACTTATAAACCAAAAACAGCACACTTACTGATAGTATATCTTGAGCTGATGAAACTTCATTATCTAGAGTATCAAAAGAATCAGGAGTGTGTTGTTGTGATTGCTGATTTCCTGCCGTGATGCTTGATGTGGCATAGTCTTTGCTTATGACTGTAGAATGGTCACCATTTAAATGAGTTTTCTCTCCTTGAGAGATACACTTTGTTCCATTGATGGTGTTCCCATCCTCAGAAGGAACGGAAAGAAGCTCTGATGGTTCAGTCAAGGCTTCACTAAGGAATGAAGAAAAATCTGCATGGAAGCTTTCATATTCTGTTCTGTTGTTCAACTTGTCTTGTTCTGCTGCTGATTTTGTTGATGATACAGGTGTTGTTGAAGAAGTGAAGTCTTGACTGGTTGAAAGAAATGAGTTAATAAAGTCAGAATGGCTGTCGGCAGCAAGAGGGTTAGGCACAGCTGAACTTGACCTTTTGCTAACTTCAGATGTTGTTGTATTCAGTGAAAACTGAGGTGTTAATGACGACACAGGATTAGATGATGCCATCATGTGAGCTGCTGGTTGGTTAAAAGATGTAGCAGCAGCACTGGGTGAGGCTGGTGGTGGTGTCGCAACTGCAGCCCATGTGATAACAGATCCAGACTGGTTACTGCCATTTGTAGCTGGTGTAGCAGACTGAAACATATATTCATAGACAATTTTATACATTGTAGTTATGTGACCCATGCTCTGCAAATCAAATCTAGTAAATTAGACTTTCAAATAGCTTATTATAAGCTATCTAAAGGATGTGCATTCAGTACAATGTGGCCTTAACAAGTATCTAGTAACTGCACAAATGTAATTGGACACACCTATATAAATATTGCATATAAATAAAATTAATATAAATAAATAAGCAACAAAATATTTGATATTGTTTAGAGGTTGGTTTCCATTGTAGAACACTAATCATATACAACCTCATTTCTGTGACTCCCAGTAGATATCCATACCTATCCCAATGTGCTAGGGTTATTGGAAATTCTGGAGGGGAGGGGTTTCTGTAGTTTGCAGAAGGGCAGAGAAAGACACCGCGGATATACGTTTTTTGGGGCGCGATACAGTATTTTGCTGGTCAGCGGTACACCCTAACAAAACTACAAAATGCCTGCAACTTTTACATTATCTTCGCAGCGAGCCTTATCGACAGTCAAAAAGATACAAAACTTAGAGCGCACACTGTAAACTTAGCTTTTAAACTCCGCTCATTTGTTGGATAGTTCTCAGTTAATATTATATATTGTGCCAAAGCCAAACTGAACTTGCACACGGTGTGAAATTGTTGTTGTTTCGTGAGAGTTCATGTTCGTAAGCGGCGAGCCAGTGGCAATTTACGTTACGATGTGCGCTAAGGCTAAAACTAGGCAGCTTTTGTGTTGCTGTAACGGTGTTCTGAGGAAATCAACTTCTCAAGTTTGTTGAATTGATGGGCTTTAACCGTATGAATCGGTATGTAAACGGCATTTCGATCACATTCGTCGGGAAGACATGCTCGTGTTCGATTGGGGGCACTCACGTAAGTAAACACGGTCATCCTGTCCTCACTCGGTATCACCGAATTATAGACCAAGTTGGCCGAAATCGAAGCAGTACTTCCTATAAATCTTGGACACGTTGGTGTAACAAGTGTAGGACTGAATCCCCAAAAGGGTTCAAAATCTGGCCTCAACTCGAGGAAGAATTCACCAAGGTATGTTTTATCATAAAATATCCAATTTTAATCATACTGTACTTCAGGAAGCTTGAGGATGGCGAAAATAAAATTTTAAATTTTCATGTTTATTATTGTTTCTTTGTTTCTTGTCATAATTTCGAATTGTTGCAGTTCTGTATTTTGCCTATAGCGCCTCTAAAGTGTGAAAATTATTTTAAACTAGTTGCATAGCTATTAGAGTTTAGAAAAAAAAGCTATTTAGCTATTAGAAAAAGCCACAAGAAGTACATGACATCTGATTATCTAAAGATGGCAGAAGACATGGAATACAAAGCTGTTTAAAGGATAATTAAAAATACATGCATATGTTATTGTAAGACAATAAAAATACCATAAAATCTGGGTAATGACAACTTCCAGTTAAAACTCAATAAATGAATTTCATTTTTAGTTATTAATAGGCTATCCCCCCTGTATTCACACAACAATCTTCTGATTATAAGGCCTCCCAGACAATTTCTGACCGCATTACCTTAGAGCCTGAGACTCTGTATCACTTTCTAAAATTAATATTTGTTTACATATTACTATTATCTGGATTTCCCAATAGAAAACTTCTTCTATTGTACATTTTTTTCTATTCTGGCTCAGCAAAAGTCCTTTTAGATACTGTCCATGGATGATTTCCACAACATCAATGCTGTAAAAACACCAACTCAGAGAACACTGACCAATGCTCTCCATATGGCAACTACTTGACTTTCATTTAGTGTCTTTAGAGACTTCTAGGCCGACGGGCAAAGAAAAATTCACCCTTGGGCTCAAAATGAGGCTCAAAATGAAACCCTTTGACAGTGGTTATGTCATAGGTCATTCACTTGAAAGACGTGGGTAAGAGTAGCCAGGCTGAAAACAAAGGAAAAAAAGAAAAGGAAATGCCTAAGGACTGTGCAGCTAAATGACTAGGATGTGTTTTGAGTCTCTTAATTTACAGGGGACAGGAGCAGGACGAACAAGGGTGGGAGTCAAGAGATAGAGGTATGGGAAGTGGGAGAACAGGGTATGGGAAGTGGGAGGTTCTGACTCCACTGTCCCTTCCCCCACTTGATGCAGTACCTTGTCCCTAAGTAAAAGGTAAAGTCTGCATAGAGCCAAGTGGCCCATCAGGCCAGGCTTATCTTGGTTTCTGTAGCATGAACCGACTAGGAGTATTTCTATTACCCCCTGGATAGGATGCTAGTTGATCACAGAGTTACCCCCAGGATTAAATTCACCAGTACCCATATGTACACCTTTGTGGAGAGAGGCACTGTGAGAGTAAAAGTGTCTTGCCCAAAAACACAACACAATGTCCTTGACCAGGGCTCGAACACGGACCGCTCAATCCATTGCTGAGCGCACTAACTACAAGGCCACCGCACCTCCCACCTTGTCCCTTAGGCCTAACCTTAACCCTAAACCTAAAAAAAAGGAGTCTGTAGATTTCAGTCAACTTTACCTCTTTTATCACTTGTGTATTTGAGACAATTTCTAATTTCCTCGCTTTCTGCCATTCAGTTTACTGTACCAAAGCCTGATTTTAAGTGATTCACAACTACTGACAGAACTTGTTTTTGCAACTTACAACTTCAGACTTTGTACAAAATTTCTCACTGGAGAAGAGCAATGTTGTAGAACTTAAGTGATGAACTAAATGTAATAAATATTAATTTGTAAGAAATGTATCTGTTCTTTAATACATGCTTTTGTGTCTAGTATCTGAGTTAGATGCAGCGAAGATATATTACCAATGGTTTGTAGACGACAGTAAGCCAATTCAGAGACACAGTGGCATAAACAAACCCACTTGTTAGCTAATTTATCACAGGAAAAAAATAAATACATATAATTACATATATATAATTTATTGCCATCAGGTGCTATAATGTCTTGTAATAAAGTGGTTACAAGTTAAGTAAGAATCTTACAGAAGTGAGGATGATACAATATTATTACTAAGGGGATCATAATTAATCTCATATTGATTCAAAGCATGTGATATGTACATGTATGATTGCAATGTAAAAATTATTTTGTAGTGATTGAGCAAAGCTCATCTGAATTAAATTAAATGAAAGGAAAAACAACAACAGTCAATTATTTATATAAGTTGATACAATGCACATGTAAGATAGGGAAATAGAAATCGAAAAGCTTCAAATGACTGAGTAAACAAAATAAACTAGTGGGTTTCATTGACGAGTTGATTACTGCCTCTCTGAAATGTTGAATGTCTTCAGCATCAAAAGAAGTGAAACTTGACCACATTCCATGTGGAAGCGGTTTCTTGTAAAAAATACAGGTGTTTGGGCATTTTAAAATATTTAGTTACATGTGCATACATGTACAAGGAAACGGTCTTGAAAATTTCCATGTACTATCAACATTTAATCGATGTAAACAAAAAAGACCTCAAGCAAGGAAAAATTGTCAATGAACCGAACATATTGAGCGGTCTTGAATGTTTTCAGTATTTCTAGCGTTCACTGCGGCCAACAAATCACAATATTTTCGATTTCTACTCCCTTCGCAAACGCCACCATTATATGAATGTCGGCTTAAACAATCTTTAATGATACAGAAATATCTTGTGAATGAAATGAACAAATGTAACAAATGTTTTATTTTGACAGCAAACGACAGGTACAGAAAATTTATTTCACCCGTTCCAAAAGGCGCAGAAAGTCAGAAAGGTGATAGAAACGCCAAAACGCCAGTCTTTAAAGACAAATTCTTATCAAAGTTTCTTGGACGCGTTGCGAAACATAATCTCAATGAACAAGCACCACACGTCGGCGCAAAGTGAGTGTGAATAAAACGGTCACGACTTACATGTAGTACCTTAACCATTTCGCGCAAATTACACTTTAAATCCAACCAGTCTTCAAAATCCTTGCAAAACCTGTATACAGGACCAATCTTCTGCTTTGCTGGATACCCATCGTTGATTTTGACAATTCTGAGGCGAGGGCGGCTGAAGCAACACGATCCACGCTTCGTCCGCTCGAGCTGGCTCGAGTCAGCAAACTACACATTACTCCACACAAAATGACTCCCCTGTACCACTATTCTTTACGAACATTGCTTGAGTATTAAAAACCCATTTAAGGGCGTCAAGCTCACCAATAACGAGAAGTATCAAGGATATTTTCAACCTTAAAACGAAGCAAAACACCGATCTCAGAGAACTGATCGATCGAAGGACAACACAGCCCGATGGTGATGACCACTGACCAGTTACTGTGACGTCAAAAAACGTATTTCCGCGGTGTCGCAGAGAAAGAGGGCTTCAAACCAAAAAAACCTTCCATGGGAGGGGTAGGGATATCTTCTGGGACAAAACAATCTTCACATTTTTCCAAAGAAATCAGGGGATCCTGTTAAAACCTGGAGATTCATTAAAAACACAAAAATTGCAACAAATCAAAGGAAACGAGTGTCTCTATCAAGCTAATTTGCCTTGGGATTCCTGCAATTTATCATCCGGAGCACAATGATCAAAACCAGCAATTCCCCGATAATGAGACCTGGGGGAACTTAGTAGGTACACCTGCAAAAAAAGCTAACTAACCAACTTACCTCAAAACCTCCAAAATCAGCCCAGTCATCATCGTTATCATCATGCTGATCGAAAAATAATAGTCAAGTTCAAAATCTCATACAAGTGATTTAAGCTTAAGCTTAAGAGGCCCTGCGCCTAAGAAACGACCGATGATTTCCGGCTAAAAAATAAAATCGGCCGATTTTTATCTCTGAAGTAGAGGTTACCGAATACTATTTAAAAATGAATTTCTTTTGTTTCAGTTTCGCTTTAAACCAAAAATATCGAGCCGCAAAGTTTTTCCGTCTGAAAGCAGCAAAATCAGGCCGAAAATAAGCCCCCGCAAATAACTGTTCAGAAATTACTATCGCAACGCAAAATAATGAGAAAACTACACAGTGTTGAAGAAAAATGCCTTTTAATGCAATATCATTCGATAAACATCAAAAAACTGCCGAAGCGATTAACAAATAAAGTTTCAAATATTGCATACTAAATTAGATGGAGCGTTGGAGCTGATTTTAAAATAATTATTTCTCAAAAGTTCAACGCTTTTGAAAGCAATCACAGTGATGAATGAGACATTGGAGGGATACAAATCACGTTTCTGGAAAAACATTTTTCGGCCAAAGTACATTGACCTTGTACAAAGCATTCAAAGTTACCGTTTTTACCGTTATCCTGCTACTTCGGCGAAACACTTCTCTTTTGCCAATACGGCCGTGGATAGCGTGTTAAACGCCACTTTAAACCTTGCTAGGCATTCAAAGACCGTCCTAAGTAGAAGGAAGTAGAATTAAAAGAGAAAGGAAGATGAAAAATACACAGAAAAAGAAAATAACTCGAAATTACCATCTGCTAACGAAAGTTGAATCTGGAAAATGTCGTCGCGTGACAGCGGCCATTGACGTCATTTGTATCAATAGCGGTGGAATCCAAACGAATGCACAAATAGGAAAACAATTTTTCCCGGCCAGAAAACGTTTAGTGGAACAATGTTATGTTATTTTTCACAAATGATGGTCACTCATAAAGAAAAACTTCCCCAACCGCCACACCGTTTTGGCCGCAGCGTGATCCGAGTTATGGGTCACGACTGGATCTCTAGCCGCTGACCGCCCAAAGGACATTGCAGACTCGTTTTCCCACGCTCTTGCGACCTTTACGTGACAAATGACGTCATTGGCCGCTGTCACGCGACGACATTTTCCAGATTCAACTTTCGTTAGCAGATGGTAATTTGGAGTTATTTTGTTTTTCTGCGTATTTTTCATCTTCCTTTCCCTTTCAATTCTACATCCTTCTACTCAGGATAGTCTCTGAATGCCTAGCAAGGTTTAAAGTGGCGTTTAACACGTTATCCACGGCCGTATTGGCAAAAGAGAAGCGTTTCGTCGAAGTAGCAGGATAACGGTAAAAACGGTAACTTTGAACGCTTTGTACAAGGTCAATATACTTTGGCCGAAAAATGTTTTTCCAGAAACGTGATTTGTATCCCTCCAATGTCTCATTCATCACTGTGATTGCTTTCAAAAGCGTTGAACTTTTGAGAAATAATTATTTTAAAATCAGCTCCAACGCTCCATCTAATTTAGTATGCAATATTTGAAACTTTATTTGTTAATCGCTTCGGCAGTTTTTTGATGTTTATCGAATGATATTGCATTAAAAGGCATTTTTCTTCAACACTGTGTAGTTTTCTCATTATTTTGCGTTGCGATAGTAATTTCTAAACACTTTTTTGCGGGGGCTTATTTTCGGCCTGATTTTGTTGCTTTCAGACGGAAAAACTTTGCGGCTCGATATTTTTGGTTTAAAGCGAAACTGAAACAAAAGAAATTCATTTTTAAATAGTATTCGGTAACCTCTACTTGGGAGATAAAAATCGGCCGATTTTATTTTTTAGCCGGAAATCATCGGTCGTTTCTTAGGCGCAGGGCCTCTTAATTATCCAGATTATTGATAATCAAATTTATGGAAGGTGCAATTGCACTACATTCTAATGGCAAATTAATACATTTATTTTCATTAAATATTTTAAAAACAGGCAAATTAAAAAAACCTCTAAATTAATACATCGAAGCGCCCATTGAAGCTTAAGACCCAAATATTTTAGTTGAATCATCGCTTCGAAAATTCAATGAGGAAAGATCAGCGATTCATAATTGTAATCAGGCAAAGGTGTTGTTTATACCTGGTCATCTGTGGATGCTGAACCAAAATCTGCCCAACCTCTTCCGTCCATTACGCCGGCTTGTTCTCACTTTCCCATAAAACCAACCGATAAAAGAACACGGAACTGAAATATTATATTTAACGAACAGTCATTAGTGCAATAGAACTTTTTGCCCAGGCGTTACAAGTGTTTCCCATCAGGCAACGCTCTTTATGGTCACGTGATCGAATCTTTGGCGCCATTTTGAACTTGCCATTTGCACGCGTAATTTTGATTTGCGTTTTAAACTTACATTTTAATTTGTACTTTGTCCAGAGAAACGTATTAGTTTTACCAGAAAGATCTATATTTTGCACTAGGAGATTTTTATAGTGTTTGTATAAGAGAAAGCCTAGGTTTTTATTGATATTCGAGGAAGAATAAGAAATGGCGCGAAAGCGAAGACTGCAATCAGATAGCGAAGACGAGCAAGAAGGAGATCAAGAAATACCAGAGGAATCACCCCAGGCCAAGAAAAAGAGAGTTTCATCAGCTAAGGATGCAGATGAGGATGAGACTATGGAAGATAATTTTAACTGCTCGCAGTTTCCAGATTTCACCGTGACGACGGTAAGCAAACTCGCATTATTGATTCCGCTTGGTAGGCCAAGGGAGTGCGAGATTTTTCTGGGTTTCCTCAAAAAGCTCAATGATTCAGCTTGATTCCATGTGATAGTTGGTTGCATGTTCTTTTATTTTTTGTTGTTGCGTGAGGTTTTCCGGCGTGATAAACTTGTATCTTATATTTGATCAGTAAAGGCTTTAGAGCGAAATCGAAAATGTTGGTAAAGTAAGCTTTAGATTACTGTAGACGACAAACGTCCATATGTGTACTTGTTAATTTTCTGCGGTAAGAAAGCTTCAGATGCAAAACTTCTTGAGAGCCATGTGTAGCAGGTTTATGCACAGATATCAATCATTGGGCATTGTTGTGGTTTTAGTCTGAAGCAGAGGTTGGAATCATTGAGAAGATCACTCTAGTGAATTTCATGTGTCACACCATGTTGGAAGTCCCTCTGGGTGCTAATGTCAACTTCATCATAGGAAGAAATGGAAGTAAGTGAAATAAAGCATGAGATACATGTAATATCCAATAATTTCTTGATTGGTTTTGTCAGCTTCTCTCTACCAGCACATATGGCTGAAGCAAATTTCTATGGGCCCTGATTAGAGTTAATTAGACCCTAACGTTAATTTGATAATCTTATTTTGAATAGGATTGAATCTGTCAAGTCTAACAGCCAGATTCACAAAGCTCTCCTATGTTATGATGCATCACAAATAAATAGTATTATTTGTTTAAAAATAGGTATTTGTATATAAACATTCTTTGGATACAGCTTAATTAACCTAAGAGGGTTTTGTTAAGCTGGCCCCTGGAAACCATCTTTTATTTCAGCTTTGAATAGAAGTTTTAAAATAGTTTGGATTGGAACTATACTGTAATGATTTTTTTCCCTTTGCTCTCGTTGCAGGTGGTAAAAGTGCTATAATGACAGCACTGGTGGTGGGATTAGGAGGAAAGGCTGCCACGACTAACAGAGGAAATTCCCTCAAGGGATTCATTAAGGATAAGTGCAGGTGAGGAATTATTTTAACAGTAGGCTGTTGATAATTTGATAAAAAGGGAACAGGATAGCCTTTTGAAACATTTTAGTTTGTGAGCATTTGTAGCTAGCTATATAGTGTGCATGAGAAAAAATATGCAGCATTGGGATTACAGCACTCACCATCTGGGCTTATGACTTTGGAACTGCACCAAAAAAATGTGCAGCAATTCTTTTGCAATGTTAGTTTGTTTTAATGGCATTATTACCACTTGTGAAGAGGCACTTAGAATTCAGAAATGTGCTGTACATATCGTTGTGGGACAATCCAGCATTCTATATGAAATGAGTGAATAAAGTGCAGCCACTGTCCCCCAATTAGGTTAGTGTCCACATTTTGTACTTACACTCATGCTGCTTACTTTTGTTCTTATGCTTCAAGTTATGCACAGGTATCAATCAAGCTACGAAACAGAGGACATGATGCATATAAAGCTAAAGAATATGGACAGTCTATAACAGTTGAAAGAAGAATCACTAGTGATGGCAGTGGCTCTTACAGACTCAAATCACATGATGGTAGGTGGCATAAAGTAGTAAAAGCAGTTCCTGAATGAGGTTCTTGCAAAATCTAGAATAATCCAGGGTGAAGTTATACATACCTCCTACTAACCGAGTTCAAGGTCCATACTGTAAGTTATGGACAAAGTTTTTTCCCCTTCGATTTATGGCCCAAGAACAAAGCGTGTGGGTCATAAATTGAAGGGGAAAAAAACAAGGATCCGTAACTTACAGTATGGACTGAGAAGAGGAGGTTAGTGAGATATTTATTATATCTCTACTGTGTCCCTGACGGGTTCGGAAACGATTTGTATTCACAGGGACTCGGAAATGCTGCAAATTTCTGATGCACCTCAAAAGCAAAACGAGTCAGTTTAAACTGTTTTTAAATCGTTAGCGCACTTTATTACATAATTTAGAGTATAAGAAAGTTTTAAACATTCATGTGCTATAACACTTAGCAATAAATCACAAAACAGTTTGGCAACAAAACCAACTTTAAATTTTAGCGGGCCATACCAATCACAGTGCTCATACTAACTGAGAGATAAAATTTAGTATAGTTACGTGCATCAGATGTAGCTGCAGGCTGAGATTGATACTTATTTCACCTACCTCTGTTTCCATTCTTTCAAACTGTTAATAGTACAAGCTTACTAATGGCCTTATTGTAGCCATGCAGGATGATGCAATAAATGATGCATGTAAAGGAGCCTTAGTATAATGTACCGGTATATTTATTTATATCTGAAACAACTTATTTCAGTCAATGAATGTCTTTATGTGCTTGATGTGCAGAATTTCAGTTTTTAACAATGATTTGCATTGTTTGTTGTAGGCAAAGTTGTTTCTCAGAAAAAGGATGAGCTCAATCACATTCTGGACCAGTTTAATATCCAGGTAAGCTACAGCTTTGAAATCTTGTCAGGCTGTTTATTCAGCTTTAGTCAAAGAGAAAGTAGGAAATGTTGTATTTGTAATTGAAGTTAGTGGGAAAAATCCTTTGCTGTATGGTGGTAAGCAGCAGCAAATGCAAGCCATCACATGTATGTTTTCTGTACATAAACTTAGAGTTGAATGTTTGCCACTCCTGCTGGAGCTGCAGTAAAGCTAAAGTCGTACCTAGGCAACTGGTGCATACTGCCAGAGTTTATATCCAATTTTCAAGGCAAGCAGTTATACTGTCCTCCCCCTCCCCCCGCCCTCCCCTCACTCCATCCAGGTTAATGCATAGAAATTTTGTCAGGTTCCCATGAAAGATTTTGATTGGTGATAGACATTCACTCTCTTGGGTGGAGAGCTTTGGCTCTGTGTACAGTAAGTGAAGTGCCTTTCCCAAGAATACGGCACAATAAACTCAGACAGTGCCTAGACAGTAGATTGGCACCCTTAACCCTCTGCATTACTGTAAACCAAATCTCCGTTCTGAAATCTTACATTTCGATCTTTGGGCTTTAGGTAGATAATCCAGTATCTGTGTTGAATCAAGACACCAGCAGGAACTTTCTGAACTCTTCTGATCCTAAGGATAAGTACAAGGTAACAACATTTATAAATGTAGACTATGATAAAAGAACTGTGAGGAATGCTTTAAATGCTTAAAGTACAACATGGACACCTTTGGGAGGTTTAAACTGCAGTGTTTGTACATAAATGTACATGACATGTCTGCGTATGGTTTGTCCTATGGAAGGTAGGTTAAGTCTGTATACGAGCCAAGTGGCCCATCAGGCCGGAGCTTATCCCGGTTTCTGCAGCATGAAGCGACTAGGAGTATTTCTACTCCCCCCAGGATGGGATGCTAGTGCATCGCAGGGTTACCCCCAGCATTAAGTTCGCCGTTACCCATTTATACACCTGGGTTGAGAGAGGCACTGTCAGAGTAAAGTGTCTTGTCCAAGTACACAACACAATGTCCCCGGCCAGGGCTCGAACCCGGGCCGCTCGATCCGGAGACGAGCACCCTGACCATGAGGCCACCGAGCCTCCCTTGTCCTAAAAGGGACGGAACTTCATTACTCAGTGGTCAGCCTTGTTATACAATAACTTTCTTTGAAGAGCGGAAAAACCACTTTGCAGTCAGGGACAACAAACTAGTGGCCTTCTATACAAGTACAGATATTTAATTATAAATGCTAAAGTAAAATCTGTTTTCAACTAAAAAGCTAAAAGTTGAAAAAATTGAAAAACTAACTCTCAGTAAATAACAGATTATAAAATGTATTATGTTACTTCTCTTGTATTCGTTATAAATAATCTATTCACCTTTTTTTTCTTTGTCAGTTTTTTCTCAAAGCTACCCAGCTAGAACAAATGAGTACAGATTATGAGCTGATTATTGAACAGCAGGATATCATCAAGAATACTTTGGAGAGGAAGCAAGAGGTATGTAGACACAGTCACCTCAAAACAAATTACAGTATCTTTATTTTAAAAGCCAAACATAGTGCTACGTCACGGCTGGTTATTCAGACTACTAGTAGTTCCCAAGAACATGATGAACATGTTGCTTTCTAACAGTAGTCTGAATAAGTGATCAAAATTACTGTAGCACATACTTTTTGATTCTGTTGATAGGAGATAATTCTGTCGTCGTATCCTGGGGGTCAGCGGCATTCCGCATGGACCATATTGTGTGTGTAAAATGAACATGGCTGCATGTCAGCTGAGAATAAAGTGTTGTGTTCTTGAAAGCTGTTGTTCCTTCGATGGAAGCTTTCCCAGCTGGTCAACAATTCTGTTTCTCAATTTACCTTCCATAGTGTCAGGTTTGATATAGAGGATATATCAAACACTTTAAGACAGTGTTGCATAAGATTTCTAAATATCTTGATTTGTCTCAAAAATACTCCACTGCAGAAAATATTTGGAAATGTGATGACACACTGCCAATTGCGCCTGATATATTCTGTTGCAACTTTGTTCAGACTGGAAAGCACAGTGGTTCGTGAATATTAAGAACATGAAAACTCCTTGTAATAATTATTGTACATTACAGACACTTCCAGCAATGCAGCATCAAGTGCAGCTTCTGGAGGAGAAATACAAAGACATTTCACAGTTGAAGAATATGAAAGACCAGGTTGAAGAACTAAAGAAGGAACGAGTGTGGGCAGAAGTTATAGAGGCTGAAAAGGTATGTGCATTAAGAGAAACTATTGTGTCAAACTGATTATTGTTTTTGGCAGAGTTGCTATCTTTTTTTATTTGAATCACAGTCAAAAGGTGTCACATGTTAATCCCACTGGTCCTAATGCAATAAAGTACATGTATCTTCATCATGTTCCCACTGATGAGATCATCCTTGCGCACACAGGACTGACATTGTACACTTGTGCATTGTTAGTGTGCCGACACTAAAGGGACCCATCTAGCTGCAGTGTCAGCTGGGTGGGCTGAGGGAACAGTGATTTTTTTATCATATACTACTCAGTGATTACTGGTAAAATAACTCACGTTGTTGTTGTTGTTGAATATTTGTAATGGTCATTGTGCTCAGCTACACCTACAGTAGGTAGTTTTTAGGCATGCTGCTTAAACTGAAGAAACAGAACAGGCTTACAAATCCCTTCTGGCAGGAGGCAGACCAGCTCACTATTTACACGCATAACTGAGTAGTTGAACCAGGGTCTACCAAAAAACATCTTCACCTTAGTGGCCAGAGCAGGAATTGAACCTGCAACCTCTGGCCATGCTGCCCCCACATAAAGCATTGTATGTTAAAAAGATTGTGTCAAGTACTCTTTACATGGGTATTTGTTCTTTTTTCTTTTTTTTTCTTTCTTGCACATTAGAAACTTGGTCCACTAGCAAAAGAAGAAGAAAATCAGAAGGCCAAGCTGCCCAGATATGAAGAGAAAGTGACAGGTTGTCAGGTGCATGGCAATATTTTACCATGACCACCATGAGTATAAGCCAGTTACTGACTATTAGGATACTCACAATGAATTTCATAGGAAATTCCTGATGTAGTTGCAGATCAAACCCAGTTTGACCTTTGTTACTTTCATACTTTTCTGTGTTTTTGTATGTTCCCAATGATCAGATCATCCTTGCGCACACAGGACTGGCAGTGTACACTTGTGCATTGTTAGTGTGCTGACAGGTAAGGGACCCACCTAGCTGCAGTGTCTGCTGGGTGGGCTGAGGGAATAATAATATTTTTGTAAAACTATTGCAAGAGTTTTCCATTGGGCAGTCACACACATAGGACTTAACTACCCCCCACCATCAAATACACCCCTGATCAAAATTTAGTTAGATTTCAGTTGACAAGGAATGATTTTCAATTTTGTAATACGCCCTTTAAGCTTGTACAAATACAATGTAGATTGTTTGCATCTCCATGGATTTCTGTTTTCCACCCACTCACCCACCCTTAATTTTGTGATATTTAGGACATGAAATTGCAGAGAGGCTTATTTTTCTATCTTTATGTAGCCTGTCCTCATTTCTTCAGGTCTTAGAATGGCCAAAATCAAGCTGTGTTGTTACTGTGGTGTTGGTGGGGGGAACTGATTTAATAAGCTCCTTCAGTTACATTGTAGAATCACTTGTCGACTTTAGGAGGAGGTGAGAAAGTTGGAGGAGGAGTGGGGAAAAGTTAATGAACAGTTGAATGCCATTACTGAGGAGGGTAAAGAATTAGGTGGACAACAACAAGCAATATGTAATGAATTGAAGCAAAAGAAAAACATCTACAGGGAAAAACAGGTATTGTTAAACTTGTTGTGAAAAAATGTTTGACCACCATTGATTTTGCTTTGATGTGAGATTCTGAGAACTTCTATTTTAGAAATGACATTCTCTACATTTTTTGTGTATCTCTAAAATATGGCACAACCATAGAAGTAGCAAAGTTTGATCCTTGACAGAGCTAACTTAAGAGTTAATGATATAACCTTGAGTTCGGGTTCTGATGACTTTTGTTCAGGATTCGTTGTACAGTGTATTATACCAGTAGCTAATTGAACAGCACTTAGGAAAGACTTCTTTCTAGGATGCCGCTGATTGTCTGTGTGTGATGCCATTCTGTTTATGAGCTGGAACATGAATAAACCTGACACAGCTGTGCATAAAATAATTATTAATTCACTTGTCAAGTTATCTTTTACATGTGACTCGTCACAGTATTAAGTTTCAAGGGACACAAAATCTAACAGAATGCACACAGATCTCGGTGTAGACAATCTGCGTGGCTAAAATGTTGAATGTGTGCTAATTCCAGTCAAGACTAAGAAAGCTGAGGCAAGAAAAAAACACACAAGAGAATGACCAGAAGCAGTTAATGGAGAAAATTGAGGAGATCAAGCAAACGTAAGTGTTAAGCATTCACGGGAGCACAAGTCCCTTTGACTGGTCCCTGCAACAAGTCTTTGCAACTAGGCTTGTGATTTGTATATGTAATAGGACTACATGCTGTCCAATTTGGAAATAATTGGATGAAAAAATTCCGAGGACAGCCAAAATTGGATAAGGCCGCAGGCCAAGTCCAATTTGGCTGTCAGAGGAATTTTTTGAATCCAATTATTTCCAAATTGGACAAGCATGTAGTCCTGTTACTTATTAATTATATAGCTTGTGAGGTAATACAGCTTTGCAAGGAAAACTACAGTAACTGTCTCTGAAGAAAAACAGACTGGGCCCTCAATCTTCCAAAACTTGGGAAAGCTTTGAAAATATCCAGTGATCTTTGGAGATCGCCAGAGATTGTCACAAGTCTTCGGAAATCCTGGAAAGTGTTCAGGTGATCTTCAGAAATCTTCGGAAGTGTTGGGGGATCTTCGGAAATCTACAGGAGTGTTCAGGTGATCTTCGGAAATCTTCGGAAGGTTTTGTGTGGCCTTCGATAATCTTCGGAAGGTTAATAGCCTAATTTCATTGGCTGAGACAAACTGTCCTATTTTTTTCCCAAATCGGACAGTTTCTGCGTTTTTACTTAAAGTCCTTACTGAAAACTGTCCAAATTAAATCCCAAATTGGACAGTTTTCAGAAATTAAAGGATAATAGCTGTGCTGACAATACTGGATTAACTGACTGCTATATAATTAAGTTGGCGTACTGGATGCTAGATAAAATGAACAGGAATGACTTCACAGGTTACTAGCAAGAGAGACAGTTACACAGATAGTCATGGCAAAACTTAAAGCCTCTATCTTCGTGAAGTTCTGCAAGATTAATAACTATTTGTAGTGGTAATATTAAAAAAATCTTTCCTCTTTATTGTTGGCAAGTATTCTTGTGACTTACACGACAGATTGCTATGAATGCTGTTCTCACTCTTTATTGTAATCTTTTGTAGAGCTATGCGTGACCTTGAGTCTGAGAAACAGCAAAGACAAGAAGCCCTGCAGCAAAAAAGAGATGAACTTAAAGCTTGGGAAAGTCAGTTGTCAACTACAAACCATCATCGTGGACAGCTGGAGCAGGCCATTTCCAGATCAAAGGAAAGAACTTACCAACTGAGGTAAGGTGGGACAACAGCACACAGGAAGTAGAGAAAATGATTATTATGTGCAATAACATCAAGCACTGCAATTCATTCTAAGTTTTCTGGCACTCAGAGAACCAGGAGCTTCTACTGTAAGCCAACAGCGATTGTGCCATTCTGTTTTTACTTCATAGGACAGATTTGACTGACGCAAATCACAGAGTGGATGCAGTCCAGAGGCAGCTTCGAGATCTTCAAGGTAGTCGCAACAACAAGCTTAAACTATTTGGCTCTTGGGTGCCTGAGCTTTTACAAAGAGTGGAGCAGGCAGACCGGAGGGGAAAGTTTCATCACAAACCTGTTGGCCCCATTGGTAAGAGAAACCTGTTTTGATCATCCTTACAAGGTATTCACGTCCTTGTATCCATGCTGGCAAATTTTTGTTTCTATTATAGACTGATTGATTAGTCAGGTTTCACTCTAATCTTTTTGTTTTTAAAGGGGCACACCTGACCTTGAAGGATGAAAGATGGGCACTGGCAGTGGAGTCTTGTATCAAAAAGTTTGGCTGGGCATTCTGTTGCCATGACAACCATGACCAGCAAGTTTTAAAACAGCTTTTTATGCAAGTGTGCTCAAAAGATAACATTCCAACCATTATTGTCAGCAGATTTCAGGTTTGTCTTTTGTGAAAGTATGTCATCTGTTAATAAAGCTTCACTAATATTTCTGAATGTACAGTATATATTTTGAAGCTACATATTGTGCATAACAACTTTCTGTGGAGTAAACTTATTTATTACTCTTTGTTTTTCCTCTTTCAGAGCAATGTCCATGATGTCTCAGCTAATGTAAGTAATGTGTACAATGTTTTATAGTTTTCACAGAAATCTGAAAAATTTTGAAATGATTTTGCTTGTCTTCTACACCTAGAAAATTGCACAAAGGAACATAAAAATATAGTCTTAGGAATGTGTCCATGAGAAAACCAGGCAGGACATGATACAGCTCAAATCACTGATTTCGCTCAAACTTGACACAAATGTTGGGTTTGATGAGTGAATACTTGTGACAAAAAAGTGGTTCAAAATATTTTATTCCCTTCAAATCAGGGGGACCTCCTGGCAAAAATGGCCATTGGCCTGGTTTTCTCGTGGACAAGCTCTTAAAATGTTGTCCAAGGTGCAGCAAGTCCTTCCATGTAGTGAAATCTAAGTCAGCTACAATGTAGGCACAATTATCTCTGTTCTACAGTATATGTACATACATTATGTTCAGTCTGGAAAAAGGCGCAAATGGTCATGAAACTGTCCACATTGTGTATTTTTTCTCCCCTCTGGAAATAACTTGGCAAAGTGTCTTTTGGTACAGAAACCAAGATGTGAGTTCCCATCTGTGCTTGACATGCTGTTGATTGACAATCCTGTTGTTACAAACTGCCTTATTGACCAGGTGTGCCATACTGTAGCTTTATCTCATCACCTTTGTATGGTGTAGTTGTATTTACTTTGTCTTGAAAAAATTAATGCACAAAGCTTCTTTTTTGTGATAGATTGTTTTTCTCACAGGAGCCTCAACACGAAAGATTGTTTGCAAATAAAACGATTTTTGACAATGTGACAATTTTATGCTGGGAACACAGCAGTGCTAAAGAAGGTTTTGTTATTAGGAGTTAAAGCAAAAAATATCTCATGTACTAGTTGCAGCCCTTCCTATTTTTGTGTCAATGAATTTCTGTCTGCAAATGAAAGAAACTCCAAAATGTTTTAATTTCTATTGTTGGGGCCATAACTATCATGGGTAGTGAATGGGAAAGATTGTCAAAGTGAACTCCAAAAATAATGCACAGTTTAACATGTATATCCCTCCAAGCTAGAAGTGTTTAAATGCATTGACCACCATAAACATTCAACATTTAACACTTTTTAACATGAAGAGCACTTGAAACTTAACTTGAAGCCCTGATGTTTGTAGAATACTTGCTTTTTCTTATTGAATTTTCCATTTCCAGGTTGCTATTGAGTCAGTGTTGCTCATAGAGGATCCCAAAGTAGCGCGTCAAGTTATGTTTCAGAACCCTCCCGCAAAAGCAAGAATGGTGAGTCTAGGGTGGTGAATAGTTGTGGTACAACAAATTGTAATAACTAAGGTTTTCAATAAACAATTAAGAATAAAAAGCAGCGATATTGAAGAATGACGTTTCGACGGCTCCATGCCATCAGTCTCAAATTCAAATAAGATACGTTATGTGAGTTCATTATATAGTGAATGTACGTGTGAAGGTCTCAGTGCATCCGATTAAGAGATAAAAATAATCGATGAATAAAAATAAAAATACCAAGCATGGTGCACTTGAACTGTCAAATAAAAAGTTGTGCTTTAACGGAGTCAGATTGAGTGTTAAGTGTTTTTTGTTTTTGATGAAGAGCATTTCATAAATTAAACAATCCAACAACAAACTGTATTGCCCAATATTAGATCCAGCCTTGTATTCTTCTATAATGGAACATTTTTTTGTATCAGGCTTATGCAATGAATGGAGATCAACTGCTTGGTGGGAAGACAGCCAGATCGTATGCATCCATGATGGATAAAGCCAGATACTTACAGAAAGACATTGAAGTAGAGATTAGGTAAGGCAAGTGAATTTCAGAATAATCCAGTGCTACACGTATCTTAAAAAATATCTTCACCAATATGCAATACGCATGTTTAAATAAATATGCATTTCGGAAAGATGTAGCTACATTGTATTATAAAAAAGAATTTGTAATTGCTTTGTGTTGTTTGCAGGCAGCTCGAGCAAGAGATTGAGCACAAAAGACAGCATCAACAACAATGCCAAATGGATTTGGATGAAGTCAACAAAA
Source organism: Orbicella franksi (assembly GCF_964199315.1). Taxonomy (NCBI): domain Eukaryota; kingdom Metazoa; phylum Cnidaria; class Anthozoa; order Scleractinia; family Merulinidae; genus Orbicella; species Orbicella franksi. The sequence continues at coordinate 1,460,866 of NC_138147.1, read as the reverse complement.
CAATCAGAGACAATGAGGTGGGTCACTGGCCATTCAATCTCTTTAATGGATGAAAAATTTACACAGTTAAAAGTGTGCTGTTGTGTTCTTGTAGACTATGAGCAGTCCCTCCTTCACTTAGTCTATCAAGCGTGAAATGAAAAAAAGCGTGCATCATAGCATGCTTGGCAGGCTAAGCAAAAGAGGGACTTCTCATATATCTATGTTCATAGGCAAGATAAAGTAATAAAATAATACTTTCAGAGTACTTCTCTCTGCCCAGGGTACTGAGGAATTGCTGAGTACCGGTAATCCTGACCAAATAAATAAGATTTTCTCCATGTGAAGATGATGTGAACCTAACTCCAGTTTTCATAGCCTAGAGCAAGTAGGAGTATTTCTACTAGTCCATTAGGGGATAAAGGGGGTTTGCCCTCATGCTATTTTGGCCAGTCTGGGTGGAGAGAAATACTGTGAGAATAGTGACTTAACCAGAAACCCTACCGAGTGATCCTGACAGTGGCTCGAAACCAAACTCACTAACCCCTAGGCCAATGTGCCTTCACCCGACCAAATGTATGAGATGAAGCTGTGATGGGCTAGCATCACATCCAGAAGGTAGCAATTACGCTGGAGAAATAACGAGTGATTGTGAATTTCTTTCCTATTCATTGCAGCAGCATTTTACCTGTACATGCTGAACATGTGAGATAAAGCAGAGAGAATCAAAATTAATGATGTTAGAAGCCTATATAGCTAACATGTTTTTGTTTTCTTGGCATTTGACAGAGCGAGCTTCGGAAGTCAAAACAGAAAGCATTTCGTGAGCAGGAAGCAGTTAATAAAATCCTTGGTGTAAGTGACTGAAGTAAATATACAGCTTTTTATAAGCTGTTAATTTATCAAACAGTATTTTATTTCCCATCGGCTATATCTATTATGGTAATTCACAAAGTAGAATTAGACATTACCTGATTGGCTATTTGATTGATTACTGACTAGTCTATCCAGAATTGTTTTAGTTCTCTTTAATGTAACTTTTCTTTGTTCTAATCGTAGGAAATAACGGAGCTTGAGAACTATGAGGAAGAAGAACTCCCAGATGTCACGACATTGGTGCGTTGGTCTTTCAAATGAAGTATTTTCTCACTAGTTACTCTGTAAAGAGAAAGAGCTGTTGGGTTGATTGTGTTTGGTTGGGGACAATTTGCTTTTTCTGCTGTGCTAAAAGATCAATTTGTTTTTGTGATTTCATGTTTCCAGGAGGAAGAAGTTGAGCATTACACCCAACAGTTAGAAGACTTGGAACAACAGGTACTGGTGTAGACTGTGTGATTGATAGTACCAACAACAACAACAATACTAACGACAGATCCAACTTCCTCCATCATCTTTTCAGCCTCACTGCTGGCGTACACGTATTTTACCATTGTCTGCCAACTTTTTATCTGGTCTGGAGAATAAACTTAAATCATGTTTAAGGTTTAATTCAATGTTATTAGTACTGTTTGTACTGTATATGGAAGTTAAGCCTTAAAATAATTATGTTTATGTCATTGTAGACTGCTGTAGTTGAAGAAGAGGCGGAGAAAGCACACGATGAACTGAGCAAACAACAGCTTAAGGAAGCGCAACACAGGGAAAAGATCCAAAGCCTTTTGGAGAAGGCGGATCCATTTAGGGTGTGTACATGTATCTGATTAGTTTAGTTAAGAACATTTTTAAAGAGGCACCCTTACTAGTACACGGATTTGAATTGCACAGTGATTTTGTTGAAGCGCACTCTACAGTGGAAGAAGGCACTAGAACAGGGATTGAGTGCGAAGATGGCCTAGTGAAACTATCCGAGCAGCCCGGATGGAAATACATTTCATTTTGTCCCTTGCCTTCTACAGAATCAGCAACACGACATTGAAGTAGAGATCGAGACTCAAAAGAGCCACAGGAGACACTTTGAAACTCGGCTTAGAGAACTACAGGATTCGATTAGGAAAGCAGAGCGGGAACATGAAACCATGAAGAAACTAGTCAGGGTGAGTGTGGGTCTACAGTGCCCCCATTTTTGTCTACGCTGAACTCGTCCCGGGATAAAATTTGGTGGAAAATCTGCCACACCCCAAGCCGTGTTTTATCTTCTAATGTTCGATACAACAGCTTTCTAAATTCCCCTTGGTCGGTTACTTTAACCAGTTAGCTACATTAAAAGTTATCGAACATAGTAAGCATTCTAAATTGTAACAAAACCTGGACCTCCAGGGGTTTATACCTGTATAACCGCGAGGCCATCTGTTTTTCTCGTTGACCCGTATTATTTTTGCTTCTCAGGTGAAGACTGAACAAGCCAGTCAATTTTGTGAACGAGTTTCAACCAGACGGACTGTGAAGAACCTTGAGACTGAGATCATTCAAAAGACCAGACGAATACAGACTGAAGAACGAAAGTATGAACACTGCACTTTGCCGGCTGAACTTGGGATTTGTTCGTTTTTTTCATGCCCGCTCAGTTTTCTGTCCGTTCAAGTGTTGCATTCACGTTTCCTCCAAACCCCTTTTACAAAGGGCGTGCGGTGCTGGTATGGGCTCTAGACAAAAGTAGCAACTACATTATGTGTTATGCAGAATATGGTTCCTTCAGCATCGTCAAAATAACAAACTTGAGTGTAAGTTAGATTTTGCACACTCAAAAACAGGAGTTTCGCGGGAGTGAACTTGTTTCGTTGACAAGCAATTTTTGTAAATACAGCTTGCTGTCGAATCTCAGATTCGGAAAAAATTCATTGTACACCGAACCAAGTCAAGTTTTTCCCTCTTTTAGTAAGTGAGGGTTTGGGGGAAATCTATTGCAGGTTAACGAGGCATTGGTTTCGTGCTTATTTTCAGTAAGGGCAAACACGAGGATATCACAAGAGAGTATTTTGAAGCAAAGAAACGGTACGAAGGTATCATGGAATCATTGAAGAATCTGAAAAGATACAGCAAGGTGACTTTACTGTGTTCTTTTATAGATTCATAGTTGTCACTTTTTTGAGTGTTTATTTGTTGTGCATCCTGGCGTTAAGTGATAGTTTACCTTTCTCTTCTTATTTGAGCCAAATAAATAATCACTTTAAATCACTAAGGATGGCTGCTCAGTCTTATTAGCTCATTAAAGTTATTTCGGGCAGCCATGTACTCTTTTTATTTTAACTTATTTTTGTTCATCTAATTTCTAATTTCAAGCTGAGTACAAATAAAGTTGTTGTTTTTTGTTCTCGTAGATATATGCATATAAACAATAACCTCCATTTGGCGCGAAAATATGCTTGATATTTTTCCGCGGACATTATCTGTTCCTAGAGGCAAACAGTTTTCCAAGAGCAAAGCTGAAGAAAAACTGACCTTCGAGGAACAGATGACGTCCATTGATAAAGATCAGAGCATATTTTCGCGCCAAATGGACGCTATTGTGTTTAGTATCCTTGTAATATTTTTCGAAACCCACGCATTTTTGAAAATTGGGGAATATTGCTCGGATACTTCCCAGTTTTAGCTGGGCATATTCAGTCACGTGACTCGTTTAGACCAATCGCGTGCTGGGCTGTAAATATATAAGTAATATAACCCTTTTTACCATACCAAGTCTATAATAAACTGAGTGTCTTGTATAATACTTTTCTTCCTGACTTGCAGCGTTTGAAGGCAGTGATGGAGCAAAGAGCGAAAGCGTTTGTGAATTACCGTCATTTCATCGCTATTCGTGCCAAGTTCTTCTTTCAAATGATGCTTTCTCAGAGAGGTTACAACGGCAAGATGAGCTTCGATCACGGCAATGAAATTCTTGGGCTTCAGGTGCGTTTATTCCTGTCACTGGGCTGCTTTTCTAAAGGGGTATTAAAATGGCTTTATCCTTTTCTCATTAACAATTTGAGCACGTCTTCTTTGGTTCTGTCTTTGTAAAAGTTAGCACAGTTTTCGAGTGACCGACTGTCCAAGGAATCTCTCTTTGTTATGATTTCCGTTCGCTGAGCTCTGATTGGCTTAAAATACTCTTACCACTCAATTCAACCAATGAAAACACACCGTTGTTTCCTCTGCCAATCAGGTGCAAGAGCTAAACCAAACGCGAATAGTTTCCTGAGCGGTTTCCCGTTCTTACCACGCGCTACGTGCTTTCTTTAGTAATTATTTGATACTATCCTTTCGAAAACCGTTATTAATCCGCCTGATTACTGAACGTTTTGCACTCGGAAGGGTCTTTATCGACAGGATTTTTCATATAGATAACTTACATCAGGCTCTAAGGTGTACAGATTAAAGTTGAACGAAGCATTTCAAGTTCAAATATGTTTGGCATGAGCAGATAGCTAAATAGTGCGTGCGCATTATTCTACATATCTGGGTGAAATCTTGATATCAAAAATACATGTATGACCGCTTATTTCTAGGTTAACGTTGAGCAGGGTTCTAAACGGGTTGCCAAGGATACTCGCTCGTTATCTGGAGGAGAGAGATCTTTTTCCACCGTGTCATTCATCATGGCTCTCTGGGAAGCAATGGAGTCGCCCTTTAGATGTCTAGACGAATTCGACGTGTTCATGGTGAGTACATCTCTGAAACATGTTTTATTTCCATCCGGTTTCTTGTAACAAAGTATTCAAAGTCCAAGTAAAGTCTCTAGGTCAAGTGAATATCAGTTACGAATGACTTGCTCTCTTTAAATTTTTAGGACATGGTAAACAGGCGGATTAGCATGGAAATGATGTTGAAGGTCGCTAAAGAGCAGCAAGAAAGGCAATTTATTCTTCTCACGCCCCAGGACATGAGGTATTTTTGGAACGATTCACTTTCCCCCTTCATTTCCAAGCTCTGAACAGGGATTTCCTTTACTGATTAACACATATCTGTTGATGTTAGCTCAGAGAATTAGGCTCCACATTAGGGTAATCTCCTAGTTGACTCACCAGTCATCCGGCGGTGATGGCTTAATGGACTGTTTCTGTTTCAGTCTGCTACTTGCTCGTGTGAGCGCTTTGTTAACAATAGCGGAGATGCTCGGAGAGGAGATCGGATGGGAGTGGGAGGCGAAGCAAGGATTTGTCTTCCTGAAAAAGGCGGGGTGTAGTGAATGGGGGCGTAAATAACAGGAGATGGCAGGCCCCTTCCTTGTACCCACCGTCGGTGAAAGCCGACGTCAACTCACCACACTACATTCTACCCTGCTACCTCGACCACAATTAGCTTAATAATAATTTCATCCACAACATCCCTTTTAGATACGAATGGATTACGGCCATTTAGGTGTGGGTATGTTACATTTACTGCCCTGTTTAATTTTTTTTCTTCTTCTTCTTCTTTCTTTTCTTTTTTTTTTTTTTTCTCTCTTCTAGTGCCATCGGAAGCAGTCGAAGCGTAAGAATATTTAGACTAAACGATCCTGAAAGAGGCCAAACGACATTAAACTTCCAGCCATCTGAGGACTGAAATATTCTTATCTAGTTTAGTTTACCTTCAGTTTATCGACGAGTTTATTATGATAGATATGATTGATTACCGTTACATAGATAGTAGTTTTATGTTGAGGCAGAGCTTATCGTAAAAAACTTTTATGGACACTTTGTTTGTCTAGGGACAGCCAAATAAACAGTAGAATTAGAATTTCGATGTAAGAAAATAACTACGAAAAGGTTTTGGTTAGGAAATCGTCATTGTGAGACGATATCAATAAGGAATGCTTAGTATCAGTTGGGAGACGTCGAAACTTGACACTGGGGATTAAAATATATTATTCCTTAAATTTCATCTTCCTCCAGACATGCACAGGAATACCTTTTTTTAAAATTCAAAGTTTATTTATATGTTACGTTAATTTTTAAATAAAAGTTCATGTTTAAAAGAAGGAACAAATATAGTTATATATAGTCAAATATAGTTATTTTTCAAAAGTATTATATGATGTCACAAGGAACACACCTGGATTTGCATTTGACCTGAAGATTAAATTGTTCCTTTATTGATGATTCGCATTAGTGTAGCATACCACTAGAAGGCTACTTGGTTCAAAGCCAAACGTTAAATTGTATTTTTAAAAATGTAGGTTTTATGTATTAAAAGGTTGACCTATTTTGACTGTGTATGGACTTGTACCTTTTGCACGGGTTAATTAGACCTCCCTCTTCAATTGCGTTATTCCTTCCCGCGAAAATTTCTTACCGATAGCCTAACTGCAGAGATCGTGTAGCTTCTGATTGGCTCTTACTTGCGCGCGAAAATTGAAGCCTCTAAGCAACAGCCCTTCCGGGACATACACAGATTCCCTGTAGAACTACGTCATCCGTCAAAGATGGCTCTGACCCCTCTCCAGTAGAGAAAGAATTGAGTGACCAAAAAAGACGAGCGTGATAAAGGTAACTTGGGTTGAAAATGAGCTGCGCTCAAATAAACAAATCAAGCCTTCCGGCAACGACCACAGTTCACCGGACATCCTCCCATCAGAAGCTCTATGTACTTCTGTCTTCCAAAAATTGTCTCGATACCCATATCTGCACAAGAAGCCCTCAATGGTTACCATCCGTAAGAAATGTCCTGGAAGGTATGCATTTCAACTGCAGCCCAATGTAAAAATTCTACGGGATGCGTAACATTGTACAAAATGTCCGTTGTCAGACGACATTCGTGCCATCCAGTGTGACTGATTTTCTACGATGTTACCGGTTCATGCAAGGCAGATAAAACTAGGTTACATTATTGTCTATAAATAAAGGCTATTAGTATATACCAAACCAGTGGATAGTGCTTTTCGCGCAGTCTGATTGGTTATTGTTTGCTACCTCGAGCTGGCGCGGCGAAGGTCACATCTTGCGCGCGAACTCAGGAAATAAGACTTAGCAGTCTTCTGAGTCAATTTTTGCGGATTTTTATCCTACTGCTTTATCCTACTGGTGTTAGTGGCTAGTTGTGGATATTTACCTAATTTATCGTTTTTAACTGGTTTTCTGATTCGCGACAAAACAATAAATAAAATATCAACTCCGTTGATGTTTTCATCCATTCATGTTATCACTGTTTTGCCTGCGAAGTTTAACGTTGACGATAGGTCTAATGGCGTTTGGAATTTCCTTGTGACACCGGTCCCGCTGTTATTTTCATTTTACAGTTCATCTTTCGTTGCCTCTGGTTCTTCAGTAGAATCCATCAACTCCACTTGATCCTCTATTAAATCTTCGATCCTGGCCAACTCATTTTCTAGAACACTTACGACCTATAACACAGTAAGAAGTTAATTGGACTTTTTTTCACGCGTTCATTTTTATCATTCGTACATTCACCATCTCATATTCCTCACTTAGAGTCCGTAGATGGAACACAGTAGCCCTTTTCCTGGTGAAATTTTCTCATCTACATTACGATATAACCCAGAAGGTATGTGAGGTAATAACGGGCAATTGTAATTTCAATCCGGTCGCGCTGTTATTTATTTCACGTTGGATTACAATGTAGTGCAAATGAGAAAGTCAACCGTGAAAGGGGGTATTGATCCACCAGCTCCCAAGCTCGATCCCAGGCTTTCAGTCCTTCATATCCTCCCTTGACAAGGGAGCAAAAGGAAAGAGAGGCTGGGTTTGAGGTTGACGAGCTCCCAGTAACTTCATAGATCAGTGCTTCAGCGAACAAAAAATCTAAAAAGTCACTGGTTTGTAAGGCAAGAACAAGAGTTGTCCAAAAGCTTAAAAGAAATGATAGGAATGAAATAGTAAAGCTAAGTGAAATAATAAGCTGTAAATCAGGTACCAGTTATGTCACTAGCGTGGAGCAATCGGAAAAAATTCTAGAGTCCCAGAGCAGGCTCAAATCTATACCCCCCGCCCCCCGCGGGCAATACCGGTTGAACGAGTAAACCACAATGTTACTGAAAACCTCTCTCATTCACACAGGCTCAAAGGGGGTTTTGGGTGTAGGTAAAATCCGTAGAGTGATAGGAGTGTAAGATTGCGTCTGCACTCATTTCACGCAGCCGACTTCTTTTACGACCGCGCAGACTTCTGCAAGGCGAGGGAGAGAGAGGTAAGCTGAGTCACATGAGTCCCGCCTACAGTGTGTGGAAGGTAATAGGTAACGACACTACTGGGGGACTGGATTTCGTTTCCGGCGGTCCTACGCTTGTGACAATAGAGACTACGATCTTATCAATTTAAAAAAACGATCCATCCGCGTTAGCAAACAGAAAGAGCTCAATGTTGAAAACCATTGCGTTCCGAACAGTTAATGAGCAATCGTGTGCATGCGGGATTCAATGCTTACTGAATCATCTTCCGCTAATTGTTCAACATCAAGGTTTGAAAACATCCCATCTTTGTCTTTGTCTAATACTTGAAAAATCTGCAATCAAACAAAAGAAAGGATTCATATTAAAACATTCCCAGGGCTGCAGCCTATTTATGTACCCATTCCTCTTTACAGAAGGGACTGAAGTTTGTGCTATATCTAAGGGTCTCTCTAAATGTTCGGCTCTCGGGTCTCAATGCGAACGTGGGTCACACCTAATGGACTACCTAACCATACTCCCTCCGTATGCCTCGGTGGATATCTAGAGAGTTAAGTCGCGCAATGGCCCGTATCTTTGGCGAGACACGTTCGAGCACAAGTAGCTCCCAAAGCGAGCCTGGTAGCTGTCGAGGCCTACGAAAACATTATTACAAGGTATTTACCGTACACAAATCGACTAAAATAACCCCGATATCAGGCCAGTAACTTGATATCGTAGATCGCAGGTAATCAAGACAGATTGGCTACTTTCCAATCTGGTTATGGAACGCACGTGAATCTTGGACTGTGGCGTAGAGTTAGCAATTCCGCCACAAAGCTCAAAACGCTCAATTTTGCAAAAAGTTAGGTACGTCAGTTTTCTTTAAATTCCTTTAAACTTCGCAAATTCAAGTGTCTACACGGATCAAACACCTATGCTGATGCATGTGGTAACTGGGCATGAAAACTGTCTTCTTTCACACAATGGTTCCATATCGTTTAGTTGTAACCCGGTTATCTTTCGCTGGAAGAGGTATCATTTCATGGAGAGATTATTTTTGCTATTATCGGCTTGGTATAGAAACCCTGGAGACGCGCTCGCACTAACTCGGTTGTGAAATATTTTTATTCATTTGGAGCTATACTTTGCCTTGCAGATAGGCCTATTCTGATTGGGCTCGGCTACTTTTGAGCAACTTTTCACGGTTCTAGCAACCTGGAGCAAGTTTTCTCTTTCTGAGCAACTTTTGAACAAAATATAGGTTTGTAGCATGAAGCACGAAAAAGTCAACGATTTCGTAGAAAACTTCAATTCATGCGAATTTCCTGGATTATCAACTTTTTGAGGTCAAATGAACCATATGATTTGTTCCGTTAGTATCCTTAAATTTCGCCCAATATTTGCGAGCAACTCCTTAAAGCTAGGCTTCAAGCTATTTCTTTTGACCAGTGATAGCAATTACTGTGAAGAAGGAAATATAAAGCTTCTATTCAACGTTTATATAAAAATATCAAGAAATTTAGGTAGTAACTTTTGAAATTTAGGTAGCAACTTTTTGGATTTTTGGCATTATGTTAGCAAATTTTTTGCATTCCAGTGTGCAACTTTCCAGCATTTTACTAGTAAAATCACGAAAGACCTACTTGCAGATACTCATTTGCAAATGTAGTTGATTTTTGGGGAAAGCAATCTTTTAGAGCGAGTCTCGGTGCTTTGACGCTGTTTCATTGCAGTACCTGCTTTGCAACGGATGAAAACTGTTCATTCCAGTCAAACTGGTCCTCACCAAACATGACAGAATCCTGCCAAAAAATAAAATCAATCATTAATTGAAGGAAAAATACTTGACTGCATTTAAGACTGCAACTAATAACGTAATGCTTACTTGTTTTAACTGTTCCTCAAATGTCTCGAAAGTCAGAGGACCTTGCGAGATAAACGATTCCAGATGCGTCCTGGAGCGAGAAAAAAGAGCAGTAAATACCTTTGGCTGAGGTTTAATCTTAAGGTGGTATTTTTGCACAAGGTAAATCAACAAAATATCTAGTGCCCACTCAGCAGCAAGGCCTGTACCACAGCCTTCACTGAGGAGGGAGTGGGAACGAGCGACCTCAGACTATCCTAGAAAGAGGCAAAGTTTTCATTTTATTAGCCTGTGTAACAAGCGTTTACGTAAGACGAGCTTGTTCCGCATTCTGACCGCGCGCAAATTGGAGTGGTGTGGCGAGCGAGGTAACCCAATCGTCCCATGCTTCGTCGATGTTTTTGGCTCTTGCTTCACATTTTCACCTGACTGGCAAATTAGGGCTGAGATGCGTTATCTTGACAAAGAAAAATGAGATTAACACGAATTTGTCTCCATGTTCTGTCAAATTCTCTGAACTAACACATTGTGAGAATTGTATGGCATTCACAGCAAGTGGAATGGGAATTAACATTTATTTTTGAAAAAAAAAAAACACGACTTACATCAAATCTTCTGGTTCTTCATCACTTGAATCTTCTTTTTCGAGAGCAGCGAACTTAAACTTGTCTAAGGTCTGGTTAGGTTCCATATCACAGTCAGTCGGAATGAAGTCAGCTTGGTGCTTCCACCAGACGTTCACAGCAATGTTTCGATCATACGACCGCACTTGATGATACCTGATGAGGCAGAGCAGTATGAATGCGTCCTAGTCTATCACCCATTCAAGAAGGGGTTGAAAAAGGTTTTGTTATCGTTTTGAGTCTCACATAGTTAGCAAACCGGTTACTTCTAATCCAGACCAATTTTCAGCTATAAATCATCTTTTTCATTGTTGATTGAAAAATGAGCCCTGGGGCGCTTTCCATCTAGTCAAGAATTCTGAAAATCTCGGCTTGAGGCGAATGGTAAGTTTATGATTTTTTGGTTTGCCCTAATGGACGATTTAGGGGGAAAAAAAATGTAATTTCTAGGAAGGAAGTCCTAAAGTTTGTATACATTTTCCACTTGGGTGAACAAACACAGTGTTAGCCACTTAACTCCAAACCTTCTGGAATATTTGACTAAATGGAAAACGCCCCTGACATTTCCTTGAAAGCATCTCTTTATAGTGCACTTAACAGAAAAGCACGAAATAGAGTTTGGAAAAACTCACCACTTGTAAGGAATGAAAAGACAATCTCCAGGTTCCATGGTCACATTAAAGTACTCTACATCTTTCAAACTGGGATACTTGACGAAATCAACTCTGAAATATGAAAAAAACTTAACATTTTAGTCACTCAAGAAGCGCTGAAGTTGGTAATGGAGCTCACATTTTGCCTGTTAAATACAAACTACAAATAAAAAACTGTGTCATCATACCGATCGACATCTACTCCAGAGTATCCACCAGAAGGGAAATCAATTGGTACCTATATAAATAAACAGAACCATTAATCATACTGCTGAAAACAACATTTGTTAGCTAGTGTTGTCGCATTATGGTAGTATGTTAGACCCTAGTTTGGTGGGGGAACTCTAGTTTTGGCACTGACAACACAACAGCACAAGGAATGCTGTTAAGTCTGCTTGTCATCATCTTATTAGCCTCCACGCTGCCATTTCAACACCATGTCGCATGTTGGAATTTTACCCCAACAGAGCCTCTTAGGGGTTGAAAATTGTGCTTCACTACAGTACACAGGCTGTTTCATTTCAAATTTTCTCAGCTGAACCATTCCAAATCATGGTACCTCTAGTCTAATGGAATAGGTTTTAAAGGAAACAAAAACTTGCTGTCAATAAATAAAATGAAATAATGACATCTAATCAAGCCAGTACAGCACCCTTTCTCCCAGGAGTAAAAAGGGATTAGATCATCACACTGTAAGAGCAACCTGACAAAATCAGGGAGGGGGAGGGGGAAATGAAGTTCTGAATTACCTAGCATACACAATCCCATAAAATGTACACATATGCTGAACAAGAATTACACTATAGCTTGGGTAATTCAGTGGTAGGTGCATGTACTTTTTGAAATAGTGACTTGTCTCTCAATTTATACTTTAATTTCTAGTTTAGATGTAACACACCTTGCCTTTGTATTTTTTGTAATCTATAAATAAAAGTTCCTTGGTTCCACTGAACAAACAGTTGATGTTGTCAACATCGTCATTATGCAAGACTGACTTGGTACCACCACTGCTAAACCACATGACCTAATCAGCAATAAGCAAATAAACACACAAATAAAATTATAGGTTAGTTTGAAAGAAGAATGCTACAGACACATCTTACAACAGTCTTCTGGACAATAACATCAATGATTCTACAAATAAATATTTCAATATCTAAAAATACACAATTACAGAAATAAATACAAATTTATTTAGTTATTAATCAATAACTAATTAATTTTTACATTGTTTTTAATTGTTTTTAAAATAACGATAAAAAAATGAATGAATAGATATATAAATAAAACAGAAATTGAGGCAAACATTAAACACGGTAAGATTTTGTACAGAAAATAGTGTAAGGTACTCTTGAATTACATGTAAAGGGATAAATCATCCAGGTTCACTGGTTCACAGTAGGATCATTTTAGACTAAGGAATAATTTTTCACTATTGACTAACCGTGTCAACTAACATGTCTTTCACAATGTCTTCACACAAAAGTGGAGGTGGCAGCATCACATCCTTCCTGAGATTATAAAGTAAAAGACAACACTGAGAATAAGAATACAAAGACAATAATTTTCTTTTTCTTCACACACCATATTCAACATATTGTATTAATAAAATCATTTTGTTCAGAAAATGTCACAGTGCATGTAGGTGATCTATAGCTTTTCAAGAACTATTTATTACTTTTAGATCTATGACAAGCCTCAAGCACACAATAAATCAAGTGGAACCAGATTCAGTTGACATTAAAAGTAACATCAAAATCATGTCATATCTATTCAATGTACACCCCTCAAGAAATAATAAATATATATCAATAATTTAAAAATTCATTTTGACATTAACATATGATATAGTTACTGTTTATTTACTTATTTATTCATTTATTTATTTATTTATTTATTAATTTATTTATTTTTTTTGGAGTTAGTTTGAAATGTTTCTTTTTTAAATATAAATGCCCAGTTATAGTATGCAACTTTCTCCTGATCAAATTGTGTATGAAACACTAATAGGTTTCCAAACTCTTGGCATTTAATGAAGCAAGGATCCCAAATATCATGGCCTTTAAAGTCCTCTTTGAATTTGAGCACCATGGGATTTCACAACGTTACCTTACCTAAATACCTTAGAACTGGAAAGTTGATATTATGAGGAGAATTATATTCTCAGAAATCCATAGACAAAAACTAGTTACAGCAGTACAAAAAACTTTGAAAAATTCTAGTTTCAAAGGGCCAAGTGGTCAGGTTTAGACGAAAACTGAAAATATGATCACTTGCAGTTTTGAGTTGTTTTTCTGTTTGAATAATTTGCACTGTTCAGTGACCATACAGACTTGCAGACTTAAACTAGTGTAAGTTATAAAATCTAGTATTTGTTTTCAACTTTGGTTGGTACATTATTATTTGGCACTACAGTGTATTAAATTGGATAATTACAGGTACATCAAGTGTCAAATTAGATTTTTAAGGAGACTAAATCTTAATTAAAAGAGTCTGTCAGTAAAGTTAAACACATGTAGATTTTAGTTTACAAAATAAGATTATTAAATAATAATATTGCCCAACCAAAAAAAATTATAAGGAGGCAGCACACTCTTTATTAAACACATAGTTAAAAATAAAAATTCACCACAACACATACATCATTGAATAATGCTAGGACAATAATCCCATTGGCAGTGAGGGCATTATTACTATTTGCAGTACTATTCATGTGAAACAAGGGCTGAAAAAAGTAGCAAATCTAACTTGCCATGAATTAAAGACATCTAAATATGTCTTGGATATGTAAATAAATTTTTAAAGTAAACAAGTGATAAAAATTTAAAAGAAAACTGCTCAATCCTGGATACTGCCATTGACAGAGCTTTATTCCCACAGCCAGTATGTAAGACAAAATTTATTTATTGCACCAGGCATATGGCACCCAGCTAGAATGGTTCAAAATTAGTCACTGACAGAGTTACACCAACTGACACACCACAGCTGCAGCAGTTAACAATGCTATTGTTGTCATTAAATTATCGTTATCTAGCTAATATATTCTTTCCTTGTCTTACTTTATCATTTTATTTGGTAACAAAAACAGGGTTAGTAGCTGTAAGAAGATATCACTTGTTTGCAAAGGGAAAATAATATTGTTTTGCACCATGTCACAACAGGATGTTTTTTTTAATAACCCGAAAGGAGGAGGTTGCAACACCACAGCTTCCTTTTGTTGCACTGGGTTGTGTCACAAGAGGAAAAGGCCCCACCAACTTTAATTCAGTAAATGATAATACAAAGCTATATTTAAAAACAAAAATGTCACAACAGGATGTCTACACAGACAGGTCAAGGAAATCTGCATTTTTAACTAGTCACTAGGTACATATCAACTTCTTTTGTTGTTAACTAGTTATTGTTACAGCTATGGAAGCTGTCACTGTTATTTTGTTCAGGAAAATTGACAACATCTGTTACACCTGCACCAGGAAATGCATACTGCGCTATTTTGAACTAATTTAAACTAATTTAAACTATTCCTGGGTAGATCATACCAAGAAATCAGGATTCAGCTGGGTGACTTAAACTGGGATACTTATCTTCTGTAGATGTTTTATCGTAAATTGGCAGCTGAGTAACATATCAATTTTCTACTTAATTGTTATCAGTTTCAAGGAAATTGTAGCCAGTGAAATCATGTTCAACTTGAAGTTAACATATTGCTGGTTTATTTTACTGCCCATGCAGTGCAGGCCTATTATTCAGAGTCCCATAACGCATGATTAGATGCCAAGCTCGTTTGAAGACTCGTGAAAAGATATATAATGCCCAACACCCTTTTGGCAGCTGGCACAGACAGCTTGCTATTTAGCACCAGCTTATAACATTCTCATATGACATTACAAATCAAGCCCTATCATTTTTCATGTTCTCCTTTATTCGGGCCACACAAAATTTTAGACCTCAAATCTCAGACATATAAAAGCAAGAACGTGGAAAAACTGCATTCACTGTAGCTGGACTGAAAAATTGAGGTTAACAGACCATATGACTGTGTTCCCGAAGAAACCATCACAAATTCCACATAGTCAGTTCAATAATGATGTTGATTTTTGTCCCGTGCGGTTTAATGAGGCCACTAAAACTTTTTGCTATGGCTTTTTAACAAATAGAAAACTTACCGGTAGTCATTCTTCAAATCAAAAATTTGCTTATTTTACTCTTTTCAAACTAATTATAGGATGACACAACCAATAAAAAAAGTATTTTGGGGAAAAAAATTTGGGAAATAGAATCTCTCTTATTACTGTGCATGTAGTTGTAACTCTTATAGGTGGTTAAAGAAAACTTCATATATACATCATGCATTCTCCATTCCTTCACATTGACATTTATGCCACATATATGTATAGGTTATTGAGCAAGTGTAGGGTCAAGATGGCTGGATATTAGCCAAGTTCTTTTTTTTTTTTTGCACATTTATGGACCAAAACGGAGTTGACTTGACTTGTTATTGACTTGTTAAGCCACCTTGACTGAACAAGCCTGGTCAACAAAGGATCTATTTTAAAAAGCTTTTATGAAAAAAGGGCACTGTTTTCCTGCAGCGCACAGTGGGTAGTCTTGAGCAGGCATGATGTATGGGTTATTCACCAAGTGTGAAGTCAAGATGGCTGGATATTGGCATAATTTTTTTTTTTGTTTTTTTGTTTTTTTTGCGATTTTATGGACCGAGACGGAGTCGAGGTCCATAAACTCGCAAAAAAAGAACAAGGCCAATATCAAGCCATCTTGACTGAACAAGCTTTATGGCTTTCAGGGAAATTTTTCTAACAGGACACAGCACCATCTCGCCTGCTTGGGTAGCCAATCACAGCACAGGATTTGGTCAGTTCATCTTGCTCTCTCAGTGAACTAGCCATATAACTAAAAAATTAATTTAACCATGCAAAATAAATGGCCTTCTTATAGGTCTTAAAAGGTGTAAATTCCAACCCACTTCACATCCTCTTCGCTTCTTTCAGCCTAGAGGATGGCACTGTTACTTGGCAAATATGAGGGGAACCTTCTCGAGAAGCAAATTCTACTTACTGAAGGAACGGAGGAACACCGTTCACCATGTAGATATCCTCCTGTTCATAAGTCGTCACAAACTCCTTGAAGCTTATGTCAATAGCAGGAAAGGTTCGAATCTCCTTTTTTCGTTGTTCCGCAGTAATATTGAAATCGTTTGACTCGGGCAGAGACAAGAAGTATTCATCAGTCCACCTAGTAAAAGCTGGTGAGACTTTAGCTCCACCTCGTATCAACACAGGCTTAACAGGGGCTGCGTAAGTTTTGAAGAATTCCACAGGAGTTAAAAAGTCATTAATCACTTCAAGTGAATGTTTTACGTTTTGTGATCCCAGAGGTTGTAAATGGCCCGGGTGCAGGTCAAAATTCGTCGAAGGTAACTCGTCTTGCGAGTATTCTGCTACTGAAATCAATGCAAGTTGGAAATATACGAAGATATGGCATACAAGAGAATTTCTTCCCATGGTACGTGTCAAGTCCACATGCAAACATATCCCAAATTATAAACTTTCTGCATGAAATCTTTACTCGTTTCTGAGCATTATGCAGATAAAATGACGTCACATGAGAGGGTAGAAGAGAGAAAGCCTGGGATCGAGGTTGAAGCATGTGGCGGAAGTGGACAGTAACGTTTACAAGTGATTTTGAAAGTTCTCAAAATTATACACGTCTTTGTCCAGAGTCTGCTGAAATCAACTTAGCCATTGCGCTGAACAATCTAGTAAATAGCCTGCGATCAACTTCTGTTGGCAGTTGTTTGGGTTGCTGGCTACAAGAGAGTTGGCCCATCGTCTCGCAGCAAGAAATAAAGACCTACTCGCAACTGAACGTGTGTAAAAATGTCAGATAAGATTTTTTAATACTTTGTGAAATAGAAGTTACTCAAACCGAAAAATTAAAACTGTAGAGTATATCAAGTCCAAGGAGCCGAGCCCGGCTACTTCTATACGAGTTAGAGCTACCATTAATTAGTGTGGAAGTCGCTGTGGGCGGGATATGCGGTGCGTGCAAAACATTAAATCCTTGCAAAACATGAAATCCTTGCACTATTTGAGACTAAAATATACTATGCGATCTCAGACCAAACCCTGATTTTTAAAGAGATGAATCGAATTAATAAGAATAGAACTTGCCCCAAAAATCCGACCAGACCAGAATACTCAAATTCCGAACATACCGGCCCTTATTTGAAAAGCTGATTGCTGTTTCGTTTTAAACGACTTTCGCTGCGTCTTTCTCTGAATTGGCACAGTCGGCTATGCAATATCCTTACACGTAGCCAATACCCTTCAGGTATCTGATTGCTCACGTCGTAATAAGAGATGTAGATTGATAGCTTAACAGAGTTCTAACATGAAGTAATTTATACTTACACATGTAACTCTTCGAAAACACACAATAAGAGACAATGAAGAAAGAAAGATTTTGCGATTGGAAAAATTAAGCAGAAACCTACAACTCACTGCAAGAAAAGAAAGCCAAGCATCTTTGTTGATAAAAAGAGACTACAGAGAATAACCTGGCAATGACCTGCGAGTCAAACGAACAGTAAAGCACAAAGCAAGTAAAATAAAATATATGATACAGGAACATATGGCTTTGGGCTGTGCTACGTTACACCAACCGAGTGCATGGAGATTTTCTGGTAAATTAATTAACTGTAAATATATCACTCAAAAAATTGTATTGTGTGCAAGCTAGGATTGTAGATGGCCTTCATAAGTACCTACTTCCTAGGTAGCTGGTTACAATCATTGGAATTTTATCATCGGATGGTTAACAATTGATTTGCATGAGTAATTAACGTGTTTTGAAGGCAGGTGCAAAAATGGTGGCAACGCTGATTGAATAACAATAAAGCGGAACTGAATCTCTGCATGGATTATAAGAACAAAATGAACAACTGCAACTTCTCAAATCACAACAAAATAAATATTTTCTGAAGGCAATATCAATAATGAACAGAAATTTTGTATTTTTACTTACTGGATAAATTTGGGCACTCCGTTCACCATATACACGTCTTGGTCTCTGTAACTCTCGACGAACTGTTTAAAAGACATCCGTTGTAAATCGCCTTTTGTTCGATTCTCTTTCTTTCCATTCTCAACGTCGATTAAAAAGTTATCCGATTCAGGAACAGACACGAAATACTCGTCGGTCCATTGAGAAAATGCCGACGATAATTTCGCTCCGCCTTTGATCAAGAGAGGAAAACTCGCGGAGACGAAATTTTGAAAGAACTTTCTTGGTTCCGGGAAAGCGTATAGTGTTTTCACAGAACTCTTGTTGTGTCTTGCACCGAGTGGTTCCAGATGACCAGGATATAAAGACGGGTCGTCATTTGTACAAACAGACTGTCCCAGAAATAGAAACAGCAAGAAAGCTGGAGTAATCGAGGATGTACCGGCTATGGAGGCCATGCTGATCATTCGGTAGTGGCCGTACATTAACATAACACAGTGTAAAACAAAACAACTCGTTCGTATAAATTTGCATGTGTCCAATTGTGAATAATTTTAATAGAAACATTATGTTCAAGTTGAAGCTTCCGCCTTTACTGTATCGACAATAACATAGAGAGATGAATTAATTCTTGATTAACTTCGATGTAAATACATTTTCTCCTTCACTTGTTGTGCTATGATCAATTCTTAGAACTACTGAATAGCTTATTTAGATTAAAACTGAACGATTGTTTTTTCGTTGTAAATCATTGACGCTCTTCAAGTCAGTGGCACTTCCTGGATAATTGATATTGTTTCAATACATCTCAAAAACACCTTTTACTTGTGTACGCATTCTTCATTGTAACAATCACGCCATCTACACCGAGCTAAATTGAACGAAGGTAAATTAGTAATTGATATTTGTATCGACATTGCTGCTGTGGCCTGGTAGCGTGAGGGAAATCGACTGTCTTTTTTTGTGTGTTATTTTTTTTTATTTCTTTTCTCTAGCGTCTTTTTTTTTTTCCACGACCGCATTTTGTCTTTTTATAACCGGGATTTCTTTTTCTATCCGTAACTTCTATTTTTCCTAGTACTTGTTTTTCTGAGGTCAAACCCGCGTGTTTTGAGCGCGGCGCGAGGCTTATATCACGGCGCGCATCTCCGCATCTGCGTCACATCTCTCTAAAACACATTTATAGCCTTGTCACAAACTATGATAGACTCTGAGGAATTTGGATCAAAGCTAATATAACATACGTTAAAAGAAATATCTTATAAGGGAGACAGAGGAAAGAGAGCCTTGGAACGAGGTTGAAAAATTTCAACAAACAGCAGCTGGGCACGAAAAGTCATAATAAATGGAACTTGACAGATCTATAAAATGATAACCAATAGAAATGAAAGAAAATGCTGACACGCTTTGAGAGATTGATGCTTTGTGATTAACACTGCACAGTTGTTTTGCATCAACGATCGCATTTGATACCTGATTAATTTGCCGGGATTTCAGTCGGTCGTATTGGCGTTAACGGCTTCTGCCGCCTTAGGAAAGCAGTCGGCAAAAAAGAACATAATTTTATCGAATTCTACATTTCATAACCTTTCTCTTGACATATA
The DNA here is from genome assembly GCF_964199315.1 of Orbicella franksi. Taxonomy (NCBI): domain Eukaryota; kingdom Metazoa; phylum Cnidaria; class Anthozoa; order Scleractinia; family Merulinidae; genus Orbicella; species Orbicella franksi. The sequence continues at coordinate 1,441,118 of NC_138147.1, read as the reverse complement.
GTTTGTGCAGGTTTCCTTCAAAACAGCGCGCGTACGAATTTTTTTTCTGGGGGACACCCGCGAAGGTTTGAAGTGACCTTAACTGTGTTCCCGACTTACGGGATGAGGGGGAGGGGGGGTGAGGAAAAAGGGTAATTTTACGTAGCATTGAAGCTACGAAAATGAAACTTGGATTGTGTGTAGTACGATCAAAACATGTTCTCTTTTAGGCCGGCAACAAGATGATGTGTAATCTAGTCCTCTGGCAGATTATATTACGCTATGTGAATGTTTTCATGGGCGATGAAAAATTGATGACTGAGGTCCTCTTGGACTGTCCGTGTAGGTTAATTTCACATCACAAGATTGGCTATTTCACAGGATTTGAGGGCGGGAGTGATGTAAAAAAAATGGAAAATGTAATGGATAAAAAAGTGTGAGAGAGGTTACCTTAGGACTAAGACCTATATGGGGTATCAACTCTCATTCATACTATACAGTCGCGAAGAAGCGCGACAAAAGTTGAGCCCGAAGGCAGTCAGTCAAGAAGGAAATGACCAAAATTACACTGCAGATAGCTCAGCAAAAGCAGTTGCTCTAACGCCTTCTTGTATCTGAAGAATTGTTTTTAGATTATTTCTCTTCCCCGAAAATGAAATTCCATGGCGAAACGTTAACTTGACATCAAAAACTGACAAAGACTGTGCTGACGGTATTTCTTTTATTCAGTAAAATTACGTAAATACACAGAATAACCAGTTACAAAAGCCAAGAGCTATCCTCGCATGACTACTGTTTTTATAACAGATTTCAACGATCTACGAGCTCTTAGACTAAAAACTACATTACTTTTCAGTTCAACCTACTTGAGTCAGCTTTCAGAGATAAATGAAAACGCAAATGTCCTGTATCTAGACTTAATGAAAGAAAATGGCAAAAGACCTTTTAAGAGGACTGTTGTTTACGCCTTTTCTTCGATGCCGACAAGTTGTGAGTCTGGATTTCCCTCCCTGTACAACTCAAGAAACTTTTTATGCCACTCCACTGGATAGCTACATTCCTTGACTGCGGCCAAGTTGGTCATTGCCGCGCACCAAGCTGAGAGGACTGGGAACTTGCTCAGTTCATCCAGCATATACAGGCGCTCAATCCACGGCCACATCAGGTAGTCTGCCATGCTAGGATTGTCACCTGCGGCAAGAAACAACCATATCTATTTGGTTATTAGACCGTTACAAGATATTGCTAGGACTTACGCCTTTTATACCAGTAAAGGTTTATCCAGTTGGTTCCCTTCCTCTCTCGACCCTGCCCCAGGGAATTTCCTTTAGGATAAGTTCTGTCGCCTTTCTGACACCTCTGTATTCGCTTACATGTTAGGTAAGTCTATGTTCGAACCCAGTGGCCCCTAAGGTTGACGCTTATCTCCGGTTGTCCTAGCATGAAGCTATTCTCTGACCGAGTTACGCCTTTGTTATTACTAACTCACGCGATTATTGTAAACAGTTATTACCTCAATTGACGTAAATAGATTAAACGATACGTACCTTGTTTCCCAAAACTTCAACCAGCAATCGCTGCTTGTGTTTGGAAAAGCTGTCTTTAGGAAAGAGGGGTGCCTTTTCCGGGTACATATCCTCCAGGAATTCTAAGAGAAAAACAAAGAAAATATTGGGAAAGCCTCTGAGAAGGCTCCAGGTTTGGGTTTTGCATTTCAACGCTGCTATCTGGCGCACGCTTTGTCGCGCGAGTGAGTTTACGAACTACGTGTGGTGGGCTTCGGGCGGCTTCGCCACTCGCCTGTGTGTATTTCGTGACTTCGTCGTTCGCGGCAGGAGAGCCTGGTTGCAGGGTATGCTGGAAAACGACAAATAGTGATCTACTTAGCACTAGTCTCAAGATGGACACTAACAACCACATGTTAAACTGAGGGGGTAAGCAATGAAAATCTCTTAGAAATAAATTCGGACTCCACTTACCACAGCAGATTGCAGATTCATAAATGACCTTTCCATCGGGCATCTCAATAGTTGGGACCTTTCCCAGAGGGTTTATTTCCAAAAACCACTCTGGTTTATCCTTCAAGTTGATGTTCACGCACTCATACTCAATACCTTTGGCCGCGAGCACAAGGCGGGCTCTCTGATTTAATCAGATTCAAACACAGAAACTAGTAATTACAATACAAGCTGGATTATTTTAGAACATGACATAAGATATTAAAAATTTATAAAAAACGTTCACTGGCTATATAAAGTTAAAACTTTCAGAGCTTTCGGCTGTCAGACTACAGCCTTCGATGGATAAAAAATGGAAAAGATAACAACTACAAATATATACAAAAATAGGTGGAACTATAAAAAGAATATATTAAAATGGAAAAATATAAGTGTTAATAAACTAATTGTTCTTTTTTAAAAGAATAGAGTATTGATTGGGGAGCGGCCTAGAATTGTTATCTGCATGATCTATCGAAGCGGTGTGCCATGATTCTAACGTCTTTCGAATACGTGAAGAACCCTTGTCAATCACTTGGGAATTTTTAAAGTCAATAGAGTGATTTGAAGACCAAGCGTGTTTAGCGATGTTGGAACCTCTTGCGTAAGACACCACATTCCTCATGTGTTCTTTTTTTCTCGTTTCAAAACATCTGCCAGTCTCGCCTACATAATAATATATATATATATATATATATAACTTCAGAGAAGTTCAGGTCTCACGAGTAATCATCGTTTTATTGCTACAGAACTGTTTCGTGTGGTACAAGGACCACACTCATCAGGCAATTTTAACGACTGAACATTGCCTGATGAGTGTGGTCCTTATGCCATACGAAACAGTTCTGTAGCCATAATTAAAACGATGATTACTCGTGAGACCTGAACTTCTCTGAAGTTATATATATATATTTTTTTTAAATCGTTTCTATCGCCTTAACGTTTTTATTACTCATGCCGCAATTTTCTTGTATTGTTTCTATGTAAATATTTTAGAGTTTTAGTCAGTGTCTCATTAGCATTCTTATAATCGATTGTATATATTTGGGCGCATGCAATATAATTTTCCTTTTCAACTTGAAAATGACCGTCGAGCGGTTAGTCTCCTCCGCAGCCGTTTTTTGGGGTGTCACGCAACGTTGCGTGACATCCCAAAAAACGACTGCGGAGGAGACTATCGAGCGGTCGAAACGTCGTTGCTTTTTAACGTTAACTTTTTTAGTGAAATCCGTTTCTAAAAATTTGTTGATTCGGACTTTCACTAGTAATTAACGAAAAGAAAATATCGCTATTTGTAGATTTCCAACACAACATTTTACTCGAAATACCAAATAAAGATGGATGACCCTTCAAGAAGGATTTTTCGTCTCAATTGTTCATCAATGCATCCAGATTTGAGAGAAACAACATGAAATAACTACGGACATAGGAGCCGTCTCAAACGAATTATTTGTCGTCTGAAATATATTAGGCCATTAACATCGTGATTACGGTTGTTGGCGAACTTGCACAAAAACTAGCTACATGTAAACGGTCGTAAACATTACCTCAGCGAATGGACAGAATCTCATACTGTACAGACGAAGACCGTCCCCTTTTCGGGCTGGTTTTTGAGATCCACTGGAAAAATGACTCATTTTCTTCAACAAACTAATCCACACACTACACTGCAGCTTACGGCAAACAGAGATCTGCTGCGTCACCCTGACCGGTCTGTTTATTTTCTGGTCACGCTAATTTGCATTTCTTTTGAAACAAGCTCATTGGGTCACTTCACGGCTCATTGCGTCACGTCACGGCTGTTATTTTTGGCGTTCCCAAACAGGGTCCAAACAATGCCCAAAAGTAAAATCTCTGTCCTTTAGAAAACGAGTTCTTTACCTCCAGGATAGCCTTCATGAAAAGGCCTTATAGAAACATCCGCGAGTGGAATTTTTGGAGAACGAGATAAAGAGTTCATGTTCCAACAGTTATCTTAAACTTTCACGACTGTTTCCATTGTTCAACTCGATCAAAAACAGGAAAATGGGTTCTTTTTAGAAAGTTCTGAGAAGAAAAGAAAATCCCTTGTTTATGGCGATAATCAATCTGTAAGTTCTCTTGGCTCAGTCCTGATGAGTTACATGGTACTTTGTGTATATGAATTTATAGGGTCCATAACAAGGATATTTAGCAGCTCAGAGAAACACGGAAATTTACTCCGATAAAAAACAACTGGCTTTAGACGATTAACTGTCCTTGCCACGAGCAATAACCTTTTATTTCGGAAAAGATGGCGGTATCTGGGGTCGAGAATGCGAGCGGTAGCAGGTGCGGATCTGGGAAAAATGTTGACCGATTTACTGCAAAACAAGCGCCGAAGGCGCAAGCTCCTAGGGGGGTCCGGGGGCATGCTTCCCCGGGAAATTTTTCAATTTTAACTTAGGATAGAGGGCCACTGGTTCGTCAGTTTTTTACTGTTATGTTACCCTCTGTAAATAAAGTTGTTACTTACTTACTTACTAATTTTAACTACCTAAAGTACCCTTTCCTGGCTGTTTGAGAAGGTCAGACAATATATTTGCCAGTTCCATTCTCCTTGGATGAAGCCTTGCAAATCTGCGAATTATTTCGTCAAAGTCAATGGCCATGTTGTAATGAATGTGCAGCAAGGTAAGTCCTGTCAATCTCATCTGTAACATCGTGCTTCGTAAATATGTTTTCAGTCGCCTCAAAGCCATTGCTAGAACGAGTTTCCACTGCAAAGATAAATCATTTGTTCAAGTATTAGAAAGAGGACAAATTTCAGCCCAGACAAACACGTCTGGGTATCACGTCAGCCAGGCGTGTGCATACCGAACGAAAATAACTTTTTAGTAAAATTAATTTGTCCTCTCTCGACCATTATTAACAAAGACCCGAACTAACCTTTTTTTCTGAAGTAGTCAGCAATTTGTGACATCTTGACGTTGTTATGTATTTCACACTCTTGTTGAAGTCATTGTCCAAAGACGTTGAATGATCATACAGGCTAACCGAATAGCAGAATTGCACAAATCGCCCGGGGAAATCTAATTTTGGTCTAGACGCCCGCGGCGATGATGTGATGGCGTAACCGCCGTCGGGAGACTAGTGATTTCCTGGCTGTAAAATTTTGCCGCCAGAACGTGTCTATGACCCTTGTCTATTTCCGGTAATTGGCAAAAAAGAATAAATAAAAAATAAATGTCAAAACTATTTTCGACTTGCAGTAAACTATATTCAACTTGCAGTTTACTTTTATTAAAAATATATACATATCTACTGATTTTTTTTAATTATGAAATTCTGACCAATTTCCGTAAAACGGTGGAAACAGGTATGGATCCGCGCCTGCTTGTTTACAGTCTATCGAACTTTATCTCTGGCGATCTTTGTTAGCCTTTCCTTTGTGTACTTTTGCAGTGAAAAACCTGGTTCACCGCGTCAAATGGACAGGATAAACCTTCAGATACGGAAGGTACAGGAAACCTGACAAATAACACTTTAATAAGATAGAAAAACACCAAACACATAATGATAAACCATAAAGGAACATGGATGGCTAAGGATAGAGAAGATTAACACGGCTTGCAAACGACGAAGTTGAAAAATTGAGGCTAAACTTTTCAATATGCGCAAACCGTGACTGAGCTCCTTTAAATACGCTTAAATTTGGCTATTTCCGGAAAACAAAATCACGAGAAATTATGAGAAATAAAGAAAATGTTAAAAAGAAACCGAACAAATGACAAGATTTAAATTCTACAAAGAAACTGAATTCTAGTTTACCGTAGTGCAGCACGTTCTTTATAGCAAACTTCGTCCGCAGGAATTTTGTTTGTATCGACGGTTAGATCTTTATGCGATTGCGTCAGCTTATTCATTGTCAGAGAAGAGGTTTTCTTCCAAAGATATTTTCCAAAGACGTGAAAAAGAGGTAAGAAAACTGAGTATGCGTCATAATTTGCGCGCGTATAAATTTCGTCATTATTAAAGTTGAATTATGACGCAACTGTAATTACTTAGCTGGACCAAAAGTACGTTTTACGACGCTTCACCGCGGTGTTCTTGTCTGTGAGATTTTCGACAGTTAGAGGCCAATTTCGATTTATCAAATGTCTTACTTGGCTCCGAGGCTTAGGAGAATAAAATAAAAGAGACCGCCTCGGGTCTAAGGGATGAATAATTAACTTCTTTTTTTATTATTCCCTTAAACCTCGCGGAGCCAAGTTAGAATTTTAATATATCAAAATTGGCCTATTAACTACAAACATAGCATATTCGGATCAAAATTCCTTTCAGGTGCGTGTTTTTTTCCCAAGTTGCTCATTTTTTACAATTCAAAGCACACAATCTCAACGTGGGATGCATTTCTTTTGTTCAAAGCATATTTCTCGTGGCTGTAATGAATTTTAATGTGGGTATATATAAAGAAGTGTAGAATGACACACCCATTTTAGCGTCGGTCGCCGTTGCATTGAAGGCAAGGGCGAAGACATCTTAGTCGCTGTGCTTCCTTCAGGCAAGTCCATATTTTCTTTATTTATCGCCGTTGAATTGAGGGCAAGGGCGAAGACATCTTAGTCGATGTGCTTCCTTCAGGTAAGTCCACATTTTCATTAGCTAGTTACGTGTCCTAGCTGTTTCCCTCGTCTTTCAATTTGATCATTTAATGGTATAATAAAACTTTCCTCAATGCTGTGAAAGCTTCGAGGTGCATGTGTTTTTCCTTGACACCGAAGACTGTATTTAGGCGAAGTTGAAAAACCGAATGGCAAACATTTCTCTTGTGAGTAACTGAATGATTATTTTTAATAAAATGTTTGTTTGCAGCTTGATAATCTGCTTGGTTTGCCGTTTGACTTTGTCATTCGCAATTTGTTTCGTCACCTCGGAGCGCTACCATGTACACTCTTTTTGACTGTTATAAAAACAGAAAATTCCAACCGCCTTTGCCTTTGCTCTGATACGAAGAGAACAGTTATCTAGTTATATCAAAACCTATAACTAATCTTCAGTTCGTTCCCACTGCAGTGCACCACTTTGTTGGTAGTCGTTTAAAATTATTATTCCACATTTTGAGATAGTTTTGTTAAGTGCAAGGCCGATAGATGTCCGTTAACTGATACTAATACTCAATCAAGTCAGTTTTGCTTGAGTTAACACGCGAAAAAGTTAACCATGACTTTCCTGTTTTTTCACAAGAATTGACCAGAGGCAGCAAAGTTGTATCCAAAGGAATTGAATTGGAGTGACAGGCGTCATTCACCAATTCAAATGAAGTGTAGCACGACCGGCTATGGACTCCTGGCAAGTTTCATGTTGACGACAACTCCGTTGAAGTTCAGATAAGTGAATCACAGTTGTCGCTAGATTTCATTTAATATAATCCTTTAAAGTTTTGCAGCTAAGTCCAGTTTAGGGGCATTCAGACGTAACATTAGAACCGGTTTGCAATTTAATAAAGAATGTGATCGATCTCAAAATGAGTGCGTGTCGCTGGGAATTTTGTATGCCTTGGCGCTGAATGTTTCGTAATTTTAATCTAAAACAAAGAGTCTTCTCGTAACTGGCAAACGACTGGAAAAGAAGGCTCCAGACACGAATCTTAAATTATCATGCAACGGTAGCGAGATTGAGCAAATAACTTCACAGAAACTACTTGGGGTAAAATTAGACACTCACTTGAGTTTTACTGAACACATAGATGACATTTGTAAAAAAGTGTCACAACGTATTGCGGTGCTGAAGAAGATTAAGCGTAACCTGCCTCTCGCTGAGCGTAAGCTTTATTTCAACGCCTTGATCAAGCCGATAATGTTGTATGGCTCATGTGCATGGTGCACTGCGTCAGAAGAGAACGTTAACCGCGTATCCAAGCTGCAAAAGCGAGCAGCTCGAGTAATCTTGGATGCGGATATCGGTGAAAGAAGCGAGATGCTTCTCAGACGACTTGATTGGCTGCCACTTAAGGAAGAATTAAACCTTAAAAGGACTAGTTTAATATTTAGGCGCATCAAAGATGAAAATAATTGTCCGAGCTATATGACAGAACTTTTAACGAGAAACTCAGACCGACACACCAGAATCAGTCGCTATGGAAAATATACCTTAGTGTGCCCCTCCTATAACAGAGAAACGGAAGGGGGGCGAACTTTCCAAGCCAATGGAGCAAAGCTATGGAACAGCATCCCTTTAGACATTCGCAAGAAAGACTCCGTTGGCTCTTTTAAATCTTCTGTTAGAAAATATTTTTTGTCCAAAAACTCTTAGCTTAGTTTTTAGTTGTGCATATCTAGATTTAGATTTTTAAAATTTTTAACTTTAACCATATCTTTAAATTTCTAGCTGTATTCTATTTTGTAACTTTTATTATCTTATAAGTGTAAATACTTTTTGATTTTTTAACCTAGGATAGAGGGCCACTGGTTCGTCAGTTTTTTACTGTATGTGTTACCCTCTGTAAATAAAGTTATTACTTACTTACTTTAATGGACGAGTCTCGCGTTTGGACGTATTTTTGCTTAAAATTAACCCACAGACAAAAGTGGCACGTATTATTTATTTCGTACAAGTATTAAGTTAAAACATTTTTCATTTATCTTCCAAATACAGGAAATCGAGTACCGAGTCTAAGATCTTACGATTTGGTGGCACTCAAGCTTTACTGTTTTTTTTGTTTTGTTTTTTTTTTTCACATAATCCATTCGTAGGATGCTTCAGTTTATCGTCCTGCGATCGTGTTTTTCTGTTTAAAAAAAACGTTTTTGAAATCCATAGCAAGAATCTAAGAACTAACTTATTGACTACACTGGCATATTCGTTTATTAATTCTAAAACAAAAAATTTTTATCTGAGCTGCAGCTTACTGACGAGCCTGTAGTCGTAGTTCAATGAGGAAAATGAGCAAAAAATAGCAAAATTCTCAGCGAAGGAAAAGATTTGCAAGCTTGTTGGGCTAGCTATATTGTTATTTGTTCGCCAACATGTATGCAATTGGCTTTTGAAACAAAGAGTACAAAAATTGAATTCAAAACAATTGACGTCAATGTCTGCAAGCAGTGAATATTGCTCTTTATCTCTTATCCATTGACAGAAAAACTTATTGCCAGAATGTTGTCATGGAAATCAAACGCAGATGAATCCGATGGATTGACCACACACTTCCCAAGGTTGCTTAGAGATGGACACCAACTGGCAACAGCAAACCTGGTTGGCCAAAAACCACCTGACGCCTGCCATGAGCTCAATGAGGAACAACATATCGTACAAAATAGAGATAAATGTAGATGGATTGTGGCTGCCTTAAGCCCCACAGAGAACGAAGAGGATTAATTAAAAAAGTAAGTAAATCTCGTTATCAACCTTACAGCAAGTCAGTTCAGTTTATCTTAAATGGCGGCTGTCCTTCATTATCAACTCATTCTTACGCTACCAAGTTGAATAGAAATACATGAAAGATGAAGAGCTGTTCCAAATCGATTGTTTTAATTTGTGACGGCCATTTATTATGGTTCAACTTTCTGACCACAACATGCGAACAAGTTTATGGGGTGAGCAAGTTATCTGTCCATGAAATAATCATAAGTAAACCTAGGTGATTAAATAACTAAAGTAGCTGCCGTTTGCTCTGCTATCTCCAGGACGACCAAAGATGTGTTGAAGGACAGTTCACGAGTTTCTGGATTTATTCATCAACCTTAATTAAATGAATTTCATCCACGTTAACTGAATTTTGGATGGCAGTGTGCAGAGCTTCACTTCTGGCGTACGATCGGTGACTATTGGAAAGACATCTCAGCTCAGATAAGTAGATAATGGTTTTCCTATCTTTACACTCCAAGAGTGTTAAAAATCGTGATTCTGATTGTAAAATTGATAGATTTTCAAGTTTCGTACCATTGCTGCATATAAGCGTGCGGTTGTCTTGTTGTCCACAAAATGCCATAATTTATATCAGTACAATACACGTGCACTGTATTATGTTCGATAATAATTATTATAATGAGACTACCGATTGTTTGGAAGGACTTTGGGTCGAACTTTTGTTGGTTCAGATCATTTTCGCGTGGGGGGTGGAATTATTATGTGAAGGAACATCCTGCACTTTTCATTTTACGTTCTTGGAATTAAGCGTCTGAAAACGTTTAGGTCAAGAGGAGAATACCACGACGTAAATAGTCATAAAAATGATTCTTTAATAATCATTAAATCCAATTTTAATAGCTAGCTTATATTATAACCAAGTTAGAAAGAATTATCCTTGATTCTTAGAAGCGCGAACAATACAACCCATCTTGGATTCCATGGGAATACTATTTCATTTTTGAAGAAAATGCTAAAATTCGAAAACACATCAAAACAATACTGTTTTCTGAAAATTTGCATAGTTATCAACTGTATCTAACACTGCTGTAAATTTATTAGTTGACAAGGTAGTACTGATTAAATTTCCTTTTTTCTCTGTCTCTCTCGCTCCAGGCGGCTGATATATCAAAATTACTATTAAAATTTAAAGTAAGATTGCTCTAAAAAGGGCTTCTTCTGTTTTGTTTATGTTTCTGTCGAGTAAAGAAGTATTTCGAATCTTGAAAAAATTTTGGAAAGGCTGTTTTGTTTTGTTTTTGTCGAGTAAAGAAGGTATTGAATCTTGAAAAAATCTTGGGCACAGTTAGTCAGATATCCGGACTGCAATAGATCGTTTTTACTGTTTGCAATGAAAAAACAAACAAACAAGAAAATGCGATCTTATAGAAGATAAATAAAGAAGGCACTTCTGCAGGTTTTAGGTCTATGCGCTATCCAAAACTTCAGATATTCGCCTAAATGTTTTGCACAAATTTATAGAGCCCAGTACGGTGCCGCCATATTGGTGTACCACCTTGGTACACCAATAAGTGAATCTTTGTTTACAATATTTGCTCCATAAGTGATACAGTTTCCTGATGGATCTACCAAAACATTAACTCTGAATATTGAAAGGGCGTAGCGTGATCAACTGTGTCAAGGAATTTGAACTCGATGTATTGAATACTATTTGAGCGACGCGGGTTTTCTTCCTTACAAAGCACTATCGGTTACTATTTATTTTCTTTACGTTATATTTACACATCTCTGTATTAGCTAGGAATTGAAGGAATAAAATGATAAATAAAAAAATAAAAAACTCAAAATTTTACAAAAAATTTATAAGCTCATTAGCGCTTCTGCCACTGAGAAATTTTGCGGTTTTTGAAAGCCAATTTCTCCGCGAATATTACACCCAAAGAGCCAAAAGCTTCACCAGTTACTAAGTTTCACAAGCTCTTTAAATTGTTGTAGTCAATTAGTGTCTAGCGTGACACCTTCTCCGTGCAAAGTGGCATGTTAGTGAGGAAAAATGTCAGCAAAGAAGTCAGCAAAGATTCGCCAATATGGCGGCCGGAAAATAGTGTGATAATCTGGAGCTTACTTGGTTATCTAGGCCACTGTTTGCCTGTACCGCACAAACCTATAAATTAACACTTTATTACTACTTTTTTTATTTCACGAAGGGCTCACAATCATGAGATAAGTATGTCGACAAACGCGATCGTAGCTTTATGTCCCGCCCTGCCATAACTCTAAAATTCAAACTGCATTTGTTTCCAAACGAAGGACGTTATTCCGCTGAAATGTTGTGAAGATATATACTTTTCGCACTTCTTATGTCTGATGAGGATAGAAACTCTTGTGGCTCTTTAGGTTTGGATTTTAAAACTTGATGACGTCACGTGAACACGTTCCATTGAATTGAGCATAGAATAAAGTCTGCTTATTCAGATATAATCATTAATTAGTTCTACAGTAGTAATTAAGACAAAATCCGAGAGAAAATTGACCAATTTCAGTTTTTATTGGACAAAAACCTTCTTCCGGAATATTTGTAAGTATATGACAGTCCTTTTTGCATTTTCTAAAAGCTTGAGATATAAATAGTTAGCTGAAATAACACCCAAAACAATTTCCCATGGAAACGTGAGAAAATAAATTTCAAAGTTCAGAGAAGTTGTGCAAACAAAGGTAACATGTCATCATCAACTTCATTTCACCAGTAGTTTCAAGCGTTTCATATGAACTTCAAAATCTGTTTTAGACATTTTGCGTTGTTAGAAATAATCTCCTTTGAGAAGAAATTTGAAACAGTCGCACAGAAGTTTGCTATACAATGTGAATAATCTCGGTACAAAGTTTTTTTTGCCACCTGTTACTCGAACGTCCTGTGGATTCCTTCTTAATAACTTGGACGGAGATTATTAAATGAACTTGGTGAGCAATTGTAAGAGGAGACCATGAAACAACTTTCATACCGTCACTGGACTTTTTTAACACAGGATTTGGCAATATGACTTCTAACAATACCACAGTATACAAGCTTATTGAAGTGCCTTTGAAATTAGTTCCCAACTTGTTTTTTTACTTGCATAATGTTTACATCTATGGAACCCTGAGTAATTTTTTTTTCCGTAACGTCATGCTTATGAAAGCACGTAAGGATACTTTTTTGAATACTGCAACTGACCCTCTCCCGCCACCCCACCCCCAAAAAAGAATGAACAACGGCCAAACTAGGGAACGTCGATAGGGTATTTCAGAATATACTTGGACATTGGCCCTTCAAAATCTGTACAATGCCTTCTTTGGAGGATTAAATATTTCACAGATTCGTAGATAGATCAGAAAAAGCGAAAAGTTTCAAAAAAACATTGCTAGACTTAATTTAGGTCTACAGGTTAAATTTCGCGGAGGAAACGTTTTTTCGCAGTTTGCGGCGATCAGTTCTCTTCCTAAGAATAAAGTTTCTCTCATTCAGGAGCTCATCAAATTTCCGTGATACAATGTTAGCCGAAAACTGAAGTTCATTTAAAAATTTAACAAAACAAAATTGTACTTACTTGGGTGTTTCATGTGAAAAAACGTTTTGAATGACATTCCAATGGGGAAAGGAGCATTGTTGACAGGCCATAAATCTATCGGACGGAACTTTGTGCTAAAATATTCAGAAAATATTAATTTTAAAGAATACATCATGAATTATTGTAACTGATCATAGAACGAAAATTAAAACTGTGTTAACACATCGATATTAAAGACGTGATAAAAGGTCAGTTAGACGTGGAACTGGAAATCCTTGAAAAAAAAAACGCAGTTTATATATTAATAAATAGAATTTCTGTCGTTTATTGAAATCGACTACTTCTTGACTGGTTTTAAACTCATTACTTTGTTTTCAATTTCATTAGAAACTGCATGCGAAAACCTCTGTTTTTCATACATGAAAGAATGAATTTTGAGTTGTGGATAAGAAATGAAATAGTTAGCTTAAACAACGACGATACCTCGCCAGGAACGACTCCTGGAAAGAAAAGTGATATTTCTAATCTCGTTACAATCTGGATATCTGCTCCGTACGCTAACATGATCAGTACTTAAAACTTGCTCAAACTAAATATGTAATGCCAGCGATCAATTCCAAAAAGAAATACGAAAAATTTGCCACCCCGACCTAAGTTCTTCAAAATACGCAGAACTCGTTCATTTCACGTTGTTGGTTTTGCAGAGGACGGCAAAGAAATGTACAAAGATTTTTAACGCACGTGCCTGGCCATTGTTCTACTCAATAAACGTTTTGTTTGGTAACGTTTTCTTTGCCGTTTTTTTCCTTCATTTTGTTTTTTTTTTATTTCCACAATTACATCAATTGCAATTCAATTCTTTTTTCAACAATTAAGTTACAGAAGAATGAATAAAGTTTGGTTTACAGAAGTCAACAATGACGCCATATTGAATTAATTAAGAAAAATTTTTTGGTCAATTCTTATCTGCATAGTTATTTAAGTTAACGATTTTCCTCAATAATAGCGTTGTCTACTTTGATAATAGGTAAAATTGTTTCCTCAAAAATATTCCATTTTTCTTTTAACAAATTCGTTTTATTCCATTCAAAATATATGTGTTTTTCAGTTTCACATGTAATAACAAAAATTCTTATGAAGTAGTTCATGGAAGGTAATGTTTCTCTACATCGACAACTCCACAAGAAAAAGTTTCCTAAAATTACTATATAATTAAATAGATCCTTCTCCTCTTCAAAATTCCCAACAATAACATCGCAATATGTAGGCGAGTGGCTTCGGCAAATCTTGATTTTACCCAAATTTTTTCATTAACCTCATGCCAAAAAAATTTGGAAAAAACAACAGAACAAAATATGGGATATGGTTTCTGTTAGCTGGTGACAGAAGGTGCAGTTGGGATTAGAAACGTATCCTATTTTACACAGGCGATCATTAGCATACAAAAAATAATTTAACACTTTGTACTGAAAGGAGCGTAGATACGGTTCATTAGCAGCCCTCACTGGCAAAAGAAATGCCTCTGAAACTTGCTTGTTATCAAGGCTAAATTCTTTCTTTGGCTTGACCCATTTACTTGGCTTTTCCAATTTTTGTTTTATAGGAAAACAATAATAGTCATAGTCACATTAGCGTTTGCCTTTACTGTGCTACGCAATGTAAGAAGACTGAAAAAAAACTAAGCAATCATTATCAACACAATATTTAGATTGATAAATTTCTACGTAACCGAGTCTACCCTTCCGTCCAAAAGTTTACGTTGCCGTTGCCGTGGTGGTTTGCTTAAGCTTCCTAATGTCCGGAAATTTAGAACACACGGGTAACTGGAAGCGAGGGCGGTGCTTCGTAAGATAATCCCATAAATTTAAATTTATAATCATATTGCCTTTTTGGGATAACTACTTGCAAGTGATTGGTCTCTCCGCCTCTTTCAGCGTAATTCCAGGAGTAATTAAGGCAATTTTCCTGTGTTATTTTTTTTCTTTGATGACATCAGATAATAAGTGTTTTTGATTTTCGTAAGTGGGTAATCTCTACCTAGAAATGATACGAAAAGTAAGTGTTCTCGCCCATGAGTGGTGAACTCAATGTTTGGGGCGTTGACAGGGTCTGAAGACAGAAGTTTTTTGAGGCATCAATTCTAAACCAAACCCGGTTGTTCACTGCATTACGTGACTAAAAAATAAACGCATTAATGTTATGATTGACAACGGGAAACTGTGATAGGCGAGAGAGTTTACAAAACTGATTTGGCTATCAGCCCAAAGTGAAATAAATAGAGCTTTTTAGCCAATTGCGAGTTAAAAACGGATTCTTCGTACATCAGTTGCACAAATAGATGACTTGATTTAGCTCGAAAGTTCATTTCAAGGGCACCGCTTTAAAAATTGCAAATGAGCCAACGGATAATAAAATTGACAGTGGATTAGCAATTAAATCTCTTGACTTAATTAAGACATTGCCAAAGAGTCAGGTGATGAGAATAAATAATACATCAACTATGAGATGTCAAATTTTACAATATTTATTGCAACTTTTCATCTTTTGCATGTGAAAATATACGAGAAAGAATGTAACAAATAAGTATTGAGTGTTTCAAACTTTAAAGTTAAAAAAATATATCTAACGTAGGATTTATTTTGTCCCATCGCTCCCATTGTTGGCTGAATCGGCGCCAGAAAACACCAGCAGCAGATTGTTTCCAGTCGTGTGTCGTGTCGAAAGCTAACTCTATGCATTGTTACAGAGGAGGTAGAAAAAATGTACAAGTTTCAATCTCCAAAAAGAGCTTTTTAGCGTTCTTATTGAAAAAGGTTAAAGAAAAGAATTGGATTTACGTCTTTGAAAACTTTGTATAAGTTCACTCTTGACACCAAAATTACAGTACATGTTCAAGAAGGAAAATCAATACTCCCAAAATAACCATTACGTTTGATTTAGGAATTCTCAGTGGCTTTATAAATTACCCACAGGTTGTGAGAACTGTTCCTGTGGCATATTGTGTAGGTTTCATCTCGATTCAGTCGTTTTTATAGAGCATTTTAAACATTAAGGGGCTATAATTTGTGGTAGTTCGGGTTAGCATGTTTTTAAAAAACTACACGATGACTAAGATGTTGAACGACAAAATGGGGGGAAAAATTCCAAAGTAATATCAGGGGTGCGAATTTGATTCCTGGCATGGTACAGACACATGAAAAGTGATAAGGAAAAACCGTACTTTTGTTTTACTGCGCCTTGCAATAACATGCGGACTCTGAAATTCAAAGCTCAACCGACAAATGCGTTTTTCGCTTCCGTCAATCAAATGTTCGGCGGTTCCTCCCAGCTTCCGACAATGTTGTCTGAACTGTGCTCGACGATTTGACATGGTTATCGCGCGCTCGGCAGTAGTCGGAAACTGGGAGGAACCGCTGAACATTTGATTGACGGTAGCGAAAAACGCATTTGTCAGTTGGGCTTTGAATTTTGAGTCCACATGTTATTGAAAGGCGCAGTAAGCCTCCTGTAGGAAAAAAGTTAAGGTTGTGAAGTTCTTAACAGATGATTTGTAGAAGAAAAAGTCGGAAACTGATGAACTGTAATTCAGAGATGTATTATTTATAAATTCAAGAGAAAGTTATTTTTGCGATTTCGGTCCAAACGAACTTGTGATTTTCCTGCGTTGGCTCCGCTCCAGTTTTCACCTATTGGTGCTAGAAAGCGATAAAAATCTCTTGGGCCATCAAGTGCATGGCACGAATGACTGGAGTTTCTGATTTAAATGTGTTGTTACATGCAAGTATGAAAATCTCAATACATTGTTAACCAACTTACAAGGAAGAAACTTACGATAACTTTCAGTATTCGACTAATTTCACTGATTTTACATTGCTAAACCGAGGTTGGAAGACGAATGGAAGATTGACCAAATTCACAAATTCAAGTAAACAAGTCGCTCATCACTGAAACGTGTTATGTCGATTATAGAAATGAACTCTATTATTTGCAAGAACTAGGGATTGACAGCTCATTTCTCCTTTCCGCAGATGATGAGAATTTCAATTAATTTCAGTTAATTACAATAAGATGATGAGAAAAAAGGAAATCATCAACTTTGGATCATTGCCTTGATGGAGCAGTGAATAGACCATTTCCGAGTTTACCTTGTCCTCCTGTTTCAAAACAAGTCCTCGTGCAAAACCACTTTTGCGATGGAAGGCAAATTTCACCCTCGATTTCTGATTTTTTTCTAATTTCTTTGTGTACGATGACAATTAAAAAATAAGATGTTCAATACGCAGACACGTGAGTTAAGTTATAATTATCCATTTCCAACGTTCAATAGTGCTGCCCACTTTGTTGCAAAAGTGAACAAGAAGTAAAGTTATATTATTGCATAATGGTGATTAGTTTTCGATTTTCCATTATTTTATTGTAACCAGACATAATTTGGCAACACTCTGTTAGAACTGCTGCGGAATAGCTTAAGGCATTTTAAAAATATTCAGTGCTTTTAAGATTTCTGGAAGGAATATAGCCTAGGATAATAAAATATTTCTGTTTGTCGTGAGCGAATATTAAATTTTCTAGTTAGTACCAATAAAAAGTGGTAACTAAATGCGTGTTTGGAGTGTTTGAAGCTAGGGTCTTGAGATCCGAGAGTTACAGACATCAAATTTCCCAACAAACCTGTTCTCTGTATAAAATGACTTGCTATACACGACAAGTTCAGTGAGAAAATAAACGTACTCTGTTTACTATGTCTGACAGTGGGAAACGGACAAGCGAGACAGTTTTCAAATCTGATTTCGCCATCAGTCCCCAAAACGAAATAGAGCTTTTTCTACCAATTTTGAGTTTAAAATATGTATCTTCACACTTCAGTTACACAAATAAACAGTAATTTGAGGTTCACTTAAAGAATGGCTTGATTTAGCTCGAAAGATCATTTCATGGGCACTTTATAAAATACTAAATGAGTCAACTTAAATGCTTTGTCTTACGGATAATAAAGTTCTAAAATTGACAGTGGAAGAGCAATGTGCTCGTCACGTAGAATATAGCGGCAAGGTAGAACTGAATGAACTTTTCAATTCTCAAGAACTAGAAATCAACATACAATTTCTCCTAGCTGTCTTGAAACATTCTCAAAAAGTCAAGTGATGAGAATAGAGAAATAAAGAAACTGTATAGGATATTGCCTTGATATCAAATCTGACAGCATTGCCGAATTTTGTGGTATAAGTTTAGTCGGTGTATCCATGGATACCATGCGTGTTCCTGGTTGTTTTTAAGGTAGCTGAAGTAGATCTAAAGTTCTTGTTCATTTTAGCATAACACGTTGTCAACTTGACTTTCTATAGAATGATAATAGAATCCTGGTTAAAGGATTTTGTGATAGAGTAGCACCCAAATATTGATGGCAACCTATCAAACCCGAAAGATACGAATAGCTTGTGTATATGAAAAGAAATTCAGAAAAGAAAAAACTTGTAATAGAGATTTGAAATTTTTGCGCTCATTCTTTATTAAACCAGTACGGCTGGTAAATTAGCATATAACGTCTCAGTTCACGTATTTTCAACTGTCTAGATAGAACTTACAAACATCATTGTAAAATTTTTCGTGCCTTCTAACTGATCAATAATAATAATTCTTGTCAACAGGTTCACAGAGATTAGATGGATCTGTTAAGAAAATGGGCTGCAGCACTTATCCATATTAAATTCAACCACCTTAAAATAAAGTCTTAAAAAAGGATGTGAGCACGTCTTCGAAAAGAGTTAACTGACTTTTTGGAAAAACATTACTGACCTTTTAAAAGCTATTTAATCAATAAACAAGACTTGCAAGGTAGCTTTCATCAGCATTTTCTTTTCTGAGACACCGTGAATCAAAATACAATAACAAAGTGAAATTTCGCTCTCCCTAGTGTTAAGAAGGTGGAAGGGCTAATTAAAGGACTCTCAACAAAGAGCTCTTGAAACCTTCTACAAAATTAGATCACTAAAAAACGAAAAAGAGATATATAAACAAGCCGCAAACTAAGTTTGCGGCCGAATCTTGTGTCCTTGTCCATTACTTAAACAAAGTATGTTAGTAAATATAGATCTTAAGTCCCCACCCCCAAAGATTGCAACATGTCAACGTCACACATCAAAACATTGTTGGGCGTAACATACTGCGCCCGTGTTACGACATGTTGCGTGTTGGTGGCTAATATTTAACCTACAACTCAAACATGTTGCAACAGGGTGGCCAAGATGTTGCCCCCAACAATATTCCAAAATGTTCCAGGACATGTTGCGATCGCAGGTCAGAGGGAGCAAGATGACTCTTTTTCCCTCCTGCCTCCTCCTCTCAGAGAGGAGGTCAGAGGGAGCAAGATGACTCTTTTTCCCTCCTGCCTCCTCCTCTCAGAGAGGAGGTCAGAGGGAGCAAGATGACTCTTTCCTTGGTTAATTTATTTATATATTCAATTTAGATAATCCAGACTCGAAAATTGTACTAATTAAGGTACAAATGTTTTTATTTTTAATAGTGATTATCCTCTACTGTGCTTGGAAGGAGAATTACTTTGCATTTAAAATTAGTTTAATTTAAGGTACAATCTCTATTCCCAAAGCAGATGGGAATGCCTCAAGAAAATCGTCAGTGAGAGATACCTCTTCACGATTTCTTGGGCGCAGTGGTTTATCTTGTGGGCAACATTCCCCACCATCTTACTGAGGAATATTGTTCAAGATCATTAACTCCTGTTTACCAAACCTCCACTCCCCTAAATGAAACAATCACGCGTGGGGAATAAATTTCTTCCATAATCCTCTACTTTCCTAGGAAGGAGATTTGGGGGGAAGTGCAAGTCATAATCTCTCACTTTTTCCTTAAAATTTAAAAGTGGTTACATTTTGAATAAAACTTCCCAAAGTAATTTTCTTTAAGGTGGTTAAGGTTTAAGAACTGGCTGTAAGATGAGACTGTATATTTATGCCCAGTGTCGACACGGTGTAGTCTAGTCTTACGGCTACTTCTTAACCTTTAACCCTCTAAGAGAAAAGTACTTTGGGAGGAAGTTTAACTCATATTACAACCCCTTTTTGAACTTTAAAGGACGAGTGAAAGATGAGAGTTAAACTTCCTCTCCGAATATTCTCCCTGGGAAAGTAAAGGATTATGGACGAGATTTAATCCTCCTTCGCCAAGTTTTCATTCAGGGGAGTGGGGGTTTGGGGGGACAGGAATTAAGGCTCTTCAAACAATCTTCCCTTGTAAGATGGCGGGGGATTTTTGGCCGAAGATAAACTACTGTGCACAATGGCTCGTGTAGGAGTTATCTCACGATTTTTTGATTATCTGACGATTTTCTTCTGGCATTGCCCTCTGCTTTGGGAATGAGCAATGTCCATTGGATTAAACTGAATTTAAATGCAAAGTAAAGGACAACGACACAGGTTTAACCGCATTTACCTTTCTGGTTCTGCGGCATATTTTTTCTTCCGTTATTTTCTAAATAATATTTTATCACAGGAAGGTGTAAGAACTTATTGGAGTCTAGTCTTTAATTTGCTCTTAGCACCTTCCTTACATCGGCTAAGTTTACTTGCGTTATTTGCGAAAATCTCTATCTTTTTATTTTTCCCTCATACAGACTTGATACTATATATATTCACGTCCGCTTCATTTGCTAATCAACTATTCCATCGTAACTTACTATGAGGATCGACAGATTTATGATAAACAGAGTACAGGTGCTTTTCTTAGAGTTTATTTCCAAGCTTAAAGAGTTTATTTGAAAGTGTTTCTGCATTTGTCTTGTAGCCAGTTATTCGGTGTGGTGTATCATTGTTAACTTTCTTACTATTCCTCAGGCCACCTGTTGATAGAATCAAATATTAACAGTACATCAGAATGTGTCATGCAGAATCAACATGTAATATTATGCGATGAACTGCCGAAGTGAGGGTGCTGCTGCGATACTCTCCTACTTATTCTATATTTTCTTTCCAAGAAAGCTTAGGTGCTTGCCTATATAATGAAATGTTCACAAGGTAACGCTAGCGTTTGGCTTCAGAGAAAAATAAATAAAAACTAAGCAAAATAAACTAGTTGTTTAAATAGAACTCTTACTAAATGATTGCCAATTTAATCTCTACACTTTAAAACGTCACCATAGTGTTATCAAGCGCAGAATGAACTGTCTTCGAGTCCATCTTTCAGCTTTGTCCAAACGATTTATTATCAGTGTTTTTTTTTTCTAAAATTTCGAGTGTTGTGACAGCAAATGGCCTTGTTTCAGCCTTCTGGAGAGTTTGATTATCCATTCAATATTTCTAAATCCTCTTGCGAAACTTCGATGAAACGAGAAAAAACGTCCGTATTTTGCTGAAAATCTTCAACCACTGAATAGTAATGGCTGATCGTACAAGATATACCTTAGCCAATCAGAATGCAGTATTGCATTAGTATAATCCGGTAGATTTGTACTAATAATAAACAGATTACTGAACGTTGTCAAGCACAATAACCGTTGGTTATTAACTCTTACAAAATAACCAAGAGTGATCATAATAAAACCTTTTCAGAAAGCGTGGAAATAACAAGTAGGAAATCATCATGTGGACTGACTGATTTTGTGACTTGTTTTGTTGGAAGACATTTTTGGACCTAGAAATTAAGGAAAACATTTTAGAACTTTAACTTTGCAGCATCTGTTCATGCTGGCATGTTGACACGAACTTGTTTTCTTACTTATGATCAACAACACGCTCTGCCTCGACCTGAACCAGTAGTGAAGAACTGACTTGCCTTTAATGTCTTTATTTAGGTTTTCTGAACTACACTTAACATCTTAAGAAAGAAACTGACATATTCATTTCCACTTGTCTTATTCGCATCCTTGGATGGTCCGTGGCTCAATATTTCTCTGCAGAGAAGTCGAGTCATGATACAAACTTAAGCCCTGTTCCGCTGTGTTAATACTTGTTTGGATTATCGCTTACAGAAAACAGCACCTCTTGTTAAAGACGGTTTTTCTTGTTTTTGGTATCCTTAAAAGAGACACAGTCGGCTTTGGGACCACGCTGACCTGGACACTAGTTTTCTCACTTTGAAAAAGTTCACCTCAACCTGAGGTCAAAGTACATCTAGAAATCCGCTTCAATCTTCGCAGTGTTTTGCTTGATTTCCAATCGCTCACTGAAAAACCTGTTTTTGAGTGTGCTTTTGCTCATCGTATGATATTATGTTTATCATATTTGGTTAAAAACAGTGTGCATCGCGTCTCTGTGATATGCAAATTAGCTATGAAATGGTATCTAAAGCGCATGTGCGCCAGCTGACTGTGTCTGTTTAACTTTTAACAAAGTACCACTGATTCACGCTTCAAAAATGTTGATATTATTGATAAAAGAACGTAAAACCGAAAAATCAAAGACAAAGCCTCTGCAATCTTGTCAAGGCACTGTGCGTTTTCGCTATACAGTCAAACCTGTTTATAACGGCCCTGTATATAGCGGTCACCCTGTGTATAACGGTCACTGAACAACTTCCCAAAAACCGTCCCTTATAATTACTGTTAAGTTGACCTGCATATAGCGGTCACCTGTTTATAACGAACGCCGTCACCCTTTAGACTTCCTGAATCCACAATTTCATTATCTTTTACCTGTATATAACGGTCACGAAATTGGGTTACGATTAACAAATAATTGACAAATTTTATTCATCAGCTCGTTAAATAGCAGCCACCAAGGCAGGGGTCTAACAAAAATACAAATATTAGTACCAAACACAACTACTAATACACGTCATGGCCCACGTCCGACACCTGCTTGCGGCAGGTAACATGAAAGTGCCGACGTTTTCAAACAATAGTTACTGTAACTGTAAAAACACAACATTGGACCAAGTCAACGCTCGGCACCGGCTCGGCTGAAAGACTATGGACATGAAGAACTTGCTTTCACACTGAGTAAAGTCAAAGACATACTACATGAAATCAAGCTTCGAGCTCCGAAATATCAGAAAACTATAACCGCTTTCTTTTCTTCTTGAAATCCATATTGTTACTTTAAAAGCTTTTCCTACAAGGAAACTTGGATCAAAATATACTGCACCTCCCTTAAAGTACACCACGGACATTTTATGGGCATTTTTGTCGTATTTATTGCGTTTCTGTTTACAATTGCTGCCAATAAATGTAAATTGAGTGATTTTTCACTAAAAACGTTGTTCATTGAGTCCTCATTAGCTTCCAGTAGACTTTTACTGCACCTCCCTAAAAGTACACTACGGATATTTTATGGGAATTTTTTATCGTGTTTATTGCGTCGCCGTTACTCGTAAATTTAGTGATTATTTGCACATAAAAATGCTATTTATTGACCTCCAGGGGAGTTTAAAGGAAACCTGTGTACAGCGGTCACCCTGTATATAACGGTCACCTGGCCATTTCCCAAGGGTGACCGTTATATACAGGTTTGACTGTGTATGCTTTTCGAAATATATGAATTGATAATGCCGTTCTCAAACCGCCTTATCAGCCTGGCGTTTTTCTCAGTAGTCCGACATCACCAAGTCCAATTACATTCATTACAGGGACAAGATCCGGTACTTCTTTTTTTATTAGGTTACGTCGGTCCTTGCAAATTGACCGTCCGTTTTCACCGCTTACCAAAGCGTCGCTTATTTAACTATCAAAAACCATAGGACACTTGCCTGCCAAGGAGTTGAAAAACAAATATTGCTTCGGAAACAACGTCAAAACTCGATCTGCTATTACCGACCAGCTAAGAAATGTTAAATAGCTTCCTGCTGCAAATTGATAACGGCCTGTTAATATGTCCACGACTAAATTTCCTCACGGTCACGTGTTTGATTCTCGGTTCCACTTTCTTCTGGGTCTTCGTTACAATTTCAAGCACATCTTTGAGACAGCTGTATTCGTTCAAATCATAGTTAATAGAAGAAATGGTTAAGAATCCTGGCAAATATCAAAGAAGCAAACAAACAGGCTAATAGTTATGTTGGAAGGTCATTGACCCTGTACATCTTTTGTTTTATGCTCATGAACTGCGTAATCGCAATGTTTCTATAGCCGAATCTTTGCTGACGTCATTGTTTACATTTTTCCTCATTAACATACGACTTTGCGCGTAGAAGGCATCATGCTAGACGCAATTTTACTAGAAAAGCGTAAAGAGCTTGTGAAAATTGGTAAGTGGTGAAATTTTTGGCTCTTTGGGTATAATATTTGAGAAGAAATTGGCTTTCAAAAACATCAAAATTTATGTGTGGGAAAAGCGCTAATGAGCTCATGCATTCATTGTAAAATTTTGAGCTTTTAAACCCTCGTCGCACAAAAAGTATTCAATACATCGCGCTCATATTCCTTGGGACAGTTAATCGTATTGTGCCCTTTAATTTCAATATTCAGTATTAATTTTTTTGTAACTCCATCAGAAACTGTATCGCTTATGGTAATGAGGCAAATATTGTAAACAAAGATTCTCCTATTGGTTAATTGAGCACACGTAACCACTTTTTGTATTTTTCCAGATTTTGTGCAGGGTCAACTCCCCAAATAGCCATCAAAAACATACAACAAATAAATTTCCCAAGTTTCATAACCCTTTCCCTCTATCATCTATGTCCAAATGTATTGTGTTTCATTATTTTCTTGTCTCATTTTAATTATTGCCAATGCGTCTCTGAATAAGATTAAGTCACTGCTCATTCCAGTAAAGTGTAATCAATGCAAACTGACGCTGGTCAATATAAAGGACTGAACTTGACAACTTTATTTGAAAACAGTCAAGGACGCTTTGTTGTGTCAATTACTTCACTGCTTCACTTGACGTTCCTATTGCAAACAAGGACATTCAAAAGTGTTTATGAATTATTCTTGGGCCACTTTTCTAAGCTTAATTCTAGGTTTTAGAGAATTTTTTGGTTTTTATGAAGTTTCAATTCCAAAAAAAAATTTTGGCAGCGCTATATTTTTTAGTGTTTTCAAAGTTTTCGACATATTTGCAAAATTTTGAAATCCAAGATGGCGGTCCTTTTCAATAGCACGATGTCATTTTTACCCGACAAGTTATTGCACAAAAATTAACATTCCTGGATGATTAATCACCATATACTGCATATATGTTTTATTGCTGACCGTATATATCATTTGTTGAAAATGGAAAGAGGCACTCCCAGTTAACCTTCACCATTTAGATGTTCTAAAATTTGTTTCGTTTTCAAGAACTCCATATAAAAGATGAAAAGCATAGACAAACATGATTAAAATTCAAAAGGTTTGTTCAAAAGTTCAAAAGCAGAAATTAAACCTCAATGATAATTAGGTCTTGAAACCTTCACTCAGTAATACTACTTTTAAATACTTCTTGCAAAATCACGGTTCCTGGACTAAGTGAGACTAGTTTGTAACTTCTAATAACGTTTTCCAATAACTTTGTACTAATCTTCCCTATTTTGAATCGATGTGAAAATTATACACCGATTTGCTAAAATGAGCTTAGGTCGGCAGCCTTGATCGGGGACGGAGACTGTAAGCGCGCGCCATTTCTGGTATTGGGGTTGTCCCTGTGATATAGGACTATTTTTCTATTTTTAGAACAAAATGAACCATCGCCCGCGGCACACGCGCGTACATGCTGCGAGGATTTTTGCGGATGTCGCGCGGGCAGGAAGGGGCTTCCAAAATTCCCGAAATTTTTCCTGCTTTTGGCCCACGACTAAACGTGTTTATGTCTATTGGAATTTTGCTTAAGTATTGTCGTCGTAAACTGCACCAATTTGACTGAAGTACTACACAGTGTCGAATTTAGGTATGTCCCATGTTACATCACATATGACCGACCAAGTTGTGTTCCGCTGCTTCTTTTACAAGAGCTGCACATTATTCCACACTAAATTTTACATATGGTGAAAATCAACAGCTTTTTCGTAACACAGCAGACAACTAGTTGGATATACTTAGATATAGCAGCGCTTTAGGACTTCAAAGTTTCCCTCCTCTTGCCACACGCTGGCGGGAATTTCGCCAGATTCTATCGCGACCGAAAAGTAATAAAAAATTGCAAGTTTACGTTTCACCTGAATTGTAAGCAACGCTTGATGTTTCATCAAGTTCCAATTAGTTTACCACTGTAGACACTGCTAAGCTTTGTTTGTGTAAAAATTCAATAAACTGTCTGTTGTCGATGAGTAAGAGCGCCCGCCGATGCATGTTTTGTACAGTCAGTAAACATGTCAAATTGGACTTCCGCACTTTCGTGTGAAAACGTACATCGAACTCATACAATATCTCTAGTTTTTAAATATGTTTAAGGTTGATAAATGTTCAAGAGCATATTAAAAGCTTAGCTGAAAATATGTAAATACAGCAGAAATAATCAGCAAAGTTACGATGACGCTTTCCTTAATAAACTCGAATAACGATTTCGATTTTGTTGGTTGAGTTATGTATTTCATTTTCGCAGTGTAAAATTTCACCACGTTGAAGAACCACACATGATGTTAGTAGCCTTTTGGCGTTGGTGAAAATTGTTGCAGAATCTCAGCACAAAAGATAACGAAAGGAATCTTTGTCAAGATTTGTTGACAATTGAAAACACCGGCGACTCGGACTTGAAAGTGCACGCCCTGGGGCTACTTATGTACGCGTCAGACTTTCCTTCCAAAAGCTTTTGCAAACTTGCCAAACAAGCAGAAACAATAAGGAACTATCAAAAACAGGTTCTGGGTATCATTAAGCATTGTTTGAGAAACTCACAAATCGCCTTGATACCAGAGTGGAGAGTTTTCTTACATAAACTTTATTCTAAGTCAGAACATGCAAAACCTTACGTGAACACTAGCGCGAGCAGATATTATTCATTCACAGCGCGAAATTGAAGTCTTCACCTTTTCCATTAGCTCGAACAGAGTATAAAACGGCATATATGCGCCCTGGTTCTTATTCCCCGCCTTATTCCCTGCCATCGCTCTGAAAAATCCGCAAGACAATCCCACAACTCTCGCCATTTGGGGGCCGCTGTAATTGGCTAAGCTGTAGCGGCTCCCCTGGCCATTTTGTTTTGTTTTGCTGTCTGTTTTTGTTTTTGTTTTTTTTTTGTTTTTTTTTTGCTTCCTCTTATTTTTCTTTTTCTTTATGTGTAATAGTAGGCCGAAGCTTAATAAATAAATAAAAATTAATAAACATTTGATCACGCAACATGACAACATCCACGCGAGAACCCACGACATGCGCGTGGATCCGCGGAGATATATGTCGTCAGGGTGGCGCATTTTTTTCTTAAAATAGCAAAATTGTCCCATATCAGAGGTGCACGCGGATCTCAAGACTTACGGTCTCCGTCCCCGATTATGACCCTGCTTAGATTGAAGATTGTTTATTTTTTACGGAAATCGACATTCAAAGGAACAGTTGGATGAACAGTCGCCGGGGCTCCCGCAAAATCAAACTGGCGACATTTCCGAGTTCCTGTGTCACTGACAGAAAAATCACCTCACAAAATTCCTCTTTCTAACTACAACTCCTGATACCAATACTTCCTCTCCAAGATGCTTAACAAGGGTCAGCAAGGCATTTATATGGTCAGACTCTGATCACTCTATGGACTGAAACCGTTCAATGGTAAACAGAGAAGAACACGACTTATCTGCAAAAGGGTGTTTCCAGCGGCTGTCAACTTGAACCAGGCTTCAAGAGCTCACACACTTAGATCCAGCATGGCTACACTTTCTATTGAAACGGTGTTTTCATTCAACCTGGTCATAAAAGAGCAAAAAACAACAAATTAAGATGCTTTTCAACGATGATCGAATCTCCAGTTGTGTTAATTTCGGATATTTGCCCCTAAATACACATTTACAGTGTTTTCCTAAAGCATTACTTTATTGATATTGATGAACAAATCTCTCACAATCGTGTTCGGACATCAGAACAGTTCCTCATTGCCCAACCGGTACCTGAGAGTTTATGGGTTCGAATCCCGTCATGGACTGAGATGTTAAATTCTTTGCCACACGCTCACCACAGGATCAAAATTTGATCTTTCACTACTCCCGATTAGATTTCTCTACAGGATTACTTGGAGTGACACAGTTATTAAAGTGGTCAACGACAAATTCAAGTAAAATAAGGAAAGGGTGAACGTATCTGAATTAAGATTTTTCCAATATGTCATAGTGCACCAGCGTTCAAGAATTACACGCTGCAATCCAAAATGGCCACACTTTCTCTTCAGTATCCGAAATCACCTGGCAAAAAAGGAGATTAAACATAAAACGAGCTATTTTTCATCAACAAATCGAGTCGTGCTTATAAACTTAATAGCAGACAATTCTGCAGCTTCTTCTTAAAGCAGATATCGATACTGTATGGTATAATTATTTAAGAAAACACTAAATTTTTGTTGGCTGGCAAATCTCAAACAAACTTCCTGCTTCTGCCGAGGACATTAAAATAGTTAAAGATTTTCTCTGCAAGATACTTTGAAATGTATTGACATGGAAGGAGATTTTATTAACTTTGGACTGAAACCGAAAAAAACGGAAAATTTGAGGTGCTGGACTTATTGTGGAGAAAAAGCGTTTCCAGCCATTAGCAAGCAGTGAACTACTGATTGAAACCACTAAGTCCAAGAGCTAACGAAGTTACTTTTCTTAATTTGCATTGGCAAATTTTCAGTCCGTCGTTTCATAAATTTGCCAGAAACCGAGAGGCAAGTTGCAGACAAATTTCTAACACCGGCAAAAAATGTTTTATGAACGTGTTACTGCTGAGCTTTTGGTGGTACATTTAGAGAACATTCCTCAGTCAATGAATAGCAAACTGCGAAGATAATATCTGGTCTATCTGAACCAAGATGTTTGCAATACTTACCTTGTACCAAAGAGCATTGGAGCCACGCACTGTCGTACAAAATGGACTTGTTTTCTCTCAGCATATCTATTTTAAAACCTGCATAAAAAAGAAAAGAGGAAGCTTTGATATACTGACTTAAATTGCGTTAGGTTTAGGAATTTGGTCAAAAACAATGCAGAGCCTTCGGTTTACAGAGACCTTTAAAGCATAAATGCTATTCAGGCAGCGTTTGAATGCACAAAGCAGTATAAAATTATTATGTTTTTGCTACATGAAGACAGTTCATTTGGTTATTTCCCTCAGGATGTTATGTACTCAACATGATAAAAGGAATTAATTATTTTCTTTTTTGGACTGAGACTGTAAATGTAAATCAGAAGAGGCTAGATAAGAAAATTATAACGAGCTTACCTGTTCAGATGTCGTCCGCTTGCATCGAAGGGTAAAACACTACAATCCAAAATAGCTGCTTTTTCCGAGTTCAATGCACTCTGTGTTCAACCTTGGAAAAACGAGAGGAGATGTCAATAAAAGAAGTAATTCTCCTTTTATTCAATAGTACAGTCTTGCAATTGTGCAATTTTGCTATTTTCAGGCATATTACATTGTATTCGCTAGCCGGCTGAAATCAAGAGACTAGAGAAATGCACTTTACAGTGGTTACTGGCTTTCTTTTTGCTTAGAAAATTTACTGCGTACAAACGTGTTAGTTCTGGAACTCTGGTGGTATATTGTATTTCCTGATCAATCTTGCTCTGCCGGAATTAAACGTTTATCAGGGAAACGACGAACAAATAACAAAACTACGACGTACTTAGCTGAAATCAGTCATTTCCTGTGGTCAACTTCCAGGTTGCGCTAGAGCCCAAGAACCACAACCTGCAATCCAAAAAGATTTCTGTTAAATTTTAATTTAAATTACCATACACTAGAACAAAAAACAATTTAGAATTGTAGCAAGGGTCAAAATGAACCATAGCAATACATTTATCGTGATAGCTATCTTAGTCAGAATTTTTAAATCAAACTTTGCAATAAGGTCAGATCATACTTGTAAAATAAAGATAAAGTAAAACCTAGAATTTACCTGAAATTAGAGTTGATCGCAACATCCATGAAGAGGCTGATAAGGAGATAATGGAGCTCCAAAGCTGAACACAGCTGCTCATAATGGTTACATTTCCTTTAGATACCCCTCTGTTCGTCTAGTGCGCGAAGGAGAGAGGAAACTGTCAAAACATATATTCAGTAGGTCAATCGGTTCGGTAGTTAGAAACCGGCCATATAACGTAACATCGGTCAATATCGCCTGCATTAACAAACATCTTAAAGTTCTCTTAGAATTATTTTATTTGGAGTGAGATACTTTTAATGTTTTCGCCAGAATTCAAAACAAGTTTGTTCAAAATTGGTTCTATTCGTCAAGTAATTTCTGATTTCACCCAAATTATGCAAACATGAGGATAAATGAACAATAGCCACAATGCAATTATAACTCAAATCTGCCTTTATGTCTGAAATTCTAACGAAATGTCTTGATATTACTTACCCGCAAATGTATCAGAAATCAATCCTCGTGTAAAGGACAAGGATGGCTGTATAACATCTCAACAAAGTCGCTCCCAAAGTAAAACCGACTAAATTAAACTCCAGTTAAAACATTCACGAGCAGTAAGTTCAGCGACAGTATGGAAACAAACTGTTCCTGCATGAGAAAAGAATTTAAATTCTCAGGGAATATTATTGACGTAACTTTAAAACTGTTGATATTAAGTCAGTCAGACCTTCATACCCTTAGCATCTCAGAGCATCAGAGCAATGGACAACAAGCCGGGTCTAAAACACAGGTCACATTCCAGAGGTCAATAGTAGAAATCCCTACTCTACTGATGAATAACTATGCCAAAAGTTTCCCCTCGATCTAAAACAACATTTTCGCAGAGTGCTAGGGCTAATTAGGGCTAGGAGACTGAATCTTGGTGCTGTTTACTTATCTGTAGTACAGTGACCTGTGCGCTGACCTGTGGAATGTGGCCTGTAGTTCAGACCCGCCGTGGACAACATAAAACAGGTAGAAAAACAACGAACGAGAAATCTAGTAAATTAACCTATTTCTGAAATGTGGTATTCAGTAAGAAACTTTCAAACCTGCTATTCCGAAGTGCTTGTCTAAACGAACTTGGTAATTCTTTATTCCGAGAGTTTCACACCCTCCCAGTATTCAACAATTTCTTCACTGTGTGGACGTAAAAAAATGCTCTACGAAATGGTTGTACTAAACCACTAAACTGCGAGAAAGGGCAGGCGTAGCGAAACGAAGCGAAAAGCTAACAAGGTCATGAAAAGAGAAAACGAAAGCGTATACTTATCTGCGAAGGCGAATTCGTACATCGACGAAGATGTTCACCTTCACATCATACGACGGTTTCTGACACTAAAATGAACGGGATGTCCTTTGAGACTTCCTTACATACACGATTAAAATTCATTCCACCCGCTAGAAAAGTGTTTGCTGCATCAGAATATTTCATAGAGATTTCTGTGCGTCAAACAATAGAGCATACAATGACATCAATAAAAAAAATATCGAATAAAGCACGCACTCAGTCGTCAGTTATTTTCGTCTAAAACAAAGTACAGGCATTTCAAATGAAATTCGTTGAATAGTTTTCAAGAAGTTGACTCTTGAAGTCCTCTGTGATATCACTAAAAACTCCAAGGAAAGACTGAACATGTGCGTTCGGGAGCTTGAAATTCATCGCCGCGTTTTAAATGCACAACGTGTCTTATCCTCAGTTGTGTTGGCATTTCACAGAGCCAAGCCCTGAAAACTAAAGGTGTCAGGTGTTTACCATGATAGGCACGGAAGGCGTGCTCAGACTATTCGGTGACAACACTGGGACTGTAAAATTGTGTAAAAGCAAAAAATATACACATATCAAAAATAATGCTAATAAATGTATTTAACATCAATTCTGTCTTGAATTACAAACATGATTTGTTACCCACAATGCAAGGATTTGAGTTAGAGACAAAACTAGAGGTCCAGAACAATGCTTTTCTCTGACTTTCCCTTGATAAAAATACAATTTCTATAACCAAATAAATAACAGATATAATAACGGTTTCTAGTCTGTTCTTAGGGGGCAGCGCTCCTTCCACCCATTCATTAGGACTGACGAGTTTTTAGCAAATCCTTTTTCATAGGGAAAATGTCTTTTTCCTGACCATTTCCTGACCTTTAGCAGGGTGTGTAAAAAAATTCGAATAGCGAATAGCGAATAGTGGCGAACAGTCACGGATAGTGGCGAATAGTCGTCAATAGTCACCGCTTTAGTTCAGCACTGATCTGGGTTCGTTTAAACTGATCACGTCAAAAAAAAAAAAAAAAAAACAATAAAATACGAATGTGAGGTAAGTGCTCTGTGATTAGTTTATTAACTGAAAAGACACAAACGAGCTGCTCTGATAACCGGTTATAAAAACAACAACATCCAAGCTACATCTTGCGTTAATTAATTATCCAAACAAGCATGGGAATTTCAGTGAATTTATTACCTTTTCTTCTCAGGACTTAGGCTAGGGCCGACAATAAAAAAACAGAAAACACCAGGATAACCTAATAAAGACGTATTTACGCTTTTGCAGCGGTGAAAACACAAGAAATTACGTTTAGAAACACCTTTTGTACTCATAAGCATCCATGCTTTTTACGGGAAAATTGGGCACCAAATTCCCCCAATTTGGCCACTATCCTATTTGCCACTATTTGTCCACTATTCGCCACTATTCGCCACTATTCGCCACTATTCGCGACTGTTCGCCACTATTCGAGACTGTTCGCCACTATTCGCACTATTCGAGACTATTCGTACTATTCGCACTGTTCCCGACTATTCACTACTCGGGTTTTCCAGACAACCCCTTTGGCAACCCTGCCTGCATGTAAATTCGTGTTGTCGGTATTTTCACAACTTTAGCGAGAAACACTTGCAATTCTCAGACAATTACCACTACTGAGAGACATTAAAATCTACTAAAATAAAGTGTATTTGGTCAAGTTCCCTTCATTGATCTCAGTTGAAATGAATTAATACCAAATGACTGGTCTGGCAAAAATGTTGGTACGCAAATCAGTAATGACAGATGCACCATTTAGTAACTGTGGAAATCAAGAGAGATTGGACAGGAACGTCAACAGGTGATTTTGAAAGTTCTTAAAATTATACACGTCTTTGTCCAGAGTCTGCTGGTCAGTCAAATCAACTTAGCCATTGCGCTGAGCAATCTAGTGAATAGCCTGCGATTAAGTTCTCTTGGAAGTTGTATGGGTTGCTGGCTACAAGAGAGTTGACCCGGCTCGCATCAAGATAAATAAACTCTTGCTCGCAAAAATAGACTGAACATGTGTAAAAATGTCAGAGAAGATCTTTAATACTTTGTGAAATAGAAGTTACTGAGACCGAAAAATTAAAACTGTAAAAAAAAAAAGTCGAAGGAGCCGAGCGTACTTCTATACGAGTTTGAGCTACCATTAATTAATTAGTGTGGAAGTCGTTGTGGGCGGGATATGCGGTGCGTGCAAAACATGAAATCCTCGCACTACTTTAGACTAAATATACTCTACAATTTCAGACCAAACCTTTATTTTTAAAGAGATGAATCAAATCAATAAGAGTATAACTTTGCTCTAAAATCCGGCCAGACCAGAATACACAAGCCATGCCCTATATCAGACCAGAATACTCAAATTCCGAACATACCGGCCCTTACTTGAAAAGCTCCAAAGTGACTGACAGCCTCTTGGGCTGTCCGTGTAAGTTAGATTGGCTATTTCACGGGATTTGAGGCCGAGAGTGATGTAAAAAAATGTAAAATGTTATGTGTAAAAAATGTGAGAGGGGTTACCTTAGGAATAAGAAACCAGAAACTGCAAGGGACCGCATACAATAAACGCTGCCAACGTAGGATCTATAAGAGATCTGATCAGCCAAAAAAATGTATGAAGACAAACAATAGACTGCAAGGCTGATACTACGTGAAAAACGTTTCGAGACACCAACATGACAAGAACCGATAAAGTAGGATCGCAACAGTGGACAGCTGTTTCGCCCTTCTTGGGGCTCGTCAGTACTGTGTAGCGAAGATATGTAACGCCAGCCCAACAGCCAACGCACATAAATTGCAAAATGACCCGTTCACTATATCAAGTTCCGTACTTTGAACTCACTTGCGCCCCGAAACATGCGTTGCCACATCATGTGTTTCGGGGCGCACGGTTGAATGTTTAAATGTTTAGGCTGGCCTTGTCCAGCCACATTATTCTTTTGCTTTTCGAGACACCAATCTTGACACTTTGTCTCCTTACGCCCCGAAACACGTGATGTGGTAACGCATGTTTCGGGGCGCAAGTGAGTTCAAAGTACGGAACTTGATAAAGCGAACGAAAATGAAATTCCAAAGCAAAACGTTAAATTACTTAGCATCAAAAACTGACAAAGACTGCGCTGACGGTATTTCTTTTATTTAGTAAAATTACCTAAATACACAGAATAACCAGTTACAAAAGCCAAGAGCTATCCTCGCATGACCGTTGTTTTTTATGACGGATTTCAACAATCTTCGAGCTCTTAAACTAAAAACTGCATTACTTCTTCAACCTACTTGAGTCAGCTTTTCAGAGATAAATGAAAACATAAATGTCCTGAATCTAGACTTGATGGAAGAAAACGGCAGAAAGAGCGTGTAAGAGGACTGTTGTTTACGCTTTTTCTTCGATGCCGACAAGCTGTGAGTCTGGATTTCCCTCCCTGTACAAGTCAAAAAACTTTTTGTGCCACTCCACTGGGTAGCTACATTCCTTGACTGCGGGCAAGTCGCTCATGGCCCCGCACCAAGCTGACAGGACTGGGAACTTGCTGAGGTCAGCCAGCATATACAGGCGCTCAATCCACGGCCACATCAGGTAGTCTGCCATGCTAGGATTGTCACCTGCGGCAAGAAACAGCCATATCTATTTGGTTATTAGACCGTTGCAAGATTTTGCAAGGACGTTCGCCTTTTATATCAGTAAAGGTTTATCCAGTTGGTTCCCTCCCTCTCTCCCTCCCCGAAGGAATTTCCTTTAGGATAAGTTCTCTCGCCTTCCTGAAACCTCTGCATTCCCTTACATGCTAGGTAAGTCTGTGTTTGAACCAAGTGGCCCGTAAGGTTGGCGCTTATCTCCGGTTTTCGTAGCATGAAGCTACTTCTACTCCCCCTCGCATTGGATGCTAGCCCACCACAGGGTTGCTACAGCATTAAATTCGCCGGTACCTATTTATCCACCTAGGTGGAACGGAAAGAGGCCCTGTGCGCAATAACATCACGCAATGGCCCCTGCCAGGGCTCAGGCCCAGATCTCTCGCAGCTTGCTAGCCAATTAGACCACCGCGCCTACCCCACTTGCATGGCAACAATAAAAAACAAAAAGATTTCTTAAATGACTTAAAATTGAATTTCTAATTCTTCTTTGTCAAGAGAGGATGAAGAGTATGAGAGTTATTGCTTTATTCCCAAGGTAATCCCTAGCCTGCAGAACAGGCAGATTAGCGGGCCAGAGAGCGAAACGCGATACACGAGCGCGGAGCGCGACCACGACCATTTTCGCCTTCGTGGTCGCGCTCCGCGCTCGTGTATCGCGTTTTGCTCTCTGCCCCGCTAATCCGCCTGTTCTGCAGGCTAGGTAATCCCTCTCAAGCTATTTTAGGCGTGTCTAGAAATAGCCAATCTTGTGACTTGCATCATCTGTTTTAAAACTGGTGGCACCTCACCTCCAACGAATTTCTTATCTCCTAGCTCTTTTTCTAATTCAGTAAGCTGCTTGTCTAGCTCTTGCTGGGCTTCAGGACCGCCTGTTAGAGATTTATAAAAGGCGGGAATAATCTGCCAGAGAAATGCATAAGACGCATAAGAAAAGGTAAAACTGTCCATTGGAATGAACATAGTCCAGTGTCTGAACTCTCCTTTCTTCCCGCACCATATAGGGGTTGAACCCACGACCAGGCGAGCGAAAACAGAGTTCAGGATAATTTGCATGCGCATGCTCAGAACGCCGCCATTTTCTCCCAAATCTGGGGAAAAACCATCCGGAAGTACTTTCCAGCTTCGCCTTGTAGAGCGATTTCTTGAATAATGGCGGGCGTTTCAGGTAAGTGTAGGTACGTTAAAAATTTTTTGGAAGTCGCGGAGTTTGCCTTTTCGCCCGCCTGGTTTCAACCCCTAAATAGGGTGGGAATAAAGGAGAGTTCAGGGACTAAACTAGAATGAGTACAGATCATGCACAATCTCCCCCAGGTCCTGGACGTATTGACCCCGTTGGTAAATTAAAACTAAGATTTTTGTGCCAAATAACATCGTCGTGCTACAGTTTAAAACATATCCACACTACGTCCGTCCACACTAAGCTGAAGGAATTTCAAAACGGATTTCACTCTGAATTTCCATCAACAATACGCTGCTAAAATTTAAGAACGTAACAGTTACCGGTCATTCTGGATTTGTGTTTGTGGAACACTTCACATGATTATCGTGACATCATTGTTGTCAAAAAGCTCCATTTTCAAAATGCTTTACGTCCACATGAAAACGAAAAGTAGGCGTTTTCAAATTCCTCCGGTCTGAAGAGCGTTTTCAAAAAGCTTCGTTTTCCTGACGGATTAGTGTGGACGGTAGGCCTAACCGTAGAAATAAATCTCCGCTTTTAAAGTTCTCCGGCATAGTGCAGACGCTGCTTTAGTATGCCTTCGTCGCCTGGTTAACTAGTGAGACAATCTCAGATAGTGCAGAGCGCAATTGATAGCTCTGGTACAGTAGTCCCATAAGTACTCACCCCTACTCGGTTCACTTCCGGTTTGTGTCTATCTTGGTAGTCTGCGACGGCTTTTCCCCTTTGCAGTGTGTATGTTTCAAGGTTGTATTTTCATTCAAGGTCCAAACATTACGCACAAATTAATTACTACTGGTGCTTTAAGTTGATTTTCGTTCATTTTAAATTCAACAATACCCTGAAGCAGCAAACGTGACAATTTAGCTCTTCACGCCAACTTTGTAACTTGATACTTTTGTTTTCCTCGCAAAGCCATGTAATATGAAACCCCTATTTTCTCCAAAACATACGGAAGATGTCCTTGTTTTTTGGAGATAAATGAAAGAAAGTTAAATATCTGATGTAGTGATGAAGAAACGGAACAGAGACGATGTTTTACTAAAAATGCAAATTTTTACCGATGAACAAGAACTAATTTAATTATCAGATAGTCACGAAATACCACTCTCTTTTTCTGTTGCCACCTTTGTTGTTAACAATAAAACAATTCAAAATTAACACGCAACGATATTGATGGCTGAGAAGCTTTTCAACGAAAAGTATTGAAGATAAACAGCGCTACTTGGCCGATATGAATGAGTCTCCTCACAGACTGATTAAATTAATTTGCGCTTTCATTAGGTGCCACGGCGTCTGCAGCAATATTTGAGCATTTTCCTGGTTTCTTTTGTTACAAATTCACAATTTGCGGAGTATTAACGCCACTAACTTGAGAACTTTTTGGTCTCTCTTACAGACACAATTAAGGCAAGAATTAAACAAGTCGCTAAGGAGAAGCAATATATTTGAACTCTGACAAGCACACTATTGTAGATTGAAAACAGCAGATGATATCTGTTGAACCGACCTGTTTGTAATTCTAAAAGCTACGCAGCCACAGTAACGTTTCACTTTTGCAATAAAAAGGGACAACTGGCGCTACCTGAAAAATAACTGCCGTCCTTGGTCACATGACACGATATATAAAATACTGCGTGCAAAGATAGTGTATAACACTAACAATGCTAGAACGCATGCGTCTTACATGTTGAGCTCTACCATAAGGAAAACCACTCAACATTTGTGGGTGATTCCGTATGCAATGTATCCTTCACCTAATATAGAGGCCACGAACCCTAACTAATCTACGCATGCGTTTAGGGCAAATTAGTTTTGTTCTAAGGAGAATGGTACCACAAGGAGAGCAAGGGGTTACCTGAAACAAATATATAGCTTTGCGATGTTCAAACTTAAGCGACGGCGATGGAATGTGTTTTACGTAGAGTACACATGTACCTTTCCCACCCTACTCCCACTACTTCCCTGCCTCTAGACTAATTAATTAATTGAAATTAATTAATTAAACAAACATTAAAGTTTACACCTTAGCGCCATAGGGCCATCGCGCCATACCGCCATAGTGCCTTAGTTCCTTAGCGGCAGGCAACCCCCATAACCATCCCAATAGTGCACTCTGCACTAAAAAGCACTGACCTTATCTCTGAGGAAAGTTTTAAAGAAATGATTGTATTTTCATGCATTTCTTCTCCAAAATTTTAGAACAATAATAACCCAGTTTTGAAAGAAAAATGCTCCTATTGTTATTCGCAAATTAAAGTTACTTACATTATTACCTGCATTTTCTGACCGAGTCATGCCTTTGTTATCACTAAGTCACTCGATCACTGTATATGGGTTATTGACCAAATGTTGACTATGGTCAAGATGGCTGGACACATACATAAATACATACATTCTTTATTCAAGACGCAAAGTTACAAAAGTATACACATAAAAACAAAAGATAAAAAAGAAAAGGCGTCTCGAAAAGGAAGTTATGAGGTAAACCCTATGTAAAAACTCCCTAAAATAATACGAGAAATACAGAAAATATATAAAAAACAAGGATCCTTAATTAAACATTCAGATACAATTTGAACTTGGATCGGAATAGCTGGAAGCTATCAGCTTCCACTAAGTCTCTTGGTAAATTATTCCATAGCTTAACTATTCTAATAAAAAAAGAATGTTGGTAACAATTGAATTTGGCAGGTTTGATATAAAGTTTGTACGAATGATTAGCTCTCGTACACTTAGATATCGGTCAAGTTCTTTTTTTGCGAGTTTCCGAGACGTAGTCGAGGTCCATAAACTCGCAAAAAAAGAACGAGGCCAATATCCAGCCATCTTGACCGAACAAGCTTGGTCAATAAAAGATTTACTATATGGCTTTCAGGGAAATTGTTCTTGCGGGACACGGCGGGTAGTCCCGAGCGGGCAAGATAGCTCCATCTTGCCCGCTCGGGTAGCCAATCATAGCGTAGGATTTGATTCATCTTGCCCTCTCACGGAGCTAGCCATATAATAAAAACAGTTATTACCACAATTTACGTAAATAGATTAAACGATACGTACCTTATTTCCCAAAACTTCAACCAGTAATCGCTGCTTGTGTTTGGAAAAGATATCTTTAGGAAAGAGGGGTGCCTTTTCCGGGTACATATCCTCAAGGAATTCTGAGAGAAAAACAAAGAAAGTCCCCAGTATTGCATTGCGCGTCTCTACTGCGTATAATTTCACGCGTGATTAGCGCGCGCGCATTAAAAGAATGGCGGCTTTTTCTTTATGGCTGTACCTCGCCATAGAGGTAAATTGTCATTTTCTCGCAAACGAGTATGGTGACCTATCATTTTTTTTCTGTTGTTTTGAATTGAGTAATAAATTTCTCTGTGTAAAATAGATATGGACCAATTCTCAGTGTAGAACAGAAAGCAATCGTCGGAAACGTGAATTTAGAAAGCAATCGTGGCTACTATCATGGTGCTATTATAAGGATTTATTGGGTATAAACAAGGTGCTGTTATTCCTAAACGGACATGGGGACCCCTCATTTTTATTTCAAAATTTAAGTTCCTGTAATATAAACAATCAATAGGCGAAGTTTCACAAAAATTTCAGTGCAGGTTCTATTTCAGTGGAATGACCTTAAGCGCTTCTATCTAGCTCACGCTTTGTCACGCAAGCGAGTTTACGAACTACGCTAGGGGCGCTTCGGGCGGCTTCGCCACTCGCCTGTGTGTATTCCGTGGCTTCGACGCTCGCGGCAGGATCGAAAGCCTGGTTGCAGGCTATGCTGAAAAACGATAAAGAGTGATCTACTTGGCACTGGTCTTAAAATGGACACTAACAACCACATGTTCAGCTGAAGGGGGTAATGCGATAAAAATCTCTTAAATATAAATTCGGACTTCACTTACCACAGCAGATTGCAGATTCATAAATGACCTTTCCATCGGGCATTTCAATCACTGGGACCTTTCCCAGAGGGTTTATTTCAAAAAACCACTCTGGTCTATCCTTCAAGTTGATGTTCACGCACTCATACTCAATACCTTTGACCGCAAGCACAAGGCGGGCTCTCTGTTTTAATCAGATTCAAACACAAAGACTAGTAATTACAAAACAAATGAAAGTACAAGCTGCATTCAGTTTTAGAACATGCCATAAGATGTTATTTGGGCGACCCTTTCGCTATACGATCAAAGGAAATGATTTGAAGGTCACATGGCACTAAATCCGCAATGCTGGAGTGTAAGCTACACGCTGGGGCGTAAAATCAAAGAAAACTCAAGCTCAACTGATTGAAATCGCTATGTTTTTGAAGTTGTCACATTCTTTTGGTCTCCAGCATGGCGGATTTTGTACCACGAGACCGTTTGTTGTTCAAAAGGCCTTTTATGAAGGTCACTGGTTCGAACTGGTAAAAGTTCAAAGTTCGGGGGCGTAGCTGGGGTGGGGGGGGGGGGGTTCCTTGGGTGCCCGTGACCCCTGTATTCCACTAAGCTTGCGATCTCGACGAACTCAGGACAAAATCGAGGGTCTGTGGAGAGGCTATTACAGGCCATGATTCTCACACTCTTTCACTAGTAATTAACGAAAAGAAAATATCGCTATTTGAAGATTTCCAACACAACGTTTTGCTCGAAATACCAAATAAAGATGGATGACCCTTCAAGAGGGATTTTTCGTCTCAAATTGTTCATCAATGCATCCAGATTTGAGAGAAATAACTACGGAGCCGTCTGAAACGAATTATTCGTCGTCCGAAATATATTAGGCCATTAACATCGTGATTACTGTTGTTGGCGAACTTGCACAAAAACTAGCTACATGTAAACGGTCGTAAACTTTACCTCAGCGAATGGACAGAATCTCATACTGTACAGACGAAGACCGTCCCCTTTTCGGGCTGGTTTTTGAGATCCACTGGAAAAATGGCTCATTTTCTTTGGCAAACTAATGCACACACTGCAGCTTACGGCAAACAGAAATCTGCTGCGTCACCCTGACCGATGTGGTTATCTTCTGGTCACGCTAATTTGCAGTTCTTATCTTGAGTGTATATGCTCCTTAGCCTGCGAACGCAGACGTATTTCCGGCTGTCACTTGGTTCCGCCGGAAATAACGTCGTTTATTTTCGGCGGAACCAAGTGACAGCCGGAAATACGTCTGCATTCGCAGGCGATATGCTCCTCCACCGCACAATCTCATTGCGTGACATCACGGCTGCTATTTTGGCGTTCCCAAACAGGGTCCAAACAATGCCCAAAAGTAAAATCTTTCTCCTTTAGAAAAGGCCTTATAGAAACATACGCGAGTGGAAGTTTGGGGGAACGAGATAAAGAGTTCATGTTCCAACAGTTGTCTCAAACTTTCACGACTGTTTCCATTACTC
Organism: Orbicella franksi; assembly: GCF_964199315.1. Taxonomy (NCBI): domain Eukaryota; kingdom Metazoa; phylum Cnidaria; class Anthozoa; order Scleractinia; family Merulinidae; genus Orbicella; species Orbicella franksi. The sequence goes on along the minus strand of NC_138147.1, from coordinate 1,399,825 downwards.
AGCTCGATCAAAAACACGAAGAAAATGAATTTTTTCATTTAGAAAGTTCTGAGAAGAAAGGAAAATCCCTATATTTATGGTGATAATCAAACTGTAAGTTCTCTGGGCTCAGTCCCGAGTGAGTTACATGGTATTTTGTATAAATGAATTCATAGGATCTATCATTGTGTGAGTTATTTCTAGAACGCAGTAAGATAAATATAACGAGGATATTTAGCAGCTTAGAGAAACACGGAAAGTTAAAATCCAGTAAAAGACAACCGGCTTTGAACGACTGTTCTCGCTACGAATATAGCTATATAAGAAGTAATAAACTTTTATTTCGGAAAAGATGGCGGTATCTGGGGTCGAGAATGCGAGCTGTAGAGCTGGACGGGAAGTTATCACGGATACTCAGGCATGCAAATGCTCAAAAAAGATCAAGGGTAAGATCTAGCCATCTTGACCGATCAAGCCTGATCAATGAAAGATTCATCATATGCCACAAAGTGCACCATTTTTCTTGGGAGGCATAGCAGTTAGCCAATCACAGCGCAGGATTTGGTTCACCTTGCCAAATTGCTGAAAGCGCTATATAAAAAGCGTAGATACGCAACAAAACTACCCTTGAAAGCAGTGCCGATCAAATAATCTGTCTCTGATATGATAGCTTGCAGAAAATCAATCAAAACCAGGGTATCTTGACAGGTAAAACCCACAATTCAATAAAATTTGAAAAATAGATACAATTTCCCTATTCTTCTGCGTTTTCCCCTCATTTTATTTAGTTGTGAGACGTGTAAATGTTAAGCTACGTTCATTACAGTAATTAGTAGGAATCGAAATATCACAACGCGTTTGACGAACATTGTTCACGCTTTTTCCTCAATACCGATAAGCTGTACTTCTGGATTTCCCGTGAGGAAGCCTTCCATGTACTTTTTATGCCACTCCACTGGGTAGCTGTCTGCCTTGACTGCAGGCAATTCACTCATGGCCGCTATATAAGCTGAGAGGACTGGGAACTTGGTCAGGTCGAACTGTATATGTATTTTGAGGCGTTCCAAAAACGGCCACATGAGGTAGTCTGCCATACTGGGATTCTCACCTATGACAAGAAATTAGTTAAATTTAGTCAATGCATACCATCTTGAAATTGTATGGGGAAGAGAGGAGTCTGGGTTGAGTTGCCAGAAAAAAAGAGGGGATAGAGGTTCCCCAGTGAGCAAGTTTCTTCTTTCTGCTATTTTGGTGATTTCCACGACTTTATATTAAGCAGTTGCGTATGTATGGAAGACCTCTTTGTAGGACTTTTTGTAGATCAGCTGCAGAACTTTGGAACAAACTAGCCAATGATATACGTTTATGTGATAATCCAAGTCTTTTAAACGTAAACTAAAGACGTATCTTTTTAAAAATTTTGATTTTAGCTAAAAAGAATTTTTGATTTACATTTTTACTTTTGTCACTGTACTCTTTTTTATCTCGTAGGACTTTCTTTTTAGCTCTTTTTGCGTTTGTAAAGCGCTTAGAAAAGATCTGGATAGGAGCTACAGAAATATTATATTATTATCATTATTATTATCATCATTATCATTATCATTATCATTATTATTCCATGAATAATAGAATGTGTATTGTAAAGTTTGAGAGTAATTTTCTTTTGTTTTTTTTATTACTTCTCGTGTACAATCGATGACACAAACCGCATATACTTTCGCTACTTTTCTGTGACATTTTAAACAAAGTTATTCCAATTCTCAGGTTTTCTCAGTTTAATTCATTTCTGTAAACTACATTTTGCCTTCTTTTAAACGATTTTAATACAATTGTTATTGTAAATAGTTTTGTGCTGTAAATAATAATATTATCATGTAAAGTTTTAGTGAAGAATTTTATTGAGCCCAATAAAATTGTTATTAAATTATAATTATCATTATTATTATTATTATTATTATTATTATTATTAGGCAAATTGTTTGTCACATTTTCTGGACGCTGAGCCATTATTTTGTTTTTCATCTTATGTCATTTGTAACAAAGGATTAATACAATCTTATTATAGCTCGAAACTGAACATTTTTTTCAATATTTTTTGTTTTGTAACTATTATCTATTATTATTATTATTATTATTATTATTATTATTTTAGTCACATTTTCTAGAAGCTGAGCCATTATTTTGTTTTCATCTTATGTCATTTATGACAAAGGATTAATACAGTCTTCTTATTATAGCTAGAAACTTAATTATTTTTTCAATATTTTTTTGTTTCGTAACTATTTATTATTATTATTATTATTATTATTATTATTATTATTATTATTATTATTATTATGCATACTGTGAGTTCCTCCCTGGGGGGAAGTTTCCACTGAGCCAATCTATTTGGATGAACGATAGAATGAAGTGGGCTCACTTGAAAGCTGTGAACAGAATGAGATTTGGATCATCTGTTTGAAGATTAATGGCTCACCTCCAATAAATTTCTGATTTACATTTTTCAGTTCATTTTCAAATGCCACAAGCTGTTTGTCTAGCTCTTCCTTGGCTTCATCTCCACCCCTTAGAGCTTTGAACATTGCAGAAGTGAGCTGCAAAAGAGAACATCAAATTTGCTCAAATTATCATAATTAATAACTGAAAACTGACTTAGGAAACAGAACCTGAAAGTTAAGAACAATAAATTTTACTAAAAGCTTTTCAAGCCTGTTGGTTCACAAGTTCACAAGGCTTTATACAATTAGAAAGGGACAACATCATGGGGATCTTGTTGCATCTGGTCAAAAATAGGCTCAACTACCTGGCACTGTTTGGGAAAATTAGCCAGTGCTCCTTCCTCAAAAACACTTATTCCTAGGGAGGGCCCTTGGTAACTGTACTCAAATTGCAAAAGAGCAGGGGAAATCAAGCTCAGTCAAAAAGACGAGTATTGCGTCCAACACGCACACATAAAATGTGCCAGTAATTTCAGGATAAAGATATTCAAAGTGAAATGCTACAGAGAAACCAAACTTTGTTTTGTATCAAGCAGATACCTTGTTTCCCAAAACCTCAACCAGTAGTCGCTGTTTGTGTTTTTCATATGGATCTTTTGGAAAGAGCTGTGCCTTCTCTGGATACATATCCTCCAGGAATTCTGAGAAAAATAGAAACAAACGGGAAAAAAATCAAACATTTGTAGCTGATCACAGAGAAGAATTTGGTTCATCAACTTCTTAACTAAGTACTGTTTTCAGCTGCATTTAAACAGCAATAAGTCTGACAAATTCACAGTGCTTAAATAACAAAATTGTGTCATATTTCCCACTCAGGTCGTATATGCACAGATATCAGAATGATGGCTGAGCCTATAAATTATCAGCAAGGAGCTTATAATAAGTAGAGTAAATCAATGGATGAGTGAACAAATGAGTGAATATATCAATAATTTGAATAGCTTGAATATCAGAGCTCTCAGGGTCTGTGATTGGGTGGACAATGTTCATGTACAAGTGATAACTGGAACTAGAACTTTGGCTTTTGATTGGATAAGTAATAGCTGATATCTAACTGTTTGCAGTGCAGCAGGTATTCCCTGAAATGAAAATGGAAAAATTTGTACAGACCAAATGTTTGCAAGCTATTAACCAGAATTTAGGTATCATCCCTGTTTTTGGATTGGTTCGCATTTAAAGCCATTAGTATACAAACACAGAGACACCAACCTAAAAACTTAAGATGAAATCTGGGAGATCACTGATTTCAAGTTTCTCAAGTCCTCAAAACATATTATGTAAAATCAACCATTAAGTGTGAAAATATATACTAAATAACACTATCCTTCTTATCAAGGATATTTGGTGACCTGTACAGAAGAACGGGAGACTCAGTCTGTATTTTTGTAAGACCCTCAAATAATCCTGGACAGTTTGAATAGATGCAAAATTCACTAACTTCTACATTTCAAAAGCTCAGCAGGTAGAGAGCTGGACTACAAAAATTATGCACTCAGGTCAAGACCTGGGGTTAAGACCCAGGTCACTGAACCAAAATGGATGAAAGAAAATTTTTGTTTATATTTAATCCACTTTTCTGTTAAACATCTGGAAGGAGAATAACAGTTGATCAGATACAAAATTAATGTCCCCCTCTTGTCAGGAGCCACACACCTCTTCATAAACTGTAATTTCATTTGCTCCCTGTTCCAGAGTGGTTAGTGCGCTTGTCTCCAGATCGAGCAGTCCGGGTCTGGGTCCTGGCTGGGGACATAATATTGTGTTGTGTTCCTGGGCAAGACACTTTACACTCACAGTGCCTGTCTCCACCCAGGTATATAAATTGGTACCGGTGAACTTAATGCTGGGGGTAACCCTGCGATGGACTGGCATCCCATCCAGGGGAAGTGGAAATACTCCTAGTTGCTTCATGCTATGGAAACCAGGATAAGCTCCAGCCAGATGAGCCACCTGGCTTGTGTACAGACTTAACCTTTTACCCCTATACCACACACCTCTATTGTTTTAAGGGTAAGGTTCATTGTTTCTGCTGTTTATTCTATTGTTTTCTCAGCCAATCCTGTCAAGTGCCCTGAGAGGTGTGTGGCACCTCTATCTTGTTTGTGAAGTCAATAAATAATTAAGCTTATGGTTAATAAATGAGTAAGTAAATAGAACAAATTGATATGACCAAGCCAAATGCTGGAAGAAGTACATGATTCAAACCTTTTAACTAATGGCAAGGGTTTCCTTGATCTCTTTGATGTGACTTCTAGTACAATTTGAGTTTAAGGGCCCATTAACTGATCTTTTTGAGCCATTGCTAAGGAAAATTTATTCTCGTATAACCTCATCATTTTTTAGTTAGTTCAGAGTTATTTCGTGTGTTTTAAGTTTTTCCTGATCAGTAACACTGGTAATGACGTCATCAGGCCACGCCCATGGTCATGTGACTAATACTGAAAAAATGCAAAGGCTCCCAGGCAAATTACTTTATTGCGACTTTTTAAATTGATTTAATATTTTAATTTAAATCCTCATTACACTACACAGAGATTTTGTCTCATTTCTAAAGGTCAGATTTTGAAAGAATTTCAAAATTATGAAAAATTCATAATTTTCTGAAAAAAGCATGATTTTGAAAAAGGAATGCATAGCTATGTTTCCAACGTTGACCTAAATCGAAATTGTCGGAAAAGGCTGGATTAATGAAAAACTGCATTTCCTTTAGCATTTAAAGAAACTGGAAGTGCGCCTGATATATATTGCGTGCGCAATTTACACTAGCAGCGCACTTTGGTAAGGTCAAACAAAGCCATACCGAGTTAGTTTTTCTCTTTCTATTGCTCTTGTTTTTCTGCCTTTCTCTTATTTTGTCTTTGCTTGTATTTTTTTCACTTTGCATTTTGTGAAACAAAAAGAAAAAGATCTAAAATTTAAGCGAATTTGAAGGTTATTGAGTTATTCTTATTTTTCGCGCTCAAGCTGACTAAGTAACTGTAAGTGAAATTTCACCTCCTTAGCAACGCGCGCAAGCGCGCGTATGAAGCGGTTAATGGGTCCTTCCAGGTTAATCTCTAACAAGAATAATACTGACTAAAACGGTTCAGGTCTAATAACTTATAAGACAGTATATCTGATGGTCACCATTTTAACTTACCACAGCAGATTGCAGATTCATAAATGACCTTTCCATCGGGCATCTCAATAGTTGGGACCTTTCCCAGAGGGTTCATTTCAAAAAACCAGTCTGGTCTATCCTTCAAGTTGATGTTCACACAATCATACTCGATGCCTTTGGCCTTTAGCACAAGACGGGCTCTCTGCAAAATGTTATTAATTTTACAATGCAAGATCCTCACAGACAAAGAAAAACACAGACTGGATTATGTTGGAGACTCATCGGAATTTAGAATGTCATGTCGTTGATATTTACCAAGCAAACTGAGTGAGGGTCATAGTCAGAAATTCAGATTGCTCGACAGTACCTGTGCATAAGGACAGAACCTCATGTTGTAGAGACGAATGGTATCCCCTTTTCGGGCTGGCTTTTCGGATCCTTTCGAAAAGTGAGTCATTTTCTTCGTTAAAGCGACAGCTCCCTGCAGTATGAATGTTAAGTTGCTTGCCGAATTAGAATTGTGCAGCGTCACTCCCAACCTCGTATCCAGGGCCTTCTCCTCGACGATTTTCAAAATGGCGATGTCACGGTGTCACAGTGATTTGGGTATCCCGAGGGGTACCCAAAACCCTACTGTTTTGGGTATCCCCGAGTTTTGGGTAACCCCGTACCCAAATCCCTGATGTTTTGGGTATCCCCACTCTCGTACGCTATTCGGCACGTACTAAAACATGTATTTTTTTAAAATGAAATTGCACTAAACTCAGCCTTATAAGTACTAGTCTCGTACTCTATTCGGCACGTACTGAAACGCATTTTTTTTAATGCAATTACGCTGAACTCAGACTTGTCTTGTAAGTAACAGGCTCTTACTCTATTCGGCAAGCAAAAAAGATGTTTTTTGGTTTAATGAAATTGCACTTGTATATAAGCACTAGTATCGTACTTTATACATCTTATTCCAAAATGGCCGCCATTTTAGTACTCTTTTGTTTACTTGAAAATGAGCCCTTGTTGCCTCGAGGTAAGAACGAGGTAAAAAGGGCTAATTTGCAAGTAAACAAAAGAATACTTAAATGGCGGCCATTTTGGAATAACGTGTATTCGGCGCTTAAAACATTTTTCCATTTAATTATAGTCTCACTTGGCGGTGCTGTTTCCGTTGTGGAGGGCGTTGTGTTACTCATTTTGGTTACGGTACGCCACGGCAAACACGGTCGTTTTAGTCCACAGCTGCTCTTTGTTGGAGGGAGGTCAGGTTTGCTTCAGTGATGTGGTTCAGTGCAAGTTGTCGAATTTTTATAGAGAGATGTGCTTTAGTGTTTTGCAACTTTTGACTACGTAAATGGGAACTCTTTCGAAACTACTTACGCGTGGATTTCGTAAACACATTTTACAATTGCGATAAATTGTGAAATGGAATCATTACAAATGTGACCTATAAGATACTAGAAAATGTTTTCACCAGTTGTTTCCCGTCAATTCTGAACAAATACTCCTTCGGTACATCATCTAGGGATATGTTTTATTTGTTTCATGAAATGACGGATTCAGTTGAAGCATCTAAGACCTCGTTCCTTAATGTAAGAATGTAAGATTAGTCATTTAAATGTACGTGAATTGCGCTACAACATTTTTCGAGTATGAAATTAAACACTACTCCCAGACAATGTGAACCCGGAATGTCTTGCTGACACTTGCTGCTACGTGATCTTGCATAATAACATAGTTTATGCGTCGTATTCTTCTCGGCATGGTACTATATTCGGCATTTTACACAGTTGCGGCTGACACAGTTGCCCTAAACATAAAGTTTGAAGGGCTTTAGCTTATGGTCTTATCGATAATGATGAAAAGGTAGCTTCTTCTAATCAACATACCCAATTCAAGACTAGAGTACCAAACCCATACCCTATTTAAGATCAAAATGGCCAAAATCGATACCCTATTTATGACCAAAACGGCTGGAAAACCATACCCTTTGGGGCCGCACATACCTATATAGCCCATATAAGGGAGTACCCCCCCCCCGGATTCAGGGTAGCCAAATCGACCAAAGATAAAAAGGCAAAGCAAATTTACAAAGACGAAAGTCATTCCAATGAGGAAAGTACTAGAAACTGCTAAAATGTATTAGGGGATATTTCCTAGTGATATGGGTATCCCCTTCTAGAGTGTTAGTTTGTTATCGTTTCTTTAGTTTAAGGTAGCCAAATCGACCAAGGATTAAAAGGCAAAGCGGTCGATTTGGCTACCTTGAATTACAGAAACGATAACAACGAAACATATTGGAGGGGGATACCCATATCAATAAGGATTTGGGTATCCTACTTCTATTTGTTTCCCTATATCCAAAGATTGGCTTTGTTTACTTTATTTATATTTATTTTGTGTTTGTCTCCGAAACAAAGAACTCCCTTAATGACATAGAGAACTGTTCGCCGGCAAAATCTGCTAGGAGGGATGGTCAAGGAAAGAGCGACAAACAATTCTAAGACAAAGTTTACTTCAGACAGGCAACATATACACAGAGGTCAGTCACAGCTTGAGACCTGCATATTGCGTGACGGCAGTATCTCAGTGTGTTCCTCGCATATTGACTAAATTCAATCGCAGCACTATCCAAGGGTTAGAATGTGCCTGTCTTGTTTGAAATAACCTGCATTTCAAAGGTTATCGATAGGCAAAAAACACATGTTCATACAAGGAACTTTGGCGCGTGGATCGGTTTTGTATGTCGTTATAACTGCGGACTCGGATCGGACAGTGTTATAAATTGCGACTATTTTAAGCAACTTTGTGTTTATATCAAGATTAAGAAAGCTCAAATTCATTGAGACAGCTTCGTAAGAAGATAAATGGTTTTTCAGCAGAATTTTGGATGATTTCACTTACCCCAGTCTGTGGTATTTAACGCTTTCAGTGTTTTAGCGGGGATACCCAAAACTCTAGGAACTTGGGTACGAGGGTACCCAAAACACCAGGATACCCAAATCACTGTGTCAGCGGCTTGAATAGTGGAGAAGGCCCTGGGGACGAGGTTGGCGTCACTCCGGCACAGCAGGTTGAACAGCATTTTACTTCCCGTGCATGTGGATTTCATGCCTCCGACACACTATTTTCATCGGCCCCTGGTTAACTAACCAACTGCCACTGTAATCCATATATCAGAAATCGTTTGGCATGAGTAAATAAGCGAAAAAGTTGCCTACACAACGTACAACTGTTACAGTCTTCCAAATGACCCGGAATGCTGTTGTTGCTATGGGCCTCGTTCCCAGGAGACTCTTTCTCCCCAGCCCCTCCCAGCGTTGTACCTAAGCCAGGGGCCGTGAACTGGCAGTTGCAGGAGCCCATCAGTTGTAATTCAACTTCTAACTTCGCAAATTCCTCTAAATTTTGGCTTCTTTTGAATTCTATACGACTATCAAAAAAAAAGAAGAAAAAATTGGGGGGACAAATAATTGTCTTTAGCGAAACGTTCTTGCACTCTTCGGAAGAGGGAGCTAGGTACGGATGACTCCGCGCATGGCCTGCTGTCCAGTCTTAACAAAATGAAAATTGACTCACTTGGGTCGATGCCCTTGATCAGGCCTGGACTTTGACTGAAGAGCAGAAGAAAATGGCCCGCGAATTCTGAGGGGCGGGACGCAGCATTTTTTTTTCTCGCTTACTCGTAGTCTAACATTATGACACAAACGAACAAACGCAAATAAATACATTTTTTTTATTTCCAGGTTGTTTGTGCAAAAAAATTAGCACATATATCTTCTCTAGGACACAAAAATATCAACAACCTTTGTGAATGTCAATACTGTTTGTGTCTGCTGCGTAGAGTAGGGACCACTGGTTTAACTCTTCACGCTTCCATTTCAACATGTATATTCTCCTATTTTGTCTCCATACAATTCGTTTGGTACCAGTTGGAAGAATTGCATTTTCTTGTTGCTTTTATAACTCTCATAGCCTGCGTTAAGTGCTCAGCAGTCGGTGTTGTGAAAAGAAATGGAAACTAAGCACTTGATAGCGGAAGGCTAATAAATTTGCTAGGATGTTGTTCATTGTTCCATGGCCACATCTTCCTGTTCAAGGGCCTTGATCGCCACTTCTCCACTATGTCCAAGTCTACTCAAGAATGTCTTAAAGGAGGACCTAAAAATGAGTTAGCAGTAAAACCGTTATCATTTCACAGATTGCGAGAACTTTCTAACATTTACTGAAGAATGATTTGCCGCTGTATAAATTTATAGGCTCTATTTGTTGGATTACGATCGACTGGTGTCCCATCTAAGGGGGAGTAAAAATAAAAATATTTAAGGAAACTGGAAATTACTGCCGATTAGGTAGGCTAAAAACGTAGACTATACGGTCTAATTATTTTAAACGCAGACTCTTGTTTTCTTATATATAGGATGTTTTTAATTCTCTAAAAGAAAGCCAAAACATGTTAAAACAATCCCCCCGCCCCCCCCCGCCCAAAAAAGAAAGCAAAACAAAACAAAAGAGAAGTGAAGTTTCAAAAACTTAGAAGACTTATTGTCTCCTATGCAACTTTGAATGGCTCGTCACGCAAAGTTGCGTGACTACTCAAAAGACCTCACCTTAACTGCATATCAGTTCCCACTCCCCTCTTTTGCTCGAGTTGTACCACGGCCTGTTTACAGGCGGGAATTAATGCAGTTAGGAGGTCTGGATCGAATGTAGCCAGTGTCTCAAACGTTTTAAATACCAAACCCTGAAAAGAGAGACAGATGGATAAGCAGCCTCATTCCCAGAACTTTTCTCGATTTCTAAGAGAAATGGCGTTGATTGATAAATTATTCCCTGCCTGAGTAAAATTAAAATGGAGTAGAAGGCTGAATATAAATCACCTCTATAGCTCTGAAAGGTTTCGAAAGGATAAACAAAAGCAAACCAATTCTTTTCTCAACCTAATATGTGTACATATTCTTCCTGCCGTCTTCAATTTATTTCTTATAATATTAGTAGACAGAATTTAAATTTTTCCTTGATGACAGGCTTCTGTTTTTCTATGCTAGCAACTGTCATTTATTGAGCGTCAAAACGAGATAAGCTTTTTCCGCTTTCCATCATTCCTCTCTTGGCGTTACAAGTATCTTATAATAAACCCAATAAAAGGAAAATAGTGGGTGTGTTTGTACGCCTTGCGTAACTACGCTAGAGAAACCGTTGTTATACGACGCGTCATTTAGGCTTGCCAGCAAACTTTATCTGTTGTGTACCTATGTTTGTTTTCGTTATCGTAGTCATGATACACTTTTCTTACCTGGTGTAGAGTAATTTTGCTGTACAAGAAGTCTCGCAAGTGAGGCAATAGAATATCTCTGTCGAAACAAAAGCAGAGTCCTCAGTAAACGTCTTCCCTCGCTTTATCGAAAAGCAATGCATTAAATTCAATCCAAGTTGTACCTGGAGTTTAATTCTGGTGTTTTCTTACTCGCCCCAAGCATCAAACGAAGGATTTCAGTTGCTAGAAGACAAAAGGAAAAATGTACCTTAATAAACACAAGGTATCTAAAACAAGATGTTCTGTTCTTCCATAGCAACATAAAATAGATACCCAAAGTTGAGTCCTCTGTTGAAGATCTGTTAAAAAAACACGAATCCTGAAGACCCGTGTTCAATGTGGTTGACTGACAACGATTAACAAAGTTTAACGTTTTAGCAACAAGATCTTTAGAAAAACAAAAACAAATAAACAATCGGAGAAGCACGAAAAACAGTAAATAAACATCAGTTATATATTGTAAGTCTCCACCTTGTCTTCTTATCTCAGGTGGTTCATTTCCTTGTGTGAACTGGTTACACGTCAGTAAACAAAACGTGATGGACTCCAGCAGAACAGGAGTGTTTCTGTGAAGGGAAAGCTTAACACTTCAGTGACGTCTTTGATAAAGACCTACGTAGGTGCGCAATGATTGGTTGAAGAATATTCAACAGTTCGCTTTCTTTGAAGAACGACTTTACACCAAAAATAAAATGCAGTTGGAGAGAATTCAGCTAATCGAGTACTCAAGAAAAACACCAAAAAAAATACAGGAAAAACGACAGATTTTAAGCACTGCCTTCTTTACAATTCAGATCAAGAAAGTTCATAACATAATAACAGCGGGGGAAATGAGACGGAGAGAAGGCTACAAGGCCAACTATAAGGAGAGCTACAAGGGCAGGAAGTAGATTTGATCATTACCTGGCTGTTTCAGAAGGGCAAAGAGTCCGTTTAAACAGCTGTTCCAAGAAGTACAAAGTCTGCAACAGACAAAAAAAAAAAACGAAATAATAACCGCATTGCAATTTTTCACAGTCAGTGCCCTCAAATTTATTTTCTTTCATGAAGAGTCTTTTGACGTCCAGCCAATATCACATGACTTCTGTAAGTGCTTGAAAACACTCAAGTAACTTTATAATTGGTCTTCAAGCAGTTGTCAGCAACATGGCTTGTTTACTACACTTACCGATGTAAGATTTGCCGGCTGTTGTGGCAAGCAGAGAAAAGATTCCTGGATGATCTCTACCGTGAACTGGCGAAATTCACTGCCGTAAGTAAAAGAAGAAAATGTTGTTATAAAGGTACTTTTTTAATTAAAACACTGGCAGAAATTTGCAAGCGGGTTTCGCACATACTTTCCTATCCTCAACTAAAGAATCGTTTGCCACACGTTTCTGCGAATTACTATTTCTGTTTGCAGCGGAGCCGAGGTAAACTAAAATCCCTGGACAGGAAATTTAGCTGTTTTACACAGATTTCACTACACGTCTGAGAAAGAATTGAAGCTACACAAAATTCCAGATTTCCAGGAATAACCTTTATTTTCCATTTTTTTCCAGGATTGAAAAACTAGTTAGAGGACTCTATAGTTTTTCCGAATTTCCAGACACTCTGAGAACAACTTCTTGTGGACTTCAGAAATGTTAAAAAGCAAACGGGCGGGGCTCCCAAGAATTCCTTAGCTTTGCGAGAACGGCCTTACGTTCCAAACTGCAGGAAGGGGACTTATGAGTGAGAGAGGTGTTCTGCGATAGCGCGAGAGTTAGGGGTATACAGAGCCAACCAAAATGAAAGGAAAAACACTGGAGAGAGAGCGGACTGGGGACTGAATCCGTACAAGGTTGTTTGCACTTTTACAAACCTGCACTCGGGGACTGGGTTAGATAAACACGATCCTTTGAGAACAACCTGTCGTAAACAAAGGGCAACAAGGAATATGATCAAGTTCATTACAGTTGAAATCCTTTTCAAACTGCTGCTTTGGAAACAGGGTTAACTTGTCGTTGTAGAGAGGAGACTCCTGTTAACAGGTTTTGAATAATAAGAATAGGGATCAGAGTGCGTCGAAAAAACCTATGGGATGGTCGGTTGTTTAAGAGTTAATATACGTTACGTGGAAATCAGTGAATGTTATGTGTGTTTAACACTACAAGAATACGAGTGAATATATGAAAGATCGTATATTTGAACTGCGGAGAAGATATGAAGATATCATAGATCATCGCAGTTGTTATTTGCTAGTTTGCGAAACGACAAACGGCTGGATCGGAGTAACGTGACCGTACAACAAGCAATTTACTTACCATAAACGGATTCTTAGCGGGAACATTAGCCGACTGAGAGGACGTTTGTAACATCTAGGTAAACAGAAAACAGTAACAACATCTCTTTGTATAAAATTCGAATTCAATTTGATTCAGTAGCGGTAGTAAATCTGTCAACAAAACTTAACAATTCAAGCCGTGTTATTGCTCTCACCTGGTTAAAAAGTCGAAAATACGACAAAAATATTTGTTTTATCTTTCTTCGAATGAATTCATCTCGCTTGAAGTCCAAGCAGGCAAGACCCTGTAGAAACTGCGTAGAAACAAGCAATGTGAACTAAGCAGAAATTTCCAAGTTTAAAGCAGATATAGTTTTGTTGTTGCTCTCTAACTCTGGAAAAATAAAAATGACAGTACCAAATTAAAGGAAACACGGATTTGTATAAGTTATGCAAGACTATCGTACGTGTTTTAACGATCGAAGGAAAAAAAAAAAACGACGAAAAATCCTGCAGATCTATAATCAATTATCAAGTGAAAGAGAATTCTACGGGAAGTATACATAGGGTTGTTAATGACTTTCATTCAACCTAAAATCCAAGGAACTACAGAGCGAGTGATAAAAAAAGCCATTCAGAACACAAACTAAAAGCATATAACGGGCGACGGCAAACGAGGGAAAACATGAAACCGGCGGTAGAAAGAGCGCGAAAGTCGCCTGAGGATTCACCTGATTGGACGAGCAGAAAACGCCTTCGCTTTCATTGGTTAAAAAAACACTCGAGTTTTATGAATAACGAGCTATCGAAGCCAGCAAAGCCTCAACCAGCTAAACACAATTAATTTCCCGCGCTGGAAAATCGCGCTACTCTTTCTTTGTCACAGTAGCACGTATACACGCCACAAGTACCTGATGTAAATGAGCCTTGATACACTGCATGACCAGCGGGGCTACTGGTTTCTTGCTGTTTGGTAACGGAAGAGCGAATTGGTCCACCAACCGAGGAAGCAAACACCTGGGCTGAGTCTGAAATGTAAAGATATTGGTTGTGAATCATCCTCTGTGAGAGTAACGGTTAGTTTCAAGTGGAGAGAGGGGTTGCGTGACGACCCTTATAAGTTAGGTAGACACGCTGTGTGACGACCTTAATTTCGGCTGCAAAGGGGACTAGAATAAAGTATGTAGCGGGCCAAGTGCCAAGTGTCCCATACCGCTTGAGCTTATCTCGGTTAGCAACAAGCGACTCCCCTTGAATGGGTCTCCCCTTTGAATGGGACGCTAGTCCATCGTAGGGAACCTCCCTAGCATCCTCCGGTACCCCTTTATACACCTCGGAGAGACGCACTGTTAGAGTAACGGTGTCTTGCCCAAGAACAGGATACAGTAACCCCAGCCAGAGCCCGAACCCAGACAGCTCGACACAGGGTTCAACGAGCAGACCACAAGGCCACAGGGTTCCTACCAAGAGTGCAGGCTGCAGAACTGACGTCTTGATATTGAAGTGAACTCATGCACACAGATTTTTGCTGGCAAGAAGATCAGGAACATGAGGGGTATCGACTGAGATGGATTACGATCAGCTTCTTTTCCTCTGAAACGCGCATGCGCTAACCGTGACCCAGCAGTTTTGACGGTTCTACCACAATGAACGTCGAGGCTCATAATTTTGAGTTAATGGCAACTTCCATGCCTAACAACTTGCCTTGCTGTAAATGATTTTATAACAATGTTTTGTCAGTAGTCCAGCAACGTGATAAGCCACCCTAACGAGAAATAAGAAAAACAGGAATGAGGACATGCGATTCATACACGGGTCAAAGCAATTCACTTTCTCAGTTACTCTCTCGTGACATAATTGAGTTTTTTTCACAATATGCTACATTATCTTGGGAAACTTGACTGAGCTGTCAATGAAGAACAAAGCCTGCTGAGTTACAGACAGAGGCTAAACAACGCAGTATTTGACAAAGATTACACTACCACTCCCATCTTTACCGACGACGGCGTGGCAGGGAACATCAGTAGGGGAGCTGATTGGTTTTCTTACCTCAGCAGGTCGGCAGGTCCCGCAGTTTTTATCACGTGATCGACATACTTCATGACGTCACCAAGGTATCTTTGAACCTTCTCACGAAACTGGATTGACTCGTCAAACTTGGTCTGTAGTGTGATAAATAATATAGAAGCGGTGTTAACGCAGTAAGATAATACCTCCCTGAAACCACTATTTTCATTCACCCGCTGTAAACACTGCCTTTATTGTTTTCAAGGGCTGGGGATGTTATTGTGATCTGTTATTTAATGTTCTCAGATCCATTGGAGCAACTCCTGCGGTGAGGTAGTGGGTGATCCTATTAACTTTGGTGATCTCGACATTGGGCGAACAAAGCATAAAATCTAGTTTACTTTACTGCCGGTATCAAACGCGTTTTGCTAGCACAGACAATTAACCTGTGGTAGACAATCTACAAATTAAAGCATATAGTCTTAGGCTCTCTGATTTTCAAAGCTTCAGTTACTACGTAAAGAAACGGCAACGTTGATAAAATCTTCACTAGCGTAGTGGTTTGTTCAGCAGAATAGCTTTTCGCCGTGTATGGGGTGCTCATCCATTGTACGCTCTCTCATAGCGTTTCGTGAGGCTTTTTTGACATTGATTGACCGATTGATTGGTTTTGTTTAATGACAATGGGTTTATTTTTCACTTGAATGACCACTTACTACAAATGCTTACCAGAGAGGCGTGATAGCGGGCGAGCCCAATGATAAAAAGTTGAAGTGATGTTTCGCTACTTTCACCAGTTCCAAACCCAGGCTGAAAGAGAAGCAAGTGTAAGTCAGTCATCAACAAGGCATTGCTGTTGACGATTTTTGACACAGCGCAGTCCTCACTTGTAACATTCCAAAAAAATCAAATTACAGCACCTGGCTCCTTTGAATCGTCTCCATCTCGGGTAGCTTACCAACTGCTCTGTAAGGACAAAAGTAACACGAAAACAAGAAAACAAATTGAATATCAGGCAATCATGTAATTTACTTTATTTGGACCCATCAAACAGGGCCCTACCCAGTTCCAGGCGTTCATTTAGTTCGGAAGCAGCACCAAGAACGCCACGAGAGAAAACAGGGGACGGATTGGGCAGAGGCGCGAAAGTTCTCTCGCTTTCCCGCGCCGCACCAGTCCCCTATATTTCCTCTCGCCATTTTTTGCGCTGCTCCCCAACTAACCAAACGCCTGGAACAGGCTAATCAGGGCTCAGTGAACTTAGAGTTACTCGGAAAGGGAGGAAATACCTCGTAAGTTCCGTTAGCCCGTCGTGCGAAGGAGGAAGCTGCAACAGACATCTGAACCAAGCATGGATGATACTTCCTTCCATCTTTTCTGCCTGAATTGTCGTCAGTGCAGCCGAGCAAGGTAATATGTGACACAAGAATCGACAACAAAAGCTGCAACACACAATAAAGTACAGAAATAACCCTTTGTTACCTAGCTCGAAATGAGAATTCTCCAAACTGATCTCCAGGCATTTCTACGTATATCAGTTGTGAGAATTTTACAGTGCACTATCAAAACATTTCCTAAGACTTCGAACACTCTTCCTTATCCTTAAATAAACAAAACTTGTTGAACAGCTCATAAAAAAATCAAGGACGCCATCCACATCAGACGCTACGAATTATCCAACATTTTCAACTGCTACTACGCGACTAAATGTAAATTAAACCACGTGACAAGGCGGAGCTCAGCTCAATTTGCTGAAGAAGACTATGAGATATGGTGGAAAGCTTCGTTTGCTTTACATTGCGCACCTTGTGACAAGAACTATTATTATTTAAATCAACCCAAGGTGAAGTGGCTTAGTTTATAGTCTGCTCGCCTTCTCGTATGCCCTAGTTGTTAAATTTCTTTGTCTTCACTACCTGCCTGCTTGACAATGTATTAATGCAATAAAGGAAGGTAGGAGGTAATGAGAGGTTCATGCTGAAGGAAAGACAATCTTAACAAAAAACGCATTTACGACAGAACTCGCATGGACTACGATGGAACAGTTCCCTTAGCAGTTAATGACCCCTTATGATAAAGTTTTGCACAAAATCGGAAAGTATTTACAGCTGCAGCAGCGGTTCATCCGCCCCTGTGGTTATTAGGTAACATACCTGGCGGACATCTCGTCTTTAACACCAAGTTCTCGGAGAAGACTGGTAAAGGACACGCCTGCTGTGCCTGCAACCTCTTCAGGGTATCTTAAACAATTATGTGAAACATACATGTCTGGTGAAAACTGTACCAAAGTACACAAGAGCAAAACTTGTTCCCAAGTGTCTAGGAGCAAGGAATCAGTACAGCGTATAGAGAGGTGATATTGGGGTCAAAGACCTCATTTCGAGATACTGTTAAACAAATCCCACAGTAAAGCAAACCTCTACAACTTAGAGATGTTTCTTAGGAAATCCGGCCAAGTTATTTTCGCGAGGCGATTCACGCAACCAAGAAATTGGTCGTTTTCTTTCCTTGCACGAAAAGCAAGTAACACAATAGAGTAATACCCTACCTGTAGGAATCCTGGTGAGGTCGAATACTAAAAGAAGTTAATCTGTTTCATCGAACTACCCCTTTCTACATTCAATCGGCAACTGCTATTGGTCAGATTAATTTTAAGCAAGGCAACAAGGTCTGCTATTGTTTACCTGTCAAGCGCAGAGAGAGTAAACGCAGCCAAAGTATCAGCCAGGTGACTGGACGCTGCCTGCATACACACTGCATCACACACTAGAGCTCTCACGTGACTAAACACGTGCTTCCACACAACAGTGACAGCGTCTGAGAACAGAAACAGTGAAATGAGGAAACACGTGATCTGCAACTTGCCATCGCCTCCTACGCTTAAGCCCGTTACGATCCTTGAGATTGGAGGAGGGGCCAGAATTACTAAACTCCTAGATGGCATGCTACTCACATCGTAGGTTACCTCCTTAGCGTCCTGGTAGGTTTCCATAGCAGTTGCCAAATGCCCACATATATTCTCCTGGGTGGAGAGAGGCACTATGAGAGTAGAGTGTCTTACCCTGTCCTGTTTTAAATCGCATGAAAAAATTAACGAAAAAAATAACGATTTTCCCGATTAGAGCAAAATAAACCTCTTTATCTTCGTGTAATGTGACATTGTCTTGTTGGAGTCTTGCGAAGTTATCTTTTCATGTTAGTTACCTGAAGACCCTGTCTTTTGCCTTCTGCTTTGCCTAAAATTTAAGTAAAGAAAGAAAGCTAAGGTAAAACCAACGATAGTGGACGCACAGTATCAGGGATCTTAAATGTACTTTTTCCGCCCTGCGCAGTGTAGTACGCAGGCGCTTTCTTCCAGCTCACAACATTTGGCGCGAAACTTCATGACATGACTGAAGGACATACATGATCTGTTCCCAGACGCTTATGGGTACTTTGCAAGCGAAAGAACATCTAGGGACTAGGCCCTAGCAAATGCAAACTCAAGTCAGGAAAAGCTAAAATAAGTACACACATGAAAACATTCTCTTTTTCACCGTACGTTAACGAAGTGAGGGTGGTCTGCACAAACGTCAGCAAGTATCGAAGCTCATTGTCGCGACACGAAAGAAATAGAAACTGAAATCCGTCAACTGAAAAAATAAAAAAAATCAACAAAAACAATCTTTAAAAAGTAGAATATGCTATCCAAGCAGTATCGCATCTACATAAAATGATTTCCTAGAAAAATAACGAAAGATATGAAAAAACAGGTCTGCATCAACATAACAGGCCAAAAGGGAGGGTACAAAGTGAGAGCTGTAGTCAATGCCGTTGTTATAATAATGTTTGCAATGAAGTTGCTAGAAGTGTTGTTAATGGTGTTTTTAATGACATTGTAGCGAGAAGAACAAGACAGCACGCCTTTTTTATACACTCAAAAAATACCCGGTTTGTTACTGATAACTTACCAAGAAGTTTACTCTCAGACAAGTCTTGTTTGTTTCTGTGATCAAACACATCTTGTGTGCTGTCCAGGTAAAGTGTTATCAACTGCCAGCAATGTTTCTGATGACTTTTGTCTCGCGAACAAGACTCCGCGTAATCTCTGAAAGGTAACCAAAAAACACCATTTGGTTTCCCATAGGACGCCATGTTTCAGCGTACCTATCTATGTCCAGAAAAAAAAGAAAGCGTTTTAAAATTCCAACTCTCATTCCATGACCTTAAAAAAAGTTGGTTAAATCCCCGAGCCTTCTTATGCGCTCACCTTGCAACAGTTGCAAAATTCTGTGACAATCTTTCAGCCACGTATGCAAAATCCACGTTCTTTTCTTTGTAAATAAGAATCAAGGCAAAGAGCCCTAAAAACCAGAAAAAACAGTCAGTAGGACAAGCTAAGATTATGTTATGGTAAACATATTGGCCAAATAACACAAACTACACTATCACTTGTTAAGTCTTAGTTGGATTACGAGTAAATTTGCGAGAATTTCAATTTCAGTTTTGTAACTTTTTGGTAAGGTGTTCTGTTTATATTGTTTGCCCTTGAGTTTTGAGCTGCAATCTCAAACTAAACCAAACATAAGAGGTAAAAAACATTTTTAAACAAGAAAAAATAATACTTCAGTTAACGTTTAATCCTGGATTAACGTTAACCGGCTTTCGAACAACCCGGCCCAGCTCTCTGATTGGTAAAAATGCATGACGTTGAAAGAGAAATGGGCCAATCCCTTTTACCGCAATTTGCCTTACCATAAATAAATATAAATATAAATATATACATTTGTATAGCGCCATTTTCCACTAATTGTCCATGGCGCTTTACAATACTTACCACTGCTTTTATCAATCAATAGATCAAGTCAGTATTTATATTTTATATTTCTTTGTTCGTCTTTGCTTTTTTATTGGTGCCATTTTGCCAATTTTCCAGTCAAAGTGGCAAACACCTATTCATTTGTCTTTGTTCCTATTGTCACATGCTGTCGTTACATACAAGCCCTACCTTTCCAGATACACACTTTCTTGTCCTGTTGCATCTTGTTGAAGTCCAGTAAGTCAAGAAAAGAACACATCTTGTTCGCCTGTTGTAGACAACAAATATTATAATCCATCAAATATTTTCGCTCGCGCGAGATTGGTCTAAACGCGTCACGTGACTGAATATGCCCCAGCTAAAACTGGGGAATATCCGAGTGATATTCCCCAATTATTGAAGGATATTAAACACAATAGGCTCCATTTGGCGCGAAAATATGCTCAGATATTTGTCCTTGTACATTGTCTGTTCCTTGAAGCTCACAGTTTCGCATCTCGGGACAGATTATGTCCACGGACAAATATCCTAGCATATTCTCGGGCCAAATAGAGGCTACTGTTTATATGAATCCATTTCTAACTGAACTACTAACATATATGCAAACAGAAACTAGGCATTAGTAAACAGATTTGAAACAATTAAAAGTTTAAATTTTGATGATGTACGTCATATAAGTAAGCCCTTTTTCCCTTCCTAAACAACCGCCATCCCCAGACAGGTAAACCGGGTGAACAGGTTTCTGACGTTACTGGTACTCAGCACCGCACCATATTTTCTTGAGTATTGTATCAAAATTGGCTTTGAGACACAAGGTTGTAGTTCTGTCAGCATTTCACCATAGACCGTACAAGCAGACCCCTCTTTCCCTTTGCCCGTCCAGAGAGAAGCGAAGAAAAAAGGCCACAAAATAAAAATGGACGTGCAACAGATGGAGGCGCTTCTCTCTAAACAAACTAAGAGAAAGCAGGGATTGCTCGTAGTTAACTTACCACATCCTCGAGGTCTGCTACACATGAGAGAGTTAGGAACAGACTGATAAACTGATGTAGTCCTGTGCTGTTCAGTTCTTCCATACGCCGCTTGTGGAACTTGGAATAGAATCTTAGAGAAGAACATAGACATACTGCAGTGACAAATACGTCACGTTCGACCAATATTTAATTTAAGACATGGAAAGAACAGGCCAGTGATTGGCCAACTAAACGAAATAACGAATGAGAGAGTGAAAAAAAGAACGAACAAGCGGACCAATAAACGCGAACTTTCAAGGGAGCGAGCAGGTCATAAAAGTGCATGTGTACATCTTTTAATAAACGAACAAATATGAAAGTGCGGTGGTAGAAAATGAGCATCACCTCTGTAAATCCCCGTCTTGCAATGGTCGAAAGAAGATTTTCACAACACCTGACTTGCCAAACTAAACCGGTCGCTCATGTTAACGTAAAGTAACAACCGAATTAGGTTCAAATCCAATCTTACCTTCCTTTGATTTGTTTCCACGCTTGTAATGAACCACTGTGCAGTAGTTTAGTAAGATGAACGGATACAAGCCGCAAGAACAGAGTCAAACTTGACTCGTGTTCTGGAATAACCGCGCTGAAACAAAAGCAGAAGCAACTGTTGGTGGGCGAAAAGTGGACAGTACAAAATGAGAAAAACTCAAGGGAAGACTCGCAAGAATTTTTTTTCTCGCGAGTTTTCCGCTGCTCGAGTGGATCGCGGACTAGTAAAGCGCCCGATACATGCCAGGATACTCAGAGCTTATTTGTTCCGTGAACCAGTCAGAACCTAAACAGAGAAAAGCAAGGCAGTACGAAAATACGCGGGGAAAAGGTCGCGTGGAACTTACTACTGCTTAGCGTGAAACAAATGCTACGCAGGGTTGAGGTTGGAGAGTACGAGAGTCTCGGCGAAGTACGTTTTATTCTCGCTTCGCTGCAAGAAATAGCGAACTCACGTTTGCTGTGTTTCCTTGGATCTTTTAAAACACTGTTCCATCCACTGAAGAGCAGAAGAGCTGCAAAGAAATACCACACGTACATTATGTACAAATACGTGATCGGAGAAATGTTTGTCCTGTGTAAAGGTTGTTGTTGTTGTTGTTGTTGTTACACGGGAGTACGGTAGTGTAACAGGATAAGGGTTAAGCAGACTTGCTTGTGGGGTCGCGTTTGTAACTACCACAAACAAAACAAAACATTACAACATACCTGACAACAGTAAACCCATGAAGAGATTGGCCAGGGACGTGAAATGAATCGTTCTTTATAGGAGAAAAAAAAAATAAGGTAAAACATTGAAAATTGAACGGAAGCGTACCAACGCCCGAGTAATATTTACTCTCGGGATTCAAACCAAACTTTGCTCAACTGTTGTCTATACATCTTGAATAATTCGGCTTGGAAGAATTTCGTTTCAGTCATCAGGTGAAGCCTTCATATAAATAGATCCGGAGAAAAGACAGGAAGGTAAGTCTACATATGAGGTGTACATTCTTTCTGCGCATCCTCAGAAGAAGAAAAAAAGTTGATCGGTTGCATTAACTTCGCATGTAGTTTATTCTCTTAAATGGTGGGTGACGCTCTCTTTTCTTTTCATAGATCAGTTCCTTTACTGATTCTCTCCATTTTAACACAAAAACGACAAAAAAAATTGTGGTTATAAGAGGTTTTCAACATTTCGCTTTTGCGTCTGACATACAATGGAATTTTTCCTCTTATTTCGGTATGAAAATCCGAAGAGGGATATAGGTTGGAAAATATTGCTAAATAGGCCTGTTGTTGCAAAAGTGCCAAAAAAAATCTGAAAATGGGAAAATTTTGGCGCGAACATCCACTCACCATTCTCTTGTGGAAATAATCCCAGAGCCACAGAATGAGGTCGGAGTTTGCAGACCAGTGATATGATAACGACACACAACAACGAAGACAGAAGCGCCGATGAGATTCTTCATGACTGTCCTAAAAGGCACAATAGAGAGATTGTTAGTTCAACAGGTCTATAAAACAACAATCGCTCTTTGAAAAAATATTGAAAATATCATGATCATTCAGAGGCAATGTTGATGAAAGGATCATTGAGATTATAAACAGACTAGAGATAGTTCACATGAAATGTTTTGACAACAAGCATAATTTCCTTCGCGGTGACGTGGTGTTTAATTTCTTACCTTATTACTTAGAAGAGAGGATTTAAGTAAATCTTGGGCTAGCACCCAATTTCCTGGGACACAACGCTAGCAGAAAAAGAACAAAGTATCAATAAAAGTGAATTTGAGCCACGCCTGCAGGACGTAATTCCGTTACGTGTTAGGGGTTTCTTTCAAAATTCCCCTCCCCGAGCTTTATAGCCTGTGTCCAAAAGGATGTTACCCCTTCCCTTGCCTGAGTGGAACGGGTAAATGTTGAGGCTACAAACAGACGTCAGATTAAAACAGGTCTGTCTTCCTGTTTTTCCCTCTGTCCCTCCGTCTGTCTGTCTGTCTTGCTGTCTGTCACCATATGTTCAGTTGCATAATGGAGGGTGGCGTGACACAGGGTCTAATACTTACTGCATATGTTCGCTGCTTTCGTTTTACCTTTTTCTTGTGCGAGTAGACTCCTTTGTCAGTAAACCAGTAAAGAGGCGACAAATGCGTCAATAACCACCAACAGAAATTGACAGGCGTCTTCACTTTGAAACCGGGGGGAGCTAGAAAGGAGACGCATTAGTCAGCAGAGAGACAGGGTATTGTTTTTGATTGTCACCGTTTTTGAGAGATATGAGATGAAGGTTCAACTACGTCAGTAGAGTATTTTATATATTCGTACCGCAGGACTGGGCCCAAGGCTGCGTAGAAGAATCCTGGCTATCTGATTCTGTCTCTTTGGGATGAAGAATCTCCGACATGATGGAAGACACCGCTGACCAGAATGACTAAGAAGGAAAATCGGCAACGTTTAGGATGGAAATTGCCATAATCTTATTATGCAATTAGCATCAATTCCAGCATATTTTGAGAAAAAGGGCACAATAAATAGAGTTTGTAACTTGAGAAGTGCTGAAGTTAGAGATCCATCAAGTACTTTAACTATCGGATTTACTCAAAGTGACAAATAATCTTCTGATTGAAATTGAGAAGGCTTTTTTCCCTGATTGTTGTCTTTCATGTAATAAACATAGGGTGCGTTCCTTTGGGGTGATCCGAATCAGTGATCCAAGATCACTCTGATCATGGTGCATCAAAGGAACTGACGAATCCACTCTGGTCACGGATTCATCGGTTCCTTTGATGTACCATGATCTGAGTGATCTTGGATCACTGATCTTGATCCAGATCATCTCAAAGGAACGCACCCATAATCTGTCTCTCATACCTCAAGCTCTGTTTTGGTGCTCAAGTGATCCATAAGATGGATAAACATAATCCACAGTTCACATACACAGCCACACGGGAATGGACATACTTGAAGCATGCTGGACTGACTTTCCTTTAATTTAAAACACCTAAAGTCAGTTTAAGCTGAAATTCTCCAAAGCCCGGGAGAAAATTAGCTTTAAACGGAGCTAAATAGGGGGAGTTAGAAAGTCTTAATGTAGTCATCTAGGTGCAGGACTAAATTAGACTGTTAAAATAACCGAACCAGAACTCTATTCTTTCTTCACCTCGTGGTTAAATAATGGGAAAGAAAAAATAGGAACAATTGTCGTTTCATGTCTCATTCTTTAGAGGAACTGAAACTCTGGATCCAATTTGCCATTACAGTACAAAGTGTAACGTTCAGGCCATACGAAAGAAACAACTGATCATGAACAATAATTTGTTTTGGTGTCTAACTCAATTCTCCGAACTAATCACTGTCGAAATGTTTAATGACGGGTTAAGAGAATTTGTACTTTGTTCAACATGAGACACACCTTGCTATAGATAGAGGCAGCTAGTGCTATCAAGTCCCAAAGAAATGAAAATGTGTATTTCTTGAGGCTGTTGATCACATCGGCAAAGTGATCCGCTGACAAACTGTCGAGCTGAGCTGAAATTGAATCATAGAGGAACGCTTAGGCAAGTTGTGTTGGGGGGATGGGGGGGGGGGGGGTAGGGGGCGGTGGCCTGATGGTTACTGCGTTGGATCGAGCGGTCCCGGCTCGAGCCCTGGCCGGGATCAGTGTATCGTGTTCTTGAGCGAGACACTTTACTTTCAAGGAACCTTTACCTTACCAAATTTATAAATAGGTACAAGCAAATTGTTCTGGTAACCCGACAAAAATTCATGCTTGGGGTTTGGGAAGCATGTGATGAATTTTGTCGCCTTATTACAATTTGGTGAGCCAGACATCACTGACCCTTCTATCTGTACTTCAGGACGCAAAGAATAAATCAATAGAAAACTAGCTCCCAGTTAAGTTATCATCAAATTAAAATTACCGAAAGGATTTGATTGCTACATCTTCGTGTGAAAGATTTAGAGATATCAGCAACGTCAGTCAAATCTTTTCGAAAGCTTAAATACGAGTTGCTAAAAATTTGTCGGAGAAGCAAAGTCAATTAAAAATAAAATAGATCACTATTTGTATTTTTTTAATCCGCACCCTAAGGAATGAATTGGTAACAATGCGTTGCAAATGAAATTTATCAAGGTTGGCACATAACGAGGAAACCTGTCCCACTCTATTCTTGTTTTTTAATATATATATATTATTACATGTAACAACAGCAACAAAC
The DNA here is from genome assembly GCF_964199315.1 of Orbicella franksi. NCBI lineage: Eukaryota > Metazoa > Cnidaria > Anthozoa > Scleractinia > Merulinidae > Orbicella > Orbicella franksi. The sequence goes on along the minus strand of NC_138147.1, from coordinate 1,374,186 downwards.
AAAGATCGAGATGTAAAACTATAAAGATAAGGACAAACGAGGATTTAACTCCAACCATGGCCAGGATGTATCATTTAACCAATTTTAAAGGACAGAGCACGGAAACTGGTAAAAAAAATCGCGCACAAGCGGCTATTAAAAGATGAAAATGAACCCATACAGGATAAGACACGAGAGCGGAACCGGCGCGGGAAGCAAAAACGGCATGGAAAGGTTGGCCAATTTAAAATAAAACACAAAAAACTGATGGAGCGGTGGACGAACTGTTCCATAAATAGAATGCACGCCGTTCTTCCGTTTTGGAGATTCTGATTTTTCTGAGATGTCACTCAAACCATTCACGTTTAGTACAAAATAATCATGGGTGCAAGGCTTTTTGTTCACTTCGGTAGACAGCCTTATAAAACCATCTAGTCTGTCAACGAGTCGGGACGCAGATCTTACTAATAAAAGTCGAAGTATAAAAGTCAGACAAATTTCGCAAGACATTCATTTCGCGCGTGACTTCTTTATGTTCAGAGTAAACTGGAAAATAAATCAGATCGTAAAACCCATATCGATCATTAGAACAGAACAGGAATTACCCGTAAGTTGGACAACAGGACGGAAAGTGGTCGCCTCGAAGCCTTTCTCGCGAAGTTAAAAAAAATTTATTCAACTAGTTGGCCGCTATTGACAATTGTCACAAACTGTCGTTCAGTGGTTACATTGCAGGAAGCAATAATTGGCATTCTCTGAGCAAACAGGAATCCGACGACTTGGCGCTGTCTGAACCGAAAAAAAAGTACTTGTTTACGATAAAATTCAATTTGAAATTTGGTAACAGATTTTAAGCTGTGTGAAAAAAAATCAACTCAGTCTAGAGAACTTACAATGTTAAGTGTCAATCCCACTGCCCAATACAGAAAGAAAGCGGGCTCGGAAGCTCCGAGCTCTCGCCGCCGTTCAGACAAGACTTTCTGGCACTAAAAAAAGGCTTTCTAATTAGACTTTCCATATAATATGCATTGCAGCTTCGTAGTAAATCGCAGCAACATTTTAAACCTGTAAGAGTCTTCTTTCAAAATTGACCAAATTCCACAAGTTACTCTCTAAAATTATCTCAACACACACAAAACATTCCACATATACCTGGATCGAGACGGAGATATAAAACTCACGCAGCTCAGTTGAACCGCCCCGGCCTGAGGGTGTTTACAACGAAATATGATTTGAATTATAGAATTTGAACGATCTTTGCCTACAGTCATTGACCTCTTATCGGATAAAAGATAAAAGCCCTTGGAATTACACGATCACGTAATTCTTTATATCAATCTCAAAGTATGTGCCGCCATGTACCGCTAAATCAACGGGGTAGCGACACAAGCACATGTTGTGAGCGATAGCATTATGATTTACTTTATCTACCCATTTAACTTGCACTACAAGCTCACGTGTCTGAAATTTTAAAGTAACACTAAACTTTGTTTCCATTGTTTTCATAAGAAGGGGTTACTATATACATACGTGTTTGCTAGAAGTCATCGATTCCCTTGATGTTTAAGCAGAAAGGTTTTTGAAGAATTAATATTACTGAGCAAGCCGCTACTGTTTCCCCTCTCGTAATCAAACTTTCAGAAGTGGTATGAATGCGAGGTAAATTGCAAGACTTATGTTAAGTGAATTAACAACTCGTAGATTCTATGACTTATCAGTGGCAACGGCTTTAGAAGCAAAACCTGGCATAAGAAACGGCGAATTGGCAAAGAAAATAAACGGCGAAAAATTATAAACACTGACTTAAAAATACGACAATCAGCCAAGTTGTACTTGAAAGACAAACCAAAATAAAGAAATCTTAGTTAGGATAAGGTAGTATGTACCATAAAGAAGTAGATAAATAGTTCAAGTTAAAGCATCCTTTCGGACTAAATAAGTGTCTCCAGTTTGGTAACATATCGAACTTCAGGAAACATATCGAAACTCTGCTACGCTTGGGTTGCTATTGTAAAAATATTGATTCTTGTTCCGAAGCAAGGCAACATGAACAAATGAAACTTGCACAACAATACACGAGTGAGCAGCTCTGCAAAAGAAACAGTTTAGAAGTAACTATCTTTGTTACGAAACAGGTAAACAGGATGGATGGAAAAATTTCCGTGCAAGACACAGCCATATGGATTCTCAATTAAACCAAACTTCTAAGATCTCTTCTCGTAAGTGTGCTTAGAAAATAACCTTGAAAGCCTAGAGCGTTCTTAAAGGCCTGAACATCCGGTTTTAATTTTGGAAACTGTTTACTTTGATATCACCGAACTCCTGAAGCAGTGTACGAAACACGTACAAGCATCACATACGGGAGGATACGTTGCGCCTGTTTACGCGTATTTTCGTGGGTGAAAAACGGGAGCCATCGCTAATTTGTTCTCAGTTTGAGGAAGAAGACGCTTAATTGCTACCGTGTGAGTTGCGGTTTTCAGTCGCTGCAGGTCGCTATCTTAGATTATATTAAAAGGCAATCGAGATAACAATAACAAATTAACATATAACAAAGGCGCCTAGCGTCGGAGAATTTTTTGTACAACTATTTCAATTAAGTGATTAGTGTGTGTTGAAAATTATCTTAAAATGGCAAAAGCCAGCGTTTATTTCTTACGATTCAAGGCAGAGTGACGCTTCCTTCCTTTTACAGATGATAAGCATTGTAAGGTATTCTAGATCTGAATTGACGGAATCTCGTAATCTCGAAGGCGTGGTTAATGGCACATTATAGTTGTTGTATTTCCCTTATCTTCTCAGGAGATCCTGAAAGACAAGGAAATTCAGTAATTGCTTCCAGAAAACCACAGGAAAACCAGCGGTACACCAATAGCTAACGTTTCACACTTTGTATTACATATTACGTATGTTTCTCGCAGTGTATTTTTGCGATCTAAAAACAACTTTTCATCACTCACGCTCAGATTGTAATGGTCTAATTAATGAATACGAAGGGAATGAGATGTAGGCCAAAGAGCACGCTGTTTGCACACTTGAATTAATTAAGAGTTGATAAAAAGCAGCTGGAAGAGAGGCAGAGATAAAAAAGTACATATTGCAAGTTTTTTTGGTATCTCTCACTACAGAGATGAATGAGTGTTTAGCGATCCAATAAATCAACTACTCTAAATGATACAGATATTTAATTTACTGACAACAAGCATTGTGAGAAAGCTTCGCACAACTTCACCGATAGAATTAACTTTTGCTGCAGTCACGTCTTGTGAACTGAGACCTAATAGAAAGGAGTTTCTTGCCAGGATTCTATGTCATTCTAAGAGGTTACTGCCCAGACGAGCCGCAACATTGAGCATCATGCTTCAATTAACAAGCCTCGTCTTACATTTACAACAGAGAAACTATTAAAATGAACATTTGTGGAGATTTCAGAGCGTTCTACATAAGTAGCAAGTTGGAAAGAAAGTGCTAACAAAGAAAAAAGGTCAGCAAAGGAAAGCAACAAAGATGAGAGTGATGCCTCCGCCATTAGCGTACCTTTCCGTCCATTCAGTTATACTTTCTCATCAAAAGGGAGCTTTAAGTTTAATTCTCCGCTAAAAGGATTCGCGGCTTCCGCTCTGCGCACCCAGAAAGGAGAGTCAAGTCTTGGCAAATGTAAAACCCATCAACGCCGCAATTTGGACGAAATGGTTTCTAACGCGCGCAGTCACACCCCGGCGCGTTTTCGAGATTCCTTCACTGGCAAACAAAGACACTAAGCCGTTTATCAGATCAGTTGTATCCGATTGCTCAGCCTTAGGTCTCGAGGTTATCTTCAATAGGATATTCGGTTAATTTCCGCCCCCAAGCAGATATAAACACAGCCAAGTACCTGGTAGATATTAAAGGTACACATACTTGCAAGGAACAACGAAACGTTCGCATCTGAAGGGATTGACTTCAAAGAAAGCTCCAATCTAGGTGAGTTATTCCGCATCCACACTTTATTGATCGAAATATTCTAGTTAAACAGGTGTATATTAACGGAAAATCGTTTTCAGACAAGTTCGAACAGTTTTCGTGTCTCGATTAAGACATTCGACTCACTGGGTATTTCCGAGTTCAAAGATAAGAAGCCTCCATATTTTGGAAGTAAAATATACCCTTTACTAACCGAATTATCAAACCAGCTCTCAGAAATGGGCCGTTAAACCCGTTATTCAATCCTTTTCAGGAGAAAAAAATCGGTTAATGTCGTCTTGCAAGCATAAGTCGTGGATGAAACAGCATTCTGGAATGTTATTCTGTAATTCACAGAGAAATGTGAGGTATTTACATCGAGGTTTGTTCGATACTTCGTAAGACCAAAACCACGAACCGATGAAGGTTTTAGCAGTTGTTTAATCTTCGATATATGATAAATTAGAGTCTTACAAGTACACACAAAATTCACCGGGGAGGATCGATTCTTGCCAGCGAGCCGAACTACAAAGCAACATAAGGTCATACCACAGCACAACGATGAAAGAGTTGGCGGGGGAGGGGGGGGAGGGGGGGGGGAGAACTCCCAGAAATTTTACGGTGATTTGTGACGAACGCCTCACAACTCTGATTTCATATCACAAGTTGCATCTTAAGCCCCAAATTCTGCTCTATTAAGCAAGGTATTTAAAGTCAACTACTTCACGTTGCAGGGGCGTGTAGCTGTCAGCATATTATTTAGGAATCAGTTTGGGAATTTTCGTCGTCTTCGCCCTCCCCCCCCCCCCCCACCCCCCTCCCAACATTCTTCCACTGGAGAGAACGTCACATGCAGGGTTTGTGTTCATTCTTAAATCCTCAAACCTGGAATTCTATCGTAGAACACTAGTTAAATGGATTTCTTTAGGGACTTGAAACAGTTCAAAATCCTAAAAATCTCAAAATAGAGTCTACTTATTGCCTATTATTGCACAGCTTTTCTAAAATACCAGTTCTAAAATAGTCTGTCGTGTTTAATTGAAGCAGACAAAGAAAAACGCAATTTCCGTCGAGTAAACCTCTTACAAAATCCGGTCTGAAAATAAAGCTCTCCAAAATTCCTTTGCACTCCACGCTCAACACACGATCTTCGTGTGTTTGGATTTATTTGTGAACATGATAGAATAGTGAGACAAACTGGTTGAACAAGTTAATAATGATATTTTAACGGGAAGCTTTCTCACCCGTAGGTGATCTACAGAAAGGTCCCGATCCAAGTTTGTGTAACTAGTGCAGTCGTAAGCCAAACATTTCTTTTAGCAGTTCAGTTGAATCAGGTTTCCCACAGACATTTGACACTGATAAAGCCAAAACTTGCTTCATAGCTTATTGGTTTGTTTGAGTAAGGAAACGCAAAACAAACACAACAAAGATACAAATGATTTTTTTATAGATTGGCCTTTATCGAAGAGATTGGGGTGGAAATTAAGATGCCTATGAGATGTAAGATTGACTTTTTTTTGTTATTTAAGTCAGGAGTTTCATCAGTTAAAGTTTGGAGTTAACAATTTTTGTGAACCTCTGTTTAGTTCACTCCAAGCATTGTGACCAGCATTAGCATGTCAAAACATTTTTGCAATGTAGTAAAATCGAAAGATAAATATTTAAAAAAATGGTTTTCAAACAAAAATAAGGAAAAATTCATGCATGCCATGCTTAAGGGCAAATGCAAAACATTCGCAGAATTTTCTCGTTTCACAAGTCTGGAATAAAATCTTCATATGCCTAAAAAACGCGGAGAATTTAATGTAAGCAAATAACTATAAAGAAAGCACACACAACAAAAGCTTTATTGACGGCAGTAGAACGCTTAGCGGTTGTCTAATCGCGCTGGCATGGTGCTGGCATGGCATCAAAACAACCAAACATGCCATGGAATATCTGCTAGACTTGAAGGTGCTTTCATGTGTGATTTTTTTTCTCCTGGCTCTGTGCAATGCCACCGTCAGTTAATTACTTGAGGTCCTTGGCATCAATCGACACTTAACTTTTATCCAACTACGATCTAAACTGGTTGAAAGACTACAAATGATCTGCTATCGACACCATAGAACACGTGTTAGCTACGACGAGGTAGTTTTGAAACTCACTCTTGACAAAATCGGAAAAAAAAATTGGTAGAATCGTAGATGAAACGCGTAGGAGCAAACAAGAAAATCTTATAGGGCCCTGACTTGTTCTACTCTCAAGAAATAGCACAAAATTGAAAACAACGTTGTGGGTCACGGGTGCGTTTTTTATCTCACAAAACCTGCCAAACATATAACCTGCTAAAAGTACAACTAACTTGCTAACGTTCGCTGACATTCCCACAACCAATAAGAGCTGGCCTTTGTTGTCTGAGCCAGTCAAGAGCACGCCATGTGAGCAAACAATCTGTGCCCTTTTTGACCAGAAAAAAAACAGTGACATACGTCATCTCGTAAAAATTTGGCAACTTTACAGACTTGCATAACGAACCCAGTGTGAAAATAAATCAGTAAATAACTGATTTCATGGGGTGAATGATACATAACATATTGCGCCAGTGGACCACCTATAAAGATGTGAAAATAACAGAACTAGAGAAGGACAAATTATTACAACTGTTCACTTGAAACATTCGGACTTCACAAAATATAGTATGAAATGGCAAAATATCTCAAACCCTGTCGCGCCCAGGCGTCTGAGATTGAAATTCGTAAACAGCAAAAATAGACTGGAATTTCAGCACGTAGTAGTACAGGAAACGGTCGAATTTTGACCTTGCACAAATACGCGCATGTTTTCACAATAAAGAAAACTGCGATGACAATCTTTTTTTCATTCCTAAGATTGAAATGTCCGTTATATTTATAGATTACCGTTCACTTATTTTAATGCTAGTTTTGAGTAATATGTAAGAAGCTGATGTTTATGTTCTTAATTTCTCATCATCGGTCTGTTTGACAATATACTGATGCTGTAAGGAGAAAATATATTTTAACACTCTTGTAAGGCAGTCCGATAGATCGCCAACCTCGCTACTTTTTCTGTTTTTGTTCCAGACAAGATGGCAGGCACTGGCATTGCCATGATGATCGTCTCCATAGCAACCAAGATATACACCGACACTGGTGGTCCGGGACTCACCATCTATAGACCTCACTGTCCCCCCGGATTTTGCATACTTGGGGACTACGCACAGGAGGGGGACATTAAAAAACCAAACCACGGAGTCATGTTGTGCATTCTGATGCAACAAAACTCTACGGTCGTCGCGGAAGCCGAGGGGTTTGCCCAAGTGTGGAGCAGCGAAGGTCCCGGAAGTGGAAACGGATATAGCGATGATGAAGGACCTGAGACAAGCGAGGGAAGCACTGGGTCGGCTTCCGGTCACAACGACATCTTGGCATTTTGGAGACCCAAAGTTCCCAGCGAAGACTACGTTGCATTGGGTCACGTGGCAACAACCAGTTATGAGCCGCCGTCCTACGATAACGTGTGTGTAGTGCACAAAAGCTCAGCCATACCAGGAATCCCTGGTCGACGAGTGTGGATTGAAGAATCCCGGATGGCAAGCCTTTGGTCCGTGGCTTCCAGCTATCACTATTTGAACTTGGGAATGTTCTTTAGTAGCGACTCAAAAGCGGCGCCTCGTATATCCCAGTTCTGGTCCCTGCTGCCCGAGGTTGTTCCAGCTCCTCAAAACGCTTCGCTGTCGATCAAAAAGCTCACTAAAGACGACTTGGCGCTTATCTACAAAGGCCAAGAATGCAGGACTTCCAAGCTCCTTAGCGTGTACCTCCCTCGAGCCCCTATCGGTTACGCGCCTCTGGGGCATTATGCGGAACGAGGTTTCAGCCGAGCTAGTGAGGCGGCTCCCATGCTAGTGGTAAAAGAGATGGGAGGAAAGGGTCTATTAAGACACCCAGTTAACTACCAGGAGCTGTGGAGGTCACATGCCAACGACACAGAGGCAGCCATATGGCGACCAGTGCCTCCTCCAGGATACTTCTGTGTCGGACACGTGTTAGGCGTGGGCTCTGAGGCGCCGCCTACAAACGCCATCGTGTGCCTTCATTGGAGCGTGATCGGAAGAGGCTGGCCATCGCGTAGCAAGAGAGTGTGGTGGAACAAATGTTCTCACGGGAAAGATGCGACCATCTGGCGAGTCAGCGGACTGGACGACTGTCTCAGTGCTGGAACATTTGTGATTCATCGTGGACTCCACAACCCGCACTGGGAAGAACTACTTTTTCACTGCTTTTATCTTAATGAAGTATCAGTCAGATAAAGTGGCATCACACGCAACAGAAACGTTTTCATTTCGGTGATTTAGTATTGATCGTTCATGATCGCTGCTTTTCGCGCATCTCGCATCGAAGAACTCCCGCGAGACTGCCGTGAGCCTGCAGACAGTCGAGGTTTACTTGTCACGCAATTGTCAAACTCTAACTTAACACAACGCGTTACTTGTCATGCAATACTTTCACTCTAGCGTGACAAACCGCATATGTAGTCTGCAAACACGATCGTTGGAGAGAGAACTGAGACAGTTTTGCTTTAAGTAAAGAACATTTTGTATTCACGTTCTAAATTTTATAATTTCTAACAAAGACTGAAGACATAAAGGTCAGTTTTGCGGCACAGTTTCTGATCTTTGTAAAGAAGACATTTCATGGTATGTATTAAAAGGCAGAAATGTACTTCAGCCATTAGGTTCATTACGCAGAATTAAAAGGAGAACATGGACGTTTCGCGTTCCTAAAAACTACTTTTTGTTCGTTAATAAATTTACTACGCTGACTAGATCGTATGTAGTTAATAAGAAGATTAACCAAAATAATTAGAGAAAGAAATAAAAGACTGACTTTTCAGTTCAGGTTGAGGATGGTGTCGTTAACCAGTTGTAATAGTTAAGTCCCTGAACCAATACTACTATACTGGTGAGACAGAAGTGAGAAAAGCTATCACAAAGATAAAAATTCAATAGAAAAGTACTGAAGTGAGCCTGTAACTCCAGACATGACTAACACGACACTACCAAGATCCCGCCACCACAAATTTCCGCAGCCTATATTTAGAGCTTTGCTAAGTGTAGAGCACAAAGATAACGCCACCCGCACTTGGCTTGCATTTCCTCCATGAAGCTGCTACTGTAAAGACGCTTTTGTAGTTAAGAGCTTTCCTATTTTGACAAATTAAATTGCAAGTTTTGATTAATTGCTTAGTTATCTTTTCATTGAAAGAAAGAGATAATGAAAGGCAGACCATCTCATAATAGAGCGACTTCAGTTGAAATCAAGTTCTCCAAACTATAGTTGGTAGAGGAGACGAGAGAATCACAGAAAACTTCTATAAACCAGTAGGGAGAATTTTGACTCGGATGCTTCTCAGAACTCTAAGGAATAAGATTTGATCTCGCACCACTTTTTTGTCGAAGAATCGCAGAAAACGTCTATAAATCAGTAGGGAGAATTATGACCCTGAAGCTGCTGAGAACTTCAGGGAATAAGATTTGATCTCGTAACGCTGTTTTGTCGAGGTGTTTTACAAACACGACGAAGTAAAATCACTTAGTAAGTCAATTCAGAACACGCCATAGATTACTAGATTTACTCACAACTCGAGCTTTGAAAGCCGAGCTTACAACAACAAAAAATGACCACGAAGACCCAAGTGTCGAGCGCAAGGGAGAGGAACCCAGGCTTGACTGGCTACGACCGCGAAGGACTTTGAGAAGGTAGCCGTTTTTTGAACAGCGTTTTCAGTCCACGTGTTCTAGTTCTGTGTATTGTAATTTTATAGCAAAACTTTTGTATTGTCATTATAATTATAATAATTGCGAGTCAATGATCAGCGAACCGTAAAACAATAGCACGAGAGCATAAATCGAAGCGTACGGCGGATAAGAGGACAAATTTCTCCCCCAGTTTCGACCAAAAACTAAAATCGCGCTTACTGATCAAGTTGGAACTGGCTTCTCAAAACACCGCATTTTTTTTTTCCTGTTGAATCAAATTCAAGTCCAAACAATTCTTTTTAAACAAACCGTATAGTACGCGTGCGCATTAGCAACTAATGCCACATGGATCTGCCACATGCAAACCACATGGAAGAATCAGCACAGCCGCATTTAAACGTTTCTTCTACCAAAAAATAGTAACTCTGGTTTTCCTTCAACACGCATAAATCTTTCGCCTTTTACTAAAGATTTCCGTGGAGGAGAACAACTGAATGAGTCTATAGACTAATTTTTCGTCGCCCTGCCTTTCGGCGGGGCTCCTAACGAAGAGTAGAAACACTAGAACATCTACGTATTGCACAGCTTAGTGAAGTAAAAGTGCGGTCGGCTGTTCTCTTGGTCACATACCTTGCTTTTCCATTATCAAGCACAGAGTTTGAATAGCGGCCCAGTTTAGCTCTAAATGGAGATGGAATAAGTGTCCTCCTGCGGTCAAACGTACAGCAGCAATTGAAGGCACTTGGTTTGTCCTTGTGAAGGATGACGAGGGAGGAGAGGACAGTCGCCCAAGAAACAAAGACAAATCTTCCAGCTGTTTAGTTAGTCTTGACGGCAGAAGAAATAATTCATGAAGGTGCGCGTTACTTTGGTGCCAATCTTGAACTGTGGTGAGATGGCTAGTGTGAAAGAAAATAAGGATTTAAGTAATTAGTTTTAATTTTCTGTGCAAGAAAAGAAAGCTTCTACGCTCTTTCACATCCTAGTCACTGTAGAGGCCATGAGTATCATTTCAAGAGATTTCTTGTGGTTGAAAATCAATTCGATACACGATCAAGTATTTTATGAAACTGGCGAACAGGTAAACAATATGGCAGCATTTTACTTCCGGATATCGTAACTACTAGTAATTTCAAACAAAATTCCACGACCATGATCAATGTCAAATTTCTCTCTACAGGCAGTGGTAGAAGTGAGCCTGGTCTAAGAGGGGTAAAAAGTGAGTGATCTTGACTTACCTGTGAGTAACATGGAGGAGAAAGGCAAAAAATTTACTGCACTTTCTTCGGAGCTCAACACAGCGTTTGTGCACATCATCTAACGACAGAATCACCCAGAGAGGACATGTTTAGTGTGCTATAACAATCAATTAATTAAATCATACCTAGCAGAGGGGGTTATTATGCTGAGGGTAAAGTCTGCATTTGTATCTTGTGGTCCATCAGGCTGGCACTCATCTCCAGTTTCTGTTGCAAGAAGTGACCAAAAGTATTTCTACTCTTCCCTGGCTGGGATGTTAGCTCATCACAGTGTCACCACCAGAATTAAATTTGCCGCTAAACCATTTAAAAACTGGGTGGAGGCTATGGCTACATCAAATTATGCTTCAATAATATTGAGATGATCTTTAAAAGCATAAAAATTCTCATTCAAGCATATTTTACAAAGCATTGCTACAGACATTCAAATTCAAAATTAAGTTCCAACTTTCACTGAACCAACTAAAACTTTTCCCATCCTAATTAATTACAGAGGACAAGTTGTAAAGAAGTGATTTAAGAAGTTTAACACCCAGAATTAATAGTAATGCTTCTCTCTAATGCTTCCATTTCTTTATTTTTCTCCTCTAATAGTTTCTTTTCAAACTGTTTCAAACTTTACCAGTCAAAGACGTAATGCTTCCATCATTTTCCAGCTTAAAAACTTGCTGCCTAAAAGTAATAGAATGAATAGATCAATGAAAGATCAATGATTGACTTTGGCTATTATCCCAATACAATCCCAAGCAAACTTGATTTATATGATACGCAACTCAATGATAGAAGAACAGTAGAAACTTGGTTCTGTCTTTATTGGACTACCAAAAAAAAATTAAGATTGGTCAATTTTGAATATTGAATCTGTGAGTGGTCTCAGTGGATTGGTAAAAAGCAGTGATACCATAGTGATATTATGATATAATATAATTTACTAAAGTTTTGATCTTCACTTTGTCATATGATAACTACTTACAAACTTCAATGAGTTCCCAACTGAGTTAAACAACATTCATAGTATTTTAATAGTCACCTGAGCATGAAGAATAATGTTTCCATCTTATGTGGGAGAGCATTGCCTGCTACAAAATTTGCTCCAAATAACTGGATCACCCGGTCACTGAAAATCTCTGGGTATGGATTTTCCTGGTGCAGAATCCTTCAACAATAAGAGAAGTTTAAGATTACAATGATCACAGCCAGTTCTATTCCAATAGTCAGGATTAGATGTGCCAAGTAATTCAGCACTGGCAGTATTTAAAGGGGCCATGTCACAGACAGTGCATCTTTAAGAAACTGGCTAATTTTGATCAAGTTTGTCAATAACTCCTCTTACTCTTTCTTTTTCTTAACCATCCTTATTTATTTTCTGGTTATTACCTTTTTGTTGTTTTTAATTGACATTGTACATCAGGAAAAAAAATACAACTCAAAATATCTTGACATAGCTCCCTTAACACTGGTTTCTGTCATATGAACAAGCAAAACCACTGCTACCTCTGACCCAATCCAATCCAACTGCATTCATGATATTCTAGCCCATTGTAAATAACACCCAGCATTTCATCAGGTTACTGTAACAGATTGTCAGTACCCGTCCTTACTCCCAGGTGGACAGAGGGACTGTGACAGTATGTGTTTTCTGTTATAGAATTATGGGTTGAGCAATAGTGTAAATAATGTAAGGAAACTTTAGTGAGGGAAATTTAGATCTAGACACACTTTTTACATCAGATGGTTTCTAAGTCAGGTTTATACATCCAGTAATCGTGTTGCTAAGTCTAAAGCTCAAGTTTCAAGACTCACAGACTGAAGAGTATCACAGTCTGTTTACATGGGAGAGTACTGGTACTGAGGCCAAACTCTTTCCCTCATTAGAACTAGCCCCCTACAAAGTCTCTCCTGGAAATGACATTCAAATGTTCTATGAAAAAATGCTTCAACTCTTTCAACTTTAGCAACCATCTTCTCTACCCCTAGAAATAGACTGCCATTCATTTCAATACAATTGCCCACAAGTTGACCTGTGAAAGCTAAGCTAGGAACAAGGAAAACATCTGCAACAATTACAACCTGGGTGCGAAAAAATGTGAATAGGGAGATTACAGCCAGGGGTGGTGGATGATACCTAAAAAACCTTGTGTCTCAGAAGCTTTCCATCCAATCTTTAAATCTCCTGGGAATCTCTGAAGCTTTTCTATGTGTCGTTTGTCTCTGAAAATCATTTGTATTTCAGTCTTGCATTTTCAAACAAGGGTCTCAGCATCTCAGCAAGTCTCAGATTTTATCATAATTTTCACCACCCCTACAACCACAGATGACTTTGAGAAAGTCTAACATTTAAATCACCAACCATCTGAAATAATCATGTTCTTTCAGAATGGAAGTCTGACAGCTATTCAACAAAGTACTCACGCGTTAAAGACCCCAGTTGCTAAGTAACCATTTTGGCACAGTGCCTCCTTCATTCTGCCAGGGGAGAGATGACCACTGCAACTGAACTCTGCTGGTTTTCTAATCACTGAGCCTTTGGGGTGAAGACAGAAAAAATAAAGAACTTGAGTAACTTTGGTCTGAAAACGGGCATAGATTTTGACCATTTTGGCCTGTAAATTTGGCCCTTCTCAGATGTTTACAAGAATAGAAGCCACCCCTGGTTAGCTGCGGTCACATATTGGAGCCGTGAACAAATTTTAGAGGTTTGAAATTGTGGTATTGTTGCTTCAAGTCTGAAAGAGTGTATGGAAAATCACAGATTTTGGAGTGAAATAGGGTACAGGTTTCAAGGGTCATGCCACACACTCTTACCAAAAGCTTTGGCGAGTACCCAACATATCTAAGCAAACATTCAGTAATTGAACCCAATGGAACACCAATCATTTGATTGGATTCGGCGATCGAACATAATCAAACTCACACTAAAATTTGGTCAATCAAACAAAAGTGAATGCTTGATTGCCGAACGGTTGACAATCAAACAAAATCGAACGTTCGATTACCAAACGGTCGACAGTGGTACTCAATCAAACGTGGAGTTACCAAACTCCTGTTTGTTTGATTTTTATGTTTAAAAATTAACACTGACGAAAAACGAAGTAATGAAAAAAAAAATGCCTAAATACTACCCTGTTATCAAACAAGTGTCTATTTTGTGGAAATTTTGTACGGTGAACCGTCTCCTTAATCCCCGTGAATCCTGGTACCGATTTGATAGGATGATTGTCACATCTGCATAATACCCCATAATAGCCACATGGTCAGGGGAAATTTCTATTGAAGGTCAAATTACTGTTAGCTTTCAGTGAACCCAAAAAGAAATGTTGAGAGCGTCAAGAACCCGAAGTGATATTTTTCTATTAATCCCATTTAATAAAGGTTGATTATGATTACTCCTGTGTGATCTTATCAAGAAATGGTTTCCGAACAAAATCGAATCGGATTGAGTTCGATTGCATTCGATTTTGTTCGATTAGTTCGATAATCGAACTCACAGCAAAATAGATGTTCGATTTTGTTCGATTGCCGAATTCAATCGAGCGATTGGTGTTCGATTGAATTTTGGTTGGATTTTGTTAGACTAGATGCGCCGGGCGAATACCACCCCGGGGGTCTCCTATTCATGGTTGCCGTTTGTTTCTAAAGAGTAGTTAGCTTATAGAAATTGTATGCATCTTTGGGCCTATATAGAAACCTTTCCGATAGAATCAATGATCTATGATTTTTGCATCGGTAACAAATCTTTAGGTTAAAACCTACCCGCTACTTGTGTTTGCAGCCGATCATGGTCATCACAGTCGATGGTAGTTTTTTGTCGCTTAGCTAATGGCTCCTCGCGGGTCTCATTTGAATCGCAGAATTCATCGAGATCCAGGCTATCAGGCCACTCTGAGAGATCTTCTAAATCGCTTACGTTGTAGTCGAACTCCATCATGTTTTTCTTTTCCTCCACCGAGGGACCAAATTACCCGCCATTTTTGATCTTGCGAGTCCTACCCAGGCCTCCCTGCCACGGTTTATACTAGTCCCCGGGCAAGCCGGGTAGAAGGAAAAGAAATACTCGAGAAAAGCCACCATAACTCTCTCAAACATTGCTCGACATTGTCCCATGCGTTAACGTTAGCGATTGCTGTTAAGGTTGGTGTACATTGAATATTTTTAACCATCGGGTTAATCTTTTAGTGAACATAAACTCACTTCAAGACAATCACGATAAACGTGTGTTCAAATGTTCTTATCACTCGTCACCCTCTATTTCGGACGCTTATGCCATCGTCTAGGGGGTAAGAACAATAGAAAAACCCTCATCGGGAGGAACAGAAGGTGGCTGCGGACGCTTAATAGAGGTGGCCGGTTAATACGGGTTTTATTCACAGTACTTCACTGACAAAAATTTTGGGACTTGATAACTGGCCGCTTAATAAGGGCTGGCCGCTGACAGGTTCGACTGTAGTGTCAAAATATCGATTGCTTGTGCATCATCTTCACAAAATACGATTTAAGCAGCGCATTCCAGTGGGGACCGTCGCATTTAAAACTTTTTTCTGGCAAAGGCAAATGCCACTTTATTTGAGAAACGTCATGGAGTGATCCCTTCCAATAACATTGCGTGACTATTTCCTCGCCCCTGCGGATTTCTGGCAAGAACAGAAAGGAAGAAACGGGTTTTGAACCGAAAGGAAACGAGAATCTTTTTAGGGGAACACTAGCCTGCGAGCCCGCCGATCGCTTTGTTCTCCGAATTCTTCTGTTTCGCGCTGGCCGAAATTTTTTTCCGTCCTCGCCGGGAGCCTGTTCGCAGGTTAGGGGAACACTCAAGAGTACCCATCCTCTCGTGAGAAGGCTGGTGTGTTTTGGGGTAGATATTACCTTGCTTATTGTCTTCTCAATCTTTTTAATATTTCCTTTTACGCCACTGGTCACCATTGATCACCACTGATCGCAACACCAAGAAGTTGCCCCTGACCCTCCTTTTCCGTAGATGATTTGAAAAGAACAGGGCGGGACACGTAAAACAATAATCGAAAATCGCAATTTTTTCCATTTCAAACTCTTTATTGATGTGTATGCAGAAATTACAAACGAACATATTCAGCCACTCACTCAAGTTCTTCAGGACAAATTTGACGCACAAGGCAAGAGAGGGTTTCACATCGAAGACGTGGGTTTGCCGTGCAAATCTGGTGTAAAGAAACGAGCACCGCTGTGGATAAACAAGTCCCATTTTTTTCTTCGGACGTTTCGTTTCCCTGTTGATAAAAAAAACGATCACCAATGTTTAAACAATGACTCGTCCTTTCATTATAAACCCCGGTGAGTAAAGAACGAACATGGACAACCGACGTTCAACTAGCACACAGCAAAATCATCTACCATGAAGATAAACAATGTTGAGATGAGGGGATCTCAATTGCCTGCCCACACCCACCCCCCCCCCCCCCCCGAATCTTTTTACTAAAGACACCCTCTTCTTCCCGGGTGGAACTGCCTCTTTGTGAATTTTCTTTTTCTTCCGGTTTCCGCCCTCCCTCCCGCTCACTTCTTATGTCCTACACCACGAAACACGCATGACCCTCGGAGACTAATTTCGGACGGCCAAAGTGACACACCCTGAATTAGTTCCAACACTATTTTACAGTGCCATTCGAAGACCATTCGAATAAAATGGAAAATAGATCGCATATTTCCCTTACCCAAACCTTTTCCACTTCAAAAACCTTCATAAAGAATCTCGAATAAGATTCTCTGTTTATTGTCATCGACGTCTGATCTGTTTGTTTGTTTGTTGTTGTTGTTTTTGTTTTGTTTTGTCTTTGTTTTTTTTTTTAAAAATCACTTCTAAATGCAAGAAATGTCACGCTATGGCAAATTGTTGGTATACACGTACTTCAGGTAACGCGCAGTAACAAATTGAAGCCCTGTAGCCAAACCCAACGACACTAGCCTGCGTTACAGTCCGTCTCCAGTCTACCGTCTACGTATATCGAGGATTTCGTGACACCGCAGGCTATATGACCCTTGATTTGCCTGGGTTTATTCATAATCACGTTATCTGTTTCAAACGAGCGGCCGTGTAACGCTTTCCGAGGGGAGTTACGTCACGCAAGATCGTGTAAATGCAATACTGCTAAAGGAGCACCGTTATCAAAGTCTCTCTAATCAATGCTGTATAGATCTACTCATCTTCACCGTTTGAGGCCAAATTTTTTCTTTAACTATTAAACGAAAATTCATTCCGAAGCTCGATCATAAAAGCGCTGTCGCGCTACCAAGTAATTCAAGCAATAGTCCAGGGTCACTACTACATGTACAACTGCTGACCGTGTCCCTGTACGCACATATCGCGCTAAGGGAGTTCCTGGCACAGCAAAGAATGCTCTGGGTTGCCCCTTCGAGGAAGTTTTAATCGAATGTTCAACCGTCAGATACATTCATCTTGCATTGGAAAAGGAAAACAATCGGTAGAAAACCCAAACAATTTTCAACACCGCCGGCACGTAGAGCCTCTGTGTTAACACCAATTTATGATTTTTGTCCGGCTACCTTGTAATTACAATGACCTCATTACTCTGAGCTTTTATCAGGCCCAAAGAAGAGAATTGAAAGAAATAAAAAGGACCAGTAATGTTCATTAGTAAGGTTTACTAAACTTAAGATGTTGTTTTCAATTTGTAGCAAAGCAACTCCCGTAATTTGTTATAGGCAGTGTAATGTGACCATTGAATACAAAAGGCTAATGTTGAGCACTCAAAAAAACAGCAAACCCATTCAAACCCAGTCTGTTATCTTACTTGACTTGTTCACGTTTTACCCCAGTAAAAGAAGGGTTAGTATTATGCACTGCCCCTTTTCGGCTTCTTGGAATATCATAAGATCTTAGTGACTTTCAGGTT
This sequence comes from Orbicella franksi, assembly GCF_964199315.1. Classification (NCBI taxonomy): domain Eukaryota; kingdom Metazoa; phylum Cnidaria; class Anthozoa; order Scleractinia; family Merulinidae; genus Orbicella; species Orbicella franksi. The sequence goes on along the minus strand of NC_138147.1, from coordinate 1,356,355 downwards.
TGCATAGTAATCAGAGAATATAAAGTCACCATGGTAACCACATTAGTTCGCAAGACGCATTTGCATTTGGAATTGTAGTCTTAAAAAAACTCGTAGTGTGGCTAAACTAGGCCTCGGTAAAAAGCTCAAGGCCAATGAAAATACAGTTTTGAGCAGTAACAGTACGTTCAACCCAATTTAAACACATTCTCAGAGTTCAGACTTTGCAGCATTTCGGATAATATTGAAGCCATCATTTTGTAGATCAGTGTGATTTGCTAGACAGTCAACATGCAAGTAAAAATTGCTGCAATATGAAAAGATAGCACCGGCACTCGTTTTGAAGTAGAAGAAAAAGACAACTCTGAAATTGCCAGAGTGGGGTTTTATCAGAATGTTTTCTAAAAATCTGCACTTACAATGAAATTAGCGGGAACCTGCGTACAGGAAGGATAACATAAAATATAAAATAAATGAGAGACCGCCATAGCCTCAATACTTACCTCCACCACTCAGCAAATGAATGCGTCTTCACCTTTTCTTTCTTTTTTCTTTAATTTCGGGATTTTAGGTTTTCTTGATTTTGGGTGAATTTTCAGGGAAATATTTTGCACACTGGGAAACCAGACACAAGTTCAGAGTTGGATTTTAGCCAGCTTTTTCTTGCTGGGCAATTTTGTTGAATTTACTTTATTAGCAGTTTTAGTTCTGCAAGTTGATTTCATTCAACTGACTTTGCAAGCCAAAATTGCTTGGTCGTCTTTTGATACCAAACCACATTAACATGTATAGTAACTGCCAAAATGACATTTCTAGCTTACACTAGTTAATTGTTTCACTTAACTTAAAAACTAACTGCCATGAAGTTTTCTGAGCTATAAAAAGCTGGAACTCGTATTCAGTACAAACAGTCCAGATTGTCTAAAAGTAACTGGATGCAACTACGCAAGTTGAAGCTATTGACATTAAACTAAAAGCACTTTAAAACTCCTAAAAGACATTCATGTCCAATCGCATAAACTTGAATATAAAAAAGATCTTTCAGATTGGTGCCACACTAAAAAAATCATTTGAGTCTTCCAAACTGAATCAGCAACTTAACAAGTCAACAGCCTGCCAAATAGCTTGATACATGTTAATACCAAATTCAGTCATCTCAAAACTTAAAGCCAAAACAAACAGAGAAAGGCCGTAGAATAAGTTGCCAAATCAAAATCAACTGCAAGCCAAAATTTCTCTTCTCGACGATTACCACTGCTGCCAATTACCATCACTGTACCACTCTTGGTTGGATCCTTGATTGCCGTACCCTCCACCATCGTACAATGGCTGCTGGGCGATTGGTTGGCTTCCCCAACCACCTGACTGGTTCTGCCCCATGAACCTACGCTTTGGCTCGGGGTACTCTACAGGTGCCTGATGCGAGTCTGCACCATACTTCCTTTTTGCTGGAGCAACACCTCCGCCTCTGGGTCCACCACGGGGTGGAGGGCCACCTCTTCCACCACGGGGAGGACCACCACGTGGGCCTGATCCTCTTCCCCCTCTATCGCCACCCCTTCCTGGGAAACCACCGCCACGTCCACCTCGGCTGGGTGCACCACGTCCACCGCGGGGAGGACCACCCCTTGGGCCTTCACTGTAGCGATCATAGCCATATCCACCACCACCACCACCACCATAATAGTCATCATAGTAACTGTCACCATAACCTCTGTCACTGTAATTGTCTCTGGGGCCATATCCTCCACCATAACCTTCATACTGATCACCATAACCTCGATCATAGCCATCATATCCATATCGATCACCACCACCATATCCACCACGCCCACGCCCAGGTGGACCATCACGTGGGGGTCCACCCCTGGATCCCCGACCTGAATTCAAGGCACCAAATCCAGACTGCCCAGCACGTCTTTTCTCTTTGTTTGCTGGCTGAGGCTTAGCCAAGGACACTTCAATTGCAAGACCATCAAGTTCAACACTGTTCATTTCTTCCATAGCCTTGACCGCATCATCACGCTCAACAAAATGGATGAAGGCATAATCTTTCAATTTCTTGACTCGTTCAACTGTGCCATACACTGAAAACTTTTCTTTCAACTGATCCTCAGTGATACTGGGAGAAACATTCCTCACATAAAGGACTTTGACCTACAAACAGCAATGTACACTTGTGAGAACATGGCTGCACAAGCTACTGCAGCAGAGGAACACCATCACTCAGAGACCATGATTGTTGATATAATATATACTTAATCTCTGAGGAGTTTGTGAACTAAGGTCTCACAAAAGGACATGGTATAAAAGAAGGAGAGCAATAATAATTATTATTATTGGGAAGGGGGGCAGGGCTTTAAATTTTGTCATGTTACAATATCATGCTGTAAGGGAGAGGACTTAAAGAGGAGGAATGTATGGTAGTAGAAAATCATTAATCAACATACTCTACAAAGATTGCATGGGAATTTCACTGCATTATGTCTACTATTTTCCAGTATTTTAAAAGTAAACTCCTGTGAATTTTCAGAGAGCTTGCAAAACCCCAGATTTTTACTATCTACTTTACCATCTCCTTAAAAATCAATCAATAGTTGTCACACGTTTAACAAGAAAATTAATAAAATTCACTATCTGATAGTGTACACATGTAGGAAGCCAACTTTACTTAGACCAGAGCAGAAATGAAAGATGTTCACAGAGAGGGTTTCAAAAGCCACCTGTGGCATTGATTAATTTTGCAAAACTGTTGTTTGAAACTGTAACACAATAATCACTTACCTTTGACATGACATCTGCATCTGGTTCTTCTTGCGGATCTGCCCAATCCACAGTCACTACGATATTACCCCAGACTTTCACCCTTCCACTAGCCAGCCTACGACGAGCCAAAGATGCTGCCTGGTGACTTTCATACTCCAGGAAGGCAAAGCCCCTGTTCCTTGTTTTGTTTTCTGCTGACATGTACACAATCACATCAGTCAGTCCAGCAGTAACTTTGGTGAACTCTTCAAAGATCTCTTGTTTATTCTTTGTCTTGGGAATGGAGCCAACGAACAACTGGTTGTTTGCCACAGATAAGCAAACCCCAAGCCTTCTGCCAGGTCTGATTTCTTTGGTGTCGAGCTTCTTCATGGCATCTTGTGCCTCCTCTTTGGCAGAGTACGTGCAGAAGCCATATCCTCGGTTTTGACCTGTCAGCGGGTCCACCATGAGTCGAAAGTCGTAGATTCTTCCACTTTCCTCTAACACTGGTACAAGCTCATCTTCAAAGCAATCCCTCGGAATCTTGCCAACAAAAACCTGGCAGCAAACTTTCTGCATAAGAAAAAATACACAGAGGTTACTAGAATAGCTACATTTATATACTCACTCACACTCACTCAAGCCCATTATGCCAGCTGGCATGTAGGGCAACAACAAAGGTACCCCATTCCTGCCTATTCTGGGCCAGTTTCTGAGCGGTCCCCCCCCCACGTGTGATGGAGGGTCTTGAGGGTCATTTATATATGGCCAATATAAATCAAAGTTCAAAGCCTGTGGAGTCATATAAATAATCAACCAGAGACTACAATCTTGACAAAAAATATAAAAAGGCAAATAATAGTGTCCAAATCTTACACTATTAAGTGATTTGTCAACCACTTTGTACGATTACACACCAAATTAGATTCCACTTGGTAATATTGTCATAAGTTTGCCCCTCTTTCAAATGAACTGATGCATATATTAACCCAAGCTTCAGGGCCATTCTTGTGAGAATACTAGTCCAACATCTTGTAACCAGTCTATACAAAAAAAAAACCCAGGGCCAATACTCTCCCAATAAATGTCCTGAGCAAGCTTGGTTAATACACAACCGAAATTGGTTAGAAAAAATTCCACAAATGCAGAATTGGAAGCCACTTGTAAACTTTAAGCTCCCAATTCTGTGCAGGGCATTAACTCACGTTCAATGTTTAAATAAATTATGAAAAAACAGGTGGCAAAGTATGGCGTAAACTACAACAAAATCCTCAGGAGTGGTCACAGGGATCATTCGGGGCAGTGCCCAGTCCAACACCTGTAAAAATGTTGGACCAGCAACGTAGCAATCAGAATCTGAATAGCTTATTTCAGTTACAGGCCCTCAGAACTAACTTATGTCATGTAATAATTATAAGCTCCTAATGATACAGCGTATCAGCCCCAACTGTGAGCTCTTCGAATTCCACTTCCACGGGATCATAGTCAGTTAACCTTGTGAGGAGAACGGAATATATTCCACTTTAAATTCGGTGGAGAAAAACTTGTGCAATCATTCGAATTCGAATGAATAATCGGTAGCCAGCACCAATAATTTTATTCAAGGCGCCTCAGAGGCACATGGTTGTAAGCAGTATTACAACTTCAAGGTTGTCGAAAACTCTATATAAAACGTTAAAAACAAGTTTATTCGAGCTAAAATACCTCGCTGCCTGTTCCTGGTGGAGGACCTTCCCAGTTAGGCGGTGGGCCACCGTACTTTCTCTGCCCAGTGGTAATATCCAAAGTGTAGCCAGTTCTGTCTAATAACGCCTTGATCTTCTCTTCATCGGGTCCACTCAATGCTTCGGTGCCCGGAGTGTGTCCCTGGGCTTTCTGTCGGTTTTTCTCGCGGTAAGTCTTCATTACACCACAGAGAAATGCGCTTTTATTCTGCACGTGGGACAGATCACTACTTCCAAACTGATCCAAGACTTCTAGTGCTCCGTCTTCGTTGAATTCACGTAAAGCGTCCAACGCTCTGTCATCTAACTCGCTGGGAGCAAGGGAACCGGTAGCAAAGATCGCTCCTACTCTTTGAGCGACTTTAACACTCAGGCCTTCGTTTACGAGTTGCTGCGCCTCTTCGGACAACTCTTGGGTTGATTCCATGGCTAGACTGTTCAATGGTAACCCAAACTTTTCACCGCCACTAACTCTGCAGAATCGACCGACGCCAAAACAACGTGGTTGAATGATTTTAGGGGTGGACTAACAAAACCTTCAGGTTCTGCAAATCGATATTTACTCGTTTGTAATCGTGCCCGGTTCTTTCGATCACGATTCCTGATTCGTGGATGCCGAGTTTCACTCCAGTTGTCAGTACTATTCGCTGGATAGCTTGTTTGTATTTTCTTGGATGGTGAACAGGTGGCCTAAGCTCAATACGTAATGCTTTTCTTTCCAAACAGTGTCCATCTTTTTCTTTACGTAGCATCACCCGCATTTGTAACCATGTGTGGGAATTCAAATAAAAAATATAAAAGAAAAGTACATGTCAAAGAATTCGCGACCTGCTCGGACGTTTTTTCTAAAGTGGACGATACAAAAATTAAAAGGAATGTGTCTTTGTTTTTCCTCCACTCTTTCATCTTCCTTTTATTGCTCTCCTTTCTCTATTTTTTATTCTTTTTTGCCTGGCTTGGAGTGATTCAGCCAATCACCTAGCGATTTTGGTGTCAAGATGCTTTGGGTGCGTTCCTTTGGGGTGATCAGTGATCCAAGACCACTCGGAGTGCATCAGAGGGACCGATGAAGGAGCAGTGTGCGTTGCAGGATAGGGATCCCCCTGTTTAGTACTGCAGTGGGTGGATAATAAAGTACACTCGAGCCTCCGGTTGCGACCACCTCTCGTAAGCGACCACTTCTAGCTGTAGTTAATAGTTTATTCTTTTCAAAGAGCACCAGGCTAAGTTTTCTGATATTGAAGCCCTTCACAGGACCGTTGGTTATTCACAGACTCAATTCAGAGAAGAGATTGTTAGACAACTCTATGACTTCCCAGATTATGATACACCACCTGCACACGCCACAACAAAACCAGCTCCTCCTAGCCCTCCTCCAGGAGATTTTGAAACTGAGCACATTCCAGTTTTCTCTGATGCGAGGAAACGCTGCGTGGTGTGCATGTTACAAGAGGAGGAAGGCTGACTGCACATGTACCCCTCTTGGTCTACGCCCCAAGCACGTACCGAAATCGATACGTCTATAGCAGGCACCGTTACCATAGCTATAAGTGCGACCAAGTAAAATACACTGTCTATGTCTATAAGATAGAGGATACTATATGAGGACAACCGAAATGCAACCCGACTAGAGAAGAAATTATCCTTTATACCTTGCCTGGCCTTCGCGGTTAATTGATTTCGGTGACGTATCCCAGACAAGCGGCCCAGGTGACCCGAAACGATTGACCGCGGCGAAATATTGAGGCCTAGGAACTAGGCAACTTTACACCCTCAATCTCCTCGCAGAAGGAAGCGCTATATGGTTTAATGACAAGCGCCCTGATATCCAGATTCAAGCTCAGGGTCATTGTGTCGGTATAGAATGCTCCGAAAACCCTCCGATTGACTCACACCCGCAGGATGTTGCCTAGCCTGTTACAGCCGCCCCGCCCGAAATATTTTTTCTTTTGTGAGTGGCTGTAACACAAGCCAGAGGTTACAGTAAAAAATACGTCCCATCACGTAGCACGTCTGCATGCAAGCTAACGTCTCAAATGAGAATCTCGTTGCCGTGATATGTTAGTCATTCAGGATAAATTATTAAACACGCAAAATAACAAGGCAACCTTTGATTTAATTCCTTTATTAACGAAAAGTCGTGTGGTTCCTATTTTATCTAACAGTAAACGAAAAAAATGAATATTCAACTCACAGCAGTGGAACGCCTCCTGTGAACTCCTAAAAAGACTTCAACTTGACATCAAACTCGAAACCAAATCTTTCTCTGTCCATCACGCTCAAAGCACAATAAAGGCTATGAGCGTGAAATCCACTTCCGCAGAAGAGGATAATGTTCAATGGCCTTCGACTCTCTCTTCACTCCGACTGTTTCGGGGCGGAGGAAGCGCAAGCCACGAGGGCACGCCCTTTCTGGGAGAGGGCATGCTTACCTCGAGCTCACTCAATCCACCCGAGACCACAGCCGAGAGAACATCAGCGTCTCTCTTTCTCTTCTTGGTGACGACATCAGTGACGAAAATCTTTAAGAAATTATAAAGAGGCACGAAAAAAAGGCATTCGAGTGACGTTCTCTTACAACACTGCGATTCTCTCTCAAGACCTGCCTGGTGTATGTTTTTTTTTTTAATCAGACGGGAATATTTGAACGCGAGAAAACTTAAATCAAGAGCCACAAGCACCGATAAAATATTAAAAGTTAATACTTCATTAGACAAGAGGGCTCGCGAAATAAATATTATTTTAAGAAACAATAATGGACACGATAGAAGAGGTTATTCCCATTGCCGTAGAAGGCACTTTTCATCACCACCTGCATGACAAAGAGAATAACAACGTTAAAGAAGTATAATAGAGATAAAAACACTGACCATTGCATTTTCTAAACCTATTCCGAAAATGGCGCCACATTTAAATCGCCTCTTGCTACACACTCTCATAAAGGCACAGCTCAGCTGGTAGAACATGGCTTTGGTGACCCCGAAGTCATAAGATTAATTCCTGTTAAAGACCTATTTTTTTAACGTTCCGTTGAAATAGTATGCTTTAGTTGCAAACAAAATTGCGAGGATAATTTCTTCAATCTATTTATCCAGGGCTTTGTTTCCCTTAATACACGGAGAGGCTCCGCCCAAAGGGGCTACCGCTGGCTAATATTTTAAGCGAGTAGCGATTTCACGAAAAGAGCAGGGAAAACTGTCATTTAGGTATTAAAAGACCCTTTCAAAATACCTCGAATAAAACAACTTAGTTAACGGACGAGTTGCCAAGTTTTCTAAGGCGTTACTCACTCCACCTGCGGTTATAGATAGGGATTTGGTGTGCCTAGGGTAAGTATGTGTAAGCGGTACCATGTTCTAATCTATTCGAGGTATATGAAAGCGCTACCTTTTCTGTCCACAATTAAGAAATAAAAAAACATGTACCGTGTTTCTCCTATCAAGTTTTAGTATAAATCTACTAGCGTTCTATCACGAATGCTGTTCTCTGATTGGCTACGCTACTCACGATCTATTCTGTTATAGATAATGAGTAGCGTAGCATTGTGCGCTTGTAAACAACATGACGGTCACTGTGAGGAGGATTTAGATAAAGTTTTGAACAACTGGTAGATTTATACTAAAACAATTGGATTATTCGCTCTCGATTTCTGTGCGCGATAAAAATCTCGAGCTCATAATCTAATTGTCAAATACAAACAGAGTGAAAGATCGAGAGAACGAAAAACGCTATGGGAACACGAGCCGACAGGCGAGTGTTTCCGCAGATTTTTCGAGTTCTCCCAAACTTTCACGAGTGTTTCTATAACTCGGTACGAACATGGATAACATGTTTCTAACTTCTTTTAGGAAATACCGCGACAAAAAACAACAACAACAACTTAGTTACTTCGATCATCAATATGTATATTCTCTTTGCTCGCGCCATCACTAAGTCTACAGCTCGTGCTAGGTCTGCGTTTCTATCGAGTTTTAGTAGAATTCTACTAGTGTACTAATGCAAATGCTGTAATCTGATTGGCTGAGCCATTGCACACTATCAGCCATTAGCGTGCAGTGGCTTGGTGCGGTTGACAAAATTGCAGCGTTTCCTCGTTTCTCCGAAATTAAAAAGAACATTTAGAAGCAAACCAGTAAAAAAAATTCTCGAGACGACTGAAAGTAGGGCATTAACAGTTTCTTGAATTAAAAAAGCTCGAAATTTTAGAAAGAAACTGACAAGCGCGCGTATACAGCTGCTTATGTCAAATTGACGATTCAGCCTGCGCGAATTCTCTAAAGCACGAAGTTTAATACCAAGACAAGAAATAATTGGAATCGTTATTTGAGGGAAATTCTAGCCAGAATTCTACTTAAACAATTAGATTATGAGCTCAAGATTTCTATGAGGCGATACTTGATTCGGCCTTGAGCCTTATCAACTATCACCTTACAGAAATCATAATCTAACTGTTAAATGGAAACACGGTTTTAAACCAATCAGCGCACGTTTGCTTTGGGTTATTTTCTAAACGCCTACATGGCAGGGATTGCAACGCTTGCCGTTCTACGGAAGTGTTCTCGTTACAGCCAAATCAGAGGTCTGAGCAATACATTAACTGTGATTAATACGAGAGAAATGAGTTAAATATTGAGCGAGATATTCCCGACGTTCTTTTGACTATAAAGTGGCTTGGGATACGTGGAATTAAAACACGAAAGAAACAACGGTATTCAATGTTATTGCCGTAGACTTAGGAAGTACGGGAACACACTCAAGGTCTCTTAGTTTGAGTTTTTCTCAGTGTCAGCTTCAAGATAATCGTCAACTCGATCAGGATGTATCAAAGTCAAGTTTTGACCCTCTCTCTGTCGCGCAACTCTACCCCTCTCCATGATCCAGAGAGCGTTGCGCTGCGTGACAGAAGGCTCTATCACGCGGCATAACAGGAAGTTTAGAAACGAATCAATTTGTTCAACTGACGGTACTTGTAGCGAGTTCGAAAGCAACGTTCCTCCGATACTAGCGGGGCATCAGTGTGACAGTCAGAAACGTAGAAAACGCGAAGAAGGTTCCGACGTAATATATATAAAATAGGATGACATATTCATTGCGTCGCTTGCGTGGGACAAAAGAATATCTTTCTCCCCGACGGTATTGAAACCCATGACCTCTCGGGTTGTGGTGATCTAACCACTAAGCTAAAGAGAGACTCGCGATGAGTTAGGCCATTAACCTCAGGTTATGTGAAACGCGTGCTGCGTACTATGGTAATGGTTGTGTCAGTTCAAAGCATCTGCACGTCCCAAGGTGGGGCACGAATATTTTTGCAAATCCCCAAGGTGGGGCTCCAGGAAGACTAATGGGACATGGTCAAATCTTTATTTTTCTGATTGACGATGGAAGTAATTAAATGGATCTTAACTAATACTTGTAACCATGGTTTTTAGAAGCAATGCACCCCGGGAAAAATCGTTGGCGACTTTGACTACCAGTGATAAGACAGACACGCTGAAAAATCAGTTTCTGATCAGTTAATGAGGGCTTCAGATTTTTAACAAGGACTGTTGAAAGGCGAGTCATAATTTTCCAAGGATTTAGCCTCCTGTAATAATCCCCTATAAAACGTGTCTGGGTGTTGGAGGGGCGGGGGTGGGGCAAAATACAAAATAGTCAAAAAACCCATTGAAGGCTGAAGTACTTTTACTTTATGCACGTGCACATAGCAGTCGGTTTCACCGGTGCATATGTGCAGAGTTGGAGGCTAACAGTTGCACAGGGCTGGGGTATGATAGATGCGTGTTCAAAAGGGAGTGCTACCATGGGTGTGCACACACTGGTAGGATTTGTGAATGTGGAAGTGTAGTGAATTTGTACTTAGAGGTGGGAGCTGTTAGTACCCTGGGCACTTCATGGACATGGACTTCCCTAGGGACAAGGCTAAACCATGACATGATTTTGTGGATGCAAAAGGGGATGGATGAAAAGGAGTTGTACGTGGTAGGTGTGTTCCTTCTGAGAGGTTTTGCCTCTAGACATTTGCCTAGTACTCCCTTTCCAGGTTGGTTATCAGGTTGCAAACAGAATCAAAGAAAAGGAGAGGAGAGAAAGGTGCCATTTGGTGGTCTGGATGTCCTGATAACATAATGGTCAACCATACTGCAGTAAAATGGGAAGAGAGGATCCTTCAGTTCAAGACAAGTACCAAAATTAACATTAGAGTAGAACACTTACCAGATCACACTGCCATGCTGCTGCAACTTAGCTGGAAAATTTTGAATTAATTGATACTAAATTTCCTCAATGCAATTTCATCATGATTTTCTTCTTTAAATTTCTTGATGTAATTTCATCATGAATTTCTTTAAATTTCTTGATGTAATTTCATCATGACATGCTCCAAATTTCTTGATGCAATTTAATCATGCCTTTCTTCAAATTTCTTCACGGTATGCATCATTATTTCTTTTAATCATTGTGACATTCTCCTTTGATTTCTTGACGTAATTTCACAGTGATTTTCTTCTTCGTTTTGGAGACAGCAAATGACAACATACAATTTCAAGCCAACATTGATTGCTGGCCAATTTTGTAAAAGCAATTTTATTTGACTTTATGACTATATGAATTTAACTTTAACCCACTTAATCAATCAAAGGTTTGTAATCTTTCAGATTTCAACTTTTGCTAAACTATTTTGGGAGTATAGTGCATGTACTTTTAAATAACTAAGCCCAAAATGAACTAAGTAAAAACATAAAAAAAATGGAATTTGAAATTTGATTCAGATACATTGAAAATAGACTTTGGAGTGAACTACAACTGTATAAGAACTGCTACACAATTTCGTTTTGGACTCTCAAGTCTGAAGATCTGATGGTATCAATTTCTAAAGTATTTTACGACATTCGCATGGCGGAATGCTTTTGCTAAAAACAGACTAATATGTGGCATCAAATTATGTGCATTTTCTCAAAGTTTGACCCAGTTTTCCAATCCAATCAAAGATAAAGAAATGATTGGGCTCCAAACAAAAAAAATTGGATCAATTCATCACAAATCTGGTTGGATAGGTTGAATGGCTGCCAATCTGCATAATCACTACCACTGCTGCTGTGACCAGCTGTCCTGGTGCCACTGCTGATCACCCTGGTCACTGTAGCCATAGTCTTGGCCCCACTGCTGCTGTGACTCCTGCTGGCCGTACTGGTGACTGTAATCAACATACTGCCTCTTTGGTTCAGAGTAGCCACCGCCACCACCCCCTTGATAGCTGTCACCACCATATTTGCGCTTCTGTGGACCAAAGCCCCTTCCTCCACCTTCCCCACCCCTTCCTCTTGGTGGACCACCACGTGAACCCCTAGCTCCACGACCAAAGCCACCACCGCTTCCACCACGACTTGGTCCACCCCTGCTTGGCCCACCTTGACCTCCACGAGAGTACGAGCCTCTTGGACCACCTCTTCCCCCACCACGACTGGAGTAACCTCCTCTTCCACCATATCCATCACTGCCATACCCACTATTGCCATACCCACCACCATAACCACTTCCACTATAGCTGCCATCATCATAATAACTATCATAATTACTTTCATCGCCATAACCTCCACCATATGAGTCATATCCACCACTGTAATCATATCCGCCTTGGTCATATCCACCTCTCCCACGACCTCTACCTCTGGGTCCTCCACCACGAGGTTGGTTGCCACGAGGACCTGGACCCATACCAGGGCCTCCTCTCCGTCTGTTGTCCTTGTTGGCTGGTTGAGGCTTTGCCAGGGACACACTTATGGCAATCTCATCCCAAAATTGATTGTCGAGGGCTTCAATGGCACTTAATGCATTCTGGCGCTCAGTGAAGTGGACAAAAGCATAATCTTTGATCTTTTTCACCCTTTCTACAGTTCCATACTGTCCAAACTCTTCCTGTAACTTCTCTTCTGTAATATTGGGAGAAAGGTTTCGGACGTAGACCACCTTCACCTACAAAAGGGATGTAATAACTGAAGTAAGGACAGTTTCAGGGCCATCAAAATTGAATAACTAGTTATTCATTATTTAATATGACTTCCTTTAATGCCTGCTTTAAATCACAATGGGTTAACTGCTGGTAAACAGTATGAACCTATTACATTGTATTTTAACCCAGGGGGGACTGCATGGGACCTACTCTAAGGTGAAGAGGGACACCAGACAGGAAGGTACTTTTTTAGACTTTCCAAAGCATAAGTGGCCCGGAGAAGTTCTATTCACACCCAATGGATGGGATGCCAAGTCCAACATGGCAGGGCTCAAAATAACGGACAATCAATGGACAATCTCCAGCCAAAATCTTCACTTGCCGGTCATGTTGAGCGGTCATGTCATGTTGAGATGGTCACGTTGTTCATTCTTGAAGAAAGTGTGTACATTCTCACACAATAAAAAATTAAATCAAAAACCATTCAGTGGATAAAGTCAAGAAATTGTGATATTATAGACGATAAATAAAGAAGACAGTTCTCCAAGTTTAAGGTATGTGCGCTGTCCAAAAGTTGAGATATTTGTCAAAATGTTCCACGCAAAATTATAGAGCCTAGTATAAGGTCGTCATGTTGGAGGACCTCCTTAGTCCTCTAATATGGCGGCCGGAAAATACATCTAGTGTAAACTTCTCTTCTGTAATACTGGGAGAAAGGTTTTGGATGTAGACCACCTTAACCTACAAAAGGGATGCTTCATGTCATGTACTGCCATAGCTACGAAATTCAAAATGTGCTGGTTTCCAAACGAAGGACACCATTGAGCTGGAAAGTTGTAAACAGATTTAAATTTAGTACCTCTTATGCCTGATGAGGATAAAACCTTTAAGGGCTCTTTAGTTTTGGATTTGAGAATTTAATGACGTCACGTGAACACACTCTATACACAATCAAATCCTCAACTGTAAATCTTAGATTTTTAATCTCTTTTTTATTATGACCTCTCACACGAAAATGTACACCAACAGGTGTCTGTGTGAACGGCTAAAAATCGTCCGCTTGCTGTTTGTCAGTGTCTTGTGTTCAAGATCGATAAGAATGCCATTTGAATGGCTGGGGTTATCCGTTCAGAAAAATATTAAGCTATTCGAACAACTGCTGCTATCCGTTCAAAAACAGTTTTCATCTGTTAGGACAGCAGAAGGGTTCAATTCAGAATTCAAAACTATTCAGCCTTTTGAACAGCACAGGTTTTCCATACAGCAAAGGGAACCCGATCAGATTCAGCTTTTCATGACACTTCAGATTTGCCCAACTGTCACACTCTTGACACAGAGCACCTCTCTTTGATAACGTATATTTCAAAGGTATTGCTTGACTACAGAAGTCAAGATATATGTTGTTTGTTTCACTTTCACTGCACAGAAATTGACAAAAAAGATGCCAAACTCGATTGCTCGATTGTCAAGTTGTTTCCAACTTCAGACACTATGGGACTCTGGGACATCAAAACATGCATTTTGCAGTCTGCTTTGTTTCCATCAAGCCATAAATATAACTTTGAGCATGAACCCAGTATCTAATTTAGAACCAAATGATTAAAGTTACTGTTACAAAATGGACAAAAATATTTATGTACCAACAAAAAAGACGAGGGCTTTATATCTGTGTCTGTAAAGTTATTTTGTTCGTGAATGAAATTTAAGACACTCTCAAATTGTTGCTTAGCACATGACCAAAATCTCCCTGCCATCAGTGGTAAAATCTACCAAGCGATGGTGATTAGTTCTTCCTGAACGAAAACTCTCTATATTATGACTACAAGAGAGTTTAGATTTTTTGTGGCTTAGACTTTAGAACTTAATTTTGGTCACATCATTAAGAAACTTCCCAACACTTGTTGTGTAACTGCAGCCATATTCGTAGTAATGCAATGATTTATTGTGCGTTTGCACGGGTGAGAATCGAAGAAACAGAAACTTCTTCTTCGGCTATATTTGTTTACCCAGTTATTTCTGAAGCCCAAAATTAGGATCTGCTGATGCACGTTTGGTTTCATTGATGTTTTGATGGACACAAATACTTTGTAGAACATGAAAACAACAGCTCATGGAATTGAATAAACTGATGGAAAAATTCGGAGTTTCATTACATATGCATCTGTTCAATACTTTTTCTTTGGCTTCCACTGAAAGTGTGCCACTTCATTGAGCTGCTGAGCCCTGCCAAGGCTATCTTGGGTTACGTTTTAAGCTTTTCTTTGTATTACGCCAATTTTTTAACGGTATAACAACGACTGGAACAAACAAATTACACATGTGGGTTTAATTAGGCCAACATTACTTAAACTTTTTTTAAATATCTTGACTGGTCAGAAACGAGACGTGACTGAGTTAAAATGACTTTAGCCGGTCAACATGATCGGCCACGGTCCGAAAATTATTTTGAGCCCTGACACAGGTTTACTAATATGATGTACTTGCCCAAAAGTCAAGTTCATCAGTCCACAAAATTTCATCTTTTACAGTACTTCCGTGACATGCATTTCCTAAAAATTTTCCCAAGGGAAACTTCACTTGCCTGCCATGTAAGTGAAATCCAATCTACTAGCCCCAAGCTATCACACAAGACTTCCTTTGCATGCTGATTTGAACACCTAAGAACATAACTCCATGATGTGGCTCAATTTGCTCCAAAATCTAACAATTACTAGGCCACCACATCCCCCTTATAAATTAGGAGTTTAGAGAGAGTTTGTCACAAAGACAAAAAAGCAATGTGAGTAGTTACATGTAGCAATTAGTGTGTCCTATTTAGGCTGTTACTTTTACCAGAAAATTCATGACTGAGCTGAAACAAAACAGTCAAATACTGACCTTGGCCATAACTTCCTCATTTGGTTCTTCCTGGGGATCAGCCCACTCAACTTTAGCAACAGTCATCCCCCAAACGAACACCTTTCCACTCTGAAGACGACGTTTTGCCAAAGCTGCAGCTTTGTGGCTTTCATATTCCAAGAAGGCAAAACCTCTGTTTCTACCCTTTTGTTCCGGTGACAGATAGACAATCACATCAGTCAGATCTGAAGTAACTCTCCCAAATTCATCAAAGATTTCTTGCTTGGACTTGCTCTTAGGAATGGAACCAACGAAGAGCCGATTGTTTGCCACTGAGACACAAACTCCCAACTTCTTTCCTGGGCGGATTTCTTTGTTATCAAGTTTCTTGACTGCATTCTGTGCTCCAGCTTTGGTCGTATACGTACAAAAACCAAAGCCTCTGTTCAGCCCTGATTCAGGGTCCATCATCAAACGGAAGTCGTAGATCTGACCACACTCTTCAAGAAGTGGAATGACCTCATCTTCAAAACAATCGCGAGGAATCTTTCCAACAAACACCTGGCAGCAACCTTTCTGTAAGCAAAGAATGTTACAATGAGAGATGAAATGAAAAGCTCACGGAAAACTGTGAGCTGTGAGGAACAGCAATTGTTTATTATCCTTCAAATATTTTTTGCAAAACATTGGATTTGAAATTTGGGGAATATCACTCAGATATCCCACAGTTTAAATTAGGAAATATTCAGACACATGATGCACCTAGACCAATTGCATGTGAACGAAAATATTTGATGGATTTTAAGGCACTGCTATAGGTATTTGCAAGGAGTACTGTCAATATTTTACACTAGATAAAAACATTTGCATCACAACCTAGTTTGTCAAACAAAACCAAACATGTGTTAGTCTTGCTTCAGTGTATTTCATAGTAACAGCTGAATCAATTTTAGCTCGTTTTAGATTCTGGTAGCACATAAGTGACAGCTTTTTGTCATGCTCTGGTCGAGTTCACGTTTATCTTAAGATTTACAAGATAGAATCACAACTTTCTTTGTATGGTTTGGTATGGTAGCTCTAAAACAGATTGGGGAATGAAATTAAACCCAAAATAAGCCAATGCTTAATTATTTGAGCTTAATTTTTATAAGCTAAACTTAAAACTTCCGTTAGGCACTGTAAGCTGACATAATTTCAACCTTCACATTTCGATTTACTCTAAACCTTTTCAACAATTTTTGAAACATGATATAAACAGAACATTATGTCAAGAAGAGCACTTAAGTTAAATGTACTTGAGTCAGCAGTGCATCTGAATGACCATTACAATACCAACCACGCCGCGCCAAGATCGATTCTTGACAATTTCAAAGCATTGTAGTCCTGTAAAAACAGCGTAAATAACTTCACTTACTTCGCTACCACCAGTGCCAGGTACAGGGCCGTCCCAGCCGGGCGGTGGACCACCGTATTTCCTCTGTCCTGAGGTGATATCTAGAGTGTAGCCCGTTCTTTCCAGCAATGCCTTGATCTTGCCTTCGTCCGCTCTACTCGAAGCTTCGTTACTTGTGGCTTCGCCGCCCGACGAAGATTTTGTCACGTATGTTTTCATCACTCCGCAAAGAAACGCACTCTTGTTCTGCACATGAGATAAATCGCTGTTTGCAAACTGATCTAACACTTCTAAAGCGCCTTCTTGGTTGAATTCGCGAAGTGCTTCGAACGCTCTATCATCGAGCTCCTCGGGTGAAAGAAGCCCACAAGCGAAAATTTCAGACATCTTTTGAGCGACGCTTTCGCTGAGACCCTGGTTTACGAGCATTTGAGGCTCCATTATGTAGAATAAACTAGTTAAAACGATAAAAACCGTGCTCTCACGAATCCCAACCTTCACTGTGAAAACTCGGGCAAACTTCAAAACCACGCGTGTTTCGCTTCGAGACTGCGGGGTGGACCGTGATTTCCTGAGGGGTGCGGTGCAAAAGCTTACTCCACCCTACCCTTGAGAGTTTGAAACACGGAACAGGTAGAGAGGCAATACTGACAATAATACTATTAACATGAGTACGTTATTTCTTCTCTAATTTCCGAGAATACGAAGAATACTTTGGACGAAAATGTTGCATGATTTTGTTGGAAACTAAAATGGAGTTTGGAGGTTGTTTTTTTCAACATGCCTGGGAATTAGGCCCGGGGGGGGGGACTCCCATATGGAATGGACGGGGATGCTCGTCGTCTCGCTTAGGGGTTTAAATTTCGGATTTTGGTCTCGCTTAGGGTGTTCTGGGCAAAATGTCATTATTTTTAGCCGTCAAGGTCTCGTTAAGGGTTGCACACGAAGAAATAACAAAACAGAAAGAATTTTGATTCGTTATATTTACTCAATTCATATAAACAAATTCGCCATCATTAAATGTCACTGTACTTCTTATTTGTCTGTTTTATAAACTGGTCTCTTTTAGGGGTCTGCATAAGCTTCGGCCACGCCCAGATTGGTCTCTTTTAGGGGTTAAATTCAAAATTTCTGACGAGCATCCCCGTCCACTCCATATGGGAGTCCCCCCCCCGGGGGAATTAGGGAAGGTACGTTTTTTTCTTGGCAGGGGGGAGGGCTGGGGCCTCAGAGGGAAGGGTCATCAGTGAAAGTGAGCACCAAAAGTGGAGGGTCACACCTCTTTGTAAGCTATTCAAAGAAAGGGTCTCACATCTTTTCCAGATTTTTTTAATGAGGATTTAAGTTTTTAATGATGTTTCAATCAAGTGCGAGAAGTTTCCTTTTCCAACAGAAACTTGCGTGCCTTTCACAGAATTTGGAAACGTAGGAAATATTTGTTTTTGAGAGTCAGATTTTGCGTGCTATAAAACAATCAAACCATTTAATTAAAATAACCAACAGCAATGCCAACTAGTCGGAGAGGGAAGCCCGTGTATTTTCCCTTCAATATTTTATGTTCAAAATTTTAATAATACTCAAAGTTTATACTTCTATATTCAAACTCAGCTATAAAACATAGATATCCCACACTGATTGCTCGCATTTTCTTGTTTCAGCTCATGCACATTCAACATTGAGATTAATTTATATTCAAACATTTTGCTTTCACCAGCAAAATGTTCTGAGGTTTCTACAGCATGGAACATACCATGTAGTAGTGAGGGGAGGGTCTCATTTTTATCAGTCAGCTAAAGGTGGGGGGTCAGGAGTTTTTTTTTGTTAAAATGCAAGGGAGGGTCAACACTTTTTTTGGAAAAAAATACCAAAATTCCCCAGCCCTCCCCCGCCCCCCAAGAAAAAAATGTACCTTCCCTTAGACTTCTCTGAATAAAGCTTGAAGAGCTGAGTATTAAATCCCTCCCCAGGAATTCCAACATCCTTTGATCTGGTCTTTCTGATCTCTCTTTTTTTCTACAAGAGAGGTTATACTTACACTCTTCCCCCAGTTTGACAGAATATTTCATACATAGATGACCATAGAAAATATTATAGACCATCATAGACGTTTAATGCCTTCCACCAATTTTACAGAATTTAAATATTGATAAGTTAGTGCACTATGTAGTGTTTTTATTTATTTACATTTTGTGTCAAGGAACATTTTTTTCTGTGTATTTTACTAAAGAGCAATTATTATCAATCAGAGGACAGCATAATTTTTTCTTCTTGAATATTAACATGGTATTGTTTTTTGATATCCCTTTGCTTGAGTTGTATGATTGAGGATGTTGACTGCCAATTCTTATACATTGTTGGCAGTAACATTGTTTGCCCTTGTTAGGGGGCAGGTATGTATGTTTCTATGATAGGGAAATTCTACACATGCCAGTCCAACTTATTTTGTGACTCTTAGCCTGAGAGGATATATCTAACCATGATATTATTAACGACCTTGTTCCAAGATCACTAATAAATAATAAATAATTTTAAAAACTACTGAAAAGCACCTAAGGAAGTAATTATACAGCTGCCCGTACATGTAAGCAGTTTTATCTTCCAGTTATCCAGTACAACCAGGTATAAATTTGCTTCAAACCAGGAATTCATCAGGTGGAAGGAGTTCAGGAATTTCATTGAAACCTGGAATAAAAAACTTCCACCATCTTTCTCTTCTGTACAGCAAGAGTTTCCTCAGAAGCAGCTTCTTTCTACGTAGGCACCTGTCAATCAAAATAGTTTTTAACCAGTCCTTACAGGTTAATTTCTGGAAGATTTTCAAAAAGTCGATCATTGACATGTCTACAATGAGAAGAAAGGTATGAAAGCAAAACATCATGAGGACAAAAACCAACAGGAAGCTGACAACGATGAACATGACAGCATAGTCACCCAGTTCATTGCACACTCCAGATCTGTAAGGAGACGCGTAGTTCAGCATACAAACCGTAAAAGGAGTGTAAGTACAGTATGCGGCAAAAGTGAGCCCCAGGCAACAATGCAATAGGAACAAGTAGAAGTGGGCAAAGTTGTTCAAACCGACACAGTTGTTTGTAAAAGGACAGTGATGCGACATGAACATAACACAAGAGTTGCATGAGCTACAGTGGTGAGTTCCTCTGTCTCGAACACGTGTACACTTCGTGCAAAATTTCAACGACTCAAGATGAATGTCAGTGTCGTCTTCAAGCTCTTGACGCGTTTCTGGATACCCCGGAGAAACAATCATGGCAGCTAGGTAGTTAAATACCATGTTTAGCCAGAAGTAACACGCGGCGATAATATAGCAAATACCCTGAAGCGACGAGTATGGATTAGCAACCACTATTGGCAAAATCTTCAAGAAGAAGAACCAAATTGCTGAAGCAAATATAAACAAGACAGGCGTAATCTGCAATCCTTTGAGAAACTTGTATAGCCAGGTCTTTCTTGAACCGCGAGGGAATAGAGTTTGTAAGCTGCTGATGATAAAAACGCCCTGGATTAGTCCGACAGACAAAATTATGACCCAAACAAACGCCATCTTGGAGTACAGTGTCAAGCGGCTGTGCCTGGGAACGATGATTATCACTGATAGATGCCTGGTCACCAAGTGCCCGCGCTGTACTTTGAAGATCAAAATGGCGTTGATTGTGATCGCTTTCAGCCTTAGTATAGTTGTTGTTGTGATTGGCGCTTTTGTTTTCCAGATCCTTCCGAGACTGTTTCCTAAACTCAAGACGTTGCTGCCGTCGCGAGCGGTTGTCAGCTACGTACAAGTCGTGCCCATCAGCTTCATTTTCCCCGCTCTGTTGTGGCTGTTTTTCTTTGTTTATCTGGAAGCCCATGTCCCTGAAAACCCGTACTCTTCGTTGCTAGGGTGGTGGCATACGTTTTTCACCCTCTACATGATGGCAAACGCTGTTTTCAACTACTACATGACCGTCCTCACTAACCCCGGATATCCACAGACCCAGGAGGAATACGCGCGTGACAGATGCTTCGTGAAAACTTTCCAAGCATGTATGAAGTGCAAGCGAGTTCGAAGCGCTGGAACACATCACTGCAGCTGGTGTCACACCTGCGTGGAAATGATGTGCCACCACTGTCCCTTTACAAACAACTGTATCGGGCGCCGAAACTACGTTTACTATTACACTTTCTTGGCGTATGCATTCTTCGGCCTCTTGTATGCCTGCTACCTGGCCTACTTCCCTTTTGTGAGCTGCATGTCGGGTCTTGCTCTAAAGAAGTTCAAAGAAACTTTTGCTAACATGCCGCACTTGAGCGCCCTTCATCGGTATTCATCGTCAAAGGATTCATTGATGAGATATTTCGACGATGTCAAGATGAGCGAAAGCTGTGAAGCCTTACAGGAATACGCGGTCTTGTTTGCTCCAGCTGTTGGAATTACCTGCTTCATTGCTGCATTATTTCTGTTCCAGACATGGCTGCTTCTCTTAGACATGTCGATTGTTGATTTCTATGAATCGCTTTCGAATGCCACATCATTCCAGGAGCTTCTCCGAATATGGCATGTTAGTTTATTCAAACGAAAGAAGTTCAGGTTCACCCACTTGATCCTCAGGAAGAAAAGTCATTGGTGGAAATTTTTTGTACCTTGTCCATCTGATGTGGAAAGTGACTTACCACCCAAGGACTTGTAAAAACATTACAGGTGGCTTAACCTTTGAGGGTGGGAGGGTAGAGGCAGAGGGGGAATCTCTGTATTGCTCTTCAAATTTGTTTTAAAGATGACTGACAAATTAGTTTGGTTATGGCATGTTATCCCAAAGGTACCAACAGTGAAAAACAAAACAGTGAACGAGTGGTTTGGAATAGACCTTTTCACAGCCACTGTTGCCATCTTGTTTAGGGGGCAAACACACCAAAAATTGCGGTAAATGTATGGGAAAAAATAAAAGTTTGATGCCCAATAAGTTGAGAGTGATTGACTTTCGGAGTATTTTATGAGTTACAAGGAAAAGATACCCAGCAGAAGGTTTTTTGGTCAAATTTGAAGACCATAGATTAGTTGTGAGGTGAGGAATTGCACTTTTAATTTTTCATACAAATGTCTCTAAATTTTCCCACAAATTGTGACTCGGTTTTACAGACAAGTGTATGGAAACATGAAAACCTTAATTGTGACTTTTCTAGCAAGTCTATTTCCCTCAAATAAAATCAGTAAATTCTTTCACCCAGTATCTTAAGTTTTAAATTCATAAATGCTTCTGGCCCGGGTTGTTCGAAGGGTGGATAACGCCATCCACCGGATAAATCACCATCCAGCAGATAGCGTGGTTTGTTTTGTTAACACTTATCCACTGGATAGCGATTCAGTGGCATAAATAAGAAGGCATCAGAAACTGTGAAAAGGTCTATTATCCCAAACAACACAATGACTACATACGTTGCAGCTCAGATATAAGCAAACCAAAATGTATGCGTAATTTGTGTCAGCTGAAAACGCTTCTATTCATATGCACATACATACATACATACATACATACATACATGTATAAAGTATGGCTCATTAGTATGTGTAAAGTATGGCACATTAGTATGTATGAGCTAACATATTGTTTCTTAACATGCTGATACCATTTGGAAGATTCTTCCTAAGGATGGCATGCATGTTACTCTGCATTTTTAGAAGAAGGTATTAGGTAATTTGATATGAGGGCAGCATCTTAGACATTTCACTTGATTCAAAGCCAGGTGATCAAATTTATCCGAGATGAAGTGTCGTGCTTGAACTCACAATATACCAGTCATGCAGCACAGCAAAGTCACTGCTACTAACACATCGTGTGGTTCCAGAAAATATTAATTTTCCCCATGGATGGTTTGTTGGTTTGAACCCACCCTCATCCCTCTAGAAATTTAAGTTTTCCTTCATACATTTCTTTAGAAGGTTGGCTTTGAGACCCCTCACACCCTCAGAATTTCCACTGACACTCCATGGGGTGGGTGTGGATATTTTCTGAACTACACAATGGCACTTCAAGCATTGTGCTAAACTTGCACCTGACCCAAATATTTTATATAAATGTGTTAGTGGATGAGAAATATAAGTTTCTTTGTGGCACGAATATTTTAGTTTTTGGCAGCCTGACTTTTTCATTAATCTTATTGCACTTCACTGGCACTGCCTACATAATTTGTAAAGGCACCCGTAGGAGAGAAATTTACTGTGGTCTTTATATTAGCTGCAGTTCACTTCAAGTCAACTTTCAACAACTTTTTGCTGAGTCTGGATTTATTTTGGAGTTGTCAAAATAGCTACTTTTCCAAGTTTAACAGATTGACCTCATGACTCAGATCTCTTATTTCAGGTGGTGTGCTTTATCTGCTTTCACTTTAGTTCAGGACAAGATCATTGTTAGTACTTTTCATTCCCATCCTTTCCAGCCATTCATTGGTGGACAGAGAGGGTATTGTTATTTTGCTTATCACTATCTCCTTCTGGGGCAGTTGTGAGTCAATAAGGCTCTCTGTGACAAACAATTATGTGTATGTGTATTAGGGTCTGTCTTTGAGCAAATTGTGTTGTTTATGAGAGAAATTACGTAAGAAATTTGTTAGTGAAATATTACAGAAACTTTAATTATTTATTTGCACACTAATTTATAGGCGGAGAAGTTAATGCAAGGCATTAGGATAAAAACCGCTTGCAAACAAAGTTGTTTTTTGTCTTTATAATAAGACCTGCAAAATGTTTTTCATGTAATTTAATTTACGTTATGAGATTTACAAGAATGTACAAGTGAACTTGTTGTATAAAATGCACAACTTATGATACATCTACTTCCACATAGAACAGATCACAGGTGCAATCTGTAGATCACCAAGTTAAAAATCTGAGTGTGCAAGTTGGAAGCAGTATTATTGTAAAGCAGTAAAACAAGTACTTGTTCAACCACATTAAGTTTGCATAGTGTGTGATAACAGAAATATTAAAATAGAACATTCTTGTTTCGTGTGAAATCTTAAGAGCAGCTTCGCCTAAATATCAACTAGACTTGGAAATAGCGAAAAAATCGAATTTCTTCAAACTCGCCCAGAATGAAGCCCTGCGGGCACTAGTTACAAAAATATTGTTTTAAGTTCGATAAATCAAAAATTATTTTTCTGCGCAATTTTTTCGTTTCGATGCCCCAAATCGGCCAAAATCGATCGAAAATGAGCGGCATATTCAGAGGCTCGTAAACTCAAAAGTAAAAATCTTCATAACAAACTGATTGTACGTTGTATTTGTACTTCCTTTTTTGTATATTTAGAGCTAAACAGATCGCGATTTGATTCGAACTAAAATATTTCACGATTTTTCTAAATTAACGACCCAAGACAGCTAAACGAGAGGTCTACATTTAGCCTATTTTCAAATGCTAAAAAGGCATTCTGGTACACGGCTTTTCCCAAAACAACTAGTTTGGTCTGAAAGAGCATTGTTTCTTCTTCAAATTAGTGAAATAAAATTTTTGGGTAAATAAAATCGCGAGCGCTGAGATAGCGAACTAAATGCAACACTTCTTCCTGAAAACGTGACCTTTGATCCAAGCGTAACGAAACCGAATACTGCAAGAAAACCCGGAAGAAAAGCAAACGCTTCGTTATTTTGAAACATTTTCTAGTGATATCTCGCCGAAACCATTATTGCAAGAAACTATTTCCAGATATGAAATCTTACAGGGTCAAAGAAGGAGCTAAAGGGCGCATTTTGACACAATAACTTTGTTTGCTGAGAATTAAAGTCAATGACCGTTAACGAATTCCAGTGAAATTTGCGAACTTGAACTATGTTACCCGATACTTATCTGAATATTTATACTGATTTATAGAAGAGTCGTCTTCTTGGATTAACCTTCAAAAGAAGCTGGATCCACATTTGGAAACAAATGTTTAATGTTCAGTGACCTGCCCGCTGCTATAAGTTCCATGCACATGCCGACCGCATGTTTGTCGTGAAACGAACTGAACTCCACTGACAGTTTCCATAGGCAACCCCAAAATAAACAATCCCGCAAAATGTAAAGTGAAATTGGCTGTCTTCGGGAACAGTTAGAAGCTAGAGTCAAGATCCATTACCTTTAAAAAGTGCTTGATTTTATTTGTTTGCGTCGACTTTGTTCACGCAGTATTTCTTACTGTCACGTTCGAATACCGCGAATCGGTCACGCGAAAATACTGCAGACCGTGCAGACTTGTTTGGGCCTTTAATTTTGACTCATTTTTTTTGGCGCTAGTTACAAAATGGTGTTCAATATATCTGAAAGTTTGTCATTCATCAACAGGCAGTACAAGCGCAGTGTGTGACTTGATTCAATAGACAAACGCGTAAAAGACTTTGTATGGGAAACTTACTCAGTCTGCACGGTCTGCCGTGTTTTGGCGTGACTGATAAACAGTATTCGAACGTGACAGTAACTACTGAGTGAACGAAGTAAAATCAAGCACTTTTTAAAGGCAATGGAACGTGACTCTAGCTTCTAACTGTTCCCGAAGACAGCCAATTTCACTTTACATTTTGCGGGATTGTTTATTTTGGGGTTGCCTATGGAAACTGTCAGTGGAGTTCAGTTACTTTTAGGACAAACATGCGGTCGGCATGTGCATGGAATTTATAGCAGCGGGCAGGTCACTGAACATTAACCATTTCTTCTTTTAGAGGTTTCCAAAGCTGGATCCAGCATCTTTTGAAGGCTACTCCAAGAAGACGATTCTGCTATAAATATAAATATTCAGGTAAGTATCGGCTAACGTGAACATAGTTCAAGTTCGCAAATTTCACTGGAATTCGTTAACGGTCATTGACTTCAATTCTCAGCAAACAAAGTTATTGTGTCAAAATGCGCCCTTTAGCTCCTTCTTTGACCCTGTAAGATTTCATATCTGGAAATAGTTTCTTGCAATAATGGTTTCGGCGAGAAATCACTTGAAAATGTTTCAAAATAACGAAGCGTTTGCTTTTCTTCCGGGTTTTCTTGCAGTAATCGGTTTCCGTTACGCTTGGATCAAAGGTCACGTTTTCAGGAAGAAGTGCTGCATTTAGTTCGCTATCTCAGCGCTCGCGATTTTATTTACCCAAAAATTTTATTTCACTAATTTGAAGAAGAAACAATGCTCTTTCAGACCAAACTAGTCGTTTTGGGAAAAGCCGTGTACCAGAATGCCTTTTTAGCATTTGAAAATAGGCTAAATGTAGACCTCTTGTTAAGCTGTCTTGGGTTGTTACCTTTGAAAATTCTTCAAATATTTTAGTTCGAATCAAATCGCGATCTGTTTAGCTCTAAATATACAAGAAAGGAAGTACAAATACAACGTGCAATCAGTTTGTTATGAAGATTTTTACTTTTGAGTTTACGAGCCTCTGAATATGCGGCTCATTTTCGATCGATTTTGGCCGATTTGGGGCATCGAACGAAAAAATTGCGTAAAAAAAAAAAAATTTTTGATTTATCGAACTTAAAACAATATTTTTGTAACTAGTGCCCGTAGGGCTTCATTCTGGGCGAGTTTGAAGAAATTCGATTTTTTCGCTATTTCCAAGTCTAGTTGATATTTAGGCGAAGCTGCTCTTAAACGTGTATTCCCTTGTTTGGTTGGCCTCATTAAAATGTCTGAACAAAATTAGTTCTTATTCCCAGTTCATTTCATTTGGGTTTCATATCATCGGAGAGTTTTTTTCTACTCTTGACTCATCCCCTATCTTCATTCTTGCAAGAAATAATACCCCTCCCCAGAAATAAGCCACTCCAAAACAAAGCAAACCCCACCTCCTGCCAAACCTCAGAAGCAGAAAACACCTCCTGAACACAGCAAGCATTGGCTTAAAACATTGCGAGCATTTTCTAGGAATGGACGATGTAATGTTATGTTATCTGCAAATTTGAAAGAGGCCAGTTTATCATTCCAAAGCCACCAAGACTGGGTTTAAGTGAAGCCTTGGAGCCGACTGGCTCATAGCTGCTGGAGCTTATCCCGGTTCCTGTAGCATGAAGCGGCTAGGTGTATTTCTATTCCCCCTGGACAGGATGCTAGTCCATCACAGGTCACTCCACCGCAATTTGTTAGGTTTCCTAAACAATTCGCCAGTACCCATTTATATTCCTGGGTGGAGAGAGGCACTGTGAGAGTTAAGTGTCTTGCCCAAGAACACAACACAGTGTCCCCGGCCAGGGCTTGAACCCAGACTGCTCACTCTGGGGATGAGCGCACTAACCATGAGGCCACCACGCCTCCCACTGGGTTTAACTACCAGAATATTTCCCCAATACTGGACTTACACAATCTAGTTCAATATAAAGCAATGCATCATTCTGTAGAATGGTGACCACAGGTTCTGCAGTTTATCTAGAACCTTGCCAAAGGAAAGAGGCAGGTATCATACATGGCATGTCTGTTCAAATATCTTATTTCTAAATGTGAGTACAGCTAAACATTTTTGCACACTTAAGTATGAAATAATATTGTGGTATCAAACTAAAAATATAGTTGTATGTACAAGAAGAAGAGTCTTGAAATGTTTCACTTACAAACAAAAAATAGCAACAATTTCCGTGTTAGCAGGTTGTGAAAATGTTGCACTATTTCTGGAACAAAAACTGGATGATGTGCACAACAAAATAGGTCATACATTAAATACTGCTTCAACCAAATAGCAGGTAGAAATTCTTATCAGCTATTAAAGTGCTCAGTAGTTAAACTACAGCAAAATGATAACAGAAGTAAAGAGCTGGATTACATGTAGTTGGTCCAAGACATTAATTTGCTACTCAGAGTTTCATGCTTTATAGAAGCACGTTGCCTAATGATTGCTTTGGAAGAAGCATGAAACTCTGATTAACTAATCCAGCTCTTTACTTCTATTGTTACTTCTACAACCAAAGGTTTTATTTCTACCAATTGTTCCAAGCTAATATTAACCTAATGAGCTAAATAACTTATAATTTACCCGCTGTTTCATTTTAGACTATTATTGTTTACATTTCTTCTTTTGCCATTTTCAATGTCACTATTTTATGAGTGGCTAAATGGATGTCAAACAAGTAGACCTAGCAATAAATCTACAATTCCTATATTTTTACCACCATCCTGCAGATATCAGGATTATACTACTGGCCTGGGAACAACACAAATATTCACTAATACAATATTCCATAAACAAAATGATGTATATTACAATATTTATTATTTTAACCATTGCCCCTAACAGGCACACTGGCATGATTGTCAGCAAATATGTAGCTGTCAGCTACTGCAATCCTCAAGTCCATATTTACTGCTAAGAATGTTGACAGTCTGGTCGTAGGCACTGTGGAATCAACATTAAAAATAATTTAAACACGCTAAACACTAAACATTCTAATCACAAGCAATACCAAACATTTTCCCAAGGAACTTGTTACACAAATGTTACACAAATTTCACACTGCTGAGAGTTGCATGAGTCCACTGTCACTTAGACCTTATTAAGGTGGCCGAACACAGTTTTCGCGCACGCTTTCCCTGATGGAATTCAGCGCACGCATAAGGATTGCAAAAAAACAAACATGCCGTCAATACAGCGATCATTTTATTTACTCAGCACCTGCTCTATCTGCGTTATTTTTCTCTAGAATTGAACCCAGTGTATTGATGGCTTTAGTCTTTTATTACAAAGATATCTTAGAAAAGGTAATGATGCAAAGAACCCAGCAATTCTCAGCTTTTTCTTTGTTACCAAAAGAACCCAGTTAAATGCAGCGCATGCGTAGTAAGTCAAAAAATTGCAATTGAATGAAAATTGCACTCTCGCAAATACGCCTATTACTCGAAAACCACTCATTAGAATTTCACGAAATTTGGCACGAAGTTACTTAAGGAAATAAGTAACTGGAGTATTGAAAATAAATGAACTTTAACTAAGGAAATTCTAGATATTCCAGTGAACCTTCAACAAGGGATAATTAAAGATCTCTCTGTTAAATTATTAGCAAAATGGTGTTAGCTTGTGTGAATCGTTACAATCTTGTTGCATGCAAATTATAAAGAAAATCTAATGACTAGATTTTCTATAAATAAACAAAACCGATTTTAAAGGCCTGTTTATATTTATTCATGTTGCCAAGGCAACGGCACATACGTCAGCCTAACCATCAAAAAAAAACCAAAGTTTGTGTTCTTAACTTGCTTGCTGCCAGTTTTGGCGATCGAGGGATCAAGGGTTTTAGAGAAAAAGGTGAACGAACACAGGTATCAAAAACTGTGTTCAGCCACCTTAAGCTGCTAACACTTTGGGAATGATGATATTAGCTTGTCACTCTGTGCTACAATAATTATAAGGAAAAAAAACAGTCTAAATGAAAATATCTGTAGGCCTGTGTACATGCAATTTAAGGTTTAACCTTTGGCTGAAATGTGACATTTGTTTATTATGTTTGCTTACCTTCCCTCCCTGATGATGGAAAACTTGCCAGGAACTGACAGGTTTACTATAGTTGATCCTTTGCGGCATTGTTCACTCAGTCCTAAAACTCCACCATCCAGAATTAGATCCAGCTTTGACCAGATGTCTTTAAACTCCTAAAAAGTAAAACTCTACAAGCTAAGATTTTAACAAAATACAGTTTAATCTTTTTATACAGTGAAATATATCAAATAGAAGAAACTTTTGATATTTACATCACACCAGTTGACAACAATAATTTCTTGTTGACCAACGCTGATGGCAGGCAATGCTTTAGTTACTCTAATAAATCAAAAAGTGAAGTACAAACAAATATTAAAAATACTGATGTAGGGCCAACTCAGCAAGACAAAATTTATTTTTTTGGTATTTTTTTGGTACACTCTTTATTTCAAATAACACAGGGCTATGTTACAAATAATTCAGCACATTATATCGTACTACTTTAAACTACATTTAATTACATTACACTACCTTACACTACATTAGAAGTAAATTACATTAAACCATGCTATACTGTGTTGCAGTTTTACTTTAAAGTGCCGATAACGCTTAGCCAGTTTCTTTTTTTCTCAAAAGTACACAGTGAAAACAAGCTGTAACATGGGATTTCGTCCGCTGATAAAAAAAAAAATGAAACAAAGAATGGGATTTTTTCTTTGCGAAACATCTTAGACAGACATAAATTTTCGAAATTCATTGAAACTGGCTAAGTGTTATAGGCACTTAAAGTAAAACAGCCATACAGAATGGTATCTGTCTAGACACATAATGCCATCTGAAGTTGACTAACAAAATTATTTTTTTCAGATAAAGGACACTATTAGTAGCAAAAAATCTCAAAATCTACACCTCCACCCATACAGTCGACTAACCTCAATTTTTAAACTGCTTTGCCCAACTGTACTAACATTTGCACTGGTCAAGGCAAGTGGCTCTTCACACCTTAAACTCAGTTGCTGAACAAAGTAATGATCAGGAATTCTGATTCCTACAAGTCTTGTAGTTGGGTTTAACCCTGGGTTTAATTGATCAGTTCGTTCAAATATAAGAGTCACTGGGCCAGGAAGCAAGTCTTGAAGAATCTTCTGACTGACAGTTACTTTTCCCCATCTGAAAACAAAAAAACAGTAAACTAATAACCTGAGTGCATGATTTCTGGGAGGCGGGGTAGCTTAATGGGTAGTGCACTGGGCTCTGAATTGAGATAGTCTGGTTACAAGCCCTGGCCAGAGTCATAATGTTGAGTTCTTGGACATGAGACAATTTCCTTTCAGAGTACCTGTCTCCACCCATGTGTATATAAATGGATACAGGTAAATTGTTGGGGCAACGGTTTATGAACCTGTTCGAAAACCAGAGAGTACAACGCACTTGTGATATTTGAAAAATGCTCCAAATTTCACTTGCAATAAGGCTTGTACAATTTTGAGAGAATTTTCAAATATATCTCGTAGTGTAAATCTTTAATAATTTCGCATTCATATGATTATCTGTACAATACGTTTGTATTGTATTGTGTTGTATTATTTGTACTATTGATTGTGCGTGCTATTTGTAGCTAGGTCTGTAACAAACCAACTCAAACTACATTATTTTAGGCAAGTCTGTTACCCGAGCTATGTCTGTGAACTTATTATCGCAACCTTATTTACCTCGCCAGTTAAAATTGAACTATCACTGACAAGAAGATTGAGGTTGCATTGTACTGTTTCTGGAAGACTTCAAGGAGTAAAAAATTCTGTTTTAGAAATAATAATACACATGAAAAAATTACTCGATTCTGATTGGCTAAGAGCAGTGCAGTTCAAGTGTAACACCAGTGCAAATTACACATCGAAATTCTGGATTATGATTGACTGAAAGAAAATAGGGACTTTTCTAAGAAAATGATATCACGTAGAATGATGACGAAAATTTTGTGCTGAAACTTTGAAAAAAGTTTTCTCAAATGAGAAAAAATGGCTTCAAGAAAGATCTTCCGGCACTTCCTCCGCACGAATTTTTTCATGTTTATATTATTAATAAGTAATCATATGGTTTTTCTCGTTCAATTTGGGGTTAATTTGCACTTGTGAGTTTTTCAAAAAGCTGAAACTACACTCGCCGAAGTGGCTCGTGCAATTTCAGCTTTTTGAAAAACTCACTCGTGCAAATTAATTCCAAATTGAACTCGAAACCGTATGATTACCTATAATAATATCTACGAATCCGTAATTCATGAAAAAAGGCATTCCTAACATCGTGGCTGTAATATAGGGAATGTGTATGTGAATGCAACGAAAGAAAATAAATGTACTCATTTTCCAAAATACCTGTACATTTAAAATTACAAATTGCCTTTAGTGAAAAGAGGAAATCTCCCTATTAACCCATTGACACCTGTGCTCTCCATAACCACCCATGAAGAGTGTTGGCCTTTGTTCCACAGCAAACATCATCACCTTTGACCAAAATTGGCATCACTTACTGGTAAACTCAAATTCTGCAGGAGGAAAAGATCTTTCCAATGATACCCAGATCAGAGTGATTGGGTCAATTGACCATGAAATATACACAGAAATGCTTAGAAATTTCAGTGAAAAACTCAGAGCAAAATAACTTATTTCCCTCAACTACACTTGACTACTCTGCGGCAAGAATTTCCCATCTTGATGATGCTTTCTCAGAAATTCTTGAACTGGAAGAAAGCCCAGTAGAAGGTCAATAACTGCAGCAAAAAGATAAGAAAAGGAGAAAAAGGAAACGCAAAAAACAACCGAAAAGCCTAAAGTTGAAGGTCACTTTCAAAATTCTCAAAAATTTTGATTTGTATGCACGCCCCAGCAAAAATGTCATAAAATACGATGCAAGTGGAAAGAAAGGCATGCTGTCATGTTGCAAATGAATGTTTGGGTAGATTGAAGCTAATTTAGCTGATATCTATGCTGAACATGTCCAAAATGTAGAAAAAATGCGTTTAGGCTAAAAAATCTTCAGGTGTCAATGAGTTAATCTGTGTTCGGAAATCTTCATTGCACCAAGATATAAGCAAACTTTTGGAAGCGTTAGTAGATCCAAAGAAAGAAAACAAAATTTGTCACAGCTTTTGAAGAGCTCGTTTGGCAAAATACATATTTTGGATTTTCCGTGCTATTTTTCCTTTTACAGGAAGCCCTCTCTGTGTTCTTCGAAGAAATGAATGTTCTTTGCATTTTGAGGGGACGAAAAAAACAACTGGTCTTACTTATGAACATCTTCTAGCCTCCCAACACAGATAGAAACAGGTTTTTCCTCATGCCGCTTCTTTATCTCATAAAGTTTGTTCACAGCTTCGGTGGACTGAGCCAGTGCCGCAACACCATAGATGGTGTCAGTTGGAAGGGCAATCACTTGACCACTTTTTAGAGACTTGACGGCAGAATTCAGAATATTTTCAACAGCTGGAACACCGTCTAAAACAAAACAGGTCCTGTAATCAACAAGAGATCAAGAATCAAACGTTTTTGTACACGATTCACACAGGCTTACCTTCACGCCGGTTTTCGTTCGATGTTGCGAGATCAATCTTAAAAATTTTCCCTGAAGTATTCATTACAAATGATCTCCAATGGCAGATTTAGTGTACTCTTAGCATAAATACCTAGCTACGGACTTAACAATGAGTTAGAAAACTGTCTTTCAGACAAAACAAAAGAGTTTCACAACTGCATCAAGATTGCACGTGTGTCAGCCATGTTTTTATCCGATGCACTGAGGGCTCTGGAAACCAGACTCGAGGTAGAGAGAGGACCCTGGGAACGAGGTTGTTAGAATTCAAGGTTTGAGGCTGTTGAGGTCGCGAAGCGGCCGAGCGAGCGACGACAAATATCGCGAGAGGTCGATTTGTCTTCTCTTGAAGGGTTTTCATTTGCGTTTCGCGCCAAAAATGAGGAGTGGCGTGACTTGCAACTGGTGTCTCAGATAACCTTTCTTGCTGAACTAGGGCGAACTTTCAAGTTCGCCAATTTTCGGTAACGTGAGCGAAATCCGGCCTTCTGATTGGTCCCTTCAAATTTTCCTGCAATCTGATTGGCTACGGGTCCAATGGTCCTTTGATAATGAACTCCCCGGGGGGAGTATAGGTATGTGCGGTATAGTTTACATAGGTATATGCGGCCCCAAAGAGTAGGGTTTTTCAGCTGTGTTGGCCATAAATAGGGTATCGATTTTGCCCATTTTGGTTTTAGCACTCTAGTCTTGAATTGGGTGTGTTTCTTAGAAGAAGTGGGCCGCATAACCACACCCAACTTTTCTGGTAGTAACCCCCCTCCCCCCCTCCCGCCCGGGCAAGAGGCTAGCCTGGCCTGTTCAAAGGCTCCGGCGGTAAGAGTCTAACCACGGCTGGAGGGGCCGAGAAGGAACTGGCTGAGAATGAAGTGGCTGCAGGGGCCTATGGGGTGGGGGCTTTCTTCTACCCTCTTCCTTCCCTCTCTCTTCGCCCCATCCTCGACTAAGGAGTCTGTTCACAGGATAGCAAGAGGCAAAAAGAATGAAACGCACATACTTTCGTTCAACCATTTATTTCTTTTCTGTGTTTAATTATATTAAACATTTAACTTATTTCTTTGTTTCATTTTCTATAGTTACTGTTTTTAAATACTGTCACAGATTTGACCCATACATTTTCATTGGAAATTAAAAACTCATTTGTGCACCCAGCCCTGAAGTAACTTATAAACTATTGGCGTGTTCCATGCCTGTTTGTTGTTACAATATAGATTCTCTCTACCTATCTTAACATCTGTATAGCTTTACTCTCTAAATTATCTAGCACATATCTATAAATCTCTAACAGTTATTAAAATTAGGATTCCAGTAGTTTAGTTTATTTTGGAATAGCTTACTTAGGGTTGGAACGGTTAAAACTTTAAGAAAAATTTTCAGAAATGGGTCAATACTTTAGAAACCGTAGTATCCATGAATTACTTTCTTATCCCGTAAATAGCTCTTATTCTATGATAGTTTTATTTTTAACTGTAAATAGGTTTATATATTTTCACTACATATTTTTCTTTTATTTATTTATATATAACTTTTCTTGTGGCACATCTGTGAAAAAGCTGGTTCAAATTTCTTAAACTAAACGATACAGTTAAGCGTATGTTCCACGTAAAATAAAATGTATTTGTATTTTGTATTTTATATGTTAAGATAAACTATTACACACCATCTCCGTGGATTGGTCAGAACCTGCACGCATGCGCAAAGGGACGGGCACGAGAAAGACACGACGAACGACCAAATCATACATGACGTCACGTTCCAGTCCAGGATGTAAACAAAACGTTGGAAAGTGATCGCAAGCTATGAACGTTAAAGAATGGTGAATATGTCAGTTGTTTTCTTTTTAACACGGGAAGTATTTTACATGAGACAAGCATCCTTTTGTCAGAAACGTATGCTACGTTTTCGACAAATTCGTGACCTGGTGTTGCGGAGAATGAAAAATGTTGTTGTATTAGAAACTCTCACT
This sequence comes from Orbicella franksi, assembly GCF_964199315.1. NCBI lineage: Eukaryota > Metazoa > Cnidaria > Anthozoa > Scleractinia > Merulinidae > Orbicella > Orbicella franksi. Next base: position 1,321,762 of record NC_138147.1, on the reverse strand, counting down.
TGAAGTGAGAGGTAGTGTACAAATAGCGGCAACGTTGTTACTCTGTTCTTTAACAGCGACTAGAACCCAGGCTACAATCGATGAACACAGTTCCTAACAGCTTCTGATCACGTGGAACCTAAACAGAGAAAGAGAGCATACGTTGACAAACTAAACTTCGGGATGTCTCCGTGGTTAATGACGTAGTATACCTGTGTCTGGGGCGTGTAAAGTGACCTTTAGCAAATTCGGTTCCTCCATCCCGTTATCTGAAGAAGAGATAAAAGACGATATTTGTAATTCTTCCTAGCTGTTATTTGGGTCGTAAGGGTATCTTGTGGATATATGTGATGCTTTCCATGCAAAATTTTCTACAGGGTAGTTCGCGCGCCTAAATCAAGAGCGCCGCCAAGGGTAAATAAATGCAAACTGATTCTTCAGTTTTAGAAGTTCGTCTAATGTGTGAGATCATCAGGGAGCGGGTAGTTCTAAAAAGGCCTGTGCTGGTCATAAAGCAGTGCAGGGACGATCAACTTACACAAACTACAAAAAAGACTGGGTTCTGAATCTGAAATAGACGGCACAAGTGTTACAAGGGTATGCATGAGCTGTCCAACCTACAGCTAGAAATAAATACCTTGAAACAGTTTGCGTAACTGCGTGTTCTGTTGAACTAACAGTTCTTCGCGCGTCTTCGCTCTCCTCAGTTCTGTCTCTAAGGTTTGATACTGTTCTTTCAAATGTTTCACTTCTTTCTCCAGTGTAGAGCATCTATCCTGAGATTTTTCCAGTTCACAGGTTAACTGCAAGCACTTCGCTTTTGTTCCGTCCAGCTCTTCTTTTAGCATATAACACTGGTTCTGTAACACATCTAGCATGTTGCCTTGTGTAAAGATGTTTTTCTTAGAATTTTCCAGTTTAACTTGGAGCGCTTGACAACGCTTCTTTCTCGCTTCCAGTTCGCTTTGGAGTTGCGTTAACTGTTCTCGAGTAGCATTAAGCTGGGTTGTAACTTGACTGCAACGTTTCTTGGTGTTTATGAACTTAACTTTCTGCGTACAATACTTAAGTCTAGCACTGTTCAGTTCTTGTTGCAAGACGCGGCAATGCTCCTGAGAACTTTCAGCTTCGTTAGAAGCATTCCGGCTTTCTTTTTTTGCGTTTTCTAACTGTTCTTTTAGAGACTCACACCTTCTCTTCACGGCATCTAACTCGTTCTCTAATTGGTTACATTGCTGTCGGTACACCGTAACAACCTTTTCAATGGCTTCGCATTTAGCATTCGACTTGTTCAGTTCTGCTTCAAGGGAGATACACTGTGCTTTAGACTCCTCCAGCTCTTCTTCTAACGTGCTTACTTTCTTTAAAGTTTTCGAAGTGCGACGCTTGTGGAGTCTAGCTGTTTGTTCTCTAGAAATGATGTAAGTTTCGTCACGTTGAATGGCCGAGGTTTTCCCTATTAACCTCCAGCGACGCGCCAGTCGTAAGGCCTCGTAAGCTTTCTCGGTCAGGTCCGGAATAAGTCGTAACACGAGATCATAGTCGTGTATCCTATTTCGTATTCCTATTGGATAAAGTCCTTCGGCACTGGTTCGGCTAAATAACTTCTCGTCAATGGCACCAGAAGTCAGCAGAGCATTCCATTGAGTTAAAACCTTCTCCAGGTCTTTAGGAACGCTTTTGAGGTGCGAAAGTATTTTTTCATTTTGAAAAAAGTCGCTAAGTGGCTGATAAATGCCCTTTCTAAAGCGTTCAAGCAGATTCTCAAAGCTCATACAAAGTTCGTCAAATCGCTGAAGCACATTTGATTCCGGAGAGTTTGATTGACTTTTAGGGACTAAGATTCCGCGGAGTTGAACATTTCTTTCCCATGAGGCTAACTCAGCGACATACCTGTTACAAAACAGACATATATAATGTTAGACATGTTAGGTTGGTGTTCACATGCACACACGCTCAACACGTCAGCTAGTCCGCGCTAGCTACAAGGCAGTGTTTTTGGTCCTGCATGCTTAAATAAAAAAGTTCCATCCTATGAAAATTTAACTTGAAGGTACAACAGCTTCAAACACACCCTCTAGAGATAACTCCTCCAAAGGACCTATGATTCCAGGACTGCCAGCGACGGGTTACTTGTTTAAGTTTACGATACAGCTCCTCAAGAAAATGATCCTTTTCTCTCTCACGTGACAGGGTCTGTATTTGTGTTTCAAAGGCAGAACACTGTTCAGCTAGCCACACTTCACGGGCAGTCTGTGATAACACCTCAAAGTCTTCATACTGAAAAACATAAATCACTTTAGTTTCATTACGCACAATTGCTGATGAGCCCTTGATAGCCTAGTACATAAGTTTTTTTTTGGGGGGGGGGTGTGTGAGGGGAGTTAGGGGATGGGCAGTGTGGAAACTGTGTTTATTCAACACATTTCTGCATGTTGAGCTTCTAAACACAATGCCATCGATTTCTGGGGGTTTTGGTGTATACAGCACAGGCTTTGTACATGAAATGTTCTGAATGCTTGAGAGGACTTATGACATGAACCAGGACAGAAAGGAGGAAGCCAGAGGAAATGGAAAAACTGCAACAAGGCCATTTATGAAAAAAAAGCCTTTTTTATTATCATTTCTTCAAGTGGACTCTAAAAGATACTTTGATGGCTAAAAGTAGTGGCGTTTCATCATGAACACCCTAAATGAGACCAGAATCCTTGATTTATACATCCCCAACCTTTTTATATGCCCCCCCCCCCTCCCCCCGGGTTATGTGTTCAGCTCATCTTGTGGCTTTGCTGCTTGCACAATATTTTTGCAGCTTTACCGCAATATTCTTGCAGCTTCACACTAACTAGTCCCAGGACTATACATTGCCCCCTTGTCATAGTATATTATTTTCTTGGTAGTCTGATGAACCTACAGCCAGATAAGGTCACCGTTTAACTACAGCAGAGGTGTAATCATTTCAGAATTACAAATAACTTTCTCTCATAAGCCACATAATTTACTCACTATCTATTCTGTTGTAGATAGTGAGTAGCCTAGCAGTGTCCAGTTGTGGGCATATGAAAAACATGGAATACGCAAAAATGGAAATGGAATTACGATAACTGGTACTGATGTCAATAATACTTTTCTGTTTCCAGATTATGGAGTCTGTGTTTTCCATCTGCCTGCGGTTGTTAACAAAATGGTGGCCACTTGTGTTTTGAAGTGTTTGTGAAGAAGATTTAGATATTTTACCGACTAGAAGATTTAATCTAAGACAACTGGATAATTCACTCACAATTTCTATATGCATGATAGTTGACTAGGGATAGATATCTCTCGATTTTGTAATCCTAATTGTTAAATAGAGTACATTATTAATTTTGTGCTCAGTTTCTTGGCATTTAAATGTACAGGGAACTTTAACATTGCCCATCTCGATTAGCCTATGCTATATACGGGTAGTGTAAGTTGTATGTTGTAATTTGTAATCATGGCAATAAATAAACTGTAAATAAACTGTAAATAAACTGCGATGTTTGAAAGGCAACTGAAAGGCAACTGACGAGTCCCTTGGCAGGGACTTGTTTCTTTATCCTCTCCCAACACTCTTTCCAAGCCCAGTTTAAAAATTTCCAAAAACTGAGAGTTATCCGGCGGGCAATAACAGGTTCCCACAAGAATTCCTTTCGACTTAGGAAACAGGCCCTCCTTTGATACCAGTGTTTATTACACTGTCGGGATTATCCTGTATAAATATTATGATGATGATGATGTAAGGGTAGCCATTGTAAAATTCTCACACATTTTTCAAGTACAATAAACTGTAAACTGTAAAATACATGTAACTGCATTGAGATATCTACTTTTCCTCATCCAAGACTGTTGAAAAACAAAACCAACAATTGATGTGTATGTAGTTAAAGCCCGCAAATACTTGAGCAAAATACTCACATAATAATCTTTCATCCTGTTATGTTGCAATAGCCAATCCTTAACATCACCTTGAATTCTCTGGATTAAAAAAGAATGAGGTAATGAGACTGAGGGAAATGAGCAAGGATTGAAGTGGATATTAACAGATTTGTAGCATTGTGAGGTTCATTAAATACATACAATCTTGAATCCTGCGCATATCTTAGAATTTATTACATAGTAAAGCTAAATTTTCCAATATAAGTATGACAGATGCTCTGATAGGTTGTTTTTAGGGTTGGATTCTTCCAAATTTTAGTAGTGTGTGCATAACGGAAGGTTAACAACTTCTGCTGCAATCATCTTTGGCCAAATAATTGCCATATAATAAACTAATATTAAGCTCAAACTGTTACACTCTACTCAATCTCGCACAGGAACTACTACAAAACTGCAATGACAACACGTTTTCTCATCGATCCTCGTTTCGTTTTTATTCTCGCCCACGCGTGGGATTTTCGATCCCATAATAATAAGTGACCTGGGGCTGGGCCCAGTCCCTCACGTTCTACTTGTAACACACTCCCCTCCAACAGAAATGTCGTCCCGACATTATAACAGGAAATACAAAACCAAAAAGAACAATGGTTAGGAGGGAGCGTCAGTTCTCGTCATGTTTCAAACTGAATACTTATTGTGGCAGTTCCATGATCCGCAGGTTTTGTCTTTAACAGTTTGTAACTAGAGGGAAAATCCAACACAAATTTCGCTTATGAGTTAAGTCACAGAAGGCGAGCAACAGGTCTGCTTGTCCATGGTTAATACTCGGAGTAATCAGTTGTGACTTCAGGAGTGTTCATTACTGGTTTGTCCATATGGGCTGTGGTATATACTGCAGCTGTGGAATGAATGGGATGTGCGGGGTGCAGTGAACACACCGGCAGTGAGGTACAAGCCAGTTGGCCATGACTTGGTAGGGAAGTATCACCTGAGGGCATTGAATTGCGTTTACTACTGGGTTTAAACGTTGGTACTCGGGTACCCCCATCTGACTGTAAGTCAGAATCCGAGGGGGTCGTCTCTCCCTTCTAGGTCGGGTAGCTCCCTCTAGGTGTTCCTCTGAATCTGAATTGTCACTTTCCTCAGGGGCCATATCAGTCACATCTAGGACGGATGAATTTGGCACTGATGAGTCACCAGTGTCCACTTGTGGGTCAGGTTGGTCCCTGGTATCTGACATAGTGGCACAATCTTCATTATCACAGTGGTCCTGTGGGTCCATAGGAGGGGTGTCTACTTCCGCCGGAAAGGCTATTTCATGGGTGACTGGAGAGGACAGTGTGTTCATCTCATACTCATCATCGGAACTCTCTCCAATGTCTTCAGGCTGAGGTGGCACTCTAGGTCTTAGTTGGGTGGTCTTGGATGATGCTCTCGTTGGTTTAGGCAGTGGTAAAGCATCACAAGGAAGTAGCAAGTTACGGTGTAACACTCGTTGTTTCCCACGGCCAAGTTCTGGCTTTACTCGATAGACTGGACTATCAGATATGCGTTCCTCAACTACATAAATTTGCTCTTCCCAGTGTGAACGGAGCTTTCCAGGTCCTCCCCTTTCTGAAAGGTTTCTAACAAGTACGCGGTCGCCGGGGAGTAGGACTGCTGCGGAAGCCTTCTTGTCGTAATACACTTTACTCCTGGCTGACGATTTCTGGGTGTTCCTAGATGCTAGGTCGTAGGCCCGTCTCATATCTGCTTGCCACGTCTTTACATAGTCCTGGTAATCACCCTGTTGAAGGTCGTTGTCTAGGTCAAACAGCAAATCAACTGGTAATCGTGGGGAACGGCCAAACATCAGGTAAAATGGCGAGAACCCAGTCGTTTCGTGTCTTGTGCAGTTGTACGCATGTATAAGCTTGTTTAAGGAATCTTTCCAGTTCGATTTCTTTTCCTCCGGGAGGGTCCTTAGCATCGAGAGTAACGTTCGGTTCATGCGTTCTACCTGGCCATTGCCCTGTGGGTGGTATGGAGTGGTTCGCGAGCTGGCAACTCCACTGAGACGTTCTAGGTTGTGGAACAATTTGTTTTCAAACTCACCACCTTGGTCGTGATGTATTCGTGCTGGGAAACCGAACCTTGGGATAAACTCATTGTAGATCTTCTCAGCAGCAGTACGGGCCGTCTTGTTGCGCGTTGCATAGGCTTGGGCATATTTGGTAAAGTTATCAACAATCAGCAGTACATATTCATATCCACCTTTGCTCTTGTCCAGATGCAGAAAATCAATGGAAACTACTTCAAAGGGTGCTGATGTCATCAGGTGCATCATAGGTGCTTTCGTGACTGTGTTTGGTTTCTTCTGTTTGATGCATCTGCAACGTTGTGTCACAAAATACTCTATGTCACGGTACATATGTGGCCAGTAGAAGCGGGACCTTGCAAGTTCTGCGACTCTCTCCACTCCAAGGTGTCCCATCTCTGTGTGTAGTTCTTTAAGTACCACTGGGATGAAGTTGTGTGGCAGAACTAATTGTATCTTAGAGCTTGTTCTTCGTCGCAGGATACCATGTTCATCAACTTCCAGTTTCTTCCATTCTCTCATAAGGTTGGTAACTCCATGGGGTTCATTCTTCAGTTGGCCACCACCCGGTTTGATCCCGTGTGTCTTGTAGTAAAGCACGCGGCATATAGCACTATCCGAGTACTGTGCCTCCTTGATTTCACTAGGGCTGAAGGGTTTTAGATTCAGATCCTTTAATGTCGGTTCAGGAGTTGTCAAGTCTGCGGCAATTGCCGTAACCCATGGGATTGTGCCTTTTGCCTGTTCCCTAACTGCTTCCACGGTTGCTTCAAGGACATCTTTGGGTACTTCCTCTGTACAATCGCTCATATACTTGTCTATGTCCAATGGGATTCTTGACAGAACATCCGCGTCAACATTAGTCTTGCCCGGTCGGTACTTGATTGTAAAGTTATAATCCGCTAACTCGGCCACCCACCGATGCCCCGTGGCATTCAACTTTGCTGATGACATCACATACGTTAACGGGTTATTGTCAGTGAAAACAGCGAAGGATGGAGCATAGAATAAGTAATCCCTGAATTTGTCAGTAATTGCCCACTTTAGGGCCAAGAATTCTAACTTTCCTGAGTGCAAGTGGTAGTTCCGTTCCGCGGGCGTCAATGTCCTTGAGCCATAGCCAACAACTCTCAATTTCCCCCCTTGTTCTTGGTAGAGCACCGCCCCAAGTCCTTCGCTTGAGGCATCCGTGTGCAGTACAAATGGTCGTTCAAAGTCAGGGTAAGCCATTACCCCTGGCTGCATAAGAAGTTCAATTAGGAAGTTTAATCGCTCTTGGTGTCGTTCATTCCACGGGATTTTGTGATTTGATGACGATTGTCCTTTCGATGTCGGCAACTTCCACTTGGGGTGCTGTTTCTGTCCTTTAGCTCTGCTGGGCTGGTCACTGCATTCTTTAACTGAAAGTAGGTCATAAAGGGGTTTGGCTAATCTGGAGAAGTCGCGAATATATTGGCGGTAATAGCTTATGAAACCCAGGAGTTTGCGCAATTCACCAACAGTTCTTGGTTTAGTTTCCTTAAGGGCTGCCACTGCTGCAACGTCTGCTGAGTCCATCGTGTAGCCATCTGCTGAGACTATTCTGCCTAAGTAACGAACACGGGGCTTGAACAACTCACATTTCTTTGGCTTCAGCTTGATACCATACTCCTGCAAACGTTTAAGTACCTTTCGCACATTGTCTACATGCTCAGAAAATGTCCTACTGTACACCAGGACATCATCAAGATATGGAATACATATTTCATCGCGGAGACCTTCTAGGCATTTCTCCATGTACCTCTGGTAAGCTGCCGGTGCATTTTTAAGGCCAAAAGGAATCCGGTTCCACTGGTATAAACCCCAGGGGGTGATGAACGCTGTTAGATGTCGGTGTTCTTCTGCTACGAATCCTTGATGATATGCCTTTCCTTGGTCTAACACTGAAAAGTAAGTGTTCCCACTGAGACTATTCAGGATGTCTTGGATGCGAGGGATGGGCTGGCGGTCATCCTCAGTTTTGCTGTTTAACTGCCTATAGTCAACACATAGTCTCAGACTGCCATCTTTTTTTCTCACACACACCACTGGGGAAGAGTAGGGTGACTTTGAGTTGCTTATCCAACCACGATTGATCATATCCTGCAAGTGTGACTTTACCTCTTCGTACAAGGGCTTTGGAATTGAATTGTATGTTTTTTGTACTGGGACGTCATCTCTCAGGTTGATTTCCAATTTCAAATGTTCGGCACATCCAATGTCACCATCATCTATAGCGAAGGCCCCGGATTCTTCCCTCAACATCTCCTTGACAATCACCCGTTGCTCACTTGACAAATGGCTCAAGTCAACTGGGGGAGTCCACTCTGCTTTACTTTGTTCAGGCTGACTTGGCTCCCGCTCACAACTGGTTGCCTCACTCCAAGTTTCACCTTCCTCTTTCTCTTGTTTCTGTTCAGCTTCGACTGGCAGTGGCGTGACGGACTGCACTAACTGTATAGTGCCCAGTTCTGTCCGCCTACGTAAGGTCATCTCTCGTTCGGTGTTGTTGCATACTGGAACATACATTCGGCTCGAAGACCTCGGGGAGATTCGGTGGAGACAGCCCTGAACTTCTAGCCCCTCAGGCCACGCCCCTTCCTCTTTGGGCTCAAACACAACAGGCAAATCTTCTTCTAGTAGTCCAAAGTGTACCTGACATTTGACTCTCACAGTCTCTCCCGGTGGAACACGTATGTCTTGTCTGCCGACTCTGAGCATACCGGTGTCAGCTTCATCATCCATACTTTGGATGAAATTAACCAGCGCTCTTGCTTCGCCCTCTTTCACAGATGGGAACGAGTCATTCACTATTCGGGGCAATAGGCTGGTTGTGTTGGGGCTACTACTCCTCTTAATGACCTCTTCAATGACATTAAAGCCGATGATGGGATACTCCTGATTATCTTCACTTCCTATTAGTATGGGTACTGTCAATGGCTCCGAGTACCCGTCCTCCCCAACCAACTGGAACTCCACCTCAATCCAGCCATCATATGCGATTTTTGTACCGTTCACGGCCTGGAGATTTAATCCATCTTCCCCCAATAACTCGCTTATGTCTCTTACTGGCTCGTTTGGTAGGTTAATTTCTTTCCAATGTTTGGACACAACACAAACTTGAGCTCCGGTATCCCACAGGGCATCCACCTTTTCCCCTTGAATCAAGCAGGAAACCACACATTTTCTTCCCACTAATTTGGTGAGTTTAGAGCGTTGTCTCGGGGTTAGGTGGGAACTGAACGACGTTTTCAATGTTTCAACACTTGCCCTTTCCCTCAGTTCAACTTCGCTAATGGCTTGACATAGTTTCTTATGCTTCTCCCAATGTTCCCTTTGACAAACTTTTGAACAATAGTGGCTAGTATGGCACTGTGAACACCGCAAGTATTGATGTGCCCAATCCTCCCTCTTTCCACAGTTCATGCATTGTTGGGACTGCTCATGAATCGGGGGGGCTGCTCCTTGTCCCGTGGGGGCAACCCTTGTCTGTTTCCCTGGGGGCTTGCTGAGTTATAGCCCCTTCGGCTTGACCTTAGGCATTGGTAACTGAAGTGGCCGACATCACCACAGTTGAAACAATGGTTGCAACGGAAACCCCTTCCTTGTCTTTCACAATTCCAGCACCCTCTAGGGCGAACCCTCCCTTGCTCTACAGGGTTGTACTGTGGGTGAGGGCTAGCGCGGCTTTGTTGTTCCATGCCCTCCCGGATAGCAGCCAATTCCGCTTTCAACTCTCTAACTTCAGTAAGAAGGTTAACTTTTGGTGGCTTTTCTGGGGTTTTACCTTCAACTGAGGCATGGCTGTCATCATGGGTGGCCAATTGAGCTACAAGCTGTGTGGGGGTTCGGTTTGTGAGCTGGTCATGACGGGAACCAAGCTTCTGCATTCTTTCTGTTTCATTACTAACTGCTGCATTCAATTTCTCAAAAAGTTCTTCATCTTCCACTTGGGTGTTTTGCAGGCATGGTTTTATCTCCATTTTAATGTTATCATTCCGTAACCCAGTTAATAATGAATGCAGAAACATGCACTGTACCAGCTTTGGGTCATACTTCAAATCAGATCCTGCTTCTTGAGATGCAAACAGTACTTTCTGCTTTAGATCAAGGAGGCGAACAAGAAAGTCCTGAGGGGTCTCCCCAGCTTCCTGTACTGCCGAACTGAGCAGCTGATACATTTCCGTAGCCCCCCTTTCTTGGTAATGTGACCGGAGTATTTTACGTAATCTGGCAAGATCTAGATCGGGCTTACCTTCCAAGTAGCTCCTCAATCTAAGGCCTGGATTGATAGCTCGAATAACAGCCTCGACAATTTCTTCTTCTTTATAGCCCCGTTTCAATCCAGCGTTAATTTGGTGAGCAAGACTGGTAAAGCTCAAGCGATCTTTCTGACGTGAATCTCCAATCTGTCCCGATATTTTAAATTCCTTCCTGAACGGTGGAATCGCTGTGGTTTCTTTAGGCGTAACTGCATTTGTGCTTGACTTGACAGCAGACTTCTGATCCACATGTTCGGTTTTCACACCACCCTCTTGTTCACTCTTCGCGTCCTTCGTTGCCGGTTTCTTTTCTTTAATTGTTTCTCTGAGATTCGTTAGTGCTTCAGTTCCGAGTTCTTCGGCGTCTAAATATTTCGTTAGGATTTGTATTAACGCCAGGCGTCCTGTATCCGTCTCTTTAACTTCGATATGTAGCCCCGCACAGATTTCTCGAAGACTCGCTTCGCTAAGCTGACAAATTGCTGTTCTCACCTCTATCTGAATCTCTTCGACGACTTCTATAGACATTTCGGTGGTTTCTTTATCACGTCGGGGTCACCAAATGTTACACTCTACTCAATCTCGCACAGGAACTACTACAAAACTGCAATGACAACACGTTTTCTCATCGATCCTCGTTTCGTTTTTATTCTCGCCCACGCGTGGGATTTTCGATCCCATAATAATAAGTGACCTGGGGCTGGGCCCAGTCCCTCACGTTCTACTTGTAACAAAACCTTTAAATTTTACTTCAAAAATATCTCAAACTACAATCTTTGCTGTTGCTTCCCCAGCAACACAAGGTCAATAATAGAAAATTAACCTTGATATAAAAGTTCATTAATTTTCTTGTTAACTACATCACAGATCAACATTTCACAGCTACAATTTTTTTTTATTATTATTTTGCTTCAACTGTCAAGTGATTTGCAACTTTTCTAGCAAGAGAATGCCAGGTGCTTATTACTAGCAGCTTATTGTATATTTATCCTAAACTCATAAGATATATTTAACCACCTGTTGAATCAGGCAACAGCAAAACATAATTGTCACAATTTCCCATCCAAACTATTTAGGAACATTAATCTATCATTTTTTTCAGTCATCAACAAATAAATGATTTTTAGCAGTACAGAGATCTATATATGCATCCTTGTTTTCAATGTAGGTAACATGAGAAGCAAAGCAGAAAACTACAGTACATGTAACTAAAGTAAAGACAACATTATTGATTAAGGAAAACATTTGGATTTTTTTGGCCTGAAATTCAAATTATAAATGTTTCAATTTTTGTTTCCACAAAGTTCTCTGTATAGGATAAAGCTACGTTCCACACCCGGTTAGCCTTCACACTCCCACTCATGTCTCTGTTTGTGGTTTTGTTTTCAAATATTTCTATAAATATACAAATTCAATGGAAAAGAGACCAGCTAACCACACCCTGTCTTGTCTGAATTATTTGCATAAGATGGGTGTGTCACTTGATTTCTTACAAACTAAATAGTCAGTGAAAAAACAATAATTTCTTACTCACATTATTTTCCTGATCGATCTTCTTTTCATAAGTTCCACTTTCGCCCAGAATTACAATATCTTTCCTAGTCAGCAGAAAAAAAATTACCCCATAAATGTTTCCATTGAGTTGAGGCCATCAGACTAAACTAGCCCAGATAGCTACATTCAACAGGTGCTAAATTAAATCAGAGGGGAAAGTAATTAACATCAAAAAACAAAGAACAAAACTTCTGAAACCCATGTTGATGCAGCATTACATACACAGAAAATATGTATCATGATTAGACACAGTTCCTTTTTTTCTTATTTGTCCACTGGAAAAAAAATACTGAAAACATTGTAAATATTTAATGGTATCAAAACACACAAAAAAAATTCAGGTGGAACAAAGGAAATCTCTGGTGACTCAGATATTGAAACAAAGAAATTTGTACATCACTATACCAAAACAATAAGGTTACAAAAAATCCCCAAGAAAAAAACTGCTCACTACCTCTGTAATTTTACACTGGATAAATATGTTCATGTACATGAACGATTTTCTTCAGTTTTGAAACAAATTTTATTCGGACCATTATTCATTTGAGACATACATTAGCTGTCAAATTTGCATATTCTTCAAAGCAGAAAAAGTAAACAACAGCTCAAGTATTTTTCCATCGTAACAAAATTAAAATTAAACATAAATTCTTCCACCAACCCTTAGTTTCATCCGTCAAGGATAGAAAAAATCGCCTCAGGGGCAGAATCTGAAGACAGTGGTCCTTCCTCATTGCTTCCTCGTGCTCGATTCCAGTATGCTTGCACCTGTCAAGCAGAGAAGGGTGCACATCTTCAACGAACCACAGATCTACGAAAGCGATAAGACCCAGTGATAATGGCACACAGATGCGATGAAAACTACTGTAGATTAGCACAGTTCATAGCCCCAATGTAAATGTAACAAGCACGAATTTCACGCCCTTTCACTTTCAAGGCGCGTGACATATTCACAGTTACTGTGTTAGTTTTGGTCACACAAAAATTGGACCAAGGTGTGATCACACTTTGATCGAAACTAGATCTGAGCCAAACGATTTAATAGCTTTCAAACGGGCACTATAAACAGACATCTTGGGTTTCACCTCACTGACGAATTCGGTAAAACACGCACACGGGACACGGAAGCTTGTTTCATGATGTTTAACTTACTTTTTAGTTCTCTTCGCTAATAGCACTGAAATGCGCAATAGTCTTTCGCGTTTGAAGCACTACAACAGATATCGCAATTGCTTAAGCTGTTTTCCCAATCATAGTCATGGTCCTTTATTAAATTTCGAAAAATTTTCCTCGACCGGAAAAGCCTAAACCGCTTATATGTGCAATACATCTTTTCGATCCTTAGATGTAAATATAGTTTCGAACGCAATTCACTAGTTTCAAGTTTGCTGTTTCAAACGCATGCTCTCACGTTTAAGCTCAATAAAACAGGCGAGAAGTTTAATTCCACTTAACTGGCACGACAATTCCATCTACGTTCAAAATACGAGCCCACAACCATAACAAAGGATTGATAGTTCAAACTACTGTATAGCGAAAAATTTCCGATCAAGCCAAAAAAAGAAAACTTAACTAGTTAGATGTGACTTGTATTCGCGCTTAATCATTAAAACGCTAGGAAGTTCAGGATTGATCGCCTTACCTGAGAAATTCAGAGACTAACTAATATAGTCGTCTTGTTTTGGTTTGTGAAGTTTATTCACTCGCGACTCATTCATGTTCTAGGCCTTATTAATATTCAGCATAAATATTTAACACGTCACGCGTGCTCAACAGGTGGCTATTTACCATTCGTGGCCACGTAGACATGGCGTTGACAGATAACCCTTGTTAGAAGCTATAATAATTTTTCTCCTTAGCTTCCGCCTTAACCTGCACCACATTTGCAACGAGATCAAAATGTTGATACGTTTAAATGTAATTATAAGCATGTGTGACGGTGTCGAAACTCGGCGACTTGCACAGTACAAGTTGTACTCCAGGCTTGTACTCTTGGAAGCGCGTGCAAAGAAATCAACGCCAATCTTTGTTGTCCATATATTTGAAATAGATCCTTCATATAAAATATGCTTATCACTAACTTTTTTTTCAGCAGATCCAGGTCTAAATGCAAGATTTAACGTTTTAGTCTGTACGGTCACGCAAAAAAACCCACGTAAGCTTCAACATTTTCAGATAAAACGTCACTGTTAATATCCATGTTAATGAATCATCTCAATATTTTTGATACCAAAGAAAGGGTATAAGCCCATATCATTAATTTTCCGTCGATGAATTGTCACAACTCACCACAGCTGACTCCCCTCACTACCTCACGGCTTTGTGCTCTTGTCACAGGCTTGTTCGTCCGCCATTTTTGAACACAACATCGGAGCAAGCATAATACATAGCTTCTGATTGGGTCAAACAGTTTGTCAAAAAAGTAGCCAATTAGAATTTGCGTTATGTATCCGTCATATTCCCGCTTGTTTCTATGCAACGAAAGCCGGACCGTAAATCAATTATGGCGGCCAATTCAGGCTAAAAAAATATGCAATATATCTTTTCGAAATTTAGCTGTTGTAACCAACTAATCATTTGAAATAGACTGTAGAAATTGAGTTAAGGGATCAGTTATGGAGGGAACTGTCGCAGGTGTGAGAATTGTTCCTCCGGTGGTAGAATTTTTCGATGCTGAATCAGACGTGGTGCACCAAATGACCCTGACAGTACAAAACCTGAGCAAGTCTTCGAAGAGCATCAGATTTCATGGACCTGCATCGAACGTAAGTGGTTTGTGATCTTCAACCACATGTACTCGCTTAGTTATGTTCTGACATTTATATCTGGATTCTTGCAAAGTCACCCAGTGACATGAGTGCAAGTTTATATTGCAATGAACATTTAAGCTTGTAAGTTTCTCAACTCAACAAATTATAGACATGTAAAGTTATGCAGAAAGTGGCATTTTAACCATTCGTATAGTCAACAGTGAAGGAGTTTTTGGAAAGAAGGTAAGAGCGATCCTCAGTTTCATGTAGTGATATCGAAAACTATAATTACGTGGTTTCACTTGGAGAATAACACCGGACCTCACACTTCTTATCTTTAGCTCACTAGTGTACTTGTTCATATGCTTGTGTACCCGGTGCTGCTAAAAACCCCTTGAGACAGCCTGCTGTTAAAAACCCCTTGATCAGCCTCTAAAATAACATACTGATGCCATGTACATGGTGCTATATACCATTCAGGCGTTCCCCTGGGGTTCCCCTGTATCCCACCCTTGCAATGTGCAGGAATTGTCCAGCACAGGGAATACCCTAATTTTACCTTTTTCATAGGTCAGACTCTCAGAAACTTAATATATGTATTTTTGATTGTCAGTGTTTCCGATTAAAAGTGAAAAATCCAGATCACGCTATTGCACCCGGACTGGAGGTATCAGGTCTGGTGGAATATTACACCACCAAGGCAGAAGACGCTCAGGACAGAGTTATACTCGTGGTTGACAATGACGTTGTTGAAATTCCTCTTGTTGCGTTAGTATATGTACTATAAGAACTTTGATTGAACTAAATTAAATAAATATGCTGAATCTGGCATATTGGGTGGTTCCAAAAGATATCCATACCATACCTAAATATAACATACCAGTTTTCTGTTCATTAGAAGTTTTAGGCAGTCAAACAGGAATTCCGAAGGGTCTGAAAATTGGAAATTCCAGAGGGGATGATTGGTTAATGATTTTGGATTTCGGAGGGCCTGGGGGGTAGAGCATTTTGGAATTTCCGAAGGCATAGGGAGATTAATACGTTTATGCTGATGATGGAGGGTATGGATATTTTCTGGAATCACCCATTTTATATGAGTTGGCCTTCAACCACATCTGAGACACCACAAATTATGCCTGTGAACAGGTCATTTTTGTTGACCAGACCAGGGCTCAAAAAAAAAACTTGAATTCCAGCTTGCCCTCAGGACAAGTATTCCTCAAATATTGCTTGCCCTGGGCAAGTCTTAGTTTGTTCTTTTAATGATTTAGTTGACAGATGACTTGCCTGATCCCTTGCCCATCTGGCAAGTGAGAAATGATACTTGCCTTACTTACCCCAGATGACTGGACAGCACTTTTTTCAAGCCCTGTTAGACTTCATTTAGATAACTAATCTGTCCCCCAGGATGCGTGAAATTGCATCTCTGGTTACCCTAAATTTCAACATTTTCCACAGAGCATACCCCTGGACCTCACTAGTAACATGGTTCTTCAGGTCTCACCATGGTCCTTCAGACTAAAATAGTACTGCCTGTTTATAAATCTCCTGTGGCCTGTTAAAATATGTGCTGAGAACCCTGCTAATGGTCACCAACAACAAAAGTCGTCATTTATATTCCCAACAGGTATACTCCTTCCCCACAGTTGGAACTGAGTGGTCCAGCTGATTTTGGTGTAACAGTGGCTGATGGCAAAGTCCTAACACAGGAAGTTTTTGTTGTAAATGAAGGATCCTTAACAGGAGAGTTCAAAATAAAGTACAATGGTAATCAACCAATCACAATTATGCCATCTGGTGGCATTATCAAACCAGGAGCAAGGCAATCCATTAAGGTGAGCTTTATTTCTATCATAGATATACTTAAAACCCTCCAAACGCCAGTCGAGAGTGCTCTTTCATCAACCTTTTCAGTTCCTAAACTGAAACACAAACATTATGCAAATCATTCTGTGCATATTTGGAGTGACTCTACTCTATTTGTACATTTTTTAAAACTAAAACAAATTCAGAGAGTAATTTAACTATACAATAGATGTATATGTACAGTATAAATATTAAGACAATATATGTACCAATTATGTTATGATGAACATAGGAAGGTTGTTACCTGTAAACAGTAATGAAAATAATGTTCAAAGGGTAAAGCGGTAATTGAAAAGTTTAACAATAACTTCATTTTCCACTTTGTACAGGTTGAGTTTATCAGCAAGACTGCAGGGAAGCTTGATGAAGAAGCACAGTAAGTGAAAACTGTTGATGAACCATGGTTAACCAAGGAAGATAAGCTTTCTGCAGTGGGCAGTTCCTCTTTTAGAGTGAAACTAACTTTTGAAACTGGTTAATGGGTCACTTGAATGTGACAAATTAAAACCAGATTATGAAACTAAAGCTTTGACTCTAGGAACAAACATTACTTGCTTAAATTCAAGAGCTTGTCAGATCGCCTTCACCAGTGAACAATGCAAATACTCTGTTTTTCTATAGAGTGAAACTAGAAGGGCAGTCTCCAACAACTCTTCAAATCATTGGTAATGTAGTTGAGAGATCCCTGGAGCTATTGACATTGGACACAGAGGAAAATGTACAAGCAATTAATTTTGGTTCAACTTACTATGGCACTGACCAAACGGAGTGTTTTCTTATTTATAACAATGGACCAGATGTCACTAACTTTGTTGTTATACTGGAAGAAGGTGGAGAGGGTCAAGAAGTGGTATGGAAATCCTTTCTGTTTCAGTCTAAAAAATAATGTTTTAATAAGTTCTACTCAATGATTTCATTACATTTATGTCAGTGATAGGTCTTAAAACATAAATAATTCCCTTTCTCTGCATTGCCTGTGTGCCTGACAATATGCCAATATATTTATGGAGATATAATTATTGTCAATGAGTAGTTAAATAACTGTTGAGTAATGAAGTAATTGAAGTCCATTTTGAGTTATAATTGAATAATAATCATTTCTGCTCTCTTAATGCCTATCTGATTAATATTCCATACCCGTAGGGTGTTGACTTGACCAAGAGTGCAACAGCTGTGTTGCTGTCTCAATCAAATTCTCAAGATCTTGGTTGTGCTAATGACTTGACAACACTGGTGACAGCCTTGCCTAGTCAAGGCATCCTTTACCCACAAGAAAAAAGAGAGATTCACTTTAGATTCAGTCCAAGATACACCAAGTCTAGCAGAGGTTGGAACGCTGGTGATCAGCCACCTCCAAGGAAAGATTACACCCTTTTCATGCATATAGAGACTGTGGGTAGCATTGCTGGTATCTCTGATAAGTCTATAGGTGGATATGGCACTGGAGGTGAGAGCAAATTCTGATAGTAATAAGAGAGTACACTTAAAAGGTTAGGTTATATTGATATTGTTTTATTATAGGTCTTGATGTACTTTGACATAAATGTGCTCTGCATACTGCACACTGTAAATCTCATTCGTGTGTCACAATGAGGTGACTGGTAATTGTGTTTTACTTACTAGAAATTTACCTTTCTAATTTAATCTGACATTTGCAACATTTGGTGAGACATAAGACTGATGTCCAACAATTATTGTTATTGTTAACTGTAGCATCATGAAAAGTGACAACTGTTGATGGCAAACGTAATGAATATGTATAGATACTTGCTGTCATTTTAGTGAGAACGGATATTCATTGAAGAGGAGTTGTATAGTGCAGTGAAGAATATTTTCAAAGCTGTAGTTAAAGCTGCAAGCCAGATATCAAGAATTTGTCTGTGAACTCCTGATGTGAATTGTTTGATCTTTTCCAGGCTCCAGAGTTGAAGTTGCTGTTGTCGGTACAGCTTTACCAGTACTGCTATCTATATCACCCAGCCCTGTGTTCAAGTTTGGAGATTGTACTGCTGGTGAACAAATTGATGCCCTCTGTACTGTAAACAATGAATCTGCAAGTTTACCACTGACGTTTTCTCTCCATTCTACGGCACACTTCCATTTTTCTCTGTCACAGGATTACATCAATCCTGGACAGTCAGTGGATGTGTTGTTGACCTTCAGACCTAATCAGATGGGTATCTTCAAACCTGTAGTTTCATTGGACGTTCTAGGAGGCATTGTAGAGCAGTTTTCATCCGATGGTGGTGATCCCTCTGCTGTTAGGTACATGTAGGATGCACACGATAATTTGTCCATTGTAACAGGGTGCAAAGAAAACCATTCTTTCTAGATTGCGCTTCAGGCAACATGTCACTATAATATACTTGCACAACAGCCATTTCAATAGCTCCCTAAAAGATTTCCTACTGGTACAATTAATTAGTTAAAAATTAAAACAACAATTTCATCTGTCACAGCATTTCACTCAGTAATTTGAATTTTCTCAAATTCTACCCTCAAACAATTCACTTGCCCATCTGGCCAAGTGTTCAAAGAATAGAATGATCAATGCACTAGTGTGACCACAATATCCACTAGCCCTCTACTAGCAGCTCTAACAAAGGTGTTATTTACAATTGAGAACTGCTCAGATCTTTTATTTTGGCAAGAAACTGGGATTATTTCATACAACCTTTTATAGAATGTTGTTCTAGTCAAGAAATTACATGTACTCAGCTGTTTTACCTATGTATGTAATTAAATGTACATACTAACATAAGGCTTTGCTTATAATAGGATGATACCAATTTATACAACTCCTCTATATCTTCATGGCACTGGCACCAGGACAACAAATTATCTTAAGACACAGCCACCAGCCGGAGTACCACAGATTGCACACCCAAATGATCGGGCAACCAGCATTCGACCAGCAAAGAAGGATGAAAATGTCAAGTTAGTTTCTATTATGATCTCTTTTACTCATGTGTAATTATACCGTCCTGTTATTCCAGCTGTAATGCTCTACTTGATTTGGCTGCTAGTATTGTAATATTTTGATTTCATATAAAGATACTTGATCAATTTTAGACTTCTTGGGATTCTATGTGACACCCTGAATAGTGACACCATTGACAATAGACTATTATAAAAATTGAACGTTAAGACTGTACAAGATCAAAATTCTGAGTTATGATTCACAGGTTCTGAACACCTCTCACATAAAACCCTGACAAACAGGGAACTGCACCACTACTGACTAGGAAGCATTGTTTCACCCCAGGGAATATACATGTATACATTGTAGTCTAGTTTTGTTCCCTAATTTAATATTCTAAACCATTCCATGTTTTTTTTTCAGAACGTTATTCACTGGAATCGAGAGATATACATTTGTGGATCCAGATTATGCTTTTACTGATCAGGAAGAACAACAAAGAGTGGAACACGAACAAAAGTATCTGGACTACATAGCAACATTGAGACAAAATAGACAGGCTGACAAGAAGAGAAGGTACAACTACTAACATTGGGATATTTCACTTGAAGCGAGAAATCTCTTTCAGCAGCAGTATGTAGGAAAGACAGTTTACGTTTGGACAAGTTTAGATGATCAGAAAATATTTGTTTGGGTGCTTATTGTACCTACTTTTATCTTTTCAGTGATTTTCACCGATATAATAATGATACAGATTTAGGAATGAAAAGTGGCATAGGTTTAAAACCTCCACAGATTTCAACAAGAGAACTTAAATCCCCAGAAACAAGTAAGTTGGGCTTAGTTCCTAATCCTTTCATATCCAAGAGGGCTTCGATCTAGTTAATTTTTCCTAACAACATCAATACAGTGGAGAGCAGGCAGGTTGTGAGAACAAGAAAATAATAATTAATAACTCTGAATTGTTGGGATGTTGTGGTTGTTGCAGTGACCAGGGTCTTTTATCTGTACCCCAAATGGGCAGAACTAGCATCAAATGAAAAGTAGGTCCTGACCTGGAGATATAATAACCCTTATTATTCTTTAATAACTATGTTCTACTGACACGTCATTCTATTTAGTTTCGTAAAATTGACTTGAGTGCACTTGTTCATTTATTATCTTTCAGCCAAGTGACCATTGCACGTATCATTAATCAGCATAGTACACGCATTCTTCAAGGTTGACCTAGTAATAAATGTTTCATTTTGCCAAGCTTCTATCTTTTTTGGACTGGTCTTATTTATGTCTGACTA
Organism: Orbicella franksi; assembly: GCF_964199315.1. NCBI lineage: Eukaryota > Metazoa > Cnidaria > Anthozoa > Scleractinia > Merulinidae > Orbicella > Orbicella franksi. The sequence continues at coordinate 1,301,144 of NC_138147.1, read as the reverse complement.
GATCCCAGGGAGTTGCAGTGCAAGTGATCCTCAAAGTGATCCTCTTGCTACTGATAAAATACTAAGTAGTATGATGACATATTTTATACTGTGATCTAATTTTGATAATTGTTTGTTTATTATGCAGCTTCTTGCCCTGTTAGTGATGAAGTGAAGTTATTGAGTTCCTTGACACTTTCAGCAGACAAGTCTCAGACACTATTAAAGCCGGTGAGTAAAATAAGATATGAGTTGCACTAAAAGGTAAAAAAAATGTGCTGAAAATTTGGTCACTTTGTTGTTAAAATATGATTATAACTGAGACATGTTCTCTAAATATAAATTATTGGACACGGTGATTGTTTGTTACATATGTTCCAATCCCTTAATACATTTCTGAAAGATGTTGCTTCCTTTTGATCATGCATTGTAAGTCAGGGTTTTATTGTTGTTAAATTGTAAACAGGCAGTCTGATTGTTCCCTTTGCATTTTGTTCTGTACAGTTGAGTGATGGCTTGAATGCTGTACCCATGACAGAAAGGGAGAAGCGTGAATGTTCCTTAGTGCTGTCTCCTCAGCAGCTAAAACTTGTAGATATAGGTAATGCCAATTAAAATGTATACATACAAGTCATGTAATTATCAGGAGGTCAAGATGCCTAAATGGCCAAAAAAAACTATGTTGGCTGCCTTTAAGTTGCAACGTGATCCAAACAACATTGATTTTGCAGTGTTCATTAGTTTGTGTTTTTATTTTTTTATGTAATATATCAAAAGCAAAAGACCATGTTTGACTGCTTTTCCAAACAATGATAACCGGGTTGAAAATACTGACGATGCATAGCAGAGTATTTTTAAATAACTTCGCCAAATTATGTTCAGAAATGTGTTCAAACACAGTCTTTTTTATCTGATATATCTTCTCAATTATCAAAACTATAACTATAAAGAAAACAGAGAAAGAAAATTGTTGAAAATCCATTCTTAATAAGATTAGGTATTCAAACACAGCTTTTTGAATTATTAATGAGTTTGAGAAATCATTTCCCAAAATTAATTTCTTCATGGCCCTCCCTCCTCTTGACAACAAGTTTTTACTCAGTTTTGTGGGAATCAAAAGGTGAAGGAATTTAAAGTTTAATTGATATGTCACCAACTCTGAGCCAATCTGGAAAAAGAAGCCAAAGGATTAAAACAGGTGGAATCTGAGCTTGACTGCTCCTTTGCTGGTTTTATTAGATACTTTGCTACTGAGACAAAGCACTAGCACAAGGAATCCCACCAGTTACACAGGCAAAATAAGCCAACAGCAACAGGGGTGAATTTCATACATGGTGTTGAAATTTGAATTCCAGTAAATTATTGATAAGCACTTACATAGAAAATTATTTTTAGTGGTTTGTTAGTTTTAGCTGTTTATTACTAACCACATTTGTCTCACACTTCAGCCAAGTGCATCCTAAAGATGATTATTCTGCACAGCTGATTGAGCTACAGGTGTCTGTAGTTAATGAATCAGATAATAATAACTTAGATTGGTCTAACCAATGTGTTTAATTTTCAGGCCCCTCTTTGATGGACTTTGGTCAAGTCTGTCTGCGATCTGTTAGCAGTAAAGACCTCATGATTGTTAACAACTTGAACAGTTTCATCCATGTTGTGGTTGAGGTGGGTGCAGAGTGTCTTTTCTTGCACCTCATGCCTCTATGTTAGTTCAACATCTCCTTTTTTTTCTATGGTGTAGTTTTTGTTACATATATTTGATTTTTTGATATCAAATTGTAGATTGATTGTCGAGAGCTTCGTCAAACATCTCCCTTGTCACAAGTGGTACCACCCAGCTCTGTGGCGAAGCTGGTTATGATGTTTGAATCAAATGTGAGAGGAAGGTTTGAAAGGTAACAGATCTTTGATTAATGAATGCAAGAACTGACTGGTGAATGTTACAATCAGTTGGCAGTTGTACACTTGGCATCATGCTCAAAAAGTATATAAATGTACTTTAGAGCAGAGCAAAACACAATGACAGGTTCTTTTACACTTCACTAAATATTTTTCTTGTCAAATCAGCCTTTGTTGCCTGACCTAAGTGGAATATTCTCCTCACATCTTTACTATTTTTTGATATTTTTAGGAGTATAGACTACAGCATTAATGGTTATCATCAGCAGCACATTGTGGTCCTGGCAGAAGTTGTGTCTGTTGCTTTGGAGCTATCATCTGATGAAGTTGTACTTAGATCCTCTCCTGGCCTCTTAGCTGATTCAGGTAAATGACATTAGTTCATGCTGGACTCTGCTTTCTGTTTGCTATAAATATGGGTTATTGACCAAATGTGAGGTCAAGATGGCTGGATATTGGTCCAGTTCTTTTTTTTGCGAGTTTCTGGACCAAGACGGAGTCAAGGTCCATGAACTCGCCAGAAAAGAACGAGGCCAATATCAAGCCATCTTGACCGAACAAGCTTGGTCAATAAAGGATTTATTATGTGACTTTCGGGGGAAATTTTTCTAGCAGGACTGTGGGTAGTCCTGAGCAGGCAAGATAGCGCCATTTTGCCCGCTCAGGTAGCCAATCACAGCCCAGGATTTGATTCATCTTGCCCGCTCACGGAGCTAGCCATATAATGATGCTAGTTACTAGTGTGTACTCTTTGCTGGCATACTATTAAAAAATATAGAGTAAGCTGCCTTTTGATAGTTAAAACCTAACTCCTAACACAACTGAAGAGTTTTGACATGTTGACCAACATGTGTGTTGAATATATATTTGTTATAATCTGCCAGGTCTTCGAGGCTCCATCACACTGTTAAACAAAAGGAACTACCCTGCAGAATTTTCTTGGTCACCTGTTGTGGATGAAAAGGGCACAGCATTCTCCATTAGACCATCAATAGGTACGAGAGTTAAGAATGTACTTCCAGAGTATATAGAGATCCAGAATTTTTTTTATCAAAAGTGAACTGTAATACAGTGTATGATCATGTAAAAAATATATTTCTTAAAAGAAATTTGCAAGAAGAGAGAAAATTGAACTATTATCTTGATGTACCACCCACAAGTATGAACTAACATTACAAAAAGAGATCATTCAGGTTAAAGAGCCAGGATTAAGAGTCATAGAATTATTGATAGCCCCCACAAAGGAGACAAACTGACAAGAATCTTACTGTGTTTGTCATTGTAGGAACTGTTGATGCATTTACTAGCTTGGAATGTGAGGTTGTTTATCAACCAACATTTTCAGCCCCTGAGGAAACTGATTTCCTTGTTCATGTAACTGGAGGGAGTGATCTGAAGCTAAAATGCGTGGCTAAGGTACAAGCTATATAACAATCATCCTCGGACGGAATGCTGTTTATTTATTTGAGAAAATATAAATGTTGTTATTGTTGTTGTTAAGTGTGGCAAAGTACTCGTGGTTTGTTTAACCCCACAAAATTAACTTAATCCCCGGCTCCACCTTCTACAACAGACACGTGCCCTGGGCAGACTTAGATGTTTTCCCAGACACCCTGTCTAAGCGGATGTACCGGTATATGCTGAAGTTTAAGGTTGTTGAGAAGCCACATTAGCCACAAGTTAACGTGAAGTATTGAGACATTCCTTGCACTCCACGCATTAGTTACCATTACACGATCCACTACACTGTACACTTGCTGAGGTGGTGATGAATTGTCAAAAACAAAAATGCAATCCCTAACTTTCAAATACTGTATTGATTTTTTAGCTTGGCTCTGCTCACTGTGCGTTTGTAGAGAGAAGGCTTCTGTTTGGTTCAGTACCTCTTCATTTAACTACAGTGAAGACAGTGTCCCTTAAAAACACTGGTCATAACCATGCTTGCTTTGAGGTTTGTACTTGACTCATTGCTCACAAGACTTAAACAAACATCCCTGTCTCCAAACAAATCAAGGTCAGCTAATTTCTGGCTGCCAACCTTGGTATGAATACAGAGTCACCAATCAAAACAACGCTAACCCAACAAACTCTGCATGAGCAGGGCTAAAGAAAAATAATATAACGAAGCATGGTTTTTCGTCTAGGCATTTTATTATAGAAGGAAACATCACATTAAAAATGTTGTGGGAGTTACTTTACAGCAATCAAATACTAAGCTCTTGATTTGTAATGGAGCTCATTGTTTTTCAGGTTATTGACACTCATCCTATCCCTGGAATGGTCATCTCCCCTAAGGAAGGAGTTGTCCCAGTTGGAGGAACAGCAGAACTTAAGGTAATGTTTAGGGAGCTCAAGGACATATTTCACCTTTTAACTGAAAAGTCTGGGGATATCCATGACAAATTAATGGTTCACAACATCTTCAAATATTGTGGTGCGCATCTTTAGGTACTTGACATTTCCATGCCAACTGACAACAGAAAAAAACGAATTGTAAATGACAAGAAGCATCACTTTTGGTTAACGGTACCATATTGAAAGGGCGCTCATAAGCACCCCAGAAAGGGGGAGGTTATGAAAAGGTATTCTAGCAAACACATTGCTGTGCTCGTGATGCGACACATCTGTAGTCTGTGTTATATGATCTTCACATTGGGCAAATGAGCTTAGTTTGGCTGGGTTTCACTAGGATCCTATCGTAAAACCTTAAGCAATTACATTATTACTTGTGTTTCACTTGTCCAATTTCAGGTGGAGTTTTCTCCTAACGGTATCCACAAGTTTGATACTCACATCCAGGTGAATGTGCGAGGGTGGAAGATCATTTCACTGAGAGTGGGTGGTACAATAGAACCACCCTGTGTCGACATTGATGTGGTAAGTGCAGTTGGGCTGCTGACGGGGCTAGTCAAGTGGTAGACGTTAGACGGTGCAATGTTTAGTGTCAGAAAAATCGTTACAAATGATTCTCTGTAAAATCCCTGTAAATTCTTATCTCTACTTTGTTTCTGCACTAACTGTTTATAACTTACCTCTTTTCTATACTATCTATTTACTAATCCACTTTATTATGTTTTGTTCTGCAGAGCTCATTTCAGTTTAGTGGAGTGCACTGTGGTGCTTTAGCGACTGTTAAATTTCAACTAAGTAACAAGGTAAAAACATGAACAAGGTTTTGTTGTGAAATCAATTACTTTCTCGAAGTTAAACTTATGTGATTAGTATTAAATTCGAGAGTTTTTCATTTTCAGACTCGTACTCAAGCAGACGTGGTTTTAGACCTGAGTAGATTCCTGGACTTTTCACTTAAATTCCTGGACACTGATCTTGATGGTACTCGTGAATGTTCTTCTTATATCATCTGCAAACTTTGTTGTTATATAGTGGTAACAATGGTGTTCTTACTTCTCACAGATGATCCAGTGGATGATGCTAACGGTGTTTATCACGTGTCTTTAAGAGGTCAACAAATCATGGATTGTGCTCTGAAATTCCAGCCATCTGAGGTGCAAACCAAACGAACTTTCTTTTGCCAGATCACATCACCCTTAATTATCCTGTAGTTGAACTTCATAATTGAAGCAAAAACTCGCATTCTTTTGAGCTAAGAGCTCACATTATTGCACCGTTCGTGTCCTATTACCACTTTGCCCAGGAGAAAGAAAACGAACCAGCTCAGATACAACTGAACAACTGTATCCATAATAATTGTTATTGTGATAATTTGAGGTGCTTTGTATTTGCTAGGTTGCATCCTATGATTTTGTCATCCCTGTCAGCATCAATCACACGGTGGCTCCTACTCCAGCGCCATCAACCTTCCCTCCTACACCGGCCCCCTCGCACATGAACTGGACCATCTCTGAGCTTATTACTCCTGTACCCTCTTTGGTGGGTGTGGCTACTCCCAGCCGTCACGTGGTGGCAACTGCCTTGCGCCCCCCTCTGCAGCTGTCGCACTCTGTACTTGAGTTCCACCTTCCATCTGGTTATTTCGACCTTGGTATTGAGTCAGGGGCAGGACGGGCGCAGGCGAGTGTGTGTTGTACTGTTTTAACAATCATTTACTCATGAGCTGTAGGGCTAACGTATTACTGGAAAAGTTTGACCTCAATCGTTGGCTTTGTATTATTATGCTTTTCTGTAACCTATTTTATATACGAAATACAGGCAAAAGTTACCCAGCATCAGGACGAATTTGTATCGAATGTGCTTTTACTCGTTCTTCAAAGACCATAACCTTTGTTTCTCCTTGGTGAAGAGCATGTGTCAATGACAAGTTATGTTTAACCCTCAGGGCTGTTTGTTTGTAAACAACAGCGATCAACCCTTGACCTGGACTCTACACACCAAGGCTGCAGGAGCCCTGATGGAGGATGGCACCTTTAAATTCCTTCACAGGACGGGCTCGCCTTTCACGCCGTCCTCAGCAGGAAAGAAGAGTGTCATTCCTGACATCACCCTGGACAGTGGAGAGACATTTCATCTTGGAGTACTGTTTACTCCACGTAAGATAATTGCAGTGTCTTCGTTTAAGTAATGAGTTTGCTGCTTGAATCATAGTCAGCCACTTAACCACTGGAATTCATGATACGCAGTTTAAAAGCTTCCAATTAGACTCATGTCAAGGTGTGTTTCTCAGAGTGCACCATTCTTGTTACCACTCTGATGAGTGATATGATTAAACCTTCCTTGATATCTCCACAGCAAGCCCAGGTCTGTTTGTGGTACATGTTCCGGTGATACTGAATGGTAACAGAGACGTTCCATACCGCACCCTGACCCTCAAGGGAGAACTACTCGCGCCCAACCTGAAGTTTGATCCAGAATGTCTTCGGCTGACGCCTGTGCCTCTTAACACTCAAGTGTCCGTTAATTTCAACATTATTGCGAGGGGATACAGACGGTACGTAAACAGCATTAGACACTTTATACCAACAACATAACAGGTGTGCTCTTGATCAACGGTAAAATGTTTTGTTCTAAAGTGTTGCTTAAGTAATGTTTTTTGGCGACGGTGAGTTTTGCGTTTCTCATTACGTAGCAAATCAAGAACTTCGTTGTTCTTCGGCTCAGTTATCTGGCAAATAGGCTATTTCGGTATACATTACTTGCAAAAATTTCGGACGATTATAAGCTCGGACAAAAAAAGTGGACGAAAATAAAACCGTCCGAAATTTTTAAGCGTCCGAAATATTTACAGTACAGTACAGTATATAAAACTTTTAAATAGCGTTAAGGCTCTTTGTTTCCTTTATAAAGCGAACTCTAGTTTAGAAACGGCTTGACATACCGTGATACGTAGTGGCTTGATAGAATATGTGTTATTTTCTCGTTGGTGTGTCTTTAAAACTTTGAGGGTGCAGTAAAACTATCATTTTCACAGATGCTGTAAATGTTGTTTCAGTCTAATTCGCGTTTTGTCAGAGTAAATTTACTAAAGCTATGTTTCAGCAAAGTCTCCGAAATTCGTCCGAAATGAGATAAATAGTGTCCGGAAATTGAACGTCCGAATTAAAACGTCTTTTAATTACAGTAAGTGATTGTTACCTTCTTTAGAGCATCAGTGTTGGATTGTGAAATCCCAGAGGTGGAACTAGAAGACGGCAGCGTACAGTCGGTGCTGGAAGTGTCCTTTCCTGATGGACAGTCAATTCAGCCATGCTGCATTAACGATGATAAAGATGAAGCTAGCGTTATTCCATGCACTGTGACATTCCAGTCATCCAGTCCGGTGACCTTCACCACAGCTATTGTCTTCACAGATGGAAAGGAAAAGTATGTTTTACCTACTCAGTGAATTATGTAGTTTTGCATATTTTGTGACACTATTAGGAGAACACGTGTAATTATATCCTTCACATTTGATTGCACTCACGCTTTATTTGGGTTGCTAGGCATCACGATTTGTTCTTAGAAGTGAGACCATACTAAGAGTATCAACAGCCTTTATTGCTGATCTTCTCTCTGTTTCGGTTGGATGGTTGAATTGTCTCATTCTAGCACCCTCCCCTCCCCCGTCACTGACTAACTCCTTGTAGCATTACGAAACTTTAGTTAAATTCCTAGAGTGCCGTTTAAATGATCAATATTTGGCGATTATCTTCTTACTTCACTTTTAGATTCCTAGTGATTTTTATACTATCATCACTATGAAGTCAATTTTTAAGTTGCAGCATTTTGCTACCTGGTAAATGTTTCTTGTCAAAGGCTCCTAGAGCTATTTCTGTCGCGATAATGATGACCTTGTTCTTAATCGTTGTAGGTACGACCTGCCTATAACTGCTACTGCTGACAATTGTTTGTTGTCGTGTTATCCTTTCCTGGCCGCACACCAGACAGACTTCCACATCATCTGTGAACAACAAGAAATATCAATTCAAAATAAACAAATAGACGCCCAAGAGTATCCCCCTGGGGAGCCTGTGTTCATGCCATGCATAACCCCCAACCGCCCTCCCACAATAGCTTCCACTAGTGCAACAAGTACGAGCTTTGGAATCAGCACGTCAACATATCCTGAGTCTAGTAATGAGGCTACATCCTCCACCTACCCCTCCACGCCCCACCATGGGGACTCACAGCATGGGGGTCCTGCTCGAGGGGTCTCTGATGGATCTGAAACAAATGGGACCTTTGTTTTGGGACCTGGAGTTGAAAGCGATGAAAGAAAGTTCATGAGGAAAGTCGTTAGTGCCGTGCAGAGGTGAGAGAGGCTGTGTTTTTCTCGGTGTATTCAATAAATCAGCCTTAATATATACACGTAGCGTCAAGGAGCCGGAGAACTCTAAACAGTATACTTAATTATATATATTAAAAGCAAAAAAAATACGGGCAAAATGAATACTAAGGGATCAAAACTAACATAGAGCAGTACAGTTAGGATGTTATCTTGGTCTTAAGGGGATTTTAAACTTTTGTCCTTCTTGATCACGTGCAGGTACTTCTCATCACAGGCCTGGTCTGGTGGACCCTACCCAATAGCTGTACCTCACACCTTACGATCTGCTCTCCAGGACACAAGTGATCCCCAGATGGGTGGTACAGGGGCTGCAAGGACATCTAACTGGGATAACAATTCCAAAAAAGAAGTGAGGTCAGTGTTTGATCTTGTCGGTCATCTGTGTGGTCGTTCAGTGCCAGGAATTCCACTAGCCTCCAGTCTCCCAACATGTCCTGTTGACCGTGTGCGTCAGATTCACTGGATGTACTCTACACTGCTTACTTTCTTGAGGTATGTGCATTTACCATGGGTGGGGGAACAGTTTACAATTCTCTTAATTCATCAAGCAATAGCCAAATTACTTCTTCGTTTCACACAATGAAGATAAATACCATTACGCTTATTGCTGTTGCTCTATATTCTGTGCCCTGAAGCTATCTGCCTGAATTCTGTTCACGTCGTCTTTCGAGTATAGTTTTTGTTTAGTCTCGTGGAGTCTTACAGTTCATTCAGGTCATACGCAATCTCTGTTCTGGACCTTTTGTGCCACACACGGGCAAGCGCGGAAATAATGGGCGTACTTGGTATGGCAAGAACTTTATCAATGAACTATACATATATACTGATAGTTTGTTCTCTGTGTCTAACCAACAGAACGCAAGGTGCAATGTTGTCCCATGTCAAACCAGAAGACTTATTAGATTATGCTGATTATCGCCGCTGGCAAAAAATCCATCGAAAACTCACAGGAACGAGTGAAGAAGACTTTCTAAGTGACAGCGGCGCTAGCAAATTTGAATTAGCTCAATTTGAAGCAATCTCAGCTCAGGCGTGGACCCACATCCTGTGTCAGCTGATCAAGGTACTATACAGAAGACTAACATGCCTGTAGTTCTAATCATTTATCAGATCAGCAAGCTAAAGTTGTCTTATTCCTTCACTAGATGTGATATTTTACCATGTCTCATCTTAAACCTGCGTTCTGAGCTGGATCTTGTCTCCTACGTGAGTTAAACAAGCTCCGCTTACACGATACATACATTCCTTCACCAGACTTAATTCTTAACCCAAAACTCATCTTAGTTCTTGATACTGAGCGCATCAACCGATTACCAAGTTTAAAGAGCTTCAGTCAACTAGCGCATAGGAATGTTTCTGAACTTGGTGTCACACTTATCCATGTCTTACCGTAGGTCTTGATACTGAGCCGTATCACCCCACATCAGTTTAAAAAGCTTCAGTTGCCCAATAAGAGCGTTCATTTACCAGACGTAAATCCCGATCCACTGACGAGCAATGTTTATAGTGTGGGAGAGCGTATCTTGTTAGCATGGATCAATCATCACTACAATATTCAGAGGAACATCAACTGGCCTGCTGCTATTGGCGGTGAGATATTTGTCAAATACCTTCGAATCAAAACACTTGGTTTGTTTACATGTCCCTCCAATGCTGCCCTTAGTATCGCCCAATCAGATCCGCAGTGCGGATCAATGAGATCTATTATCTCTTTACTGCGAGGTTTAAAACGGTTTCGTGATTTTGTAATTTCGTATACTTGGTTTATTATGCCATTTAAGTCTTGGTTAGCATGGTCACCACGAAGGTTTTTGGTTTTATACATTCAGAATAAAGTCGCTCTACTCAAACTTAACTCACAGTGATATTCTCATCATTTCCTCCATTACTTATTTCCGAAGTCTCTTTACGTTATATGATATGTTCACTGACCCTACTGTAGGTTCCAGCCCTCCATGTCGATGGATTGTGAACTTCGATGTTGATTTTATGGATGGACTGGTACTAGCTGCTCTTGTGAGCGCGCATGTCCCATTTGTTGTAAGTGACACGGAAACCTTGGTATACTGTTTATCATCTAATTTAAACATGTATATGCGTATTTGTAACTCATGCAAGGTCTGACGGGAAAAAGAGGCCAGCGATTAGAGATGAGTTCGAGCGGTTTTCAATCGAATGTCGTAAGTCCCAAACCAATTCAATTACTCACCAGTTAGACTTCTTAGCCAATCCCAAACTGTAGCAAAACCAAAACCAAAGTAGTTTCGTGATAACTTTCGACACTTAATTGAAAACCGCTGTAAGGCACGACTAGCCCCTGTATTGATATTCAGTCTGTGTCAAGTACTTTGCTACTGTTCTTTCTTTGGTTACGGTCACCTCGATTAGTTCCCCAAACTATTTGACTCCACACAATTAACACTGTATCTAGACTCTTGTTTCTCTATTTCTAATAACAAATCTGTAAAAATAACTTATTTTTGTCATTAATACCAAATTGACTTTGGGACCTGTTTTTGACCTGCTAGTGCACATCTTTCATTCGTCCAGCGCACCTTGCAAATGCTTTCGCGTTGAATTCCCTCCTTTATTTGCAGATTTCAACCCATCTGTATTCCATTTACACTCGTCCCAGTAAAGCCGAGCAGTGCCTTCATAACGTGCTCAAAGTTGTTGAAGCTCTCAGACATATAGGCTTGGACTATGACATCCAGGTTAGTTGATATAAGTCAGTTCATAATGAACAAAACGGAGATATCAAACGCAATTGTTACGTTTTATTGAGTAAGTAGCACACAACACATTTTACTTGTTACGCTGAAGTGTTAGCATTTGTTGAGTTCGGACAAAGAGCAGTTACAAACTAACTAGATATCGAAGAAACTCAAGGCGCGGGAAATCGTGAAGCCCCTGAAAATCCAAAGTAGACATCCTAGCTTTGATTGGTTACAGCACGTTCCGTGATAATAATCTAATCAAAAGAAAGCTGAGAACGTGATTACTCTCTGAAGTCATTGTACAAGTGAAGTACTCTTTATGTTATCAACAAATTGACGGCATTTTTCATGCGTCTGTCCTGTTATCGATCATGAATTTCGTCATAACATTGTCAAAGTAGCTCTGGCCGAGTGGATCCACAGATTACTTTGACAATTTTATGACGAAATTCATTGTCAAAACCAGGACAGACGCATGAAAACTACCGTCAATTTGTTTTTTTTTTTCAATAACAAATAGTCAAATAGTCAAATTGTCCGCTCTCGGCGCTCGTTGAGTCACGAATTCACGTGTCTGTCCGCTTATTGACAATGAAAATTAGCCAATGAGCACGCGAGAATTTCTGCAGTTATTGTAAAAAGTACTATTGTAATTTCACGACTGTTATTGCATTGTTTGTCTCTTGGTGACAGCCAACAGATCTGACGGAACCGAACTCGATCACAATTCTCCTGTTATGCATTCATCTGTACCAGCGGCTGCCTCACTATCTGCCACGCGCAACTGTTGCATTTGAGGGTCCGCTACACGACACAGTAACAAAACATGTAAGTTTGTTTTTATTGTCAAGTTATACACTTTGACATTGTTTTACACTGTATAGCGATGGAAGTGAACCTCACATAATAATTTTGCTACACTTCATTAGAGAAATTTATCGATACTCTCCTAATAACACTGTATTGCTCTGTGTCAAAAGACAATTCTATAACCATGTTTTGGGATCGTTTCTATCTTCAGGTTCGACTTCAGAATCCTAGTACCAAGCCACTAGTGTATCAGGTTCTTTTGGCGGGAAGAGATGCTGCCGACTTTCGACTTCCAATGGGAGACACAGTACAGGTTGGCCTTGAAATGAACGAACGAAAAGGAGCAAACGATTGAGTGGGTGAATGAGCACATGCAAAAATACCCAAATTGCAAATTGGTTGAGTGACTGGGAGATTTGCTTATCGTGCGCTGAGTCTCCAAAATCGACATTTTTTCCTGCTGACTTGAGGGAATTACGTTATCCTGAAATGAAAAGGAGTTGCATTATAGAAATAGACGGCTTTGTTCTTGTTATTTTCAGACGGTGCTTAGATTCCGGCAGTGATCGCTTTGAATCCACAATATATTTGTCTTTGGTTTTAATACGGGATCATATGTACGATGTAAGTTTGTATTCTTTTTGTTTCTAGGTTCCTCCTAAAGGACACCTTCAGATGCCAGTAGAGTTCAAGAGCCGTTTTCTCAGACCGTGCAGTGGAACATTAGTTCTTGTTGGCAAACGGGAAGGCAGTCCGTGTGGAAACACTCTTGTGTTTTCCTTAGATACTTGCATCACCAACATTGTTCCTGTGGTAAGAAAAGATATGTTGCCCGCAAATGAATTAGACGACAGTGTCTGAATCTGATTGCTACACAGTTGCCGTCTGACTAAAAGTCATTGACATCTGGAACAATTGCCCCTAAGAGCGGTTAAATTCACATTACTGTCGAAAGTAATTCCCATGTTCTGTGGTATTGCATTACTATTTCACCACTTTATCACCCAATCAGAAGTAAAATCAAAACCGTTTGTCACTCGCACACGTTTTCCCGCGCTTTGCCTCGGCTACGTGAATTTGCTTTGAGTTTTGATTGGTTCACTGGATTGTCTGTCTAATTTGTTATTGGCCAGAATGATTACTCTGGTTTTGGTTTTACAACACTCAGTTCATTGTCAAACTGAAATGCAACCAAAGTAAAGATTATTTAAACTTGCCTTTCTATAAAGGCACTTGGAAGTTCCAGTAACAGTGAAACCCTGAAGTAACTATGCAGTATTAAAAATCATTCATGAATTTCTTTAAGGCAACAATTAAAAGCGAGTCAGCATGCTACGAACTTCAGAAGGTGAATTTTGACGTCACTAATCCATTCCCGCTGACCGGAGAGTTCCGTATCGTGTTGGTAGAAGCTCGAAATTCATTTCCTGGCTCCCCGCCGCCAAAAGCAAAGCTCTCCAAATCCAACAAGAATTTAAAGAAAGTGGAGTCAAGAACAGATCACGGGTAAGGAGTCTATATCACTGATGGTTTGATTTTTACTCGACCCATTTCTAGTATAATAAAAATAATAATAATAATAATAATAATAATAATAAAAATAATAATAATAATAATAAACACCTCAACCACGCTGAAGGGTCAATAACATCAAGGCCTATCAATATCAAAAGTGGAATCTTTCAAGGAGACTCTCTCTCTCCACTCCTGTTTTGTCTTGCCCTTGCTCCACTGAGCTCATTACTAAAGGCAACCACTTATGGGTGTGAAGCCCAGGGTAGAACAATCAGCCACCTCTTTTATATGGACGACCTAAAAACATATGCAAAAAGTGACAGCCAGCAAACCGGCCTACTCAATATTGTAAAGACATTCAGCAATGATATCAAGATGGAATTCGGACTGGACAAATGCGCTAAAGCCACATTCAAAAGAGGAAAGCTGACAGAAACTTCCGATTTACAACTTGACATTGACACCTGTATCAAGGAACTAGACTAAGAGAACACATATAAATACCTTGGCGTGGATGAAGGTGATGGTATACAGCATGCCAAGATGAAAGAAAGAGTGAGGAAGGAATACTACCGCAGAGTAAGGATGGTCCTAAAAACGGAGCTCAATGCTGCCAATAGATTTGAGGCAATCAACACCTTAGCTATCCCAGTGGTGACCTACAGTTTTAACATAATCGACTGGAAGATGAGTGAAATCAAGAGGTTAGACACAAAAACAAGAAAACTACTCACCCTATCAAAAATGCATCACACAAAAGCAGATGTAGACAGACTCTACCTCCCAAGAAATGCTGGTGGTAGGGGTCTTATCCAATTAGAAGCCTCCTACAAAACAACCACGATAGGGCTCGATACATACCTAAAGAACACTGATGATGCCCTGATCGAACTAGTGCAAGAACATGATGGCAGAAAGAAATTGTACTCTATACAAAGGCAAGCAGAACAATTCAAACAAGAACTAGACCTAACAATACCAGATAAACAAGCAGAAGAAACAACCACCAAATATGCAAAGAGAACCAAACAAATGGCACGAAATAAGACCCAAGAAAAATTAACAAAGCAGTGGGAGAACAAAGCCCTACATGGAAGATACCCAAAGAGAATAAAGGAGGCAGATGTTGACCACCACAAAACCAACCAGTGGCTCAAAAGCAGTGGATTGAAGGTAGAAACGGAAGGATTCATAATCGCAGCCCAAGACCAAAGCCTAGCTACCAGATCATACCACGCCAGCATTATCAAAGACGGTACTAGCCCCCTATGCAGGATGTGTAACAAATACGACGAAACAATTGACCATATCGTGTCTGGGTGTCCTGAACTTGCGAAAACAGAATATACCCACAGACACGATAAAGCAGCCGCGTATATACATTGGAAAGTTTGTCACAACTATAATATAAAGACATCAGAAAAGTGGTATGACCATGAGCCGCAAACAGTTACAGAAAACGAGGATGTCACGATATTATGGGACATGCCAATACACACAGACAGGAAAATAACAGCCAACAGACCCGATATAGTGATTAAAGACCACAAAACGAAAACCTGTAAATTTATTGACATGGCAGTACCATCAGACAGAAACACATCCGTGAAAGTCAGTGAAAAACTATCCAAATATAAGGACTTGGAAATCGAAACAAGCCGAATGTGGGGCATGAGAACGGAAACGATACCAGTTATCATTGGGGCACTTGGAGCTATCAAAAAGGGACTAGGAACTTATCTTGGAAGAATTCCCGGCCAATTAAGCATCAGTGAACTACAAAAGATAACCTTGCTAGGTACAGCACACATTTTGAGGAGGGTGCTATCAAGCTAAAAACTGGCTATCCCCTAGTGCCCCAGGACCATGGTTTGGTCTCGGCCCTAAGGACTCTAAGCAAACATTACGTGAGGACGATAATAATAATAATAATAATAATAATAATAATAATAATAATAATGATAATGATAATGATAATGATAATGATAATAATAATAATAATAGATGGCATCGACCCAATGTGCAGAATCTGTGGGCAATTTCAAGAAACAGTTGACCACCTTGTCTCCGGATGCCCTGAACTTGCCAAGACAGAGTATATACAAAGACACAATAAAGCTGCAGCATATCTCCACTGGACAATATGCAAACACTATAACATCAAAGTACAAGATAAACACTACGACCATGAACCAACTACTGTGACAGAAAACCAAACAGCGACTATACTTTGGGAGATGCCAATCCAAACCGACAAAGAGATAAAAGTAAAGAGACCAGACATAGTGGTGAAAGACAAGAAGGAAAGAACCTGTCTGCTTATCGATATGTCCATCCCCACAGAAAGGAACACCTCCTTGAAAACAATGGAAAACTCACAAAGTACAAAGATCTTGAGATTGAAATCGAGAAAACGTGGGGAATGAAAACAACAACTGTCCCAGTGATCATTGGAGCTTTCGGACTTGTCAAGAAGGGAACAGAAAACTACATCGGCAAGATCCCAGGCAATATTAGAATAACAGAGCTACAGAAGACCGTCCTCCTCGGAACTGCTCACATACTTAGGAGGACTCTATCCATCAAGTAATCCAGCAGACTTATGACTGCCCTAGGCTCATGGATTGAACTCGGCACCATAAGTTAAAAGCGGCAAGACTTTAAGGACTTAAAATAATAATAATGATAATAGTGGAAAAGAATCTGGTGCCTTTTGTGGCAAGACGTTTGAGACAGAAGAAAGAATTTCTAGTTCTTATTGTTAAATCCGCGAAAGTTATCACTTCAGTGGCTTTGAATCGTGCATTGAATTTATACTGCTAATAGTCAGAAGAAAGAAAGATTTGCGCATACACTTGTAGTTATTTGTTACATATTACTGACTGTTTTGTTTATCTCAGGCAAATGAACAAATCACCGAGAAGAGACTTACCGCCCAAAATTGAACAACAAAAGGCTGAGTCAGTAACAGGTGAGCCGGCTCCAGCATAGCAGGATTATATTAAGGTTTATTGACTGTGCGGGAGGGCCGCACGGGAATATCCTTAACTAAGGGTGATCCTTCCCTTGAAAAAGTATTTCATAATCTTTCAAAGGTATTTGCTCCTAACCTAATGGAGGGTCCCAGTCTCTTGACCTTTGTGTGATGTAATTGCGTCAAACGCACAGACAAGAGACTTTGGTTTCGTTCCGTGCGTTCCTTATGTTAATATCCTTGCTCGAACAAGCTCAAGGTTTAAGAAATTCTCTATGTGGCATCTTCCTAGATATTGGTAGTTCCCGTCTTCTAGGGTATGTTTTTCGATTTTTCAACCATTGATAAATGATTGCTTGTTTATTTGCTTTCGCCTACCGTTGTTGTGTTGCAGTTATCAGCTCGTACAGTTTGCTCGATTTTAGCTTTGTGTATTTTCTTTAGCTCCTGCAGGTCCAATGCTAAGCGCCTTCTGGTGTCCTGCCAACACGATTCATCTTGAGGCCAACAGCACAGGAGCAGTGCAAATCCAGTTTTTACCTTTTGATGTCGGTCATAGGCAGTGCTCGATTCTCTTTATAAACGATAAGATTGGCGAGTTTCTCTATTGTATTGAAGCAAACGCCACCCTCCCCCTCCCCTCCCCGATGCCAGTAGCGAATTCCCCCCATAGCATACGGATTAGTAGTGCTGCAGCAGCCCGGAGCGGTAGGGGAGCGT
Source organism: Orbicella franksi (assembly GCF_964199315.1). Taxonomy (NCBI): domain Eukaryota; kingdom Metazoa; phylum Cnidaria; class Anthozoa; order Scleractinia; family Merulinidae; genus Orbicella; species Orbicella franksi. The sequence continues at coordinate 1,283,785 of NC_138147.1, read as the reverse complement.
TCGGCGGTGATGAGAGAGTGGTCTACTGGAAATGCGAACATAACGAGTCATTTACGGAAGATTTGTACATTCCGCTCGTAAATGAGGCAAGGGAGAATGCTTTAGGTGAGTGTATGAAATAATTTGCGTGATTTTATCTTTTGTATCACGATTGTATTTTGATTTGGTTGGTTTTACCTTTCATTTTATTCCAAGCAATCGCCGCTCAACAGCGCATGTCAGAGAGGGAGCTTCAACGCCGAAAGCTGACAGGTACGCTGGCCAGTTGTACCGTCACAGCAAGCGTGGCAGCGTTGGGCCTAGGCGGGGATAAATTCCTGCACCCTGGTGACACCAACACTAAAAAGGACCTTGAAAAAGCGGTCACGGCATTTCAAACAGAATTGAGTTCCAAGTTCTTTCAGGCTCCTTCTCAGGTCATCATCCCAGCGAGTATCAACAGAAAGAGCGGTAAGTTAACGTCTCTTTGTTCAATGTTAGCGTTTTTTTTCACAATTCCTGTTGAATTTTGCTTATCACTCCTACGATTACAGATCAAAGTGCACTCCAGTCAGTCCTATGATCACTTTTAGCATCCGTATCGTTATTGTTATCAACTCTATTGCTTGAGGAAACAAGGGTGCGCATGCACTCTGTAACGACGTTTTGCTAAGTTCCACTAAATTAACACGTTTTTTGGCAGCTTAATAAACAGCGGTGTAGTATGTCGGGAGAATTTTCCAAATTTGAAACGCTTGGTTTCAGACTGACATTTTCAAACAAAGGAAAGGGATATCTAGGAACGTTTGGAATTTCACTGTGGAAGTTTCTTTTTTTTAATTCTCATTGTAGTCGAGCCGATCTCTGCCGCAGTCAAGTCCAGGCCACTGCGTGATACAGTTCCATTGCCAGTGCTTTTCCAGCCCAAAGGACCTGGACACTACCCGTGTCAAATTGCTCTAAAATCTGCGTATGACATAAGAGTGTATCAGCTGGAATGTACTGTGTGTCCTGAGGGCTCAGTTCTAGAGCTGGAGTTCATCACGCCAACACATCAGTCAGTAACGCAGGATATACCTGTGGTAAATACTACCTACAAGTATATTTTTGTTATCTTGTGTGTCAACGAAACGTTATCCTGTCCAACAGAAAGTACAACGAACCTTGTATGCCCGGTCGTTACTGACATTGAATGCAAATATGTCACATCCTAATTATTCATATGACAAAACCAGACATGACGTAGTACAGTTGATCATAATAATAATAATAATCACTTTATTTAAGTGTCGATGTATTTAGCACTAGTGTGCTAATTGGGGACACTGTAAGTAAATAAACAAATATTTCAAATATAACATAAACTATTAAGAATCCCACCTGGTGGGAGGCTGACCAGTTGGCTATTTACACAACGCGGCCGAGGAGTTGAACTCGGGGCTACCGAGAGCAAATCCAGATAGCGGTAGGGCGGAGGATTTGAACCAGGGACCTCCAGATTTCAAATCCAGCGCCCTAAACCACTCGGCCACGCCGCCTCCATAGCGACAAGGAATACCTTGGTTCACCAGCTACTGATCAGTTCTAGCTAAAAGAAACTACACAACCTTATTTAGCTCACAAACATTCTAAAATAATGCAGAACCTCTCTGGAGGAACCAGCCATGTTTTTATACAGTGTTAATTGGCCTTTTGGCAACCAATGGTTTTTGATAACATATATTTACTAAACCTAGTAATTAAGTGAATACAGAACCATGATATAACGAGATGAAATGATATGGAGCCGGCCATGGAGCCATTCGATAAGTTTCTTCATTAATTTTCGTTATCCTGCATGTGTGCTTGTTTACTACTTAACTGGTTGAAAACTATTGCAATGCTTATCGAAATATAGCAGATAAAAAATAAAAAGTTTCTTAGTACTTATTTCATTCGTGCAGGTCAACCAAACTAATCAGGACTGGAATTTGGCGGCCACTTTAGAGGGGGAGGGGTTCCACGGTCCGCCTGTAATGGTTGCAAAATCCCACCTGACTACCAGTTACCCCCTGATGTTTAAACCTTGTTACGAGGGACCAGTCGAGGTGAGAGTTTTTTTTTTATTGACACTTGATTTGTTCCTGTCATATGCGTAAGTAATCTGGAAGGATAGCTACATACGAATCTCTGGCGAATAAACAGTCATGTCACGAAACGTTGCAAAGCTGCATTCTGTATTTATAACATAAGACGCGTCAGGAAAAACTTGACAAGGGAAAGCACTGAGTCTCTGATGGACGCCTGTATCACCAGTAGGCTCGACTATGGTAAGAGCCTACTCTATGGTCTACCAAAATGGTTGATTCAAAAATTACAACGCGTCCAGAAGGCATGCGCTCTGCTGATTTACAATGCACCTAGACACTGCCACATAACTCCCTTGTTACATGAACTACATTGGCTGCCAGCGAGTCAACGCATTTTGTTCAAGATTCTACCACCGTGTTTCAAAGTCATTTACGGAAAAGCAGCCAGCTACATCATTGATCTACTGTCTATCATGCCACCCAGTCATTATAATCTGAGTCAGAACAAAAACGGTGTCATTCTCAGCCACCCGTTCGTATCAAAATTCAATGGCAGAGTGAGTATGGGACCTGTGGGCCTTTTTTAAATCTAAGCTGAAAACCTTTCTTTCGTTCTTCTTTAGTTTTATTTAGGGATTTCACTAGCATTTAGTCAGTCAATTAAATCTATATAAGGCGTTAATTCTTGTAGTGTTTTGATTTGTGTGAGGCGCATTTGGATATTTCATAGAAAATGCGCCATATGAATTGTATTATGTTTTATTATTTATAACAGCACCTTTGTTGGTTTGTTACTCAGGGTAAGCTAGTGCTGACAAACACCTTAGATGGCACAGAGCAGGTTTACAGGCTTCTAGGAACAGGACAAAAACCGCTTCCCCTAGATCACATCTTGATAGAGTGTCCTGCCAAACAAAGGTCAGCAATCTACTATTTGACTTGCGGTCCGGCCAATCATTTACGTGTTTAGATTGTGAAGTTACGTTTGCCAACTTGGCTTGTAATAGTTCAAAAAACACGTACAGCGTGCTCTGACCAATCATATTAACATGCTACCAATCGTCAGCCAGCGTAACAGCCGCCCTCCCTGAGAGATATTTTGGTCTTTTTTCTTTCGGGGCGGATGACTGCATATTCACAGGTTACCAATCATCGTGATTGACTTAGGCGCGTTTTTCCACGCTTGCCACCGGTTGCATGTTTCGCTTGTAGTTTTGCTTGATATTCTGATTGATTGGATTTATCCACTGATTCATTTTTACTGACGGGGACGACTTTTTCATCAGTTATATTGATGGTTCCCTTGGTGGTGTACGACCTTTAATCGGCGCGCCAGGGAATTTAGTAGTAAAGTATTTGAGTATTACTGGTACTAGTTCGTTTCCCGGGCTCCCCGTTTAATCTCCGCAGTTCAGCAATCTCAGAGTAGATAATAAGGAACAATTCAGATGCCGAAAAATTATACTGAAGAATTTTTTGTTTTGTTTTTATTGACAGTGCCACGTACACTCTGCAAGTTCCTAATGTAACGAAAAGTAAACTCACCTTCCAGGTGAGTAGAGTGAGGAGCTCCTGTAGGATCACAACGTGCGTGAAAACACGAGGCGTTCTTTTAGAAAGACTTTTAAATTAAACGTTCATCTTGAAATCAACGGTCCTAAAAAGTGTCTTGCTATATGTTTTTAAGACAAACTACCTCAGCGTGCTGTGGCTCACACTGGTGGTGTGCAAGCGGAGTCATACTCTGGAGTGAGATATCACTCAAAACCAGCATGAACGTATGTCAAATGGTGATATGATCGTTATTTTCAGACACAGTTATATATCACCTTATTTAATGTGTAATGTATTTTCAGGTCAAGACCGACCTTGATATCTTAAGTGGTCCATCGTCGGTCACAGTCCTCCCAGGAAAGACTGCCGAACACGTGATCACCATTTCACCGTGGAAACGAGGCACGTTTACTGGAATTGTTTCATTTCTATCCTCCGGGGAGCCCTCAGGCAGTTCTGATGCGCTTAGGTGAGCACAGATAAACGCATCTGCAAATGAATTCTAGATTCCTACACAGCACTGTAACTTTGTGTGGTGTTAAACTTGAGTTTTTAACTGTTGTCGTGTGTAACACGCTGATTTTAGATTTGAAAACTTGAAAATTTTAGCCTTACTGATATCATAACCATATCCATCCTTGCTTTCCAATTGTAATTATTTTTAAGGCCCCCTCTACACTAATGCGTTCTCATTACGTATCAGCCTTTTCGAGTGTTCGCCTGGACGGGGAAAACGCCACGAAAACGTGAGTGTATACACAAAGCTTTTACGAAAACGCATCGTTTTCAAAACGCATTGGTGTAAGCGAGGCCTTTAGTTCTACAAAATCAAACAATTATTGTTTGGTTAACTATCATCTAGCCATGCTTTTATCTTTTCTAAGGCATGCTCTGTACTCAGGTGTTAAGAGTTATCTAGCACAGCTCCTGTCATTGTAAAGCAATTAGATGTATTTTATGGTGGAGGCTTTGTGCCATTTACAGACGACTTATTTGCAGAGTTGAAGGCGATGACGAAAATCTGATTGACAGAAAGTCCCCTGATGCTCAAGCTCGTTTGTCCCAGGAGCTCTCAGGTGATCTCAGACGTCAACCCTATCGTTTGTGGTACACGATAGAAGTTCAGTCCTCAGCACCCAATCCTGAGAGGAACCTGGAGGTAACGTGTGCAGCGCATTCGGTAGTGGCAGTCGACATAGTAGTGACTAACCCTACCCGAGAGAGACTTGTTATGGACGTACTTATTGATGGCGTGGCTCTGTCTGGTGAGCCCACAGTCACTCTGCACCCTCGACAGCAAGTTATATATCAAGTCAGATTTTCCCCAACGGTGATCGGTGAATATACTGGCAGGTTAGCAGTAAGAAACTATTCTTTTTTAGATTTTAGAAGTTTCGCTCCCGTTATAAAGGACTGTTTTGGTAAAGTCTGTTTCAAGTTGTTAGCTCATCTACTGTCTTGTCGGTACTGTTTTCAGTGTGATTTTCCAGCATGAATCAGTGGGAGAGTTTTGGTATGATCTCGTACTCAAGGCAACCACTCCTCAACCTTCACACCTTCCCTCAATTCACTGCGAGATTGGCAAGTAAGTTATGCACTGCTCTCAGTTTCAGGACTTGTCTGTGACATGGTTAGAAATTTGTTTGTGCGTTCTTCGTTATGGTAAATTGAATTGTTTGTGTATTTTTAGGTCCAGTGTTCGTAATGGTAAAGTGAACTGTTTGTGTATTTTTAGGTCCACTTATCAGATGATTCGCCTTCAGAATCCAACAGACGAGTCACTCGTTCTCTCTCCTCATTGCTCAAACCCAGCTAACTTCAGTTTGGAGTTGGACAATACTAAACAGATCCTCTTGCCATCGGCTGGTTTGCTAGAAATTCCACTAAAATTTACGCCATCTGCTATTGGACAACTGCATTCTGCCGAAGTTTCCTTCCAGTGCCCTCAGGTAATTCGCATGCCTTGTTGTGTGTGATTTGAACAAGTAATGGTAGGTTTACTTGACAGCAGCTTTGAAAAGGATTTCTTTGGTAGCGGACTTTGGCTGATTTCTAATTATCATCTTTTAAATGATGTTCAGCTCGGCAGCTGGGTTTTCCTTGCCGCTGGTACAGGAATGATGCCAGGACCAGTGGATCCTATCAATATCTATTCACAGCTCGGAGGCAACTCTTCAGTTATAATTCCGTTTAAAAACCCCACTGACCGCCAAGTGATCGTGGATGTGGTTATGAAGGAGCGTCTGTTGTCTAGGAGTGGTAAGTGATCAGTTAACTGTAGACAACAGGTTTAGAAAGACATTGCAGCCTTGACTTGACTGCTTACCTCGCAATGCTTGACCTGTTGCTCATAATGTGTCGTGGACACTTCAGTGTCGTTTTTAGAAAGATGTCAACATAATGCGCCCAAGATAACTTGGGTTATTCCTGTTATGTGCGAGATTGTTTACATAGCATGCTTTCATGGCAGAGAATAAAGACTATTTTTCCTGGGCTTCAATACCAAATTTCATTTTCAACTTCGCCAATTGCTTTTTTTTTTTTTCTAGGCTCCTTGTTCTCAAGCTTACGCGGCAGTGACAGCCAACCTAAAGACTCGGTATTTTGTCTCCTGCTTAAACGAGCTAAGAGTATCCTCTTGGAGTCTGATGCTTCTTTAGATATCCCGATCTCCTTTGCGCCCGACAGCATGCAGCTGCACGAGGCCACGGTCACTGTGACTGTCCACAGAGACACGGTGGACACGTGGGATGGGAACTATCCAAGCGTGATGAGCACGCGCATGGTGAATGATCTTCACTGGATTTACCCCGTCAGAGGTATCCCTGAGTCGCATCCTATAAAAGACTCTCAAGCCCCTTGTATCGAGTGCAAGGCTCGGAGTCGAGTGGAGGAGAGAGTGGAGGTAACGCTGACTGGTCTGGCTCCCAATACCGGCGGCTCAGGTTTTGGGAGGTACCCTAGCGTTACTCCCATCAATCTTTTAGGGCGACATATGCCTGGAGAAATGGAATATGGAGTGGACTACTTGAACGTGCCAGAAGAGTTTAGGTAATTTTACGTGTATTGTTTTGAAGATTTTTTTTTTTTCATTATTTTCACAAATCGTAGATTGAAAAATCCCAGAGAATGCTGTGAAGCGATAGCATAGGGTTGTAGTAGCCTGTGTAACAAGCGTTTCCGTACGAAGAACTTTTTGCACATTCCGGCCGCGCGCAAATTGAAGCGAGAGCAAAAAAAAAAAGCAATCGACAGTGCCCTGCCTCGTTGATTTTTTTTTTTGCTCGCTCCAATTTGCGCGCGGCCGGAATGGGGAAAAAGCCCTTCGTACGAGAACGCTTCAGTGCTAAGCAGGCTACGATGCAGTTGTGCGTCAATAACTAAAATCATTATATTGTTTGAATGGGAGTTGATAAGTAGAGACAAATTGTATTTTATAAAAACTGTTGGTGAACTCAGAAATCTGTTGGATGCTATTGCTAATTTAGAAAGGTGCCATCCCCTCCCGTGTAGGTACGAACTTATTTACGAGGACGCAGAATGCCAGTCGTGTCTTGAACGATCCCTGGGCGTGAGTCTGTTGAGAAAGATCAAGAATCAAGTGTCAGGAGTGGTGATTCTTGTGTTCAACTTCGTCTTTTCACCATTCAAGCCATTTAGGTATGTAGAAAAAGCACATGTGCTTCTCCTCCGTTACCCTTAACACAGTTTTACAAACCTTGTCGAGTACCATCAACGGTCAAGTTCATCACTTTAGTAAAACTGTCGGCCCCCAATCAGTTTCCAGTTCAATACTGTTGTAATTATGGTTATCCGAAGTCAAAAGCAGTTATAATAGATTCCGGCTGTCGCTAATTGAACTTTTTGTTGTTTGTTCCTCCAGCCACAAGACTCAGTTAATGATATCGGCGGCCTCTGGTGGAGTTTGGAGATTTCCTGTAAGAGTGTTAGCTACTGAACCAGAAGTAGACGATACGATCACAATCGAGTCTGTTGGACTGAACAAAGAATCTGTTGTGGGCTTCAGGATGACAAGTCAGATGAGGTAAGTCAGCATTTCACATGGCATACCTTGAGAGACACAGCGCAGTGGGTGAAAACTTTGGGCCAATTTCAATGAGCGACTCAAATACGCTTTGAAGCTGTATCCCAGTCATTTAATGCCATCTGCAAATTGTTCATTCCATCTGGTTTTTCATTCTCTTGCAGACACACTCTGGCGTTTGAAGCTTCTTTTGCTTCCAATTCTGACCTGGTTTCATTCTCTTGCAGACACACGCTGGCGTTTGAAGCATTTTTCGCTCCCAATTCTGACCTGGAGTTTACAGTCACTCCTACATCCGGGGAACTAGCTCCGGCAGGTAGCGAAGGAACACTTATCAGGGTGGCGTACAAGCCCCAAATATACGGCAAGACCCATAAGGCTAAACTAGTGGTTCAGGTAAGGGTTTTGTTTTCTGATCCAAGAAGGTCAACTAGTTTGCGATTACGTCCTGAAGAGGTGTGCTGTTCTGTCGTCTCTTGACTGAGTTTTTGATTGGCATTTGCTACCTTTATACTGGCTTTCCTTTCACTTGGCCAATCTTAATAGAGGACCCTTCTGTAAACCACTTTTTGACGTAGGCCTCCTCCTTAAAGATTATTTATTAATATTAATAACTCCAAGTTAGTGTGGAAGGCGGAAAACCTAAATTGATCAAATGATAGCCAATTGTATGTGCAAAACAACATCCCGTGTGCTTCACTCAAGTGATCAACCATAATGGATGAGAATTAGTCAGTAATCCGGCGTTTTAATTGCATAAGCTAGAATTGCAGCATGTTACTCAGGCTCCTGCCTAAAGCATTTTTTTAAAGAGTAACATTTTTCCTTGAATGTTTTTGTCCACAGACCTCAGACGTACAGTGGACGTATGACATCATAGGCACAACCGCTGACTATAGCCCGCCTAACATGCGGTCGAAAATTGTCTCCACCAGCGCCAACTCCTCACGCCGAGCTGTGAAACAAAAGAAAAACTACATACTCGATAACTTGAAGCTGCAAAGCACCGCAGTATCGTCTCCATACAAGGGAGTTAGACTGGTGTCGCGTTCAGCCAAATAAACACATTCAAGTTTGCACCTTGTGAAACAGCTGTCTTGGAATAAATTGTAAATTGTTAGTAACACATGTATCATATGTACATACAAGACCATACAGTTTCCAAATCAGACATTTTATTTTTATATGTGAAACATTCTCAAAGCGTCGTTTGTTGGTTTTTGGTGTAGAATATTTCATTTTGTTTTCAAATTTTCCACGGATAAATCACTGGACATTAAAATAAACGCGTTTGTTGAACTGGCCATGGTGTCGTCACTTTTTTTATATATTCGTCATTGCCTTTCGTGTAATGACGACCTCCCCGGAAGTGAAAAGTTTTCGTCGATGGTAATAACAGTTGTTGCGTAAATTGTTGTCGCATTCTGTTCGCATTCTATAACAACGCACCTATCGCAATTTGTAATATTCCGAGCTGTCGTAAATTGCATTAACAGTCTGCTCATGGCTTGTAATTGTTATAATGTAAGCGTCAGCTTTGTATTCTCTCCTGTTATTTAACTTTAAAAAGGTTGACGTGCAGCTCTGCGATTAAGTCAGAAAATTATTTTGCTTTGTATCTTGAGTTTGTCGTACACCTGTCGTACAATTTCTCCATGCTTTAACACGCATCATCGAGTTACAATGCAAGCGGGAATTTTGGAAAGCAATTTTTGGAAAGAATTGACCATTTTGTAGTTGTCTGCTCAGTGACCTGGCCTTTGACTGGCAGCAAGCTCGAGGGTGAAAGTGACCTTGTTTTGACACAGACCCTAATGCTTTTGTTGTGTAAAATAAGTTGCTCTAATGTTAACTAGTTTGCATTTAAATGAGAAAAGCAGAGAGGTTTGTATTAAAGCAGTCACCTCCAGCCCTGCTTGCATTCATAGGCCAGGTGACTGAGCACCCAACTGTAAAATGGCCTATTAACGAAGCATAAGATTTGGCAACTCCAGCCTCTTTATTCCCAAGCATCACAATTCGATAATGCACGACCTTAAAACATGGATCAAATGTTATTTAACATTGCCAGTGCATATAAATTCCTCTTCCGTGAAAAAGTAAACTTTGCACGCTCCATGGGCGTGTGTTATTTGATTATTATGCACATGCTTTCGATAACTTAGACTCCACCCACACTACGCCGGAGAAATTTGAAAACGCAGCTTTATTTCTAGTGTCAGGCTTAGCCCACCCTCCACACTAATCCGTCACCAAACAAGGACACATTTATTTGATTACGTTGTAACTAGTCAATGCACGCTGTCAAACTCAGGCCCCGCCTACACTGCGCCCGAGGAATTTGAAAACGCAACAATCACCGGCCATTTTGGGTTTGTGTTTGAGGAAAACTCGGATTAGGGAATATCGTGATTATCGTGACGCCGTCGTTTTCGAAAAGCTCCGTTTTCAAAATGTTTTCCGTCCACACTAAAACGCTTTTACGTTACAAAATTAACCGGGGAGACCGCCCTGTTTCCTGGCGTGACCTTAGAGGATTTCAACGACATGCTTTTTAATAATAAAGTGTATTATCGTTTGTCTCACGATGTAGTCACTTGAGATGTAGATCGCGACGTTTCGACTGCTTACTGCTAGTCTTCTTCAGGCGATAAGGTCGACTGATTGCACGGTATCATTTATATCACAAAGGTCGGCTGTCATTGGTGCATTTCGATCCTCCTATATTCCTGAAGCATGGATACCCACGATCAAGAAACACAACAACAGGAGAACGGTACAACAGCGGACCACTGAGGGAACAGCTACTCGCCGGAACAATAGAACAATAGGAGGCTCGAAATGCACCAATCACAGCCGACCTTTGTGATATAAATGATACCGTACAATCAGTCGACCTTATCGCCTGAAGAAGACTAGCAGTAAGCAGTCGAAACGTCGCGATCTACATCTCAAGTGACTACATCGTGAGACAAACGATAATACACTTTATTATTGCATCTACCACGATGAATAACAACAACCTTTTCCTCGACATTGACATGCTTTTTCTTTCTTAACAGATTTGACTGACTTCTTAATAATGCCCGATTAGTGTTATAATTACGCACCTGTCCCAAATTGTAATTTCATGATCACTAGCCTGCAAACAGGTTCCCGGCGCAGGCTAACGATGACGGAACAGACTGTAATCATACAGGCAAAGTTCTGCTTGAGCAGCTATTCCAAAGTTTTGTGTCCGTATTGAGCAAATGACAGTTAAATAAGCCTTTCATCGTCTGTTGTTATAGCATTAAACTCTGAAAGCAAAGTCAAAATGTTGCAAATTTTTGTAGAATAGGAAAATATCTAATGGTAAAACCGTCTCCCCTCTTGCAGTCTTCCTTTTTCAGCGAGACTCCAAACAAAGGATTTTTCAATTTTTTTTATCTCGGATATGCAACCACATGAAGACAGCAAAATTACCGATCTAAGTAAATAGTTTTTTTTTCTTTTTTTTTTTTTTGTGTTGCGAGCGATTAGCAACAAAAGTACATGGTTACACAATTTGCATTTTCAATCATTCTTACTTTCTGACCCACTAGATAAACAACAAATACTTGCTCCACTTTTGAAACTTTAGTCGGGGCAAATAACCCACGGGCGTTTGATGGGCACTGCTGAAGATATGACATGATGCATTTCACAAAACACTGCAGTTGCTTGTACAGTTTTAGACTGTTATTACAATGCACGGCAGAACAAAGCTCGACTTTATTTTTCACAGGCGTCAAGAGCCCATCTTGCAGAGTATATCACAACCTTTACCTTTGCTAACCACGAGATCATGTATTGCAATCTATATTTATATGTTGTTTGAAGTTTGTCGTCGATCATTCGGCTGCTCCATACCCTGCGAGATAGACATTCCCTTCTCTTACTGCTCGGTGAGAGACGAGAGAGCCTCCTAAATTAGCTCAGCCTAGATTAGCTCAGCTATCCGCGGGCATGTTATAATTGTAATTTTAATTTGAAAACAAAATGAAATGTATGTATGTAAAAAAAAGAGAGAGAGAGAGAAACCTCTGCTCGCAACCACTCGATCCGTGATCAGCCGCCGTCCACAACCAGGGACGAATAAAGTAAAATACTGGTTTTTGACAAGTTTTTACCATCTAGGTATAATAAGAAACTATTTTATGCCTGCAGTCTTCAGTTTTTCAAGACATGTTTTAACAGAAAAAAGGAGGGAGGGTAGTCGCTGCTGTTTTTCTTCTGTTTTCCCAGGTTTTCAGTCATTTATTCAAAGTGCGAAGAAAAACCGCTTTGGCGCACACCAAGAAACCTCTAAAGCTCGTGATTACGTATGTAGTTCGTCATAGCAATCAGCGGACGCACCTTTATGCCATTTTCCACCGAAACAACATCGACCGAAATGGCTGAGAAAAAAATTGCTTATCAGCACAGTGCTCAGAGTTGTAGTTCATTCTATACTGCGGGATGGGATATCAAAGAGGCCAGGAGATTGATTGAGGAATGTCAACACTTAAATCCAAGACCTATAGTCATATTCGTTCATCCCTCTGTTAATCAATTAGTATTAACACGAGATAGGCAGAACAATCGCCAGGAGTACGTCAGCAAACATGATTGTAAAACCACGAAAAACGGGACGCATCGAAATAACAGTGAAGAAGATTACAAGCAGTGAGTGGAATCAGAAGTGGAATTGAAGAAGTAAACAACAACCTAAGAAGATTAATTAACTAAGGCCGTTAAATAACTACTCATTTGCATTTATTTGTATCAAGCCCACAGTCGTTTTGGAAACAAAGAAATGATAACAAAAGATTGACAACAACTCCCTATTTGGATGCAAGGTTGTTAAATCATATTCAGTTATTTTTATTTTCTCTTGGTGGTGTAGTATTTATATGACCCTCTTATCTGTTCAAATTGCAAGAACTCTATAACATGTAACATGTAAGTATATAACATATAACATGTAAGTATGCAGACTACATTTTGGCGGAGCAGAGCCAGCAACGCGATGTACGAGCGTGGAACGCGAACACGAGCGCAGACTCAAGAACACGAGCGCAAAGCGCGAGTAGAAAAAAAAGCATATAGTTACAGCAGTGTTTATGCTCTAACGCTTCCTTGAAGTGATTGACATGGAAGATTGAGAGCCAATCACAAAACAATTAACAATTATTGGAGAGGTTGTGCGTGATTAATCATAACAATTACAATTTCCGCACATGTGATTGGTGCATAACTGCTGTATTTTGCTCTAATTAATCTGCAGTGTATTGGGACAGTTGGCTGTAATCGGATACCTGTAATCGGACAGTTACATGAGCCAATCATTTCAAGTCCTCCCCACTAAATCCACCAATCACAACGTCGATTACAATTACTATAGTAACCAAATCAAGCAAGTGACTTTGTAAAATTGTGGAGGTTTATCTCTGGTGACTGTTTTCAAAGAAACTTCACAGCCATCTTTTAAGCTATTCTCCATATTTTTAATTTTCATATTAAAAAATGACTATTAAAACCTATTTTTCAAATAGATCTTTTACTTTTTTGGGAAATTGAAATGGTTATGATTAATTGGTAACAGGACATCGTGTTGTCCAATTCTGTCTGCAATCATACTTGTGATTAACAAATCGGACTCCCGCTTCGCGGTCGTCCGATTTTGTTACTCGTACAGACCGAATTGGACTCCACTCAGTCCTATTACCATTATTTATCTGTGGCAAGCAGATCAATTAGGCTGACGCAAACAATTGATCTGCAAATAATTAATCTTGTCTCTGACATTTGCCGTATTTCACACAAGAGCGTGGTTCAATTACGCACGAGCAGAATATTATTTGCAACAAAACACATTTAGATATTGCGATATTGCAACACGATATTGCGCATGAGCAGACCATTATTCCCGGGCAGTGTAGGCAGTTATTTGCAGATCAAATGGTGGAATCTGGACCAATGAAAAGGAAGGGATACAAACGTACATAAACACGGTAAAAAATTCGTCAGCTAATACATTTAATGCATAATGTCTAATATAATAAAAATAATTAAATAAAAAAAGCTGTTATCCATGAATACCTTACCTTATTCATCTCCTTTGAGAAGGCGTTTAAATTGCCTCAGGGACATCTGCTTCCCTTAAGTCGCAAGGAAGACTCTTCCAAAGAATGGCGCCACAATAGCTACAGCTACGTTTGTAATATGCGTGGAATAAAATTATTGGCGCGGTATAAATCTATTAACAAATATAATAAGACGCGAAACATACATATGGGTTATTGAGCAAGCTTGTTCGGTCAAGATGGCTGGATATTGGCCAAGTTCGTTTTTTGCGAGTTTATGGACCTCGACTCCGTCTCGGTCCATAAACTCGCAAAAAAAAGAACAAGGCCAATATCCAGCCATCTTGACCGAACAAGCTTGCTCAATAAAGGATTTATTATATGGCTTTCGGGGAAATTTTTCTTGCGGGCTACGGCGGGTAGTCCCGAGCGGGCAAGATAGCTCCATCTTGCCCGCTCGGGTAGCCAATCACAGTGCAGGATTTGATTCATCTTGCCCGCTCACGGAGCTAACCATGTAATAAATACATGTACATGCATACATAGTTTATTTAAAGCAGGTTACAAATTAAAGAATAGGCAAGACCTACGTCCGCACTAACTAAGTTAATGAACTTACAATGAATGAACTATGAATACAAATTTTAAAAATTAAAGCTAAATTACATCAATTCTTCATATGTTAGCATCTATATTTGAATCATGTGGTGCCAGAAGGGGAAAAGGAGGTATAAACCTAAACATCGATCTCAAGGGACGAAAAGTTCAAACTTAAAAGAATGATAGGAGTGACGCGGGGGTACCCCTCAAAACCTGAACCGCTGGTATTGGGAGCCAGACCTGTCAGACTCAGGGTACCCCTGACGGGGTAAATGCAGTGAAGATCATTCACCTTGAGCGTGCTCATCATGTGCGTCATGAGCCGGTCTATCTTAAGTCATGTGGGTCTAATCCGCTGGCCTGATAATTGTATGAAATTATTTGGTCACGCAAATAAAGCCACATTATTAATTACAAAAAATTTCGGACGTTTAGTTTTCGCACACTGTTTTTATCACTTCGGACAAATTCGGACAAAAATTCCGGACACATAGCTAAAGTCAACACGCCTGCAAAACACTAATTGGTACCGAAATAACATCTAAGGCCCCACCCACATGACGGCGGCGAAGAAATTCGAAAACGCAATAATAACCGGCCATTTTGGATTTCTGATTGGAAGGGAAATCACATGATTATCGTGAGGTCATCGTTTTCGTAAAGCTCCGTTTTCAAAATGTTTTCCGTCCACATTAAAACGCAACGCCGGTGTTTTCAAATTCCTCTGGTTTAAAGAGCGTTTTCAAAAAGCTTCGTAACGGATTAGTGTGGTACGCCTAACGTAGAAATTAGTAAATCTGCGTTTTCAAATTTCTCCGGGGTAGTGCGGGCGGGGCCTGGGAAAAGGATAGTTCTACTCCATCCTCAAGGTTTTACAGATACACCGACGAGTAGATACCTCAAATTCTAACAAGCCGTTACGTATCTTAAGCGATGTCTCAACTAGAGTTTGCTCCATAAAGTGATAAAAAGAACTAGCAAAGCTTAATCCGAGTTCTAGCTCCATCATGTATATTGGCCTTGAACACATGTGTGATGGCTTCTCCCAAGGAGGTTCGTATTGTACTTATAAAAGTTTTATACTGTACTGTAAACTTTTCGGATGCTTGAAATTTCGGATCCTTAAAACTTCGGACGGTTTCATTTTTGGACACTTTTTTGTGAGAAATTTTTTGCAAGTAATGTACTTATTGTGAAGGTGGCTGTACACTCGGTACACGTGATTGGTTGGTGAGGAGGTACACACAAAGGCTTGTTATATGAAGCACGGGTCTCGCTGACCAGTGATGTGTGCGTTTCTGCACATTTGCCTCTTTCGAAATACATCCGAGAAACACGAAAACCTACTACATTTTGAGTTACGTTTTTACTTCGCTGCACGAGGTTAAGCTAAGTTTATGTATTTGAGCTAGTGTTTGTGACAGTGCCATGGACCCTCTTGGAGTGACAGCACCTATTGTGGACGCTCTTTCTCTTCCAAGATGGAGTTCCACTCCGGTTCCGGCTTATGAAAACGCAGGATCGCCAGCGAGTAGCGCAAGAACACAGAATCCATTTCCTATTCGCCAAGACTTAAACTCTAAAGTAGCTCTTTGGTGTGTATTTATTGACGTTTATTTGTGTTTTTCAACAAGATTTTTTCATTTTAATTAGGTGTAAAAGATATGCCAGTGCAGAGATATGTTGTTTTCTGAAAAATATCAGTGTTCATGCAGCAATCGTCTGTATCTCCTTAGCTTGGCCCATTGGTTTCCAGCGAAGAATTTCCAAAAGCTAATTAATCCCTTAAAGAAATAATTAGGGGTTCAAATTCGGTCAAATATATATTTTTTAAATTTCATGATCGATTCAATATTTTACAGATAGGAAGTGTGGGTGACTTTGAGATCTACGAAAATTGTAGGCCGAACTGTTTTGAGAGTCGTCGTGGTGTGACATTTTGTGAAGCATTTTCGAATAGGATTTCAAGTTTCCAGTTGTCAATTTATACGAAGTTGGTAATGTTTAATATATTGCACCATAATTGATAGATATTACCATAATCACTCCTTATGAAGTCAATGCTAAATTCTGTTATTTATCTTGTAGGTCCGGTGATATTACTAAACTGAATACAATTGCAATAGTAAACACAACAAATGAATCTCTTAGTAACAGAGGAGTGTTAAGTGAAAGAATCCATCGTTTAGCTGGCCCGGAACTGTTACAGGAATGTAAAACACAATTACTTGGTAAGGTGCCTTGTTTGTTACAATTATATGACAACTCACTGAGGAGAAGAGGGATAATTGGGCTTGTTATACCTCCCAACTCAAATACGTTTTCCAATTGGAGGATTACGTGTCACATGCCATGGGTCAAAACTCACTAACTCCCTAGGGCGAACAAAACTCACTAACTCCCTAGGGAAACAACAACTTGAACTTTCGAACTCACACTTGATCAGGTCCTGCACCTTGAAATGGCGGCAAATTTGTGTGCCAGTCGGCCTGATGTCAAAAAGCCATTGAAGTCGGGCAGCGTTTCTCACCGGAGAAGGTATTCATTATTCAAGAAAAGGGGTTTATAATTCGGCAAAAACATATCAGATTAACAAAGGGGAAAATTTGAACATTTTGTGTCTTCAAGCTTTTAAAATGGGTCAACCGCGTTCGGCAACTCACTCTTTGATCACTGTCGCCACTCGCCAGGTAGGAAAAAAGTTGTGCCATTAATTTACGACAAAATATGTTGTTCCTTGTCAAACCAAACCAGAATTCTTGAGTTAAGCATTAGAAGAAGGCAAAGCAACTCAAGTATTAATTGTCTTTATTTTTGTTAGCTGCGAAGAAAAAGACTGTTATCATGTTGTTTCGGTAGGACAGCTCGGTTTGACTGTCACTCGTACTGCGAGCACAGCCACGGTAGGCGTCAAGCAAATAATTTCGCAGTGTTTTTCTATTTTTGAGTCAGGAGGTATAACACAACACTTAATGACTGGCCCCTCGGGAAACAGAGAGTTTTGTTTCCCCTTGACCCTCAATGTTCCCCTTGGCTTTGCCTCGGGGAACACTGAGGGTCTCGGGGAAACAAAACTCACTGTTTCCCTTGGGGCTAGTCATTGATTACAATGGCCAATTGGCAAATTCCCCAAAACTTTCAAGGGCTTTTTGTTGAGGGCAGTAGCTTTGTTTATCATGCTTATAGCATCTTACCTATGCCAGTTGCCCTGAAGTTTAATACAATGCCCTGGGAAGTCACAGTTTTCGACGAAACATCGCTCCTTGGCAGAAGGTTTTCTCTGCGTAGTTGGTAGGCACCAAGCAAATTGACTGGTAGTGAGGGCAATTTTGTCCACCTGGTTTGATTTAGGGGAAGATTTTTCTTGTATTAGAAGTTCAGTTCAAGTAGTTTTTCGTGCCAGTAAAAACCAGTTGCTCTCCTGCTGAGAATGTTAACAAAACCCCTGGGTTTAGGGTGAATGCTAGATTGGCTGAGTGAAAGCTTAAGCTTATTTGTAGATATCAAGTATGTTAGTGGTGTTAAGGTGACATTCTTTCTGCCATATGTATAAATGTGGCACCTGAAGTGCATTTGTTGGATCAAAGTGTTTCAGAGGTATGCAGTTATAGTACTAGTTGCGAGTCGCTTGTTTTGTTAAACACTGTTACGATCAAACACTGGGGTCTGTGACCCATCTCCTTAATGAGCTACAGTGGCCCTCTCTTGAACAACGTTAGCCTGCAAGCAGGCTCACCTTTGAGTCACGCGTGAGTGGCGGAGAGCAAAGCAATTTGGCGGGAAGGAGTCTGGTGAAGAGGCCAAGAAAGTGAGCTTGCCTTGATCTCTGTATTTTTTTTCATTTCTGCTTTGCCTGAGTGAAGTGAAATACCATTGGTCGAAATGCAGGAAAGATGAGAAAACTGTCAATCTATTATTTTTGATGAGGAGCGATTAGATCCCCACAGAGTCGGTAATTTACCGCACGTTCTCTCAATAAGAAATAAGTCATCCACATTTGGAGTCAGAGGAAGAGTTGAGTGCCGATATTACTGATGTTTTAACAAAGTCCCAGTCTATTTCTGGTTAAATTTCAAACTAAAGAGGAAGCAGGAAATAGCAGTTGAAAGTTGTTAATGTATCAAGACGTACTTGTCATGTTGCCAGCTGCATATGAGAAGAGTTAAATATTACAAGCATATGTGATTGTAAGTGGGCAACAAAACAATACGAAGGCATTTGCATGTTTACCAGCATCATCAGAGTGCAGACTGCCAATTGAGCAAGGTCACTTGAAATCAAGTGTGTGTCCTTGCTAGACATAAGCATTGACAGTTTCTCTTTGGCAAAACTTTATCAACAATGTATATCGCACCTGCATGTTGTTATGAAATCCCGAGAAATCTGAGCTGCCAAAGTTCATACTTCCGGTGAAAATTAGTTGGCTTATTTTTCTGCAGTTTCCGGGGTGGAAATGAAAAATTTGTGGAGATCAGGGCAGGCTCACTTTCTCATCTCGTGACTTCGCTGCTCGATTTCGTGCCATGCGCGCTTGTACTCCAATGTGGCTAGAACGACGTCGAAATGAAGCCAGACTCATTTGTACATATGGCTAAATCCAACTCCAGGATTTCTGTTTTTTTAATCCATGGGTGTTGCAACACATTTTGCTGTCAAACCTGGCCATTCTTAGTGATTACAATCACCGAGAGTGCTTTTCCTGTAGTTGTTCGTACCAAGGCTGTGGCATAATGCCAGTAACTTGCAGTCATTGCAGAGTGTATGAAATTGCTGTTCCTGGATAGCATTTCTACCCATTATCGGTAATCACGATAAACAAGTGCAGCAGTTTACTGCTGATACAGTCATCTTTCCATCTACTGGTGGTCTAGGTTTGTTTGTTTCCTAAACATATTTTTGTTCATCATGCAATTCCTGGGGTGGGGGAAAATTGTGTTGACTGGGAAAGTTATGTTTTGTTATGTAAATGTAAGAATGTAAATCTTATTTATAGTGGTCATTGAAAGAAAGGAAACAAATATTTCAAATAAGCGTAACAAAAATCCCAACTGGCAGGAGGCAGATCAGTTGGCTATTTACAAAGCATGACCAAGGATTTGAACTCGGGACTACCAAGAAACAAATCCTGCTAGTGGCAGGGTGGAGGCATTGAACCCAGGACCTCGTATTACAACACCAGTGCCTTAAACCACTCAGCCATGCTGCCTACTGTTTAATTCAAGAAATTGTCATAATGCTCATATACAGTCATGTACACTCAGGAAATTCCATGTTCTCTATTGTTTGTACCTAGGGATATTCTGTAATAGAGAGAGTATGTCAAGAATTGAGTGACCTCCTTTAAGGCACAGCATAAACATAGTTTAAGCTATCTGCCTCCTTTGCTCTCAGTTGGTATAAAATAAGATGACATAAATCAATGTTTTGCCCTGGGTAGGTTGTAGGACTGGAGAAGCTAAAATATCAAAAGGCTACAATCTGCCAGCAAGGTAGGTGGCAAATGATACAGATCACTGACAATTATTCACATCACTTTGATTATTTGCAACATTGTAGTTGTTGTGTTGGCTGTTGATTGCACTTTTTGTTCCTCAAAGTTCCTGGGATTGAGAGTTGTATATCAAAGAAAGAATAATGCACGTGCTATTTTTGTTTTGTATTTGCAGATATGTTATTCATACTGTTGGTCCTCGATACAATGTCAAATACAAGACTGCAGCAGAAAGTGCTCTCTACTCTTCTTACAGGAGTGTTATGAAGATTGTGAGGTGTGTTAAATCACTCAAAGTGTGAGTCGTGTTGGCTTTTTAAACTTGGAAAATATTATTTTCCAAGTTGTAGTGTTGAAGCGATTTCATCCCATCACTCCTTCACTCCTTCACTTCCTGTTAGACATTTGAAACCTTGGGGAGAACTCCAATATGAAAAGGTCAGGGATGCTTTTTGGAAAATTTGAATTTTACTCCTAAAGGAGCCTAATACGGGAGTTGCTCAAGCTTCATTAGACCCCTAAAAGATACCACTTAAAACAGAATAGGTTCGATTACTTGCCACTGTTCAAGGAAGTATCCCTCACACACTTGTAGACCAGAGTAGCATACTCGAGAGATCAGTGGAAATCAAGCCTAAAAACAGAAATTAAATGAGAGTGTTTCTTTTAATTATCATTTCTTCGAGTGCACCCTAAAGGTTACTTTCACAGCTACAAATGGTGACATTTTGTCGTCAACACCTTAAGTGAGACCAGAATACTTGATTTGTACCCAAGACGATGAGCATCCCCAATCTTTTCATATAGGAGTTCCCCCCAGGTTTGGAACATCCACCATTTAAGGCCGTTTTACGGTCGCTTGCACTGTGTCAAGTAAGGTATTCTTTGAATTTCTGATGCAAGTACTCAATATCTTACTGAAAAAATGCTCTACATTGAATGAACTTTCGCACAAACGTTTTTTTAAATAGAAGCTACCTGTAATT
This sequence comes from Orbicella franksi, assembly GCF_964199315.1. NCBI lineage: Eukaryota > Metazoa > Cnidaria > Anthozoa > Scleractinia > Merulinidae > Orbicella > Orbicella franksi. The sequence continues at coordinate 1,262,975 of NC_138147.1, read as the reverse complement.
ATTATATAAATAGCTCATTTCCCGAATGTGCCCGCTCATGCAGATTTCACCATACTCGATTGCCAAAAAAAGAAGACATTGAAAGTCACAAAATTGATGAGCTGTATGAATTTTCAAATGATTCAAGCCGTGATTAAATGTTTTAGGAGATCAACAGGCGAGAATTGAGGAGAATTGGAACAACGTGTTCTGTTTATTTATACAATGTTTTAATTAAACATGTAAATACAGACATGGCGAAATGAGGAACAAAGTAGTTGATAAATAAATGTCGAAGGACCAACATTACACAAGGCTGGGAGTTCTGCAGTCTTTAATATTGCCTTGAAAAGGGAAGGGGGAAAAAAGAAGTTATTACAACACGGGGTTTTCAGTTTCGTATTTGGTCACCCATCCAAGTATTAACCCCGCCAAACAGGGCTTAACTTTGTTGAGTGGATGAGACGTGGTGCTGTCCTTGTGGTATAGTGACTCTATGCTGAACGCACTTTTTTTAATTTCTAAGATGAGAAAAGGTAACAAAGATAGAAAAACAATAACTGATACTGGCTGGGAAAATAAGGAACGAAAAAAATGAGAGGAATGAAAATGAGAATTATTATTTGCTTTGGTGATCGGACAAGAAGCGGTACTTTCTGAGGGGGGCATTGGGGTATATTAGAAACCACAAAACCAAAGAAAAAATCATCCAAAACTGCAAAACCGCAAAAAAATCCGCCCAAAACGGAAAACCGTATACAAAACCATCAAAAACCAATACAATGGTGACAAGTTTGGCATACAGGGCAAATTACACTAACACTGATTTTATCAAAGTATTTGTGAATGTTATGGGCTTGTCTGAAGCCTACGTATCTTTTAGTATCTTAGCTTCTGCAGGCTTCTCTCTTCCCTTTTCACTTTACATCTAAATGTGTTTTTCTTTTGAAAATTCTCGCCACCTTTCCCCTCCTCGTAAAAAAACACAACGCAATCCACAATTGCTTCTTCCGTTGCTGGCGCAGGGGGGAACGGTGGCAATTGACCAAATGATTGCCCTGGTCTGCAAGGTCAAAGTCTCGGGCGTCATTCAAGACGTGTGATCCCCTACCGTGACATTTAGTTTGTCATGCATTCCTCTCAATAACTTCGGTGTTTCACAGCTATTCAAGATCAATTGCAACTCAAATCGAAGAGAAACCAGAGCCCAAATAGGACAATAAAGGAAAAACCAAAAACCTCATCGGATACCAAGACCGAAAAACCACTTGTATTTTTTTATGAAAACCGAAAACCAGATGCTAAAAAACAAAAAATCCGCCAACCGCAATGAACACCAAAACCAAAAAAATCAAGTCTTTTGTCACTAAAACCGAAAAACCGAGCTAAAAAATAGCCCAAACCACAAAACTGAAAATCCTGATGCCCCCATTCTTTCTTTATAATTGTCTCGGTCTCTCGGACTGAAAACCTCATGAATGTTTTCAACAGTGTTACATCTCCTTGTATATTCTCTTGCGGTTGCGTTTTGCACTATGGGCTTTAACTTTAACTTAACCTGTGGATTAAAACCTCAAGTCAGTGGCATCAAAATTGTCACTGTTTACAGACGATCCATTTTCCAACTTGAGTGGCTCATAGCCACTTTGATTTTTATTTTCAATTGACTTTTTTGTACAGGTTTTATAAAATGAGGCAAAACCTTCCATGAAAGGGTTTGTAGATTGGCACTTCCACTGCAATACTCTAAGGATATATATCTCAATACTTTAAGGATATACTGAGCTGATTGATGTGTTTTAAACCACATGTGCATTTTATCTTTTAGGGAGTCACGAATTGCATCAGTTGGTCTTTGTGTAATAAACACTTCAAGACGAGGGTATCCCCCTGAGGATGGTGCTCACATTGCTTTGCGTAAGTAATTTACATTTTAGATGCAACAATTTCTATTAGTACATTAAAATTATGGGCCAAAAGCGATCACTGGTCACCACTTTTTTCTTGTTTCTTTTCACTTTTGATGGCTTTGCACCAAACAATTGGTAACAGAATTGCTATCAGACGATTTATTTTTATTGCTACCTTGGTTTGCGTTAATAACAGAAACAATTTTTTTCCTTATTTTTTTGTATCCTCTTTTAACAGGGACTGTCCGACGATTTCTAGAAAAGTTTGCAGATATCGAACTTGTTGTTTTTGCTGTTGAAAATGCTGATGAGGTGATGGTCAATGAAGTGATTTTGGTCTTAGTCAAGTACTAGCTATTATTACAGTCAGGGGTATTAAATTTGATTCATATTTAATTGTTTTCAGGCCATTTACAGGAAGGTCATGCCTCTCTACTTTCCTAGAAACAAGGAGGAGGAGGACTTCGCACTGAATGAACTCCCTGATGATATTGGTGAGATAAATTTGTCAGTCTGCTTTATATGTGTTGTAGTGTGGACTGAGGTTATGTTCTCGTGGGAAGAAACAGTTCAAACTACATGTAAACCATTCTCTGTCTCTGGCTCTGTCAGTTGGTGAAATTTTCACTCAAACTGTTTGCTCTGTTACCTTAAGCAATGTTTGATTTAACCTGTCTCACAATGACTGAATTCATAATTATTCTCAAACATATCTCAAACATTTGGCTTTGAAAAATACTGGCAACAGTGAAATCAAGAGCTTGGTTGGAAAATTACATTAACAGTAAAAAATTAAGTACCATTCACTGAATTTGTTTTGACTTGTTACAACACCATGTTATAATTTGATATCTGTTCAAATGATGCACTCAAGCAACTGAATGCTGACGAGGAACATGATGATAATGCCATTGAAGAAAATGAACTTAGTGATATGGCTTGAATTTACCATTTAATTTATTCATAATTTTGGTGCATAGCTGTACCTAGAGGAAACTTTCTTTTCATGGCAACAAATGTTCTATTCTGGCTTGTTGGGAAAAAATAATGATGATGACAATGATAATGAGAATAATGTGGTTTATTTATAGCATACTCACAAGTGGCTGTTAATTTGTTAAAACCTAATTATTCGACCTAATAAATATAGTATTTTAAAATACTCAGTATACAGATTTATTTCATTTTAGCTGTTAATTGTAAATATTGTACAGAATTGTAATCTGTATTTTACAGTGTATTATTTTTATTGCTTTTGTTATTTTTCTCGTGGAAAAATTAGCTTGTTTAATAGCTACTAGAAAAAATAAAGCCTTTCTATTTTCTAGTTGTCAAGTCAAGTCAGTTATATTCAGCTCACTCAAATAATGTTAAGAGAGTATTATGATAATTTACAGTAGTTGTTTAAATTACACATACAGCATTAACAATTGTATGTGTGTCAAAAGTCAAAGTTGATCACTGTCTTCTCCTGTAATTGAAGGAAATGAGAATGGTGAGCCAGTAATTGCTGAAAGACAAATCAGGATCATGGATAAACCACTGGGACAAAGAGACTTTGACAATGGTATGCTTTAGTACATCATTATGTCATACACATTCATGGCTAGTGTAAGGTGTGAGAAGTTAGTGGCATGTGCAGTTTAACATAATGCTCCCTGATCAACTTAAATTATTTGGTTTTTGATTTGTATGTGCATCCTGATCATGATAGCTTGGTTATTGTTGATTTTGCAAAATGAAATGAGGTGGTGGTGTCTCATCAAAATTGGTGTTTGCAGCCATAAATACATGTTAAGTACAATGTAGAGAGGTTTGTTGTGTAAAAGTAAGGACACCATTAAAAAGCCATTGATAATTTATTGTTGAACATCACTAAGACCATCTCATATCTAACATCTCATTTTAGATTCACTACTTTGACAAAAGTCAATAACCAATTTACAAAGTTACAAAACATAAGAATGTCTTTTTAAAATAGACTGTGACACCACAAGCCAAACCCTTGCAGCATGTCAATAAAGATATTTAAGTTCATGATCTAGTTGTGAAAAGATCTTGACTATAAGTCAAACCTCCTTTCAAACTAAAACCTTTTTAAAAAGTCGTTTTAATCTAAGAGGCCTTGCTCTCACCCTCTTTCAATTTTTTGGCTGTAATGTTATTGAGCTCTGATTTATTTTAATGATTATGATAGGCAACTTGCTTTGTATCAGTTTTAAGTTGGTAAAGGTAAATTAACTCTCATGGTGAGTTTGTTGCCTTTCTCTCTCTCTCTTTTGTGTGTGTGTGTGTGCAGATGATGAAGTAGAAGAAGCTGAAGAAGCTGGTGCTGTTCACATGTTGGATTCATCTACTATTGGAAAACATTCCTTCACAGCAATGGCAGGAGATCATGACCAGCTAACAAGACAACGATTACAAAGATCCCCCAATGAACTGCATGCCGTTCAGCATGAGAGAGTGTAAGGCAAACTTAGTTAACCAAATTATCAAACTCTGAAGACAGGTTCATGAGGTATATGGGGTCATTAATTAAAAGTATTTGATAAGCCATTTTATGGAAAAATTCTAAGATATTGAAATAAATGGGTGCCACTATTTTGTTTCTGATTGCCTGCCATATGATCTCCAAATGACTACAATAATTTTATTATAAATAATGGTCTTCTCATATCCATAACTGTTTGACAGTGATTTTGTCACAAATAATATTATGCTTCAGCTTAGTTGTGTCCACTTCTGTGAAAGATAGCAGCTCATTTTCCACTGTTGTCGGAGAGAAGTTTGAAATTTCCATTAGATAAAAAAAAGACTCAAAAAGATCGAGTGGTTATAATAATTATGGAACCTGGTTGTTGCTATATTTCATACCAGTCAATGTGTTGCACATCGTACAGCAGTGTGACAGAGTTCACCGTGTACATACTGTGTGTTTAACCACTGTTGCATTGTATGATATGTTTAGCATTGAAGTGTTTCATGTAAGTTTTCTTACTGTTTAGAAGTTTCAAGACAAAGTGCATGGAAAATTGCAAATTGTATTTACTGTTTTCATCTGTTTAAAGTTCATATATTCATTTCTTTATCAGGTATCAGAGATGGTTACGACGAGCTAGGACAGAGGACTTGTCAAGTCTTGTCAGACTTAAGATGGTATACCAGTCAGGTCTGTTTGCTATAGTAAATTACCAGTCAGTACTGACATTTTTGCTCATTTCGTTTGAGCAGTCTTATTTCAAAAGCACGTCTTCCAGTCAATCACAGCATGGTAGGTAGTTCTGTAATTAATTTGCAGCAGTTCCTTTCCACTCACTTACAGGCACACTAATGAGAAAGGTGTTATATAAAGCTGATATCTCTGAATTCTTAATCTTACAGGTGTAGATTTCCTAGGCAGACCTGTTGTAGTATTTGTTGGTCGGCATTTTCAAGCAAGAAATGTCGACTTGAACAAGGTGTGTTTCCATATTTGTGTCAGTGACCTTCTTTCGCAAGGGGAGGGGTGGTACGTATGTCCTTTCAAGAGAGCACTATTTTCAGAAATCAAGGTCAGGAACAACTAAATTAGTAGAACAGGTAGCCAAAAGTTTGTCACGATTCTTATTCTAAAAGTCAGAAAGTGACAATTTACATTGCAGTTTTTGTATGGTACAAATTCACAAGATGCTTAACACCCGTGCAAATTGTGGCGTGTCCTACTGTCCTTTGACCTTTAGACAGGCTTCGTGAAAAAGTGGGAAGTAATAGTAATGCTGGGTGGTCCACTTGAATTGTATTTGCATCAATTCAAGTATGTTATTGTGGTGTTATTTTTGTAGCCAAAACAGTGGTACAGCAGTAAGTAGTCGAAACGTCGCGATCTACATCTCAAGTGACTACATCGTGAGACAAACGATAATACACTTTATTATTGCATCTACCACGATGAATAACAACAACCTTTTCCTCGACATAAAAATGAATTCTGATAAGAAGCCGTGGACTTCAAAATCTCTCTTGTTGGTTTTATTTATGGATTATGAGAGCATGCAATCGGTTCGACATTATTTTGGATACTGCATGCTCACTGGTCGTAGGGAAATGTTTAAAAAGCATAAAAAAGTCACTGTTTTATGGGAGGGTTTTTCTGTGTTCAATGAAGAGGTTTGTTTTGAGGGGAGAAGGCCTCATATAACAAATTTGTGGTATATTACATTAACTGACTCAGTGCTGCAGAGCCATACTAAAGTGAATCACAAACTTTCATCGTTTGTCTGTGGGGTAGCTTTTAAAAGTTGATGTTTGTATACCTTATGCAAGCTGTTGTTTGTATTTTGGCAGGCAGTGGCATATTTTATCTATGTGTTGGACAAGATTGTTAACAGAGATTACGTTATCGTGTACTTGCATACGCTAAGTTCCGAGGAAAATCAGCCTCCTCTGTCTTTCTTGAAGGACATATATCACCTGGTGGATAACAAGTTAGTCTTATCGTTATATTTTTTAGGTTCCTGTCATTGTAGTGAATTTGATTAAAATTCAACCATGTGGGAGAAAACTAAGCTGTAAGAATAGTCTCGATATCGCTCACTTTGATAAACCAGGGGCTGAATGGCGCTAACACTTGTCATTTGAACATAGGTATCGACGTAACCTGAAGGCATTCTATATAGTGCACCCCACCCTCTGGGCGAGAATTGTCACATGGTTCTTCACGACTTTCACTGCTTCGTCTATTAAAGAGAAAGTACACTTTCTGTCTGGCATTCAATACCTGTATGACTGGATTGACCCAGATCAACTGGAAATACCGGCTTTTGTTTTGGAGTATGACATGAAGGTAAATACCTGTTTAACCAATGCTACTGAGCAATACAATCAAATTTTATTTCTGTGTTACGAATCATGTAGTCAGTCGATCATTGTCTGTTATTTTTACCATTAGGAAAATGGCAATAATTACCACACTCCAGCCAGTACGTACCGCACAGGAAGTCTATAAGGAAACGTTAAAAGATATTAAGTGGCAAATCTACCTGTGACTGTTGGCGATTGTTTGAATGGTTGTTTGGAAGACAAGTTGCAGCACAGTGCTACCTGAAACACAAAATATCAGTATTTATTCAGTTGATGGTTAACTGAATGGTAACTATCTGTTATTCTCCCTTAAATATCAATGGAATTTTCAAATGGGAGATTTGGAGTTGATAGAACTTGTTTTAATTTTTTAGGAAATACAGTCTATTAGTCGTAGTGCAAATTAAACATGTTAATACAGAAAAACAAAATGGGAATTTCCTCCCAAACATTGAGAGCCGAAATGTTGAGTTCATTTCTAAGTCGAGATTTTTTCAGTTTTGCCTGTTTCTTTGCTTAATTTGTGTGTTAAATGTTTTGTTTAACCACATGCAATTGATGTCAGGTTAATGCAGTATTGCGAGGAAAACGTTGACATACCATTTATTAAAGCTTGATTAAAAAAAAAAACAAGTGAACATTGGCGGATGTTATTTTCAACAGGTTCAAGGTGTTGAGACACTAATAATTATTGTATTTGTTCGGAGTAAGAATCGTAAAGAAGTTTGATCGTTTTCGTCCATTGACTCTCTCTAAATATAGTTTAGTGTGTACTGAATTTCCGTTTTCTATAAATGATCCATAGTTCAGTTACAGAATGTAGTTGTAGTTGTATGCAGTGCTTGTAGCGTAAGAAATTTCCACAGAAAAAGACGACAAGGAACTGTACTATAAATATATAAAGAGCAATAAAGCTATTTTTATAAATCGAGACATACTGGCTAGCGCTTGCGGGAAGTTCCTGTGTTGTTTTATTATGAGTAATTTAACCTTTTCCCTTGTCGGTAGTGAGAATAATGAGAATTCCCTTTTTTGTTGTATGCCGGCATCAGTTCCACATCATTTCTTAAATTAGGTCGCTAGAACGCGCTTCGCGGTGAATGCCCGTCTCTTATCAGTCTTATTTTAACGCAACTTTAAGATCGATCTCTCGAGAAGCTTGAAAAATGAAAGACAGGAATACTATTTACTTGGAATTTATTCTTCCACTTACGGGCGCGCTTTAAAATGGCAGGTGTGTTCATACATATCGCGTCAATTTCAATGGCTCACTTTCGTCGTTTCACAATAGGAGTAGGTGTTAGCGATGCTATCTGACCAGGAAAAGAACGTTTCTTGTTAATAAAAATCGCTGTGCCAACGCAACACATTCAGCTAAACTAAGTGATGAAGTTTATTTAGAAAATAGTGACTTAGATTCAAATGTAAATTATACCGCATGACGTGAGGGAAAGGTCGGAAAAAAAATTGTCCCAGAAAGATTCTCTTCCCGTTTGTACATATGACTTAAAAAGATCGCTTGTACAAACTGATATTAGATTCACTTGCTTTTGGAATGGATATTCCAAGCCGGTTTCTGCCTCACATGATGTACTTCTTAGCATATTCTGTCTAGTATTAGAACTCGGTGGTGTTTACTAGACCGCTGGAGACCGAGATATTTTAAAACGACTAAAAGTACGAACTAGTTACGATGAGTATATCCGGCGGAAAATCAATTTCCACCAGTTGAAACTGACTCTAAGCGAATTCCTGTTTTCTCCTTGGCTTCACCTAAGAGATTTTCGCACCGTGTGGTATGTGCGTGTTCGTCGTGCGATTCGGCTTGCCTCTGTTTTAGCCGCTCTCACTGAAAGAAACAAAATTGAGATACCGTTGATAATGACGTTCAAGGCTTTTTCTATCCGATCCTTTCTTTCGGGCGGCTATTACACATGTACAGAGTAGACTCTGCGTGATCTCGCAGAAATTGTCAGACGTAAAAGTGGATGCTTTTTCTTTGCAATCGTTTCAGTCCTTATGTATAAATAATTAGTAGGGGTTTTTTATTGAACAGTGGCCCGAGCAATTAATTCTCAAGTCTGAATAGATTCCCACTAAATTTACAAGAAAACAGATCTCTTACAATCTTTGACGTCACTTTCAAATCTAAAAAAGCTTTTCTATTCATGAATGATGCCAAGCACGAGGACAAATAAAGGTATTTTTCGCCTTCTCAAATTGTTGACGAATGTTCCCTAATGACCTCCAAGCCGCTAATCTTCTCGAAATAAACTAAATTCCCAGGGGAACTTGTGTTCTGAGGGAATTTTTTTTGTGTCAGAGTTGTTTTTTTCTTTTTTTTGGCCTAGTAAAAAAAGCTCAAAAGAGACAAAAATACAGGAAGTCAGTCAAGCTCTTATAGCTGAAACAAGAAATTTTGTCTAATGTCTGTTTGTGAATTGTGGGCGGGTTGTGGGTTGATAAAAAACCTATCATGTCATTGGTTATAATAACCTGTCACCCCTACCCTTCGTGCTGTTGCCAAGTGATTGTGTTGTATTGTTTTCTAAGCCAATCAGATCGTATAAATTATGACTGAGACATGATATCTACTTGTCGTAGGCAAAATTTGGCTTCACTTCATCGGAGAATTCGCTGTCAGTGATTTTCTTGATCAGCTGAACTACAAAGTTTTCATCGATTCAAAACATTTTACGACGATTCATCATAACTGAAGATATGGAGCTGAAAAATAACTGCCAAGTCCTTACGTTCGACCAGGTTAATCGCCTTCACAGTGTCTTGAGCCAAACCGTCTTCATCCACGGCCGAGGAAATTTTCCTACGCTCGAAGTTCCCCTGAAAGACTTGATAGAAACGGTGACAGCGGGCCTGAAGGACGAAGGATTGAAAGTTCGAGACCTGAGATTGAATGGAAGTACTGCCAGTAATATTCTTAGCACCGAGAGCAACTGTGCCTACAATGACATTGACTTGATCTTCGGAGTGGAGATTCGCTCTAATTCGCACTTACAACAGATCAAGTGTGTCGTGTTGAACTCCCTTCTCAACTTTTTTCCCATCGGAGTGTCGAAGGATAGAATGAATAGCTGTACTTTGAAGGAAGCTTACGTACAAAAGATGGTAAAAGTGTCGACTGACAACGATCGGTGGTCGCTAATTTCTCTCTGGAACAACGAGGGGAAAAATGTCGAACTCAAGTTCGTCGACTCGATGCGTAGGCAGTTTGAGTTCTCGGTGGATTCGTTTCAGATCATTCTCGATTCACTCTTTGGCTTCTACAAGCTGTCACCGGTGCCAATGAAGCCGAATTTCTTCCCCACCGTTGTTGCTGAGTCGGTTTACGGTGACATTAAAGTTGCCCTTCATCATTTAGACAACAAACTGATAGCTACCCGTAACCCAGAGGAAATACGAGGAGGCGGTCTGCTTAAGTACTGCAATCTCTTGGTCCGGAATTATGTGCCAGAAAACTTCGAAGAGATCAAGGTCCTAGAGAGATACATGTGCAGTCGTTTCTTCATCGACTTCAACGATCTTCAGCAGCAGCAGCAGAAGTTGCAGAGCTACTTAGCGAATCATTTCATCGGAGACGAGCGAGGTCAATATGAATATTTGATGGTTCTCTATCAGATTGTTGCTTCTTCGACGGTTTGCCTCATGGGACACGAACGAAAACAAACCCTTCGACTTATAGACTGTTTGGCCAAACAGCACAGCTTTGTGAGCTACATGCCAGTGATGATGTACGGCCATAACACTTACTCTTTGGTTCCTGGTAGTGGTTATATGGTGCCTGTGTCGGAGAGCAGCCAGAACTACAACCCGTATCCGTACAACAACTTAGTTCCTTGTTTTTAACAAGCGATTCAAGAAGGTCAGTGTAATGAAATGCCGAAACACGACATCCCATAGAAGACACTCGTCGCATTCGTCATTATGTATACCGAGCGTCGACAGCGCGGTTATATTTTTATAGCGAGCGATTGAAGTTGTTTCATTTCAAACTCGTAACATCAAATACATGTAGCTTTAGGTACAGTAGAGACTTGCCTAATTTGTTTGTCATTGTATAAATTTGTAAGGGAGTTTATGAATCTACTAGTTTGCCGTTAAACGAAAGCGAACAAAAAAAATATGTTCCTTAGCCCGAGAATTATTGTAACGTGTCCTTTGGAACGATCAAATGTATCGGCTAGGTTTTCACGCCAAATATGTATCATTTCGCAATTCACAAAAGAAGTGTTGGATTTGCTTTGAAATATGGACTGACATACGACGACGAACAATGCCGTGGACGCTTGCTGTGACGAGCTTTATCACGTAAATAGGCAGAGTATATATATGAACGTCGTACTTACGTTTCATCCTAAAATTATATATGGTTGTGTTTGAAATAAATGAAAAATATATTTTTTAGATTTCTGTTTATGTTGTGTGATGGTCGGGCGGAACTAAATTACGCAACCCTGTGTGTTTTACTTTCTGGCTCGCACAATTTTGATATTTCCATTTTTCAATATTTTTATGTCAGTCTTTGCAAACCATGGATGGGGTAGACATGTCAAGAAATTTTACTCATGAAATTGGCGCTGCGGTTCAAAAATCTCTTTTAATTCTGGCATCACCAAATGGTTTGATGATCTTAATTCCATCAGCCAATCAGAGGAGGGTCGATCAACCTGTGAACCAATAGGAAGCGCTCTACCTTTCAACTCAAGTGTGTCTCGAGTGTAGAGCAAACATTTGCATTTCCGATCAATTTATCGGTGAAAGAAAATTTCCCTGTAAATTGAAATCGAAAATCGGTTAAAACAAAAAACAAAGAATGGTTTTTCTAATGGAAAGGAAACATTTTAGACCAAGCTAGCTGTAGGTATAAATAATCTTTCCTCGGGGTTTTGGCTTAAGAAGACATTTTTTGTTCACCGTGGCCGGAACCATTTGAGCCTTGCTTGACAGAGTGTGCGGCAACCCGTATCTTGACAGTAGATATTAACTCTTTCAACAGGACAAAACTTGTCACTGACTCAAAAAACGCTGTTCTAAAGTTTCCAGTCGTAGCGATTTTTATTCCCGCTGCGATCGCATTCCAATTATAAATTCTTATTCCGTTTGTGTTTTGAACGTTCGGCAGCACTCCTCGAGTGGGCGTTAAAGGAAGACAATTGGAAACTTTTCTTCCCTTACAGACCAGTATCGTTTCTCGCTTTGTTCCAAGGTCTCTGTTGGATAATTTTACCTTTTAAAAAATAACATTTAAGAGACCAAGAATCCCGATTGCCTTAAAATTTTCCTTCAAATTTTCCTGCGTGTGAATTTCACCCGAAAATTCCTGGACCATGGAATCGCTCCCGGGCAACTGTGAAGATAATTCATGTTGAAAGGCAATATAGCGCATGTCCACCCGACCACTGTCTTCAAGAAGGAGAGCCTTGGGAGGGCGGTTGGCAACATATAGCTTTGCTATAAATATGCAAATGACCTTTTTGAGCAATTTTTAAGTGGCATCCCTGACGCTGTCTTCATGTGAGATATTAAAAAAAACCCAAGCTTTTAGGGCCTAGTCAGCGTTGAACTTTGTTTTGGCGAGTAAGAAATAATAATCACAAAAAAATATCGATCAATCAGTGGCGGTAGTAACGAAGATTTTTTGCACCAGTGGAGCGAGTCGAGCCGCGTTGATCGGGTCAATAGAAAACAAGTGTTCCTCGAATATCTTACTCAAGGTTTTTCAAGCACCTCAAAGGGGATGTACTTGCTATAATGACACTTGGAAATGAAAGTGGACTTCTTGCTCCGAAACAACCCCAGAAACAGTCCAGGGCAATACTGACTTAGTCGTGGAGAGAACAAATATAATGTAGACAGTTTGCAATACAAGTAAGGCCGGCAAATGATGCCTTCTCTCAAAACAAGACCGCTGCTTAAACAGCAAGCTTTGTATCATTAAACCAACAAATATCTGGGCAATCACTTGTTTCTGGCAGGTGTGTCAACTGAATATGTTTTAATAAAAGGTTACTCATATTATCCAGCCCGCCGGGGTACATAGAAAACAAAGGATTTCACATTTAAAATTTTGCAGAAGAAAATAGTATGCTGATGAGTTCTAATAATGTTCTAAATTGTTATTTTCACGGAAAGACACTGAACATATCACGTCATGTTGATATCGCTTTTCATTTCCATATTTCCATCTTATCGTTTGGCTCGCCTAGAATACCCAGAGCAAAAATAACTTCGGTCTAGTGTTTTGTTTCATGTTAGCAACACCATGAGACATTTACTGAGACAACTGTGAAGTAGACACTGTAGAGCCACTGCTCTCATATCGGTAGACTGCTCCAACAGTTTACAGTTTTCTTGGAGAACGAACGGAAAATAAAGCAATGGGGCTGTTGTGGGGTGGGGGACTAAAGTTGCTTAGCCCAACTCCCATATATTGAGGTGCATGTTTTGAAGAAGCAGTACAACTGGAAATGTTTCGTCGCAACTCGAGGTTAATCGGCTGATATGTGTAGTGCATGCCGTTCCGCTCTACACCGGCTTGAGTAACCTTAACAATGCAATGCAAATGAGTAAGTCTATCAGAAACTTTGGTAAGTCCTGTTGTTTTAACTGTCTACTGTTTATGTAAAAGCTTCGCTGAACTATACTTTTCGTTGATAAGCTGGGATGCCACTTAGTATATAGTAGCCCATTGGTGGTTTGGGTAGACAAAAAAGTGGTCAGGTTGGGGCCTTCATAGTTTCGCTGATGATTTCAGTCTTCCATTCGATACATTTGGTCGGCAAAAAGATAAAACTACGGTCTAAACGATAGCAGATTAAGATACATTGGAACCTTGATATAACGAAGGGCCAAGAGACTGACAAAATATGCTCGTGGCCATATCGAAGTTTCGTTATATTGGGGTTCTTTTCAACATATTTCACTATTAGTGAGACGAAGAATATCGTTCGAGGACTTCATGAGATATTTCCGTTTAATCGAGGTTCCACAGTACTAGGCATGGGTCAACCAGCTTCGCTTTGTTCTCGCACCCTGATTTTTTCAACTTGATCCTTCTAGATCATTTGACCATGACCCATTATAATATCGATTCCGTGACCTGGAGAATCTTCTCTCACCTTTCACTTCAGGACAAGAATAGCTGATCTCACACTTAAGATCTAAAACTGATAAATTTTCGATATTCGCACGTTTAGTTTGTCAGTGTTTAGTGGAGAGGGGAAGTGAGAATGATCGCCCTGGATTTGAAAACACGGAGACACGGCAGCCGGCGAGAAATTGGACTGGCTTAGTGCGGTTATTATCCACCTCCCTTGTTTTTCTCCCTTGCTTTTGGAACATTTCTCCCCATCTAACTAAAATTTCAATATAATACTGCAGAGCAGAAAAGTTATTTGAATATGGCATTTTCAAGAATTCATTTCGTATCGAAATACTTTTGCAACCTTGAAATTATCAATCAAAAATGATCTTCTTTTTGAAACTGAAAAAAACTGAACTGGGAAGGATATAGACCCGGAATGATGCATCCCACTTGTTTACAGTTCAACTCAGTTTTATGGATCATTTCCTGTGACAATAAAAATAATCCGGTCGTTTATGATTCTGACGGTCAGGCTGGATGGTAAAGTCACCGTTTCATAGATAGTGTTGTTTTGAAATTTCATCCTTGTTTTCCTTTGAAATGGCTTGAAAACGTTTTTTTTTTCCTATACGACAATGCAGTAAGATGTTAAATCTACTATTATTATCTTGTATGACAATTGTTGAATTTTTTAAATTTTTTTGTCAATTCATTTGCCATAATCTAATTGTTGACACGCTTGTGTGACGTCATCCACCCACAATACTCCCACACCGACCAAATGTCTGTTTATACAAATTGCGTATTTTGCTGCACAAAGAACAATTTTAATGCTTCCTTTGTTTCTGAAACTTCTTTTGATTATTGTATCAGTCCAGTTGAATATTCTGGAACCAACAAGAATCATTTTTGTCTCATCTTCCTTTGAAATTATCAACGTTTCAAAAGCTCCATTCAGTAGTTGGCTTAGTTTTCGGAAAAGTCGAGATTGTAAAAAACGGTTGTAAAAATGTAATGTAATGTTTTGCCTGAATACTCGTGCCATCACTTGAGCTGGCCTCAATTGCAGTTGCCCGCTGTAGTTGTCTTCTCCCATGCAATCCCGGCTATCTCTCGGGAAAAAGTGAGAAAATTGAAAGTTCTTCGCTTCCAACTAGGTTTACAGTGGAACCCCGTTTATAGGTCACCAACGGGCTCCACTGTATTTCTAAAATAACTGTGCCGTCATTGCACTTGTTATATTTTGGACTATTTATTGTAGTCACTACCAGTAACTAGTAAGGTGCTATGGGAGACCCATTCGCAGCGACCATATATGTAACAACCCGACACATGGCCAAGTGATCAAAAGAAGCAGAAGGGCGGAGCTCCGTGCAATACGCAGTCTTCTGTTCTCAAACAGGTTTGGTTTCTTAGTTGGGTGATAGCTCACATAATGTCAACATCGAGGGCTTCTGTTCGTTTATCTGTCGGTGGGTTTTCGAGAGGCAATTTTCTAGGGAACGTTTTTTCTCACCTTTAGGTTGTGCATGATTTTTTTCGGTGGGCAATCCATAGCTTTCCCAAGAATTTTTTTTAACATTAAAAGAAATTTATTGATAGTTAGGATTTTTTTGGAAATGTCCGAAAAAAATAATAACGTCCGTCCGCTTAGTATACAAATTCATTATTTCACTCCTTTTGTTAGAATATGTTACGGTGAAATTGTTTTACGGTGATGGAATCAAACGGTCCCAGCCAATCAAATCATCCACACGCTGGTCCTGGGAAACCGTTTTCTTTCTCGTGCCAAGGCCCCACCGGCTAAAAGGGACGGACGGCTCTGGAGACAAGTATATTCAAGAATTTCAACATGGCGGGTGTTCGTGGGTTAAGGAACCTTTGGGACTCGAATTTATTGCATTTTACAAGGAAAATACAACGTTTAGGAACAATAGAATCGAGCAATACACTCCAAAGATTTTGCAGATGTGCTTCGACGTTCTCATTTGTAGCAGATTCTCCTTCGCCTTTTGATGGTAAGCCTCTAATAGCTAAGAACTCAAGCTTAAATTACTTTAATTAACGTATGAAGTTTAATGAGCTCAATGAATAACTCAAATATTTTTAGAAAGCTTGTTTTCTATGAAGATTCTCCGAGGATATTATAAGAAGTTGCTTTCCTTTCAGGGTAGAGGTGGGGTATTCAATTCCTTTTAAGGCAATGAAGTGACACACCTCTAACACACCTCCCGTTATTTGAGGATGGTTTATTGGTGAACGATAAGTTATTTTTCTGGCTAGATTTTTTTTATCGTGAATCAGGATTTTGTTAGCAGCCATCATTAGTCACTGTTCACATATATACTGTATTTAGGGAAAAAGGTAAATTGTAATGCATCAGTCAATTCCAGCAGTTGGCCATTGGTCGACAAACACCTCGTCTTTCCTGATGAACTCATCCATGGCACTTTCCAAAACACGTGTGTTGAATGCTCGGGGGTCCCCCCGGGGTACGCAAATGCCCAGCCCCCAGGCCGCGATAAAATTGCCCCGCCCCCGCGATAAAATTGCCCCACTCCTGGGACTGACAACGTGAGCAAATGCCCCGCAGTTGCCTGGGGGGGGGATATGGGCACTGCTGGAACTGACTGATGTATAAATGTCTGTAGTAATTGATGGATAACTTGCCAGTGAAAAGTGGACTTGCAGCCTTGGCTTGGGCTACAATCAAGACCTCAGGCACAGTTTATCCCAAATAAGGACCTTTTGGCTGGTAAATGTACCACACTGATATGTCTATCTTATGATGATAAAATAGGTAGTGAATAAATCTTCCAGCATAATTTGAACTGTTAATAAATCAACAGTATATTTCTTATGGACACAGATATTGTTTATAACTTCTGAACTTTCCTCCACAGGAGAAACTCAAAAGTTGAACTTGTTCCAGTCCCTAACCAATGCAATGGATATCATTCTTGACTCAGACCCAACTGCAGGTTTACTGCTTTCATTATTTTAATAACTTGAACGTTGCACAAATGCATCACTTGAACCATGGAAAATTTTCAAGCTAAGAAGGCTCTGGAATAACTTTTTGGTATTTTGATTGTTTTCTGCTCCCTCGATTGTTTCTGTTAATCAGTGAGTGAATAAGGTAAATGTAATATAATGGGGGTTGCTAATGAAGAGAAATGTATGTTCTTGTATCAAAGGGCCAGCTAGAGATATGCAGTAAAATATAACTGAATAAAGATGGTGAATTTTAAGCTCAGCAATGAAATGTGAAAAGTGAACTGATCAACATGACATGAGCCTGGGACAAAGAAAAATCTGAGTCCCCGATAGGAATTGAACCCATGACCTCCCAAACACCGATGGGCACTCTATCCATTGAGCTACGACAACTCATGGAGAGTAAGGTCATTTAACTGAGTTCATATGTGAAAGGCGTCTTGCATACTGCTGGGATCAGTACTGTCAGGGACTAAGTTTTTTTTGTCCCACGCTCGTGTCATGTTGATAAGTTCACTTTTCCCATACAGTAAATATGTTGGTTATTAAAGGGACACAGTCAGCTGGAGCACATGCGCATTAGATACCATTTCATAGTTAATTTGCATATCACAGAGATGCGATCCACACTGTTTTCAATCAAATATGACAAAAATAATATCATACGATGAGCAAAAGCCCACTCAAAAACAGGGTTTTCAGTAAACGATTGGAAATCAAGCAAAACACTGCAAAGATTGAAGCAGATTTCTGGATGTAGTTAGAAAACTAGTGTCCAGGTGAGTGCGGTCCCAAAGCTGACTGTGTCCCTTTAACTCAGTTTCTTGTATTAGAGTTTCATTTATTATGTAACCCTTTTTTTAGTTATATTTGGAGAAGATGTTGCTTTTGGTGGAGTATTTAGATGTACCGTTGGTCTTAAAGACAAATATGGTAGGTTAATATGATCATGCATCTTATCGCATTGAGAAGAAAAGTGTGGTGACCGGTATAGTCAGTCTTAAATCTGTTAGATCTAGAAGATTTCAATATAGAAATTATCAGTCACCTGACCCACTATCGAAAGCACCAAACCGTAAATTCTTCAGGTTGAATAATGTTGAGATCACCACTTATAGCAAAAGTAAATGCTATTTTCATCAAGCAAACAATACAGTGAGACACAAATCAAACTGAATAAACTACCTTGACACAAAGAAGCTGAAGATGCTTTGTTACTAAATATATTTTTCAGTCCACTATGTGAAAATCATAGATTTTGGTCATAAATAGGGTAAGGATTTTGGGAAGCGGGCTGCACACCCCCACCCAATTTTTTTGGGAGTAGCCCTGCTTCCCGGGACAGGAGGCCACAGCAAGGTCCATAGAGAGAAGACTGAGGGCCACCAATATCCTCCTAGTAGGGCTTTGATTTTGTACACAAACACCCTGAATAGTTAATTACCAAACATTTGTAAAAGCATTATTCCCTGTTTTTATTGGTGGTAAGACTCAGTTTTATTTTGCACTAGGTAAAGACAGAGTATTCAATACACCTCTCAGTGAACAAGGAATTGTTGGTTTTGGAATTGGAATGGCTGCAGCAGGTGCCACAGCCATTGCAGAAATTCAATTTGCTGATTATATTTTCCCTGCATTTGATCAGGTTAGTTAATTCAGCTAGTAGTACTTTAAAATGCCTATTAGTAAATACCTATATCCAAAGAGTAATCAATGGGCAATCAATGGGTAATCAACTGATTTGTCATTGATTATTGGCGATGATCAATGACTAATTGATGACCAAACATTTTGTGGCCTATCCTATCAAGTACTCATCGAGTCAGGCTAGTGCAGTCCAGTTGGGCTGCAGATTCTGTCCGTCACTTACCCAATGGGTAAAGTTCTTGGGAGATTGTAGTAAGTAGTGAAGTGTTACTGATCAGTCTCCAAGAAATGGTTTTATTTAAAAATAACATTTTCACTACAAGCTTCAGCATAATCAATTCCAGCTAATCTACTTAACTTGCTATTAATAATAAAACTTTTTAGTGATGATGCCTGAAAATGTAAACTAAGTCAGGACGTACTACTGATAAATAGAATTAGCTTTTGGAAGGCTGCCAATTGGATTGTGATTGTCAGCTTCTGGGTTATGGGTATTTAACTGTGTGATTATTCTAAACCCTTACGTTGTTGTCATTTTGATCTAGCTTGTTAATGAAGGTGCAAAATTCCGGTATCGGTCAGGAAATCTTTTCAACTGTGGGAGCCTGACTGTGCGAGCACCATGTGGAGCTGTTGGACATGGAGCTCATTATCATTCACAATCAGTAGAAAGTTTCTTTGCCCATGTGCCGGGACTGAAGGTAACAACTCACAACAAAATGTGCTAGTGGAATTTATCATTTCAGACAGAGTAGAAATTTGGTTCCGCTTCTTTTGAGTCTCCACCAGGTTTCAACAATTTTCATTATAAAAAACTTTCAGAGCTTTCGGCTGTCAGACTACAGCCTTCGATGGATAAAAAATGGAAAAGATAACAACTACAAATATATGCAAAAATAGGTGGAACTATAAAAAGGATATATTAAAATGGAAAAATATAAGTGTTAATAACCTTGGTTACTCGCAAGGATAATGCTCTTATTATTGATGTATATCGAAAACCAACCCATACCGATAGGTATTTGGATTTCTTCTCCCACCATGACAAACGACACAAGATCAGTACAGCTGACACTTTATTACATCGTGCAACTAAACTGCCGAGCACAAAACAAGGAAAAGAGGCTGAACTTAATCATGTCACCGATGCTCTTCATTCTAGCAGTTACCCCCAAAATGTCATCTCCAACATTCTAATTAAGAAATCTTCTACTTGGCACACAAACTCCATCCCAGCACCTGAGGAACTTGTTTGTATGTTTTTCAAATGGGCCACACCCTCCGATTCCTCTAGTTATGCAGTCCTCCCCTACATTAATGGAATTTCTCAGCCTCTAAATAGACCTCTTCAAAAACATGATATTCGAGTCGTCAGCAAGCCAGTCAAGACATTACAACAGGAGTTTCCCTCTCCTAAATCTCGACCACCGATTGAACTTCAACCAAATGTGTTTTATAAAATATCTTGTGCCGACTGCCCATGGAGTTATGTAGGCGAGACTGGCAGATGCTTTGAAACGAGAAAAAAAGAACACTTGAGGAATGTGATGTCTTATGCAAGAGGTTCCAACATCGCTAAGCACGCTTGGTCTTCAAATCACTCTATTGACTTTAAAATTTCCGTAGTGATTGACAAGGGTTCTTCACGTATTCGTAAGACGCTAGAATCTTGGCACACCGCTTCGATAGATCATGCAGATAACAATTCAAGGCCGCTCCCCAATCAATACTCTATTCTTTTAAAAAAGAACAATTAGTTTATTAACACTTATATTTTTCCATTTTAATATATTCTTTTTATAGTTCCACCTATTTTTGTATATATTTGTAGTTGTTATCTTTTCCATTTTTTATCCATCGAAGGCTGTAGTCTGACAGCCGAAAGCTCTGAAAGTTTTAACTTTATATAGCCAGTGAACGTTTTTTTAATTTTTTTTTATAAATTTTTAATAAACTTTCATTATGGTTTGTCTGCTAAAAATGACAAGAGACCAAAGCATTTATTATAGAATCGTTTCTTATACTAATCAATATCATTACCCAACAGTGATAACTAGTAATTTAAGGTAAAGCCAAATCATTCCAGTTAGGAAACAGACATTACCACTAAAACTGAAAAATCATTTCATTTAATAATTCCTCGTAGGTTGTTATACCCAGAGGGCCTATTCAAGCCAAAGGACTTCTTCTTTCTTCTATCAGAGACAAAAACCCAGTCATTTTCCTTGAACCCAAGATCTTGTACAGACAAGCCATAGAAGAAGTGCCTGTAGGAGATTATGAAATACCACTCTCTGAGGCAGAAATACTAGAAGAAGGTATACTGTATGTTAAGGTATTAACTTGGTTAACTGGCCCTTTTTACTGGCTTGTACCCAGCAAATAACATTTTGCTCTTTTTTTGTTAATTTATTCACAATTGTAGGTTCTGACGTGACTCTGGTTGGGTGGGGTACACAGATCCATGTTTTGCGTGATGTCTGTAAAATGGCCAAAGATCAGCTGGGAGTCAACTGTGAACTAATCGATCTTCGAACAATTCTTCCTTGGGATGAAGAGACTGTAATCAAGGTAGTTGGTTCTTAATATCAGTTTGACAGTAAACAGCCTTTAACAATGTCCAATACACACAACTACATGTATGTATAACTCAGAATTAGGTTGTAACTGAGGATAGTGAAACTGGGTATATCAAGTGATTTTAGCTGTCTGGAATTCACGTTGCGTACATCAAGCAACTAAACTCCATTTTTCCTTTGCTAGTCTGTACTCAAAACAGGGAGGCTATTGATAGCACATGAAGCTCCTTTGACAGGAGGATTTGCAGCAGAGATTAGCAGTACTGTACAGGTAATTTTGATTTACCTTCCACAACTATTGTTGGGAGTCAACATGGTTTTCCTGATGTTGGACAGGTTCAAGCTCGACCTTGACTTTGAACTGGAAAAAAGTTATTTGACCCACAGATATCAGCTATTCGTTAAATTTGTTGATAATATGAACTTCATAAAATTATTCTGAAAGACTCTTTTCATGTCAATGTAATTTTTTAAAGTGGTGTTACTGTGTGTAGTATTATGGTACCACTCAACTGACAGAAAAGATACACTGCAAAACTCTTTTACAAACCCAACTTATTTATTTAGTGATACCTAGTGAAGTCCTACAAAGGAGCAACTTCTAAACAATGCAATCTATCATCATTTGAACAAACTTAAGCCTACAACTAAAACTTCAGTCACCACTGACACAAACCCACAGTAAATGTCACTGTCCCTTGACTTTAAATGAGGTTCCTCAATAGCTCTCAATGATTCTCTTGGTAGCTTGATAGCTTCTTTAGTTTTCTCTGCCGACAACAACAACCAATGCTAGCTTACAGAGTCCTTATATACAATTAGTCAATTTTTGGAACATTCTTGGAGCTTTTAACAAAACTATTTATGTAGCATTACATGGTAATTAATATAATAATTAATTACTTCTACTTCTATTAATTACATCATTTGGTAGAATGTTCTAAACTGTCCTGTAGTGTGAGCATGACAGTAGATGGTTCAGACCCGTACAAACATTTGCATGGGTAAACATTCTAGAAATTACCAGAAACTTAGTATTTACAATTGCTCTCCACAACAGTAGTGTGCATTCTAACAGCGTTTTCTCTTTATCACAGGAACACTGTTTCTTGTCTCTTGAAGCTCCTATCCAGCGTGTGTGTGGCTGGGACACACCCTTCCCCCATATCTTTGAGCCATTTTACCTGCCAGACAAGTGGAGATGTTTTGAAGCTCTGAAGAAAATCACCAGCTACTAGCATTTAATAGGAATGATAATGCATCTCTAGCTATGAAAGGACAGAAAAATTCAGTGTTATGTACACACACTTCATTCTTTGTATAAATGTGTATTTACCCACAACATGGAATGTTTTTTACTAGAATGTCAGGTCTCTCTCTGTGAAAGTCAAGAGAATTGCTTGAAGAAAATTGCAGATATCTATGATTTTAAGTGTTGTGAGAAATGAGGAACAACAAGTATGACTTATTTATATAGACAGATGTACACGATAATTTATGGGTGTCAAAAAAGGAAGACTTTACATCTTCTGGATTGGGATAAGTTCTTAAAATGTCATTTTCATGTTGTAGGCGGAAGTATTTATATTTGGATAAAATTGTTAAATCTTAGAAAATGGATGATATTTTCATAAGTAATAACTGACCAGAACTGTTTAATTTGTAGTTGTTTATACAACTATTAAGAATAGTCGTCTTAAATTCCATTCAGCTTTGTAAATGGCTCAACATATCAAACTTACAAAAATTACTGTCTTTGCAGGTCTCAAATATGTAATAAACAGCAATTTGAACACTTAGTATTAAGTTGGTAGTGATCAATGAACATCAGAAATGGTAATAAAATATTGAAAGTGTTTTTAAACAAAAACTAAACAGGGCAGAATCAAGATTTTTCAAGAGGGAGGTGGGGGGGGGGGGGGGGAGTGGCTGGTACCTTGAGGTTGCAGAGTTTTATGAGGAATGTTCCCAAAATGTTGCAGTTTGAGAACAGACCATTTTACAGTTGTCTGCTCAGTGACCTGGCCTTTGGATGGCAGCAAGGCTGGAGTTGACCTTGTTTTGATACAGACCTCACTGCTTTTGTTGTGTAAAACAAGTTGTTCTGATGCTAACTAGGTGCATTTACATGACAAAAGCAGTGAGGTCTGTATCAAAACAAGCTCAACTCCAGCCTCGCTGCCATCCAAAGGCCAGGTCACTGAGCAGACAACTGTAAAATGGTCTATTGGAACCTAATTGGGAATATACAGGGAGTTGGTATGTTTTGAAATCAGTTTTCCCCGCCATAAAAATAGGACCCTTGATCACAGGAGAATACTTGTGCCCATCAGGTTACAGAGAGCATTCTTACCTCAACGTTTGCATACTGTGATAAACAAAGTGATAAAAGTTTGTTAATCACTCAAAGAGTCAATCTTAAGGGCTGTGTTAGAGAAAAATGACGAGTGTGTGATACTCTATACTGCATTTGCATTGAAGCTGTAAAATTAAACTTTGCCTGTCCTTTTCTTTTATTTATTTAAAATTACTTACAAAATGCAGCAGATAGGTTAACCCTGTATTGTTAATTTCAGAGCAGCACAGACAGTGTTGTCTCCTTTTAATGTATTCATTCCACTGCGGACAAGACACAACATCCGAATAACATTACACTTTTTAGAGTTAAATGTGTCATTGGAAGTGAAGCAATCCTAGAAATGTAATAAATGCTAAAACACCAGTATAGATTATTTTGGTCAGCATCTCACATCTGTTCCTTGTTGGTAATGTTAAGAGCATCTCAACCTCAAACAGTACATCTTGTCAACCAGGGGCTAAATTTACGAAGCTCTCCTTAGTTAAGATGATTCTTAAACATTCTTTCTTAACAATAGGCGTTTGTATTTGAACAATACTTACAAGTTCACTTATCAGTTATCAATTACCCATAACTTAAAATTGTTACTTTTGCTGCTTAAAACCAAACAGGTAAACTTCTGTCCAATAATTTAAACTATTTAAAAAAACCTAGAATGGTACATTATGTGTTTTTAGTAAGGCTAAGAAAAACACTAATAATTATTATATTCTACAATGCCTTAAAGAGCAAAGTGCATTTTCCTGGGAACAAGTCTGCTAAATTGTAATCAATAGAGGAGTGATTATTGAATGCTTCATGCTGACTTAACCCATTACTTTTAGAAATGTCAAATACTACTCTGTACCCAACTTTGCAAGTGATATTTTTTAAACAGTATTTTCAACCAAAGTGCTCGGGTTCTGGAGTGTTACACTTACATCTGTCAACCACCTGGGGACTAGCGGTATTGATTGACATTCATGGCATGGATGCTAAGGTTTAAGTGTGACTCCTAACACGTCCTTTCAAATATATTGAGAATTTGTTCTCTTTAAGACAATCTACAAATTCAAACTAGTTTGAATAAGTCAAGGGAAAAAATTTATCTTTAACTAACAAAACAGAATTTAAGTAATATTGCCATAGTATTATTTTAATTTCCCAATCCTCTTTCTATTTCTTGAGCCACGAATCAAATCCTCTTTGGCATCTGGAGGATTTTCACTGCAATGTATAGAACCTTGCACTCAGTCATGCAGCATAACCCTTGATATTATTTTGAAATTACTGCTTATTTTCCCCACAAAAATACTTTCCTTATGCAAGTTAACAGGTACAGCAGCAATGATTTGACATTTCTTGCTGATAAATGTGCATAAAGTAAACATCATTTTACTGCGAACCATCTAACTTCATCTGTAGAATAATCATATGTTTGCTCAATAACCTTTGAATTCTAAGATAATCAGAAGCAAAATTCACCTTTAGTTAGTTATTTTCATTTCATCTTGAATTTTCTCTAAGAGAATCTAGTTTTAAATGAACACCTTCCTCCTTAGCTTATCAGATCCTTCATTCTTAGACAGTATTGTATTAATTTGTTGCAAAAAGAAAAAAGAAGAACTGACATGAATGGTGCATGTTTGAGGGTTAAAGTCCATCAAAGAACACAAATGAACAATTGACCATCTATTGGAAGTTACTTTAAACTCTAAATTATCAATAAACTAGACAGTAAAATTCAGGGCACTCTCATTCATACCAACAATGATTTTACATCTCAAAACTTCACCATAATTTTCATTTAACAAACATTTAGTGCAGCGTACATTAGACATTAATTACCAAAATATTTTGCTCAAGGTAACTAAAACATCATCTGTCACCTGGAAGCGAGTTGTAAGTTACACACCAAAAGTGCATCATAATTTATTGTCTAACTAGTGCGACATTGTATCGGAGTTTCTGTATCATCTTCATCACTGCCTTCTGCCATGGTGAATCTTGATCTGTATCCCATATTCATTAGCATCACCTCTAAAGGGTCAGCATTCATTCTTCGTTGATTTGCCTTGGCTGCAGCTTCCACTTCGTCTATATGCCTGTCCTGTGTTTCCCCTTCCTGTGGACATGGACTCCAAAGCCTGATCACAGGGTCAATTCCACTTGTGGCCAAAAGACAAGTACTTGGATGTGGCTGCAAGCAGTTTACAATAGAATCATCTCCTTTTAATACTCGTACAAGATTTGTTGTTTCCTTGTCCCACATAAAAAATGAACCATCATCACTGCCTGCCACAATATACTGTCCATTGCTACCAAAGAAATTTGCTTCTTTTATGTCA
Source organism: Orbicella franksi (assembly GCF_964199315.1). Classification (NCBI taxonomy): domain Eukaryota; kingdom Metazoa; phylum Cnidaria; class Anthozoa; order Scleractinia; family Merulinidae; genus Orbicella; species Orbicella franksi. Next base: position 1,237,236 of record NC_138147.1, on the reverse strand, counting down.
GTAGTAGTGTTACAGTGTCCACAGAACCGCTGCTCATAATCAAGCGCTTCAGCACGGAAGGCTTTCTCTTGATCAGACACAATGCTAAGACGTCTCCTGCGTTGACTAGAAACAGCATCTGTGTGACCACTTGTCTCCTCGTCATCATTGTCTGCAAGTGAAGAGTACATGAAGACAATTGAGGGATTATAATTATGAAATATATGTGAACTTCATAACAGCAATGATCTGCAATGTACAAAATCTTTTCTTCACATTCCAGGTAAATGATGCTACATATTATCTCTTGCTTGTCTTCTATCTTTGGGCATTTTATGAGCTGCTTGGAAATTGAGAAGACCCCACTTAGCTTGATAGCTCAGCTTAAGTTTCAATGACTGTTATCATCTCTGATGTAGTATACTCTTTAGCAAATTATGACTACAAATATCCCCCCCCCCCCACTTCTAGGAGGGTGGCACCCTAGACCAAGAGAAAGTTTGGATGTCCACATTTCAAATGCTTGCTTAAACCATGATCAAAGTTGCACAACATCCACCCTCCTTGCCTGAGAGGTTGGAAGCCTAAGATAACAAAGGTGCTGGGCACTCTCTTATATGAACTCTAACAGGATAGGTATTTAAACAGGGTCCTAAACAGGGTCAGGGTTTCAAAGGTCAGGGTGACCCTAGGGATACTTCTATACCCAAACATGGGTCAAGTGTCCCCTGCCCACAGGAGGTGCTACCCACCTTCAGTCTCAGCAAATGCAGCTGCTCTGATGTCTCTCTCTAGAGTCTTTGCTGCACTTCCCTCAGCTTGTTCTGGAAATTTTAACTTGAAGTGGTTTAGACAGGAAAGAGCCTCCTGGAACCAGTGCAGTTCATACAAACAGCGAGCCTGCCGAAAATGTGCCTTGGTGTGATTAGGATCCAGATGAAGTGCCCTGTGACAGTCCCGCAGTGCTGCATAGATGTCCCCATCCCTGTCAAGAAATTCACATTTTGAAGTCATCTACAATCAATAAATATTACTGAACAGATGCATTACAACATGAAATTTACTTTTTATATATAATACAGAAACAAAAAAATTGTAATGATGTCATCTAAATATCTGTCCTCCAATTAATCATGAGTATCAACCAATCAAAATGCAAGAATATCCAACATATCCATGTAATCTGCAATTTACACCCCTAAATGAGATGAGCAACCCTTCCCCTATAACATAGATTCCCCACCTCCCCCTCCCAAAAAAACCCTGATCCCAGGATGTGTGTCTATATAGGAAATTGGGGTCACACAGTACTCTGTATACTGTGCTAAAATTGTCTACCTGGAGAGACAAAAAGTTTAACACACATTTAAGAAGGAATCCACCAGAAGCTCAAGTAACAAGTGGACAAAAAGATTAGTACTTAAATTGTATTGCAAACTTCAGTAAGACTGTTTTAAATATCATCTCAAAAGAAATCACTTCTAAATGTCAAAACCAATTTTTAAGTTCATATGAAACACTTGAAAGTGCTGGTGGAACTGATCATGAAATTCTACCTGTGTTTTTGCACAATAATATTTCTCTAAACTTTGAAAATTATCTTTTTTTTCTGAAGTTACCATAGGTTGCTGTTTTGGGTGTTATTTAAGGCAGCTATCTTTATAAATTATTCTTGACTGGTAAAAGGTTTTTGTCTGCTAAAAACTGAAATTGCTTGATTTCCTATCTGAGATTTTTGTTTCAATTACTTTTAATTAAAGTATCACTATGCTAGGAGGGAATACATCCACAAGAGACACATCAGCATTGTTACATACCATGCCCTCTTGATAAATGCAGCAGCTCTGTTGGCATACAGGACAGCAGAATCAGAGGCATGAGATATCGCTTCATTATAAAGGTTGACAGCTGTCCAAAACTGTTGTTGGCAAAAGGCATCATTTCCTTTAGCCTTAAGTTCAAGAGCTCTGGGTGGCAACTCCTGAGAGATGTTACTTGAATGATTGCTGCTACAGATGGACTTGGAAGGTGTTTTGTCTGTGACAGTTCTCTTCCCATTTAAATTTGAGATTTTGTAACCATTTGTAGCTCCATTAGCAGATGATGAAAAACCATTTTTATTTGCAGAAAAACCACAATTATCTACAACACTTTTGACCACACCATTTGAAGTAAGTGATGAAGTAAACCCATTTACTCCCTGGTACTTCATTACTTTTCGACGCTGTTTAATATCAAACAGGTATATTTGTTCACCACCTAAATTCGCAATCAGCTCTTGTCCACTAGGGGAGAAGTTTACATAGGTAGCAACATAAGCTCGAAATCGCCTCCGTGAATTTTTGCTTAACTGTGGTGGCAAATGGCCTGGAGCAAAGTACTGAACACATCCAGGAGGTAGTTTTGCATCTTCAGGACTGTTGCTACTGTTGCTAAAAGGCTTCTTCACCTCTGAGAAACTATGTGATGCTAACATTCTGTGATCATACAGTCGTACAAAAGGGTCATTGCACCCAACTGCAAGAAGTTCAGGCTGTAGAGGATTTATTGCAAGACACTTTGCCTCTGCCATGGCACCAACATAAATATTTAGGTTTATAAGAACATTCTTACAGTTTTTACTGCTTGTGTTGCAAGTATGTGGTTGTCGTAGATCAAATTGCCTGTGAGAAATAAGAAATTACACTTTAGTTGAATCAATATAAAATTATTAATAACTATTATTAAAAACAAACTGTTTGCTACAAGAATAAGGCACCAAATATTCCTTAATTTTGTTCGGTAAAGTAGATGCACAAGGAAGGAATAACAGTCATTTGTGCCACATTCACTGGTCCATCACAACAAGCCCCATCACCCAAGCCATACCCAGGATACCAAGGAACATGGCTGGTGCACTTGCCTTTCTCCTTACCTTATAGTTCCATCCTCAGATGCACTCCACAGCATGTATGGAGTGTCCGGAGCTGTAGCAAGTCTTTTCACACGCCCAATATGACATTTATATACTTGCGATGTCTCCTGTGTTTCTACTGTATGGATCTGAACTTTAGCATCCGCAGCAGCTGTTGCAATGATTCTGTCTCCAATCTGTGGCAAAAACTATGAAAAATGTGGGTAGGATGGTTAATTTTGAATTCATAACAATAAGTTGTTAAAGTTTATTTTAAATGCTAGAGGCTAATCAAAAAACATTGATTAGTCTTGAACAGGTGGTGGAAGTTGGGAAGTAACCATTATGCTGCCTCCATTTGTTAATCAATAATTTTTCATTTTATTTCGGTTCAAAAGTTTTTCTACTAAGCTTGTCTTAAGGGAAAAAACCCAACCTACATAATTTGTAGAAACTTCACATACAAATAAAGAAGTTCTTTATACATTACATTGAGTTAACTTAGGTCAAAAATGGCAGAAACATGGTGAAAAGAAAAGCCAAACCAGTGAAATTTCATGTTTTAAATGGCTAATAACTCAGCCAAGAAAAACTATTAGTCATTTTAGTTTTCAGTTTCATCACAATCTCATATAGATTTCTGATTTAGCAAATAATACAAAAACATGTTAATGTACAATTTCAATACAAGTAGTAATCAAAGATTAGAGCAGTGCGTTCACGCATGTACTTTGCATATTAGGTCAACAAACTTTGATCGAATGATAGCTAATTTATTAGGTAATTCTTATTTACGTCATTTTTAGGTGATTTTTATTTAGAAGGGCTCCACTGAAAACCGCCTTTGGTGAGTTGGATTCCCTCACTAAAGATTATTATTATTATTATTATTATTATTATGAAGTTGAACAAGCGATAAATAAATTATAAGTTTGTTTTCTGACAACAAATCATGGTCACTTGCTAAGCTAGTCTGAGCTACAACTGGGAAAATTTCATTTTCTAACCACATATCCTGGCCATTTGCCAAGCTACACAACCCGAAATATTTGTTTTCTGACCACAGTTCTTGGCCATTTGCCTCAAGCTACAAAATGTTCAATCTTGATGACGAGCCCAAGTCAGCAAACAAATCCGTTCCAAAAACTCTCTATACAGACTGGATTAGGATTGTGCTACACTTCATGAACGCAATTAACATTCTCTGTATTTCAAAATATTATCCCCCACAGAGCAATGGCCAATTCTCTCAATGAGATGCACCTTCAGGGAATCATGGTAGTTATATTCATCAAAACAAACATCCAGTCCAAGAATACATGCCAAGATTCCCTGCAGGCACATCTCAGAGGGAAATTGGCCATTCCATTTTATATGTCCTCAATTTATGAGGTCAAATCCTTTGACCTCTCAAGAAGATGTTGAAGGGAAGATCCGACATATAGCAAGTTGATTTGACCTCCTTCAGCTTCAACATGATAATGTGCGTATCAAGGAACACAACTACTGTAGAAGCATTTCAACTTTAACAGCAGAAAACTCTTTATGGTCAGTTCAAAACTTGCATGAATATTGAGACAGTGAGTAAGAGTAAGACTGTTTTCACAAAAGATTTTGATATTGCATGCTATCAATCCTCTAAGTGATCCAAGAATAAGATTTAACATTGCTACAAAATAAAATCACTTCTTGAATAAATAATGATATCTCTTCCACCTTGACAAGGTCAGGGCAAAGTAGTGAGAGAAGAAGTGAATTTAGCCATCATTACTACACTCAGTAAAACTAAAGTTCCTGTCTATCAAGATGAAGTTAACATTGAGAGCTCTATCTCAATAGTGTTTTTGTTCCTGATTTGAGTTTGGTGGTGCTACAAAGAACGTCATGTCTTGAAACACAGCTGCACTGAGTCAATACGAGGAACAATCATGGTTTATCAGTGAACTACCTAAAGTTCACCTTGAATTTGGGAAGAAGAGCTTTCACTATCAAGGAGCCAAGATTTGTAATGAACTACCAATTGAATTTAGATCCATAACTTCAAGATTTATATTAAGCAAAAGCTTAAGTGAACATTTTTACTAATTTTGAACGCCTTTTTTCACCCATTTTTACTTTATTTTCACTATAGTTTATTTTACAGAACCCCTCTGATAACAGTGTTTAATGAGTTTTATAAACCTGCGAGCCAGCGAGCCATGCGAGCCAAGGGGTGAGCCATGCGAGCCATGCGAGCCATGTGAGTCATGCGAGTCATGCGAGCCACAGTACAAATGTTAAGAATTTTTATGTTACATTTATATTCGCATGAGAACAAGAGCAAGAGCAACGGAACAAGATGAATAAGATCGCAATATTAAATTCTTGCAGCGACTACACAAACCGTCACTAGGGGCGTTTTTTGAATTAGCCAATCAGAACAAGAACAAGAGCAACGGGACAAGATGAATAAGATCGCAATACATGTATTAAATTCTTGCAGCGACTACACAAACCGTCACCAAGACGTTTTTTGAATCGCCCAATCAGAAGCCAAGCTAAAAAAATCAAATAGCTACAAATGCCTCACAATGCATGGAAAGCCGATAAGGGTACCACAACTGTCATAATGAACAGAACAGATAAATTCAATGAGGGTCAAGTCCAACTTGATGATATACATACCGATCCTTCGACAAACCTATGGTTGACACCACGGGCAAAAAAGTTCATCGATTGATTCGATCACTACTTCAAGAAGGCCACATGGACGAAATGACGGCCAAATGGCTCTCCCTTATGCCCGACCCTCCGCGAATACCAGTGTTTTACACACTTACAAAGATTCACAAACCGACACCTGTCGGTAGACCTATTATATCAGGGTGTGACGGCCCTACAGAAAGGATCTCATCTTTTGCTGACCACCTTCTTCAGCCGATAGCACAAAGACAAGCCTCGTATCTTAAAGATACAGCAGACTTTCTTAACTTCATCGAGAAGACTAAACTGCCTAAGAACACCATTCTTGTCTCAATGGACGTCACCAGCCTCTACACAAACATACCACAGGAAGAGGGTATTACCACAGTATGCAAAGCATACGAAGAGTTTTATCACGAGAACCCTCCAATTCCTAGGTATTTAAGAGAAATGCTCACTCTGATTTTACAAGAAAACTCGTTCCAATTCAGTGGAAAAGATTACCTCCAAACTCATGGAACAGCCATGAGAACGAAAATGGCCGTAGCTTTTGCTAACATATTTATGGCCAAAATAGAAATAGAAATACTCAGACAAAGCAACACGAAACCCATCTTTTGGAAAAGATTCATCGATGACGTCATATCTATGTGGAACACAAGTAAAGACAAAATAAGAGATTTCCTTCTAATGGCAAACAGTTTTCACCCAACGATCAAATTCACAGCCGAAATCTCAGAAACAGAAACTACGTTCTAAGTTCTACACATAACAAAAATATGAAACAAAGAAAAAAATTCGTCCAACTCAGGGCAACCATTACTATGACGCAAGACTTGGCACGATGTACAGATGTTTAGAGCATTTTTCATATTTGACGCACTAACAATAGTTCTGGCAACCGAAGCGAGATTAGGACTTTTTCTGGGAATATTTCAATTTTAGGCACTTTTGTAGATAAATTTAAAATTAATTTCCCAGGGAAAGAGAGAGTACCCTAGGAGCGAGGTTGTACTGTTTATACTCGTCCCCAGGGTCATCTCTGCTTTCAAGATGGCGAGCGGGCGGTTTATAGCGGTAGTTTAATTTAGTGATAGTCGGGCGCTAGATGTTTCTTGGTGAAATGATGGACGACCTCCCAGACCGATCGAAGAAAAAAAAAGTACTCGCAAAAATGGCTGGCATGGCTGGCATGGCTCGCACCGTGGCTTGCATGGCTCGCTGGCTCGCAGATTTAGCAGATCCGTGTTTAATACACTGATTGGCCATCCTGTTAAAATATTTGTGGCTATTGTTATTTTGTTGTTAATATGGAGGATGTGAGTGGAGTGACTTCAGTCCCAAGACTTCCAAAGGTGTCTCATTGTTGATAAAAGGAAGTCAGAATGCTAAAAAGTCTCACCACTTCCTCTTCTAAAACATCTGGACCCTAAACAGGTTTCAAAGGCCATTTTGGCACCCAAGCAAAATTTTCTTGCTGAATTACTCTCTAACTGTCACTCTTATTATTACTCACCTACTAAATACATCATGTAAATGAACTGATTTAGTATGTATGTTGTATCTACATGTATCTTACGTTTGTCTACATTAACTGGGAAGAAGGAATCACACAGTCATAAGCTTTGCAGTTTCTTTCAGCTTCACCACTACCGGTAGTTTCTCACCATGATTTAGTTTAAATCATAACTAACTAATCTTTTTGGTGTGGCAAACATCAATAAATGAAAAGAAAAATACATATTAATAACCGCTGCCATGTTGGTAACCCTAACCCTAGTACCAGTCCTTAACACAGGCTATGGCATAGCCCTAGCTCCATTACTTGAATTGATATTCACAATGCTAAATGTGATACCTTGACAGAGAAGATGTTTCCAGAGTGTCCTGTTTTGATGCAACACTTTTTCTGACATTGGAGTGGATCCCACAATATTGCATTAAGATCATCTGACCCAGACACAAGGAGGCTATGAAAAAAGAACATGTTGAATCATAAAAAAGGGATTCTCACTATCTCAAACTCTCACAGAAAAAGAAAAATTGTTTCCGATAGTGGGTATAGTGTGACCGTGCAATGATTTTGTTTGGCATAGTAGGTTGTCAAGAAAACCAAGCTTAAGAAAATACAGAAAATAGTTAAAATTCTGTTTTGAACTCTCAGGGGAAAAGAAAAGTGGTTTCAAATAGAGAGGGTTAAAAAATTGGTCAGGATCACCAATAGAAACAACAATGGATAATTAACAATTAGACCCGTGGCCCTTGAGGGCGAAGGGTCTAATTGTTTTAGTATCACCCAACTAGTCGGACAGAAAAGGCAATAATAAAGTTAGCAAATGCAAGTTGAAGAAATATTTATTTGGGAATAAAACGAAAGAAAGCGTCACGCTCAATGGCACCAATTTCGCTACTCGATGACTATTACTGATAGTCCCCTGGTAGCGTAGCCAATCAAAATGCAGGATTTGTATTAGTCCACTAGTTGGGTGATACTAATAATTAATATCTCACAGTCTTGTTTTTTTAGTGAATATGGGCTTCTTGCAGTGTCTTCTTTTACAAGGCTGTATCTAGGTCTCTATTTTTTGCAAGGATAAAGAAGTCTAAAGTCCCTTGATATATTGAATTTTAATAATGAAACTTTAAAATTTCAGAGAAAAGCTTAATCCTAAATTGTCTGAATTCCACAAAACATACCCCCACATCATTTTGGCACTAGGAAAAAAATAACATGTTCTACGATATAAAAACATCGTGAAATATTGAATTTCCAGTTCCAGATAGCCTCAGTCTTGCAATTTTTTTAAAAAAAAATCAAAATACCTTGGCCTCACAAAGAAAAACATGCATTTACCATTTGGCACCCTTAGTATGGATGCAATTTTAAAAGGTTTATCTGAACTTTCAGGCATATCTAGATATAACCAAACACAAAAGCAGTCTGTTTAAAAGCAGGTGAGGATCAATACATTATTTGTCCCTTGGTGCATTCCTTGCACAGATTGAAGTATTTTATTTGGTGGCAAAAGGATACCAAAAGATATAAGAATAAGTAGAACCAATTACTTGCTATGTCAAACGATAAAATGAAGTAACACTAACTTTCCATTTTCATTCCATTCCAAGCAATTGACACAGCCAGAGTGACCCTGGTGGAAAAAAAATGATTTTACAATTATTAACACAGTCAAGCAAAGTGATTAAATTGCTTATTTTTTCAAACCCATACGAACCCTGATCCAAACCATAGTAACATTATTATCATAATGATTATAATTTGTAAGTAAGTTAAATAATTTAAAAGATGGACGTTGCTGTTAAGCCGTGCATATGCCAAGCTGATAAACTTACTCAAATTGAAACGGAAGAGCTGCAAGTCAACGAAAAGTCATGCAAAAAAGTCGGTAAACAGTGGATGATACCGTATCCATGGAAAAAAAATCTTAACTTTCTTCCTGACAACAACTCACTGGCACTGAAGTGATTAGTATCAACAGAACCTCTGCTTAAATCCAGCCCAGACCATGCAAAGGCCTATGATGCCCAGATGAAAGAGATGCAAGAAATGAAATTTTGCAGAAAGTTGACAAAGCAGGAAGTTGAAGTTATCAAGGCCCAGTTCATTACATACCTCACCATGTGGTCGTCAGGCCTGAGAAGAAAAGAACACCTGTCCAGATAGTGTTTAACTCATTGTCTATGTTTCAAAGTCATCGGCTTAATGACTATTGGTTGAAAGGCCCAGACATGCTAAACAGTCTCTTCGGAGTTGTTCTGCATATTAGAGAGAAGAAAGTGGCCTTACTGGGTGATAGTTCCAAGATGTATCACCGCATTTTGATACCCCGCATGATCAACACGTTCACACTTTCCTGTGGAGGAATTTAGGTACCAGCTGAGAACCATACATGTATGTTAAAACAGTTTTAACTTTTGGTGAAAAGCCATCCCCAGCAAAGGCAAAAATTGCTCTTCGCAAAACAGTGCAAGAAAGTCAAGCTACAAATCCTGACGTGGCAAAGGTCCTCACTAATAACTTCTACATGGATGACATTTGTGACTCTGTGGACACTGTTGAAGAAGCACAAAGGCTCAGTAAAGATATTGATAGTGTGTTGAAGGAAGGTGGATTCAGTTTCAAAGGTTGGATTTCAAACAAGGATCTAATAAACACCGATAGGCAGAAGATTTCAGATGTTACAGAAGTGTTTGAAGGAGAAGACGACGACAAGGTTCTAGGGGTTGTATGGAATCCCAGGACTGATGAACTTCTTTTTAAAGTCAACGCAGACTCATTTAAAACCCTAGACCTTACAGATCAAGGCCAAGTTATGTTGACCAAGCAGGTGATACATAGAGGATATCACATGTCTGCGTGTGGATACAAATGTTATCTTTGAGTGTTAAACTCAATATCTCATGAATGAGCGCAGCGAATGAGTGAGATATTGACTTGAACAAGAGAAGATAAAATTCATATCCACAAGCAGGCATGTAATGTTCTGTTTATTATTTAGCTCTTATTAACCGAGCTGGAGGTCTGTATGGGAGAATCTTGACCAAGGTCGTGAGTACAGACCAAACACAGTGAGGTCTGTACACAAGACCGAGGTCAAGATTCTCCCATACAGATTGACTTAGCTCAGCTAATAAGATGTTTATTTTATGGCAAAGAAAAAAACTTTGATGTAACTGGTTTGCTGACATTTTGCCTCCGAAGGGCGATGAACTTAACTTAAACCTGCCGAAATTTGCTTGTTCTCTTTACTTTTTTTTTTGTCATCAGGCTTTTTGGCACGTCCATAAATGATTGAAAAGAAAATAAAAGAAAATAGTAAACATTTTTATTTTAGTTTGCTACTTTTTCAACGCAAAATGAAACCGGTCTAGGTGCCGGTCTAGATGGGAAAATCTAGACTGCGGTCAATATCGATTTCAGCCAATCAAATTCGTGAATTCGGTAGTTCCCAGTCCTTGTGAGACACAACCATATAATAAATGAACATACTAATGACAACGTTTTCAATGATTTTCCGAAGCTTTCTGACCACTTTCCGAAGATTTCCGAAGAATTTCCAAAATTGTTCTGAAGGCCAGACAGACGCTTCCGCACATTTTCCAAACATTTCCAAACATTTCCCGAAGATTACTGAAGATTGCCGAAGACGACCGAAGAAGATCCGAAGATGTTTCAATCATACATCAACAAATTTAAGTGTAGTTAAAGGGACAAAAGAAAAATGTTATCAAAAAGGAATGATATCTTCACAGTGTAAAAGATAAACATAGTATCTTCACTGCACACAATGAAGATATGATTTTTTGGTAAACGGAAAAATCCTGGTATTTCACTGGTGTTTATATAATAATGAGTATTAAGTCACTTGTGTCTACGTCCTATCGGGCTCGCCTCTGCATTCCTGATCAGAGCAAAGATTGGTATTCAACACCTGTGGCAATTAGGAATTGGCTGGGATGAGGAGCTACTGCCCACAATTCGAGATCAGTGGACGAGACTGTTCCAAGAAATATTGGAACTCGATCATGTGTCTTTCCTGAGAGGCCTGTTAACAATTGGCGCCACTGAGCAAGCAACACTGTGCATGTTTTCTGACACTTCACAATAAGCCTTCAGAGCCTGCGCCTAATATCTGACAAAGAGGAAGGTATGACATGTATGAGGTCAAGCTCATAACAGCCAAGTCTAGAGTGTCACCACTGAAACAGTTAACCATCCCACGCCTAGAGCTCCAAGCTGCCGTACTTGCATCTTGCGAAGCAAAGATCATTCAAGAAGAGTCAAGAATTAAATTCAAGAATGTCATGTTCTTCCCAGATTGTGTTAACATGGATTCAAAGTACGTCTGGAAGCTTTAAACCATTTGTATACACAAGAGTTGGTGAGATACAGAGTAACTCCAATCCAAGTCAGTGTTCCAGGAGAATTCATTGTAGCAGATGATGTTTCCCATGGGACAGCTGTGCAAGATTTAAGCAAGAGATGGTGTAACGGACCAGAGTTTCTCCAACTACCCGAATCAGAATGGCCTCAAGAAACAGCTCCAGTACCCTCAAAGAGGGGTGAGATGGAGTATCGTCAAGAGAAGATTATTGGTGCACTGACCACTTCTAAGACTGACAAAGCAATTAATCCCCAGAGATTTTCCAGCTGAAGAAGACTGATCAGAGTAGCTGCAATATGTGGTTGTTGGTTTGGTCATGATGCAGTGCAATGCATAATGATGTGTAACAGGCACTATTTTGATTCTCAGCTCACTTTGGCTGACAGGCTTATCACCCCCTAAGTTTATGGTCCTGCTATCCCCTGTCTGACTGGGATCTGGGAGACTAGGACTTTCCATGGACTAGTTCATTATAGTACACAGAATTTCCAAGTGGTCAAATGCCTTTCAAGCACTCAATGGACATCACATGACAATTGAGAGATAAATTTAATCACATGTATTATTATGTCACTTTCAGTTTGATTGGTTCAAAGCACCTAGCTAATTGATGCTGGTACTGTTTCATAACATCATACCTACAGACAATAGTTTTAAAACAAAAGTGAAGTCATACCTATGGACAATAGTCACATGCAGAAGCGACTTCACCCAACAGGCTTACCAGCACTTTGGGCAATTTTGCAATGGAGGATTTGGCATCAAGTTTTGCCTCGGTTATCAAGGCCTTAGCTTGTGTTATCCAGCCTTCTGCAGCTAACACAAACCTCGGCCTTCAAGGCTATCATGCTCAACCTCATCCAATAATTGTTAATTAGACCATTAAAATCGCCATATAATTTATACTGTATGTAATTATGCACATTTTAAAAGTTTCAATGCACTTTTTCAAAAGAAGGGTTAATTTACTGCATCTCCAAATAATAACGATAAACGAAAATTCTCGAGTCTTCCTTGCTTCCGCTGTTCTATATGCATGGTCAAGTTAAAATTAGATTTAATAGCCACTTTCTATATCGCATAGCTGAGAACTCGCGAGCAATATCCATAACGCATTTTGGGAGTGTTAAAATATTTTTCCTGAAAAATCTCGGACATACAACTATAGTTTCTGACACGTATGTTTCAAAGAATAATTTTATATCTCCTGATGGATTTTTGGATTATATAAAGGGTTTACAAAATAGTGTTATATAGCTAATTACGTTCTTTAACATTCCTGTTTATCCCAAATAACTATTTTTGCATTGACAAATGGCGAACATTGGCGCGGTCTGCATGAAATTAGCTACATGTAAATGCAGACTAAAAGCCTGGATTTAGATTTCCGTGAAATCCCCAGTTGCTTTGCATCTTGTATACGCGTAATGAAAGACGTGACAATCAAACGACGGACACTTGACAGTTGATTGAATCCCACAACATAACCGATCCACACAGACCGAAAGTAAACACTCAAAGACATGTAAGCTTACAGTTTGGCAAGAAAGAGCCGCATACATAGTCATTAACAACAAGTTAGAACTATACTAAATCATGCATCTGAGTATCCAAAAGTTTTCATTTTACCTCGAGCTCCCTTTCTAATCCAAGTCTTTCGACAAACGGCGAATGAAGTTGAAATCTTCTCTGAAACGCTCGCGTGATGGACGACTACAAGAAGACAATCCACAAATGAAGAAATGTAAATTGTGGTGCTCCAGCAGAGTGTATGTATTGTTCGCAATTCACAACATAAACTTTAATTTACCTTTACTTCTCGATTCCTGATAAAAGTTGAAATATTATGTCCCTCCATGTCCTGACCACTTGTCCTTCGCTCTGCCGTGTGTTCAAATTATATCGTCTCCAGTTTCGTGTGCGTGCCCCGAAGTACTTGACAAGCTAGCAATTCACATACATACCATACAAACTCGCCATAGGCAAAGAAAGACCACTTTCAATCCTGAATTAAACGTCAGATTTAGATTTTTTAAGGCTGCGATGTTAAAACTGTACAACAGCTAAGAGTTGAGCATTCTTCACCTCCGATAATATGAAATACAGGGAAAAAATATGTCTCGGAACATGTTTTCAGTGGTCATGTTTTAAAGTCAAATCCAAGAGCTGAGTGACCAAGCCTTGATGAAATCACAGAGAACACCACAGTCAACGATCGAGCTTCCTGTTTCGCAGTATTGTGGTGTTGCGCTTTGCATGCCCCATAGGTCCTGAGGAAGAGAATTCGGGAAAAAAAACAGAGGAGTGGGGCGGGGGGAGGGAGGGGAAATTCTCTTTCCCGAATTCTCTTCCTCCTCCTCCACTTCCTCCCCTTTATACGCCTGCTACGCAGGCTACATAGATGCTGACCAAATCCATGCCCATTTTGCCGTGCAGATAAAGCTTAGCTTCCTTCGATCATGCGGCATGAAGCTTACTTTGTTAAAACAGCGAAAGTTGGGAGTTGGTGAATTTAGCAGTGCCTGGAATTAAATAAACCGTGTACAATAAACGGCGTGGGATTCCCGAAGATCTCCGCACAAGATCGTCCGAACAGGGCCCGAAAACCATGTGAATATTTCCGAAATATTTCCGAGATGTTCCGACGCTTTACAAAGAAACAATCGGAATAGTGCAAAGGAAGTATGAATTACATGCAACTCGCGCATATCTCTTAGAATTAAAATCTCAAACGTCTACCATTAGAAGTGATCTGGAACTTGTTCTGAAAAGTGACAAGTCACTGGGAAGAGAAAGACTATTCACAGCCACGCTATTTTTCTACGCACGCGAAAGAAAAAGCCGAGCGAAGTGAGCGCGAAGCACACGCGGGTGCGGATTGGAAGGCGAGCGAAGCGAGCCAAACGAAAAATAGTGTAGCCGTGTTCAACGATCGAATAAAAATACCAGAAAATGGAGGGTTGTGAACAGTCTAGGTAAGAGAATGTGAAGTTTGGTACCTCTAGCGCCAGTCCCACAGAATGAGACTGCATCTAGCTCTTTCGAGATTTCCATCGATCTTTCCCGTCACCTTTATTTGGGAGTTCCCCCTCCCCCCCGGGGACGACACAAACAAACAGAGCGATACATCACGTTGCACTTTAATAAGCTTGGAAACTTGTTTCGAGGATATAAAATAACGGTAATATTTACAATTCACAGAGGAGTCATGTCGGCACTTTGCTTTTCCACACGCACACAAACATTTCCAAACACACGCATTATGAGCGACCTTCCAGTACTTTAAATGAATGACAGTTTGTGTCACGCTCACTGGCTCAGCGTTTCTCTGGCCTAAGAGCGGGTGGTTTGAACGCAGTGCGACCTTTCTTTTCTTTTTTCTTTTTCCCTCCAGCTTGAAACGTTCTCCAGCTATCCACGCGATTTGTTCGACTCTCCTTTTGAAAAGAAAAAAAAAACCAAAAAACAGTGAGTTAGAGCCAAACGTCTTGAGGCGAATGTTTTGTCAGTCCAATGAAAGATTACAAAACTGTATTGAGAAAGGTTGTCTGGCAACAAGCATTCCAACAGAAGGTGATGGGGGGAGTGCTTTCGTGGAAACGATTTCTTCCACGGGGGGGGGGGGGGGAGAAATATGAAAAAGTCGATAATGCTCCTCGGAAAATTTGAATAAAGCCCCTTAAGGAGATCAATCTGGGGCTGGATCAAGCTTCATTTGACCCGCTGTCCAGGAAAGGACCCTGTGCTAGTAAACCGGACTCGAGAGACCGGCGGAAATCGAACCTAAAAACGGAAATAAGAGCGATTTTCATTATTATTTCTTCTAGTGCACATTAAAAGATACTTTGACAGCTAAAGAATGTGGCGTTTCGTCATGAGCACCGTAAGTGAGACCAGAATCCTTGATTTATACTCCGTCGAGCAATCCCCACCTTTTCAAAATGGGAGTATACGCACGGAATTTCTCTAACATTGGATTTTAATACGTCCCGTTCTTTTTATAAAAGATCCTCGGGGTCTTTTGTCCAACTTTGCATTTCCAAGGTACTTGTTGTGTTGCGTTTAATTTCTAGCTGAGTACAAATAAAGTTGTTGTTGTTGTTGTTGTTTCCTAAGCTACTGACCTCCCACTCTTTTTCCCATTCTTTCTTCTTTTTTGCTGCTTCTTCGTCAGCTATCTCTTGCTCACGCATCCGTTTTCTGCAAACAAGATAAAATTCACACGTGGAAACACCTTGTTTTTTTGAAAGTGTAGTTACTCTAAGTCAAGTTTGCTATATTTCGTCAAAACAATGAAAACTGGGAGTGGATTGGCTACATTTGCCGACAGCCAAACCTTGCATGAATAATGTTCATTAATCCTATCACAAAATGTTCTTGCTTTGACAAGCATTCCTATCCTACTCGCTCTCGTTTCTATGGCAACTACACTTACTATTCGCTATAAGTGGAATCCTACAAGTAATATAATGCAATTGCTGCAATATGATTAATTAGTGGAACTATCGGACTGGATATTTCAGTTCCTAAGAAGGCTAAAAGAAGAACATTCACCATTACGCAACTCAAAGTTATTATTGTTGAGCAAAGTTATGCACACAAGTGGCAGCTATAATATGACAATTCGGTCTGCTCACGATCTCGTTGAGGGGTTAAATTTAATACCACTTGAAATGTAAGAAATTAATTGAAAATAATGATTTGAAAAAAAAATTAGAATTCTGTTAAATCAATTACATTAATGTGAGGTGATAGTTGATCCAGTCTTTGGCCTAATCTCCAGCTCTTTTTTGAATTATTCTATTTATGTACCTTTTTATTTACTGTGTAACTGAGAAAGTCTGTCTGTCTATCTGTTATCTAAATGATTGCAAACCGTTGTTTGAAATTAATTGAGAACTACGCCGAGAAAGAGTTAAAATTGAAGGATTAGTCTGGTCAAACACCATTTCAAATGAGGAACTACTCGCTCAGTGTCATTAAGAAAGCATGGAAAGCACTCATGAGAAGGCAATAGAGATGTATCTGGCACGCGCTTAGAAGAGGACCCGACAACATCACGGCGGTGACTCTATTGGACACCAGAAATAGAGGAGGACCCCAAAACACCCGGCGAAGAGCTGTTGGGGGTGTGGGGGAGGGGGAACCTGAAGACCCTTAAGCACAACTAGAGAACCATTCAGAAGCTAACCCAGAACAGACATGCAGCATGCCAGCAGGTGAGTGAGATTTCCTTTACCTTGTTTCCGCATCTTTTTCTTCTTGTGCTCTTCTCTTGAGTTCATAATCAGCAAATAGTTTAACAGTCGTGGAATGGACTAATTTTCCTAACTATGGAAACAAACGTGACTGAAAGATGAATTGATCAACATGACACGAGTGTGGGACAAAGACAAAATCTGAGTCCCCGACAGGAATCGAACCCATGACCTCCCAAACACCGGGACGTCAATGGGAACAAAATAACAAGAGATACAATGGCAGCTCAATCAAGAGTGAAAAGGTATATTAAATTATTTCTGAAACCCATTACCTGCTGATAATTTTAAGAAATAGAGAATAAATGTGATACCGAGTAAATGCATTGTGTCTATAATACAGGCAACAAATGCAAGGAATCGTTGAGGTACTTGTAATATTTCGATATAATTCTATATCAGAGAGTGACGATAATTGGAATCTATTCCTATATACAGAAGCTTACCAAGCGTTCAGCGCCATATATTTGAACACTGGTTTAACAACCAGTAGGGAATGTATGCCTATTCTCTCGATAGTATGGTCTCTGTTTTGTATTTTCACGTGCTAATGCTAATGTACCATCTTGCGGTATTTAAATTTCTGCTACCTATATATCACCTCAGTCTGAAGATGATATAGAATTATATATCGAAATATTACAAGTTACTTTCGCGGGGTTGTTACTTTCAGGGAGCAAAAAACGTTATATAAGTTGATACGAATGAGCTCTTTTACGAAGTAAATACACAGAAATTGGTAAAAAAAACGGTTCTTAAAACATGATACAATTCTTCATTCCTGTTTAAATCTTGTTAAATCTATGCTGCTGCCATATGGGTGGGCTCTTCATGTCTAGATCGTGTTGTTAGTGGTCGGCAGGAAAGCTTGTCAGATACCTAAACTGTTTCTACTTCATGACGCACTGCTACATTAGTCACATTAGTCTGCTGTAACAGTATCTTAGTGCGCTGGTCGAGTTTGCAATTTAAATTTGAAGAAACCTTTCTTATAATATGCTTCAGTCGAAAATGATATTAATTTGAATCAAAGTTTCCTATAGTAGGTTCCTGTTACTTGAAGAAATAATACGGGTTTTGTTTTAACGCTGCAAAACACTAACTGGTAAAGCACGAATTGACATTTCCCAACGCTTCGTGACATAAGCAACACCTTCCCTTGTTGTGGATTGCCTTCAATCAAGTTATGGTACCTAACTTTCACTTGACTTCACTTAATTAAACAGTTGGAAACAAATGAACATGATCCTGGAGGGCATTATAAATTTGCTTCGAGCTCTACCTTATCTGGGTCTTCTTCTTCTTCAATTTTGTCTTTCCCCTCTTTCTTTGCCTGCTTTTTCTTTTCTTTGAGCTGACATAGGTAATATGAAAGAACCAGACAATTTTTGCACCAACAAAACCACATCATATACTATGTTGTTCAAGAACTGTTCTCCAAGGGTGAGCAAAGGAATTATTCATTTCTTTAAATACGATGGAAAATGAAACAAGATGAAGCTACCTAACGTTTGATCAAGAGTCAATAGGTCACATTTTTACAAGCTTGTTTTCCACATGTATGATGTTCCAATAATATAATTATCATCTGGTACCTGGTCACTTTTTGGTGTTAGTAATACATCTGCATCTTCTCTTCTTCATTTATTAAAAATGTACAACAAAATTAAATATGCAAAGGAGAGTTTCTATGTTACTCAGTGAAGTGAATCAATGGAAAACTTACATTTGCTTTGACCATTGCTCGTGCTTCTTCTAGGATTTCCTTAACCTTTTTAACTTTGTCCTCATCTAGAAGCAGCTTGTGGGCATTACTGACAGCTGAAATAAAACATCAAATGAATCAAGAAAGACGACACAAATAGAGGCCACTTGGCCAGCATATCAGCGACTTGTCTCGACGACTTGTCAGGCAATGGAATTGAAACTAGGTTTTATAATCCCATCTGACCACTATCTAGAGCTGCTGTTCAGTAACAATTGTGAGTTGTTGTGATTAATGTTGACTTGCCTTGTATAGGGTCTAGGACGCAGCCTTCCAATGGTTTCTTTATTAATTCATTACTATCTATCATATATTCCCATCTCTTGATCAAAATGCTCTTTGTATCCAATGTCATGTGTTCTGGTATTGAATTGTAAACAAACAACTCAATTGAAATTTTGCAAACAGTATTCTTCTTTTTTTGAGACTAGGCATCAGGAGTGAAAGTATTTTCCATAACAAAAATGAGGCTAGTTGACCAAAATTTCACAGAACAACTGAGACATGTTAAACAATTAGAAAGAAAGCTTGAGATTTCTAGCTGTCTAAATAACTATTTCACAAATATCTACCTGGTGTAGCCAATCAGATGACCTGTTTACCTGATGGTTGGTCAGTGGGTTACAATAACACTGCTTTTAATAGATTCTAGTCTTTTGCTGCATGCAAACTTTTGATCTGAAAAAGTCAGTTTTTACATCAAATATCTGAGCTGTTCCACAAAACAGGCTTTGGTCTGACAACAAATACCGCGTTATAATTTGAAAAGGAAACTAGGAAGATTACGATTGCGTAAATACTATAGTATTTCTTTAAGACATGTTTTTTTTTTTTTGCAGCATTCAAATAAAACTATCTCAATTGAAAGCAAAACTTTTAACCTATGTTTAAATCATGATACAACATACTATTGCAGTGCCCCACTGAAAAGCATCTTATCGTGAAGTGAGCACCGTGTTTAAATATTTTAATTATTGTTATTACTGGTCTGTATGTGCACACACTGGTGCACATGCTAATGATGTAAGGAATTATACACAGCAAGGATGATTGCTCAGAACAGTGACAAAAATTGGCCAGCTAAACCCAACATTGTTGGCTCACCTTCAAATGCTTTTTGAGCTCTTTCAGAATCATCCCGGTTCTTGTCAGGATGGACAAGAAATGAAAGCTGCATAACAAACAAACAGGATTAGAGCACAATTATTATGTGGCATTTCCTATATAACTTGGGTTCATTATTTAACTGTAACCTACATGTGAGAACCTGCTTGATCTTGCTTAGCCAAACAGGTCTTTATATTTTAGGGTTTTAAAATGTTGGCAAATTTCTACCAGCAGGTTCTTAAACCCCTAGCTTCTTACACAAAGGTTTTTACTTTATGGAGGGTTGATATCAATAGCAGTGTCAGCTGTTTTCCAAGTATTCAGGGTTGATATCAATAGCAGTGTAAGTTGTCTTACAAGTATTCAGGGTTGATACCGTATCAATAGCAGTGTCAGTTGTCTTACAAGTATTCAGGGTTGATATCAATAGCAGTGTCAGTTGTCTTACAAGTATTCAGGGTTGATACAGTATCAATAGCAGTGTCAGTTGTGTTACAAGTATTCAGGGTTGATATCAATAGCAGTGTCAGCTGTCTTGCAAGTATTCAGGATTGATATCAGTAACAGTGTCAGTTGTTTTACAAGTATTCAGGGTTGACATAAATCTGGTACTATATGTACAACATTTAATTTTGAAGTGCCTAGGCTTGTAACTACCTTCCGGTATTGCTTTTTTATTTCATCCTCTTTGACATCAGTAGAAAGTTGAAGAACCTGAAAGATATATAAAAGGTAGCAGGCAGGCTTGAAAATTTTTGAGTTAAGAAGAAATGTTGTGAATGTAGTGTTGTGAGTTAGTACAGTCAATAACTTGATAATTAAAACAAACTAAAACTCAAAGAATAATATTAAGGGTGGTAGTCAGAAGACAATATATTTTTAGATTGAAATTAAATAAATTTGAAGTTAAATAGAAAAAAATATTCTTTCCTCTTTCAAGACTCTATCAAGGAAATGTGTGCATGAACATGCTCTATCAGTAAATAGACAAGGACTAGAGAACTTATTATCAGGCTTGTGGATTTCCAACAGAACAAACTTGGAGCACTTTACATTTGATAAAAATTGTGGTTTGAATTTCTGGAAATATCCAGTGACAGAGGAAAGAGCATTTTCCTGAATTTCTGAAAAAGAGGACAACGTCGTGAGGCATATCCAAATTTTTGTAAATTTTTTACTAGGGATTTCCGTTCCATTTGATTTTCCTCCAGGAATTTCCGTAGTTGTCAGTTGAATGGTTTGCTTTTCAGAAATTCAACAATTTCCAGATTATTCTGAAACTTTCCCTGGAAATTTCCATACCATTTGTCCCCATTTTGAACTTTTTGCTATTTTTTGGATAAATGGAACGTGCCCCAAGGGTCTACACAGATATTAATATTATTAGCTCTTTGATATCAGCGTGTGAGGATATTATTATCCTCACAGGTCTCCATCCTCTGGACCCTAGGAGTTGACCTTAAATGCTATATATGTTATTTGCCAGCTTAGGGTCGGTCCATATAGTAAAAAACTGCGGCCTCAGGCAGCATTTTCAAGCCTGAGGTGGGTTTGTTTACGCAACTTTGTTGGTGAACTGGCTTACGTACCGTCTACAAACCATTGTAAAAAAGCTAACGAGCAAACAAACGAATAACTCAGATACTAGATAAGCTGATTAGTGGTTTTCAAATGGCATATTGTACACAGGCAGAGTGTCTTTATTTGCTGATTTGGGAAAAACTGCCGTTCGCCTTAGGGAGTAAAGGGTTAAAGAACAGGTGTATTTCGATATACTTTATATTAGTTGCATCTAGTTCACCAGTTAAATTCTCCAAAATTGTTTTTCCGGTGTGAAATTTCATGCAAAGTTTGAAGTTGCACTACAAGAACAATTCCTATCACTAATCAGTCGTTGCAACTCACTCGAAATCAGACTTTTCTACCGTAAATTGAGTGGCAGAAAGCGAGGAAATCCGTTAAGTGTATTCCACAGAAATTCTCTTAAATACGGCAACGATTGGAGAGGTAAACTTGACTGCAACTGACTTCTGTTTTGCTTAAAATTGTGTGGCAAGAGAAACACAGAAGACACAGGATTACACGCCATTGCAGCGCCAAGCTACAAACAGCCAAACAAACTCTCACAACTTCAAAATACTCAATTGAATTTACTTACAGTGACTTTCCTTGCCATTTAAAAGTGAATAGAGATAAACTTGCGTTGATTAATATTATTGTCGATGGAAGTGTAAAAATGGCAAAGGTTGACCATTACCACTAGTACTCTCGTGAAAATTGACCAACAAGACAATTTCACCGACACTGTTTCCCACAATTACTGTGACCGTGGTCAGAGATAGGAAAATCCGGACTGCGCTAAGAACCAATCAGATTGCAGGATTCATTACTGTGCCCTCTTAGGAAAAAATAAACTAAAATATTAACCTCATAAGGATTTAGATTGAAGTATGTTGATCCAGGCCTTGTTAACCTCTCTATCTGCTGGGGTCCTGTCAGAACAGAATCTCTTTTCTCAATCTCCTTAACCTTAAGGTTGAAAAGAATAATAATATTATTATTATTTGTTACATACAGGCACACTGTCTATTAGCTAGATGAACAGGCCAAAATAAGTATGTTAGGGTGGCTGACAACAGTTTTCCAGGTTTTTATATCACTTATACTTTGGTAGATCAATACTGCTACTCTTTATCAAATAATCCTACAATAATGGTTTCAAACAAACACCCAGTCATTGGTAAAGACATCAGGTCATCCTTTTTAACAAGTGATAGTGCAGCTACAATGACTTATAGCAGTTAGTCGGGAAGAAATAATTCACTTGCTCTGTCAGTCAATGCGTCATGCACTATTTTTTAGTGGTAAGTCCATTGACCAGGCTATTTTGCAAGAGAGGGGGCGTTCGCCTGACCCTTGTGAACAAAATGGCTACCAAAGCAATGAACTGCTCTTGCATGTTTGGAATTGAATACACTGTAAGTGCTCCCAAATTAATGACTTTTTGATACACAACAAAGGTGAGTGTATAATTCGATCCATCAACCCCTTTGAGGGCGGCTTTTCACCCCTAAATTTTGAAGGGAAAAATGTCTCATACCAGGATTCAAACTGCTGACCTCAACCTGCCAAGTTCAGCTCACCTGGCTGGAACTGTAACACTTTGCCAAGGTGCCACTTATGACTTAATCATGAAAAAACCATTTATAAATTCATCACAGTTACGTGTAGGTATAAAGTGCTTATTGATTGATGACCCACTGCAGAGTAACCAGAGATTGTCTAGTTGCTCCCTGGCGGAATCATTGAAAAGCTTATTATCCCCATTAGCCTGTGTAATACTTGTGTTTGGGGTCTTTTATCGTCAAATTGAGATAAGCATGCTAAGATGTGACTTGCTGCAGAAGTTTGACAAATTCTGTGGAGGGGGTTAAGGGCCACCTTAGTTTTAAAGTGGCTCTGAACCTCCCCCATAACTTGTTTTAAACGCAGTTTTTCAGTTTTTTCAGTTTTCATTATCGCACACTATTTACAGAAAAACAACTTAATGTAAGATGATTTAAAATGATATAGGAAAAATAAATACAGATATATACAAGCTTTGCAACAAGCTGCATCTAACAGGGTATGAAATTAACTTTTTTCGGCAGGCGCCAACTGGTGACTGAAATTTTTTTTCAGTCACCATATGGAAAAATGTGGTCGCCAAAAAGTGTCAATAAAATTTTTCCTTCGCAGTGAAACACAAACCAAAATTTTTGGTTGCCGCCAGCTTGCCGGCAAAATATGATTTGCAATCGATGTAATTAGGAATCAAACCAGTGCTGAAATCATCTTTTGAACACTTTGGCAGATCTACATTTCCACCTTTTGACGCCCAGAGAATATCTAAATCTTCATCTAATTTCTTCCCGGATGTTCCGTCTCCACTTTGCAATAAATTACGGAAAGATTTCGGAACATCTTTGGACACCACATCGCCTGAATAAAAATATTCACGGCCAAATAATGCATGGGACCTCTTACGCCCACAATATGTACGTTATGGGAAACTGCTGAAAAACATGGCGGCGAAGCTTCACAATGATCGTAGGTGTAAAATGTTGTGGTAGATTTATAATAACCGGAAAATTGGTTTTATACTTCAAAAGCAGGGGAAAGGTAAAAAGGAAGTGACCAATTGGCGGGCGGCTTTGAATTTTATTTTGATTGATTTGGCTGAAAATCAAAGTTATTGTTTGTGCACTTATTGTGACATGAAATAGTTAATCACCTGCTGGCGACCAGCTGTGAAATTCTGATTGCCAGTGCAAAATTTTTAGTTGCATTGGCGACCAGGAAAGCGCAATTTCGGACCTTGTCTAATCATAACATTGTACTCCAAATGTAGTTACATTTTTTTGCCATCTAATTAAGCAAACGATGGAGACATCAAAATATTATTATGAGATAAATTGCATGTATGAATTAACAAGCTTAATGGACTTAATAGATGTCTGGCCTGACGGTAACCGGCCTGACCAGCGTGTTTAAAATACTCCATGTAGCAGTCAGAAAATTTTCTTCTTAGGACTACGTTGTAAATATTTATAGTGTTATCGATACAATCATTGTGAACTAACCGTAAAACAGGCCAACTGATGCCCCATTCTGGCTAACTCCCGTAGCGCTTTCCAGGCTGACTGGAGTGCTATTTAGGCTAACAGGACACGGAGCTCGAGTATTACACTTTATTTAAGCTTATGATATACTCTGTGTCTGGTAAGCATTAATGAAACAGCCTCCGGTTAGCCTGAAAAGCACAGAGATTAGCTTGAATGGCGACACGCTTAGCCTGTTAACGGCTAGTTCTCAAAAACTGTAATGGTACCACGATGCAAAAAAACATTTTCTGACTGCCGGAGCGAAATATTTTAAAAACGCCGCCCGGCTGCTGGACTTCTAGCTGCTTCTAGCCAGCGCTTACATAATTCAACCAGAGTCTATAGCAGTGTGAAAACGATATTTGATC
This sequence comes from Orbicella franksi, assembly GCF_964199315.1. Classification (NCBI taxonomy): domain Eukaryota; kingdom Metazoa; phylum Cnidaria; class Anthozoa; order Scleractinia; family Merulinidae; genus Orbicella; species Orbicella franksi. Next base: position 1,212,638 of record NC_138147.1, on the reverse strand, counting down.
AAATTCCTCACGTTCAACAAAGCTAAAGGGATCATATCATTTATTAGGGGAATAATTTTGTTACCTCGGACATAAATCGTGAAAATAAGTCGTCAACTTCATCGTTTCCGGAGCTTGTCGCTGCAGCCGCCATCTTGAATTAGCAAGAATACCGCATTGGCAAAGATAACAGGCTCATATGCTTTGATCGCTCCAGTTCCCTGACGGAGCCCTCATTGGTTGCACATGTCGAAGTTCACAAGACTTGCTCAGGCGTAGAACAACCGCTTATTGCTTTTTTATGTGTTTTCTTTTTACGTTCTACTAACCCATAACAGCAACAATGTCTTGTTCTGTCGCTTCCTCTGAATACCTTAACGAACTACTGAGCGACAAAACAACAGTATCGAAAATGCCCAAGATATTTCTTCACGCCGAAAGGTTGCTGGATCAAGGTACTGTGTGCGCCGAGTTAACTTCAAATTTAATATAATAATAACTGCAGTTATGATAAATAATCGGTAAATCAGCGTAAATAATTCCCAGCAGAGAGAACATAACTTTGCGAGGTAATATCTAATTATTTTCAGAGGTCGAGTTTGTTCTAACGCGATTTAAGCTTAAGTTGCGTCGACGAAAAATCGTAATCGATCGCGACGGCCAGCGAACATGGACCATGAACAACCTTCTATTTGTTTGCCCTACATCCGGACACCGTGTCCTGTGTTTACCCAACAACGATTGTGTTTTAGTGTAGCATCACTGAAACACCAGGGAGTACAAGAGATCATCTTCAGGTTTGTTGGATAAAATGACATTTTGCTTAGTGTTAGTTTTTAGTTGTATGGGAAAAGAACACTGGGTGTCTTCATCGCACGCTCCATATAGTTGCCTGCAAGACTGTTGTGTGCCTCTTTTGTGGTGCCGATGTTCTACGCTTTCGGATGTTTCAGAAGATTTTTGGGGTAACAATATATCGACAACCCCTTTAAATTTTGCAGATTAGCGTGAAAATGATGTACCCCGAGACTCGGTTGGTTGTATTGTGAACACGGTTGTTGTGATTTTCTGTTTCATTAACCCGTATTCTTATTACATTCAACGGGATTTCTTTCGACCCAGTGGGATACATGAATATTTTATCCACAGTTTCGATCCCAGTTACACAAGGCTGACTTGTGCGATGGTTGCTTTTCTTTCACTATTTAGACTTCAAATAGTAGTGGATAATAATGCATGTACCGAAATAAAACAAGTCTTGTATATAAGCTCACATCGTTTCGAAATTTACCGAACTCGCTGCATCGCGGATGCCTGTTAAGCGATGCTTCTTTTTGCGAGTTTCCTTGTCTCGACGACGTTTTGTTTTTGTTCTTGTGTGTAAACAAACTAAAACATTAGCTTTTACTTGGAAAGTCCTTTGTTAAGTATTTTCAGTATTTGAAACGCTTGACGGTCCATGAAATTACATGTTGTCGGTGAAACAGAATCGTCACGCTTGGAATTCAATCTTTTCATTATTTGTCCGGGTCAAATCACTGTGAAAATTTGATGTGTTCTGATTGAGCTCAGATTTATTCATCAGATCAACACGTCCCATCAGATTACTTGTTGAAATGGAATCAAAAAGTCGTGTTGCAGGGGTTCTCTAAAGCTGTTCGTTTTAGGTTGATGGTTAGTGAAAAATTCACTCTTAGGAGGTTTAATTCTTGGAATGTGCATGTAATAATGACCAGAGGCTTGATAAGAGGCAGATGCGCCCTATGACACGTATCTAGCCAAACAGAGAATGTATCACAAATAGAATGCATAAATTGCTAATCAAGCTCGTATAACCACAAATTAAGGAAAGATCTCTAGGTAAAAATTGTGGGTTAAGTCCTTCCTATGTGATGTGGGTTTTTTTTGGCTGGGGGTGTGATTCTGAGACTGAGACATTTATCAGCTTTCAAGCAAAATGTTCAGTGTGTTTTTTTTTTTTCATTCCTGATAGCTTGTATATGTAGCATTTTTCTTATCATTTCTGTCAAACTATTTTTGTGGAGAAACAAATAAACTGACAATTCATTATTGACTCCTTTCCTGCCCTTTTACTTTCTGTCAACAGATTTGAAATCTCTTTATTTTCCCATCGCCTATTCGCCTTTGCCCTAAATTAAATTGGTTCATTGTAAATACAGCATTTTTAATTACAAATACTGGATTCTACTTCACGATTTTGACGTGATTTGCAATCTGCAAGCTAAAAATATCCATTTTAAACTCTCTACCATCTTGTCACAGCAGTTATGTTTTTATAATGCTATTTGGAGGAATAGCACACTGCTGTCTTATGCAGTTACCATGAATTACAAATTTGATTTAATTTAAGTTGGCTTTTATTCACCCCAGCAACTTAATTTTATAAATGTATATTTTTTAGGGAGCAAATTGGTTTATCTTATCCACTTGTAATTTTGATCTTGCATCATAATTTTATTTTCATGGAAATCAACTGACATAATTGATGTCCTTTATGTTGCAAAAAGAGATTTTATTCTTGCTTGTAATATTTTTTGTTTGAAATTTCTTCTTTGAATAGATCTTTTTAGCTATTTTAAGTAGACTTATCCTAAGTCCCCTTTTGACACAAATGGGGAAAATTGGAAGTGGCTTTAAGAAAGGCCACTTTTAATGAGCTGTTATTGTACAGACTTTTTCCTTATAACGTAATGTTTCTTGACACCCTTAATAACCATTTTTACCATTGTTTATTTTTTTTCCTCAGGTAAACTATTGTAAGCATGTTGGGATTTTTAAATGTGCCTATAAGAACTCTTTATTATCACTATAAAAAATGATTTTGCCTTCACTACACAACTGAACACACGCAAAGGTTGAGGTATGGGCACATTGGTCAGCCAGGCCCAAGATATGTTTTAATTGTGACAAAAAGCTTACAACAAAGTGGATAAGGGATACATCAAGTAACGTCCTACATGCACCAAAGCTGGACACCTTAAACCCAAAAACCTCTTGTTAGGAAAAATAGGGACCGTGTACCCCTGGCCAAATGTAGTGGCACCACCTTTGGGGTTTTCAGGTTGATCTATAAACAACAGAATAAAGAACAAATCAGATAATGCTAATTACGCAATAAAAATAAACCTTATGCGAAAGTACTAGTGGCAAGGCTGACCTTAGAATGTCACGAGTTTTTCAACTGTCTCTTTTTACAAACGTACTACCCATGAGCCTTTGTGTATTAGGTTTGCACCCAGTTCTCTGTTCTGTCTCGGCAAAATATTACTTGATGTCAATACCGATGATCACAAATTACATTTTATTATGTCACATGTAATATTTGCCTTTCTGAATAGCACCATGCCTTTGGAATTATTCCAGAATCATTCAAATCCCCCTCAGGAATCATTACAACTTATTTGAAAGGTTCTTTCTAACATCCAAACACCTTTATTAAGAAATTCATCCTTTCACCCCCTCTGTAGAAATGTGAATTTGATAGCTTTCAGCTCAGTAATTAAGCAGTTGCAAAGAGCCGATTATCAGCCACTAAAAATCACTTGATCAATACCAATTTTTATCAATACCAATTTTTATAGATTGGTATTGATTTCTGCTACTCACAATACTTAAAGAACTCCTGAGAAACTGTTTTGTGACTGGAACAATTCAAATGAAAGTGCTTGTATTTATGGTACATGTACACCCACACCACTGATCAAGATGGTGAACAGGCTCATGTAGATTAAAGAACCCACATTGAAATAGTAGTCACATTGCAGTTAAAAAACAAAGGAAATTAATGAGTGTTCTCATCTTGCTTTCCTTGCAATGCATCTTTCTAGTATTTTATTCCAAATTTGCTACTAAACTCAAAGAAATTATCTTAGAATACAATTTGTTTACTGGCAGTCTGAAGCAATTTGTCCCTAAATCTACATGAAAGCTCCTTTGATATAGGGGAGAGCTGAGACAAGACGAAGGCGAATGCTGAGCCAAATGGCTGCAAATTTGAAAGTTTTTGTAAAATTGTTTTGTTTAATTCAAGAAGTGTTTTCACACAAGTCTTTTAGAGCGATGTGACTTTTAGATTCACGTTTCCGGCGAACGGCTAACCACTAGGGATCACATGACTGAAGCCAGACATCACGTTTGAGGTTTTTGACTCGCGTTCAGAACATCAAGAAGTAGGTTTTCACGTAAGTCATTTACCACAAGCTTTATTGCCTTGAATTGTATACTATGCCACGTACAAATACTGAAATCGAATAAAATTACCCGTTTTCTACAAAACGGATGAATGTTTCAGGCAAAGAAGCAATTACCTAGCCTTTTGTTGTTATTTGAAGAAAGGCACCTATCCTAAGTGGAAATCCAATATGGCAACGGCTTAAGTCGAATGTGTGTTTTATGATGCTTTAGTTCTTTAGAAAACTGCACATACTAGAAAACTTTTTTCAAATTCAGTGTTATTTTGACAATTTCTACTGTATTGACAAGATGATTTCTATTTGCTCCAATTGACTTCAATCTAAATCTGTTTACGTCTGAATGGCGAACGGTTAACGTGGATCTAAAGGTCTCTAATGAAAAAAAAAACTGACTGTGGACACGTTAAGGTCAATTTAGCTATTCTTAACAGTCTGACCTTAATAGATAGGTATTCAAGGATTGTCATCATATTAAGAAGGAAAATTCTCATTTTCATTTACTTTCAACAAACTTTGACATACACAACTACTACATGTATACTAGTTTTGTCCTAGTCAGTTGTAGTTGTTGACTTAAAGGCAAGTCTTGTCACTTGTTGGGATTGAAGCTGGACAATTCTCTTTACCAACCAAATGGCAACCTTCATACTCATTACTGGTATTTTTAAATTTTGTGAATTTTTGTTCTTTACAACTTGAAACTTGTTGGCCTGTCTAGGAAGTGATGGTGGTGGAGAGATTGTACAGTTATGTTACAGTAAATTTCGTTTTTTATACAGAAATCAACCGAGTAAGAAATGAACTTTTCCATGGAGTGGTAAAAAATGCAGAAGTAGATGGAATGTTCGCAGAGCTGCAGTTACCAACACCATCAGGGCCAAGAGTTAAATTGAGTGAAAAGGTTTATGCACCAGTTAAAGAATACCCCAAGGTAAGGCTGCTATCATACATGCATGGAACATGATCACTGGAGTTTAATGCTTAAAAGAAAAATATATTCTGTAGTATGAGTAAGCAACAGGTTTCGTACAGGTCATGGAAAACCTGGAAAGTCATGGAATTTCATAATTTCATTTTTCAGGCCTGGAACATCCTAGAATTGAAGTGTGGGTAATGGAAAGTCATGGAAAAGCAATAAACTTTTGAGAATGAACAGGAAAAAAAAAAATAAAAAGTTGAAAAAAACAACAGACAAGTCAGCAAACCAGTTAACTCCAGTATAAAAATAAACACTAGCACGCATTTTATGTGTCATAATGTGGGAAAATACCTTAAATAGTATAATGTTTTGACAATACTTTGAGAACAACTGCTTAACTTTGGTCATGGAAAACTCGGAAAGATCATGGAAAAGGTCATGGAAAGTCATGGAATTTCAAAAGCTCAAAAGAGTATAAACCTTGAGCAATGTATTTGTAGGAAACAGAATTGTACCACGTGGAGGTACCATTGTAAAAATAGCTGCAAGATTAATGAGGGGAATCTTGCTGCACTCTTAAGGGGAATCTTGTTGTGCCCCAAAGGGGAATCTTGCTGAGCTCTAGAGGAGAATCTTGTCTGGATCCTGCCAAGATTTTCCTCACCAGGATTTTCGTGCTTGGCAGGATCCTGCTAACATTCTTGTAGAGATTCCTGCTGGGGAGCAAAATTCCACGATGGTGTTATGACCTATCTAAAGATGCAGTCAAATAAATTAAAGATCAACTAGTTGCTAATCGTTTTATCCTATACTTTCTATTTATAGCACAGACTTAGAGGCTCAAACAATAAGGAATTATAATAAATAGATTTAAAAAACTCGTTTGGACCATTTTTGTTTGTGCAGTTACTTCTACATACTTGTAAATATTGAGTTATTAATATACAAACAAACAAACTAACTAACTAACTAACAGAAATACAGTCAACCAGCAATTGATGTACAGTAGCTGCTTTCCCTACAATTATTTGCAGAAGACTGTAAGTTGTTTTTCCAGGCTCATGCCAGCTAGTGATTCTGACAATGAACTCATTGACAGCCAATATGTATCCAGGACACTCCCACTTTGCATACCCTTGGAATAAAAGACTAACTGAAGGTTAATTCAGGTTGTTTTGTGTTTCGCATTTCAGTTCAATTTTGTTGGTAGAGTAATTGGCCCTCGAGGTATGACATTACGAGAAGTAGAGTCTACCACTGGATGCAAACTTTTAGTCAGAGGAAAAGGATCAATGAAAGACAAAAAATTGGTAAGTTTTAATAAATGAAATTTATCATTATTAAACAAATTTGTAATTAGAGTGTGTAAGCCAATGATGGGCAGTTCTATCATTAATGTGTGGATTTTCCAGAGGTATTGCCACATGCTTTTGCCCTGTTCTGTATCGCTAGATCACTTAGCTTGGGGTTCATATTCCTGGGTAGGTGTTAATCCCACATATTGTTTCAGTGCTTTAATACTGACAGATGACTAGAGGTGGCCTTAAGCTGGATTACTATAAATTATGTAAATATATATACAAAGTTTTTCAGAATGACTAACATCTCAAAAAAATAAAATGCCACACACTAACTACATGTAACTCTCTAAATTGGTGCCCTTGTTGCTGCTGAGGAGATTGCTGCCTTCCTTCCAATCATTTGGATAACACAAATATACTTTTTCAGAACGCTTATATATGTTATCCATTTTCACAAATACGATCTTTATGGCATTCTCCTATTTGTAAATAAGTGAAGCTTGCTGACTTTGCATTTTCCATTCGGAACCGCTCGTTTGCTACCTTTACAGCACTTGTCCTTCAAAACTTCAACTAGCTTAAATTTCAGCAAGAGTCTGTTAGCAGCTTTTAGATAAAGCTGTTCTGTACTAGTAGTAATCAGAGATTAAAGGAGTGCAACCACATATTTTTATTTGTAAAATTAAGTTTTAACTTGTACTGGACAAAATATTTTCCAGGAGAGGCATTTAAACTGTTTGCGACACTTAGAATTCAATTTCAGATCGCCAACACTTGTCACAAATATTTCTTGAGACAAGTCAACAAAGTTCTGACCAGTGACCCTGTAAGACAGTGCGTCGCCAAATGTTTTTAAATTTTGTGTCTGTATTGGTTTACATTGCTTGAATTTACATCTTGTTCAGTTCAGTAATGAAAAAGGTGAATTAATCATTCTGATCACAAAACATGGCCTTTTGGCAAGTTACACAACACAGAAAGTTTGTTTTCTGACAGTCAATTATGGCCACATTGAATATGCTGAGCTACAAATTGGAAAATTTATTTTCTGACCACAGATCTGATGGTCATCAGGGCCATTTGCTGAGCTACACGGAAGATTTGTTTTCTCACCACAACTTATGGCCATTTGCTGTTGCCGAGCTACAAAACATTCTTTCCCGATGACACAGGCTTTAGTAACTTGTTGTTGAAGGCTAGCGAGTCAAAATACACGCAGCTTTGCAGAAATCATACACTCTTGGCGAATAGCAGAATACATGACTGTGTGCATGCGCTCATATAATGTAATTTGCCCTTGCTGTGGGAGACCAAATCGGCGAACAAATCAGTCTGAAAAAATCTTGATACAGACTGAATTAGGATTTCATTACACTATGTGAATGCAATCAGGATCTATCAGAAAATGTTGACCCTGTGTTGCAGTTACCAAGAGCCAAAAAAGTCAAGTCATTTTCATGCTGTGCATATTTTCAAAGTGCTTTCAGACTTTAAATATTTAATGTTTTTGGAACCCTGGTTTCTCTTCTATATGACACATCTTATTTGCAACACATTACAGGAGGAAGAAAAGCGAGGCCAACAAAACTATGAACATCTAGATGAGGATCTTCATGTGTTAATATCGGTGGAAGACACAGAGGACAGGGCAAAATTAAGACTTGCAAAGGGTGTTGAAAAAGTGAAAGACCTTCTTCAACCTGTGGTAAGTTTATCACATGTCCAAAAAGACAAGATAGAGAAAGAACTGTTTTGTGTCTTTTCTTTCATTCAGCCTGTCTGTGGAAAGCTACAACGTAAGTTGGTAAATATGCATACCCAATGTACTAGTACATGTAGGGTAGTCTAGAAGTAATAATAATAATAATAATAATTATTATTATTATTATTATTATTATAATATTAAAATTTATAGAGCACCATTTCCCAATGGTTCGATGGCGGCACTCATAGAAATCTAGAGTAATCTATCAGAATTGTTTTAGCATAAATCTACTAGTTATTCAAAACTTTATCTAAACCCTCGTTACATGGTACATCAAGATAATGCAAACAAGAATAGTATCTTCTTTTCTTACTCACAACACATACTTAAATTTAGAATGAGGGAGAAGATGAACTTAAAAAGAAACAGTTAAAAGACCTAGCATTAATGAATGGCACTTTGAGGGAACAAGCAGGTATGTACACATGTCTGGACTGATGAAAATGGTGTTAATGAAAATTTCATCCTGTTCAAACTTTTTTACTCTCCAAAGTAGACAATATAACAATTCAACAAAATGTCAGTCTGTTTGTTTTCCTCCACTTTATTATCTTCCTTTTTGTACTCTTATTGATTGATCAATCAATTGATTAACTAGACATTTTATCATAAATATTTAGTGGAAATAACTCCTGGGCAGCAACCACTTGTAGTACCAGTAGCTATCTAGACTTCTTGAAAATTCAACAGGAAACAAAATAATATCATAGATCCTTGTAACCTGATCCTTGAATGAAAATTAAAGAGCATGAAAATTGAACAGCAAAATTTGCTATTTGTTCATTTACAATTTTTTACTGTATTCCCCATTTTGCGAGAGCTGATACACTGTACCTGTCAAAGTAAGAGCTCTTTTTGGCAGGGTTGGTCGTATGTTGTTGCTTATTTTCCACAAGGAAATCACAGCAATCAATACCAGCATTTCAGTTTGTCTTTTTTCCATTGACAATAAAACGAAGGCAAACAAGGTAGCCATATTGAAGAATGCCTGAGAATCACCAGACTTGTAGCTTCACCAGTTTCAACAGCCACCTTCCTGCTGTGCTGATAATGGCTTTGTTAGGAATAATGCTGAAATGGACTTTCTTCTTCCACCTAGGCAATGCCACTCTTCTACACAATGGTCTCCTGGGAATGCCACTTGCACCTGCATTAGCTGGATATCCATTTGCAGCTCGACCTCCAGGTACATCTTCAAAAAAAAAGTTGTTGCTAAAAGTTGTGGAGCAAAACCCTGACATGACTTTCACTATATTAGACACCACTTTGGCTGCTGAAAGTTGTTGCGCCAATCTATCTTTTAGACATGCCATTGAAAACAATTTTGTTCGAAAGCATGTACTGTTGATGCATAATTATTTTGTGTCATCTTGAAACTGACTAGCTACATAGCGGTTGTACATCTCATGCATGTTGAATGCAAAAGATTCAAAGGTTCCAGCTAACGTAACTGGATAAGAGATTAGAGCTATACTGTGTAGTTAGAACATAACAGAACACCTGAAGGGTAACTACTTTCAAAATGGCAGCTAAACCAATAATATTATTACCTTTTGAACACTTGTAGTTGCAGCCAGCTTCTTGAGCCCAAAGTAATTTATGTTTGGAAGTAATACAACCAGGTTCTTGCAGCTCCGGGCTGCTACCTGTATTATTATTTTTGGCAACCTGTGCCTTAAGTTGTAAATTACAGTTTTTCAACATTATGATTACATTTTTAACCTGGGGATTGCAAAAGCAATCTACAGAGTTTAAGTTATGATGCAGATTATGCTAGTGATATGCAAATGATGTTCATCCGTCATCTGTAAAGTTTTTGAAGTAATTCTGCTGACCAGTAGATAAAGCTCATGAAATCACTGTATAAGTTGACATTGCAGGCACATACATTGTTTTACATTTCTAGGTCAAGGTATTATGTGACTGCGATTGTTGCAATAAAAATGGCAACTTGTTTTGTTTCCTGTCTGGGTATAGTTCATTTGACATTTCTATTACAATTCCAATTTTAAATTAATGGTTAACTGCAAATAAGACCAAATATTGGCTTTTGTAATACGCATTGGGAATGTTTTCAGCCTTACATTAGTGGCAGTGCATTTTGTGATCTGAGGTGCATAAAGCAGACTAGCTTTTCGTATTCAGGCGACAAGAAAAACATGTTCAGCAACCTTTATTGGTTTCCATTAGGCAACGAGAACTTAACAAGGTAGACTGACTCAATCAAAAATGTGTAAATCCATCGGAGCAATGCACTTTCTTTTTCTTGTGCATCTTGTTTTGAGTAAAGAAAGTCATTTGAGATTGAGATGCAAAAAAAGTGAAAATAAGGAATGATTCACTTGGTTTTCCTCTTTTGTTTTTAAGAGAAGACTGCTGTTGCAATGAGTATTACCAGAAGTCAATAAAGTAACTCATTTATAAACTAGAATAATCTAAGCTACACATGTCTGCAATGTGGACCTATTTTTTTATGAAAAGAGTACTTCAATATTACGTTGAGGTTAGGTCATGTCAGTCATCAGTTACTGGGAAATCCATGGGTTTGCTCATAGAGCACTTTGTTCCTCTTTTTGAGACAAAAATTACTAGAAGCTGTGTTTTGTTGGTGTTGTTACTTTTGTACTTAATCATTTTCAAAACAGGCATGCAGCCTCAATCCCTGTGACTTTTGTGTCTAAACCACATAATATTGGTCTCTCACATGGCTGACAGAACCCTTGGTAGTACCTTGTGTTGTCCATAGTAAGTCTGTGGTTACAGGAACATTTGTTAGGAACCAAAGAATTATCCCTGAAATGTTAAAACTAAAGATGATTTTGTTTTCTTCAGTTCCCAGTGCATACCCAGCTGGACTTGTTGCACCATATGCAACAAGACCAGGATCTATTTTCGACTATGGACTAGAGCCTTCCATCATTGGTAAGTGTGAAAAATAATCATGTTTAGGCATCCAAACCTCTGACACAATTTAGGTGGTAAACGTTCCCTTACTTTCTCTTAAGGTGCAGTTAAACCACGGAGACCTATCAGGGAACACCCATATCAGAGATAAGGTGAGCAACAGGGCAGTAAGCCGGTTTTTTAGTGCACTTGTTTCAAGTGGAACCTTAAGTATAACCTTGTTTGGTGCAGGTAGGTAAGTTGGAAGAACATTATTAAGTATTAATTATCAGACACTGTGGATTAAAGGCTTGTTCAAACCTAGCAAAATAAAAGTAGCAAAGTATATATTTCTAGATTCTACAGGTTATTTGTTTTGCCATGTTAAAAGTTCAACTTGGTTTATTTTTAAAGAAACTTGTACAGGAAGCTAGATTTTCCCCAACCTCGTTCCCAGGCTCTCTCTCCTCTGCCTCCCTTGGTCATTGGAAGAAAGACTCTGGTTGCGGCTGGTCACCTGACCACTTGTGACACAAACTTTAGCACTGGATAGAGTCAACGAATAATTTTGTCGATCATGGCTGGTCATCATATTAAATCACACACGAGCACAAATATACCTTTGAAATTCTTCAGTCCTGTTCTGAGCTTCACACAGATGAAGCGAAATATATTTATCTATATCCAGTGTGTTGAAGTAGCACTCTGATATCAATTCCAGCCAGTCGAATTAATAAGAAGTAAAACTGTTTCACTGTTTCTTGTTGCCTGAATTAACTTCATGGCACATTGTGCGCTATAGATGTTTCATTTACCATTTCGCAAACTATAATTCTTGACCCGTATTTAAACATCTGCCTAAATATAAACATGCATAAACCTGATGCAGATGAAATATAAGTGTGGGCTTTTGTCAACAAAACAGTGAATCAATTTACACTGCTACATATGAATTCAAATGCAAGTCGGAATACTCGGCTTAACGGCTGTGTCACAGAAGTACTTTTTAACATCCAAATCACCGCACGAACAAGAAAATAAATTATCTCCGAATTCAGAGATCTAAGAGACTGATCCACTGGTTTCACTTTGATTCGGTACGTGACGTTCTATGTGTGTTAATTTTCGAAAAGTTTCTGGTCCATTCGCCTGCCAATTTTTTGTAATGAAAGTCTTCTCTATTTGGGAGACAGCAGAAATAATGTAGCATTATTCATTGGCAAAAATTTGACTTCAAACCCAGATAAAGCGAGTAGTTTTTAGCGACTACTAGAGGTTTTGACACCCACAGAGTTTCTCACAACAACAATCAAAACACTCTGCCACCCCTCCTGCCCAACATATTTCTTTAACCACCGAGATTCTGGGTGGTCACATGACCAGCCGCAACCAGGGTCTTTCTTCCAATGACTAAGGGAGGCAGAGGAGAGAGCCTGGAAACCAGGTTGGATTTTCCCAGGTGGCACCCTTGAAGGTATATATGCTAAAACCATCAGCTAACCCTCATTGTAAAATGGCTTTTTATTTTTCTTGGCAAAAGCTCACAAATTTCATGGTAATAATTTCCTTGCCTTGTTTTTGGAGACATCATTTTCAGCAGTATGCAAGAATGAAACAACAAGTGAAAATCTGTTTGCGTTCACAGCCTTAACGAAAACCAGTCTTGACTTAGGGGGGAGGGAGGAGGGATTGAGCCTGCTTGGTGCAATTGATTGGCATTTTTTCTTAATCATACAGTCAACACAGTTCTAGTTACATGTACATGCACTTTAGCAATGTTATGGTAACTGAAACACTTGCCTGATGAACTTCCATTGAATCCTGCAGTGTGATGTGATGCATACAATGCAACAGTGGTTAACTTTATTGCTTTCACCCAGGGGACTCGTGCTTAGAGTTAATGATGATGAGATATGCCAGACAGGTGGCAAAAATTTATTCCTCAATGAAAGCAAATTCTGTTACACGGCTCTGAAGTCACTAATGTCCATAACTGCACTTACAGCTGTAATACACCTTGCTGACTCACTGGTCCATACAAAATATCACGAAGTATATTAATTTATGATCTGCATAAGGGGCAAAGATTGTTATTTCAGTATCAGAAGACAACCCTCATGAAATCAGTCATTTTTTAAAGAACAATGGAGCAAATGTAACCATGCACAAAGGAATTGCTTGCTGTTAATTAAAAATGGCAAATAAACTGTAAAGGGCTATTAATCAAAACAAATTGTGTTAATAAAAGTGCTCAGTTACAGCTATGCAGCTAAGAAGCAAGTAACTTAATGTAATTTATACTAACACATAACTTCTCTTTCTCACTAGACTGACAATGGGTAACACTAACTCTGAAGAAGACCGACTAATTGTCAGGCTAAATACAAAGTCTGAAGAAACTGATTTCTTTTGCATCTTTTACAAGCCCACTCACAACTGTGGACTAAACATTTAGTTCCTGTTACTAAAAAAATATGAGTTTTGTAACAAATGATCTTAATATATTTCTGTATGTTTGAAAACAAATTATCAACAATCAGATTTAATAATACTGTAATATATTTTGAAATCTATTTTAGGTGTTTTTTTGTTGTTGGTGTGCATATGTGTTCTGTTGAGTGGCCCTTTCAGCAATATGCTAGGTGTCGAATTGATATTTCTGCAAAATAGCAAAGTTCAAGAATAAAAAGCAATGAGGTAAAAGACTTGGATAAAGGAAAACTTTGTCTGAAAAAGAAACCAAATGAAAACCTTAGATACATGCATGAGGAATAATAATCTCCAAAGAAATTACAACCAACACCGAATATAAACGTACACCACTCTACCTGTAAATATTGTGTAATGCCAGTGTATGTGGTCACTGGAAACAACAATCTTGGATGGAAAAAAAGAAGAATTCCTCCCCCCGAATCAATGATGAATTCACGTTCAAACAAAAACATACCAATTTTCTTCCTTCATTGAAATTGGGGCAGGGGTGGCCTTAACGTTTCATTTCAATTGTCCAAGATTACTTTGATAAAACAATGCAGTGTGTGGTGAACTCCTGCCTCCAGAAGGCTTGATAAAATGGCCTTTTCATGTGTCCAGAAGAACCCTTAAAACATGCAGCCTCATAAAATGCATATTTTCAGGTGAAAAGCAATGTATATAATCTGCTGGTCATTTTAGTCATACCTAAGTTTCATATTCTACATGTTTGTGGTCTCATTTCAAGATCAGTTTGTTAAGAAACTAAGCACTTCTAATAGTAGCACATAGCCGTACTATTTAACGTGGAGTTTGGTGTTTTGATAGTTTAAAATATTGGCAGATCACTTAAGAAATTTATATTTTTGTTAATTTAGAAAAGAAAGTGGATCATGGTTTGTATAGGCCTTGAAGTAATCTTTCAAAAATTCTTTGAAAAAGTCTTTTCAAATGATTTCGTTTTTCTCTGAAAACTCCTTGAATTGTTACCGGCATTTCCGTGTTGACAAGTCCTTGAATACTCGAGTAGTACTTTACGTCAAGGAAAGCAACAAATTGAAGTTGACGAAACAGGAGTTTTGTGATTAGTATGTGAAGTACCCAACAGTGTAAGTAATCTTACGTTCAATGGAGTCTTGAATATTCGGTATTTAGTGTCCCTGCCCAGGTAAACAAATGTTACTTGCGATGCTGAGGGAAGAGTCCTTGAATATTACTGAATAGTCAATGATTCAAAACTACTGTTCTTGTTGACATTTTTAATGCAAAGAAAACGAATTTATTATTTTGGTGCAAACGACCGTGCTCTTGCTTAGGTGAATGTTACCCTGAATATGCATTTTTTTTTACTGACGTTTCTTTTTAGTTCGATTATCCCAGCAGAAAATATTGAACTACATAACGTTTGTTTTGGTAATCTTTTAGAGAATAAACAGTCGAACCTCTCCACCACGACCACCTTGGGGACAAGAAAGTGGGCGTTGTAGAGAGGTGGCCATTATGGGGAGGCAGGGGTGTATTATGACACCTGAATGTTTTCGGGGGTGCAACATTTTTATCTTGAAAAATGCTCATTGTAGCATGTAAATACGTAACACAATCAAAATATATGGATAAACAGTCACCAAACAGAAACAGAGACCAACGACACGCGGTATGGATCAATTTTCGTCAACGTTTACAATAAAAATAGGGTTCTGTTTGCACTGTTCGTCAGTCATTGATTAACTGGCCGTTTTATAGAGGTTATTTTGAAGGGAGGTGGCCGTTTGTGGAGGTTCGACTGATCGCCCGTTTTGTTTTTCAAATTTCAAACCCCAATAATTAATAAATTAGAGAGGAAATTTCTTTGGGATATGAAGCCATGAAAGTCTTCCCACCTTGCTTAAAAAGCTACAAATTGAGTTAGAAAGAGTTCGCTGTGCGTAGAAGATCATTGGTGTTTTTTTTTTTTAAATGTTGCTGAAAGGGTTACACAGTGTCCTTTAAAAAGTTTAGTGATTTAATTTGTATTCCATGTTGACCACAGCTCATGTCCATTTCCATACATCAAGATAAAATGATATGGTGTTTGAGTGCTGTGCAGTGTGATAATATATGTGGGACATCTTTCTTGGATCAGAGTAACAGATTTAATATAATATTTAGGATAATAATATGGTTCAGTCACACCTAGATCTGTAGGGTTAAAGTAATGTTAACAGACATGTGTCATACTAGGACCCCCTCTAGCAAATCAGTACACGATTTTTTCATTTTTACACAATTAAAACTATTAACATTGAAGGTGTTCATTGGTCATGTGTAGCTTAGTGACTTGTGGTATGTCGTATGTTGATCGTGTATACCTTAATCATAAACTGGTAATAATGATTGATGACTGCTGTTGTGACAATAAAGATTTAATTTTTGACATTAAACTTGTTTGCTCGTGGTAACTTTCTTCAAACTATAGTAATGTTGCTAATTTCTAACTCATATTTTACTGACTTAGTCACTATTATTAACGCTATTATCACCTGGTATCATCAGATCTCCAAAAAGAAAAACATGGATCCGACGTTTGTCCAAACCTAACTTAGCTGAGTCCAATAACGTTTTGTTTTCTGTTTGGACTATTTCTCAATGACATTGAAGACTGGTGAAGGCAATTGAAATGGTTTTCATAAGTTTCTAAACATTACTGAAGATTAGCTGTCGGAAGATTTGTCAGCTAGATTCAAAGTAAATTTCAAATTCAGGTAATCTTTTTTTTTTTTTTTTTTAAATACTGTGACAAAATCAACTTTGGTCAACGCATGGGTTATTTCCAGCCATTTCTAACGGTAAATTAAGCCCAAAGTTGCCTTGTCGCCCGTTTTTATAACTGCGTCATTGTCACTGTTCATTATACTTGTAATCAACGCTGTAAATTGTAATGGCTGCGATCAAATTCAGCTATAGTTAGCATTGTTTTGTAATCATGTCATTTCTTCCTGTTTCTCAGGCGCGGAATTCTCTGCGATCATCTTGTGAGGAGAAGAGCAGAAAATGAACACAATTTTAACATACTATTTTTATTCAGAGATTTTATTTACATAATTTATTGATTTTTGTATTGACATTTTTGACTCCATGCTGATTTCAATTTCTACATTTGCATCTCCTTTATACACTGCGAAAGGTAAGAAAGGCAATCAATACATAGCAGGATTATTGCACCAGTGAGAATCCTGAACGTGATATCTTGCGTTTATTCATGTTAACTGTGACTTATGCTCACGTCATGTTACAAATAAACATAAGTACTTTTTAAACAACAACTAACATTGGGCGCTAAAAACGCTATACCATAGTTCTCTTGAAATATTGATCGAAAAAGACTTGTTCATAAATCGACTAATTGTTGTTGCTCAGTAACATTTCTCTGGCAAGGTGGTTACCAGGCTTATGTGCTGATTACTTAGCTAAGTCAGTATATCAGGTTATTGAGTTTCTACTGGGTTAAGCAGCTTTCTGAAATTCCCGAAATGAACCTTTTCACTCCAAGAGAGGGCAGATTCATTATTTTAAAAAACAATAAAGAACTTCTTTAGAGAAGTAAGTAATACATAGCACCATGGCAATGGAAACTCTGCGTGAATTTGTCGGCAGAGTTGAAACTTTTGATTGATGCATGCTAGACAGTACTCTTTAAGTGAGGCCCCATTAGAGGGGGGCGGGGGGGCGGGGGGGGGGGAGAGGAGGTCTGAGTATCCCATACCCTGTTAATTTTTGACCCAACTTTCTCGTACTCCATTAATTCCAATTTCAAATATTAGCAATTTTCCTTCTTGTTGCCCCCGGGATATCTGTTCTAAATATCCCATTGTTTCCCCTAAATATCCTGTATGCCGTTAATTTTTTTGCCTGATTATCTCGTATCCCGAGAACCCCTAATGAGCCCTCACAAGTGTAAGGGTTGATTATACTCCGAAATTAGTTAGAACAACATGTGTGTTGCAGATTTGATTTATCAGTTGATTGCGAGCTAGATGACTTCTCGAAACCTTTTAGAAGCATGCTTTTTAAGCATTCAAAATGGAAATTTCATTCCTTTTGACTGAGTCTTAAGAATATGTTACAGCGACAAGGTTCGACTCTAGTTCAGTAAAGTCCAAATAACGTGTGTTAATGTTGCTGTGAGACCAGGGTTTTGGCATTGTTGAATCTCGAAGGCTGGTTTTCACCAGTTACGAGAGCGACACGATCCAGTGGAAATCAAAGCGATGGCCGACTAGAACACCAATTCCACTTATGACTCCGTCGCTTATAATCTATTGAAAACGGAATCAAATCCACAGCAGAAATTTTAGCTTTGTAATCGGATGCTTTTTCCGCCTCTTATTTCGACTCCGATAATCCAGTTTTCACTGGATCGTAAAAAGTGACGGAATCGTTAGCGGAATCGGACCAAATGGAAGCGTTCTGATCCTGAAATAAAGTCTTAAATTCATGCATTCATTCATTCATTCATTCATTCATTCATTCATTTTGATTATTCCAACCCCGAATCCGATTTGTGATTTTCACTGGGTTGTATCAAGCACTCTTACGACTTACGACTAAGACTCCGTGGAGAGTGAAAACCAGCTTCGAGAAAATAACCCAAACGACATTTTTAACGAACACTCGTTATGTGCGTTGAGCCTTCTGAACCCTTGATCCTCCGAGTGTTTTGCTGTGGTAAGCGTGGAAGGGGCACCTAACGACGGTTTTCTCTAAAATGCTTGAAAACGCTGATTTAAGCTATATGGAGTGCCTTTGAAGCTCCTTAAGGCAAGCTTAGGCTGCGGTTTAAAGTTTATATCTGGTCTTTCTAAGGGTAACTTTGGTTTTCTCGAATTTGTTACGGTTCTTTGTCCGTTTCCAGAAAACGTTAGGACTAAATCATAGCTGACCTTTTTTAGTGCCCAAAACGACGTTTATATCAATCTGAAAATAAAAAGGCATTAAATTTCTCATATCACGTAAACACTCTGACGAAAGTTCGAGGGGACAATTCTAGGAAAATCGGAGGAGATTATGCGATCCGTTGGGTGCCCCTTGTGGGGTTGCCATAGAAATGACAAATCGTTTAGGGTTGGGGTTTATTGGATATCATAATTGAAGTAAGTTTGTTTGTTGTCTGTGGTGAGTAATGGTAAGAATGGATACAGTGTTTGTTTCACATATATGAATTTGCGTTTGCTGTGATCTATAATCTCTAACTAACCGGTGAAAAAAACCGTGTTGATTTTACCACAAATAGTTTACGATGCAAAACCAAAACCAATCGCCAATTCCTTTAGCATGAGTTTCGATTGGTTCGCTGAGCTTATCATGTGGTTGATCAGACGTGCCTTTTGTTCAGGTTTTAGGGCTGGGCCATTAGCATATGGATTGTGGTGGTTCAATAACCCCCCCAAAATATCATATTATTTCCAGGTTGGGGGAAGAAAAAAATTGAACAGCTAACTCTTCATGCGAGCCCCCAGCCCTCCAGCCAGCGGTAATCTAATGGTCATGGTCCAACCCTACTTGAATCATAAGTTTCCAACCTGTCTGATATTTTACTTTCGGTTAACTAAACCGCGCTATATTATAACATATTCGTCTGTCACAATAATGTACTTAATAATTTAATACGAAGTATCTTACGATGTAACTAACAATAGTTTCCAAATATATTGATTAATGAGAGATATTTTTTCAGAAAAAAATTAATATATACGATATAAGAAAGCCGTAATAAAATACTTGAAAAATGCCTCGGTGTGGATTTGATCCGCTGTTACTCTTCAGCAGTATTTTATTGCTGGTGATCATTCCCGTGCTAGGGAGTGAGGAAAAATATCGACAAATGTAGTCCTATTAATAAATGCGATACTTGCTGTAGGAGTTAGGTTCCCTTGTTCATCGTGTACCTTTCTGCTGTGGGCAACTCTCAATATCACCTTGTTCATTAACAATTTGAACGACAAAAAGAAAACACTAGACAACGCTCCGAGGTAATCCCACGAATTGAGAAGCAGTTAACAAACATCTGCTGGTCATTAAGACTGACTACGTCAATGGATTCATATGTTCGCTCGGCTATGATGGCTCTGCGTATGCGCTATGTCTGGCAACATGTCGAGGAAGGGTGATGTTTTACTCTTCAAGAAAATCATACAATGATTTGAAGCTTACTCATTCGTTTACATACTGCGGATCACTTGGTCTTGCTTGGTCAGACACCCAAGAGTCTGATAAAGAACATTGATCAACGAAGTTTGAAAATTATTGGTCACAGCAATCTAAAACTACCATCAGGAGAGAAAATGCAGTCGGTTCGTTTTCGACTGTCTTCAAAATAATGTTTGCACCCCATTTAAGACCTACTTTGAAAGATCACTTTACTCAAAGAACACAAGGAACAAAGGTTTATCAGTGAAACTACCTAAAGTTCGCCTTGAATTTGGGAAGAACTTTAACTATCAAGGCGCCCAGATTGTTAATGGACTGCCAATCGAATTTAGATCCATAACTTCGAGATTTCTGTTAAGCAAAAGCTTAAGTGAACATTTTTACTAATCTTGTACGCCTTTTTTTTTACCCATTTTCACCTTCTTTACCTTTTTTTACTTTATTTTCACTATAGTTTCTTTTACAGGACCCCTCTGATAACTGTGTCTAATACACCGATGGTTCATCCTGTTAAAAATATTCGTTATTACCACTAGAAGCTGACCTTCTCTTCTGTAAATCTTTTGATAAATTATCGTTGCGAAAAAAAAAGTCCGTGCTCACTCCAAAGAAGTCAAAGGAGTTCGTCTTTCGCTTGCCACGAATAATCCGGCAACATATATCCGATTGGTGATTCATTTGGTGGCAAATAGTACTCTCCTAAAAGAGAGTGTCGTTCTTTTATTTTTGAGTTATTTTTTTGTAAAAAAAATACCTCTTAGTCGGCGTGTCGGGTATATTATGGACGGGTCAATGGGTGAGTGAGTGAGTGAGTCAGTGAGTGAGTCAGTGAGAGATGTATGTATGTCACACCAATCAGATTGGATCTACTATAAACAGCCAATCAAATTTTTTGTTGTAAAGGTAAATGGTATGTGAGAAGATTTGATCCCGATAGAGTTGAGAACGGCCATATTTATTCTTCTATAAAAGAGGAGGAAGTATTCATATATTGGGTTTACTTCGACATTTTCTGTGGGTTAGGCTGAGGAGTTTAGTTAAATGAACGAGATGCGCCTTGAGGTTTGAAGCAGTTCGTGAGTTAGTAGTATGCAAATGCAACGAGATATTTTTATTTTTAGTTACAAAGGTAACTTGATACTTTTGTTTTTCACAAGGAGTAAATTCAATTAGAGGTCACGAATCGTCGCGTCTAGTTCTCAGGACATGTTTTAGAGGGGACGAGACTTTAGATTTGAAACAGTTCTAACGTTTACAATAGTAAGTGCGGGTAACGATTGTTTTGTTCTTGTTGCATGCAAATATAACGAGATATTTTTGTTTTTTAGTTACAAAGTGTAATTAGACACTCTTGTTTTTCACAAGGGAGTAAGTTCAATTAGAGCGGATGAATCGTCACCACTCTTTCCCACGAGATGTTTGCTATCTTTAGTAACAAATGGCAACTTAACACTTTTGTTTTTTATATGGGAGTAAATTCAATTAGAGCTGACAAGTTATCGGCTATTGTTTCCAGGATATTAAACAAAAAAGGTTTCGTTTCTGGACGGTTTTTACGTCTCTGCAGTAGCAGTTTAATAGTTTTATTTGATGACATTCATTTCAGTCCGATATTTTTAAAGGTAAAAAGTATGAAAACTGTTCAAATGTTCTTTGAAGACTGCGTGGCACCAAGTCAAAGAGCTTTTTAATTAAATCAGACTTTCAACGTGTCAGAGGTTTTTTTTCTCTTTCTTTCTATTTTCGGTGAAGTTGTGTTATGTTGTGTAAAAAGGTAAACTTACGACTCGTATAAAATGCGAAAAAGTCTCTAAATTAACTTGAGTATTTTTGAGCAAAAACTCCTCTTGGGGGTTGGAAGGGTTATGATCGGTGAGTGAGGGAGTTATGCATGTGCGCGTGTCACACCAATCACAGTGCGGGTTGTATCAAAGAACGAATCCAATTGCCTGTTAGAAAATAAGATGGTATGTACATTAATCTGGAGACGTGTCAGATTACTGTAGTTTGTTCATTCAAACATTTTATGGCTTACTATTTAGCTATCTTACCATGACCGATGTAACATCGCAACCGAAAAAACTTGTCAAATCAACCAAATCATTACTGTACCATGAATGCTTCTATCTCCAACACTTCACACAAAAAAATAACTCTTGCACGCCTTGCGTGCCTATGTTTTTTATTATATTGAAAGGGGGAGCTAAAGCCCTCTCACCCCTCCCCCATGTGCGGTCCCTGTAGGCGATAAAACTTGCCCCCGATGTAGCAAAAACTCCTCGCATTCTGCGAGTGTTAGTTTCGTTGCCCGAGCTTCTGTGGTTTATCAGGTGCGCGTGTGATGGCTGTGTAGTAGGCCACAAGTTGGCTTCCAGTTGGAAGATCCAGGGCTGTGGGGATGCGTGAAACTGAAAGATGGTTAAAACTCGCTGAAGACTTGCCAGTTCGACTTCAATCATTGAAAGGTCGTGTGGCTCGCACCCTCTCACTCACACGTAAGGCCAGGACTCGTGAAATAAACGTGGTACGCACTTCTTGCAATAGAAAGGGATTATAGTAGCATAAAACAATTACAATGTTTTTTTACAGTTAAACATCTGTATTCCTCATACTTCATGGCGGCTTCCCTCTTACCATTCTTCAGAACAAAAAACCTGTCCTTGGCATGAGAAGACGATGTTCTTGGGATAAATGGGTTATTTGTAGAAATGAGTGTAATCGCTTGGCGTGAACAGAGGTATCATTAACAATAATAATCGATAATCTATGTAATAAACCCTTTAGAATCCGTTTTCCCGTAATTTTCCGCTGCAAGAGTTAAAGATTGCCCCAACATCTTGTTCTCAATACACATCTCTTACGGTCACAACAACAGGGAAATAATAAGAAACCACACCCTACATATGAGGCACGTATGTACAATTTAATTACATTTTTACACGCAGCAAACACCCGTTTAACAGTGTACGTAGTTATTTAGTGCTTGTTAAACCCTCGCTAACGAGAAACGAATACCGAAATCACGTGCAGCACACTCGCACAACTGGAATAAATTATACCACGGGCAGAACAGCGCACTACTGAGATGTGTCTAATAGTACGTAGTCCTCTTCTTTACGGGGCCGTGTAGGGTCTCTAGATGGCGGCCTGTTGGGCACCCTCCGTGTTCCTTGTGCGAGCCCCTCCAGGGTATCCCCATAGCGGGCCTCGTACTCATATACCGTCATGATAGGTAGCCTGAGTCAAGGAAAGATCTACAACAGCACCACACCAATCATTTTAAGCGCACAGGCGCAGGAACAGCTACCTAACCAATCAACGTAACCCAGACTATGCTTCTTTTCGTTCACAGACATCAAAAGATTTACAGAACTATCCAAGCGCAAGGAAATCGGAAAAAATGTTTCAAAGTCTACGCGGCAAGAAATTACTTGACTTGGACAAGTATCTGATTGGATATTTGAAGAATCAGGAGTGACGGGCTCCTGGAGGAATTGAATTATGCGAGCAGCCTTTTTTGATCAGAAAAAACTCCCCCCCCCTCCCCCCCGTTGTATGTTGTCCTAACAGTGGTAGGCTAACATTTAGGTATTACAACGTTTAAAGGATATTTGCAGTAACTGGCAGGTAAAGTATGTCAGTCTCAGTAACTATCTCTACATGATGGCCCACGTGACCTAAACCACTCTCGCCGACCACGCCCACTGCCACGGCAAATATTTCCACATCGAGGACAGTGTTCATACCAGCAGCCACCTGGAGGAGAGAGATTTGAGTACATTAACATAAGTGTGATGTACGCCAAGTAATGTTCAATTTGTTCAATGATATGCACTACAGCTGACACCGTGCTGTGCCCTTAACAGCCTGTCTTTATACTTAGCACTATTCATTTACGGCGCTGCCTTTCACGCATCAGGGCAATATAATGTGCAAACTGTAGGAATGTCCCAAAACTCAATTAATAAACGAGCAAACAAAAATAGGCGAACAAAAGAAGAAATAGATAAATAAATAAAAAACAAGGACATAAAAGGCTAAACTTTTTTCCCTTTTGACGTCTTTTCGGTTGGTGTCTGCACGTTCCAACAGCAGCAGCAGCACCACCACCACCACCACCACCACCAACAACAACAACATTTAATGATGATGACAAGTAAACTTACAGGACCAGGTTGATAAAGAACACGCAGTCCTGTTGATGGCGGCGGTTGATTGATTTTGTAGCGACAGCTATCAATACCGACATTTTTAAAGAGCACGCTGTGAACATAGGTACAGCCTTCCTTCAGAACTCCAAACGACACCTGCGCGGGGAACAGCTCAAAGCCTCGGAGGCTCTCCACTTGTTGTTGATCGCCTCCCGTCACCGACACTGTATGTACACGCCGCCGTACGGGATCTTCAACTTCAAAGAACTGAAATATATATTACACTTGGAGACTGGACAGAATCAATTGTTCTAATCTCAAGTTGCGACTAAACGAGTACTTAAAGATAATAAACCTGAGAACCTACAACAGGTTAACGTTGAAGACCCCAAAACAATAACATTTAAGATGAGATAACATTGAAACAGAAGCCATACGTTTATACCAAATTCCAACTCACAAGTTCCTTCATTCTGAAGTAAAGCTTGTCTCATAGATTGGAACTTTAGTACGGAATACCTGATGCTAAACTGATCAAAAACAGAATGACAAGTGTGCAGGTGGGGAACGAGGGGTGGTAAAAACCTGGATGTTAGGAAGTGGGGGATGGGGGGACGAGGGAAGGTACACACCTAGGTGTTGGGAAGTGGGGGATGGGGGGACAAAGGAAGGTACACACCTGGGTGTTAGGAAGTGGGAAATGGGGGGACGAGGGAAAGTACACACCTGGCTGTTGGGAAGTGCTCCTGGTTTAGAACTCCTGATGCAACTGGGCAGTTTTACTTTCTCTCCTCTAGCGTCTCCAGTTACATCAAAATATAAACTTCGTGGACCAACTTGCGGCATATCAGCTGTGAGCAGAAAGTAAGAGAATGTAAAGTAAACATAAAAAATATGAAAGAAACTGGAGCATAAATTGTCAAGAGGTTGTCAAGTAGCGACGGTATAACACGCTTGACATTAGCTCTACTACCCGTCCCCTCCTCTGTTTTTACATGTATCTTGTTTTTCTACAAAGCTTTATGTACTGAATTTTAGAGGCGTACAGTTTCTACTCGATAAACTTGTTAAGCAAAACGTTTTGACATCTACAGGAGAAGTAATGAGTTTTTCCTTTGACAAAACAAAATGTAAAGAAAGTTTGGGTTTGCTGTTGAACGATGCTAAAGTTCGATTACCCGTTGAAGTAAGTTATCTTAGAATGTGATTGATTGGGTTAAACTGAGCTTTAAGAAAATTGTCAAAAAATACATGAACACTTTGTGAGCTGTGGCAAAATTAGAAGTCACTTTCTCACCCGAGAACATTGGGACATTTTCTTCGTCATCCGGGTCTTCTGCCTCAACTGGCCCCTTCACTTCTTCCTCCACGGAAGAGGGAACGTCTACCTCTTGAACAGACTCCAAGTTGGTTCTCCACTGTGGGGAGTCTCCCTGGAGGGGTGACTCTTGCGAAAGAAGCTCAGAAGCCTGTCTTGGTGTAGGGTTACTGGGACGAGGATTGACAGCTGTAGAGGCCTGAGACGGAGTAGGATTAGTTGGACGCACTGGGGTAGGGGTACCATTACCAGTGGCATGCGCCGGGGTGGGGTTAGTAGGCCTCATGCCGTTAGGTGTGGCGCTTGGCTCGCCAGTAGGAAGGGAAGTTGTCTCTCCATTTGTGGTGGAGAGGGCAACATCAGGGCTGGCTGGAACTTTGTCTCCCTCTACGGAAGGAATGAGTAAAACAAACTGGCTCTTAGCTCACTTATGATACAAGCTGAGAAATTTCTGAAAAGCTATTGGTTGAGAACAGAGTTATTTTCTTGCACAGTTGTTTCTGAGCTGTGAGTGTACCATTCACAGAAAACATGGCAGACGTTCCTGTCGTACACAGCGGTGGACATAATAATGAATGTCTCTGTCAAAGTTCGCAGAGAGGTGCGAAAATTAAAAGAAATTCGAGTAGTTTTGCAACCCACTCTGCAATAGAATGAATTGAACATGAGATTACTAACGCTATTACGTTCCCAAAAGCAGGCGAGAGAGAGAAAGACAAATCGTTTTTCGTGTGTTTAGTACCACTTCTCGATTCTCCAATAAAAAAATATTAATAATTATTGTTACTCTTAAGTACATCTTTTCCCGATGCAAACGGCAGAGATTTTCTTACTGATCCAGTTGACAAGTATTTCTAAAATTTACAAATAAAGCCTTATTGCTTTGAAATAAAATTATTGAATTCACCCTGAGGTCGTTGCAATCAATTTTACAATAAAATTTAGTTGCGGTTGATTGCTGAAAACCACACAAGTGAGAACGGGTGTAACCTTTTATAAATAGAGCTTTTAACTTTTCTTAAAAAAATTGTTATATACATCAGGTTAAGATAGTTAGCCATCATAATTTGTAAAGCTCAGACTAGCTGACAGTTGAAAGTTAAAAGTCAATCGATTGATCACACGGCTCGAACATCGCCTCCACAGCTTACCTGTCCGATTAGATGCAGCGCTTCCCTCATGTACAACAATTTCTGGTGTCTCAGCAGGGCTACTTTCCCCAGGGGATGGATGACGAGTTTGCTGTGCTAATTCAGACGTTAAAGTATCCATGTCTGGGACCTTCTGACTATATATACCTTTAAGAAACTCTTGACCTAACAATGCAATAATACTCTACTTCACATGATTTCATAGCATCACAATTTTACAATTTCATTATTCAATTGAAACTAGATTCCTGGTGGCCTGATATATTTTAACATCAGCTCCTTCTATAGTTTTAAAACCACTTCTTAACATTGTTAAAATGATGCAAACAAGGACACGATAATGCTAAACTAGTCACTTTATACCTGGAGTCGTCTCAAAGTAAGGCGGCACTTCTTTGTATCGCAAGGCATGTTTCCCATAATCCAGTTCGGCCAGTTCTATTCGGTCCCGCTCCCACTCTGACACAGATCTTTTCCATTTCGGGGGAGGAGGCGGGGGAACTGGATCGGGCGTTATTTCATCGATGTATTTACAGCTTATGTCTTCATTTTTCGTTTGATCTAGATTAGGAAACAGGGAAACTTCACACCAAAATATTGGAAGATAGCGGAAAAGACAGCAGGGTGTTCTTAAGTGGGAGAAAAAAGACCGAAGAAATAATGTAAGCAGGAAAGGAACGGCATAATAACGGAACGAGAGAGGAGAGCATGGATCCGAGAATCAGCAGCAAACATTAGAGAAAATGTAATGACTTCACGTTATTATTTCATAACCGTTGAAGAATGCAAGACAATTATACTAAATAACTTACCAGACAACTTGTCTACCGTGTTTCGTATGTCTCTCAACATAGACCCTGTTACATAAAACGAAACAGGTTTGAGTTTAAGTATTGTTACATAACACGAAATACGCTTGATTTTAAGTAAAACAAAACGCATTCAGCTATAGGTACAAAACAAAACAATGGGAAGAATGAGCCATTGCACCTTGTTCCTCACGTGACGTGACTCCCTTCTCGGTATCTGATCTGACCTGTGATTAAGAAGCAAATTCTTGAGGTTAGTTCAGGTTTAGATTGCCACTGAAAAGGAATGTCTTTCACTTTCAGTTCTGCTGTGATTCCTTAGAAGTTGTGTTATGTGTCGATCAATCAGAGAAAATTCATATACGCGCGATGGTATTCACTCTGGTTTCCCGTGCTTATTCTACAATCTTCCACTTACAGACCTAATCAATTCAGAGCCAACAGCAACAACCCCTACAACGGAGAAACGAACACTCACTTTAGCGTCCAGTTCCTCGGCCACGATCTTCTCGCTCTCATCTCGAGGATCTCGCGGCAGCAAGTCGTCTAATCCTGTTTTCCTCTTTTCCAGGTATTCCCCATAAGCCTGCATGGCCTTAGAGATCTGTTGTCGTTGTTCCGCGGTCAGCGGCTTGTACTGAATTAGTTGGCGGAACTCTAGAACCCGCGGACATGTGATGTGAGGTGGGGGAATAGGCTTCATCGCAGCGGAACCAATGTTAAGACCGTCACCTTATAAAAAACAAATCAGTAAAAGGAAACGTCTATGGACGACTTGGATGATTTTATGATCAAAGAAGGATGACACAAAACAGGGTTACGGTGATAACGTGAACATTCAAACCTTTACGCATCAAACCAAAAGATCACACAGAGAAGTTCTTTACCAGCATTAGTGCCAAAAACAAGTCCTGGTTTCTTTAGTTCTTTGGAAGGCATCACTTTGAAGTCCCTCTCTCTAAGCCCCTGTGGAATGATGAGCTCCTCGTCCTTCTCTTTGCACCAAATCTTACCTGTCCCACCTGTTGGTAAAGATAAAGACGGTACAATCTGATTGGTTCAACTGTCTGGATTTAGCTTTGATATAAATGGTTAATTACAATTACTATCATTATTAAGGTAAGTACACTTTTTGCACATGACGTGATGCGATATAAATACTCAGGCTTTAAGACTGCGGGAAACAAGAGAAAGAGAGAAGACTGAGGAAAGCTGTGATGCCCTGCGCTTTCTTTCTACACTCCATGATTCACCCCCTTTCAGAGGAATACAGGCAATCAAGAAGCTTCGAAAAATACACCAGGTTCGCCAAATTTAATCAGGGGCTTAGGTTTGAAATAAATGGAATTGGGATCTTGTCCAAGGGTTAGGGTTAGGATATGTTCAGAAATTGATCGGAAATGACTGTCTGGCCTTTGGACTTTTGTTCTAAACTATCTTTACAAATATCATCAACCAAAATAACCATGTTAGTTCTACAATCGCTTCTAATTATCCTTACCAGAGTAAGGCCTCAAGACTGTAAGCCCTGTCACATCGTCTTGTCCTTCCAAGGAGCTCTTTAACACCGCCGTGGCGGGGTCCTCCTCGGCCTGTTGCAGGAAGTCCTTCACGTCCACACTGTGTAAGAGCTCAGAGCCTGTTCCATCAGCACGAATGATGAAGAAGCGAGGCACTATGGGGCTCAGAGATGCTTGCTGTATGGGCCCCGGTTCTGACGGCTCCTCTTTTTCATCAAAAGTACCCTCTGTTTTGCTAATAATCTCCTTATTTATAGATCCACTTTCCCCCTTGTCAACTGTCATGTGACCGTTTGACATCACTGTAAAGTGGGTTCCTCTCTCATCTGTCATTTCACAGCAAAACTGGCTTGCAGTGCGCATGACATAAACACCCTCAGGTGTTTTGGAGCAATGGCTTTCTTTCATGGTTTGAGTGTCACGGCCATAGTATGACACACTACCTGTCAGAGAAAGATAGGAACACAAAGAGTGCGAAGGAAACAAAATTAAGGCTGAAGGAAGAGATGAAATCTCTACTGCACATAACAACAGAATGATTTTTGAGCATGTCCATAGAACCACAACTAAACCTGAATTTATAATGACACTTTTGTTTTCCATCTGTGGACATTTCTGAAGCCTTAAAAGTTCTTTTTCTGTTTGTTTTCCCTTGAGGTTTTTTTTTTAAAATTTCATTGGGATGGTAACAACATACCAAGATTCACTAATAAAAAAGAAAAAAAAACTAACACTACTTACAATGATTGAATTACAGTATCCTACACTTACACTAATTACAATACAGTTGCCCTAGTAAACAATACAAATAAACGGTGTTTACACTTATCAAATATGCTACTTATCTAATTTCTTGCACTTTAGCCGACAACGGTACTTATAATCATCTTAAACCGCATTTTGAAATGTATGATTTCTCTGGCTGTATTGTATTATTTCACTTACTTCTTAATATTGTTAATATGGGCAACACAAAACAGAACAAAGCAACGAAAAAGAAAGAAGGATGCTGTAGTTTGTTTATCGCATATCATAGCACCTCCTGTGTTGATTTAAAGAGGGGCAAGGGTGGGAGGAGGCCATAGAGCAGCATTCTTAGAAACTTAAGCTAACTTTTCGATTTGAAGTTTAGAAGTGAGCTTTCTAATGAATTTTTTTCAAGTTTATTTCCTCCTTAAGTAGTTTTTGTGTATATAAATAATACTTGGCAAATAACAGTGTGAAGTTAATTTTGAAAGTCTGTGAACTAGCTCTTTTTAAGTGATGCAGTGCCTCAGTGTGACTTCTTTGGTTACTTATGGCTATGACTACTCGCTACTTCATGCTAGGTCATTTGCACTGAAGCGTGCTAAGTCATGAATTCACTTTCTCCTACCTTTAGTTTCTATTTGTAATTGTGTTCCATCTGGCCTGTGCATAACAGACACACCATTAGCCTGTGTGTCGAGTCTCGTGCCATTACCAAACACAGTCTCACACAAACCC
Organism: Orbicella franksi; assembly: GCF_964199315.1. Lineage (NCBI taxonomy): Eukaryota > Metazoa > Cnidaria > Anthozoa > Scleractinia > Merulinidae > Orbicella > Orbicella franksi. The sequence continues at coordinate 1,182,485 of NC_138147.1, read as the reverse complement.
AAGTCACTATCGAAAATCACCGTAGCGAACCCAGTACACTCTACTTTGACATAGGTTTTGGTCATCTCAAGGTATTCAGCTTGTTCCCCTGTCTCGTTGTCGGGTGCCTGGAGTTCGCACACAACTTGTTTGTGGAACGTTGTAATGCGTGTTCCGTCCGCGTGTTCCACAATTCGTGTTCCGTCCGGGCAATCAACCGTGACAACGTTGTCTTCCCGCGTTTTGAGAACCTAATAAAAGTAGACGTACAACTTCAGTTTAATCCCGTTTATTCTAAGCATCTAATTTAAAATTACAAACTTTTTCCCTAGTCAGGGAGGAGTCTGATTGGTTATCAAAACTGATTGGTTCAAGTTTTTTTTTTCTTTTTTTTTTGCATTTGAAGTGATGTCTGTAGCTTAACATAACAGACTTGAATTCATGTACGCCTAAATGCGTCAGAAAGGGCAACAGGCCACTTTCATTTCTGTTATGCCCAGGACGTCACTTTCTTGCAAAATAACTAGCATGATTTCAGAGCCAAGAAGGAATAGATAAATAAAATAAATATACATTTATATAGCGCCATTTTCCACTAATTGTCCATGGCGCTTTACAATACTTTAAAATTAAAATCCTAATTCTTTAAAAACCTAAAATCCTAAATCCTAAAAGTTAAAATCCTAAGAATAAAATACGCTATATAATACAATTAGGCTAGAAATAAAAAGTAAAAACTACAAATCAAATGCACGCTTAAAAAGATAAGTCTTAAGATTAGCCTTAAAAACTGCCTCTGATGATGAGAGTCTGATCTGGAGGGGTAGTTTATTCCAGAGCCTTGGTGCCGCCACGGAAAAAGCCCTTTCACCATACGTTTTAAGATTTGCTCTAGGCTCATCAAGCAACCTGTTGTTTGAAGATCTTAGTGTCCAACCAGAAATGTTAAATCGCAGTAGGTCTCTAATGTAATCAGGGGCCAGTCCATTCAGAGCTTTGTAAGTTAACAACAATATTTTGAAAATAATCCTAAAATGAACTGGCAACCAATGTAAGCTCCTTAGTATTGGTGTGATGTGTTCCTGTCTTCTAGTCAAGGTAACAAGGCGAGCTGCAGAGTTCTGTACAAGTTGAAGTCTATTAATCAGATACTTTGGGAGACCATACAGTAGGGCGTTACAATAGTCCAAACGCGATGTTATGTAAGCGTGAACAATAGTCTCAGTAGTACTCTGGGATAGGTATCGCCTAATTTTAGCTATACTACGAATGCGGAAAAATGCGCTCTTGCAGGTTATTTTAACGTGTTCTTTGAAATCCAAACATTGATCGAATGCAACTCCTAAATTCCTGGCCTGTTTACTAGACTTGATTACTTCATCACCAACTCGTATATAGTCGAGGGGTGGTCGTGGACGATATTTAGAACTAATAACCAAAAGTTCAGTCTTATCCCGATTTAACTTAAGTTTGTTGCGCAGCATCCAGTCCCCAATGTCCTTAACACATAATTCTACGGCCATCTTTGAGCTTGATAGATGATTAGGACAGTTGGACGTAAACGACAAGTACAACTGTGTGTCATCTGCATAGAGATGAAACGGTATGCTATGCTTTCTGGCTATGTCACCCAGCGGACTTGTATAAAGGGAATACAACAAGGGTCCCAGTACAGAACCCTGTGGTACCCCGTAGGGTAAATTCTTCTTTGACGATTCAATTCCATTAACAGAAACAAACTGTTCGCGTGAGTGAAGGTACGAATGAAACCAATTAAGAGCAGTGTTCCTAATACCAAAGCGATTCTGTAGTCTAGATAACAAAATCGAATGATCGACAGTATCAAACGCAGCCGATAAATCGAGCAATAGTAATATAACCGATCTGTTATTGTCAATAGCCTTCAAAATATCATTTTGAACTCTCACAAGCGCAGTCTCTGTACTGTGATGAGATTTATATGCCGACTGAAATTCTTCTAATAAGCCTTCATTATCATTAAGGTGGTCCATTAATTGTGCTGCAACTGCTTTCTCCGTAACTTTGGATAGAAAATATAAATTCGAGACAGGACGAAAGTTAGAAAATAGTTCATGATCAGCTCCACTCTTTTTCAACAACGGCTTCAACATGGCAACCTTGAATCTATCAGGTACTTGGCCACTTGTAAGAGACAAGTTAACTATACGAGTGATCATTGGAAGCAGATAATGACTGCACCCTTTGAACACTGAAGATGGAATTGGATCAAGTGTACAGGACTTTGAACACAGGTGATTCACGAAACCAGATACGACCTCCTCAGTGACCAGTTTAAATTCACTTAGCAGCTGACCAGCTAGACAGCTTTCAGACTCAGCATTGCATGAAGTAACTTGACCGTCATTCAGAGTTCCATTAACTTTGTCAAGATCATTGCGGATTTTAACAATTTTGTCACTAAAATATTCAACGAATGATTCGGACAGAGAACAGTTATTAGGCCCAGATGGATAACGCTGGACTGGATTGGAGTGCAGAAGCTTCTCTATTGTCTTAAAAAGACATCCAGAGTTCCCTGAGTTTTCCTGGATCACTGATGAATAAAATGTGTGCTTCGCGGAGGCAATCATGTCATTAACAACGCTGTTACGATACGTACAACATGTCAAATACTGCCTTTGTTTTATTAATATAAGGATACCTCAGTATCCATATTTCAGAGTTTATTAATAAAAAGTAGTACTGACCTTTCCACTCTGAGGGCAAGTGGCTAAAGAACAGAGTACACTAGCAACAGTCTCGTGACCTCCTTCAGGCAGACTCACAACTCTGTACCCATCGGCACCTGTGCTTGACCATTCAGGGACTTTCTCAGGTAGAGAAATCGCTGGCACCGAAGGCTCCTCTGAGGGCTTTGAATTCATTCCTGGCCCACGAAGGCTCTTTCTAACTGCAGTCATAGATGGGTCTTGCCTGGCTATGGCACTGCCTGGCTTACTTGTGGGAGGGGTGCTTTTCATGGGATAAGATTGACACTTACTTACTGCACCATCGGGAAAAAGGACTTCGACGCTTCCATCAGTGAGTAGCTACAGATGAATAAATAGCTTTAGTTATAATAGGCCCTCTGCAGCTAAGCCATCACATGACCTATTTTTCACAAAATTATGGGCTATAACTTAACGAATGCCAGAAATGGAAAAAGCATGTCGAAAATATCAAAATGGCCAAGTTTGAGGCCCCAATCGTTAAAGAAGGAGATTTTATGACGGTCCGAATTTTTAAAAGAATAAGAGGATTTGTATGAAAAAAGTTGCTGGAGAGCAAGACCTTGCTCTCCAGCAACATTTTACATACAAATCCTCTAAATTTTCCGAAAATTCGGACTGTCGTATAAATTTACTCTTTAATTCCAGGGGCCTCAAACTTGACCATTTTGGTATTTTCGATGCGCTCTTTCCATTTCTGGCATTTTTTAAGTTATAGCCCATAATATAAAAATTTTCAGGGAAAAATTTGGTCACGTGACCCCAGCTGCAAAGGGCCTACTGCCTTAGCCACACAAAATAAGAGGTGAGTACCAAGAACGGAGGTTTAATCCATGTACATACCGAGGGCAGGCCGAACGAGATATTTATTAGGCTTATTTCATGATACTATTCATGAGGGATTATTATAAAACGCCGATTTATCAGAGAAGAAAGCCATCATTTCTTTTTCGGCTCTGACCGTAGACAATGTTGTTTTTGTTTTGTTTCTTTCTTTTGTTTGCTTTCTTCTGATAAAGTTTTCTGAAAATGGCGAGATCACGCGTTTTCCACAGATTTCGCCAATTATTATCCAGATACGTTGGTACGGATTGGTATGGCTGAAACTCAAAGGAAGAGAGATTTTATGTTGATTCTAGTTGATCTTCTTTCTTACACTTTCGAAAAACATTTAGCAGCAGAAGGCTTTGCAATTACAAAAGAATTCAAATTTTAGGAAAAGGAAACGTGGAAAACGTGGAAAGGAGCGCAATCAGAAGCCTGGGTAAGCTTTAACTCACTTTAATCACTGTTCCGTCTGTCATCACAGTACGAGAGGTTTCTTGTGATGCTGGTTTTCCTCTGGCAGGCCCTAGTGGCTTGATGGGATAGCTCTGCCTCACGATCACTCCTCCCTTATTTTCTCTGCTCTGATAACAGTTATCATTTAAGTACTGCACGTGCTGGCCATCAGGGCACGTGATATACACGTGTTGGAACGGTTTCTTTAACATTTCTTCCTCAGCTTTCCGCCGTGCTGCAATAGGAATAATGTATGAATAACGGTATAAATACTCTAAGTGACGATGAAATTGCTCAACACTATTGCCGACATTTCTCTTATTATTGAGAGATTTCTAATTTAGCTCGTCACCAAAATATGGAGCCGGAAAATAGAAAATTAGCATATGTAATAGGACTACCTTATTACATGAAATCTTCGCGACTCGTTAATTTAGCGATTTAAAAAAAAATCGCGAAATTAAAGTGACGCGAACAGTTAAAGATAACGATAACGATAACGATAATGATAATGATAGTGATAATAATAAAGTTAATAGCCGACGTTTCGGCGTTATCGTGACATCATTCTCAAGGAAAATTGAATAAATTAATGCGAATATTTGGTTTCTATACTTTACAAATCAAATCTTCGCATTGATTTATTGACTTTGCCTTGAGAATGATGTCACGATGACACCGGAACGTCGGCTATTAACTTTAATATTCGCTTGCTTATGTTTTAAGAAATCATTATTGATCAATAATAATAATAATAATAATAATAACAATAATAATGATAATAATAATAATAATAATGAATAAAGATGGAGAATTTTAAGCTCGGTATTGAAATGTGAAAAGTGAACTGATCGTGGGACAACGGAAAAATCTCAGTCCCCGTCAGGAATCGAACCCACGACCTCCCTTCCTCTACAAGCCTGCTATTACCTTCCTCTTCAAGTCTCAGGCGTTCTTCCTCCTGTTGCTGCTGAATCTCCTCCATTCTCTTGGCCTCTTCTTCTGCTCTCTTACGCGCTTTAGGAGATCCTGCTTTAGGCTGTGGGCTAGGCGTTGGCTGAGGGGGAGGGCCAACATCTGCTGTCAAATACCCTGTAACCGTATCTTCTGATTCCTTTGGTTCTTTCTCTTTAAGGGACCCCGAGGGACCATATCCACTCAGAGCTAACACCATACCATCACTAAGTTCAGCCACAAAAGAGCTGAAATCACAGAACGGTTTTGGATGACGTCTCTGTTCTTTCTCGGATTCCTCAATTACACTTTTATTCCCTTCCTCTTCAACGTTTTCTTCTTGTTTAATCTTGTCTAACAAAGTTTCAACACCAGCCTTCCCGTTCGATTCCTCCAATTCCTCTTTCGACAAAATCTCATCAATAGGTTCCAAGAAATGAAGCACAAACATGTTGCCATCTTTGAGCACAGACGTGGAGATGGTTCTTGCTCCCTGCACATATTGTGACTTGTTAACCTGTATCTGTCCCCCGTCGGCCGGGAACATTGTTGTCAAGGACCCAGAAACGTGAATCAAATTATCACCCATGTCATATCCGATGAAATCGTAAAATTCCTCGACGGGTTCTTCTACTGGGAGTATCTCAGGTTCCTCAAACTGTCCGGAGCGCGACCGGCTGTGAAGTCCTCTTTTGTCAGCCTTGCTTGTGGCACTTTTAATGGAGCGGGAGCCTTTTGCTGAAGGACTCCGACCAGTCGCCGATTTCTGCCGACTGGAGGCTGATCCGTCGCGTTTCTTATCTAAAAATTACATAGAAATATGAACGAACAGTTTTACAGGGATCATTTGTAACAACGGTCTACGAGCACGCTTCTGAAGAAAATCAATTTTAATTTTTTTCCTTGATAAGATGAGATAAGAGCTGGTAATGTTTTGACATCCATGTGATGAAATTAGGAGCGATTGCTTTTTAAAAAACACCAAGTTGTAAGCGGTTGTACAATTTTAAATCTCTCTTGCTATCAAGATAAAGTACACTACTACTACTACTACTACTACTGGTGACTACACATAAACTGACGATGTTTTTGTTTTCAATGCGTGCACTGGTACAATAAAATGACGCTTGCATTAGACTCTTCAGAGCTTCTCTATTTTCCCTCGTGATCAAATGAATACCTAAATTAAAGTGCTATCTTCTCAAACCGGTGAAACCTGTATTATGTCAGCGTTATTTTATTAGTCTAGAAATATGGACAAGACACATGAAACAGTCAAACCCAACGTACCGATTATAATGAGGTTAGGAGGGTCGATATATCAATAAAACAACACCAATACCTTTGTCTTCTTTTTTATCCGGTGAAGCGCTCTTTTCCCTGGTCTTTGCACTTCTCTTAGGACTCCGGCTACCGCGCGCACTCTTTTTTCCTTTCTTTTTACTCTTTTCTTCTTCTTCCGCCTTAATAAGCGCCACTTCCTGTCTGGTCATTAGACCGTAACGGCTGCCAATCTTGAGTGGAACACTGGGCTGCTCGGGAGCAGGTGGGGGAGGGGTGGGTGTTCTGGCTGCTTGTTCTCGAAGTCTTTCCTGTTGTGTTGATGTTAGAAATGAAACAAATTTACTGGGTTCTGCTCTATACTTGCGGCTACTGCAAGCTATTCTTAGCCACAAAAGTAATATTTAACAATTATTCTTTGAAACATGCATTGGATCACGCTTGGATCACGCATTATTCACTCGGTAGGGAGTGAATAATCAAAAATTATTCCACGGGCGCGTTGGATATGAGATGGCTATAATCACCTCATATCCAACAAGTGCGAGTGGAATAATTGTTTTATTAAAAACACCCCCAAAATATAGAAAACTGGACTAAAGTAAAAAATAAAAAAGCCCATAAAAGTCACGCGTACACTAACTACATTTGTAGAGAATGGCTCATAACCCATGATGGCTTAGCCAATGAACACTCTGGAATTGTGTTATCCAATAATCTATTTTTTAATAATGCTCATTAGCCAGAGACAGCAATCCAATCAGATTGCTTGAAACACCAAGATCACTGGGTGTGTGTATACTAATTGCTCTTATTTAATATTTGCTCTTATGTAACCCGAAACAAGATCAACAACCTCTAGTTGTTGTCAAAGTATGGTCTGAGATTTCAACTGGATGTACATTGTATCTACTGTTACACGTCGTTCCAGCACATTACTACACAGTACTGCATAGATATAACACTAATCGAAGCTCCTCGTCGACGATGCAAATACCTGTTCTCGAACCCAGTCTCCAATTGAACTGACCACATGTTCAAGGTAGTTTCTAAAGCCCACATTTGAGTGAAGCTTTGTACTCCAAGATGACTTGCTGACACCATTGGCCCCGACAGGGTTATGTAATGCAAGCAACAGTGAGTGGTCACGCTTGTGGTAGTAAGTGTCCATATACGGATTAGCGAGGCGTGCTGCTTCTAGGACCTGTTTTACAAGAAAACAGTTGAGTAACAAAGTAAGTACTTGGAGATCACGTGTGCAAGCAGCTGCCTTCAGTGTGGGCCAGCAAAGAAGTTTGTTTTCCAAGAACGCTTTCGGATATTTGGACACAAAAGTTCGTTTTATGTCTGCCGGACTAGTAGATGTAGTCATTTCAGTTTTGTTACACGTATTACCTGTTCGTGTGGTCGCACAGTGTATAAGCAGTTCTGCAAGCCTTCGCCTTGTGTGTATTTGTCAACTCTCAAGTCAGTAAAATACGTCAAAGTAAAGCCAACAAAATTTACATCTTAAGAATTTAACATAAACTTTTAACTTTATTTTAATACTTGCCTGAATCGTGGTTTTGCGATCAAAATGTTCTACAAAACACCACCCATCGAGGTTACGATACGAAGTAAGTGGAGAAGAGTTGATATCACTAGCAAGTTCCAATTTCTCTAAGTTGTCACTAGGGAATCTCGACGCTTGAAACTCGCTCAATTTGCTATATGGATGATCCCATGGATTTGAATAAAACTTAAACGATTCATCCACATCTCTGAGATCCACAATTTCCCCATCTTGGCTTGCAACCTTCAGAGGCATCCCTTCAAAAGCCAACTGCTTAAACGCATGCTCCAGGAGGTCGGAGGAACTCATCAGGGATTTGCAAAAGTGGTGCAGTTCATTTGCACGTGCCTCACGCTCCACCATGTCCCGCTCGTCAAGTTCTGGTAGTTCTTTAGGTCGACTTTGCGGGAATAGATCAAGCATGCGCAGTTCTGCCTGCTCGGGATTAAGACCATTGGCTGGCTCGAGATGATGCAGGCGTGACGACATCGTATCATGGTAATGAAGTATCAGTGGTGATCGCTGAGGCTTTGGGCGCTTGTTGATCTTGGTAGGTTCAGTAACAACCTAAAACAATCAAGATGGTAAGCCTTAAAACTAACACGCCCAGTTTGCCGCGCATAAATCAAATTGCCATGCCATAATTGAAGTTGACAAATCGGACTTAAAACTAACACGCCCAGTTTGCCGCGCATAAATCAAATTGCCATGCCATAATTGAAGTTGACAAATCGGACTTTACAATCGTCAAAACTAATGCCGTGTGTGTTCACAATGGCATAACCCACCTAAAAAAAAAAACAGTTCACAAGGTGCCGGCTAATCTTCAAAAAAGGGCGAAGGGCTAGGCAAACAAAGTTAATTGTTATGAGCAAAGTAAACGTTTACCTGTTTGCTATTTTGTAGTAAAGTTAATTTGGAGGTTTTGCTGGTAATATATGCGGCCAGATCATGATTTAGACCATCTCCTCTCGGGGGAACTACCTGATCGAGTGGATGTTTGTCATCAGCTGTTGCAACAACCTTAGTAGAGATACAAATACAATAAGAACATTATCAATACTGTTTGGGCGGTCAGTGTTCATGATTAAAACCTTTAAAAATATTGAATCTGACCTTAAAATTATGTAAAAGTATGAAACGTTCTGTTTGCCTTCGTCAGAGTAAAATGACTAGATGAATTATTAAAAAAGAGTCTTAAGACATGTTTTGATCCCTAAGGGGTAAGGCAAATAGGGCTTAGGGAGAGGCTGACGCCCATTTACAACATCGGTATTCAGCGTGGAAAGCCAAGATTCTAAGAATAAGCGTTTTTGTCGATTGCTAACGCCACGCTCAAGTATTTCTACGTAGTTGGGATGAATATCATGTCCAGCCGTTTCCACGTGCTGTTTAATCGCTGATTCATTGTTTCCTCTTGTGCCAGGTTTGTGCTCTGCTCCACGAGAATTCCAAGATCTTTTGCCGTTCGCCAATGTGTACAAACGAACACGATCCACACTCGACTTTGTAAACAATTCCAGTCACTTGGTTCTCGCTTGGGCGCTCTTTAGGTTTCTTGAACACATCACTAAGTGTTTTGATCGGACGAAAAGTGGTCCTAACATTCTCTTGGCCCACGATACGCAGAATTCTTTCTTTAATATACGAGATTGAGGCGAAAGCTTGTTGTGTCACTGGAGACTTCTGATCTTATTGCTCTCTCTTTCTCTTCGCATGCCCTCTCTATGAATTTTTGCTGGATATCCATCGGCTGTCAGATCACTAACAACGCGTTGTTCTTCACCGGTTCGCTCCTTTGCGGTACTCGATGGTAGGCACCTGGCTGGGTCCATGAGAGTTTTCACCACTGCTATCTTGCTCTGTGCTGGGCTATGCGAGTCAAATGACAGGTACTTGTTCGTGTGAGTGGCCTTACGCTTTACACTTCTGCTCAGCCATCGGGGATGACTGTGGTCGGTATTAGTGTCCAGAAAAGCAATTGTTGGGTTACCGGTGGACGTTGACGGCATCTCCAAAGTGAATTGAATGTGGTGATTTATAGACTTGAGGTGGTTATGGAAGGGATCGACGTCATCCTTCTTTAGGCAGGCGTTGGAGTCGTCGACGTACCGTCGCCACCATCTCGGCTTCACTGGAGACCAGGCTAAGGCCTCTTGCTCCACTTGCTCCATTGATAGCTCTGCGATGACAGCACTGACGGGTGAGCCCATGGTACAACCGAAAACTTGATGATATTAGGTTCCTTCAAACGTGAAAAGCTGTTTTTAAACACGAAGGAGAGCAAAAGTAGGATCTGGTCCTGTCTCAGGTTTGTATGCGCTTTCCAGAACGTTGCCGAAAATTTAGTTTTTATACTCTTACATAATTTTTAGGTCAGATCCAACATTTTTAAAGGTTTTAAGAACATTATCATTTATGTGCATGTATAGAACATCCCAATAAAATGTTCTGTTTCCCAACCAACCGAATTATGCACATAAGTGATTCTAACGTCTAATTCAGCCTCGTAATAGTCTTCAAACAACTTGGAAAAGATAACTTATTATTGGCTGATTGATATTTGGGAGGAACTCCTTCGAAGGGAGTAACCTCAGCCGTTCCCCTTTTGTGATTATCTCAAACAATAAAATAACGAATTGCCTTGTTTTCTAAGTGAACTACATAAAAATGACGTTATTTTGCAAAAGCAAGAATGTCTGTCCCTGGTAGGAGAGTTACCCTCTTTCTAGACTTCAAGGTTTTTACCACTTGCAGTTTGCAGGCACTAACCTGTTCTAACAAACAGTGCAGGATGAGTGGAACACTATGGCTCTCGGGTGGGACACTACTGATAAGGTGATCATAGTAACGTTTGTCAATATCACTTGACACTGGAACACTAGCTTGTGCCACATCTAATACTGAAAAACATCAAACAAGAGAGCAAATTGATACGAATTCCAGTTTGAACTTGAAGAAAAACACAGACTGAGAAATAGAATTATATATAAAAATAGGCTAGAATAGCCTTGTTACTTCTTCTAATATACATGTACATATAATTGTAACTTTTACAATTTTTACTTAACTTTACCATTACCATACCATGTGCTGAAAGTTTCTTACTCACCCTGAGTAGCCGTTGCAGATTGTGATCCTGGAAGCTGATCAGCAGTGGTAGTTGGGATATTTGATGAAGTACTAACTGTTGCTCTCACATGCAAAGGAATGTGAATTAACTTCATTGACTCCAGATATTGCTTGTACTGCTCCAGATGATCTAACATATTGTAGCACACATCAGCTACATCTTCAAATATTGCTGTTCCAAACTCTGTCTGATGATACAAAGTGATATCAAACACACGCTGTTATATTACAAAAAATAATAATAAATCAAATGAAATAAAAAGTTAGAAATTCATACCAAAAAATTGAAACAATTAAATAAATAAATAAAACACTTTAATAGCTGACACAATTACTGGTAACCCAGTAGTTTACATTATGGGCTATATATATATATATATATATATATATATATATATATATATATATATATATATATATATATATATATATATATAAAATATTTAGATAAAAAATGTTAAAATATTGAAGAAGTTAAAATATAATACAACATGCACATAAAATGTATTCAAATATATTACAAGACATTTTCAAAACGCTCTAGAGACGGTAAGATGTTCACGGTCTGAATTACTTTGTAAAAAGTTGTTCACTAAAAGTTTCTTAAAGTTTCTTTCATGTGTGATAGTTTTAAATTTGTCGTCTAGACAGTTCCACAGGTAAGTGGCACTTGCATGAAATGTTCGTAGGCCTGCGTTGGAGCGACATTTCAGCACCGCCAGATGATCATGAAAAGAAGCTCGGGTATTATAAGAATGGGTGTTTTTAACACAGGTTCTATAACTTGTAAAATAATGCGGACACTCCCCATTAACAATTTTAAACATCATGCACAATTTCTTCATGCGTATTACATCATCAATTGGCGTCCACTGTAGTTTCTTGAACAGTTGAACCAAGTTATTGTGGAAATTAGCATCTAATGTTAACCTACTACAGCGTTTCTGCACTCTAAGTATTCTCAGCAGTTGATCGTTAGGGGTGTTACCCCAAAACCGAACAGCAATATTCAAAGACAGGCTTGATAAGCGCGTTAAATAACAATTTTCCGCAGTGGAGATTAAGGTAGCCTTTCGCTCTTTTAAGTAGATGAATTCTAGAGTTCAGCTTCCCAATTAAATATTCAATGTGTTTGTGCCAGCTAATGTGCTTGTCAATCTTGACGCCTAAGAGTTTTTCATCCTTGGCTTCTTCTATGCGGTTGCCATTCAAGTGAAGATCTAAGGTTGGGTTGTTAGCATGTTCCAACTTCTGTCGTGTAGCTATGAACAGGTGTTTCGTCTTCTTTGTGTTAGGTAGCATTTTGTTTAACTTCAACCAACTGCTAGTGTTGTTTAGGCTGTCTTGCAAATTGTTTTGGATATGATCAATGGAGTGATCGGAAATCCATTACGTTGTATCATCAGCATAGATTTCGACGTCAGAAGTTCGTAGGCAGAGAGGTAGATTGTTAATGTAAAGTGAAAAGAGCACGGGACCCAGGATTGATCCTTGTGGAACGCCTTGTGGCAACGTGAGAGGGTTAGCAATTGTTCCCTGTTGTTCAAAAATTGATCTTAAACAGGCATATTTTATAATTTACGTAATGTAATAAACAGCTCCCTTAACAACAAAAAAACTCCTGCATTGTATCGTCACGTTTCTTCTTTTGTAAATAGTGTATGTAAGTAGCTTTTCTCAACTGTTAATATTTTCATGCATATTGTCAGTGAAATTGAACTTTGTATTTTTGGTTCAAATGACCTACAGCTATATTTGTATTTATGAAGTAAGAAAAAAATCACAAAAAATTAAAATATTCAAATAATAAAGATATATTAATTATATCACCATAAATGTGTTAGCAAAAAATATTTTCTTCACAACATTAAAAAATCGCCATGAGTGTCTCAAAGGCAATCAAACCCTGGGGAAACAATGACCCTGAGTAAACTCATTAATGAACCAGTCAAATATCGTATTAAGTACTTTTAGGTTATCTGTTTTTTTTGTCAGATTTATATTATTTCAGGGCTCCATTTAAACTACAGTGACTAAAAAAAGTAGCACAGACAACTTTTAGAAAATGACACTTTTCGATTAACCTCTTATTCTATTTTATTTGCATCTAGTGCTAATTCTCTGATACACTTGGCCCCCCAATTCAATGTTGTGTAGGCACTGTGGTCCATGTAGTGTTGCAGTGCAATGCAGACTGTTTGAACCATTCTGATAACACCAATCTGTTCAACAGACAAAATTACATAAGACCACTTGTTTTATCGTGCTTTTGAACTTCATGTCATGAGTTCTCAATGTTTTACCAATGGTAAACTGTTAAAAATAGAATAAATTGAATTTACCAATGAGAAACTGTTGGAAAGTTGAAAAGCACTTAAACCATCGGTTGATATCAAATTTCATGTGTTGTAAACCATTGCTCTGAGGTAAGACATAATGAAAATTTTGCAGTAGAACGGAACAAGTTCTGGTTTTTCATCAAAATGTAACAACTGAACAAAGAATTTAAACTTGTAGCCATTGTGTCATGGTGAGAATTGCATTGATTGAAAGAGAGATAGACACTTTTTGAACACTTTAAAAGTGAAAAAGTGGCAATAAACACCACCTTGAGGGCAAAATAGAGTGAATTGATTAATGGGATAGACCAGGTTTCATCTTTGTATTGGAATTTGCTTGAGAAACAAAAACTGGTCACTTGTTTTATAGTCACAAATCACTCTGAACCACACATTTAGTGGATTTTGCAAAAATAAACTTGCTGGAGCTTGGAAATATAATGGAAATCATCACAGTTTACAATGAACGACAAAAGTAGTTGATCAGGAGACACTTTTAGGAAATGACACTTTTCGATATTTAACTTCTGAAATTCTATTATATTGGCATCTAGCATTAACTCTCTGATACCCCGCCCCTCCAATTCAACATTGTGTAGGTGCTGCGGTCTGAGCAGTATTAGAAGTAGAAAACAAACATTGTTTGGGGGGAAGGGGAGAAAATGTTTCCAAGATGCTCAAAAATCAAATTTTACTGCAAAGTGTCTCAACCCTTTTGTCACTCATTGGATCAGCCACAGTGGATGTCTCTGAATAAATATCCATTTAAACAAATAAACAAAATAAAAATAATTATATTATTTTATGTTTAATGTTTGTTCAATGCCTGACAGGAACTTGCCTTTGACCTCCACACAAAGAAGGCAAGGAAATGTGTTGGGATAGGACTGCATGATATTTAAAATGAAAACGTTCTCATACATGCATAATATTAACACATGTGACAAGGGTAACCTAAAATATTTTGTAACTACAACACTGAATTTTACTCCCTTCCACAGTAAATCCTTAGTGTCTCTAACACTAAACTTTAGGATGTTCTCATAAAACAATTTTTTTTATATAAAAATACAAGCAGAGAGGATCTTAGTTACTTGGTTGGAGTATAATCCCAACGGAGATCATCTATATTTTGTTATTTAATACTTCAACATCAGAAACTTGTACTTAGCTTGAAAGCTACCTTTTTCTCAGCATCTAATTCGTGCAGATCACCCTCTGGAACAATGCTTTCCTTCACTTTCACTTCATATCTTGCTACATCCTTAAGCTTGTGACCAGACGGGGCTTTCATTACAATGTTCTCTGATTCAGACCAAAATGTTTCAAGTAGAGCTTCTGCTTCTAATTTTTGAGCCCTCTCTTCAGACTCTTGTAATTCTCTGTCCATCATCTCTGAATCATCTTCCTAAAATGTTACGGATCAGCTCTCAATTAAGGTAAGGTTTTTAGTTAAGGAGCATGGAGTGTACTGCAGAGATGGACAGTAAACACTATTAACACAAGAATGCTTACATTGAAGTAAAACAGTTATAAATTATCTAATAATATTGAATAAGGCATTCTCTGGTAAAACACAATTAAAAATATGAGCTTTCGACAGCCAGCCTTACAGTCTTTTATGGATAAAAATTTATATTCGAGGAAGACAGTAGACTGGCGGCTGAGAGCTCATATTTCAAATAACTTTTACCAGAGAACACTTTATTCAATTTCATTATGAGCAATCCTGGTGATGGATCCTCAATATTTCTAATTATTATTTAATTCCTCAAAAGGCTACAATATTAGTAGTATAACCGAGGCATTACATTCACTGAAACTTGAATTCAAGCTCACATCTCTTGGATTTGTGCTTGTTTCCACAAATTACTATTAGTAGTATGCAGTAGTAGAGACTTAATTTAATGGAGGTGACACTCAATAGCAAATAAAAGCTAACAACACCTGGCCCTCCAAAATGGCAATAATAAGACCCACTAAATATTTACGATCTACAAATTATTACATGTAAAAATTTACCAATAAAAATTAAGAAAAGGCTGTTGAAATAAGAATTGTAAAAACTTATTGTTAAGTCTTAAGTGAAAAAAGCCATTTTAAATTAAGAAAGCAGAGATACACTGTCGTTTGCTAAAAATATATTTCCATAGGCTGGCTGGAAAGCTATTTACAGATGGCTTCTGTCTCAGTGTAAGTGGAAGGGCATTCCATGTCTGACAAGTTTGGACCACAAAAGTTCTTCCTCCCTCAGTTTTTCTTTTAAATACCAGACAAAGTAAATTGTAGTTAGAATACTTTTTTTTCAACCATGTAAACCATGATTTAATCTCAGGAGTTCATTCACATATGAGAGCAAGCTTCTGAAAACCCTCTTATAAGCAACTGTCAATCTGTTTACTCTGGCATCTTCATAAAATGGGAGCCACTTGAGTTGGTTAAACAGTGGAATAGAAGGGGCCCTTGTGTCAGCTTTAAAAATAATATTTCCAGCTCTCTTTTGTTTAAGCACCCTAAAGAGATTATCCTGGACACATGTTGTCCAATTCCATTTGCATAATTAATTTATAAATAGTTATAATTGCTTGCCCCCAGCTACTACTTCCAGAACTAATGGAGGTGGGGGCATTTCAAACTCATCAAGGAGAGATACTGTTGCCCGACTATGTGGCAAATGTGCTACAAAGAATGTACAGAAACAGAGTACATGTTTTTTGAGCTGTCACTTAGCTTTTGACACCATCATGGCACCTTTGTGTCTGGAAAACCCGAATAGCGAATAATGAATAGTCACAAATAACGAAGAGCGAATGGTCCCAAATAGTGCGAATAGTCTCGAATAGTGCGAATAGTGGTGAACAGTCACAAAAAATGGTGAATAGTGACGAATAGTCGTCAATAGTCAACGCCTTGGATCTTATATCCGGCGTTAATTAATTATCCAAATAAGCAACAGAATTTCAGTGGATTTATTACCATTAATTTTTCTTCTCTGAACTCAGGCTAGTAGGCTGTCCATCGCTGACACTAAGAAAACAGAAAACACAAGGATAACCTAATAAAGACTTATTTACGCTTTTGCAGCCGTTAAAACAGAAGAAATTACGTTTAGAAACACCTTTTGTCCTGATAAGCATCTGTGCTTTTTAGCGGAAAAATCCCATCCTAAGTTGCTACAAGGTTAACTGCGAGATACTGGGTACCCTATTCGTTATTATTTGCCACTATTTGCCACTATTCGCCACTATTCGAGACTGTTCGCCACTATTTGCACTATTTGCTATTCGCTATTCGGGACTATTCGCTGTTCACTATTCGGAACTATTCACTATTCACTATTCGGGTTTTCCAGACACCCGAAATTTATTTGTCATGTGAGTTTGCATTGCCAAAGTCACAAATTAGAGTGCGCAGACTGTGGAAAATTTTATTTTGGGGAAACAGTCTAACTATTTAATGTTCAGCTAAAGGAACATTGCAACACAACTGGATTGAGCCTTTCCACAGTTGGAGAACATTTAAAGAACACAGGCCACAGGTTGGAAGTGACAAGGTATTTGTCATTGCTGGAGAAGAAAACAACAAAAAAAGAGAAGAATTTGCAAGGCCTAGGAAATCAAGTACCAGTCTGACACTCATTCGCAATTAAGGGTTTGAACTTCCAGCCCTGTACAGGGACATTTGAGTTTGGCCACACAAGCTCACATTATATCTCCTTTAGCACTTTTCCAGTAAGAGGAAACTTACTTTAGCACTTTCACTATCTCCATCTTTGTTTTCATCCTCCTGAACTGGAGTTGGTGTGAAGCTATCATAATTCTGAGCCTTTACGCAGATGATAGAATCCACATTTACACCTATCTCATTTAGGTGGTAGATGACTGGTGCTGTGAGGATGCCATGGATCAGAACATAATGTTGGGGGCTTCCCTCTACATCTGGTTCATCATCTGAGACAAGTATTGTACAGTCTGTAAAATCACTCTGAAGACTTGTGTTTTAAATTAGCACTAGTAACCAAGAATAATATTGCAATGTACATAACTGGAAATTGAATAAATGTCAATTTACCAGGGCTTGTAATATTATGTAATGGTGTGATTTTATATAATCAACCTTAAATCGCATCTGATCAAATAATTCCTGAAATATGGCATACTTTGTACAAAATCACACAATGTGAATTAAGTACACAATGAAACTCATTTTAAGTTCTAGATCTTCCAAAGCAAAACATTATTTAAAGGTCATGTTTTTAATTTTCTGTGAACTTGTACATGGCTTACAAGTTTGCACCACTTTAAAACGCAACTCTATACTTTCTAACACAGCCAAGTCTCTCCAATTTTGGTCAAATTTGATTTTGTCTAGGATCTTAACTTTGCCATTCATAAGTTGTTCAGAATTCAACTTGTAAGAAAATCATCTGCCATCACATTCCTATACAAGCACTGCAATTCAGACATGTGTTGCCTAACCATCATGATAAGGTCTAAGGTCTATGTATATAATGGCTGAGAATAACTAAAATGTAAATACCTAGTCCATGGGAAAAAAAAACCATTCCAAATCTATGATTAGTCTGCTTCAGCTTACCAATAGTCTTAAAGGTATCCTCAACATCTCCTCTTCTCTTCAGTTTGGTGTCCTTCTTTGGAGATGGTGGCAAGTCTGCCTCCTTTTTACCCTTCTTTTTTCCTGGTGACTTTGACCGTTTTCCAGCAGATGGACTTCTTCCTGATTTCTTTCCTTTTTCATCTTTCTTCCCTGCTTCAGCTGCCTTAGCAGCCTAGAGATTCAATTGAAGAATGGCATGTTTTACAATGAAATAATGGAAACTGTTGAATGCCAAATTTAAATGCTATTTCGTTTGGTTTAACTGCATATTAGATGCATTTATTTAAGAAATTAGTGTTTTTCTAAGTACCATCAATGATATGGTGCAAGGTGATGGTTGACATGGCTCTTCTTATGCACATTTTCCCACACTTTGCATCAACTACATGTATTTACCTGAAGGTTTGATTGGTTCATTGGATTATCTGTGTCCTTTGTGATTGGCTAGAATGATAACATACTATGGGTTTGGTTTTTAATCATACTCAACTAAAAAATGCTCCTATGTGACAATAACTATTCTAATGGCTTTTTATTGACAGGATAAAATGTGACTATAAAGAAACTGCATCTATGCATATCTATAGATACACAGTCAAGGGAGGGAGAATATATTGATACAAGTATATAAATACAAATATGTCACTGAACTAGCATGAGGTTGAATTGGAGAAATATTGGTTGAGGTTTTTTTTTTTTGCAGGTTTATGGAGATCGATTAACCTGCAAAAAAAGAATGAGACCAATACAGTGAGAGCCCAACAGCTCTTTTTCATCCGCTTATATTACAGAAATTTGACCTTTTCATCACAGAGGAGTTCAGCCATACAATAAGAGTACCATTACTTTACTAAAATATTGTGGTTTTGGTCTTGAATTTGAAGTTTCTGTACACTGCTGCACATTGCACCAGAATTAGAGTCATCTTTAAATGTAATTACAAGTACCTTTCTTTCTTCCTCTCTTCTGTCCAAATCCTTCTGTTTAATATGAAGCAACTTAAACTTGATAAGTTTAGCCATCAGAGAAGGGGGTATTGGTTCAGTCTGGTCCACTAATGGCTTGACTTGCTCACAGACTTCATAGAAGTGGGGAGGCTTAGCTGATGCAGCCCCTTTGCCCTTACCTCCAGGGGCTGGCCCCTTTCCAAATTCTTTGACCTACAGGTAAAACAAAAATGTAACAACTTAAACACCTTACCCCTATGAATTCCCGTTAGCAATTTCTTGGTCAATTGTTATTTGGCCATTTATTTCACACTGTTGGGACCAGAACTGTCTCGGAAAACATGAATTAAAATAGTTAAGCTGATTTATATTAATATTATTGAAAACATAAAATTGCTGTCCTGCCCCCATTCGCGACTTGATTCAATAGTGGACATGACGTGATTTTCACGTTATCAAGTACGAGAACTCACATCTTTAACAAGGCCTTCGTATGTAATGATGCTGAACAGTTTCCTGAGACCAGTAGCAACCACTTCTGACAATATGTCGATAAAGACATTATCGTCTAACCTATTAGGCGCAATGAAGTAAACACAGGATCTCCATGTTTCCTGATGATAAAGAAAGTGATACGTGTAAGAACTGTTCTAGATGTTATAAGTCGAGATATTGCAAGGCCACAAAAGTTGCACAGTAAAAAGTGAACAGAAATATTGCCTTACACGTTCAAAAGGTTTCTCAAATTTCAAAGTTAAGCTGGTAGTTTTATTTTTTTTATTTAGTTAGTAGTTATTCCAAGTACGTTTTTACCGCGTTAATACTCGCTATTAAAATAGCACTAACCTCGTTAAAAGGCGCTTGAATTAGCTCCGTTTCCCATCTGCTTAGTTCATTAGCTGATGCACTTTTCCCTCTTCGAGATTTCGACATATTGACTGCTCCGTAACTTCTAGAAACTGTGTTCACACGTTGGGCTACGGCGCCATTTTGAAGTTTGTTATGGTTGCCAAGCGCGACAGAACATTATTCCTACGGGAGGGGGACACCTGATGCTGAATTATACCACCTAGTCTAGCTAATAGTCCATGGGCCAGGACCCTGGAAAGAGCCATTTGGTACCAAAACGAGGGACTAATTCTAGCACTTATTTTTAACAACATTGATTCCTCTAGGTTATTTTGGTGTATGATAACCATGCCAAATGAGTAGCTTTACTAGGATTATCACGTGATTAAATGACGTCACTCGGTTTGGCTGAATAAGCAGAATTGGTAAAAAGATGACTAATAACAGTTAAATGCAAACCTGAAATGTTACATACATCGATTTTTGGTTATTGCAAACTTCAAACGCAGTTTTTAGACCTAATTCCAATAACTTATATATGACTTATAGGTATTATTCCTGAATTGTTTCCATGGCAACACTTGTAAAATTATAAATATGAACAATAAGACGGAAAATGTGAAAAAAAAAAGAAAGTGCTCGTGTAAATTGCACTGGTTACTTTCGAACGCTCGTTCTAAACTACATTGACTCCTCTTGCTTAGTTTGGTATATGATAACCATGTCAAATGAGTAGCTATACCAGGCTTGTCACGTGATCAATTGCAAACGACTCGGTTGGGCTGAACAGATAGAACTGGTACAAGTGTGATTACTTTGGTCAAATACAAGCAAATGCAAATACAATCATGTTACATACACTGGTGTTTAGTTATTGAAAATCTCAAACGTTTTCAGAGCTTATGTCAACAACGTAGTTTTAACTTAAAGAAATGGTTCCTGGATGGTTTACATGGCTAAACTTGCCAAATGCTAAACATGAATAATTATTCAGGATATAAGAAAATGCTCGTACATGTGTTACATTGATAATTAAAGTTAGATTTCTTCGTCTTCTTCTCTGTCATCTGAGACAAACTCCTCGATAGAATCTTCACATCTGTTGTCGTGGTCTAATAGCTTGCACACAACCGTGAACTTCAAACCATTTGCCAGGCAACTGCAGGTAGGAAGTTGACATGACCTTGTACACGAGCAAGACAGTTGTTCTAGCACGGCTGTAGGGGCTGGATCACCGCTCATCCAGTCAATGGCAAAGTGAACACCGTCTTCGCGCCAGCCAAAACCAATGGGAGTAGTGTCCCTTGGCAGCTTTGCAGACTTCGCTTCCAAATGGCTGCTTGGAGGTTTGCGCGAGCCGCATGCTTGAACAAGCAGTCAACACAAGGTGGTAATTGGGTGGAGTCGATGTTACCCTTCTTGGCGCAGAATAACCTGTACTTCAGCTCATTAATGTTATCAGTTCTTGGTTGAGAGCAGTAGAGCTTACATTTAAACTCTTGAAGGCTCTGAAAAAACATATCTGATAGAACCCATTCCATCCCCAGCTACTTAAACAATTCTTGGTAAGATGTCTGTTGCTTAACAAGCCGTAGGGCTGTTATCTTTTTCCTTCCATCGAAGGCACTCACTGTGTCACAACCAGTGAAAGCATGCATACCAATTAGGTATTTGTAAAGTTCTTCTCCTACGGCTGCCACCACACTGCAGATACTGACATATCTAGTTCTTGTCTGTGCTCCACACTTTACATACACGGATGCTGAATGAGGCAATTAAACGCCAGGCAAAGCAAGAATACGTCTGTATCTTCTGATGCCACAGCCACCGCCTTGTAGCCGATTTAGCTGCATGAGCTGCATGTAGAATAAGCCTGGTATCAGCCTCTTCCTGTGTGGAGTTGAGCTCTTCAACTATATTGGCAGCTTGTGAGGTAACCTCGCAACAGTCACTTTCGCACGAAAAGTGACTTTGCCTGTCAACTTTGTTCTGTATTAATCCCATCTCCACCCCTTTACCACAAACTCTGTGAAGGCCTTTCTATTCTTTGGATTCAAAAGGAGTTTTCTCCACTGCTGCACCTTGTGTTCGGATGCGTCCCCATGTAGTCGCACTAAGACCCATTTAAAAAGGGTTTTCTCTTCGTGCGTTTTCAAGAGCTTTTTGGCGGGTAACTTCTACAAATCTTCTAGAACGAGGACCGCAACCATCTTCTGCATTGTAAATGGGAAGATTTTCTGCATCCAGTGCCTCGACACTCCTCTTTTTGGTCTGAATTATCTGCGTTGATGGTTCCGGGGGAAGTTGTGGTCTGAAATGCTTCGCCTGCACCGCTATTCCATTTACTCTATGCGATGTTCCTTCACCCGATAACGTTTCATCTAGGCGGTCAATGTTTTCCCATGCCAAAGTAGTGACAACATGAGGCTGGATGTTATCTGGCAATGGGATTTCACTTGTTGATGTCAATTTCTTAAGGCAGTACAGTACAGTGTTGATTTCTTCAAGCTGGGAATAGGCGATTCCGTGGCCGCAACGATTAAGCATTTGGATGAGTTCAACGTTATCTGTCAGGGAGTTCACATCATAGGGAAGAGGGATCTGTTTGGATGGCTTAATCTTTCCTCTGCTCACTCCAAACATCAGATCTTGGGCGAAGGATTTCATCAACCTCTGCACTCTTGGATGACAGTTTTTATCTGACCCGGCACTCTTTTTATTCAGTCAGATATGTTTGCAAGAACGAACCCTGCTCTTTGGGAACATTCATTGCGATCTTAGCGAGATCTGAAGGGCGTGGAGACTATGACATCTTGTTTCCTGTTCTTTGAATAGCTTCGCGAATGTCAATAGCAGCCCGGTGTATATTTGAGCTCCGAGAAGACTGGCTTGCATTGTCCTGTTTTTCCAGAAGAAGGGTTGTTATGTATTTGACTACATGAAGTGAGTCAAATTGGCGAGAACTACGAAGACACTGGTGGTTTCTAACAAATCTTCAAAGAAGAGGACATTGCCAAATTCTGCCTGGAGATTCTGTCTGGTGTTCTTCTTTGTGGATAACTTGATTTCTTCAACAACCAAAGACGTGAGATACGCACAATATAAGTAGTTCTGTCATTTCAGTCAATCTGACTATTTTCTCGTTTGCAAGAACATTTGGTCTGATGTAATCATCTGATGTAATCATCTGATGTAAGCATCTGATGTAAGCATCTGGTAAGCTTCTGACTTGAGATTAGCATACTCATCTTCTCAGCGATTCACCAGAGCCATCGGAAGCCCCAGTGGGACTTGCCTCAGTCCTAGTATAGCCCTTGTAGCATATCCTGTGGTAACAAGCTTCAGCTGTTACGATTTCACGCGACACAATTGCGAGAATCCTGCGGTCCTTCTTTTCCATGGCTGATTTTCTAATTGAGTGATCTGCACGCAAATCTCTGCGTTGTTCTAAGGGTTCCCGATTTCTTGTTCCTTAAGATACCTCTTTTCACAGAATACGCAGACATGCTCATAAGTTGTGCTGGTGGTAGGGGACTGTTGGATCGAGGTCCTCTTAGCTGCCGTTGGTTGTTGGTCGTCAGTTCAGGTTGCTGCTTTGAAATTGTTTCCAAGAGCTTTTTCATGGTAAACACGCTACGGCATTTTCTTTGATAGTAAATGTTGGGATTTCTCCTTCATTTAATGTCTCAGCAATATCAAGGTGTTTGTGTTTACGAACAGCAGCTCAGCTCACCTCTTACAAGTGTAGTTCAGGACTCCTCATCCTTTGGTCTAACTAGTTCCGTATCATCGTCAGTACAGTGAATAATTCATGCACAACTACTCTGTTCTGACCGTGATCACTTTTGATCGATGTTTTGTTCTTCAGGCGTCACATTTCCTCCTTTTGTGCCAACTGTTCAGTCATGCAAGGTTCTACGTCAATAAAAAGACTTAAAGGTTTCAAAAAGCCATTTTTAAACCGGTTTAATTTAAGCGCTGTAGTTTGTATTTAATTATTCAGGTGTTCGTTCTTCACCAAAAATGATTTTATATAAACAACAAAAGCAGCACAAAAGACCATCCGCACTGGTCATTGTAAATTAGCTTAGTCACTATATATGGATGAAATCATCTTTAGCAATGTATGAAATGACCCTCATATCAAAGAAAAACTATTATTTAATATCATTTTCCTTTTGATGCATTTCAAACTCCATATTTTTCAAAATCTCTCATTATGTCAGCTACTGCTACACCTTTCGTATATTTCGAGGGTCTGTAAGTTTCTTGTCAAAAATCGACACTATCAGGTTAATATTTAGTTAACTGATTTCTCTAAATGTTTACCTAAATGCTCACTGTTTATTTATCCCCTGAGAACATTTCTTGTTTCTATAAGGAACCAAAATTTTAGTACAAATTAGCCCTACACACCTGTCAAGAATGCCGCCATCTTGGATTTACCCATGATGCAATGTGAATGACACCGTTGGTTGTTTTTTAGTTTTTCGTGTAATCCTGACACAAATTTCTACTTCTAACAACTTCGAGTAGAAATACAAATGTTTTCCTTTTTTTCAAATATCTAAAGTACTGTAAAACGATTGTGACCATATATTTAGAGGATCTTCTTCTGAGCCTCGTTTCCATGCTGAAGCCATTTTTTTTGCGAAATTTTAAATTAAAAAATCTAACGCAAAACTACTCATTCAGAAACGTTATCATACAAATTTGAAAACAGCTCTTGCAGTAGTATCAGCTGAAAACACGTAGGTTTTGTCCTTAGGTTTGGTACCGAAAAGTGGTCTGGCCCATGGACTAATAGCCCCACTTAACTTTAAGACTGAAAGACTAGCCGAGACCGCCTTGCGCGCATCGTGATTTTGACCAACTTCGGCTCGATTTCCCGGAGATTGGGGGATACTTTCCAGTCCCAGGGACTCTAAACTAACTCCTGGTGGCTTTGGTTTCCAGTGAAATGGACACTGGTAAAACGATCGCACGCTCGGTTTTGAGCTTCTAGGCCAAAATATAGCCCCACCTTACTTTGAGACTGAAAGAGTAGCCCAGACCGCCTTACGCGCATTGTGATTTTGACGAACTTCGGCTCGATTTCCCGGAGATTAGGGGATATTTTCCAGTCCCGGGGACTCTAAACTTACTTTTGATTGCCTTGGTTTGCAATGAAGTTGACGCAGCAAAACTTTTTGAACGCTCACTTTCAAGCTTCTGGGCCGAAATATAGCTCGACTTCACTCTAAGACTGATAGAGTAGCCGACACCGCCTTACGCACATCGTGATTTTGACCAACTTTGGCTCGATTTGCCGAAACTTGGGGGATATTTTTTCAGTCCCGGGGACTCTAAAGTAACTCATGATCGCCTTGGTTTGCAGTGACATGGACACAGGTAAAACGATCGCACGCTCCGTTTCGAGCTTCTAGGCCGAAATATAGCCTTACTTAACATTAAGACTAAAGGAGTATCCAAAACCGCCTTGCACGCATTGTGATTTTCACCATCTTCGGCTCGATTTCCCGGAGCTTGGGGGATATTTTCCAGTCCCGGGGACTCTAAGCTAACTCCTGATGGCCTTGGTTTGCAGTGACATGGACACAGGTAAAACGATCGCACGCTCCGTTTCGAGCTTCTACGCCGAAATATAGCCTTACTTAACATTAAGACTAAAGGAGTATCCGAGACCGCCTTGCGTGCATCGTAATTTTCACCAACTTCGGCTCGATTTCCTGAAACTTGGGGGATATTTTCCAGTCTCGTGGACTCTAAACTAACGCCTGATGAACTTGGTTTGCAGTGAAATGGACACACCAAAACTTTTTGAACGCTCACTTTCGAGCTTCTGGGCCGAAATATACCCCCACTTCACTTTAAGAATCAGAGAGTAGCCGAGACCGCCTTGCGCGCATCATGATTTTCACCAACTTCGGCTCGATTTCCCGGAACTTGGGGGATATTTTCCAGTCCCAGGGACTCTAAACTAACTCCTGATGGCCTTGGTTTGCAGTGAAATGGACACAGGAAAACTTTTTAAACGCTCGGTTTCGAGCTTCTGGGCTGAAATATAGCCTTACTTTACTTTAAGACTTACAGAATAGCTGAAACGGCCTGGCGCGGATCGTGATTTCGACCAACTTTGGCTTGATTTCCCGGAATTTGGGGGATATTTTCTAGTCCCGAAGTCTCTACAGTAACTCCTGATGACCTTAGTCTGCATGCGAGCCAAGTGGCCCATCAGGCCGGAGCTTATCCCGGTTTCTGTAGCATGAAGCGACTAAGAGTATTTCCACTCCCCCCTGGATGGGATGCTAGTTCATCGCAGGGTTACCCCCAGCATTAAGTTCGCCGGTACCCATTTATACACCTGGGTGGAGAGAGGCATTGTGAGAGTAAAGTGTCTTGCCCAAGAACACAACACAATGTCCCCGGCCAGGGCTCAAACCCGGACCGCTCGAACCGGAGACGAGCGCACTAACCATGAGGCCACTGCGCCTCCCCTCCTTCCTTCGAAAGGGACACAGCAAAACTTTTTGAACGCTCACTTTCGAGCTTCTGGGCTGAAATATAGCCCCACGTCACTTTAAAACTCATAGAGTAGCCGAGACCGCCCTGCGCGAATCTTGATTTTCACCAACTTCGGCTCGATTTCCCGGAACTTGGGAGATATTTTTCAGTCACAGGGTCTCTGAGCTAACTCCTGATGGCCTTGGTTTGCAGTGAAATGGACACAGCGCAACTTTTTGAACGCTCGGTTTCGAGCTTCTGGGCTGAAATATAGCCTTACTTTTCTTTAAGACTGATAGAGTAGCCGAAACGGCCTTTCGCGTATCGTGATTTCCACAAACTTCGGCTTGATTTCCCGGAATTTGGGGGATAATTTCTAGTCCCAAAGTCTCTAAAGTAACTCCTGATGGCCTTGGTTTGCAGTAAAATGGACACAGCAAAACTCTTTTACCGTTCACTTTCGAGCTTCTGGGCCGAGATATACCCCAACTTCACTTTAAAACTTATAGAGTAGCCGAGACCGCCTTTCGCGCATCCTGATTTTGACCAACTTTGGCTCCATTTCCCGAAACTTGGGGGATATTTTCCAGTCCCGGGGACTCTAAACTAACTCCTGATGGCCTTGGTTTGCAGTGAATGGGACACAGCAAAACTTTTTGGACCCTTGGTTTTGAGCTTCTGGTCCGAAATATAGCCTCACTGCACTTTAAGACTCATAGAGTAGTCGAGACCGCCTTGCCCGCATCGTGATTTTGACCAACTTCGGCTCGATTTGCTGGAACTTGGGGGATATTTTTCAGTCCCGGGGACTCTAAACTAACTCCTGATGGCCTTGGTTTGCAGTGAATGGGACAGCAAAACTTTTTACACCCTTGGTTTTGAGCTTCTGGTCCGAAATATAGCGCCACTTCACTTTAAGACTCGTAAAGTAGCCGAGACCGCCTTGCGCGCATCGTGATTTTGACCAACTTCGGCTCGCTTTCCCGCAACTTGGGGGATATTTGCCAGTCCCGGGCACTCTAAACTAACTCTTGATGGCCTTGGTTTCCAGTGAATTGGAAACAGGAAAACTTTTTGGACGGTCGGTTTCGAGCTTCTGGGCGAAATATAGCCCCACTTCACTTTAACACTCATAGAGTAGCCGAGACCGCCTTGCGATCGTCGTGATTTTGACCAAGTTGGGCTTAATTTCCCGGAACTTCGGGGATATTTTCCAATCCCAGGGACTCTTAACTTTGTCCTAATGGCCTTGGTTTGCAGTGAAATGGACACAGCAAAACTTTTTGAACGCTCACTGTGAGCTTCTGGGGCGAAATACAGCCCCACTTCACTTTAAGACTCATAAAGTAGCCGAGACCGGCTTACGCGCATCGTGATTTTGACCAAACTCGGCTCGATTTGCCGGAACTTGGGGGAATATTTTCCAGTCCCAGGGAGTCTAAACTAACTCCTGATGGTCTTGGTTTGCAGTAAAATGGACAAAGCGAAACTTTTTGAACGCTCACTTTCGAGCTTCTCGGTCGAAATATAGCCCCACTTCACTTTAAGACTGCTAGAGTTGCCGAGACCGCCTTGCACGCATCGTGATTTTGACCAACTTTAGGTCGCTTTGTCGGAACTTGGGGGATATTTTCCAGTCCCGGAGACTCTAAACTAACTCCTGATAGGCTAGTTTTTAGCGAAATGGACACAGGCAAAAGGAGCGCACGCTTGGTGTCGAGCTTGTAGGCCGAAATATAGCCCCACTTCATTTTAAGACTGAAAGAGTAGCCGAGACCGCCTTACGCGCACCGTAATTTTGAGCAACTTTTTCTCGATTTGCCGGAACTTGGGAGATATTTTCCAGTCCCGGGCACTCTCAACTAACTCTTGATGGACTTAGTTTTCAGTGAAATGGACACAGACAAAGGGAGCGCACGCTCGGTTTCGAGCTTGTAGGCCGAAATATAGCCCCACTTCATTTTAAGACTGAGAGAGTGGCCCGCACCTCCTTACGCGCATCGAGAGTTTGAGCAACTTTGGCTCGATTTGTCGCAATTTGGGGGATATTTTCCAGTCCCAGGGACTAAAATAACTCCTGATGGCCTTACTTTTTAGTGAAATGGGCACAGACAAAAGTAACGCGCGCTCGGTGTCGAGCTTCAAGGCGGAAATATAGGCCCACTTCATTTTAAGACTGAAAGAGTAGCCGAGACCGCCTTACGCGCATAGTGATTTTGAGCAACTTTGGCTGGATTTGCGGAAACCTGGGGGATATTTTAAAGTCCCGGAGACTCTAAACTAACTCCTGATCGCCTTAGGTTTCAGTGAAATTGACACAAGTAAAAGGAGCGCACGCTCGGTGTCGAGCTTGTAGGCAGAAATATAGCCTCACTTAATTTTAAGACTGAATGAGTAGCCGAGACCGCCCTAGGTGCATCGTAATTTTGAGTAACTTTGGCTCGATTTGCCTGAACTTGGGGGATATTTTCCAGTCCCGAAGACACTCAAATAATTCCTGATGGCCTTTGTTTTAAGTGAAATAAGCACAGGTAAAAGGAGCGCACGCTCGGTGTCAAGGTTCTAGGCCGAAATATTGCCCCACTTTATTTTAAGACTGAAAGAGTAGCCGAGACCGCCTTACGCGCATCGTGATTTTGAGCAGGTTTGGCTCGATTTGCCGGAACTTGGGGGATATTTTCCAGTCCGGGGGACTCTAAACTAACTCGTGCTGGTCTTAGCTTTCAGTAAAATGGACACAGGCAAAAGCAGCGCACATTTGGTGTCCAGCTTCTCGGCAGAAATATAGCCTCACTTTATTTTAGGACTGAAACAGTGGTCGAGATCGCGTTACGCGCATCGTGATTTTGAGCAACTTTGACTCGATTTGCCGGATCTTAGGGGATATTTTCCAGTCCTACAGACTCTAAGCTAACTTCTGATGGCCTTAGTGTTTAGTGAAATGGACACAGGCAAAAAAAGCGCACGCTCGGTGTTGAGCTTCTAGGCCGAAATATAGCCCTACTTCATTTTAAGAATGAAAGAGTAGCCGAGATCGCCTTACGCGGAACTTGGGAGATATTTTCCAGTCTCGAGCACTCCAAAGTAACTCCTAATGGCCTTAGCTTTCAGTAATATGGACAGAAGCAAAGGGAGCGCACGCTCGGTGTCGAGGTTCTAGGCCGAGATGTAGCCCCACTTCATTTTAAGACTGAAAGAGTAGCCGAGACCCCCTTACGCGGATGGTAATTTTGAGCAACTTTGACTTGATTTGCCGGAGCTTAGTGGATATTTTTCAGTCCAGGGGACTCTAAAGTAAATCCTAATGGCCTTAGTTTTTAGTGAAACGGACACAGGCAAAAGAAGCGCACGCTCGGTTTCGAGCTTCTAGGAAGAAATATAGACCCACTTCATTTTAAGACTGAAAGAGTAGCCGAGAGCGCCTTATGCGCATCGTGATTTTGAGCAGCTTTGGCTCGATTTGCCGGAACTTAGGGGATATTTTCCAGTTCTACGGACTCTAAACTAACTCCTGATGGCCTTAGTTTTAAGTGAAATTGACAGAGGCAAAAGAAGAGCACGCTCGGTGTCGAGCTTCTAGGCCGAAATATAGCCCCACTTTATTTTAAGAATGAAAGAGTAGCCGAGATCGCCTTAGGCGGAACTTGGGGGATATTTTCCAGTCCCGGGGACTCTAAACTAACTCCTAATGGCCTTATTTTTAAGTAATATGGACAGAGGCAAAAGGAGCGCTCGCTCGGTGTCGAGCTTTCAGGCCGAGATGTAGCGCCACTTCATTTTAAGACTGAAAGAGTAGCCGAGACCGACTTACGCGCATCATGATTTTGGGAAACTTTGGCTTGACTTGCCGGAACTTGAATAATAATTCTCAGTCCTGGGGACTCTAAATTAACTCCTGATGGCCTTAATTTTAAGTGAAATAAGCACAGGTAAAAGGAGCGCCCACTCGGTGTCGAGCTTCTGGGCCGAAATATAGCCCCACTTTAGTTTAAGACTGAAAGAGTAGCCGAGACCGCCTTACGTGCATCGTGATTTTGAGAAACTTTGGCTCGATTTGCAGGAACTTCGGGGTATTTTCCTGTCCCGGGGACAGCAAACTAACTCCTGATGGCCTTAGTTTTCAGTGAAATGGACACAGGTAAAAGGAGTGAACGTCGGTGTCGAGCTTTTAGGCCGAAATAAAGCCCCACTTCATTTTAAGACTGAAGGAGTAGCCGAGACTGCCTTACGCCCATCGTGATTTTGAACAACTTGCGCTCGATTTGGCGGAACTTGGGGGATATTTTCAAGTCACGGGCACTCTAAACTAACTCCTGATGGCCTTCGTTTTCAGTGAAATGGACAGAGGTAGAAGGAGCGTACGCTCGGTCTCGAGCCTCTAGGCCGAAATATAGCCCGACTTCATTTTAAGACTTAAAGAGTAGCCGAGACCGCCTTACGCGCATCGTGATTTTGAGCAACTTTGGGTCGATTTGCCGGAACTTGGGGGATATTGTCCAGTCCTGGGGACTCTGAATTAACTCCTGATAGGCTTGGTTTGCAGTGAAATGGTTACAGGAAAAATGATCGCACGCTGGGTTTGGAGCTTCTAGGACGAAATATAGCCCTACTTTACTTTAAGACTGAAAGAGTAGCCTAGACCGCCTTGCGCGCATCGTGATTCTGAGGAAGTTTGGCTCGATTGCCTGAAACTTGGGGGGATATTTTCCAGTCCCGAGAACTGTAAACTAACTCCTGATTGCCCCGGTTTGCAGTGAAATGGACACAGGTAAAACGATCGCACGCTCGCTTTGTAGTTTCCAGACTGAAATATAGCCCGACTTCACTTTAAGACTCGTAGAGTAGCCGAGATCGCCTTGCGCGCATCGTGTTTTTGAGCAACTTCGGCTCGATTTCCCGGAATTTGGGGGATATTTTCCAGTCCCGGGGACTCTTAACTAAGTCCTGATGGGATTGGTTTGCAGTGAAATGGACACAGCAAAACTCTTTGAACGCTCACTTTCGAGCTTCTAGGCTGAAATATAGCGCCACTTTACTTTAAGACTGATAGAGTAGTCGAGAGCGCCTTGTGCGCATAGTGATTTTGACCAACTTTGGCTCGATTTTTCGGGACTTGGGGTATATTTTGTAGTTCCGGGGACTCTAAACTAACTCCTGATGGCCTTGATTTGCAATACAATGGACAGAGGGAAAACGATCGCAATCTCGGTTTCGAGCTTCTGGGCCGAAATATAGCCCCACTTCACTTTAAGACTGAAAGAGTAGCGGAGACCGCCTAGCGCGCATCGTTATTTTTACCACTTTGGCTCGATTTCCCGGAACTTGGGCGATATTTTCCAGTCCCGCGGACTCTAAACCAACTCCTCATGGGCTGGGTTTGCAGTTAAATGGACACAGCAAAACTTTTTGAACGCTCACTTTGAAGCTTCTGGGCCGAAATATATCCCAACTTTACTTTTAAACTGATAGAGTTGCCGGGACCGCCTTACCCGCAAAGTGATTTTGGCCAACTTTGGCTTGATTTCCCGAAACTTGGGGGATATTTTCCAGTCCCGGGGACTCTAAACTAACTCTTGATGGCCTTGGTTTGCAATGAAATGGACACAGGTAAAACGATCGCACGCTCGGTTCCGAGCTTCTAGGCCGAAATAGAGCCCAACTTCACTTAAAGACTGAAAGAGTAGCCGAGACCGCCTTGCGCGCATCGTGATTTTGACCAACTTCGGCTCCATTTCTCGGAAGTTGGGGGATATTTTCCAGGGTCGGGGACTCTAAACTAACTGCCTGATGCCTTTGGCTTGCAGTGAAATGGAGAAAGCAAAACTTTTTGAGCGCTCACTTTCGAGCTCTTGGGCCGAAATATAGCCCTACTTCAATTTGAGACTGATAGAGTAGTCGAGAGCGCCTCACGCGGATCGTGATTTTGAACAACTTTGGGTCGATTTCCCGGAGCTTGGGGGATAATTTCCAGCCTCGGGAACTCTAAACTAGCTCCTGATGGCCTTGGTTTGCAGTGAAATGGACACAGCAAAAGTTTTTAAACGTTCTTTTTCGAGCTTCTGGACCGAGATATGGCCCAACTTAACTTTAAGACTCATAGAGTAGCCGAGACCGCCTTGCGCGGATCGTGATTTTAACCAACGTTGTTCGATTTCCCGGAACTTGAGGGATATTTTGCAGTCCCGGGGACTCTAAACTAACTCCTGATGGCCTAGATATGCTGTGAAATAGACACAGCAAAACTTTTTGAACGCTCACATTCGAGCTTCTGGGCCGAAATATACCTTCTTTTTACTTTAACACTGAAAGACTAGCCGAGACTGCCTTGCGCCCATCGTGATTTTGAAAACCTTCGGCTCGAATACCCGGAACTTCGGGGATATTTTCCATTCCCGCGGACTCCAAACTGACTACTGATAGCCTTGGTTTGCAGTGAAATGGACACAGCACTACTTTTTGAACGCTCACTTTTGAGCTTCTGGGCCGAAATCTAGTGCCACTTAACTTTAAGACTCAAAGAGTAGCCGAGACCGTCTTGCCCGCATCGTGATTTTGACTAACTTCGGCATGATTTCCCGGAACTTCGAGGATATTTTCCAGTGGCCGGGATACTAAACTAACTCCTGATGGCCTTAGTTTCCAGTAAAATGGCCACAGAAAAATTGTTTAAACGTTAGGTTTCGAGCTTCTGGGCCGAAATATAGCCCCACTTCACTTTAAGACTCATAGAGTAGCCGAGATGGCTTTGCGCGCATCGTGATTTTGACCAACCTTGGCTCGATTTAAAGGAACTTGAGGGATATTTTCCAGTCCCGTGGACTCTAAGCTAACCCCTGATGGCCCTTGTTTGCAGTGATATGGACACACCAAAACTTTTTGAACCCTCACTTTGCAGCTTCTGGGCCGAAATACAGCCCCACTTCACTTTAAGACGCATAAAGTAGCCAAAACCGTCTTGCGCGCATGGTGCACCGGGCTCGGTGACTCTAAACTAACTCCTGATGGCCTTAGTTTTCAATGAAACGGGAACAGGCAAAAGGAGCGCACGCTGGGTGTCGAGCGTCTAGGCCGAAAAATAGCCCCACTTCATTTTAAGACTGAGAGAGTGGCCTAGACCGCCATACGCGCATCGTGATTTTGAGAAACTTCGGCTCGATTTCCCGAAACTTGGGAGATGTTTTCCAGATTCGGGGACTCTAAACTAACTCCTGATGGCGTTAGTTTTCAGTGGAATGGACAGAGGCAAACGGAGCGCACGCTCTTTTCGCGCTTGTAGGCCGAAATATACCCTTACTTCATCTTAACACTTAAAGAGTAGCCGAGACCGCCTTACGCGAATGGTGATTTTGAGGAACCTTGGCTCAATTTACCGGAACGTGGGGGATATTTTCCAGTCCCGGGGACTGTAAACTAACTCCTGATGGCCTTAGTTTTTAGTGAAGTAGACACAGGCAAAACGAGTGCACGCTTGGTGTCGAGCTTCTAGGCCGAAATATAGGTCCACTTTATTTTAAGGCTGAAAGAGTAGCCGAGACCGCCTTACGCGCATCGTGATTTTGAGAAACTTTTGCTCAATTTGCCGGAACTTGGGGAAAATTTTGTAGTCTTGGGAACTCTATACTAACTACTGCTGGCCTTATTTTTCAGTAAAATGGACACAGGCAATAGGAGCGCACCCTTGGACTCGAGGTTCTAGGCCGAAATAAACCCCACTTCATTTGAAGACTGAAAGATTGGCCGCGACCGCCTTTCGCGTATGGTGATTTTAAGCAACTTTGGCTCCCTTTGTTGGAGCTTGGGGGAAATTTTCCAGTCCCGGGGACTCTAAACTAACTCCTGATGGCCTTAGTTTTCAGTGAAATGGAGACAGGCAAAAGGAGTGCACGCTCGATTTCGAGCTTCTAGGCCGAAATATAGCCCCACTTCATTTTAAGACTGAGAGAGTAGCCGAGACCGTTTTACGCGCATCGTGATTTTGAGCAACTTTGGCTCGATTTGTCGGAGCTTTGGGGATAGTTTCCAGTCCCGGGGACTCTAAACTCATTCCTGATGGCCTTAGTTTTCAGTGAAATGGACACAGGTAAAAGAAGCGCACGCTCGGTGTCGTGCTTCTAGGCCGAAACACAGCCCCACTTCATTTTAAGTCGGAAAGAGTAGTGGAGACCGCCTTACGCCCATCGTTATATTGAGCAACTTTGGCTCCATTTTGCCGGAACTTCTGAGATATTTTCCAGTCCCGGAGACTCCAAACTGACACCTGATGGCTTTAGTTTTCAGTGAAACAGACACAAGAAAAAGGAGCGCACGCTCGGTGTCGAGCTTCTTGGCCGAAATATAGCCCCACTTCATTTTAAGACTGAAAGAGTAGCGGAGACCGCCTTACGCGGATCGTGATTTTGAGCAACTTTGGCTCGATTTGCGGAGCTTGGGAGAGATTTTCCAGACCCAGGGACCCTAAACTAACTCCTGATGGCCTTAGTTTTCAGTGAAATGGACACAGCAAAACTTTTTGAACGTTTACTTGAGAGCTTCTGGGCCGAAATATAGCCCCACTTCACTTTAAGACTGAAAAAGTAGGCGAGAGGGCCCTGCGCGCTTCGTCATTTTGACCAACTTCGGCTGTATTTCCCGGAACTTTTAGGATATTTTCTAGTCCGGGTGACTCTTAACTAAGTGCTGGTGGCCTTGGTTTGCAGTGAAATGGAAACAGCAAAACTTTTTAAACGCTCACTTTCGAGCTTCTGGGCCGAAATATAGTCCCACTTCATTTCAAGACTGATAGAGTAGTCGAGACTTCCTTCCCTGCATCGTGATTTTAAACAACTTTGGCTCCATATCCCGGAATTTCGGGAATATTTTCTAGTGCCAGGGAAATTAAACTAACTTTTGATGGCCTTGGTTTCGAGTAAAATGGACATAGGTAAAACGATCGCAGGCTGGGTTTCAAGCTTCTGGGACAAAATATAGCACAACCTCACTTAACGACTGAAAGAGTAGCCGAGACCGCCTTGCGTGCATCGTGATTTGGACCAACTTCGGCTCGATTTCCCGGAACTTGGGGGATATGTTCCACTCCCATGGACTCTAAACTAACTCCTGATGGCCTTGGTTTGCAGTTAAATGGACACAGATAAAACGGTGGCACGCTCGGTTACGAGCTTCTAGACCGAAATATAGCCCCACTTCACTTTAAGACTGAAATAGTAGCCGAGACCGCCTTGCGCGCATTGTGATTTTCACCAACTTCGGCTTGATTTCCAGAACTTAAGGTATATTCTCCAGTCCCGGGGACTCTAAACTAAGTCCTGGTGGCCTTGGTTTGCAGCGAAATGGACTGAGCAAAACTTTTTGAACGCTCACCTTCGAGCTTCCGGGCCAAGATATAGCCCCAGTTTACTTTAAGACTGATAGAGTAGCCGAGACCGCCTTGCGCACATCGTGACTTTCACCAACTTCGGCTCGATTTCCTGGAAGTTAGGGGATATTTTCCAGTTTCAGGGACTCTAAACTAACTCCTGATGGCCTTGGTTTACAGTGAAATGGACAACGCAAGAGTTTTTGAACGTTCACTTTTAAGCTTCTGGTCTAAAATATAGCCCCACTTCACTTTAAGACTGATAGAGTAGCCGAGGCCGCCATACATGCATCGGAATTTCGACCAACTTTGGCTCAATTTCCCGCAGCTTGGAGGATATTTTTCAGTCCCAAGGTCTCTAAACTATCTCCTGATGGCCTTGGTTTGCAGTGAAATGGACAGAGGTAAGAAAATCGCACGCTCGGTTTTGAGCTTCAAGGCCGAAGTATAGCCCAACTTCATTTTAAGACTGAAAGAGTGGCGAAGACCGCCTTACGGAAACCGTAATTTTGAGCAGCTTTGGCGGGATTTGCGGGAACTGGGGGATATTTTCCAGTTCGTTGGACTCTAAACTAACTCCTGATGGCCTTAGTTTTCAGTTAAAAGGAGATAAACCAAAAGGAGGGAGCGCTCGGTGTCGAGCTTTTAGGGCGAAATATAGCCCCAGTTCATTTTAAGACTGAACGAATAGCCGAGACCGCCTGACGCGCATTGTGATTTTTCGCAACTTTGCCTTGATTTGCCGGAACTTGGAGGACACTTTCCAGTCCCGAAGACTCTAAAGTAACTCCTGATGGCCTTAATTTTCAGTGAAATGGACAAAGGCAAAAGGAGCGCACGCTCGGTTTCGAGCTTCTAGGCCGAAATAGGGCCCTCCTTCATTTTAAGACTGAAATAGTAGCCGAGACCGCCTTACGCAAATCATGATTTTGGATAATTTTGGCTCAATTTGCCGGAACTTGGAAGATATTTTCCAGTCCCGGGGATTCGAAACTAACTCCTGATGGCCTTAGTTTTCAGTGAGAAGGACACAGGCAAGAGGAGCGCACGCTTGATGTCAAGCTTCTAGGCCGAAATATAACCCCACTTCATTTTAAGACTGAAAGAATAGCCGGGACCGCCTTACCGTTATCGTGATTTTCAGCAACTTTGGCTCGACTTGCCGGAGCTTCGAGGATATTTTCCAGTCCCGGGGATTCGAAACTAACTCCTGATGGCCTTAGTTTTAAATGAACACAGGTAAAAGGAGCACACGCTCGGTGTCGAGCTTCCAGGCCAAAATATAGCCCCACTTCATTTTAAGACTAAAAGATTAGCCGAGACCGCCTTACGCGCGTCGTGATTTTGAGCAACGTTGGCTCTATTTGCCGGAGGTTGCGGGATATTTTCCAGTCCCGGGGACTCTAAAATACGTCCCGATGGCCTTAGTTTTCAGTGAAATGGACACAGGCAAAAGGAGCGCACGCTCGGTGTCTAACTTCTAGGCTGAAATATAGCCCCACTTCATTTTAAAACTGAAAGAGTAGCCGAGACCGCCTTACCCGCATAGTGATTTTGAGCAACTTTGGCTGGATTTGCCGAAACTTGGTGGATATTTTCCAGTTCAGGGGACTCTAAGCTAACACTTGATTGCCTTAGTTTTCAGTGAAATGGACACAGGCAAGAGGAGCGCGAGCTCGGTTTCGAGCTTCTAGGCCGAAAAATAGGCCCACTTCATTTTGAGACTGAAAGAATGGCTGAGACCGCCGTACGCGCACCGTGATTTTGAGCAACTTTGGCTGGATTTGCGGGAAATTGGGTATATTTTCGAGTCATAAGGATTGTAAACTATCTCTTGATGGCCTTGGTTTGCAGTGAAATGGACACAGGTAAAACGATCGCACGCTCGGTTTCGAGCTTCTAGGCCGAAATATAGCCACACTTTACTTTAAGACTAAAAGAGTAGCCGAGATCGCTTCGCGGGCATCGTGATTTTGACCAACTTCGGTTTCATTTCCCGGAACTTGTGGGATATTTTCCAGTCCTGGGGACTCTAAATTAACTTCTCATTGCCTTGGTTTGCAGTGAAAAAGACACAGATAACACGATCGCACGTTCGGTATCGAGCTTCTAGGCCGACATATAGCCCCATTTCACTTTAAGACTGAAAAAGTAGCCGAGACCGCCTTGCGCGCAACGTGATTTTGACGAACTTTTGCCCGATTTTCCGGAACTTGGGGGACATTTTCCAGTCACGGGTACTATAAACTGACTCCTGATGGCCTTGGTTTGCAGTGAAATGGACACAGGTAAAACGATCGCACGTTCGGGTTCGAGCTTCATGGTCGAAACATAGCCCCATTTGACTTTAAGACTGAAAAAGTAGCCGACACCGCCTTGCGCGCATCGTGATTTTGAGAAACTTTGGCTCGATTTTCCGGAACTTGGGGGATATTTTCCAGTCCCAGGGACGCTAAACTAAGTCCTGATGGCCTTGGTTTGCAGTGAAATGGAGACAGCAAATCTTTTTGAACGCTCACTTTCCAGCTTGTGGGCCGAAAGATGCCCCCACTTCATTTTGAGACTGATAGAGTAGCCCAGACCGCCTTGCGCGCATCGTGATTTTGAGCAACTTTAGTTCGATTTCCCAAAACTTGGAAGATATTTTCCAGTGCCTGGGATTCTAAGGTAACTCCTGATGGCCTTAGTTTTCAGTGAAATGAACACGGGCAAAAGGAGCGCACGCTCGGTGTCGAACATCTAGGCCGATATATAGCCCCACTTCATTTTAAGACTGAATGAGTAGTTGAGAACGCCTTACGCGTATGGTGATTTTTAGCACATTTGGCTGGATTTGCCGAAACTTGGGGGATATTTTCCAGTGACGGGGACTCTAAACTAACTCCTGATGGCCTTAGTTTTCAGTGAAATGGACGCAGGGTAAAGGAGCGCACGCTCGGTTTGGAGCTTCTAGGCCGAAGTATAGCCGAGCTTCATTATAAGACTGAAAGAGTGGCGGAGACCGCCCTACGGGCATCGTGATTTTGAGGAGCTTTGGCTCGATTTGCGGGAACTTGGGGGATATTCTCCAGTTCCTTGGACTCTAAACTAACTCCTGATGGCCTTAGTTTTCAGTTAAAAGGAGACAACCAAAAGGAGCGAACGCTTGGTGTCGAGCTTTTAGGGCGAAATATAGCCCCAGTTTATTTCGACTGAAAGAAAAGCCGAGACCGCCTGACGCGCATTGTGCTTTTTGAGCAACTTTGCCTCGATTTGCCGGAACTTGGAGGATATTTTCCAGTTTTGAGAACTCTAAAGTAAATCCTGATTGCCTTAGTTTTCAGTGAAATGGACACAAGCAAAAGGAGCGCACGCTCGGTGTCGAGCTGCTACGTCGAAATATAGCCCCAGTTTATTTTAAGACTGAAAGAGTAACCGAGACCGCCTTACGTGCATTGTGATTTTGAGGAACTTTGGCTCGTTTATTCGCAACTTGGGGGATATTTTACTGCCCCGCGGACTCTAAACTAAGTCCTGATGGCCTTAGTTTTCAGTGAAATGGACACAAGCAAAAGGAGCGCACTTTCGGTGTCGACGTTCTATGCCGAAATATAGCCCTATTTCATTTTAAGACTGAAAGAGTGGCCGAGACTGCCTTACGCGAATGGTCGTTTTGCCGGAACTTGGGGGATATTTTCCAGTCCCAGGGACTCTAAACTAACTCCATACGGCCTTAGTTTTTAGTGAAATGGACACAGGCAAAAGAAGCGCACGCTCGGTGTCGAGCTTCTAGGCCATAATATAGCCCTACTATATTTTAAGACTGAAAGAGTAGCCGAGACCTCCTTACGCACATCTTGATTTTGAGCAACTTCTGGTCGATTGGCCGGAACTTGGCGGATATTTTTGTCCCGCAGGCTCTAAACTAACTCCTGATGGCCTTAGTTTTCAGTGAAATGGACACAGGGAGAAGGAGCGCACACTCGGTGTTGAGGTTCTAGGGCGAAATATAGCCCCACTTCATTTTAAGACTGAACGGGTAGGCGAGACCGCGATACGCGCATCGTGATTTTGGGCAACTTTGGCTCCATTTCCCGGAACTTGGGGCATATTTTCTAGAGTCGGGGACTCTAAACTAACTCGCGATAAGATTAGTTTTCAGTAAAATGGACACAGGGAAAAGGAGCGGGCGCTCGGTTTCGAGCTTCTAGGCCGAAATATTGCAACACTTCATTAGAAAAAGACTGAAAGACTGGCCGAGACCGAAAGACTGGCCGAGACCGAAAGACTGGCCGAGACCGTTTTACGCGTATCGCGATTTTGAGCAACTTTGACTCAATTTTTTTAAACTTGGGGGATATTTTCCAGTCCCGAAGACTCTAAATTATCTTTTGATGGCATTAGTTTTCAATGAAATGGAAACAGGCAAAAGTAGCGCACGCTCGGTGTCGATCTTCTATGCCGAAATGTAGCAGCAGATCATTTTAAGGCTGAAAAAATTCCCGAGACTGCGTTACGCGCATCGTGATTTTGAGCAACTTTAGGTCGATTTGCCGGAGCTTGGGGTTATTTTCCAGTCCCGGGAACTCTAAAGTAACTCCGGACGGCCGTAGTTTTTAATGAAATTGGCACAGGGAAAAGAAGCGCACATTCGATGTCGGGCTTCTAAGCCAAAATAAAGCCCCACTTCATTTTAAGACTGAAAGAGTACCGGAGACCTCCTTACGCGCATTGTGAACTTGAGCAAGTTTGGCTCGCTTTGGCGGAGCTTGAGGGATATTTTGCAGTTTTGGGGACTGTAAACTAACTCCTGATGGCCTTAGTTTTTTCTGAAATGGACACAATCAAAAAGAGCGCACGCTCGGTGTCGAGCTTCTAGGCCGAAACATAGCCCCACCTCATTTAAGACTAAAAGAGTGGCCGGGAGTGCCTTACGCGCATCGTTATATTGAGCAACTTTGGCTCCATTTTGTCGGAACTGTGGGGATATTTTCCAGTCCCGAAAAGTCTAAACTGACTCCCCATGGCCCTAGTTTTCAGTGAATAGGACACAGGCAAAAGGAGCAATCGCTCGGTGTCCAGCTTCAGGGCCGAAATATATCCCCACTTTATTTTACGACGGAAAGAGTGGCCGAGACCGCTTTACCCGCAATGTGATTTTCAAAAACTTTGGCTGGATTCTCCGGAACTTCGGGCATATTTTCCAGTTTCGGAGACTTTAAACTAATTCCTGATGGCCTTAGTTTTCAGTTAAAAGGAGACAGGCAAAAGGAGCGCACGCTCGGTGTCGGCCTTCTAGACCGAAATATAGCCCCACTTCATTTGAAGACTGAAAGAATGGCCGAGACCACGTTACGCGCATCGTCATTTTGAGCAACTTAGGCTCGATTTGCAGGAACTTGGGGGATATTTTCCAGTCCCGAGGACTCTAAACTAACTCCTGATGGCCTTAGTTTTCAGTGAGATGGACACACGCAAAAGGAGCGCACGCTCGGTGTCTAAATTCTAGGCCGAAATATATCCTCACTTTATTTTAAGACTGAAAGAGTAGCCGAGACCGCCTTACGCGCATCGTGATTTTAACCAATTTCGGCTCGATTTCCCGGAACTTGGGGAATACTTTCCAGTCGCGGGGACTCTAAACTAATTCCTGATGACCTTAGTTTTTAGTGAAATGCACACTGGTAAAAGGAGCGCACGCTCCGTTACGAGCTTAGAGACCGAAATATAGCCCCACTTCATTTTAAGACTTTAAAAGTAATCTAGACCGCCTTCTTCGCATCGTGACTTTGAGCAACTTTGGCTCGGTTTGAGGGAACTTGGGGGACATTGTCCAGTCCCGGGGACTCTAAACTAATTCCTAATGGCCTTAGTTTTCAGTGAAATGGACACAGGTAAAAGAGCGCACGCTCGGTGTCGGGCTTCTTGGCCGAAATATAGCGCGACTTCATTTTAAAAATGTAAGAGGAGCCGAGACCGCTTTACGCGCATCGTGATTTTAAGTAGCTTTGGCTAGATTTTTCGGAACTTAGGAGATATTTTCCAGTCCCGGGGACTCGAAGCTAACTTCTGATTGCCATAGTTTTCAGTGAAATGGGCAAAGGTAAAATTAGTGCGTGCTCGGTGTCGAGCTTCTAGGCCGAAATATAGCCCCACTTTATTTTAAGACTAAAGGAGTAGCCGAGACCGACTTACGCGCATTGTGATTTTGAGCAACTTTGGCTGGATTTGCCGGAAATTGGGGGAAATTTTGAAGTCCCAAGGACTTTAAACTAACTCCTTATGGCCATAGTTTTCAGTGACATGGACACAGGTAAAATTACAGCTAGCTCGGTGTCGAGCTTCTAGGCCGAAATATAGCCCCACTTCATTTCAAAGCTAAAAAAGTAGCCGAGACCGCCTTACCCGCATTTTGATTTTGAGTAACTTTGGCTCGATTTGCCGGAACTGGGGGGATATTTTCCAGTCCCGGTGACTCTGAACTAACTCCTGATGGCCTTAGTTTTCAGTGAATTAGACACAGGTAAAAGGAGCGCACGCTCAGTTTCGAGGTTCTAGGCCGAAATATAGCTTCACTTCATTTCAAGACTGAAAGAGTAGCCAAGACCGCCTTAAACGCATGGTGACTTTGAGCAACTTTGGCTTCATTTAACGGAACTTGGGGGATATTTTCAAGTCCCTAGGACTCTAAACTAACTCCTGATGGCCTTAGTTTTCAGTGAAATGGACACAGGTAAAAGGAGCGCAAACTCGGTGTCAAGCTTCTAGGCCGAAATATAGCTCCACTTTATTTTAAGAATGAAAGAGTAGCTAAAACCGTCTTACGCGCATCGTGATTTTTAGGAACTTTGGCTCGATTTACCGGAACTTGGGGGATAATTTCAAGTCCCGGGGACTTTAAACTAACTCCTGATGGTCTTAGTTTTCAGTGAAATGGACACAGGTAAAAGGAGCCGACGCTCGGTGTCGAGCTATTAGGCCGAAATGTAGCCCAACTTCATTTTAAGACTGCAAGAGTAGCCGAGACCGCCTTACGCGCATCGTAATTTTAAGCAAGTTTGGCTCAAACTGCCGGACCTTATATTTTCCAGTCCCAGGGACCCTAAACTAACTCTTGATGACCTTAGTTTTCAGTGAAATGGACACAGGCAAGAGGAGCGCACGCTCGGTGTGGAACTTCTAGGCCGAAATATAGCCCCACTTGATTTTAAGACTGAAAGAGTAGCCAAGACCGCCTTACGCGCATCGTGCTTTTGGGCAAACTTCGGTCGATTTGAGGCAAATTGGGAGATATTTTCCAGTCTCGGAGACTCTAAACTAACTCCTGATGGCTTTACTTTTTAGTGAAATCGACACAGGTAAAAGGAGCGCACGCTCTGTTTCGAGTTTCTAAGCCGAAATCTAGCCCCACTTTATTTTAAGACTAAAAGAGCAGGCGAGACCGCTTTACGCGCATCGTGATTTTAAGAAAATTTAGCTCGATTTGCCGGAAATTGGGGGATATTTCCCACTCCCGGGGACTCTAGGGAAGCTCTTGATGGCCTTAGTTTTAAGTGAAATGGACACAGATAAAAGGAGCGAACAGTCGGTGTCGAGCTTCTAGGCGAAATATAGCTCTACTTCATTTTAAGACTGAAAGAGTACACAAGACCGCCTTACACGCATCGTGATTTTGAGCCACTATGGCTCGATTTGCTGAAGCTTGGGGGATATTGTCCAGTGCCGGGGACTCTAAACTAACTCCTGATCGGCTTAGTTTTCAGTGAAATGGACCCAGGTAAAAGGAGCGCACGCTCGGTGTGCGAGCTTCTGGGCCGAAATATAGCCCCACTTCATTTTAAGACGGAAAGATTAGCCGAGACCGCTTCCGCGCATCGTGATTTTTGCGCAACTTTAACTCGATATGGCGGAACTTGGGGGATATTTTCCAGTCCCGAAGACTCCAAAGTAACCCCTGATGGTTTTAGTTTTCAGTGAAATGTACACAGGTAAAAGGAGCGCACGCTCGGTGTCGAGCTTCTAGGCCGAAATAGAGCTTTACTTCATTTTAAGACAGAAAGAGTAGACAAGACCGCTTTTCGCTAATCGTGATTTTGAGCCACTATGCCTCGATTTGCCGAAGCTTGGGGGATATTTTTTAGTCCCGCGGATTCTAAGCTAAGTCCTGATTGCCCTAGGTTTCAGTGAGATGGACACAGGTAAAAGGAGCGCACGCTCGGTGTGGAGCTTCTAGGCTGAATTATAGCACCACTTTATTTAAGGACTGAAAGAATAGACGAGACCGCCTTACGCGCATCGTGGTTTTGAGCAACTATGGCTTGATTTGCGAAAACTTGGGGGATATTTTCCAGTTCCGGGGACTCTAAACTAACTCCTGAATGCCTTAGTTTTCAGTGAAGTAAACACAGGCAAAAGGAGCGCACGCTCGGTGTCGAGGTTTTAGGCCGAAATATACCACCACTTCATTTTAAGACTGAAAGAGTAGCCGAGACCGCCTTCCGCGCATCGTGATTTTGATCCACTTTGGCTCGATTTCCCGGAATTTGAAGGATATTTTCCAGTCCCGGGGACTCTAAAGTAACTTCTGATGGCCTTGGTTTTATGTGAAATGGACACAGCAAAACTTTTTGAACGCTCACTTTCGAGCTTCTAGGCCGAAATATCGCCCCACTTCACTTTAAGACTAAAAGAGTAGGGAAGACCGCCTGACACGCATCGTGATTTTGAACAACTTCGGCTCAATTTACCGGAACTTGGGAGATATTTTCCTGTGCCGGGGACTCTAAACTAACTGCTGAGGGCCTTG
The DNA here is from genome assembly GCF_964199315.1 of Orbicella franksi. NCBI lineage: Eukaryota > Metazoa > Cnidaria > Anthozoa > Scleractinia > Merulinidae > Orbicella > Orbicella franksi. The sequence continues at coordinate 1,138,160 of NC_138147.1, read as the reverse complement.
GTTTGGACTGAAATGGACAGAGCGAAACCGATCGCACGCTCGGTTTCCAGTTTCTAGGCCGAAATATAGCCCAACTTCATTTTAAGACTGAAAAAGAAGCCGAGACCTGCTTGCGCGCATCGTGATTTTGAGCAAGTTTGGCTGGATTTCCGGGAACCTGGAGGATAGTTTCCAGGCGCGGGGACTCTAAACTAACTCCTTATGGGCTAGGTTTGCAGTGAAATGGACACAGCAAAGCTTTGTGAACGTTGATTTTCGAGGTTCTGGGCCGAAATATAGCCCCACTTAACTTTAAGCCTGAAAGATTAGCCGAGACCGCGTTTACGCGCATCGTGATTTTGACAAACTTCGATTTCTAAAAACTTTGGGACACTTTCCTGGCCCCGGGACTCTAAACCAACTCCTGATGGCCTTAGTTTGCAGAAAAATGGAATGAGATAAACCAATCGCCCGCTCGGTTTCCAGGTTCTGGGCCGAAATATAGCCCCACTTCACTTTAAGACTAAAAGAGTAGCCGAGACCGCATCAACCGCATCATGATTTTGACCAACTGTGGCTCGATTTCCCGGAACTTGGGGTATATTTTCCAGGCCCGGGGACTCTAAACCTAACTCCTGATGGCCTTGGTTTGCAGTGAAATGGACACAGCAAAACTTTTTGAACGTTCACTTTCGAGCTTCTGGGACTAAATATAGACCCACTTCTCTTTAAGACTGAAAGAGTAGCCGAGACCGCCTTACGCGCATCGTGATTGTGACCTACTTCTACTGGATTGGCCGCAACCTGGGAGATATTTTCCACTCCCGGGGACTCTAAACTAATTCCTGATGGCCTTGGTCTGCACTGAAATGGACAGAGCAGAACTTTTTGAACGCTCACTTTCGAGCTTCTGGGCCGAAATATAGCCCCGCTTTACTTGAAGACTGAAAGAGTAGCCAAGACCGCCTTACGCGCATCGTGATTTTGACGTACTTCGGCTCGATAATCTGGACGTTGTGGAGATTTTTCAGTCCTGGGGACTCTAAACTAACTTGTGATGGCCTTGGTTTGCAGTGAAATGGTCACAGGAAAACCTTTTGAACACTCACTTTCGAGCTTCTGGGCCAAAATATAGCCCCACTTCACTTTAAGACTGAAAGAATAGTTTAGACCGCTTTGCGCGCATGGTGATTTTGACGAACTTCGGCTCGATTTCCCGAATCTTGGGGGATATTTTCCAGTCCTGGGGACTCTAAACTAGCTCCTAATGGCCTTGGTTTGCAGTGAAATTGACACAGGAAAACTTTTTTAACGTTCACTTTCGAGCTTCTGGGACGAAATATATTCCCACTTCACTTTAAGACTGAAAGAGTAGCCGAGACCGCCCTAGACGCATCGTGATTTTGAACAACTTCGGCTCTATTTCTCGGAATTCTGGGGATATTTTCCAGTCCCGGGTACTCTAAACTAACTCCTGATGGACTTGGTTTGCAGTGAAATGGACACAGCAAAAGTTTTTGAACGCTCACTTTCGAGCTTCTAGGTCGAAATATAGCCCCACTTCACTTTAAGACGGAAAGAGTAGCCGAGACTTTCTCACGATACGATTTGCCGAAACTTGGGGGATATTTTCCAGTGAAGGGGACTCTAAATTAACTCCTCATGGCCTTAATTTTCAGTGAAGAGGACACAGGTAAATGGAGCGCACGCTCGGTGCCGAACTTCTAGGCCGAAATATCGCCCCACTTCATTTTAGGACTAAAAGAGTAGCCGAGACCGCGTTACCCGCATCGTGATTTTTAGCAACCTTCGCTCAATTTGCCGGAGTTTGGGGGATATTTTTCAGTCCCGGGAGCTCTAAAGTAACTCCTGATGGCCTTAGTTTTTAGTGAAATGGAGACAGCTAAAAGGAGCGCACGCTCGGCGTCGACCTTCTAGGCCGAAATATAGGCCCACTACATTTTAGGACTTAAACAGGAGACGAAACCGCCTGACGCGCATGGTTATTTTCACGAACTTTTGCTCGATTTCCCGAAATTTGGGGGATATTTTCCAGTACCGGGGACTCTAAACTAACTCCTGACGGCCTTGTTTTTCGGTAAAATGGACACAGGTATAAGGAGCGCACGCTCGGTGTCGAATTTCTAGGTCGAAATATAGCCCCACTTCATTTTAAGACTGAACGGGTAGACGAGAGCGCCTTTCGCGCATCGTAACTTTGAGAAACTTTGGCTCGATTTGCCGGAACTTCTAGGATAGTTTTTAGTCCCGGAGACTCTAAACGAACTCCTGATTGCCTTAGTTTTCAGTGAACTTGGCACAGCTGAAAGGATCGCACGCTCGGTGTCGAGCTTCTAGGCCGAAATATAGCCCGACTTTCTTTTAAGACTGAAAGAGCAGCCGAGAACGCCTTACGCGCATTGTGATTTTGAGCAACTTTGGCTCGATTTGCCGGAAGTTGGGGGATATTTTCCAGTCCCCGGGACTCTAAACTAACTCCCAATGGCCTTAATTTTAGGTGAAATTGACAGACGTAAAAGGAGCGCACGCTCGGTGTCGAGGTTTTAGGCCGAAATATAGTTCATTTCATTTTAAGAATGAAAGAGTAGGCGAGACCGCCTTACGCGCATCCTGATTTTGAGCAACTTTGGCCGGATTTGCCAAAACTTGGGAATATTTTCCAGTCCTCTGGACTGTATACTAACTCCTGATGGCCTTAGTTTTCAGTAAAATGGACACAGGTACAAGGAGGGCACGCTTGGTTTCGAGATTCTAGGCCGAAATATAGCCCAAATTCATTTTAAGACTGAAAGAGTAGACTAGATCACCTTACGCGTTTCGTGATTTTGAGCAGTTTTGGCTTGATTTGCCGGAACTTAGGAGATACTTTCCACTCCCGGGGACTCTAAACTAACTCCTGATGGCCTCAGCTTTGAGTAAAATGGACAGAGGTAAAAGGAGCGCACGCTCAGTGTCGAGCTTCTTGGGCGAAATATAGACTCACTGAATTTTAAGACTGAAAGAGTAGCTGAGATCGCCTTACGTGCATCGTGATTTTGAGCAACTTTGGCTCGATTAACCGGAACTTAGGGGATATTTTACAGTTCCGGTGACTCTAAGCTAACTCCTGATGACCTTTGTTTTCAGTGAAATAGACACAGATAAAAGGAGCGCACGCTCGGTGTCGAACTTCTAGGCCGAAATATAGCCCCACTTCATTTTAAGACTGAAAGAGTAGCCGAGACTGCGTTACGCTTATCGTGATTTTTAGCCACTTAAGCTCGATTAGCCGGACTTTTTCCAGTCCCACGGACTCTATACTAACTCATGATCGCCTTAGCTTTCAGTGAAATGGATACAGGTAAAAGGAGCGCACGCTCGGTGTCGAGCTTCTAGGCCTAAATATAGCCCCACTTTATTTTAACACTGAAAGAGTAGCGAAGACCGCCTTACGCGCATCGTGATTTTAAGCAACTTTGGCTTGACTCGCCGGATCTTGGGGGATATTTTCCAGTCCTGGGGACTCTAAACTAACTCTTGATGGTCTTAGTTTTCAGTAAAATGGACACAGGTAAAAGGAGCGCACGCTCGGTGTCGAACTTCTAGGCGGAGACATAGCCCCACTTAATTTTAAGTAAAAGAGTAGCCGACACCGCCTTACGCGCATACTGATTTTAAGCGACTTTGGCTCGATTTGCTGGAACTTTGGGGATATTTTCCAGTCCCGTGGACGCTAAACTAACTCCCGATGGCTTTAGTTTTCAGTGAAATGGACACAGGTAAAAAGAGCGCAAGCTCGTTGTCGAGCTTCTAGGTCGAAATATAGCCCCACTTCATTTCAAGAGTGAAAGAGTAGACAAAACCACCTTACGCCTATCGTGATTTTAAGCAAATATGGCTCGATTTGCCAAAACTTGGGAGATATTTTCCAGTGTCGGGGACTCTAAAATAACTCCTCATCGCCTTAATTTTTAGTGAATTGGATACAGGTAAAAGGAGCGCATGCTCGGTGTCGAGCTTCTAGGCCGAAATATAGGCCCTCATCATTTTAAGACTGAAAAAATAGCCGAGACCGCTTTGCGCGCATTGTGATTTTGAGCAACTTTGGCTCGATTTGCCGGAACTTGGGGAATACTTTCCGCTCCCAGGAACTCTAAACTAACTATTGATGGCCTTAGTTTTCAGTGAAATGGACACAGGTAGAAGGATTGCACGCATGGTGTCGACCTTCTAGGCCGAAAGATAGCCCCACTGCATTTAGAGACTGAAGGAGTGGCCGAGGCCGCCTTAAGCGCTTGGTGATTTTGATCAAGTTTGGCTTGATTTGCCCGAACTTCGGGGATATTTTTTAGTCGCGGGGACTAAACTAACCCCTGATGGCCTTAGTTTTGGGTGAAATGGACACAGGTATAAGGAGCGCACGCTCGGTGTCGACGTTCTAGGCCGAAGTATAGACCCACTTCATTTTAAGACTGAAAGAGTAGCCAAGACCGCCTTACGCGCATCGTGATCTAAAGCAACTTTCGCTCGATTTGCCGAAACTTGGGGGACATTTTCCAGACCTGGAGACTCCAAAATAACTCCTGAGGGCCTTAGTTTTCAGTGACATGGACACAGGTAAATGGGGCGCAAGTTCAATGTTAGGTTTCTAGGCCGCAATATAGCTCCACTTCATTTTAAGACTGAAAAAGTAGTCGAGACCGCCTTACGCGCATTCTTATTTTGAACAACTTTGGCTCAATTTGCCGGACCTTGGGGAATATTTTCCAGTTCCGGGGACTTTACACTACTTCCTGATGGCCTTAGTTTTCAGTAAAATAGACACAGGTGAAAGAAACACGCGCTCGGTATCGAGCCTCTAGGCCGAAATGTAGCTCCACTTCATTTTAAGACTGAAAGCGTAGCTGAGACCGCCTTACGCGCATCGTGATTTTGAGACACTTTGGCTTGATTTGCCGGAAGTTTGGGTATATTTTTTAGTCGAGGGGACTCTAAACTAACTCCTGATGGCCTTAGTTTTCAGTGAAATGGACACAGGTAAAAGGAGCGCACGCTCAGTGTCCGAGCTTCTAGGCCGAAAAATAGCCCCACTTAATTTTAAGACTGAAAGTGTAACCGAGAACCCCTTACGCGCATCGTGATTTTGAGCCACTTTGGCTCCATTTACTGGAACTTGGGGTATATTTTCCGGTCCCAGGGACTCTAAACTAACTATTCATGGCCTTAGTTTTCAGTGAAATGGACACAGGAAAAAGGAGGGGACGCTTGGTGTCGACTTTCTTTCCCGAAATATAGCCCCACTTTATTTAGAGTCTGAAGGAGTAGTCGAGACCGCCTTAAGCGGATGGTGATTTTGATCAAGTTTGGCTTGATTTGCCAGAACTTCGATGATATTTTCCAGTCCCGGGGACTCTAAACTAACTGCTGATGGCCTTAGTTTTCAGTGAAATGGACACAGGTATAAGGAGCGCACGCTCGGTGTCGACGTTCTAGGCCGAAGTATAGACCCACTTCATTTTAAGACTGAAAGAGTAGCCAAGACCGCCTTACGCGCATCGTGATCTAAAGCAACTTTCGCTCGATTTGCCGAAACTTGGGGGACATTTTCCAGACCTGGAGACTCCAAAATAACTCCTGAGGGCCTTAGTTTTCAGTGACATGGACACAGGTAAATGGGGCGCAAGTTCAATGTTAGGTTTCTAGGCCGCAATATAGCTCCACTTCATTTTAAGACTGAAAAAGTAGTCGAGACCGCCTTACGCGCATTCTTATTTTGAACAACTTTGGCTCAATTTGCCGGACCTTGGGGAATATTTTCCAGTTCCGGGGACTTTACACTACTTCCTGATGGCCTTAGTTTTCAGTAAAATAGACACAGGTGAAAGAAACACGCGCTCGGTATCGAGCCTCTAGGCCGAAATGTAGCTCCACTTCATTTTAAGACTGAAAGCGTAGCTGAGACCGCCTTACGCGCATCGTGATTTTGAGACACTTTGGCTTGATTTGCCGGAAGTTTGGGTATATTTTTTAGTCGAGGGGACTCTAAACTAACTCCTGATGGCCTTAGTTTTCAGTGAAATGGACACAGGTAAAAGGAGCGCACGCTCAGTGTCCGAGCTTCTAGGCCGAAAAATAGCCCCACTTAATTTTAAGACTGAAAGTGTAACCGAGAACCCCTTACGCGCATCGTGATTTTGAGCCACTTTGGCTCCATTTACTGGAACTTGGGGTATATTTTCCGGTCCCAGGGACTCTAAACTAACTATTCATGGCCTTAGTTTTCAGTGAAATGGACACAGGAAAAAGGAGGGGACGCTTGGTGTCGACTTTCTTTCCCGAAATATAGCCCCACTTTATTTAGAGTCTGAAGGAGTAGTCGAGACCGCCTTAAGCGGATGGTGATTTTGATCAAGTTTGGCTTGATTTGCCAGAACTTCGATGATATTTTCCAGTCCCGGGGACTCTAAACTAACTGCTGATGGCCTTAGTTTTCAGTGAAATGGACACAGGTAAAAGAAGCGCACGCTCGGTGTCGAGCTTCTAGACCGAAAGATATCCCCACTTCATTTTAAGGCTGCAAGATTAGCAGAGATCGCCTTACGCGCACCGTGATTTTGAGCAACTGTGGCTCGATTTGCCAAAACTTGAGAAAAATTTTACAGTCTCGGGGACTCTAAACTATCTCCTGATGGCCTTAGGTTTAAGTGGTAAAAGGAGCGCACGCTCGGTGTCGAGCTGCTATTCCCAAATATAGGCCCACTTTATTTTAGGAATGAAAGAGTAGCCGAGACCGCCTTACGCGCATCGTGATTTTAAGCAACTGTGGCTCGATTTGCCAAAAAAATTGGGAGTATTTTCCAGTCCCGGGGACTGTAAACTAACTCGCGATGGCCTTAGTTTTAAGTGAGATGGACAAAGGTCAAACGAACGCACGCTAGCTGTCGAGCTTCTAGGCCGAAATATAGCGCCACTTCATTTTAAGACTGAAAGAGTAGCCGAGACCGCCTTACGCGCATCTTGATTTTAAGCAACTTTGGCTAGATTTTCCGGAGAATAGGGGATTTTTTCCAGTCTCAGGGAATCTAAACTAACTCCTGATGGCCCTAGTTTTCAGTGAAAAGGACACAAGCAAAAGGAGCGCACGCTCGGTGTCGAGCTTTTAGGCCGAAATATAGGCCCATTTCTTTTTAAGACTAAAAGATTAGCCGAGATTGCCTTACGCGCATTGTGATTTTAACAAACTTTGGCTCGATTTGCGAGAACTTGGGGGATATTTTCCAGTCCCGTTGACTCTAAACTAACTCCTGATGGACTTGTTTTACAGTGAAATGGGAAAAGAAAACTTTTTGAACGCTCGTTTGCTAGCTTCTTGGCCGAAATATAGCCCGACTTCACTTAAAGACTAAAAGAGTAGCCGAGACGGCCTTACGCGAATCGTGATTTTGACCAACTTCGGCTCGATTTCCCAAAACTTGGGGATATTTTCCAGTCCTGGGGACTCAAAACTAACTCTTGTTGGCCGTAATTTGCAGTGAAATGGACACAGCAAAACTTTTTGAACGCTCATTGTCGAGCTTGTGGTCCTAAATATAGCCCCACTTCACTTTAAGACTGAAAGAGTAGCCGAGACCGCCTTACGCGCATCGGGGACTCTAAACTAACTCTTGATTGCCTTGGTTTGCAGTGAAATGGACACAGCAACAAATTTTGCACGCTCACTTTCTAGATTCTGGGTCGAAAATATAGCCGTACCTCACTTTAAGACTGAAAGAGTAGCCAAGAGCGGCCTGCGCGCATCGTGATTTTGACCAACATCGGCTTGATTTCCCGGAATTTTGGGGTATATTTTCCAGTCCCGGGGACTCTCTACTAACTCCCGATGGCCTTGGTTTGCAGTGAAATGGACAAAGCAAAACTTTTTGAACCCTCACTTTCGATCTTCCGGGCCGAAATAAAGCCCAACTTAACTTTAAGACTGAAAGACTAGCGTAGACCGGCTTGCGCGCATCTGGATATGGACCAAGTTCGGCTCGATTTTCCGGAAGTTGGGGGATATTTTCCAGTCCCAGGGACTCTAAACTAGTGACTTATTATCTTGGATTGAAGTAAAATGGACACAGGAAAACTTTTTGAACGCTTACTTTTGAGCTTCTGGGCCGAAATATAGCCCCACTTCACTTTACGACTAAAAGAGTAGCCGAGACCGCCTTGCGCGAATTGTGATTTTGACCCCCTTCGGCTCGATTTCCCACAAATTGGGAAATATTTTCCAGTCTCACAGACGTAAACTAACTCCTGATGGCCTAGGTTTGCAGTGAAATGGACACAGCAAAACTGTTTGAACGCTGATTTTCGAGCTTCTGGGAAGAAATATAGCCCCCTTTTTAAGACTAAGAGGGTAGCGGAAACCGTATTTCGCGCATCCTGATTTTGACCAACTTCAGCTCGATTTCCCGGAACTTGGGGGATATTATCGAGTGTCGGGGAATCTAATCTAACTCTTAGTGGCCTTGGTTTGCAGTGAAATGGACACAGCAAAACTTTTTGAACGCTCACTTTGGACATTCTGAGCCAAAATAAAGGCTCACGTTACTTAGAGACTGAAAGAGTAGCCGAGACCGGCTTGCGAGTATCGGGATTTTGACCAAGTTCGGCTCGATTTCCCGGAACTTGGGGATATTTTCCAGTCCCGGCAGCTCTAAACTAATGCCTGATGATCTTGGATTGCAGTGAAATGGACACGGCAAAACTTTTTAAATGCTCACTTTCGAGCTTCTGGGCCGAAATATAGCCCCACTTCACTTTAAGACTGAAGGAGTAGCCTAGACCGGCTTGCGTGCATTGAGATTTTGACCCTCTTCGTCTCGATTTCCGGGAACTTGGGGGATATTTTCAACTTTTTGGGACTCTATACTAACTTTTGATGGCCCTGGTTTAAAGTGAAATGGACACAGCAAAACTTTTGGAACGGTCACTTTTCTGCTTGTGGGCCGAAATATAGCCCCACCTCACTTTAAGAATGAAAGACTAGCCGAGACCTCCTTGCGCGCATCGTGATTTTGGCCAACTTCGGCTCCATTTCCTGGAACTTGGGAGATATTTTCCACTCCCGGACTCTCCAAACTAACTCCTGATGGCCTTAGTTTGAAGCGAAATGGACACAGCAGAACTTTTTCAACGCTCACTTTCGAGCTTCTGGGCCGAAATATATCCCTATTTCACTTTAAGACTGAAAGAGTGACCGAGACCGCCTTGCGCGCATCGTGATTTTGACCAACGGCTCGATTTCTCGGAATTTGGGGTATATTTTCGAGGCCCCGGAACCCTAAACTAACTCCTGATGGCCTTGGTTTGCAGTGAAAGGGGCACAGCAAAACTTTTTGAACGCTCACTCTCGAGCTTGTAATCCGAAATATACCCCCACTTCATTTTATTACTGAGAGAGTACCGAGACCGCCTTGCGCACGTCACGATTTTTAACATTTTTGGCTGGATATCCCGAAACTTGAGGAATATTTTCCAAACCCGGGGACTCTAAACTTATTCCTGATGGCCTTGGTGTGCAGAGAAATGGCCACAGGTAAAACGATCGCACGCTCGGTTTCCAGCTTCTACACCGAGATAGAGCCCCACTTCATTTCAAGACTGAAAGAGTAGCCGAGTGCGCCTTGCGCGCATGGTGATTTTCGGCAACCTAAGCTGGATTTTTAGGAACTTGGGGGACATTTTCCAGTCCCAGGGACTTTAAACTAACTCCTAATGGCCTTAGTTTTCAATGAAATGGAGACAGGTAGAGGGAGCGCACGCTCGGGGTCGATCTTCTAGAGCGAGATATGGCTCTGCGTTATTTTAACTTGAAAGAGTAGCCAGAACCGCCTTACGCGCATTGTGATTTATAGCAGCTTTGGCTTGATTTGCCAAAACTTGGGGGATACTTTCCAGTCCGAAGGACTCTAATCTAACTCCTGATGGGCTTAGTTTTCAGTGAAATGGACACAGGTAAAAGGAGCGCACGCTCGGTTTCGAGCTTCTAGGCCAAAATATAGCCTTGCTTTATTTTAAGTTGAAAGAGTAACCGAGAAGGCCTTACGCGCATCGTGATTTTCAAAAACGTTAGCTTGATTTGCCGGAACTTGGGTGATATTTTCCAGTCCTGGGGACCCTAAACTAACTCTTGATGGCCTTAGTTTTCAGTGAAATGGACAGCGCTAAAAGGAGCGCACGCTCGGTGTCGAAGTTCAAGACCGAACTGTATGCTAATTTATTTTAAGACTGAAAGAGTAGCCGAGACCGCATTACGCGCATCGGGATTTTAAGTAACTATGGGTCGATTTTGCCGAAACTTGGGGGGTATTTTCCAGTCCCGGGGACTCTAAACTAACTTTTGATCGATTTAGTTTTTAGTGAAATAGACACAGGTAAAAGGAGCGCACGCTCGGTGTCGAGCTTCTAGGCCTAAACATAGCCCCACTTCATTTTAAGACTGAAAGAGTAGCCGAGACCGGCTCACGCGCATCGTGATTTTGAGCAACTTTGGCTCGATTTGCCGGAGCTTGGGGGATATTTTCCACTCCTGAGGACTCTATACTAACTCCTAATGGCCTTCGTTGTCAGTAAAATGGACACAGGTAAAAAAGCGCACAATCGGTGTCGACCTTCTAGGCCGAAATATAGGCCCACTTCATTTTAAGACTGAAAGAGTAGGCGAGACTGCCTTACGCGTATGGTAATTTTGGGCCACTTTGGCTCGAGTGACCGGAACTTGGGAGATATTTCCAATCCCGGGGATCCTAAACTAACTCCTGATGGCCTTTTTTGAGTGAAATGGACACAGGTAAAAAAAGCGCGCGCTAGGTGTCGAGCTTCTAGGCCGAAATATACCTTTACTTCATTTTAAGACTGAAAGAGTAGCCGAGACCGCTTTACGCGCATCGTGATTTTGAGCAACTTTGGCTTGATTTGCCGGAATTTGGAGGGTATTTTCCAGTCTCAGGGACTCTAAACTATCTCCTAATGGGCTTAGTTTTCAGTTAAATGGACACAGGTAAGAGGAACGCACGCGCGGTGTCGAGGTTCTAGGCCAAAATATAGCCACGCTTCAGTTTGAGATTGAAGGAGTAGCCGAGACCGCCCTACGCGCATCGCGGGTTCAAGCAACTTTGGCTCGATTTCCCAAAACTTGGGAGATGTTTTCCAGTCCCAGGGACTCTAAACTAACTTCTAATAACCTTAGTTGTTAGTGAAATGGACACAGGCAAAAGAAGCGCACGTTCGGTGTCGAGGTTCTAGGCCGAAATATAGCCCCACTTCATTTTAAGACTAAAAGAGTAGCCGAGACCGCCTTACGCCCATCGTGATTTTGTGTAACTTCAGCTGGATTTGCTGGAACTTGGGGGATATTTTCCAGGCCCGCGGACTTTAAATTAACTCGTGATGGCCTTAGTTTTAAGTGAAATGGACATAGGTAAAAGGAGCGCACGCTCGGTGTCGGGCTTCTAGGCCAAGATATAGCTTCACTTTATTTTAAGACTGAAAGAGAAACCGAGAACGCCTCTACGAGCATGGTGATTTTGAGCAACTTTGCCTCGACTTGTCAGAACTTGGGGGATATTTCTCTGTCCCTGGGACACTAAACTAACTTTTGGTCGCCTTAGTTTTCAGTGAAATTTACACAGGTAAAAGGAGCGCACGATCGGTGTCGAGCTTCTAGGCCGAAATAAAGCCCCACTTCATTTAAGGACTAAAAGAGTAGACGGGACCGCTTTACGCGCATCGTGATTTTGAGCCACTATGGCTCGATTTTCTGGAACTTGGGGAATGTTTTCCACTCCCGGGGGCTCGAAACAAACTCCTGATGGCCTTAGTTTTCAGGGAAATGGACAGAGGTAAAAGGAGCGCACCTTCGGATTCGAACTTCTAGCCCAAAATATATCCCCACTTCATTTAGAGACTAAAAGAGTACCCTAGGCCTCCTTAAGTCCATGGTGATTTTGAGCAAATTTGGCTCGATTTGACGGAACTTGGGGGATGTTTCCCACTCCCGGGGATTCTAAATTATCTCCATATGGCCTTAGTTTTCAGTGGAATGGACACAGGTAAAATGAGCGCACGCTTGGTGTCGGGCTTCTAGGCCAAGATATAGCTTCACTTCATTTTAAGACTGAAAGAGTAGCCGAGACCGCCTTACGGGCATGGTGATTTTGAGCCACTTTGTCTCGATTTGCCGGAACTCGGGCGATACTTTTCAGTCCCACGGACTCTAAACTAACTCATGATGGCCTTCGCTTTCACTGAAATGGCACGGGTAAAAGGAGCGCACGCTCGGTGTCGAGCTTCTAGGCCTAAATATAGCCCCACTTTATTTTAAGACTGAAAGAGTAGCCGAGACCGCCCTACGCGCATCGTGATTTTGAGCAACTTTGCCTGGACTTGCCAGAACTTGGGGGATATTTTTCTGTCCCTGGGACACTAAACTAACTCCTGATCGCCTTAGTTTTCAGTGAAAGTGACACAGGTAAAAGGATTGCACGCTCGGTGTCGAGCTTCTAGGCCGAAATAAAGCCCCACTTCATTTAAGGACTGAAAAAGGAGACGGGACCGCTCCGCGCATGGTGATTTTGAGCCACTATGGCTCGATTTGCCGGAACTTGGGGAATGTTTTCCACTCCCAGGGACTCGAAACAAACTCCTGATGGCCTTAGTTTTCAGTGAAATGGACACAGGTAAAAGGAGCGCACGCTCGGTGTCGAGCTTCTAGGCCGAAATATAGCCCCACTTAATTTTAAGACTGAAAGAGTAGCCGAGAGCGCCTTACGTGCACCATGATTTTGAGCAACTTTGGTTCCATTTGCCGGATCTTGGGGAATATTTCCCACTCTCAGGGACTCTAAACTAACTCCTGAGGGCCTTAGTTTTCAATGAATTAGACACAGGTAAAAGAAGCACGCGCTCGGTGTCGAGCTTCCAGGCCGAAATATAGCCCCACTTCACTTTAAGACTGAGAGAGTAGGCGAAACCGCCTTGCGCGCATCGTGATTTTGATCCACTTGGGCTCGATATCCTGGAACTTGGGGTATTATTTCCAGTCCCGGAGACTCTAAACTAACTCCTGAAGGCCTTGGTTTGCAGTGAAATAGACAGCAAAAGTTTTTGAACGTTCACTTTCGAGTTTCTTGGCCGAAACATGGCCCCACTTCACGTTAAGACTGAAAAAGTAAGCGAGACGGTCTTGCGCAAATAGTGATTTTGAGCAACTTTGGCTGGATTTCCCGGAACTTGGGGGATATTTTCCAGGGCCGGGTATTCTAAACTAACTCGTGATGGCCGTGGTTTCCAGAGAAATGGATACAGGTGAAACGATCGCACGTTCGGTTTCCAGCTTGTAGGCCGAAATATAGCCCGGCTTAATTTTAAGACTGAAAGAGTAGCCGAGACCACCTTGCGCGCATCTTGATTTTCAGCAACTTTGGTTGGATTTCTTGGAACTTGGGGGATATTTTTCAGGTCCGGGGACTCTAAAATAACTCCTGATGCCCTTGGTTTGCAGAGAAATGGACACACGTAAAGCGATCGCACACTCGATTTCCAGCTTCTTGGCCGAAATATAGCCCCACTTCATTTTAAGACTTAAAGAGTAGCCGAGACCGCCTTGCGCCCATCGTGATTTTCACAAACTTCGGCTCGATTTCACGGAACTGGAGGATTTTTACCAATCCCGGGGATTTTATGCTAACTCCTGATGGCCTTTATTTGCAGTAAAATGCACAAAGCAAAACTTTTTGAACGCTCACTTTGGAGCTTCTGGGTCGAAATATAACCCCACCTTACCTTAAAACTGATAGCGTAGCCGAGACCGCCTTACGCGCATCGTGCTTTTGACCAACTTTTGCTTGATTCCCCAGAACTTGGGGCATATTTTCCATTCCCGGGGACTCTAAACTAATTCCTGATGGCCTTGGCTTGCAGTGAAATGGAGACAGCAAAACTTCTTGAACATTCACTTTCGAGCCTCCGGGCCGTAATATAGCTCTACTTCATTTTAAGACCGAAAGAGTAGCCGAGACCGTTTTACGCGCATCGTGATTTTGACCAACTTCGGCTTGATTTCCAAGAACTTGGGGATATTTTCCAGTCCCGGGGACTCTAAACTAACTCCTGATGGCCTTGGTTTTCAGTGAAATGGGCACAGCAAAAGTTTTTGAACGCTCACTTTCGAGCTTCTGGGCCGAAATAGAGCGCCACTTCACATTAAGACCAAAAGAGTAGCCGAGACCGCCTTACGCGCATCGTGATTTTGACCAAGTTGGGCTCGATTTCCCTGAACTTGGGGAAATTTTCAACTCCCGGGGACTCTAAACTATCTCCTGATAGCCTTGGCTTGCAGTGAAATGTACACAGCAAAACATTTTGAACACTCACTTTCGAGCCTGTGGGCCGAAATATAGATTCATTTCACTTTAAGACTGAATGAGTAGGCGAAACCGTCTCGAATGCATCGTGATTTTGACCAGCTTTGGCTTGATTTCCCGGAACTTGCGGAATATTTTCAAATGCCGGGGACTTTAAACTAACTCCTAATGGCATTGGTTTGCAGTAAAATGGACACAGGAAAACTTTTTGAACGCTCCCTTTTGAGCTTCTGGGCCGAAATAGAACCCCACTTCACTTTACACTAAAAGAGTAGCCGAGACGGCCTTACGCGCATCGTGATTTTGAGACACTTCGCATCGATTTCCCGCAACTTGGGGGATATTTTCCAGTCCCGGGGACTCTACACTAATTCCTAATGGCCTTGGTTTGCAGTGAAATGGACAGAGCAAAGCTTTTTGAACACTTACTTTCGAGCTTCTGGGCCGAAATATTGCCCCACTTCACTTTAAGGCTGAAAGAGTAGCCGAGACCGCCTTACGCGCATCGTGATTTTGACCAAGTTCAGCTCGATTTCCCGCAACTGGGGGGATATTTTACAGTCCCGGGGACTGTAAACTAACTCCTGACGGCCTTAGTTTGCAGAGAAATGGACACAATAAAACTTTTCGAACGTTTACTTTCGAGCTTCTGGGACGAAATATAGCTCCACTTCACTTTAAGACTGAAAGAGTAGCCAAAACCTCCTTGGCCGCATCGTGATTTTGACCTTCTTCGGCTCGATTTCCTGGATCTTGGGGGATAATTTTCAGTTCTTGGGACCCTAAACTAAGTCCTGACGGCCTTGGTTTGCAGTGAAATGGACAATGCAAAACTGTTTAAACACTCACTTTCGAGCTTTTAAGCCGAAATATAGCCCACCTGCATTTGAAGACTGAAAGAGTAGCCGAGACCGCCTTACGCACATCGTGATTTTGATTAACTTCGGCTTGATTTGTCGGAACTTGGGGGATATTTTCCAGTCCCGGGGACTCTAAACTAACTCCTGATGGTCTTGGTTTGCAGTGAAAGGGACATAGCAAAACTGTTTGAACGCTCACTTTCGAGGTTCCGGGCCGAAATATAGCCCAACTTCACTTGAAGACTGAGAGAGTAGCCGAGAACGCGTTAGTCGCAACATGATTTTCACCAACTTGGGCTCCATTTCGCGCAACTTGGGAGATATTTTCCAGTCCCAGGCATTCTAAACTAACTCCTGATGGCCTTGGTTTGCAGTGAAATGGAGACAGCAAAATTTTTCGTACGCTCACTTTCCAGCTTCTGGGCCAAAATATAGCTCCACTTCACTTTAAGACTGAAAGAGTAGCCGAGACCGCTTAAGCGCATCGAGATTTTCACCAACTTGGGCTCCATTTCGCGGAACTTGGGGGATATTTTCCAGTTCCGGGGACTCTAAAGGAACTCCTAATCGCCTTGGTATGCAGTGAAATGGACACAGCAAATCTTATTTAACGCTCACTTTCCAGCTTCTCGGTCGAAATACAGCCCCACTTAACTTTAAGACTCATAGAGTGGCCGAAACCGCCTTGCGCAAATCGTGATTTTGACCAACTCCGGCGCGATTTACTGGAACTTGGCGAATATTTTGCAGTCCTGGGGACTCTAAACTAAATCCTGATAGTCTTGGTTTGCAGTAAAATGAACACAGAAAACTTTTTGAACGCTCACTTTAGAGCTTCTGGGCCGAAATATAGCCCCACTTCACCTTAAGACTTATAGAATAGCTGAGACATCCTTGGGCGCATCGTGATTTTGACCAGCTTCGACTCGATTTCCCGGAAATTGGAGGATATTTTCCAATATCGGGAACTCTAAAATAACTCCTGGTGGTCTTGGTTTGCAGTGAAATAAACACAGCAAAGCTTTTTGAACCCTCACTTTGGAACTTCTGGGTCGAATTATACCCCCACTTCACTTTAAGACTAAAAGAGTAGCCGAGACCGCCTTGCGCGCATCGTGATTTTGACCAAATTCAACTTTATTTCCCGGAACTTGGGGGATATTTTCCAGTGCCGGGGACTCTAAACTAACGCCTGGTGGCCTTGGTTTGCAGTATAATACACACAGGAAAACTTTTTGAACCCCGACTTTCGAGCTTCTGGCCCGAAGTAGAGCCCCACTTCACTTTAAGACTAAAAGAGTAGCCGACACCGCCTTACGCGCATCGTGATTTTGACCAACTTCGGCTCGATTTCCCGGAACGTGGGGGATATTTTGCAGTCCCGGGGACCCTAAACTAACTGCAGATGGCCTTGATTTGCAGTGAAATGGACAAAGGATGGACAAAGTTTTTGAACGCTCACTTTAAAGGTTCCGGGCCGAAAAGTAGCCCCACTTTACTTTAAGACTGAAGGAGTACCCGACACCGCCTTACGCATATGGTGATTTTGACCAACTTCATCTCGATTTTCCGGAACTTGGGGGATGTTTTCCATTCCCTGGGACTCTAAACTAACTCCTGATGGCCTGGCTTTGCAGTGAAATGGACGCAGGAAAACTCTTTGAACGCTCGCTTCCGAGCTTCTGGGCCGAAATATAGCCCCACTTTACTTTAAGACTGAAAGAGTAGCCGAGACCGCCTTACGCGGATGGTGATTTTGACCAACTTCGGCTCGATTTCCTGGAACTTGGAGGATATTTTCCAGTCCCGAAGACTCTAAAGTAACTCCTGATGGCCTTGGTTTGCAGTGAAATGGATACAGCAAAACTTTTTGAAGGCTCAGTTTTGAGCTGCTGGGCCGAAATATAACCCCACTTTACTTTAAGATTGAAAGAGTAGCCGAGACCACCTTACGCGCATCGTGATTTTGACCAACTTGGGCTCGATTTCCCGGACTTAAAGGGATATTTTCCAGTCCCGGGGACTCTAAACTAACTCCTGACGGCCTTGGTTTGCAGTTGAATTGCCACAGCAAAAGATTTTGAACGCTCACTTTCGAGCTTCTGGGCCGAAATATAGCCCTACTTATTTTTAAGACTGAAAGAGTAGCCGAGAGTGCACTACGCGCATCGTGATTTTGATCGACTTTGGCTCGATTTCCAGGAACTTGGAGAATATTTTCCAGTGCTGAGGACTCTAAACTAACTCCTGATGGCCTTGGTTTGAGGGGAAATGGGCACAGGAAAACTTTTTGACCGTTCACGTTCGCGCTTCTGGCCCGAAATATAGCCCAACTTCACTTTCAGACTGACAGAGTAGCCGAGACCGCCTTACGCGCATCGTAGTTTTGTCGAACTTCGACTCGATTTCCCGGGATTTGGGGGATATTTTCCAGTCCCGGAAACTATAAACTAACTCCTGATGGTCTTGGTTTTCAGTGAAATGGACACAGGTAAAAGGAGCGCACTCTCGGTGTCCAGGTTCTAGGCCGAAATATAGCTCCACTTTATTTTAAGACTGAAAGTGTAGACGAAACCGCCTTACGCGGATCGTAATTTTTAGCCGCTATGGCTCGATCTGCTAAAAGTTGGGGGATATTTTCCAGTCCTGAGGACTCTAAGCTAACTCCTGATGGCCTTAGTTTTCAGTGAAATGGACACAGGTAAAAGGAGCGCACGCTCGGTGTCGAGCTTCTAGGCCGAAATGAAGGCCCACTTAATTTTAAGACTGAAAGAGTAAACGAAACTGCCGTACGCTTATTGTAATTTTAAGAAACTATGGCTCAATTTGCCGATCCTTGGAGGATAGTTTTCAGTCCCGAGGACTCTAAAGTATCTCTTGATGGACTTAGTTTTTAGTGAAATGGACACAGGTAAAAGGAGCGTACGCTCGGTGTCGAAGTTGTACGCCGAAATATAGCTCCATTTCATTTTAAGACTGAAAGAGTAGCCAAGACCGCCTTAAGCGCATCGTGATTTTGAGCATCTTTGGCTCGATCTGCCGGAATTCGAGGAATATTTTCCAGTCCCGAGGTCTCTATACTAACTCCTGATGAACTTAGTTTTAAGTGATATGGACACAGGTAAAAGGAGCGCAAGCTCGGTGTCGAGCTTCTCGGCCAAAATATAGCCCCACTTCATTTTAAGACTGAAAGAGTAGCCGAGACCGCCTTACGCGCATCGTTATTTTAAGAAGCTTTGGCTCGATCTGCCAGAACTTGGGAAATATTTTCCAGTCCCAGGGACTTCAAACTATCTCCTGATGGTCTAAGATGTCAATGAAATGGACACAGGTAAAATTAGCGCACGTCCGGTCTCGAGCTTCTACGTCGAAATATAGCCCCCCTTCAATTTAAGACTAAAAGAGTAGCCGAGACGGCCTTACGCGCGTCGTGCGTTACGCGCATCGTGATTTTGATCAACTTTGGCTCGATTTCCTGGAACTTGGAGAATATTTTCCAGTCCTGGGGACTCTAAACTAACTCGTGATGGCCTTGGTTTGCAAAGAAATGGGCACAGGAAAACTTTTTGAACGCGCACTTTCGAGCTACTGGGCCGAAATATAGCCCTACTTCACTTTAAGATTGAAAGAGTAGCCGAGACCGCCTTACGCGCATCGTGAGTTTGAGCAACTTTGGCTCGATCTGGCGGAACTTGGGAAATATCTTACAGTCCCGGGGACTCTAAACTAACTCCTGATGGTCTAAGATGTAAGTGAAATAGACACACAAAGCTTTTTGAACGCTTAGTTTCGAGCTTCTGGGGCGAAATATAAGTCCACTTCACCTCAAGATTAAAGGAGTAGCCAAGACGGCTTTACGCGGATCGTGATTTTGACCAACTTCGGCTCGATTTCCCGGCACTTGGGGGATATTTTCCGGTCCAGTGGACTCTAAACTAACTCCTGATGAATTTGGTTTGAAGTGAAATTGAGAGAGAAAAACTTTTTGAACGGTCAGTTTCGAGCTTCTGGGCTGAAATATAGCCCCACTTTACTTAAGACTGAAAGACTAGCCGAGACCACCTTACGCGGATCGTGATTTTGACCAACTTCGGCTCGATTTCCCGGGACTTTGAGGATATTTTCCAGTCCAAGGGACTGTAAACTAAGTCCTGATGGCCTTGTTTTGCATTGAAATGGACAGAGCAAAACTTTTTGAACGGTCACTTTCGAGCTTCTGGGCCGAAATATAGCCCCACTTCACTTTAAGACTGAAAGAGTAGCCGAGACCGCCTTACGCGCATCGTGATTTTGACCAACTTCGGCTCGATTTGCCGGAACTTGGGCAATATTTTCCAGTCCCAGGAACTCTAAACTAAATCTTGATGGCCTTGGTTTGCAGTGAAATGGACACAGCAAAACTTTTTGAACGCTCACGCTCGAGCTTCTGGGCCGAAATATAGCTCCAATTTACTTTAAGACTGAAAGAGTAGCCGAGACCGCCTTACGCGGATCGTGATTTTGAGAAACGTCGTGTGAATTTCCCGGAACTTGGGGGATATTTTCCAGTCCCTTGGACGCTAAATGAAGTCCTGATGGCCTTGGTTTGCAGTAAAATGAACACAGCAAAACTGGTTGAACGGTGACTTTCGAGCTTCTGGGCCGAAATATAGCCCCAATTTACTTTAAGACTGAAAGAGTAGCCGAGACCGCCTTACGCGGATCGTGATTTTGAGAAACGTCGGGTGAATTTCCCGGAACTTGGGAGATATTTTCCAGTCCCTTGGACGCTAAACGAAGTCCTGATGGCCTTGGTTTGCAGTAAAATGAACACAGAAAAACTTGTTGAACGCTGACTTTCGAGCTTCTGGGCCGAAATATAGCCCTACTTTACTTTAAGTCTGAAAGAGTAGCCGACACCGCGTTACGCGAATCGTGACTTTGACTAACTTCGGCTCGATTTACCGGAAGTTGGGGGATATTTTGTATTCCCGGGGACTCTAAACTAACTCCTGACTACCTTCGTTTGCAGTAAAATGGACACAGCGAAACTTGTTGAACGCTGACTTTCGAGCTTCTGGGCCGAAATATAGCCCTACTTTACTTTAAGACTGAAAGAGTAGCCGACATCGCGTTACACGAATCGTGACTTTGACTAACTTCGGCTCGATTTACCGGAAGTTGGGGGATATTTTGTATTCCCGGGGACTCTAAACTAACTCCAAACTGCCTTGTTTTGCAGTGAAATGGACACAGGAAAGCTTTTTAAACCCTCACTTTGGAGCTCTGGGCCGAAATATAGCCCTACGTCACTTTAAGACTGAAAGAGTAGCCGAGACCGCCTTACGCGCATTGTAATTGTGACAAACTTCGGCTAGATTTCGCGGAACTTGGGAGATATTTTTCAGTCCCGGGGACTCTAAACTAATTATTGATGGCCTTGGTTTGTAGTGAAATAGACACAGCAAAACTTTTTTAATGCTCACTTTTGAGCTTACAGGCCGAAATATAGCCCAACTTCACTTTAAGACTGAAAGAGTAGCCGAGACCGCCTTACGCGCATCGTAATTTTGACTAACTTCGACTCGATTTACCGGAAGTTGGGGGATATTTTCTAGTCCCGGGGACTCTAAATTAACTCCTGATGGCCTTCGTTTGCAGTGAAATGGACACAGCAAAGGTTTTTGAATGCTCACTTTCGAGCTTCTGGGACGAAATATAGCCCATCTTCATATTAAGACTGAAAGAGTAGCCGAGACCGCCTTAGGCGTATCGTAATTTTGTCCAACTTCGGCTCGATTTCCCGGGACTTGGGAGATATTTTCAAGTCCCAGAAACTCGAAACTAACTTCTGATCGTCTTGGTTTTCAGTGAAATGGACACAGGTAAAAGGAGCGCACAATTGGTGTCCAAGTTCTAGCCCGAAATAAAGCCCCACTTTATTTTAAGACTGAAAGTGTAGACGAAACCGCGTTACGCGGATCGTAATTTTTAGCCGGTATGGCTCGATCTGCCAAAACTTGGGGGATATTTGCCAGTCCCGGGGACACTAAGCTAACTCCTGATGGCCTTAGTTTTCAGTGAAATGAACACAGGTAAAAGGAGCGCACGCTCTGTGTCGAGCTTCTAGGCCGAAATGTAGCCCCACTTCATTTTAAGACTGAAAGAGTAAAAGAAACTGCCGTAGGCTTGTCGTAATTTTAAGAAAGTATGGCTCAATTTGACGAAACTAAGAGGATAGTTTTCAGTCTCGAGGACTCTAAACTATCTCTTGATGGACTTAGTTTTAAGTGAAATGGACACAGGTAAAAGGAGCGCAAGCTCGGTGTCGAGCTTGTAGGCCGAAACATAGCCCCACTTCACTTTAAGACTTAAAGAGTAGCCGAGACCGCCTTACGCGCATCGTGATTTTGACCATCTTCGGCTTGATTTCGCGGGACTTGGGGGATATTTTCTAGTCCCGGGGACTCTAAACTAAGTCCGGATGGCCTTGTTTTGCAGTGAAATTGAAACAGCCAAACTTTTTGAAAGCAAAGTTTCGAGCTTCTAGGCCGAAATATAGCCCCACTTCACTTGAAGAGTGAAAGATGAGTCGAGTCCGCCTTACGCGCATGGTGATTTTGACCAACTTCGGTTCGATTTGTCGGAAATTAGGGAATATTTTCCAGTTCTGTGGACTCTAAACTTATTCCTGATGGCCTTGGTTTGCAGTGAAATGGACACAGCAAAACTTTTGGAACGCTTATCTTCGAGCTTCTGGCCTAAAATATAGTCCAACTTCACTTTAAGACTGAAAGAATAGCTGAGATCGCCTTGCGCGAATCGTGATTTTGACCAACTTCGGCTCGATTTCCCGGAACTCGGGGGATATTTTCCAGTCCCGGAGACTCTAAACTAACTCCTGATCGTCTTGGTTTGCATTGAAATGGACACAGCGAAAATTTTTGAACGCTCACTTTCGAGCTTCTGGCCCGAAATATAGCCCACTTTACTTTAAGACTGAAAGAGTAGCCGAAACCGTCTTGCGCGAATCGTGATTTTGACCAACTTCGGGTCGATTTCCCGGAATTAGCGGATATATTCGAGTCTCGCGAGCTCTAAATTAACTCCTTATGGCCTTGGTTTTCGGAGAAATGGACATAGCAGAACTTTTTTAACACTCACCTTCTAGCTTGTGGGCTTAAATAGAAGCCCACTTCACTTTAACCCTGAAATAGTAGCCGAGACCGCCTTACGCGCATCGTGATTTTGACAAGGTTCAGTTCGATTTTCCGGAACTCGGGGGATATTTTCCAGTCCGGGGGACTCTAAACTAACTCCTGATGGCCTTGGTTTGCAGTGAAATGCACAGAGCATAACTTTTTTTAACGATCACTTTGCAGCTTCTGGGCCGAAATATAGCCCCACTTCACTTTAAGACTGAAAGAGTAGCGGAGACCGCCTTACAGGCATCGTGATTTTGACTACCTTCAGCTCAATTTCCCGGAACTTGGGGGATATTTTCCAGTCCGGGGGACTCTAAACTAACTCCTGATGGCCTTGGTTTGCAGTGAAATGCACAGAGCATAACTTTTTTAACGATCACTTTGCAGCTTCTGGGCCGAAATATAGCCCCACTTCACTTTAAGACTGAAAGAGTAGCGGAGATCGCGTTACAGGCATTGTGATTTTGACCAACTTCAGCTCGATTTCCCGGAACTTGGCGGATATTTTCCAGTCCGGGGGACTTTAAACTAACTCCTGATGGCCTTTGTTTGCAGTTAAATGCACAAAGCGTAACTTTTTAAACGGTCACTTTCGAGCTTCTGGGCCGAAATATAGCCCCACTTCACTTTAAGACTGAAACAATAGCCGAGATCGCGTTTCGCGCATCGTGATTTTGACCAACTTCGGATCGATATCCCGGAACTTGGGGGATATTTTCCAGTCTCGGGAACTCTAAACTAACTCCTGATCGCCTTGCTTTGCGTTGAAACTCACAGAGCAAAACGTTGTGAAGACTCACATTCGAGCTTCTGGGCCGAAATATAGCCCCACTTCTTTTTAAGAGTAAGAGTAGCCGAGTCTGTCTTACGCAAATCGTGATTTTGACTAACTTCGGCTCGATTTCCCGGAACCTGGGGGATATATTCCAGTCCCGGGAACACTAAACTAACTCCTGATGGCCTTGGTTTCCAGTGAAATTGACACAGGAAATTTTTTTGAACCCTTACTTTGGAGCTTCTGGGCCGAAATAGAGCCCCACTTTATTTTAACACTAAAAGAGTGTTTACGCGCTTATTTATTTTGCCAAACTTTGTCTCGATTTTTCGGTACTTACGGGATATTTTCCAGTCCCTGGTACTCTAAACTAACTCTTGATGGCTTTGGTTGGAAGTGAAATTGACACAGGAAAACTTTTTGAACGCTCACTTTCGAGCTTCTGGGGCGAATTATAGCCCCACTTCACTTTAGGACTGAAAGATTAGCCAAGACCGCCTTACGCCCTGGTGATTTTGACAAAACTTCTGCTAAATTTCCCGGAATTTGGGGGATATTTTCCACTCCCTGGGTCTCTAAACTAACTCCTGATGGCCTTGGTTTGCAGTGAAATTGACGCAGCAAAACTTTTTAAACACTCAGTTTCGAGCTTCTGGGCCGAAATATTGCCCCACTTCACTTTAAGACTGAAAGAGTAGCCGAGACCGCCGTACGCGCGTCGTGATTTTGACCAACTTTGGCTAAATTTCCCAGAACTTGGGGGATATTTTCCATACCCGGGGACTCTAAACTGGCCTCGACGTCCTTGGTCTGCAGTAAAATGGACACAGCAAAACTTTTTGAACGCTCACTTTCGAGCTTCTGGGCCGAAATATAGCTCCACTTTACTTTAAGATTGAAAGAGTAGCCGAGACCGGCTTACGCGGATCGTAAGTTTGACCAACTTCGGCTCGATTTCCCGGAACTTGGGGGATATTTTACAGTGCCGCGGACTCTAAAGTAACTCCTGATGGCCTTGCTCTGGAGTGAAATGGACACAGCAAAACTTTCTGAACGTTCACTTTCAAGCTTCTGGGTGGAAATATTGCCCCAGTTCACTTTAAGAATGAAAGAGTAGCCGAGACCGCCTTACGCTTATCGTGATTGTGACCAACTTTGGCTCTATTTCCCTGGAAATGGGGGATATTTTCCGGTACCGGGGACTCTAAAGTAACTCCTGATTGCCTTGGTTTGCATTGAAATGGAGAGAGCAAAACTTTTTGAACGCTCCCCTTCGAGCTTCTGAGCCGAAATATAGCCCCACTTCACTTTAAGACTGAAAGAGTAGCCGAGACCGTCTTACGCGCATCGTGGTTTTGACCAACTTTGGCTAAATTTCCCAGAACTTGGGGGATATTTTCCATACCCGGGGACTCTAAACTGGCCTCGACGTCCTTGGTCTGCAGTAAAATGGACACAGCAAAACTTTTTGAACGCTCACTTTCGAGCTTCTGGGCCGAAATATAGCTCCACTTTACTTTAAGATTGAAAGAGTAGCCGAGACCGGCTTACGCGGATCGTAAGTTTGACCAACTTCGGCTCGATTTCCCGGAACTTGGGGGATATTTTACAGTGCCGCGGACTCTAAAGTAACTCCTGATGGCCTTGCTCTGGAGTGAAATGGACACAGCAAAACTTTCTGAACGTTCACTTTCAAGCTTCTGGGTGGAAATATTGCCCCAGTTCACTTTAAGAATGAAAGAGTAGCCGAGACCGCCTTACGCTTATCGTGATTGTGACCAACTTTGGCTCTATTTCCCTGGAAATGGGGGATATTTTCCGGTACCGGGGACTCTAAAGTAACTCCTGATTGCCTTGGTTTGCATTGAAATGGAGAGAGCAAAACTTTTTGAACGCTCCCCTTCGAGCTTCTGAGCCGAAATATAGCCCCACTTCACTTTAAGACTGAAAGAGTAGCCGAGACCGTCTTACGCGCATCGTGGTTTTGACCAACTTCGGCTAGATTTCCCGAAATTTCGGGGATATATTCCAGTCCCAAGGACTCTAAAGTAATTCCTGATGGCCTTGGTTTGCAGTGAAATGGACACAGCCAATTTTTTTGAACGTATACTTTCGAAATTCTGGGGAGAAATATAGTCCCACTTCACTTTAAAACTGAAAGAGTAGCCCAGACCGCCTTAGGCGCATCGTGATTTTGACCAACTTCGGCTCGAGTTTCCGGAACTTAAGGGATATTTTTCAGTCCCGTGGACTCTAAACTAACTCACGATGGCCTTGGTTTTCAGTTAAATTGAGAGAGCAAAACTCTTTGAACGCTCACTTTCGAGCTTCTGGACCGAAATATAGCCCTACTTCACTTTAAGACTGAAAGAGTAGCCGAGACCGCCTTACGCGCATCGTGATTTTGACCAACTTCGTGTCGATTTCGCGGAACTTGGGGGATATTTTCCAGTTCCGGGGACTCTAAACTACCTCCTGATGGCTTTGGTTTGCAGTGAAATGGACAATGGATAACTTTTTGAACGCTCACTTTCGAGCTTCTGGGCCGAAGCATAGCCCTACTTCACTTTAAGACTGAAAGAGTAGCTGAGATTGCCTTACGCATCGTGATTTTGGGTTACTTCGGCTCGATTTCCCGGAACTTGGGAAATAATTCCCAGTGCCGGGCACTCTAAACTAATTCCTGATGGCCTTGGTTTTCAGTGAAATGGACACAGCCAAACTTTTTGAACGTTCACTTTCGAGCTTCTGGGCCGAAATATAGCCCCACTTCACTTTAAGACTGAAAGAGTAGCCCAGACCGCCTTACGCGCATGGTAATTTTGTCGAACTTCGGCTTGATTTCTCGGGGTTTGGGGGATATTTTCCAGTCCCGGAAGCTCTAAACTTCTAGAACCGAAATATGGCTCCACTTCATTTTGAGAGTGAAAGAGTAGCCGAGACCGCCTTACGCGCATCGTGATTTTGAGCATCTTTGGCTCGATTTGCCGGAATTCGGGGAATATTTTCCAGTCCCGAGGACTCTATGCTAACTCATGATGAACTTAGTTTTCAGTGATATGTACACAGGCAAAAGGAGCGCACGCTCGGTGTCGAGCTTGTCGACCGAAATATAGCCCCACTTCATTTTAAGACTGAATGAGTAGCCGAGACCGCCTTACGCGCATCGTGATTTTGAGCAACTTTGGCTCGATCTGCCAGAATTTGGGAAATATTTTCCAGTCCCAAGGACTCTAAACTAACACCTGATCGCCTAAGATGTCAGTGAAATGGACACAGGTAAAATTAGCGCACGCCCGGTCTCGAGCTTGTAGGTCGAAATATAGCCCCCCTTAATTTTAAGACTGAAAGAGTAGCCGAGACCGCCTTACGCGCATCGTGATTTTGGGCCACTTTTGCTCGATTTCCCGGAAGTTGGCGAATAATTTAAAGTCCCGGGGACGCTAAACTAACTCCCGATGACCTTGGTTTCCAATTTAATGAACACAGCAAAACATTCTGAACGCTCACCTTCGAGCTTCAGGGCCGAAATATAGCCCTACTTAAATTTAAGACTGAAAGAATAGCCGAGAGCCCGTTACGCGCATCGTGATTTTGATCAACTTCGGCGCGATTTCCTGGAACTTGGAGAATATTTTCCAGTCCCGGGGACTCTAAACTAACTCCTGACGGCCTTGGTTTCCAGTGAAAGGGACAGAGCAAAACTTTTTGAACGCGCACTTTCGAGCTTCTTGGCCGAACTATAGCCCAACTTCACTTTAAGACTGAAAGACTAACCGAGAGCGCCTTACGCGCATCGTGACTTTGACCAACTTCGGCTCGATCTGGCGGAACTTGGGAAATATTTTCTAGTCCCAAGGGCTCTAAAATAACTCCTGATGGCCTTGCTTTGCAGTGAAATGGACACAGCAAAACTTTTCGAATGCGCACTTTCGAGCCTCTGGGCCGAAATATAGCGCAACTTCACTTTAGGACTGAAAGAGTAGCCAGGACCGCCTTGCGCGCATCGTGATTTTGACCAACTTGGGCTCGATTTCCCGGAGCTGGGGGGATATTTTCTACTTCCGCGTACTCTAAACTAACGCCTGATGGCCTTGGTTTGCAGTGAAATGGACACAGCAAAGCTTTTTGAACGCTCAATTTCGAGCTTGTGGGCCGAAATACAGCCACACTTGACTTTAAGACTGAAACAGTAGCCGAGACCGCTTTACGCGCATCGTGATTTTGATCAACTTCTGCTCGATTTCCCGGAACTTGGGGAATATTGTCCAGTCCCGGGGAATCTAAACTAACTCCTGATGGCCATGGTTTGATGTGAAATTTACACAGAACAAGTTTTTGAACGCACACTTTGGAGGTTCTGGACCGAAATAGAGCCCCACTTCACTTGAAGACTGAAAGAGTAGCTGAGACCGACTTACGCGGATCCTGATTTTGAGCAACTTCGGCTCGATTTGCCGGAACTTAGGGGATATATTCCAGTTCTGAGGACTCTAAACTAATTCCTGATGGCCTTGGTTTGCAGTAAAATGGACACAGCAAAACTTTTTGAACGCTATATTTCGAGCTTCTGGGCCAAAATATAGCCCCACTTTACTTTAACCCTAAAATGGTAGCCGAGACCGCCTTACGCGCATCGTGATTTTGAAAAACTTTGGGTTGATTTCCTGGAACTTGGGGGATATTTTCCAGTCCCGGGGACTCTAAACTAACTCGTGCTTGTCTTGGTTTGGAGTGAAATGGAAAAAGCAAAACTTTTTGAACGCTGACTTTCCAGCTTCTGGGCCCAAAAGTTTAGCCCTACTTCATTTTAAGATTGAAAGAGTAGCCGAGGCCGCCTTACGCGCATCGTAATTTTGACTAACTTAACTTGGATTTTCGGAAACTTGGGGGATATTTTCCAGTCCCGCGGACTCTAAAGTAACTCCCGATGGCCTTGCTTTGGAGTGAAATGGACACAGCAAAACTTTTTGAACGCTCACTTTCAAGCTTCTGGGCGGAAATATTGCCCCAGTTCACTTTAAGAATGAAAGAGTAGCCGAGACCGCCTTACGCTTATCGTGATTGTGACCAACTTTGGCTCGGTTTCCCGGGAAATGGGGAATATTTTCCGGTACCGGGGACTCTAAAGTAACTCATGATTGCCTTGGTTTGCATTGAAATGGAGAGAGCAAAACTTTTTGAACGCTCCCCTTCGAGGTTTTGAGCCGAAATACAGCCCCACTTCAGTTTAAGACTGAAAGAGTAGCCGAGACCGTCTTACGCGCATCGTGGTTTTGACCAACTTCGGCTCGATTTCCCGAAACTTCGGGGATATATTCCAGTCCCAAGGACTCTAAAGTATTTCCTGATGGCCTTGGTTTTCAGTGAAATGGACACAGCAAATTTTTTTGAACGCTTACTTTCGAAATTCTGGGCCGAAATATAGCCCCACTTCACTTTAAGACTGAAATAGCAGCCGAGACCGCCTTAGACGCATCGTCATTTTGACCAACTTCGGCTTGAGTTGCCAAACTTTAAGGGATATTTTCCAGTCCCGTGGACTCTAAAGTAACTCATGATGGCCTTGGTTTTCAGTTAAATTGAGAGAGCAAAACTTTTTGAACGCTCACTTTCGAGCTTCTGGGCCGAAATATACAGCCACGTCACTTTAAGACTAAAAGAGTAGCCGAGACTGCTTTACGCGTATCGTGATTTTGACAAACTTCGGCTCGATTTCCCGGGACTTGGGGGATATTTTGATGTCCCGGACACTGTAAACAATCTGCTGATGTGGCTTGCTTTGCGGTGAAATGGACACAGCAAATTTTTTTGAACGGTTACTTTCGAAATTCTGGGCCGAAATATAGCCCCAGTTGACTTTAAGACTGAAAGAGTAGCCGAGACCGCCTTAGACGCATCGTGATTTTGACCAACTTCGGCTTGAGTTGCCAGAACTTAAGGGATATTTTCCAGTCCCGTGTACTCTAAAGTAACTCATGATGGCCTTGGTTTTCAGTTAAATTGAGAGAGCAAAACTTTTTGAACGCTCACTTTCGAGCTTCTGGGACGAAATATACAGCCACGTCACTTTAAGACTAAAAGAGTAGCCGAGACTGCTTTACGCGCATCGTGATTTTGACAAACTGCGGCTCGATTTCCCCGGACATGGGGGATATTTTGATGTCCCGGACACTGTAAACAATCTGCTGATGTGGCCTGGTTTGCGGTGAAATGGACACAGCAAAACTTTTTGAACTTTGACTTTCTAGCTTCTGGGCCGAAATATAGCCCCAGTTCACTTTAAGAATGAAAGAGTAGGCGAGACCGCCTTACGCGCATCGTGATTTTGACAAAATTGGGCTCGATTTGCCCGAACTTGGGCGATATTTTCCAGTCCCGAGGAGTCTAAACAAACTCCTGATGGCCTTGGTTTGCAGTGAAATGAACACAGCAAAACTTTTTGAACTTTCACTTTCTAGCTTCTTGGCCGAAATATTGCCCCAGTTCACTTTAAGAATGAAAGAGTAGCCCAGTCCGCCTTACGCGCATCGTGATTTTGACAAAATTCGGCTCGATTTGTCCGAACTTGGGCGATATTTTCCAGTCCCGGAGACTCTAAACTAACTCCTGAATGCCTTGGTTTCCAGTGAAATGGACACAGGAACACTTTTTGAACGCGCACTTTCGAGCTTGCTGGCCGAAATATAGCCCTACTTCTTTTTAAGACTGAAAGAGTAGGCGGGAGCGCTATACGCGCATTGTGATTTTGAGGATCTTCGGCTCGATCTGGCGAAACGTGGGAGATATTTTCCAGTCCCAAAGTCTCTAAACTCACTCCTGATTGTGTAAGATGTGAGTGAAAGAGAGACAAAAATTTTTGAACCCTTACTTTCGAGCTTCTGGAGTTAAATCTAAGCCCACCTTACCTTAAGACTGAAAGAGTAGCCGAGACACCCTTAAGCGCATCGTGATTTTGACTAACTTCGGGTGGATTTCCCGTAACTTGGGGGATATTTCCAGTCCCTTGGACACTAAACTAAGTCGTGATGGCCTTGTTTTGCAGTGAAATGGACACAGCAAAACTTTTTAAACACTCAGTTTGGAGCTTCTGGGCCGAAATATTGCCCCACTTCACTTTAAGACTGAAAGAGTAGCCGAGACCGCCGTACGCGCGTCGTGATTTTGACCAACTTCGGTTAAATTTCCCGGAACTTGGGGGATATTTTCCAGTCCCGGGGACTCTAAACTGACCCCCGACGTCCTTGGTCTGCAGTAAAATGGACACAGCAAAACTTTTTGAACGCTCACTTTTGAGCTTCTGGGGCGAAATATAGCTCCACTTCACTTTAAGAGTGAAAGAGTAGCCGAGACCGCCTTACGCCCATCGTAATTTTGACCAAGTTCGGCTCGATTTCCCGGAACTTGGGGGATATTTTCCAGTTCTGCGGACTCTAAAGTAACTCCTGATGGCCTTGCTCTGGAGTGAAATGGACACAGCACAACTTTTTGAACGCTTACTTTCGAGCTTCTGGGCGGAAATATTGCCCCACTTCACTTTAAGAATGAAAGAGTAACCGGGACCGCCTTACGCGCATCGTGATTTTGACCAACTTTGGCTCGATTTCGCGGGAAATGGGGGATATTTTCCGGTACCGAGGACTCTAAACTAACTCCTGATTGCCTTGGTTTGCAGTGAAATGGACACAGCACAACTTTCTGAACGCTCACGTTTGAGCTTCTGGGCCGAAGCATAGCCCTACTTCACTTTAAGACTGAAAGACTAGCCGAGACCGGCTTACGCGCATCGTGATTTTGGCCTCCTTCGGCTCGATTTCCCGGAACTTGGGAGATAATTCCCAGTCCCGGGTACTCTAAACTAATTCCTAATTGGTTTTCAGTGAAATGGACACAGCCAAACTCTTTGAACGTTCACTTTCGAGCTTCTGGGCCGAAATATAGCCCCACTTCACTTTAAGACTGAAAGAGTAGCCGGGACCGCCTTACGCGCATGGTAATTTTGTCGAACTTCGGCTTGATTTCCTGGGACTTGGGGGATATTTTCCAGTCCCGGAAGCTCTAAAGTGACTCCTGAATGCCTTGGTTTTTAGTGAAATGGGCACAGGTAAAAGGGGCGCACGCTAGGTTTCCAGGTTGTAGGCCGAAATATAGCCCCACTTTATTTTAAGACTGAAAGTGTACACGAAACCGCGTTAAGCGCATCGAAATTTTTAGCCACTATGGCTCGATCTGCCAAAACGTGGGGGATATTTTCCAGTCCCGGGGACTCTACCCTAACTCTTGATGGCCTTAGTTTTCAGTCAAATGGTCACAGGTAACAGGAGCGCACGCTCGGTGTCGAGCATCTAGGCCGAAATGTAGCCCCAGTTCATTTTAAGACTGAAAGAGTAAACGAAACTGCCGTAGGCTTATCGTAATTTTAAGAAAGTATGGCTCAATTTGCCGAAACTTGGAGGATAGCTTCCAGTCTCCAGGATTCTAAACTATCTCCTGATGGACTTAGTTCCTAGTGAAATGGACACAGGTAAAAGGAGAGCACGCTCGGTGTCGAGCTTGTAGAACCGAAATATAGCCCCACTTCATTTTCGGAGTAAACGAGTAGCCGAGACCGCCTTACGCGCATCGTGATTTTGAGCATCTTTGGCTCGATTTGCCGGAATTCGGGGAATATTTTCCAGTCCCGAGGACTCTATGCTAACTCCTGATGAACTTAGTTTTCAGTGATATGTACACAGGCAAAAGGAGCGCACGCTCGGTGTTGAGCTTGTCGACCGAAATATAGCCCCACTTCATTTTAAGACTGAAAGAGTAGCCGAGACCGCCTTACGCGCATCGTGATTTTGAACAACTTTGGCTCCATCTGCCAGAATTTGGGAAATATTTTCCAGTCCCAAGGACTCTAAACTAACTCCTGATGGCCTAAGATGTCAGTGAAATGGACACAGGTAAAATTAGCGCACGCCCGGTCTCGAGCTTGTAGGTCGAAATATAGCCCCCCTTAATTTTAAGACTGAAAGA
This sequence comes from Orbicella franksi, assembly GCF_964199315.1. Classification (NCBI taxonomy): domain Eukaryota; kingdom Metazoa; phylum Cnidaria; class Anthozoa; order Scleractinia; family Merulinidae; genus Orbicella; species Orbicella franksi. The sequence goes on along the minus strand of NC_138147.1, from coordinate 1,105,936 downwards.
GTAGCCGAGACCGCCTTACGCGCATCGTGATTTTGGGCCACTTTTGCTCGATTTCCCGGAAGTTGGCGAATAATTTAAAGTCCCGGGGACGCTAAACTAACTCCCGATGACCTTGGTTTGCAGTTTAATAAACACAGCAAAACATTCTGAACGCTCACCTTCGAGCTTCAGGGCCGAAATATAGCCCTACTTAAATTTAAGACTGAAAGAATCGCCGAGAGCCCGTTACGCGCATCGTAATTTTTATCAACTTCGGCGCCATTTCCTGGAACTTGGAGAATATTTTCCAGTCCCGGGGACTCTATACTAACTCCTGATTGCCTTGGTTTGCAGTGAAATGGACACAGCAAAACTTTTTGAAGGCTCACTTTCGAGCTTGTGGGCCTAAATATAGCCACACTTCACTTTAAGACTGAAACTGTAGCCGAGACCATGTTACGCGCGTCGTGATTTTGATCAACTTCTGCTCGCTTTCCTGGAACTTGGGGAATATTTTCCAGTCCCGGGGACTCTAAACTAACTCCTGATGGCTATGGTTTGCAGTGAAGTTCACACAGCACAAGTTTTTGAACGCACACTTTCGAGCTTCTAGGCCGAAATATAGTCCCACATCACTTACGACTTAAAGAGTAGCCGAGACCGGCGTGCGCGCATCGTAATTTTGACCAACTTCGGGTCGATATTCCGGAACTTGGGGGATATTTTCCAGTCCCAGGGACTCTAAACTAACTCTTGATGGCCTTGGTTCGCAGTGAAATGGAGACAGGAAAACTTTTTGAACGCTCACCTTCAAGCTTCTGGGCCGAAATATAGCCCACTTTACTATAATTCTGAAAAAGTAGCCGAGACCGCCTTACGCGCATCGTGATTTTGAGAAACTTCGGGTGGATTTCCCGGAACTTGGGGGATATTTTCCAGTCCCTTGGACGCTAAACTAGGTGCCGATGGCCTTGTTTTGCAGTGAAATGGACACAGCAAAGCGTTTTGAACGCTCACTTTCGAGGTTGTGGGCCGAAATATAGCCATACTTCACTTTAAGACTGAAACAGTAGCCGAGACCACGTTTCGCGCATCGTGATTTTGATCAACTTCGGCTCGATTTCCCGGAACTGGCGGAATATTTTCCAGTCCCGGAGACACTAAACTAACTCGTGCTGGTCTTGGTTTGCAGTGAAACGGAAAGAGAAAAAGTTTTTGAACGGATACTTTCGAGCTTCTGGACCGAAATAGAACCCCACTTCACTCGAAGACTGAAAGAGTAGCCGAGACCGCCTTACGTGCATCGTGATTTTCAGCAACTTCGGCTCGATTTGCCGGACCTAAGGGGATATATTCCAGTTCTGAGGACTCTAAACTAATTCCTGATGGCCTTGGTTTGCAGTAAAATGGACCCAGCAAAACTTTTTGAACGCTCAATTTCGAGCTTCTGGGCCAAAATATAGCCCCCCATTACTTTAACACTGAAAGAGTAGCCGAGACCGCCTTACGCGCATCGTGATTTTGAGAAACTTCGGGTTGATTTCCCGGAACTTGGGGGATATTTTCCAGTCCCGGGGACTCTCAACTAACTCCTGCTTGTCTTGGTTTGCAGTGAAATGGACACAGCGAAAGTTTTTGAACGCTCACTCTCGAGCTTCTGGGCCGAAATAGAGCCCCATTTTACTTTAGGACTGAAAGAGTAGGCGAGACCGTCTTGAGCGAATCGTGATTTTGACCAATTTCGCGTTTATTTCCCGAAACTTGGGGCATATATTCCAGTCAAAGGGACTCTAAAGTAACTCCTGATGGCCTTGGTTTTCAGTGAAATGGACAGAGCAAAACTTTGGAGCTTCTGGGCAGAAAAATAGCCCCACTTTACTTTAAGACTGAAAGAGTAGATGAGACCGCCCTACGCGCATCGTAATTTTGACGGACTTCGAATGGATTTCCCGGAACTTGGGGGATATTTTCCAGTCTCTTGGACGCTAAACTAAGTCCTGATGGCCTTGTTTTGAAGTAAAATGGACACAACAAAACTTTTTGAACGCTCACTTTCTAGGTTGTGGGCCGAAATATAGCCACACTTCACTTTAGGACTGACACAGTAGCCGAGACCACGTTACGCGCATCATGAATTTGATCAACTTCGGCTCGATTTCCCGGGACTTGGGGGATATTCTCCAGTTTCGGGGACTCTAAAGTAACTTCTGGTGGCCTTGGTTTGCACTGAAAGTGACAGAGCAAAACTTTTTAAACACTCACTTTCGAGCTTCTGGGCCGAAATATTGCCCCACTTCACTTTAAGACTGAAAGAGTAGCCGAGACCACCTTACGCACATCGTGATTTTGACCAACTTCGGCTCGATCTACCGGAAATTGGGGGATATTTTCCAGTCCCGAGGACTCTTAAGTAACCCCTGATGGCCTTGGTTTGCATTGAAATGGATAGAGCAAAACTTTTTGAACGCTCACTTTTGAGCTTCTGGGTTGAAATATAGCCCCACTTCGCTTTAAGACTGAAAGAGTAGCCGAGACCGTCTTACGCGGATCGTGATTTTGAGCAACGTCTTCTCGATTTTCCGGAACTTGGGAAATACATTCCACTCCCGGGGACTCTAAACTAACTCCTGATAGCCTTGGTTTGCAGTGAAATAGACACAGTAATGTTTTTTGAGCTTTGAGCTTGTGGGCCGAAAGAGAGCCCCACTTCACTTTAAGACTGAAGGAGTAGCCGACACCGCCTTAAGCGCACCGTGATTTTGACCAACTTCGGCTCGATTTGCCGGAACTTGGGGAGTATTTTCCAGTCCCGGGGACTCTAAACTAACTCCTGATTGTCTTGGTTTTCAGTGATATGGACACAGCGAAACTTTTTGAACGCTCACTCCCGAGCTTCTGGACCGAAATATAGCCCCACTTTACTTTAAGACTGAAAGAGTAGCCGAGACCGTCTTGCGCAAATCGTGAGTTTGACCAACTTCGGGTCGGTTTCCCGGAACTTGGGGGATATATTCCATTTCGGCGGGCTCTAAACTAACTCCTGATGGCCTTGGTTTTCAGTGAAATGGACAAAGGAAAGCTTTTTGAACACTCTCTTTGTAGCTTCTGGGCCGAAATAGAATCCCACTTCACTTTCAGTCTGAAATAGTAGCCGAGACCGGCTCACGCGCATCGTGAGTTAGACCAAGTTCAGCTCGATTTCACGCAACTTTTGGGATATTTTCCTGTCCGGGGGACTCTAAACTAACTCCGGATGGCCTTGAGTTTGCACTGAAATGCGCACAGCATAACTTTTTGAACGCCCACTTTGGAGCTTGTGGGCCGAAATATAGCCCCACTTCACTTTAAGACTGAAAGAGTAGCCGAGATCGCCTTACGCGCATCGTGATTTTGAGCATTTTCGGATCGCTTTCTCGGAACTTGGGGGATATTTTCCAGTCCTGGGGACTCTAAACTAACTCCTGATCGCCTTGCTTTGCATTGAAATGGAGAGAGCAAAACTTTTTGAACGCTCACTTTCGAGCTTCTGGACAGAAATATAGCCCCACTTCACTTTAAGACTTAAAGGGTAGGCGAGACCGCTTTGGGAGCATCGTGATTTTGACAAACTTCAAGTCGATTTACCGGAACTTGGGGAATATTTTCCAGTCCTAGGGACGCTAAACTAACTCGTGATGGCCTTGTTTTTCAGTCAAAGAACACAGCAAAACTTTTTGAACGCTCACTTTCGGGCTTCTGGGCCGAAATATAGCCCCACTTCACTTTAAGACAGAAAGAGTAGCCGAGAGCACTTTAGGGGCATCGTGATTTTGACCAACCTCGGCTCAATTTCCCGGACCTTGGGGCATATTTTCTTGTCCCGGGGACGCTAAACTAACTCCTGATGGCCTTGCTTTGCAGTGAAATGAACACAGCAAAACTTTTGGAACGCTCACTTTCGGGCTTCTGGCCCGAAATATAGCCCCACTTCACTTTAAGACTGAAAGAGTAGGATAGGCTACCTTACGCAAATCGTGATTTTGACCAACTTCGGCTCGATTTCCCGGAAGTTGGGGGATATTTTCTAGTCCCGGGGACTCTAAACTAGCTCCTGATGGCTTTGGTTTGCAGTGAAATAAACACAGGGAGACTTTTTGAACGCTCACTTTCGAGCTTCTGGGCCGAAATATACAGCCACGTCACTTTAAGACTCAAAGAGTAGCCGAGACTGCTTTACGCGCATCGTGATTTTGACAAACTTCGGCTCGATTTCCCGCAACTTGGGGGATATTTTGATGTCCCGGAGACTGTAAACTATCTCCTGATGTGGCTTGGTTCGCGGTAAAATGGACACAGCAAAACTTTTTGAACTTTCACTTTTGAGCTTCTGAGCCGAAATATAGCCCGAGTTCACTTTAAGAATGAAGGAATAGCCGAGACCGCCTTACGCGCATCGTGATTGTGACCAACTTTGGCTCGATTTCCCGGGAAATGGGGAATATTTTCCGGTACCGGGGACTCTAAGGTAACTCCTGATTGCCTTGGTTTGCATTGAAATGGAGAGAGCAAAACTTTTTCAACGCTCCCCTTCGGGCTTCTGAGCCGAAATACAGCCCCACTTCAGTTTAAGACTGAAAGAGTAGCCGACACCGTCTTACGCGCATCGTGATTTTGACCAACTTCGGCTCGATTTGCCGAAACTTCGGGGATATATTCAAGTCCCAAGGACTGTAAACTAACCCCTGATGGCCTTGGTCTGCAGTGAAATGGACTCAGAAAATATTTTTGAACGCTTACTTTCGAAATTCTGGGCCGAAATATAGCCCCACTTCACTTTAAGACATAAATAGTAGCCGAGACCGCCTTAGACGCATCGTGATTTTGACCAACTTCGGCTTGAGTTGCCAGAACTTAAGGGATATTTTCCAGTCCCGTGGACTCTAAAGTAACTCATGATGGCCTTGGTTTTCAGTTAAATTGAGAGAGCAAAACTTTTTGAACGCTCACTTTCAAGCTCCTGGGCAGGAATAAAGCCTCACTTCACTTTAAGACTGAAACAATAAGCGAGACCGCCTAACGCGCACCGTTATTTTGACCAACTTCGGCTAAATTTCCCTGCACTTGGGGGATATTTTGCAGTCCCGAAGACTCTTAAGTAACCCCTGATGGCCTTCGTTTGCATTGAAATGGGTACAGCAAAACTTTTTGAAGCTCACTTTTGAGCTTCTGGACCGAAATATAGCGCCACTTCACTTTAGGACTGAAAGACTAGCCAAGACCGTCTTGCGCGCATCGTGATTTTGACCAACGTCTTCTCCATTTTCCGGAACTTGGGAAATATATTGCAGTCCCGGGGACTCTAAACTAACTCCTGATGGCCTTGGTTTGCAGTGAAATGGACACAGCAAATTTTTTGCAGCGCTCACTTTGGAGCTTCTGGGCCGAAATAGAGCCCCACTTCACGTTAAGACTGAAAGAGTAGCCGAGGCCGCCTTAGGCGCATCGTGATTTTGACCAACTTCGGCTTGAGTTGCCAGAACTTAAAAGATATTTTCCAGTCGCGGGGACTCTAAACGAACTCATGATGGCCTTGGTTTTCAGTGAAATTGAGAGAGGAAAACTTTTTGAACGCTCACTTTGGAGCTTCTGGACCGAAATATAGCCCTACTTCACTTTTAGACTGAAAGAGTAGCCGAGACCGCCTTACGCGAATCGTTATTTTGACCAACTTCGTCTCGATTTCGCGGAACTTGGGGGATATTTTCCAGTTCCGGGCACTGTAAACTACTTCCTGAGGGCCTTGCTTTGCAGTGAAATGGGCACAGCATAACTTTTTGAACGCTCACTTTCGAGCTTCTGGGCCGAAATATACAGCCACGTCACTTTAAGACTCAAAGAGTAGCCGAGACTGCTTTACGCGCATCGTGATTTTGACAAACTTCGGCTCGATTTCCCGCAACTTGGGGGATATTTTGATGTCCCGGAGACTGTAAACTATCTCCTGATGTGGCTTGGTTCGCGGTGAAATGGACACAGCAAAACTTTTTGAACTTTGACTTTCGAGCTTCTGGGCCGAAATATAGCCCGAGTTCACTTTAAGAATGAAGGAATAGCCGAGACCGCCTTACGCGCATCGTGATTTTGACCAACTTTGGCTCGATTTCCCGGGAAATGGGGAATATTTTCCGGTACCGGGGACTCTAAGGTAACTCCTGATGGCCTTGGTTTGCATTGAAATGGAGAGAGCAAAACTTTTTCAACGCTCCCCTTCGGGCTTCTGAGCCGAAATATAGCCCCACTTCAGTTTAAGACTGAAAGAGTAGCCGACACCGTCTTACGCGCATCGTGATTTTGACCAACTTCGGCTCGATTTGCCGAAACTTCGGGGATATATTCAAGTCCCAAGGACTGTAAACTAACCCCTGATGGCCTTGGTCTGCAGTGAGATGGACTCAGAAAATATTTTTGAACGCTTACTTTCGAAATTCTGGGCCGAAATATAGCCCCACTTCACTTTAAGACATAAATAGTAGCCGAGACCGCCTTAGACGCATCGTGATTTTGACCAACTTCGGCTTGAGTTGCCAGAACTTAAGGGATATTTTCCAGTCCCGTGGACTCTAAAGTAACTCATGATGGCCTTGGTTTTCAGTTAAATTGAGACAGCAAAACTTTTTGAACGCTCACTTTCGAGCTTCTGGGCCGAAATATACAGCCACGTCACTTTAAGACTAAAAGAGTAGCCGAGACTGCTTTACGCGGATCGTGATTTTGACAAACTTCGGCTCGATTTCCCGGGACTTGGGGGATATTTTGATGTCCCGGACACTGTAAACAATCGGCTGATGTGGCTTACTTTGCGGTGAAATGGACACAGCAAAACTTTTTGAACTTTCACTTTCTAGCTTCTGGGCCGAAATATAGCCCCAGTTGACTTTAAGAATGAAAGAGTAGCCGAGACCGCCTTACGCGCATCGTGATTTTGACAAAATTGGGCTCGATTTGCCCGAACTTGGGCGATATTTTCCAGTCCCGAGGAGTCTAAACTAACTCCTGATGGCCTTGGTTTGCAGTGAAATGAACACAGTAACACTTTTTGAACGCTTATTTTCGAGCTTCTGGGATGAAATATAGCCCCACTTCACTTTAAGACTCAAAGAGTAGGCGAGACTGCCTTACGCGCATCGTGATTTTAAGCAACTTCCGCTCGATTTTCTAGAATTTTGGCGATATTTTCAAGTCCCGGGGACTCTAAACTAACTCCTGATGGCCTTGGTTTGCAGTGAAATCGACGCAGGAAAACTTTTTGAACGCTCAGCTTGGAGCTTCTGGGCCGAAATACAACCGTATTTCACTTTAAGACTGAAAAAGTAGCCGAGACCGCCTTACGAGCATCGTGATTTTGACCAAGTTCAGCTCGATTTCCCGGAACTTGGGGGATATTTTCCAGTCCGGGGGACTTTAAACTAACCCCTGATGGCTTTTGTTTGCAGTTAAATGCACAAAGCGTAACTTGTTAAAGGGTCACTTTCGAGCTTCTGGGCCGAAATATAGCCCCACTTTACTTTAAGACTGAAAGAGTAGCCGAGACCGTCTTAGGCGCATCGTGATTTTGACCAACTTCCGTTCGATTTCCCGGAGCTTCGGGGATATATTCCAGTCCCGCGGACTCTAAACTAACTGCTGATGGCCTTGGTTTGCAGTGAAATGGACACAGCACATTTTTTTGAACGCTCACTTTCGAGCTTCTCGGCCGAAATATAGCCCTACTTCACTTTAAGACTGAAAGAGTAGCCGAGACCGTCTTACGCGCATCGTAATTTTGACCAACTTCGGCTGGATTTCCCCGAAGTTGGCGAATATTTTCAATTCCCGGGGAAGCTAAACTAACTTCCGATGGCCTTAGTTTGCAGTTAAATGGACACAGCAAAACTTTTTGAACGCTCACTTTCGAGCTTATGGGTCGAAATATAGCCCCACTTAACTTAAAGACTGAAAGAGTAGCCGAGACCGCCTTACGCGCATCGTGATTTTGGGATACTTCGGCTCGATTTCCCGCAAATAGGGGGATATTTTCCAGTCCCGGGGACTCTAAACTAACTCCTGATGGCCTTGGTTTCCAGTGAAATGGACACAGGAACACTTTTTGAACGCGCACTTTCGAGCTTGCTGGCCGAAATATAGCCCTACTTCTTTTTAAGACTGAAAGAGTAGGCGCGAGCGCCTTACGCGCATGGTGATTTTGAGGATCTTCGGCTCGATCTGGCGAAACGTGGGAGATATTTTCCAGTCCCAAAGTCTCTAAACTCACTCCTGATTGTTTAAGATGTGAGTGAAATAGAGACAAAAATTTTTGAACCCTTACTTTTGCGTTTCTGGAGTTAAACCTAAGCCCACTTTACCTTAAGACTGAAAGAGTAGCCGAGACACCCTTAAGCGCATCGTGATTTTGACTAACTTCGGGTGGATTTCCCGTAACTTGGGGGATATTTCCAGTCCCTTGGACGCTAAACTAAGTCGTGATGGCCTTGTTTTGCAGTGAAATGGACACAGCAAAACTTTTTAAACACTCAGTTTGGAGCTTCTGGGCCGAAATATTGCCCCACCTCACTTTAACACTGAAAGAGTAGCCGAGACCGCAGTACGCGCGTCGTGATTTTGACCAACTTCGGTTAAATTTCCCGGAACTTGGGGGATATTTTCCAGTCCCGGGGACTCTAAACTGACCCCCGACGTCCTTGGTCTGTAGTAAAATGGACACAGCAAAACTTTTTGAACGCTCACTTTTGAGCTTCTGGGCGGAAATATAGCTTCACTTCACTTTAAGAGTGAAAGAGTAGCCGAGACCGCCTTACGCCCATCGTAATTTTGACCAAGTTCGGCTCGATTTCCCGGAACTTGGGGGATATTCTCCAGTCCCGCGGACTCTAAAGTAACTCCTGATGGCCTTGCTCTGGAGTGAAATGGACACAGCACAACTTTTTGAACGCTTACTTTCGAGCTTCTGGGCGGAAATATTGCCCCAGTTCACTTTAAGACTGAAAGAGTAGCCGAGACCGCCTTACGCGAATCGTTATTTTGAGCAACTTCGTCTCGATTTCGCGGAACTTGGAGGATATTTTCCAGTTCCGAACACTGTAAACTACTTCCTGAGGGCCTTGCTTTGCAGTGAAATGGGCACAGCATAACTTTTTGAACGCTCACTTTCGAGCTTCTGGGCGGAAATATTGCCCGAGTTCACTTTAAGAATGAAAGAGTAACCGGGACCGCCTTACGCGCATCGTGATTGTGACCAACTTTGGCTCGACTTCCCGGGAAATGGGGGATATTTTCCGGTACCGGGAACTCTAAAGTAACTGCTGATTGCCTTGGTTTGCAGTGAAATGGACACAGCAGAACTTTTTGAACGCTCACGTTTGAGCTTCTGGGCCGAAGCATAGCCCTACTTCACTTTAAGACTGAAAGACTAGCCGAGACCGCCTTACGCGCATCGTGATTTTGGCCTACTTCGGGTCGATTTCCCGGAACTTGGGAGATAATTCCCACTCCCGGGCACTCTAAACTAATTCCTGATGGCCTTGGTTTTCAGTGAAATGGACACAGCCAAACTCTTTGAACGTTCACCTTCGAGCTTCTGGGCCGAAATATAGCCCCACTTTACTTTAAGACTGAAAGAGTAGCCGGGACCGCCTTACGCGCATGGTAATTTTGTCGAACTTCGGCTTGATTTCCTGGGACTTGGGGGATATTTTCCAGTCCCGGAAGCTCTAAACTAACTCCTGAATGCCTTGGTTTGTAGTGAAATGGACACAGGTAAAAGGGGCGCACGCTAGGTTCGCAGGTTGTAGGCCGAAATATAGCCCCACTTTATTTTAAGACTGAAAGTGTACACGAAACCGCCTTAAGCGCATCGAAATTTTTAGCCACTATGGCTCGATCTGCCAAAACGTGGGGGATATTTTCCAGTCCCGGGGACTCTACACTAACTCTTGATGGTCTTAGTTTTCAGTCAAATGGTCACAGGTAACAGGAGCGCACGCTCGGTGTCGAGCATCTAGGCCGAAATGTAGCCCCAGTTCATTTTAAGACTGAAAGAGTAAACGAAACTGCCGTAGGCTTATCGTAATTTTAAGAAAGTATGGCTCAATTTGCCGAAACTTGGAGGATAGCTTCCAGTCTCGAGGATTCTAAACTATCTCCTGATGGACTTAGTTCTTAGTGAAATGGACACAGGTAAAAGGAGAGCACGCTCGGTGTCGAGCTTGTAGAACCGAAATATAGCCCCACTTCATTTTCGGAGTAAACGAGTAGCCGAGACCGCCTTACGCGCATCGTGATTTTGAGCATCTTTGGCTCGATTTGCCGGAATTCGGGGAATATTTTCCAGTCCCGAGGACTCTATGCTAACTCCTGATGAACTTAGTTTTCAGTGATATGTACACAGGCAAAAGGAGCGCACGCTCGGTGTTGAGCTTGTCGGCCGAAATATAGCCCCACTTCATTTTAAGACTGAAAGAGTAGCCGAGACCGCCTTACGCGCATCGTGATTTTGGGCCACTTTTGCTCGATTTCCCGGAAGTTGGCGAATAATTTAAAGTCCCGGGGACGCTAAACTAACTCCCGATGACCTTGGTTTACAGTTTAATGAACACAGCAAAACATTCTGAACGCTCACCTTCGAGCTTCAGAGCCGAAATATAGCCCTACTTAAATTTAAGACTGAAAGAGTAGCCGAGACCGCCTTACGTGCATCGTGATTTTCAGCAACTTCGGCTAGATTTGCTGGACCTAAGGGGATATATTCCAGTTCTGAGGACGCTAAACTAATTCCTGATGGCCTTGGTTTGCAGTAAAATGGACCCAGCGAAACTTTTTGAACGCTCAATTTCGAGCTTCTGGGCCAAAATATAGCCCCCCATTACTTTAACACTGAAAGAGTAGCCGAGACCGCCTTACGCGCATCGTGATTTTGAGAAAGTTCGGGTTGATTTCCCGGAACTTGGGGGATATTTTCCAGTCCCGGGGACTCTCAACTAACTCCTGCTTGTCTTGGTTTGCAGTGAAATGGACACAGCGAAAGTTTTTGAACGCTCACTCTCGAGCTTCTGGGCCGAAATATAGCCCCATTTTACTTTAACACTGAAAGAGTAGGCGAGACCGTCTTGAGCGAATCGTGATTTTGACCAATTTCGCGTTTATTTCCCGAAACTTGGGGGATATATTCCAGTCAAAGGGACTCTAAAGTAACTCCTGATGGCCTTGGTTTTCAGTGAAATGGACAGAGCAAAACTTTGGAGCTTCTGGGCGGAAATATAGCCGCACTTTACTTTAAGACTGAAAGAGTAGATGAGACCGCCTTACGCGCATCGTAATTTTGACGAACTTCAAATGGATTTCCCGGAACTTGGGGGATATTTTGCAGTCCCTGGGACGCTAAACTAAGTCCTGATGGCCTTGTTTTGAAGTAAAATGGACACAACAAAACTTTTTGAACGCTCACTTTCTAGCTTGTGGGCCGAAATAAAGCCACACTTCACTTTAAGACTGAAATAGTAGCCGAGACCACGTTACGCGCATCATTTGATCAACTTCGGCTCCAATTCCCGGGACTTGGTGGCTATTTTCCAGTCCCGGGGACTCTAAACTAACTCCTGATGGCCTTGGTTTGCATTGAAATGGACACAGCACAATTTTTTGAACGCACACTTTCGAGATTCTGGGCCGAAATATTGCCCCACTTAACTTTAAGACTGAAAGAGTAGCCGAGACCACCTTACGCACATCGTGAGTTTGACCAACTTCAGCTCGATTTACCGGAACTTAAGGAATATTTTCCAGTCCCGAGAACTCTTAAGTAACCCCTGATGGCCTTGGTTTGCATGGAAATGGATACAACAAAACTTTTTGAACGCTCACTTTTGAGCTTCTGGGCCGAAATATAGCCCCACTTAACTTTAAGAGTGAAAGAGTAGCCGAGAAGGTCTTACGCACATCGTGATTTTGACCAACGTCTTCTCGATTTTCCGGAACTTGGGAAATACATTCCACTCCCGGGGACTCTAAACTAACTCCTGATAGCCTTGGTTTGATGTGAAACAGACACAGTTTTTTTTTTGAGCTTTGAGCTTGTGGGCCGAAATAGAGCCCCACTTCACTTTAAGACTGAAGGAGTAGCCGACACCGCCTTAAGCTCACCGTGATTTTGACCAACTTCGGCTCGATTTGCCGCAAGTTGGGGGATATTTTCCAGTCCCGGGGACTCTAAACTAACTCCTGATTGTCTTGGTTTTCAGTGACATGGACACAGCGAAACTTTTTGAACGCTCACTCCCGAGCTTCTGGACCGAAATATAGCCCCACTTTACTTTAAGACTGAAAGAGTAGCCGAGACCGTCTTGCGCAAATCGTGAGTTTGACCAACTTCGGGTCGGTTTCCCGGAACTTGGGGGATATATTCCATTTTCGCGGGCTCTAAACTAACTCCTGATGGCCTTGGTTTTCAGTGAAATGGACAAAGGAAAGCTTTTTGAACACTCTCTTTGTAGCTTCTGGGCGGAAATAGAATCCCACTTCACTTTCAGACTGAAATAGTAGCCGAGACCGCCTCACGCGCATCGTGAGTTAGACCAAGTTCAGCTCGATTTCACGCAACTTTTGGGATACTTTCCAGTCCGGGGGACTCTAAACTAACTCCGGATGGCCTTGGTTTGCACTGAAATGCGCAGAGCATAACTTTTTGAACGCCCACTTTGGAGCTTGTGGGCCGAAATATAGCCCCATTTCACTTTAAGACTGAAAGAGTAGCCGAGATCGCCTTACGCGCATCGTGATTTTGACCATTTTCGGATCGCTTTCTCGGAACTTGGGGGATATTTTCCAGTCCCGGGGACTGTAAACTAACACCGGATCGCCTTGCTTTCCATTGAAATGGACAGAGCAAAACTTTTTGAACGCTCACTTTCGAGCTTGTGGCCCGAAATATAGCCACACTTTACTTTAAGACTGAAACCGTAGCGGAGACCGCATTTCGCGCATCGTGATTTTGATCAACTTCGGCTCGCTTTCCCGAAACTTGGGGAATATTTTGCAGTCCCGGGCACCCTAAACCAACTTTTTGATAGCTTTGGTTTGCAGTGAAATGCACACAGCAAAACTTTTTGAACGCTCACTTTCTAGCTTCTGGACAGAAATATAGCCCGACTTTACTTTGACTGAAAGAGTAGCCGAAACCGCCTTACGTATATCGTAATTTTGACGAACTTCGAATGGATTTCCCGGAACTTGGGGTATATTTTCCAGTCCCTTGGACGCTAAAGTAAGTCCTGATGGCCTTGTTTTGAAGTGAAATGGACACAGCAAAACTTTTTGAAGGCTCACTTTCTAGCTTGTGGACAGAAATATAGCCCCACTTCACTTTAAGACTGAAAGGGTAGCTGAGACCGCTTTGGGAGCATAGTGATTTTGGCCAACTTCAAGTCGATTTACCGGAACTTGGGGAATAGTTTCCAGTCCCAGGGACGCTAAACTAACTCGTGATGGCCTTGTTTTTCAGTCAAAGAACACAGCAAAACTTTTTGAACGCTCACTTTCGGGCTTCTGGGCCGAAATATAGCCCCACTTCACTTTAAGACTAAAACAGTAGCCGATACCGCATTTCGCGCATCGTGATTTTGATCAACTTCGGTTCGATTCCCCGGAACTTGGGCAATATATTTCAGTCCCGGAGACTCTAAACTAACCCCTGATGGCCTTGGTTTGCAGTGAAATGGACACAGCAAAACATTTTGAACGCTAACTTTCGGGCTTGTGGCCCGAAATACAGCCCCACTTCACTTTAAGACAGAAAGAGTAGCCGAGAGCACTTTAGGGGCATCGTGATTTTGACCAACCTCGGCTCAATTTCCCGGACCTTGGGGCATATTTTCTTGTCCCGGGGACGCTAAACTAACTCCTGATGGCCTTGGTTTGCAGTGAAATGAACACAGCAAAACTTTTGGAACGCTCACTTTCGGGCTTCTGGCCCGAAATAGAGCCCCACTTCACTTTAAGACTGAAAGAGTAGCATAGGCTACGTTACGTAAATCGTGATTTTGACCAACTTCGGCTCGATTTCCCGGAAGTTGGGGGATATTTTCCAGTCTCGGGGACTCTAAACTAGCTCCTGATGGCTTTGGTTTGCAGTGAAATAAACACAGGGAAACTTTTTGAACGCTCACTTTCAAGCTCCTGGGCAGGAATAAAGCCTCACTTCACTTTAAGACTGAAACAGTAAGCGAGACCGCCTAACGCGCACCGTGATTTTGACCAACTTCGGCTAAATTTCCCTGAACTTGGGGGATATTTTGCAGTCCCGAAAACTCTTAAGTAACCCCTGATGGCCTTCGTTTGCATTGAAATGGATACAGCAAAACTTTTTGAACGCTCACTTTTGAGCTTCTGGGCCGAAATATAGCCCCACTTTACTTTAAGACTGAAACACTAGCCAAGACCGTCTTGCGCGCGTCGTGATTTTGACCAACGTCATCTCGATTTTCCGGATCTTGGGAAATATATTGCAGTCCCGGGAACTCTAAACTAACTCCTGATAGCCTTGGTTTGCAGTGAAATGGACACAGCAAATTTTTTGCAGCGCTCACTTTGGAGCTTCTGGGCCGAAATAGAGCCCCACTTCACTTTAAGACTGAAAGAGTAGCCGAGGCCGCCTTAGGTGCATCCTGATTTTGATCAACTTCGGCTTGAGTTGCCAGAACTTAAAAGATATTTTCCAGTCCCGGGGACTCTAAACTAACTCATGATGGCCTTGGTTTTTAGTGAAATTCAGAGAGGAAAACTTTTTGAACGCTCACTTTCGAGCTTCTGGACCGAAATATAGCCCTACTTCACTTTAAGACTGAAAGAGTAGCCGAGACCGCCTTACGCGAATCGTTATTTTGACCAACTTCGTCTCGATTTCGCGGAACTTGGAGGATATTTTCCAGTTCCGGGCACTGTAAACTACTTCCTGAGATCCTTGCTTTGCAGTGAAATGGGCACAGCATAACTTTTTGAACGCTCACTTTCGAGCTTCTGGGCCGAAATATACAGCCACGTCACTTTAAGACTAAAAGAGTAGCCGAGACTGCTTTACGCGCATCGTGATTTTGACAAACTTCGGCTCGATTTCTCGGAACTTGGGGGATATTTTGATGTCCCGGAAACTGTAAACTATCTCCTGATGTGGCTTGGTTCGCGGTGAAATGGACACAGCAAAACTTTTTGAACTTTGACTTTCGAGCTTCTGGGCCGAAATATAGCCCGAGTTCACTTTAAGAATGAAAGAATAGCCGAGACCGCCTTACGCGCATCGTGATTTTGACCAACTTTGGCTCGATTTCCCGGGAAATGGGGAATATTTTCCGGTACCGGGGACTCTAAGGTAACTCCTGATTGCCTTGGTTTGCATTGAAATAGAGAGAGCAAAACTTTTTCAACGCTCCCCTTCGGGCTTCTGAGCCCAAATATAGCCCCACTTCAGTTTAAGACTGAAAGAGTAGCCGACACCGTCTAACGCGCATCGTGATTTTGACCAACTTTGGCTCGATTTCCCGGGAAATGGGGAATATTTTCCGGTACCGGGGACTCTAAAGTAACTCATGATTGCCTTGGTTTGCATTGAAATGGAGAGAGCAAAACTTTTTCAACGCTCCCCTTCGGGCTTCTGAGCCGAAATATAGCCCCACTTCAGTTTAAGACTGAAAGAGTAGCCGACACCGTCTTACGCGCATGGTGATTTTGACCAACTTCGGCTCGATTTCCCGAAACTTCGGGGATATATTCAAGTCCCAAGGACTGTAAACTAACCCCTGATGGCCTTGGTCTGCAGTGAAATGGACACAGCAAGTTTTTTTGAACGCTTACTTTCGAAATTCTGGGCCGAAATATAGCCCCACTTCACTTTAAGACTGAAAGAGTAGCCGAGACGGCCTTAGACGCATCGTGATTTTGACCAACTTCGGCTTGAGTTGCCAGAACTTAAGGGATATTTTCCAGTCCCGTGGACTCTAAAGTAACTCATGATGGCCTTGGTTTTCAGTTAAATTGAGAGAGCAAAACTTTTTGAACGCTCACCTTCGAGCTTCTGGGCCGAAATATACAGCCACGTCACTTTAAGACTAAAAGAGTAGCCGAGACTGCTTTACGCGCATCTTGATTTTGACAAACTTCGGCTCGATTTCCCGGGACTTGGGGGATATTTTGATGTCCCGGACACTGTAAACAATCTGCTGATGTGGCTTGGTTTGCGGTGAAATGGACACAGCAAAACTTTTTGAACTTTCACTTTCGAGCTTCTGGGCCGAAATATAGCCCCAGTTGACTTTAAGAATGAAAGAGTAGCCGAGACCGCCTTACGCGCATCGTGATTTTGACAAAATTGGGCTCGATTTGCCCGAACTTGGGCGATATTTTCCAGTCCCGAGGATTCTAAACAAACTCCTGATGGCCTTGGTTTGCAGTGAAATGAACACAGCAAAAGTTTTTTAACTTTCACTTTCTAGCTTCTCGGCCGAAATATAGCCCCAGTTCACTTTAAGAATGAAAGAGTAGCCGAGACCGCCTTACGCGCATCGTGATTTTGACAAAATTGGGCTCGATTTGCCCGAACTTGGGCGATATTTTCCAGTCCCGAGGAGTCTAAACAAACTCCTGATGGCCTTGGTTTGCAGTGAAATGAACACAGCAAAAGTTTTTGAACTTTCACTTTCTAGCTTCTCGGCCGAAATATAGCCCCAGTTGACTTTAAGAATGAACGAGTAGCCGAGACCGCCTTACGCGCATCGTGATTTTGACAAAATTGGGCTCGATTTGCCCGAACTTGGGCGATATTTTCCAGTCCCGAGGAGTCTAAACTATCTCCTGATATCCTTGGTTTGCAGTGAAATGAACACAGTAAGACTTTTTGAACGCTTATTTTCGAGCTTCTGGGATGAAATATAGCCCCACTTCACTTTAAGACTGAAAGAGTAGGCGAGACCGCCTTACGCGCATCGTGGTTTTATAGCAACTTCCGCTCGATTTTCTAGAATTTTGGCGATATTTTCAAGTCCCGGGGACTCTAAACTAACTCCTGATGGCCTTGGTTTGCTGTGAAATGGACGCAGGAAAACTTTTTGAACGCTGAGCTTGGAGCTTCTGGGCCGAAATACAACCGTACTTCACTCTAAGACTGAAAGAGTAACCGAGACCGTCTTAGGCGCATCGTGATTTTGACCAACTTCCGTTCGATTTCCCGGAGCTTCGGGGATATATTCCAGTCCCGCGGACTCTAAACTAACTGCTGATGGCCTTGGTTTGCAGTGAAATGGACACAGCACATTTTTTTGAACGCTCACTTTCGAGCTTCTCGGCCGAAATATAGCCCTACTTCACGTTAAGACTGAAAGAGTAGCCGAGACCGTCTTACGCGCATCGTAATTTTGACCAACTTCGGCTGGATTTCCCCGAAGTTGGCGAATATTTTCAATTCCCGGGGAAGCTAAACTAACTTCCGATGGCCTTAGTTTGCAGTTAAATGGACACAGCAAAACTTTTTGAACGCTCACTTTCGAGCTTATGGGTCGAAATATAGCCCCACTTAACTTAAAGACTGAAAGAGTAGCCGAGACCGCCTTACGCGCATCGTGATTTTGGGATACTTCGGCTCGATTTCCCGCAAATAGGGGGATATTTTCCAGTCCCGGGGACTCTAAACTAACTCCTGATGGCCTTGGTTTCCAGTGAAATGGACACAGGAACACTTTTTGAACGCGCACTTTCGAGCTTGGTGGCTGAAATATAGCCCTACTTCTTTTTAAGACTGAAAGAGTAGGCGGGAGCGCCTTACGTGCATTGTGATTTTGAGGATCTTCGGCTCGATCTGGCGAAACTGAAATGCGCAGAGCATAACTTTTTGAACACCCAGTTTGGAGCTTCTGGGCCGAAATTTAGCCCCACTTCACTTTAAGACTGAAAGAGTAGCTGAGATGGCCTTACGCGCATCGTGATTTTGACCATTTTCGGATCGATTTCTCGGAATTTGGGGGATATTTTCCGGTCCCGGGGACTCTAAACTAACTCCTGATCGTCTTACTTTGCATTGAAATGGACAGAGCAAAACTTTTTGAACGCTCACCTTCGAGCTTCCTGGCCGAAATAAAGCCCCACTTTACTTTAAGACTTAAAGAGTAACCGAGACCACCTTAGGCGCATTGTGATTTTGACAAACTTCGGGTGGATCTTCCGGAACTTGGGGAACATTTTCCAGTCCCTTGGACGCTAACCTAAGTCCTGATGGCCTTGTTTTGCAGTGAAATGGACACAGCAAAACTTTTTGAACGCTCACTTTCGAGTTTGTGGGCCGAAATATAGCCACACTTTACTTTAAGACTGAAACAGTAGCCGAGACCGCATTTCGCGCATCGTGATTTTGATCAACTTCGGCTCGCTTTCCCGGAACTTGGGTAATATTTTCCAATCCCGGGGACCCTAAAGTAACTTTTGATAGCTTTGGTTTGCAGTGAAATGCACACAGCAAAACTTTTTGAACGCTCACTTTCGAGCTTATGGGTCGAAATATAGCCCCACTTAACTTAAAGACTGAAAGAGTAGCCGAGACCGCCTTACGCGCATCGTGATTTTGGGATACTTCGGCTCGATTTCCCGCAAATAGGGGGATATTTTCCAGTCCCGGGGACTCTAAACTAACTCCTGATGGCCTTGGTTTCCAGTGAAATGGACACAGGAACACTTTTTGAACGCGCACTTTCGAGCTTGCTGGCCGACATATAGCCCTACTTCTTTTTAAGACTGAAAGAGTAGGCGCGAGCGCCTTACGCGCATTGTGATTTTGAGGATCTTCGGCTCGATCTGGCGAAACGTGGGAGATATTTTCCAGTCCCAAAGTCTCTAAACTCACTCCTGATTGTCTAAGATGTGAGTGAAATAGAGACAAAAATTTTTGAAACCTTACTTTCGAGCTTCTGGAGTTAAATCTAAGCCCACTTTACCTTAAGACTGAAAGAGTAGCCGAGACACCCTTAAGCGCATCGTGATTTTGACTAACTTCGGTTAAATTTCCCGGAACTTGGGGGATATTTTCCAGTCCCGGGGACTCTAAAGTGACCCCCGACGTCCTTGGTCTGCAGTAAAATGGACACAGCAAAACTTTTTGAACGCTCACTTTTAAGCTTCTGGGCCGTAACTTGGGGAATATTTCCAGTCGCTTGGACGCTAAACTAAGTCGTGATGGCCTTGTTTTGCAGTGAAATGGACACAGCAAAACTTTTTGAACGCTCACTTTTGAGCTTCTGGGTCGTAACTTGGGGAATATTTCCAGTCGCTTGGACGCTAAACTAAGTCGTGATGGCCTTGTTTTGCAGTGAAATGGACACAGCAAAACTTTTTAAACACTCAGTTTCGAGCTTTTGGGCCGAAATATTGCCCGACTTCACTTCAAGACTGAAAGAGTAGCCGAGACCGCAGTACGCGCGTCGTGATTTTGACCAACTTCGGTTAAATTTCCCGGAACGTGGGGGATATTTTCCAGTCCCGGGGACTCTAAAGTAACTCCTGATGGCCTTGCTCTGGAGTGAAATGGACACAGCACAGCTTTTTGAACTTTCACTTTCGAGGTTCTGGGCGGAAATATTGCCCCAGTTCACTTTAAGAATGAAAGAGTAACCGGGACCGCCTTACGCGCATCGTGACTTTGACCAACTTTGGCTCGATTTCCCGGGAAATGGGGGATATTTTCCGGTACCGGGGACTCTAAAGTAACTCCTGATTGCCTTGGTTTGCAGTGAAATGGACACAGGACAACTTTCTGAACGCTCACTTTTGAGCTTCTGGGCGAAGCATAGCCCTACTTCACTTTAAGACTGAAAGAGTAGCCGAGACCGCCTTACGCGCATCGTGATTTTTGGCTACTTCGGCTTGATTTCCCGGAACTTGGGAGATAATTCCCAGTCCCGGGCACTCTAAACTAATTCCTGATGGCCTTGGTTTTCAGTGAAATGGACACAGCCAAACTCTTTGAACGTTCACTTTCGAGCTTCTGGGCCGAAATATAGCCCCACTTCACTTTAAGACTGAAAGAGTAGCCGGGACCGCCTTACGCGCATGGTAATTTTGTCGAACTTCGGCTTGATTTCCTGGGACTTGGGGGATATTTTCCAGTCCCGGAAGCTCTAAACTAACTCCTGAATGCCTTGGTTTGTAGTGAAATGGACACAGGTAAAAGGGGCGCACGCTAGGTTCGCAGGTTGTAGGCCGAAATATAGCCCCACTTTATTTTAAGACTGAAAGTGTACACGAAACCGCCTTAAGCGCATCGAAATTTTTAGCCACTATGGCTCGATCTGCCAAAACGTGGGGGATATTTTCTAGTCCCGGGGACTCTACCCTAACTCTTGATGGCCTTAGTTTTCAGTCAAATGGTCACAGGTAACAGGAGCGCACGCTCGGTGTCGGGCTTCTAGGCCGAAATGTAGCCCCAGCTCATTTTAAGACTGAAAGAGTAAACGAAACTGCCGTAGGCTTATCGTAATTTTAAGAAAGTATGGCTCAATTTGCCGAAACTTGGAGGATAGCTTCCAGTCTCCAGGATTCTAAACTATCTCCTGATGGACTTAGTTCTTAGTGAAATGGACACAGGTAAAAGGAGAGCACGCTCGGTGTCGAGCTTGTAGAACCGAAATATAGCCCCACTTCATTATCGGAGTAAACGAGTAGCCGAGACCGCCTTACGCGCATCGTGATTTTGAGCATCTTTGACTCGATTTGCCGGAATTCGGGGAATATTTTCCAGTCCCGAGGACTCTATGCTAACTCCTGATGAACTTAGTTTTCAGTGATATGTACACAGGCAAAAGGAGCGCACGCTCGGTGTTGAGCTTGTCGGCCGAAATATAGCCCCACTTCATTTTAAGACTGAAAGAGTAGCCGAGACCGCCTTACGCGCATCGTGATTTTGAGCAGCTTTGGCTCCATCTGCCAGAATTTGGGAAATATTCTCCAGTCCCAAGGACTCTAAACTAACTCCTGATGGCCTAAGATGTCAGGGAAATGGACACAGGTAAAATTAGCGCACGCCCGGTCTCGAGCTTCTAGGTCGAAATATAGCCCCCCTTAGTTTTAAGACTGAAAGAGTAGCCGAGACCGCCTTACGCGCATCGTGATTTTGGGCCACTTTTGCTCGATTTCCCGGAAGTTGGCGAATAATTTAAAGTCCCGGGGACGCTAAACTAACTCCCGATGACCTTGGTTTGCAGTTTAATGAACACAGCAAAACATTTCGAACGCTCACCTTCGAGCTTCAGGGCCGAAATATAGCCCTACTTAAATTTAAGACTGAAAGAATAACCGAGAGCCCGCTACGCGCATCGTAATTTTCAACAACTTCGGCGCTATTTCCTGGAACTTGGAGAATATTTTCCAGTCCCGGGGACTCTATATTAACTCCTGATTGCCTTGGTTTGCAGTGAAATGGACACAGCAAAGCTTTTTGAACGCTCACTTTCGAGCTTGTGGGCCTAAATATAGCCACACTTCACTTTAAGACTGAAACAGTAGCCGAGACCGCGTTACGCGCATCGTGATTTTGATCAACTTCTGCTCGCTTTCCTGGAACTTGGGAAATATTTTCCAGTCCCGGGGACTCGAAGCTAACTCCTGATGGCCATGGTTTGCAGTGAAGTTCACACAGCACAAGTTTCTGAACGCACACTTTCGAGCTTCTAGGCCGAAATATAGTCCCACATCACTTACGACTTAAAGAGTAGCCGAGACCGGCGTGCGCGCATCGTGATTTTGACCAACTTCGGGTCGATTTTCCGGAACTTGGGGGATATTTTCCAGTCCCAGGGACTCTAAACTAACTCTTGATGGCCTTGGTTCGCAGTGAAATGGAGACAGCAAAACTTTTTGAACGCTCACCTTCAAGCTTCTAGGTCCAAATATAGCCCACTTCACTTTAATACTGAAAAAGTAGCCGAGACCGCCTTACGCGCATCGTGATTTTGACAAACTTCGGGTTGATGTCCCGGAACTTGGGGGATATTGTCCAGTCCCGGGGACTCTCAACTATCTCCTGCTTGTCTTGGTTTGCAGTGAAATGGACACAGCGAAAGTTTTTGAACGCTCACTCTCGAGCTTCTGGGCCGAAAAAGAGCCCCATTTTACTTTAAGACTGAAAGAGTAGGCGAGACCGTCTTGAGCGAATCGTGATTTTGACCGATTTCGCGTCCAATTCCCGAGACTTGGGGGATATATTCCAGTCAAAGGGACACTAAAGTAACTCCTGATGGCCTTGGTTTTCAGTGAAATGGACAGAGCAAAAGTTTGGAGCTTCTGGGCAGAAATATAGCCGCACTTTACTTTAAGACTGAAAGAGTAGATGAGACCGCCTTACGCGCATCGTAATTTTGACGAACTTCGAATGGATTTCCCGGAACTTGGGGGATATTTTCCAGTCCCTGGGACGGTAAACTAAGTCCTGATGGCCTTGTTTTGAAGTAAAATGGACACAACGAAACTTTTTGAATGCTCACGTTCTAGCTTGTGGGCCGAAATATAGCCACACTTTAGTTTAGGACTGACACAGTAGCCGAGACCACGTTACGCGCATCATGATTTTGATCAACTTCGGCTCTATTTCCCGGGACTTGGGGGATATTCTCCAGTCCAGGGGACTCTAAAGTAACTTCTGGTGGCCTTGGTTTGCACTGAAAGTGACAGAGCAAAACTTTTTAAACACTCACTTTCGAGCTTGTGGGCCGAAATATTGCCCCACTTCACTTTAACACTGAAAGAGTAGCCGAGACCGCCTTACGCACATCGTGGTTTTGAGCAACTTCGGCTCGATTTACCGGAACTTGGGGGATATTTTCCAGTCCCGAGGACTCTTAAGTAACCCCTGATGGCCTTGGTTTGCATTGAAATGGATACAGGAAAACTTTTTGAACGCTCACTTTTGAGCTTCTGGGCCGAAATATAGCCCCACTTCACTTTAAGACTGAAAGAGTAGCGGAGACCGTCTTACGCGCATCGTGATTTTGACGAACGTCTTCCCGATTTTCCGGAACTTGGGAAATACATTCCACTCCCGGGGACTCTAAACTAACTCCTGATAGCCTTGGTTTGCAGTGAAATAGACACAGTAATTTTTTTTGAGCTTTGAGCTTGTAGGCCGAAATACAGCCCCACTTTACTTTAAGACTGAAAGAGTAGCCGAGACCGTCTTGCGCAAATCGTGAGTTTGACCAACTTCGGGTCGGTTTCCCGGAACTTGGGGGATATATTCCATTTCCGCGGGCTCTAAACTAACTCCTGATGGCCTTGGTTTTCAGTGAAATGGACAAAGGAAAGCTTTCTAAACACTCACTTTGTAGCTTCTGGGCCGAAATAGAATCCCACTTCACTTTCAGACTGAAATAGTAGCCGAGACCGCCTCACGCGCATCGTGAGTTAGACCAAGTTCAGCTCGATTTCACGCAACTTTTGGGATATTTTCCAGTCCGGGGGACTCTAAACTAACTCCGGATGGCCTTGGTTTGCACTGAAATGCGCACAGCATAACTTTTTTAACGCCCACTTTGGGGGTTCTGGGCCGAAATATAGCCCCACTTAACTTTAAGACTGAAAGAGTAGCCGAGATCGCCTTACGCGCATCGTGATTTTGACCATTTTCGGATCGATTTCTCGGAACTTGGGGGATATTTTCCAGTCCCGGGGACTCTAAACTAACTCCTGATCGCCTTGCTTTGCATTGAAATGGACAGAGCAAAACTTTTTGAACGCTCACTTTCGAGTTTGTGGGCCGAAATATAGCCACACTTTACTTTAAGACTGAAACAGTAGCCGAGACCGCATTTCGCGCATCGTGATTTGGATCAACTTCGGCTCGCTTTCCCGGAACTTGGGGAATATTTTCCAGTCCCGGGCACCCTAAAGTAAGTTTTGATAGCTTTGGTTTGCAGTGAAATGGACACAGCAAAACTTTTTGAACGCTCACTTTCGAGCTTCTGGACAGAAATATAGCCCGACTTTACTTTACGACTGAAAGAGTAGCCGAAACCGCCTTACGTATATCGTAATTTTGACGAACTTCGAATGGATTTCCCGAAACTTGAGGGATATTTTCCAGTCCCTTGGACGCTAAACTAAGTCCTGATGGCCTTGTTTTGAAGTGAAATGGACACAGCAAAACTTTTTGAAGGCTCATTTTCTAGCTTGTGTGCCGAAATATAGGCACACTGGACTTTAAAACTGAAATAGTAGCCGAGACCACGTTACGCGCATCATGAATTTGATCAACTTCGGCCCCAATTCCCGGGAGTTGGGGGATATTTTCCAGTCCCGGGGACTCTAAACTAACTCCTGATGGCCTTGGTTTGCACTGAAATGGACACAGCACAATTTTTTGAACGCACACTTTCGAGATTCTGGGCCGAAATATAGCCCCACTTCACTTAAGACTGAAAGAGTAGCCGAGACCGCCTTGCTCGCATCGTGATTTTGACAAACTTCGGGTCGATATTCCGGAACTTGGGGGATATTTTCCAGTCCCAGGAACTCTAACCTAACTCCTGATGGCCTTGGTTTGCAGTGAAATGGACAGAGCAAAACTTTTTGAACGCTCACCTTCGAGCTTCCTGGCCGAAATAAAGCCCCACTTTACTTTAAGACTTAAAGAGTAACCGAGACCACCTTACGCGCATTGTGATTTTGACAAACTTCGGGTGGATCTCCCGGAACTTGGGGAACATTTTCCAGTCCCTTGGACGCTAACCTAAGTCCTGATGGCCTTGTTTTGCAGTGAAATGGACACAGCAAAACTTTTTGAACGCTCACTTTCGAGTTTGTGGGCCGAAATATAGCCACACTTTACTTTAAGACTGAAACAGTAGCCGAGACCGCATTTCGCGCATCGTGATTTGGATCAACTTCGGCTCGCTTTCCCGGAACTTGGGGAATATTTTCCAGTCCCGGGCACCCTAAAGTAACTTTTGATAGCTTTGGTTTGCAGTGAAAGGTACACAGCAAAACTTTTTGAACGCTCACTTTCGAGCTTCTGGACAGAAATATAGCCCGACTTTACTTTACGACTGAAAGAGTAGCCGAAACCGCCTTACGTATATCGTAATTTTGACGAACTTCGAATGGATTTCCTGGAACTTGGGGTATATTTTCCAGTGCCTTGGACGCTAAACTAAGTCCTGATGGCCTTGTTTTGAAGTGAAATGGACACAGCAAAACTTTTTGAAGGCTCACTTTCTAGCTTGGGCCGAAATATAGGCACACTTGACTTTAAGACTGAAACAGTAGCCGAGACCACGTTACGCGCATCATGAATTTGATCAACTTCGGCTCCAATTCCCGGGACTTGGGGGATATTTTCCAGTCCCGGGGACTCTAAACTAACTCCTGATGGCCTTGGTTTGCATTGAAATGGACGCAGCACAATTTTTTGAACGCACACTTTCGAGATTCTGGGTCGAAATATAGGCACACTTGACTTTAAGACTGAAACAGTAGCCGAGACCGCATTTCGCGCATCGTGATTGTGATCAACTTCGGCTCGCTTTCCCGGAACTTGGGGAATATTTTCCAGTCCCTCGAACCCTAAAGTAACTCTTGATAGCTTTGGTTTGAAGTGAAATGCACAAAACAAAACTTTTTGAACGCTCACTTTCGAGCTTCTGGACAGAAGTATAGCCCGAATTTACTTTAAGACTGAAAGAGTAGCTGAAACCGCCTTACGTATATCGTAATTTTGACGAACTTTGAATGGACTTCCTGGAACTTGGGGTATATTTTCCAGTGCCTTGGACGCTAAACTAAGTCCTGATGGCCTTGTTTTGAAGTGAAATGGACACAGCAAAACTTTTTGAAGGCTCACTTTCTAGCTTGGGCCGAAATATAGGCACACTTGACTTTAAGACTGAAACAGTAGCCGAGACCACGTTACGCGTATCATGAATTTGATCAACTTCGGCTCCAATTCCCGGGACTTGGGGGATATTTTCCAGTCCCGGGGACTCTAAACTAACTCCTGATGGCCTTGGTTTGCATTGAAATGGACACAGCACAATTTTTTGAAAGCACACTTTCGAGATTCTGGGCCAAAATATAGCCCCACTTCACTTAAGACTGAAAGAGTAGCCTAGACCGTCTTGCTCGCATCGTGAGTTTGACAAACTTCGGGTGGATATTCCGGAACTTGGGAGATATTTTCCAGTCCCAGGGACGCTAAACTAACTCGTGATGGCCTTGTTTTGCAGTCAAAGAACACAACAAAACTTTTTGAACGCTCACTTTCGGGCTTCTGGGCCGAAATATAGCCCCACTTCACTTTAAGACTAAAACAGTAGCCGATACCGCATTTCGCGCATCGTGATTTTGATCAACTTCGGTTCGATTCCCCGGAACTTGGGCAATATTTTTCAGTCCCGGGGACTCTAAACTAACCCCTGATGGCCTTGGTTTGCAGTGAAATGGACAGAGCAAAACTTTTTGAACGCTCACTTTCGGGCTTCAGGCCCGAAATATAGCCCCACTTCACTTTAAGACAGAAAGAGTAGCCGAGAGCACTTTAGGGGCATCGTGATTTTGACCAACCTCGGCTCAATTTCCCAGACCTTGGGGCATATTTTCTTGTCGCGGGGACGCTAAACTAACTCCCGATGAACTTGGTTTGCAGTGAAATGAACACAGCAAAACTTTTCGAACGCTCACTTTCGGGCTTCTGGCCCAAAATATAGCCCCACTTCACTTTAAGACTGAAAGAGTAGCATACTCTACCTTACGCATATCGTGATTTTGACCAACTTCGGCTCGATTTCCCGGAAGTTGGGGGATATTTTCTAGTCCCGGGGACTCTAAACTAGCTCCTGATGGCTTTGGTTTGCAGTGAAATAAACACAGGGAAACTTTTTGAACGCTCACTTTCAAGCTCCTGGGCAGGAATAAAGCCTCACTTCACTTTAAGACTGAAACAGTAAGCGAGACCGCCTAACGCGCACCGTGATTTTGACCAATTTCGGCTAAATTTCCCTGAACTTGGGGGATATTTTCCAGTCCCGAAAACTCTTAAGTAACCCCTGATGGCCTTCGTTTGCATTGAAATGGATACAGCAAAACTTTTTGAACGCTCACTTTTGAGCTTCTGGGCCGAAATATAGCCCCACTTTACTTTAAGACTGAAACACTAGCCAAGACCGTCTTGCGCGCGTCGTGATTTTGGCCAACGTCATCTGGATTTTCCGGATCTTGGGAAATATATTGCAGTCCCGGGAACTCTAAACTAACTCCTGATAGCCTTGGTTTGCAGTGAAATGGACACAGCAAATTTTTTGCAGCGCTCACTTTGGAGCTTCTGGGCCGAAATAGAGCCCCACTTCACTTTAAGACTGAAAGAGTAGCCGAGACCGCCTTAGACGCATCGTGATTTTGACCAACTTCGGCTTGAGTTGCCAGAACTTAAGGGATATTTTCCACTCCCGTGGACTCTAAAGTAACTCATGATGGCCTTGGTTTTCAGTTAAATTGAGAGAGCAAAACTTTTTGAACGCTCACTTTCGAGCTTCTGGGCCGAAATATACAGCCACGTCACTTTAAGACTAAAAGAGTGGCCGAGACTGCTTTACGCGCATCGTGATTTTGACAAACTTCGGCTCGATTTCCCGGGACTTGGGGGATATTTTGATGTCAGGGAGACTGTAAACAATCTGCTAATGTGGCTTGGTTTGCGGTGAGATGGACACAGCAAAACTTTTTGAACTTTGACTTTCGAGCTTCTGGGCCGAAATATAGCCCCAGTTCACTTTAAGAATGAAAGAGTAGCCGAGACCACATTACGCGCATCGTGATTTTGACAAAATTCGGCTCAATTTGCCCGAACTTGGGCGATATTTTCCAGTCCCAAGGAGTCTAAACTAACTCTTGATGGCCTTGGTTTGGAGTGAAATGAACACAGTAACACTTTTTGAACGCTTATTTTCGAGCTTCTGGGATGAAATATAGCCCCACTTCACTTTAAGACTGAAAGAGTAGGCGAGACCGCCTTACGCGCATCGTGATTTTGAGCAACTTCCGCTCGATTTTCTAGAATTTTGGCGATATTTTCAAGTCCCGGGGACTCTAAACTAACTCCTGATAGCCTTTGTATGCAGTGATATGGACGCAGGAAAACTTTTTGAACGCTCAGTTTGGAGCTTCTGGGCCGAAATACAACCGTATTTCAGTTTAAGACTGAAATAGTAGCCGAGACCGCGTTACGAGCATCGTGATTTTGACCAAGTTCAGCTTGATTTCCCGGAACTTGCGGGATATTTTCCAGTCCGGGGGACTTTAAACTAACTCCTGATGGCCTTGGTTTGCAGTTAACTGCAGAAAACGTAACTTTTTAAAGGGCCACTTTCGAGCTTCTGGGCCGAAATATAGCCCCACTTTACTTTAAGACTGAAAGAGTAGCCGAGACCGTCTTAGGCGCATCGTGATTTTGACCAACTTCCGTTCGATTTCCCGGAGCTTCGGGGATATATTCCAGTCCCGGGGACTCTAAATTAACTGCTGATGGCCTTGGTTTGCAGTGAAATGGACACAGCACATTTTTTTGAACGCTCACTTTCGAGCTTCTCGGCCGAAATATAGCCCTACTTCACTTTAAGACTGAAAGAGTAGCCGAGACCGTCTTACGCGCATCGTAATTTTGACCAACTTCGGCTCGATTTCCCGGAAGTTGGCGAATATTTTCAATTCCCGGGGAAGCTAAACTAACTTCCGATGGCCTTAGTTTGCAGTTAAATGGACACAGCAAAACTTTTTGAACGCTCACTTTCGAGCTTCTGGGTCGAAATATAGCCCCACTTAACTTAAAGACTGAAAGAGTAGCCGAGACCGCCTTACGCGCATCGTGATTTTGGGATACTTCGGCTCGATTTCCCGCAAATAGGGGGATATTTTCCAGTCCCGGGGACTCTAAACTAACTCCTGATGGCCTTGGTTTCCAGTGAAATGGACACAGGAACACTTTTTGAACGCGCACTTTCGAGCTTGGTGGCCGAAATATAGCCCTACTTCTTTTTAAGACTGAAAGAGTAGGCGCGAGCGCCCTACGCGCATCGTGATTTTGAGGATCTTCGGCTCGATCTGGCGAAACTTGGGAGATATTTTCCAGTCCCAAAGTCTCTAAACTCACTCCTGATTGTCTAAGATGTGAGTGAAATAGAGACAAAAATTTTTGAACCCTTACTTTCGAGCTTCTGGAGTTAAATCTAAGCCCACTTTATCTTAAGACTGAAAGAGTAGCCGAGACCTCCTTAAGCGCATCGTGATTTTGACTAACTTCGGGTGGATTTCCCGTAACTTGGGGGATATTTCCAGTCCCTTGGACGCTAAACTAAGTCGTGATGGCCTTGTTTTGCAGTGAAATGGACACAGCAAAACTTTTGAAACACTCAGTTTCGAGCTTCTGGGCCGAAATATTGCCCCACTTCACTTTAAGACTGAAAGAGTAGGCGAGACCGCCGTACGCGCGTCGTGATTTTGACAACCTTCGGTTAAATTTCCCGGAACTTGGGGGATATTTTCCAGTCCCGGGGACTCTAAACTGACCCACGACGTCCTTGGTCTGCAGTAAAATGGACACAGGAAAACTTTTTGAACGCTCACTTTTGAGCTTCTGGGCCGAAATATAGCTCCACTTCACTTTAAGAGTGAAAGAGTAGCCGATACCGCCTTACGCCCATCGTAATTTTGACCAAGTTCGGCTCGATTTCCCGGAACTTGGGGGATATTTTCCAGTCCTGCGGACTCTAAAGTAACTCCTGATGGCCTTGCTCTGGAGTGAAATGGACACAGCACAACTTTTTGAACGCTCACTTTCGAGGTTCTGGGCGGAAATATTGCCATAGTTCACTTTAAGAATGAAAGAGTAATGTGGACCGCCTTACGCGCATCGTGACTTTGACCAACTTTGGCTCGATTTCCCGGGAAATGGGGGATATTTCCCGGTACCGGGGACTCTAAACTAACTCCTGATTGCCTAGGCCGAAATGGAGCCCCAGTTCATTTTAAGACTGAAAGAGTAAACGAAACTGCCGTACGCTTATCGTAATTTTAAGAAAGTATGGCTCAATTTGCCGAAACTTGGAGGATAGCTTCCAGTCTCGAGGATTCTAAACTATCTCCTGATGGACTTAGTTCTTAGTGAAATGGACACAGGTAAAAGGAGAGCACGCTCGGTGTCGAGCTTGTAGAACCGAAATATAGCCCCACTTCATTATCGGAGTAAACGAGTAGCCGAGACCGCCTTACGCGCATCGTGATTTTGAGCATCTTTGACTCGATTTGCCGGAATTCGGGGAATATTTTCCAGTCCCGAGGACTCTATGCTAACTCCTGATGAACTTAGTTTTCAGTGATATGTACACAGGCAAAAGGAGCGCACGCTCGGTGTTGAGCTTGTCGGCCGAAATATAGCCCCACTTCATTTTAAGACTGAAAGAGTAGCCGAGACCGCCTTACGCGCATCGTGATTTTGAGCAACTTTGGCTCCATCTGCCAGAATTTGGGAAATATTCTCCAGTCCCAAGGACTCTAAACTAACTCCTGATGGCCTAAGATGTCAGGGAAATGGACACAGGTAAAATTAGCGCACGCCCCGTCTCGAGCTTCTAGGTCGAAATATAGCCCCCTTTAGTTTTAAGACTGAAAGAGTAGCCGTGACCGCCTTACGCGCATCGTGATTTTGGGCCACTTTTGCTCGATTTCCCGGAAGTTGGCGAATAATTTAAAGTCCCGGGGACGCTAAACTAACTCCCGATGACCTTGGTTTGCAGTTTAATGAACACAGCAAAACATTCTCAACGCTCACCTTCGAGCTTCAGGGCCGAAATATAGCCCTACTTAAATTTAAGACTGAAAGAATAACCGAGAGCCCGTTACGCGCATCGTAATTTTCAAACTTCGACGCCATTTCCTGAAACTTGGAGAATATTTTCCAGTCCCGGGGACTCAAAACTAACTCCTGATTGCCTTGGTTTTCAGTGAAATGGACACAGCAAAATTTTTTGAACGCTCATATTCGAGCTTGTGGGCCTAAATATAGCCACACTTGACTTTAAGACTGAAACAGTAGCCGAGACCGCGTTACGCGCATCGTGATTTTGATCAACTTCTGCTCGCTTTCCTGGAACTTGGGGAATATTTTCCAGTCCCGGGGACTCTAAACTAACTCGTGATGGCCATGGTTTGCAGTGAAATTCACACAGCACAAGTTTCTGAACGCACACTTTCGAGCTTCTAGGCCGAAATATAGTCCCACATCACTTACGACTTAAAGAGTAGCCGAGACCGGCGTGCGCGCATCGTTATTTTGACCAACTTCGGGTCGATATTCCGGAACTTGGGGGATACTTTCCAGTCCCAGGGACTCTAAACTAACTCTTGATGGCCTTGGTTTGCAGTGAAATGGACAGAGCAAAACTTTTTGAACGCTTACCTTCAAGCTTCTGGGCCGAAATATAGCCCACTTTACTTTAAGACTGAAAAAGTAGCCGAGACCGCCTTACGCGCATCGTGATTTTGACAAACTTCGGGTGGATTTCCCGGAACTTGGGCGATATTTTCTAGTCCCTTGGAGACTAAACTAGGTGCCGATGGCCTTTTTTTGCAGTGAAATGGACACAGCAAAGCTTTTTGAACGCTCACTTTCGAGCTTGTGGGCCGAAATATAGCCATACTTCACTTTAAGACTGAAACAGTAGCCGAGACCACGTTTCGCGCATCGTGATTTTGATCAACTTCGGCTCGATTTCCCGGAACTTGCCAAATATTTTCCAGTCACGGGGACTCTAAACTAACTCGTGCTGGTCTTGGTTTGCAGTGAAACGGAAAGAGAAAAAGTTTTTGAACGCATACTTTCGAGCTTCTGGACCGAAATAGAAGCCCACTTCACTTGAAGACTGAAAGAGTAGCCGAGACCGCCTTACGTGCATCGTGATTTAGAGCAACTTCGGCTCGATTTGCCGTAACTAAGGGGATATATTCCAGTTCTGAGGACTCTAAACTAATTCCTGAGGGCCTTGGTTTGCAGTAAAATGGACCCAGCAAAACTTTTTGAACGCTCAATTTCGAGCTTCTGGGCCAAAATATAGCCCCCCATTACTTTAACACTGAAAGAGTAGCCGAGACCGCCTTACGCGCATCGTGATTTTGAGAAACTTCGGGTTGATTTCCCGGAACTTGGGGGATATTTTCCAGTCCCGGGGACTCTCAACTAACTCCTGCTTGTCTTGGTTTGCAGTGAAATGGACACAGCGAAAGTTTTTGAACGCTCACTCTCGAGCTTCTGGGCCGAAATAGAGCCCCATTTTACTATAAGACTGAAAGAGTAGGCGAGACCGTCTTGAGCGAATCGTGATTTTGACCAATTTCGCGTTTATTTCCCGAAACTTGGGGGATATATTCCAGTCAAAGGGACTCTAAAGTAACTCCTGATGGCCTTGGTTTTCAGTGAAATGGACAGAGCACAACTTTGGAGCTTCTGGGCAGAAATATAGCCCCACTTTACTTTAAGACTGAAAGAGTAGATGAGACCGCCTTACGTTCATCGTAATTTTGACGAACTTCGAATGGATTTCCCGGAACTTGGGGGATATTTTCCAGTCCCTTGGACGCTAAACTAAGTCCTGATGGCCTTGTTTTGAAGTAAAATGGACACAACAAAACTTTTTGAACGCTCACATTGTAGCTTGTGGGCCGAAATATACCGACACTTGACTTTAGGACTGACACGGTAGCCTAGACCACGTTACGCGCATCATGAATTTGATCAACTTCGGCTCGATTTCCCGGGACTTGGGGGATATTCTCCAGTCCCAGGGACTCTAAAGTAACTTCTGGTGGCCTTGGTTTGCACTGAAAGTGACAGAGCATAACTTTTTGAACGCCCACTTTGGAGCTTGTGGGCCGAAATATAGCCCCACTTCACTTTAAGACTGAAAGAGTAGCGGAGATCGCCTTACGCGCATCGTGATTTTGACCATTTTCGGATCGATTTCTCGGAACTTGGGGGATATTTTCCAGTCCCGGGGACTCTGAACTAACTCCTGATCGCCTTGCTTTGCATTGAAATGGACAGAGCAAAACTTTTTGAACGCTCACTTTCGAGCTTGTGGGCCGAAATATAGCCACACTTTACTTTAAGACTGAAACAGTAGCCGAGACCGCATTTCGCGCATCGTGATTTTGATCAATTTCGGCTCGCTTTCCCGGAACTTGGGGAATATTTTCCAGTCCCGGGGACCCTAAAGTCACTTTGGATAGCTTCGGTTTGCAGTGAAATGCACACAGCAAAACTTTTTGAACGCTCACTTTGGAGCTTCTGGAGAGAATTATAGCCCGACTTTACTTTAAGACTGAAAGAGTAGCCGAAACCGCCTTACGTATATCGTAATTTTGACGAACTTCGAATGGATTTCCCGAAACTTGGGGGATATTTTCCAGTCCCTTGGACGCTAAAGTAAGTCCTGATGGCGTTGTTTTGAAGTGAAATGGACACAGCAAAACTTTTTGAACGCTCACTTTCTAGCTTGTGGGCCGAAATATAGGCACACTTGACTTTAAGACTGAAACAGTAGCCGAGACCACGTTACGCGCATCATGAATTTGATCAACTGCGGCTCCAATTCCCGGGACTCGGGGGATATTTGCCAGTCCCGGGGACTCTAAACTAACTCCTGATGACCTTGGTTTGCATTGAAATGGACACAGCACAATTTTCTGAACGCACACTTTCGAGACTCTGGGCCGAAATATAGCCCCACTTCGCTTAAGACTGAAAGAGTAGCCGAGACCGCCTTGCTCGCATCGTGAGTTTGACAAACTTCGGGTCGATATTCCGGAACTTGGGGAACATTTTCCAGGCCCTTGGACGCTTAACTAACTCCTGATGGCCTTGTTTTGCAGTGAAATGGACACAGCAAAACTTTTTGAACGCTCACTTTCGAGCTTGTGGGCGGAAATATAGCCACACTTGACTTTAAGACTGAAACAGTAGCCGAGACGGCATTTCGCGAATCGTGATTTTGATCAACTTCGGCTCGTTTTCCCGGAACTTGGATAATATTTTCCAGTCCCGGGGACCCTAAACTAACTTTTGATAGCTTTGTTTTGCAGTGAAATGCACATAGCAAAACTTTTTGAACGCTCACTTTCGAGCTTCTGGACAGAAATATAGCCCCACTTCACTTTAAGACTGAAAGGGTAGCCGAGACCGCTTTGGGAGCATCGTGATTTTGACCAACTTCAGCTCGATTTACCGGAACTTGGGCAATATTTTCCAGTCCCAGGGACGCTAAACTAACTCGTGATGGCCTTGTTTTTCAGTCAAAGAACACAGGAAAACTTTTTGAAGGCTCACTTTCGGACTTCTGGGCCGAAATATAGCCCCACTTCACTTTAAGACTGAAACAGTAGCATATACCGCATTTCGCGCATCGTGATTTTGATCAACTTCGGTTAAATTTCCCGCAACTTGGGGGATATTTTCCAGTCCCGGGGACTCTAAACTGACCCCCGACGTCCTTGGTCTGCAGTAAAACTGGACACAGGAAAACTTTTTGAACGCTCACTTTTGAGCTTCTGGGCCGAAATATAGCTCCACTGCACTTTAAGAGTGAAAGAGTAGCCGAGACCGCCTTACGCCCATCGTAACTTTGACCAACTTCGGCTCGATTTCGCGGAACTTGGGGGATATTTTCCAGTCCCGCGGACTCTAAAGTATCTCCTGATGGCCTTGCTCTGGAGTAAAATGGACACAGCACAACTTTTTGAACGCTCACTTTCCAGCTTGTGGGCGGAAATATTGCCCCAGTTCACTTTAAGAATGAAAGAGTAACCGGGACCGCCTTACGCGCATCGTG
The DNA here is from genome assembly GCF_964199315.1 of Orbicella franksi. Taxonomy (NCBI): domain Eukaryota; kingdom Metazoa; phylum Cnidaria; class Anthozoa; order Scleractinia; family Merulinidae; genus Orbicella; species Orbicella franksi. The sequence goes on along the minus strand of NC_138147.1, from coordinate 1,071,038 downwards.
ATTTTGACCAACTTTGGCTCAATTTCCCGGGAAATGGGGGATATTTTCCGGTACCGGGGATTCTAAAGTAACTCCTGATTGCCTTGGTTTGCAGTGAAATGGACACAGCACAACTTTTTGAACGCTCACTTTTGAGCTTTTCGGCCGAAGCATAGCCCTACTTCACTTTAAGACTGAAAGACTAGCCGAGACCGCGTTACGCGCATCGTGATTTTGGGCTACTTCGGCTCGATTTCCCGGAACTCGGGTTAGACCAAGTTCAGCTTGATTTCACGCAACTTTTGGGATATTTTCCAGTCGCGGGCACTCTAAACTAAATCCTGATGGCCTTGGTTTTCAGTGAAATGGACACAGCCAAACTCTTTGAACGTTCACTTTCGAGCTTCTGGGCCGAAATATAGCCCCACTTCACTTTAAGACTGAAAGAGTAGCCGGGACCGCCTTACGCGCATGGTAATTTTGTCGAACTTCGGCTTGATTTCTTGGGACTTGGGGGATATTTTCCAGTCCCGGAAGCTCTAAACTGACTCCTGAATGCCTTGGTTTTTAGTAAAATGGACACAGGTAAAAGGGCCGCACGCTAGGTTTCCAGGTTGTAGGCCGAAATATAGCCCCACTTTATTTTAAGACTGAAAGTGTACACGAAACCGCGTTAAGCGCATCGAAATTTTTAGCCACTATGGCTCGATCTGCCAAAACTTGGGGGATATTTTCCAGTCCCGGGGACTCTACCCTAACTCTTGATGGCCTTAGTTTTCAGTCAAATGGTCACAGGTAACAGGAGCGCACGCTCGGTGTCGGGCTTCTAGGCCGAAATGTAGCCCCAGCTCATTTTAAGACTGAAAGAGTAAACGAAACTGCCGTAGGCTTATCGTAATTTTAAGAAAGTATGGCTCAATTTGCCGAAACTTGGAGGATAGCTTCCAGTCTTCAGGATTCTAAACTATCTCCTGATGGACTTAGTTCTTAGTGAAATGGACACAGGTAAAAGGAGAGCACGCTCGGTGTCGAGCTTGTAGAACCGAAATATAGCCCCACTTCATTATCGGAGTAAACGAGTAGCCGAGACCGCCTTACGCGCATCGTGATTTTGAGCATCTTTGGCTCGATTTGCCGGAATTCGGGGAATATTTTCCAGTCCCGAGGACTCTATGCTAACTCCTGATGAACTTAGTTTTCAGTGATATGTACACAGGCAAAAGGAGCGCACGCTCGGTGTTGAGCTTGTCGGCCGAAATATAGCCCCACTTCATTTTAAGACTGAAAGAGTAGCCGAGACCGCCTTACGCGCATCGTGATTTTGAGCAACTTTGGCTCGATCTGCCAGAATTTGGGAACTATTTTCCAGTCCCAAGGACTCTAAACTAACTCCTGATGGCCTAAGATGTCAGTGAAATGGACACAGGTAAAATTAGCGCACGCCCCGTCTCGAGCTTCTAGGTCGAAATATAGCCCCCCTTAATTTTAAGACTGAAAGAGTAGCCGAGACCGCCTTACGCGCATCGTGATTTTGGGCCACTTTTGCTCGATTTCCCGGAAGTTGGCGAATAATTTAAAGTCCCGGGGACGCTAAACTAACTCCCGATGACCTTGGTTTGCAGTTTAATAAACACAGCAAAACATTCCGAACGCTCACCTTCGAGCTTCAGAGCCGAAATATAGCCCTACTTAAATTTAAGACTGAAAGAATAGCCGAGAGCCCGTTACGCGCATCGTAATTTTCATCAACTTCGGCACCATTTCCTGAAACTTGGAGAATATTTTGCAGTCCTGCGGACTCTATAGTAACTCCTGATGGCCTTGGTTTGCAGTGAAATGGACACAGCAAAACTTTTTGAACGCTCACTTTCGAGCTTGTGGGCCTAAATATAGCCACACTTCACTTTAAGACTGAAACAGTAGCCGAGACCACGTTACGCGCATCATGAATTTGATCAACTTCGGCTCGATTTCCCGGGACTTGGGGATATTCTCCAGTCCCGGGGACTCTAAAGTAACTTCTGGTGGCCTTGGTTTGCACTGAAAGTGACAGAGCAAAACTTTTTAAACGCTCACTTTCGAGCTTCTGCGCCGAAATATTGCCCCACTTCACTTTAAGACTGAAAGAGCAGACGAGACCACCTTACGCACATCGTGATTTTGACCAACTTCGGCTCGATTTCCCGGAAGTTGGGGGATATTTTCCAGTCCCGAGGACTCTTAAGTAACCCCTGATGGCCTTGGTTTGAATTGAAATGGATACAGCAAAACGTTTTGAACGCTCACTTTTGAGCTTCTGGGCCGAAATATAGCCCCACTTCACTTTAAGACTGAAAGAGTAGCCGAGAAGGTCTTACGCGCATCGTGATTTTGATTAAGGTCTTCTCGATTTTCCGGAACTTGGGAAATACATTCCACTCCCGGGGACTCTAAACTAAGTCCTGATAGCCTTGGTTTGCAGTGAAATAGACACAGTAATTTTTTTGAGCTGTCAGCTTGTGCGCCGAAATAGAGCTCCACTTCACTTTAAGACTGAAGGAGTAGCCGACACCGCCTTAAGCGCACCGTGATTTTGACCAACTTCGGCTCGATTTGCCGGAACTTGGGGGATATTTTCCAGTCCCGGGGACTCTAAACTAACTCCTGATTGTCTTGGTTTTCAGTGAAATGGACACGGCGAAACTTTTTGAACGCTCACTCTCGAGCTTCTGGACCGAAATATAGCCCCACTTTACTTTAAGACTGAAAGAGTAGCCGAGACCGTCTTGCGCAAATCGTAAGTTTGACCAACTTCGGGTCGGTTTCCCGGAACTTGGGGGATATATTCCATTTCCGCGGGCTCTAAACTAACTCCTGATGGCCTTGGTTTTCAGTGAAATGGACAAAGGAAAGCTTTTTGAACACTCTCTTTGTAGCTTCTGGGCCGAAATAGAATCCCACTTCACTTTCAGACTGAAATAGTAGCCGAGACCACCTCACACGCATCGTGAGTTAGACCAAGTTCAGCTCGATTTCACGCAACTTTTGGGATATTTTCCAGTCCGGGGGACTCTAAACTAACTCCGGATGGCCTTGGTTTGCACTGAAATGGGCACAGCATAACTTTTTGAACGCCCACTTTGGAGCTTGTGGGCCGAAATATAGCCCCACTTCACTTTAAGACTGAAAGAGTAGCCGAGATCGCCTTACGCGCATCGTGATTTTGACCATTTTCAGATCGATTTCTCGGAACTTGGGGGATATTTTCCAGTCCCGGGGACTCTAAACTAACCCCTGATCGACTTGCTTTGCATTGAAATGGACAGAGCAAAACTTTTTGAACGCTCACTTTCGAGCTTCTGAACAGAAATATAGCCCGACTTTACTTTGAGAGTGAAGGAGTAGCCGAAACCGCCTTACGTATATCGTAACTTTGACGAACTACGAATGGATTTCCCGGAACTTGGGGGATATTTTCCAGTCCCTTGGACGCTAAACTAAGTCCTGATGGCCTTGTTTTGAAGTGAAGTGGACACAGCAAAAATGTTTGAGCGCTCACTATCTTGCTTATGGGCCGAAATATAGGCACACTTGACTTTAAGACTGAAACAGTAGCCGAGACCACGTTACGCGCATCATGAATTTGATCAACTTCGGCACCAATTCCCGGGACTTGGGGGATATTTTCCAGTCCCGGGGACTCTAAACTAACTCCTGATGGCCTTGGTTTGCATTGAAATGGGCACAGCACAATTTTCTGAACGCACACTTTCGAGACTCTGGGCCGAAATATAGCCCCACTTCAGTTAAGACTGAAAGAGTAGCCGAGACCGCCTTGCTCGCATCGTGAGTTTGACAAACTTCGGGTCGATATTCCGGAACTTGGGGGACATTTTCAGTCCCAGGAACTCTAAACTAACTCCTGATGCCCTTGGTTTGCAGTGAAATGGACAGAGCAAAACTTTTTGAACGCTCACCTTCGAGCTTCCTGGCCGAAATAAAGCCCCACTTTACTTTAAGACTTAAAGAGTAACCGAGACCACCTTACGCGCATTGTGATTTTGACAAACTTCGGGTGGATCTCCCGGAACTTGGGGAACATTTTCCACTCCCTTGGAGGCTAACCTAAGTCCTGATGGCCTTGTTTTACAGTGAAATGGACACAGAAAAACTTTTTGAACGCTCACTTTCGGGCTTCTGGCCCGAAATATAGACCCACTTCACTTTAAGACTGAAAGAGTAGCGGAGACTACCTTACGCAAATCGTGATTTTGACCAACTTCGGCTCGATTTCCCGGAAGTTGGGGGATATTTTCCAGTCCCGGGGACTCTAAACTAGCTCCTGATGGCTTTGGTTTGCAGTGAAATAAACACAGGGAAACTTTTTGAACGCTCACTTTCAAGCTCCTGGGCAGGAATAAAGCCTCACTTCACTTTAAGACTGAAACAGTAAGCGAGACCGCCTAACCCGCACCGTGATTTTGACCAACTTCGGCTAAATTTCCCTGAACTTGGGGGATATTTTCCAGTCCCGAAGACTCTTAAGTAACCCCTGATGGCCTTCGTTTGCATTGAAATGGATACAGCAAAACTTTTTGAACGCTCAGTTTTGAGCTTCTGGGCCGAAATATAGCCCCACTTCACTTTAAGACTGAAAGACTAGCCAAGACCGTCTTGCGCGAATCGTGATTTTGACCAACGTCTTCTCCATTTTCCGGAACTTGGGAAATATATTGCAGTCCCGGGGACTCTAAACTATCTCCCTGATGGCCTTGGTTTGCAGTGAAATGGACACAGCAAATTTTTTGCAGCACTCACTTTGGAGCTTCTGGGCCGAAAAAGAGCCCCACTTCACGTTAAGACTGAAAGACTACCCGAGGCCGCCTTAGGCGCATCGTGATTTTGACCAACTTCGGCTTGATCTGCCAGAACTTAAAAGATATTTTCCAGTCCCGGAGACTCTAAACTAACTCATGATGGCCTTGGTTTTCAGTGAAATTGAGAGAGGAAAACTTTTTGAACGCTCACTTTGGAGCTTCTGGACCGAAATATAGCCCTACTTAACTTTAAGACTGAAACAGTAGCCGAGACCGCCTTACGGGAATCGTTATTTTGACCAACGTCGTCTCGATTTCGCGGAAATCGGGGGATATTTTCCAGTTCCAGGCACTGTAAACTACTTCCTGAGGGCCTTGCTTTGCAGTGAAATGGGCACAGCATAACTTTTTGAACGCTCACTTTCGAGCTTCTGGGCCGAAATATACAGCCACGTCACTTTAAGACTCAAAGAGTAGCCGAGACTGCTTTCCGCGCATCGTGATTTTGAGAAACTTCGGCTCGATTTCCCGCAACTTGGGGGATATTTTGATGTCCCGGAGACTGTAAACTATCTCCTGATGTGGCTTGGTTCGCGGTAAAATGGACACAGCAAAACTTTTTGAACTTTCACTTTTGAGCTTCTGAGCCGAAATATAGCCCGAGTTCACTTTAAGAATGAAGGAATAGCCGAGACCGCCTTACGCGCATCGTGATTTTGACCAACTTTGGCTCGATTTCCCGGGAAATGGGGAATATTTTCCGGTACCGGGGACTCTAAAGTAACTCCTGATTGCCTTGGTTTGCATTGAAATGGAGAGAGCAAAACTTTTTCAACGCTCCCCTTCGGGCTTCTGAGCCGAAATATAGCCCCACTTCAGTTTAAGACTGAAAGAGTAGCCGACACCGTCTTACGCGCATCGTGATTTTGACCAACTTTGCCTCGATTTCCCGAAACTTCGGGGATATATTCAAGTCCCAAGGACTCTAAACTAACCCCTGATGGCCTTGGTCTGCAGTGAAATAGACACAGGAATTTTTTTTGAACGCTTACTTTCGAAACTCTGGGCCGAAATATAGCCCCACTTCACTTTAAGACTGAAATAGTAGCCGAGACCGCCTTAGACGCATCGTGAATTTGACCAACTTCGGCTTGAGTTGCTAGAACTTAAGGGATATTTTCCAGTCCCGTGGACTCTAAACTAACTCATGATGGCCTTGGTTTTCAGTTAAATTGAGAGAGCAAAAGTTTTTGAACGCTCACCTTCGAGCTTCTGGGCCGAAATATACAGGCACGTTACTTTAAGACTAAAAGGGTAGCCGAGACTGCTTTACGCGCATCGTGATTTTGAGAAACTTCGGCTCGATTTCCCGGGACTTGGGGGATATTTTGATGTCCCGGACACTGTAAACAATCTGCTGATGTGGCTTGGTTTGCGGTGAAATGGACACAGCAAAACTTTTTGAACTTTCACTTTCTAGCTTCTGGGCCGAAATATAGCCCCAGTTCACTTTAAGAATGATAGAGTAGCCGAGACCGCCTTACGCGCATCGTGATTTTGACAAAATTGGGCTCGATTTGCCCGAACTTGGGCATAGTTTCCAGTCCCGAGGAGTCTAAACTAACTCCTGATGGCCTTGGTTTGCAGTGAAATGAACACAGCAAAACTTTTTGAACTTTCACTTTCTAGCTTCTCGGCCGAAATATAGCCCCAGTTGACTTTGAGAATGAAAGAGTAGGCGAGACCGCCTTACGCGCATCGTGATTTTGACAAAATTCGGCTCGATTTGCCCGAACTTGGGCGATATTTTCCAGTCCCGAGGAGTCTAAACTAACTCCTGATGGCCTTGGTTTGCAGTGAAATGAACACAGTAACACTTTTTCAAGGCTTATTTTCGAGCTTCTGGGATGAAATATAGCCCGAGTTCACTTTAAGACTGAAAGAGTAGGCGAGACCGCCTTACGCGCATCGTGATTTTGAGCAACTTCCGCTCGATTTTCTAGAATTTTGGCGATATTTTCAAGTCCCGAAGACTCTAAAGTAACTCCTGATTGCCTTGGTTTGCAGTGAAATGGACGCAGGAAAACTTTTTGAACGCTCAGTTTCGAGCTTCTGGGCCGAAATACAGCCGTATTTCACTTTAAGACTGAAATAGTAGCCGAGATCGCCTTACGAGCATCGTGATTTTGACCAAGTTCAGCTCGATTTCCCGGAACTTGGGGATATTTTCCAGTCCGGGGGACTTTAAACTAACTCCTGTTGGCCTTGGTTTGCAGTTAAATGCAGAAAGCGTAGCTTTTTAAAGGGTCACTTTCGAGCTTCGGGGCCGAAATGTAGCACCACTTTACTTGAAGACTGAAAGAGTAGCCGAGACCGTCTTACGCGCATCGTGATTTTGACCAACTTCCGTTCGATTTCTCGGAACTTCGGGGATATATTCCAGTCCCGGGGACTCTAAACTAACTGCTGATGGCCTTGGTTTGCAGTGAAATGGACACAGCATATTTTTTTGAACGCTCACTTTCGACCTTCTGGGCCGAAATATAGCCCTACTTCACTTTAAGACTGAAAGAGTAGCCGAGACCGCCTTACGCGCATCGTAATTTTGACCAACTTCGGCTGGATTTCCCGGAAGTTGGCGAATATTTTCAATTCCCGGGGAAGCTAAACTAACTTCCGATGGCCTTAGTTTGCAGTTAAATGGACACAGCAAAACTTTTTAAACGCTCACTTTCGAGCTTCTGGGTCGAAATATAGCCCCACTTAACTGTAAGAATGAAAGAGTAGCCGAGACCGCCTTACGCGAATCGTTATTTTGGGATTCTTCGGCTCGATTTCTCGCAAATAGGGGGATATTTTCCAGCCTGGGGGACTCTAAACTAACTCCTGATGGCCTTGGTTTCCAGTGAAATGGACACAGGAACACTTTTTGAACGCGCACTTTCGAGCTTGCTGGCCGAAATATAGCCCTACTTCTTTTGAAGACTGAAAGAGTAGGCGGGAGCGCCTTACGCGCATTGTGATTTTGAGGATCTTCGGCTGGATCTGGCGAAACGTGGGAGATATTTTCCAGTTCCAAAGTCTCTAAACTCACTCCTGATTGTCTAAGATGTGAGTGAAATAGAGACAAAAGTTTTTGAACCCTTACTTTCGAGCTTCTGGAGTTAAATCTAAGCCCACTTTACCTTAAGACTGAAAGAGTAGCCGAGACCCCCTTAAGCGCATCATGATTTTGACTAACTTCGGGTGGATTTCCCGTAACTTGGGGGATATTTCCAGTCCCTTGGACGCTAAACTAAGTCGTGATGGCCTTGTTTTGCAGTGAAATGGACACAGCAAAACTTTTTAAAAACTCAGTTTCGAGCTTCTGGGCCGAAATATTGCCCCACTTCACTTTAAGACTGAAAGAGTAGCCGAGACCGCCGTACGCGCGTCGTGATTTTGACCAACTTCGGGTAAACTTCCCGGAACTTGGGGGATAAATTCCAGTCCCGGGGACTCTAAACTGATCCCCGACGTCCTTGGTCTGCAGTAAAATGGACACAGCAAAACTTTTTGAACGCTCACTTTTGAGCTTCTGGGCCGAAATATAGCTCCACTTCACTTTAAGAGTGAAAGAGTAGCCGAAACCGCCTTACGCCCATCGTAATTTTGACCAACTTCGGCTCGATTTCCCGGAACTTGGGGGATATTTTCCAGTCCCGCGGACTCTAAAGTAACTCCTGATGGCCTTGCTCTGGAGTGAAATGGACACAGCACAACTTTTTGAACGCTCACTTTCCAGCTTCTGGGCGGAAATATTGCCCCAGGTCACTTTAAGAATGAAAGAGTAACCGGGACCGCCTTACGCGCATCGTGACTTTGACCAACTTTGGCTCGATTTCCCGGGAAATGGGGGATATTTTCCGGTACCGGGGACCCTAAAGTAACTCCTGATTGCCTTGGTTTGCAGTGAAATGGACACAGCACAACTTTTTGAACGCTCACTTTTGAGGTTCTGGGCCGAAGCATAGCCCTACTTCACTTTAAGACTGAAAGACTAGCCGAGACCGCCTGACGCGCATCGTGATTTTGGGCTACTTCGGCTCGATTTCCCGGGAAATAGGGGATATTTTCCGGTACCGGGGACTCTAAACTAATTCCTGATGGCCTTGGTTTTCAGTGAAATGGACACAGCCAAACTCTTTGAACGTTCACTTTCGAGCTTCTGGGCCGAAATATAGCCCCACTTCACTTTAAGACTGAAAGAGTAGCCGGGACCGCCTTACGCGCATGGTAATTTTGTCGAACTTCGGCTTGATTTCCTGGGACTTGGGGGATATTTTCCAGTCCCGGAAGCACTAAACTAATTCCTGAATGCCTTGGTTTTTAGTGAAATGGACACAGATAAAAGGGCCGCACGCTAGGTTTCCAGGTTGTAGGCCGAAATATAGCCCCACTTTATTTTAAGACTGAAAGTGTACACGAAACCGCCTTAAGCGCATCGAAATATTTAGCCACTATGGCTCGATCTGCCAAAACTTGGGGGATATTTTCCAGTCCCGGGGACTCTACCCTAACTCTTGATGGCCTTAGTTTTCAGTCAAATGGTCATAGGTAACAGAAGCGCACGCTCGGTGTCGAGCTTCTAGGCCGAAATGTAGGCTCAGCTCATTTTAAGACTGAAAGAGTAAACGAAACTGCCGTAGGCTTATCGTAATTTTAAGAAAGTATGGCTCAATTTGCCGAAACTTGGAGGATAGCGTCCAGTCTCGAGGATTCTAAACTATCTCCTGATGGACTTAGTTCTTAGTGAAATGGACACAGGTAAAAGGAGAGCACGCTCGGTGTCGAGCTTGTAGAACCGAAATATAGCCCCACTTCATTTTCGGAGTAAACGAGTAGCCGAGACCGCCTTACGCGCATCGTTATTTTGAGCATCTTTGGCTCGATTTGCCGGAATTCGGGGAATATTTTCCAGTCCCGAGGACTCTATGCTAACTCCTGATGAACTTAGTTTTCAGTGATATGTACACAGGCAAAAGGAGCGCACGCTCGGTGTTGAGCTTGTCGGCCGAAATATAGCCCCACTTCATTTTAAGACTGAAAGAGTAGCCGAGACCGCCTTACGCGCATCGTGATTTTGAGCAACTTTGGCTCGATCTGCCAGAATTTGGGAACTATTTTCCAGTCCCAAGGACTCTAAACTAACTCCTGATGGCCTAAGATGTCACTGAAATGGACACAGGTAAAATTAGCGCACGCGCGGTCTCCAGCTTCTAAGTCGAAATATAGCCCCCCTTACTTTTAAGACTGAAAGAGTAGCCGAGACCGCCTTACGCGCATCGTGATTTTGGGCCACTTTTGCTCGATTTCCCGGAAGTTGGCGAATAATTTAAAGTCCCGGGGACGCTAAACTAACTCCCGATGACCTTGGTTTGCAGTTTAATAAACACAGCAAAACATTCTGAATGCTCACCTTCGAGCTTCAGGGCCGAAATATAGCCCTACTTAAATTTAAGACTGAAAGAATCGCCGAGAGCCCGTTACGCGCATCGTAATTTTCATCAACTTCGACACCATTTCCTGCAATTTGGAGAACATTTTCCAGTCCCGGGGACTCTAAACTAACTCCTGATGGCCTTGGTTTGCAGTGAAATGGACACAGCAAAACTTTTTGAACGCTCACTTTCGAGCTTGTGGGCCTAAATATAGCCACACTTCACTTTAAGACTGAAACAATAGCCGAGACCGCGTTACGCGCATCGTGATTTTGATCAACTTCTTCTCGCTTTCCTGGAACTTGGGGAATATTTTCCAGTCCCGGGGACTCTAAACTAACTCGTGATGGCCATGGTTTGCAGTGAAATTCACACAGCACAAGTTTTTGAACGGACACTTTCGAGCTTCTAGGCCGAAATATAGTCCCACATCACTTACGAGTTAAAGAGTAGCCGAGACCGGCGTGCGCGCATCGTGATTTTGACCAACTTCGGGTCGATATTCCGGAACTTGGGGGATATTTTCCAGTCCCAGGGACTCTAAACTAACTCTTGATGGCCTTGGTTTGCAGTGAAATGGAGACAGCAAAACTTTTTGAACGCTCACCTTCAAGCTTCTGGGCCGAAATATAGCCCACTTTACTTTAAGACTAAAAAAGTAGAGACCGCCTTACGCGCATCGTGATTTTGACAAACTTCGGGTGGATTTCCCGGAACTTGTGGGATATTTTGCAGTCCCTTGGACGCTAAACTAAGTGCCGATGGCCTTGTTTTGCAGTGAAATGGACACAGCAAAGCTTTTTGAACGCTCACTTTCGAGCTTGTGGGCCGAAGTATAGCCATACTTCACTTTAAGACTGAAACAGTAGCCGATACCACGTTTCGCGCATCGTGATTTTGATCAACTTCGGCTCGATTTCCCGGAACTTGCCAAATATTTTCCAGTCCCGGGAACTCTAAACTAACTCGTGCTGGTCTTGGTTTGCAGTGAAACGGAAACAGAAAAAGTTTTTGAACGCTCACTCTCGAGCTTCTGGGCCGAAATAGAGCCCCATTTTACTTTAAGACTGAAAGAGTAGGCGAGACCGTCTTGAGCGAATCGTGATTTTGACCAATTTCGCGTTTATTTCCCGAAACTTGGGGGATATATTCCAGTCAAAGGGACTCTAAAGTAACTCCTGATGGCCTTGGTTTTCAGTGAAATTGACAGAGCACAACTTTGGAGCTTCTGGGCAGAAATATAGCCCCACTTTACTTTAAGACTGAAAGAGTAGCCGAGACCACCTTACGCACATCGTGATTTTGACGAACTTCGAATGGATTTCCCGGAACTTGGGGGATATTTTCCAGTCCTTTGGACGCTAAACTAAGTCCTGATGGCCTTGTTTTGAAGTAAAATGGACACAACAAAACTTTTTGAACGCTCACTTTCTAGCTTGTGGGCCGAAATATAGCCACACTTCACTTTAGGACTGACACAGTAGCCGAGACCACGTTACGCGCATCATGAATTTGATCAACTTCGGCTCGATTTCCCGTAACTTGGGGGATATTCTCCAGTTTCGGGGACTCTAAAGTAACTTCTGGTGGCCTTGGTTTGCACTGAAAGTGACAGAGCAAAACTTTTTAAACACTCACTTTCGAGCTTCTGGGCCGAAATATTGCCCCACTTCGCTTTAAGACTGAAAGAGTAGCCGAGACCACCTTACGCACATCGTGATTTTGACCAACTTCGGCTCGATTTACCGGAACTTGGGGGATATTTTCCAGTCCCGAGGACTCTCAAGTAACGCCTGATGGCCTTGGTTTGCATTGAAATGGATACAGGAAAACTTTTTGAACGCTCACTTTTGAGCTTCTGGACCGAAATATAGCCCCACTTCACTTTAAGACTGAAAGAGTAGCCGAGAAGGTCTTACGCGCATCGTGATTTTGACCAACGTCTTCTCGATTTCCTGGAACTTGGGAAATAGAGTCCACTCCCGGGGACTCTAAACTAACTCCTGATAGCCTTGGTTTGCAGTGAAATAGACGCAGTAATTTTCTTTGAGCTTTGAGCTTGTGGGCCGAAATAGAGCCCCACTTCACTTTAAGACTGAAGGAGTAGCCGACACCGCCTTAAGCGCACCGTGATTTTGACCAACTTCGGCTCGATTTGCCGGAACTTGGGGGATATTTTCCAGTTCCGGGGACTCTAAACTAACTCCTGATTGTCTTGGTTTTCAGTGAAATGGACACAGCGAAACTTTTTGAACGCTCACTCTCGAGCTTCTGGACCGAAATATAGCCCCACTTTACTTTAAGACTGAAAGAGTAGCCGAGACCCTCTGGCGCAAATCGTCATTTTCACCAACTTCGGGTCGGTTTCCCGGAACTTAGGGGATATATTCCGATTCCGCGGGCTCTAAACTAACTCCTGATGGCCTTGGTTTTCAGTGAAATAGACAAAGGAAAGCTTTTTGAATACTCTCTTTTTAGCTTCTGGGCCGAAATAGAATCCCACTTCACTTTCAGACTGAAATAGTAGCCGAGACCGCCTCACGCGCATCGTGAGTTAGACCAAGTTGAGCTCGATTTCACGCAACTTTTGGGATATTTTCCAGTCCGGGGGACTCTAAACTAACTCCGGATGGCCTTGGTTTGCACTGAAATGGGCACAGCATAACTTTTTGAACGCCCACTTTGGAGCTTGTGGGGTGAAATATAGCCCCACTTCACTTTAAGACTGAAAGAGTAGCCGAGATCGCCTTACGCGCATCGTGATTTTGACCATTTTCAGATCGATTTCTCGGAACTTGGGGGATATTTTCCAGTGCCGGGGACTCTAAACTAACTCCTGATCGCCTTGCTTTGCATTGAAATGGACACAGGAAAACTTTTTGAACGCTCACTTTCGAGCTTGTGGGCCGAAATATAGCCACACTTTACTTTAAGACTGAAACAGTAGCCCAGACCGCATTTCGCGCATCGTGATTTTGATCAACTTCGGCTCGCTTTCCCGGAACTTGGGGAATATTTTCCAGTCCCGGGGACCCTAAACTCACTTTTGATAGCTTTGGTTTGCAGTGAAATGGACACAGCAAAACTTTTTGAACGCTCACTTTCGAGCTTCTGGACAGAAATATAGCCCGACTTTACTTTAAGACTGAAAGAGTAGCCGAAACCGCCTTACGTATATCGTAATTTTGACGAACTTCGAATGGATTTCCCGGAACTTGGGGGATATTTTGCAGTCCCTTGGACGCTAAACTAAGTCCTGAGAGCCTTGTTTTGCATTGAAATGGACACAGCACAATTTTTTGAACGCACACTTTCGAGATTCTGGGCCGAAATATAGCCCCACTTCAATTAAGACTGAAAGAGTAGCCGAGAGCGCCTTGCTCGCATCGTGAGTTTGACAAACTTCGGGTCGATATTCCGGAACTTGGGGGACATTTTCAGTCCCAGGAACTCTAAACTAACTCCTGATGCCCTTGGTTTGCACTGAAATGGACAGAGCAAAACTTTTTGAACGCTCACCTTCGAGCTTCCTGGCCGAAATAAAGCCCCACTTTACTTTAAGACTTAAAGAGTAACCGAGACCACCGTACGCGCATTGTGATTTTGACAAACTGCGGGTGGATCTCCCGGAACTTGGGGAACATTTTCCACTCCCTTGGACGCTAAACTAAGTCCTGATGGCCTTGTTTTGGAGTGAAATGGACACAGCAAAACTTTTTGAACGCTCACTTTCGAGCTTGTGGGCCGAAATATAGCCACACTTTACTTTAAGACTGAAACATTAGCCGAGACCGCATTTCACGCATCGTGATTTTGATCAACTTCGGCTCGCTTTCCTGGAACTTGGGGAATATTTTCCAGTCCCGGATACCCTAAACTAACTTTTGATAGCTTTGGTTTGCAGTGAAATGGACACAGCAAAACTTTTTGAACGCTCACTTTCGAGCTTGTGGGCCTAAATATAGCCACACTTCACTTTAAGACTGAAACAGTAGCCGAGACCGCGTTACGCGCATCGTAATTTTGATCAACTTCTGCTCGCTTTCCTGGAACTTGGGGAATATTTTCCAGTCCCGGGGACTCTAAACTAACTCCCGATGGCCATGGTTTGCAGTGAAATTCACACAGCACAAGTTTTTGAACGTATACTCTGGGGCTTCTAGGCCGAAATATAGTCTCACATCACTTACGACTTAAAGAGTAGCCGAGACCGGCGTGCGCGCATCGTGATTTTGACCAACTTCGGGTCGATATTCCGGAACTTGGGGGATACTTTCCAGTCCCAGGGACTCTAAACTAACTCTTGATGGCCTTGGTTTGCAGTGAAATGGAGACAGCAAAACTTTTTGAACGCTCACCTTCAAGCTTCTGGGCCGAAATATAGCCCACTTTACTTTAATACTGAAAAAGTAGCCAAGACCGCCTTACGTGTATCGTGATTTTGACAAACTTCGGGTGGATTTTCCGGAACTTGGAGGATCTTTTCGAGTCCCTTGGACACTAAACTAGGTGCCGATGGCCTTGTTTTGCAGTGAAATGGACACAGCAAAGCTTTTTGAACGCTCACTTTCGAGCTTGTGGGCCGAAATATAGCCATACTTCACTTTAAGACTGAAACAGTAGCCGATACCACGTTTCGCGCATCGTGATTTTGATCAACTTCGGCTCGATTTCCCGGAACTTGCCAAATATTTTCCAGTCCCGGGGACTCTAAACTAACTCGTGCTGGTCTTGGTGTGCAGTGAAACGGAAACAGAAAAAGTTTTTGAACGCATACTTTCGAGCTTCTGGACCGAAATAGATCCCCACTTCACTTGAAGACTGAAAGAGTAGCCGAGACCGCCTTACGTGCATCGTGATTTTGAGCAACTTCGGCTCGACTTGCCGGAACTAAGGGGATATATTCCAGTTCCGAGGACTCTAAACTAATTCCTGATGGCCTTGGTTTGCAGTAAAATGGACCCAGCAAAGCTTTTTGAACGCTCAATTTCGAGCTTCTCGGCAAAAATATAGCCCCCCTTACTTTAACACTGAAAGAGTAGCCGAGACCGCCTTACGCGCATCGTGATTTTGAGAAACTTCGGGTTGATTTCCCGGAACTTGGGGGATATTTTCCAGTCCCGGGGACTCTCAACTAACTCCTGCTTGTCTTGGTTTGCAGTGAAATGGACACAGCGGAAGTTTTTGAACGCTCACTCTCGAGCTTCTGGGCCGAAATAGAGCCCCATTTTACTATAAGACTGAAAGAGTAGGCGAGACCGTCTTGAGCGAATCGTGATTTTGACCAATTTCGCGTTTATTTCCCGAAACTTGGGGGATATATTCCAGTCAAAGGGACTCTAAAGTAACTCCTGATGGCCTTGGTTTTCAGTGAAATTGACAGAGCACAACTTTGGAGCTTCTGGGCAGAAATATAGCCCCAGTTTACTTTAAGACTTAAAGAGTAGATGAGACCGCCTTATGCGCATCGTAATTTTGACGAAATTCGAATGGATTTCCCGGAACTTGGGGGATATTTTGCAGTCCCTTGGACGCTAAACTAAGTCCTGATGGCCTTGTTTTGAAGTAAAATGGACACAACAAAACTTTTTGAACGCTCACTTTCTAGCTTGTGGGCCGAAATATAGCCACACTTTACTTTAGGACTGACACAGTAGCCGAGACCACGTTACGCGCATCATGAATTTGATCAACTTCGGCTCGATTTCCCGGGACTTGGGGGATATTCTCCAGTCCCGGGGACTCTAAAGTAACTTTTTATGGCCTTGGTTTGCACTGAAAGTGACAGAGCAAAACTTTTTAAACACTCACTTTCAAGCTTCTGGGCCCAAAGATTGCCCCACTTCACTTTAACACTGAAAGAGTAGCCGAGACCACCTTACGCACATCGTGATTTTGACCAACTTCGGCTCGATTTACCGGAAGTTGGGAAATACATTCCACTCTCGGGGACTCTAAACTAACTCCTGATAGCCTTGGTTTGCAGTGAAATAGAGAGTAATTTTTTTTTTGAGCTTTGAGCTTGTGGGCCGAAATAGAGCCCCACTTCACTTTAAGACTGAAGGAGTAGCCGACACCGCCTTAAGCGCACCGTGATTTTGACCAACTTCGGCTCGATTTGCCGGAACTTGGGGGATATTTTCCAGTCCCGGGGACTCTAAAGTAACTCCTGATTGTCTTGGTTTTCAGTGAAATGGACACAGCGAAACTTTTTGAACGCTCACTCTCGAGCTTCTGGACCGACATATAGCTCCACTTTACTTTAAGACTGAAAGAGTAGCCGAGACCCTCTGGCGCAAATCGTCATTTTCACCAACTTCGGGTCGGTTTCCCGGAACTTGGGGGATATATTCCATTTCCGCGGGCTCTAAACTAACTCCTGATGGCCTTGGTTTTCAGTGAAATGGACAAAGGAAAGCTTTTTGAACACTCTCTTTGTAGCTTCTGGGCCGAAATAGAATCCCACTTCACTTTCAGACTGAAATAGTAGCCGAGACCGCCTCACGCGCATCGTGAGTTAGACCAAGTTCAGCTCGATTTCACGCAACTTTTGGGATATTTTCCAGTCCGGGGGACTCTAAACTAACTCCGGATGGCCTTGGTTTGCACTGAAATGGGCACAGCATAACTTTTTGAACGCCCACTTTGGAGCTTGTGGGGTGAAATATAGCCCCACTTCACTTTAAGACGGAAAGAGTAGCCGAGATCGCCTTACGCGCATCGTGATTTTGACCATTTTCGGATCGATTTCTCGGAACTTGGGGGATATTTTCCAGTCCCGGGGACTCTAAACTAACTCGTGATTGCCTTGCTTTGCATTGAAATGGACAGAGCAAAACTTTTTGAACGCTCTACTTCGAGCTTCCTGGCAGAAATAAAGCCACCACTTTACTTTAAGACTTAAAGTGTAACCGAGACCACCTTACGCGCATCGTGATTTTGACAAACTTCGGCTCGCTTTCCCGGAACTTGGGGAACATTTTCGAGTTTCTTGGACGCTAACCTAAGTCCTGGTGGCCTTGTTTTGCAATGAAATAGACACAGCAAAACGTTTTGAACGCTCACTTTCGAGCTTGTGAACCGAAATATAGCCACACTATACTTTAAGACTGAAACAGTAGCCGAGACCGCATTTCGCGCATCGTGATTTTGATCAACTTCGGCTCGCTTTCCCGGAACTTGGGGAATATTTTCCAGTCCCGGGGACCCTAAACTAACTTTGATAGCTTTGGTTTGCAGTGAAATGCACACAGCAAAACGTTTTGAACGCTCACTTTCGAGCTTCTGGACAGAAATATAGCCCGACTTTACTCTAAGACTGACAGAGTAGCCGAAACCGCCTTACGTATATCGTAATTTTGACGAACTTCGAATGGATTTCCCGGAACTTGGGGGATATTTTCCAGTGCCTTGGACGCTAAACTAAGTACTGATGGCCTTGTTTTGAAGTGAAATGGACACAGCAAAACTGTTTGAACACTCACTTTCTAGCTTGTGGGCCGAAATATAGGCACACTTGACTTTAAGACTGAAACAGTAGCCGAGACCACGTTACGCGCATCATGATTTTGATCAACTTCGGCTCCAATTCCCGGGACTTGGTGGCTATTTTCCAGTCCCGGGGACTCTAAACTAACTTCTGATGGCCTTGGTTTGCACTGAAATGGACACAGCACAATTTTTTGAGAGCACACTTTCGAGATTCTGGGCCAAAATATAGCCCCACTTTACTTAAGACTGAAAGAGTAGCCTAGACCGTCTTGCTCGCATCGTGAGTTTGACAAACTTCGGGTCGATATTCTGGAACTTGGGGGATATTTTCCAGTCCCAGTAACTCTAAACTAACTCCTGATGGCCTTGGTTTGCAGTGAAATGGACAGAGCAAAACTTTTTGAACGCTCACCTTCGAGCTTCCTGGCCGAAATAAAGCCGCACTTTACTTTAAGACTTAAAGAGGAACCGAGACTACCTTACGCGCATTGTGATTTTGACAAACTTCGGGTGGATCTCCCGGAACTTGGGGAACATTTTCCAGTCCCTTGGACGCTAAACTAAGTATTGATGGCCTTGTTTTCCCGTGAAATGGACACAGCAAAACTTTTTGAACGCTCACTTTCGAGCTTGTGGACCGAAATATAGCCCTACTTCACTTTAAGACTCAAAGAGTAGCCGAGACCGCCTTACGCTAATCGTTATTTTGACCAACTTCGTCTCGATTTGGTGGAACTTGGGGGATACTTTCCAGTTCCGGGCACTGTAAATTACTTCCTGAGGGCCTTGCTTTGCAGTGAAATGGGCAGAGCAAAACTTTTTGAACTTTCACTTTCGAGCTTCTGGGTCGAAATATAGCCCGAGTTCACTTTAAGAATGAAAGAATAGCCGAGACCGTCTTACGCGCATCGTGATTTTGACCAACTTTGGCTCGATTTTCCGGGAAATGGGGAATATTTTCCGGTACCGAGGACTCTAAAGTAACTCCTGATTGCCTTGGTTTGCATTGAAATGGAGAGAGCAAAACTTTCTCAACGCTCCCCTTCGGGCTTCTGAGCCGAAATATAGCCCTACTTCAGTTTACGACTGAAAGAGTAGCCGACACCGTCTTACGCGCATCGTGATTTTGACCAACTTCGGCTCGATTTCCCGAAACTTCGGGTATATATTCAAGTCCCAAGGACTCTAAACTAACCCCTGATGGCCTTGGTCTGCAGTGAAATGGACACAGCAAATTTTTTTGAACGCTTACTTTCGAAACTCTGGGCCGAAATATAGCCCCACTTCACCTTAAGACTGAAATAGTAGCCGAGACCGCCTTGGGCGATATTTTCCACTCCCGAGGAGTCTAAAGTAAGTCCTGATGGCCTTGGTTTGCAGTGAAGTGAACACAGCAAAACTTTTTGAACTTTCACTTTCTAGCTTCTCGGCCGAAATATAGCCCCAGTTCACTTTAAGAATGAAGAGTAGCTGAGACCGCCTTACGCGCATCGTGATTTTGACAAAATTCGGCTCGATTTTCCCGAACTTGGACGATATTTTCCAGTCCCGAGGAGTCTAAACTAACTCCTGATGGCCCTGGTTTGCAGCGAAATGAACAGAGTAACGCTATTTGAAGGCTTATTTTCGAGCTTCTGGGATGAAATATAGCCCCACTTCACTTTAAGACTGAAAGAGCAGGCGACACCGCCTTAGGCGCATCGTGATTTTGAGCAACTTCCGCTCGATTTTCTAGAGTTTTGGCGATATTTTCAAGTCCCGGGGACTCTAAACTAACTCTTGATGGCCTTGGTTTGCAGTGAAATGGACACAGGAAAACTTTTTGAACGCTCAGTTTCGAGCTTGTGGGCCGAAATACAACCGTACTTCACTTTAAGACTGAAATAGTAGCCGAGACCGCCTTACGAGCATCGTGATTTTGACCAAGTTCAGCTCGATTTCCCGGAACTTGGGGGATATTTTCCAGTCCGGGCGACTTTAAACTAACTCCTGACGGCCTTGGTTTTTAGTTAAATGCAGAAAGCGTAACTTTTCAAAGGGTCACTTTCGAGCTTCTGGGCCGAAATATAGCCCCACTTTACTTTAAGACTGAAACAGTAGCTGAGACCGTCTAACGCGCATCGTGATTTTGAGCAACTTCCGTTCGATTTCCCGGAACTTGGGGGATATATTCCAGTCCCGGGGACTCTAAACTAACTGCTGATGGCCTTGGTTTGCAGTGAAATGGACACAGCACATTTTTTTGAACGCTCACTTTCGAGGTTCTCGGCCGAAATATAGCCCTACTTCACTTTAAGACTGAAAGAGTAGCCGAGACCGCCTTACGCGCATCGTAATTTTGACCAACTTCGGCTCGATTTCCTGCAAGTTGGCGAATATTTTCAATTCCTGGGGAAGCTAAACTAACTTCCGATGGCCTTAGTTTGCAGTTAAATGGACACAGCAAAACTTTTTGAACGCTCACTTTCGAGCTTATGGGTCGAAATATAGCCCCACTTAACTTTAAGACTGAAAGAGTAGCCGAGACCGCCTTACGCGCATCGTGATTTTGGGATACTTCGGCTCGATTTCCCGCAAATAGGGGGATATTTTCCAGTCCCGGGGACTCTAAACTAACTCCTGATTGCCTTGGTTTCCAGTGAAATGGACACAGGAACACTTTTTGAACGCGCACTTTCGAGCTTGCTGGCCGAAATATAGCCCTACTTCTTTTTAAGACTGAAAGAGTAGGCGGGAGCGCCTTACGCGCATTGTGATTTTGAGGATCTTCGGCTCGATCTGGCGAAACTTGGGAGATATTTTCCAGTCGCAAAGTCTCTAAACTCACTCCTGATTGTCTAAGATGTGAGTGAAATAGAGACAAAAGTTTTTGAACCCTTACTTTCGAGCTTCTGGAGTTAAATCTAAGCCCACTTTACCTTAAGACTGAAAAAGTAGCCGAGACCCCCTTAAGCGCATCGTGATTTTGACTAACTTCGGGTGGATTTCCCGTAACTTGGGGGATATTTCCAGTCCCTTGGACGCTAAACTAAGTCGTGATGGCCTTGTTTTGCAGTGAAATGGACACAGCAAAACCTTTTAAAGACACAGTTTCGAGCTTCTCGGCCGAGATATTGCCCCACTTCACTTTAAGACTGAAAGAGTAGCCGAGACCGCCGTACGCGCGTCGTGATTTTGACCAACTTCGGTTAAATTTCCCGGAACTTGGGGGATATTTTCCAGTCCCGGGGACTCTAAACTGACCCCCGACGTCCTTGCTCTGCAGTAAAATGGACACAGCAAAACTTTTTGAACGCTCACTTTTGAGCTTCTGGGCCGAAATATAGCTCCACTTCACTTAAAGAGTGAAAGAGTAAACGAGACCGCCTTACGCCCATCGTAATTTTGACCAACTTCGGCTCGATTTCCCGGAACTTGGGGGATATTTTCCAGTCCCGCGGACTCTAAAGTAACTCCTGATGGCCTTGCTCTGGAGTGAAATGGACACAGCACAACTTTTTGAACGCTCACTTTCCAGCTTCTGGGCGGAAATATTGCCCCAGGTCACTTTAAGAATGAAAGAGTAACCGGGACCGCCTTACGCGCATCGTGATTTTGACTAACTTCGGGTGGATTTCCCGTAACTTGGGGGATATTTCCAGTCCCTTGGACGCTACACTAAGTCGTGATGGCCTTGTTGTGCAGTGAAATGGACACAGCAAAACTTTTTAAAGACACAGTTTCGAGCTTCTGGGCCGAAATATAGCCCCACTTTACTTTAAGACTGAAAGAGTAGCCAAGACCGTCTTACGCGCATCGTGATTTTGACCAACCTCCGTTCGATTTCCCGGAACTTCGAGGATATATTCCAGACCCGGGGACTCTGAACTAACTGCTGATGGCCTTGGTTTGCAGTGAAATGGACACAGCACATTTTTTTGAATGCTCAGTTTTGAGCTTCTTGGCCGAAATATAGCCCTACTTCACTTTAAGACTGAAAGAGTAGCCGAGACCGCCTTACGCGCATCGTAATTTTGACCAACTTCGGCTCGATTTCCCGGAAGTTGGCGAATATTTTCAATTCCCGGGGAAGCTAAACTAACTTCCGATGGCCTTAGTTTGCAGTTAAATGGACACAGCAAAACTTTTTGAACGCTCACTTTTGAGCTGCTGGGCCGAAATATAGCTCCACTTCACTTAAAGAGTGAAAGAGTAAACGAGACCGCCTTACGCCCATCGTAAGTTTGACCAACTTCGGCTCGATTTCCCGGAACTTGGGGGATATTTTCCAGTCCCGCGGACTCTAAAGTAACTCCTGATGGCCTTGCTCTGGAGTGAAATGGACACAGCACAACTTTTTGAACGCTCACTTTCCAGCTTCTGGTCGGAAATATTGCCCCAGTTCACTTTAAGAATGAAAGAGTAACCGGGACCGCCTTACGCGCATCGTGATTTTGACCAACTTTGGCTCAATTTCCCGGGAAATGGGGGATATTTTCCGGTACCGGGGACTCTAAACTAACTCCTGATTGCCTAGGCCGAAATGTAGCCATAGCTCAC
Source organism: Orbicella franksi (assembly GCF_964199315.1). Lineage (NCBI taxonomy): Eukaryota > Metazoa > Cnidaria > Anthozoa > Scleractinia > Merulinidae > Orbicella > Orbicella franksi. The sequence continues at coordinate 1,048,753 of NC_138147.1, read as the reverse complement.
TTGAAGACTGAAAGAGTAAACGAAACTGCCGTACGCTTATCGTAATTTTAAGAAAGTATGGCTCAATTTGCCGAAACTTGGAGGATAGCGTCCAGTCTCGAGGATTCTAAACTATCTCCTGATGGACTTAGTTCTTAGTGAAATGGACACAGGTAAAAGGAGAGCACGCTCGGTGTCGAGCTTGTAGAACCGAAATATAGCCCCACTTCATTTTCGGAGTAAACGAGTAGGCGAGACCGCCTTACGCGCATCGTGATTTTGAGCATCTTTGGCTCGATTTGCCGGAATTCGGGGAATATTTTCCAGTCCCGAGGACTCTATGCTAACTCCTGATGAACTTAGTTTTCAGTGATATGTACACAGGCAAAAGGAGCGCACGCTCGGTGTTGAGCTTGTCGGCCGAAATATAGCCCCACTTCATTTTAAGACTGAAAGAGTAGCCGAGACCGCCTTACGCGCATCGTGATTTTGAGCAACTTTGGCTCGATCTGCCAGAATTTGGGAAATATTTTCCAGTCCCAAGGACTCTAAACTAACTCCTGATGGCCTAAGATGTCAGTGAAATGGACACAGGTAAAATTAGCGCACGCCCAGTCTCGAGCTTCTAGGTCGAAATATAGCGCCCCTTAATTTTAAGACTGAAAGAATAGCCTAGACCGCCTTACGCGCATCGTGATTTTGGGCCACTTTTGCTCGATTTCCCGGAAGTTGGGGGACGGGGACGCTAAACTAACTCCCGATGACCTTGGTTTGCAGTTTAATGAACACAGCAAAACATTCTGAACGCTCACCTTCGAGCTTCAGGGCCGAAATATAGCCCTACTTAAATTTAAGACTGAAAGAATAGCCGAGAGCCCGTTACGCGCATCGTAGTTTTCATCAACTTCGGCAGCATTTCCAGGAACTTGGAGAATATTTTCCAGTCCCGGGGACTCTAAACTAACTCGTGATGGCCTTGGTTTGGAGTGAAATGGACACAGGAAAACTTTTTGAACAATCACTTTCGAGCTTGTGGGCCTAAATATAGCCACACTTCACTTTAAGACTGAAACAGTAGCCGAGACCGCGTTACGCGCATCGTGATTTTGATCAACTTCTGCTCGCTTTCCTGGAACTTGGGGAATATTTTCCAGTCCCGGGGACTCTAAACTAACTCGTGATGGCCATGGTTTGCAGTGAAATTCACACAGCACAAGTTTTTGAACGCACACTTTCGAGCTTCTAGGCCGAAATATAGTCCCAAATCACTTACGACTTAAAGAGTAGCCGAGACCGGCGTGCGCGCATCGTGATTTTGACCAACTTCGGGTCGATATTCCGGAACTTAAGGGATATTTTCCAGGTCCAGGGACTCTAAACTAACTCTTGATGGCCTTGGTTTGCAGTGAAATGGAGACAGCAAAACTTTTTGAACGCTCACCTTCAAGCTTCTGGGCCGAAATATAGCCCACTTTACTTTAATACTGAAAAAGTAGCCGAGACCGCCTTACGCGCATCGTGATTTTGACAAACTTCGGTTGCATTTCCCGGAACTTGGGGGATATTTTCCAGTGCCTTGGACGCTAAACTAGGTGCCGATGGCCTTGTTTTGCAGTGAAATGGACACAGCAAAGCTCTTTGAATGCTCACTTTCGAGCTTGAGGACCGAAATATAGCCATACTTCACTTTAAGACTGAAACAGTAGCCGAGACCACGTTTCGCGCATCGTGATTTTGATCAACTTCGGCTCGATTTCCCGGAACTTGCGAAATATTTTCCAGTCCCGGGGACTGTAAACGAACTCGTGCTGGTCTTGGTTTGCAGTGAAACGGAAACAGAAAAAGTTTTTGAACGCATACTTTCGAGCTTCTGGACCGAAATAGAACCCCACTTCACTTGAAGACTGAAAGAGTAGCCGAGACCGCCTTACGTGCATCGTGATTTTGAGCAACTTCGGCTGGATTTGCCGGAACTAAGGGGATGTATTCCAGTTCTCAGGAGTCTAACCTAATTCCTGATGGCCTTGTTTTGCAGTAAAATGGACCCAGCAAAACTTCTTGAATGCTCAATTTGGAGCTTCTGGGCCAAAATATAGCCCCCCATTACTTTAACACTGAAAGAGTAGCCGAGACCGCCTTACGCGCATCGTGATTTTGGCAAACTTCGGGTTGATTTCCCGGAACTTGGGGGATATTTTCCAGTCCCGGGGACACTCAACTAACTGTTGCTTGTCTTGGTTTGCAGTGAAATGGACACATTGGAAGTTTTTGAACGCTCACTCTCGAGCTTCTGGGCCGAAATAGAGCCCCATTTTACTTTAAGACTGAAAGAGTAGGCGAGACCGTCTTGAGCGAATCGTGATTTTGACCAATTTCGCGTTTATTTCCCGAAACTTGGGGGATATATTCCAGTCAAAGGGACTCTAAAGTAACTCCTGATGGCCTTGGTTTTCAGTGAAATTGACAGAGCACAACTTTGGAGCTTCTGGGCAGAAATATAGCCCCACTTTACTTCAAGACTGAAAGAGTAGATGAGACCGCCTTACGCGCATCGTAATTTTGACGAACTTCGAATGGATTTCCCGGAACTTGGGGAATATTTTCCAGTCCCGGGGACCATGAACTAACTTTTGATAGCTTTGGTTTGCAGTGAAATGCACACAGCAAAACTTTTTGAACGCTCACTTTCGAGCTTCTGGACAGAAATATAGCCCGACTTTACTCTAAGACTGAAAGAGTAGCCGAAACCGCCTTACGTATATCGTAATTTAGACGAACTTCGAATGGATTTCCCGGAACTTGGGGGATATTTTCCAGTCCCCTGGACGCTAAACTAAGTCCTGATGGCCTTGTTTTGAAGTGAAATGGACACAGGAAAACTTTTTGAACCCTCACTTTCTAGCTTTTGGGCCGAAATATAGGCACACTTGACTTTAAGACTGAAACAGTAGCCGAGACCACGTTACGCGCATCATGAATTTGATCAACTTCGGCTCCAATTCCCGGGACTTGGGGAATATTTTCCAGTCCTGGGGACTCTAAAATAACTCCTAATGGCCTTGGTTTGCATTGAAATGGACACAGCAGAGTTTTTTGAAAGCACACTTTCGAGATTCTGGGCCAAAATATAGGCCCACTTCACTTTAAGACTGAAAGAGTAGCCGAGACCGCCTTGCTCGCATCGTGAGTTTGACAAACTTCGGGTCGATATTCTGGAACTTGGGGGATATTTTCCAGTCCCAGGAACTCTATACTAACTCCTGATGGCCTTGGTTTGCAGTGAAATGGACAGAGCAAAACTTTTTGAACGCTCACCTTCGAGCTTCTTGGCCGAAATAAAGCCCCACTTTACTTTAAGACTTAAAGAGTAACCGAGACCACCTTACGCGCATTGTGATTTTGACAAACTTGGGGTGGATCTCCCGGAACTTGGGGAACATTTTCCAGTCCCTTGGACGCTAAACTAAGTCCTGATGGTCTTGTTTTGCGGTGAAATGGACAGAGCAAAACTTTTTGAACGCTCACTTTCGAGCTCCTGGACAGAAATATAGCCCCACTTCACTTTAAGACTAAAAGGGTAGCCGAGACCGCTTTGGGAGCATCGTGATTTTGACCAATTTCAGCTTGAGTTACCGGAACTTGGGGAATATTTTCCAGTCCCAGGGACGCTAAACTAACTCCTGATGGCCTTGTTTTTCAGTCAAGGAACACAGCAAAACTTTTTGAACGCTCACTTTCGGGCTTCTGGGCCGAAATATAGCCCCACTTCACTTTAATACTTAAACAGTAGCCGATACCGGATTTCGCGCATCGCGATTTTCATCAACTTCGGTTCGATTCCCCGGAACTGGGGGGATATTTTGATGTCCCGGACACTGTAAACAATCTGCTGATGTGGCTTGGTTTGCGATGAAATGGACCCAGCAAAACTTTTTGAACTTTCACTTTGGAGCTTTTGGGCCGAAATATAGCCCCAATTCACTTTAAGACTGAAAGAGTAGCCGAGATCGCCTTACGCGCATCGTGATTTTGACCATCTTCGGATCGATTTCCCCGAACTTGGGCGATATTTTCCAGTCCCGGGGACTCTAAACTAACTCCTGATCGCCTTGGTTTGCAGTGAAATGAACACAGCAACACTTTTTGAACTTTCACTTTCTAGCTTCTCGGCCGAAATATAGCCCCAGTTCACTTTAAGAATGAAAGAGTAGGCGAGACCGCCTTACGCGCATCGTGATTTTGACAAAATTCGGCTCGATTTCCCCGAACTTGGGCGATATTTTCTAGTCCCGCGGAGTCTAAACTAACTCCTGATGGCCTTGGTTTGCAGTGAAATGAACACAGTAACACTTTTGAACGCTTATTTTAGAGCTTCTGGGATGAAATATAGCCCCACTTGACTTCAAGACTGAAAGAGTAGGCGAGACCGCCTTACGCGCATCGTGATTTTGACAAAATTCGGCTCGATTTCCCCGAACTTGGGCGATATTTTCTAGTCCCGGGGACTCTAAAGTAACTCCTGATGGCCTTGGTTTGAAGTGAAATGGACGCAGGAAAACTTTTTGAACGCTCAGTTTCGAGCTTGTGGGCCGAAATACAACCGTGTTTCACTTTAAGACTGAAATAGTAGCCGAGACCGCCTTACGAGCATCGTGATTTTGACCAAGTTCAGCTCGATTTCCCGGAACTTGGGGGATATATTCCTGTCCGGGGGACTTTAAACTAAGTCCTGATGGCCTTAGTTTGCAGTTAAATGCACAAAGCGTAACTTTTTAAAGGGTCACTTTCGAGCTTCTGGGCCCAAATATAGCCCCACTTTACTTTAAGACTGAAAGAGTAGCCGAGAACGTCTTACGCGCATCGTGATTTTGACCAACCTCTGTTCGATTTCCCGGAGCTTCGAGGATATATTCCAGTCCCGGGGACTCTGAACTAACTGCTGATGGCCTTGGTTTGCAGTGAAATGGACACAGCACATTTTTTTGAATGCTCACTTTTGAGCTTCTCGGCCGAAATATAGCCCTACTTCACTTTAAGACTGAAAGAGTAGCCGAGACCGCCTTACGCGCATCGTAATTTTGACCAACTTCGGCTCGATTTCCCGGAAGTTGGCGAATATTTTCAATTCCTGGGGAAGCTAAACTAACTTCCGATGGCCTTAGTTTGCAGTTAAATGGACACAGCAAAACTTTTTGAACGCTCACTTTCGAGCTTATGGGTCGAAATATAGCCCCACTTAACTTTAAGACTGAAAGAGTAGCCGAGACCGCCTTACGCGCATCGTGATTTTGGGATACTTCGGCTCGATTTCCCGCAAATAAGAGGATATTTTCCAGTCGTGTTGACTCTAAACTAACTCCTGATGGCCTTGGTTTCCAGTGAAATGGACACAGGAACACTTTTTGAACGCGCACTTTCGAGCTTGCAGGCCGAAATATAGCCCTACTTCTTTTTAAGACTGAAAGAGTAGGCGGGAGCGCCTTACGCGCATTGTGATTTTGAGGATCTTCGGCTCGATCTGGCGAAACTTGGGAGATATTTTCCAGTCGCAAAGTCTCTAAACTCACTCCTGATTGTCTAAGATGTGAGTGAAATAGAGACAAAAGTTTTTGAACCCTTACTTTCGAGCTTCTGGAGTTAAATCTAAGCTCACTTTACCTTAAGACTGAAAGAGTAGCCGAGACCCCCTTAAGCGCATCGTGATTTTGACTAACTTCGGGTGGATTTCCCGTAACTTGGGGGATATTTCCAGTCCCTTGGACGCTAAACTAAGTCGTGATGGCCTTGTTTTGAAGTGAAATGGACACAGCAAAACTGTTGAAACACTCAGTTTCGAGCTTCTGGGCCGAAATATTGCCCCACTTCACTTTAAGACTGAAAGAGTAGCCGAGACCGCCGTACGCGCGTCATGATTTTGACCAACTTTGGTTAAATTTCCCGGAACTTGGGGGATATTTTCCAGTCCCGGGGACTCTAAACTGACCCCCGACGTCCTTGCTCTGCAGTAAAATGGACACAGCAAAACTTTTTGAACGCTCACTTTTGAGCTTCTGGGCCGAAATATAGCTCCACTTCACTTTAAGAGTGAAAGAGTAGCCTAGACCGCCTTACGCCCATCGTAAGTTTGACCAACTTCGGCTCGATTTCCCGGAACTTGGGGGATATTTTCCAGTCCCGCGGACTCTAAAGTAACTCCTGATGGCCTTGCTCTGAAGTGAAATGGACACAGCGCAACTTTTTGAACGCTCACTTTCCAGCTTCTGGTCGGAAATATTGCCCCAGTTCACTTTAAGAATGAAAGAGTAACCGGGACCGCCTTACGCGCATCGTGATTTTGACCAACTTTGGCTCGATTTCCCGGGAAATGGGGGATATTTTCCGGTACCGGGGACTCTAAACTAACTCCTGATTGCCTTGGTTTGCAGTGAAATGGACACAGCACAACTTTTTGAACGCTCACTTTTGAGGTTCTGGGCCGAAGCATAGCCCTACTTCACTTTAAGACTGAAAGACTAGCCGAGACCGCCTTACGCGCATCGTGATTTTGGGCTACTTCGGCTCGATTTCCTGGAACTTGGGAGATAATTCCCAGTCCCGGGCACTCTAAACTAATTCCTGATGGCCTTGGTTTTCAGTGAGATGGACACATTCAAACTCTTTGAACGTTCACTTTCAAGCTTCTGGGCCGAAATATAGCCCCACTTCACTTTAAGACTGAAAGAGTAGCCGGGACCGCCTTACGCGCATGGTAATTTTATCGAACTTCGGCTTGATTTCCTAGGACTTGGGGGATATTTTCCAGTCCCGGAAACTCTAAACTAACTCCTGAATGCCTTGGTTTTTAGTGAAATGGACACAGGTAAAAGGGGCGCACGCTAGGTTTCCAGGTTGTAGGCCGAAATATAGCCCCACTTTATTTTAAGACTGAAAGTGTACACGAAACCGCCTTAAGCGCATCGAAATTTTTAGCCACTATGGCTCGATCTGCCAAAACTTGGGGGATATTTTCCAGTCCCGGGGACTCTACCCTAACTCTTGATGGACTTAGTTTTCAGTCAAATTGTCACAGGTAACAGGAGCGCACGCTCGGTGTCGAGCTTCTAGGCCGAAATGTAGCCCCAGTTCATTTTAAGACTGAAAGAGTAAACGAAACTGCCGTAGGCTTATCGTAATTTTAAGAAAGTATGGCTCAATTTGCCGAAACTTGGAGGATAGCTTCCAGGAGAGCACGCTCGGTGTCGAGCTTGTAGAACCGAAATATAGCCCCACTTCATTTTCGGAGTAAACGAGTAGGCGAGACCGCCTTACGCGCATCGTGATTTTGAGCATCTTTGGCTCGATTTGCCGGAATTCGGGGAATATTTTCCAGTCCCGAGGACTCTATGCTAACTCCTGATGAACTTAGTTTTCAGTGATATGTACACAGGCAAAAGGAGCGCACGCTCGGTGTTGAGCTTGTCGGCGGAAATATAACCCCACTTCATTTTAAGACTGAAAGAGTAGCCGAGACCGCCTTACGCGCATCGTGATTTTGAGCAACTTTGGCTCGATCTGCCAGAATTTGGGAAATATTTTCCAGTCCCAAGGACTCTAAACTAACTCCTGATGGCCTAAGATGTCAGTGAAATGGACATAGGTAAAATTAGCGCACGCCCGGTCTCGAGCTTCTAGGTCGAAATATAGCGCCCCTTAATTTTAAGACTGAAAGAGTAGCCGAGACCGCCTTACGGGCATCGTAATTTTGGGCCACTTTTGCTCGATTTCCCGGAAGTTGGCGAATAATTTAAAGTCCCGGGGACGCTAAACTAACTCCCGATGACCTTGGTTTGCAGTTTAATAAACACAGCAAAACATTCTGAACGCTCACCTTCGAGCTTCAGGGCCGAAATATAGCCCTACTTAAATTTAAGACTGAAAGAATAGCCGAGAGCCCGTTACGCGCATCGTAATTTTCATCAACTTCCGCGCCATTTCCTGGAACTTGGAGAATATTTTCCAGTGTTGGGGACTCTAAACTAAGTCCTGATTGCCTTGGTTTGGAGTGAAATGGACACAGCAAAACTTTTTGAACAATCACTTTCGAGCTTGTGGGCCTAAATATAGCCACACTTCACTTTAAGACTGAAACAGTAGCCGAGACCGCGTTACGCGCATCGTGATTTTGATCAACTTCTGCTCGCTTTCCTGGAATTTGGGGAATATTTTCCAGTCCCGGGGACTCTAAACTAACTCGTGATGGCCATGGTTTGCAGTGAAATTCACACAGCACAAGTTTTTGAACGCACACTTTCGAGCTTCTAGGCCGAAATATAGTCCCACATCACTTACGACTTAAAGAGTAGCCGAGAATCGGCTTGCGCGGATCGTGATTTTGACCAACTTCGGGTCGATATTCCGGAACATGAGGGATATTTTCCAGTCCCAGAGACGGTAAACTAACTCTTGATGGCCTTGGTTTGCAGTGAAATGGAGACAGCAAAACTTTTTGAACGCTCACCTTCAAGCTCCTGGGCCGAAATATAGCCCACTTTACTTTAATACTGAAAAAGTAGCCGGGACCGCCTTACGCGCATCGTGATTTTGAGAAACTTCGGGTGGATTTCCCGAAACTTGGGGGATATTTTGCAGTCCCTTGGACGCTAAACTAGGTGCCGATGGCCTTGTTTTGCAGTGAAATGGACACAGCAAAGCTTTTTGAGCTTCTAGGCCGAAATATAGTCCCACATCACTTACGACTTAAAGAGTAGCCGAGACCGCCTTACGCGCATCGTGATTTTGAGAAACTTCGGGGATATTTTCCAGTCCCGGGGACTCTCAGCTAACTCCGGCTTGTCTTGGTTTGCAGTGAAATGGACACAGCGAAAGTTTTTGAACGCTCACTCTCGAGCTTCTGGGCCGAAATAGAGCCCCATTTTACTTTAAGACTGAAAGAGTAGGCGAGACCGTCTTGAGCGAATCGTGATTTTGACCAATTTCGCGTTTATTTCCCAAAACTTGGGGGATATTTTCCAGTCCCTTGGACGCTAAACTAGGTGCCGATGGCCTTGTTTTGCAGTGAAATGGACACAGCAAAGCTTTTGAAACGCTCACTTTCGAGGTTGTGGGCCGAAGTATGGCCATACTTCACTTTAAGACTGAAACAGTAGCCGACACCACGTTTCGCGCATCGTGATTTTGATCAACTTCGGCTCGATTTCCCGGAACTTCCGAAATATTTTCCAGTCCCGGGGACTCTAAACTAACTCCTGCTTGTCTTGGTTTGCAGTGGAACGGAAACAGAAAAAGTTTTTGAACGCATACTTTCGAGCTTCTGGACCGAAATAGAACCCCACTTCACTTGAAGACTGCAAGAGTAGCCGAGACCGCCTTACGTGCATCGTGATTTTGAGCAACTTCGGCCGGATTTGCCGGAACTAAGGAGATATATTCCAGTTCCGAGGACTCTAAACTAATTCGTGATGGCCTTGGTTTGCAGTAAAATGGACCCAGCAAAACTTTTTGAACACTCAATTTCGAGCTTCTGGGCCAACATATAGCCCCCCATTACTTTAACACTGAAAGAGTAGCCGAGATTGCCTTACGCGCCTCGTGATTTTGACAAACTTCGGGTCGATTTCCCGGAACTTGGGGGATATTTTCCAGTGCCGGGGACTCTCAACTAACTCCTGCTTGTCTTGGTTTGCAGTGAAATGGACACATTGGAAGTTTTTGAACGCTCACTCTCGAGCTTCTGGGCCGAAATAGAGCCCCATTTTACTTTAAGACTGAAAGAGTAGGCGAGACCGTCTCGAGCGAATCGTGATTTCGATCAATTTCGCGTTTATTTCCCGAAACTTGGGGGATATATTCCAGTCAAAGGGACTCTAAAGTAACTCCTGATGGCCTTGGTTTTCAGTGAAATGGACAGAGCACAACTTTGGAGCTTCTGGGCGGAAATATAGCCCCACTTTACTTTAAGACTGAAAGAGTAGACGAGACCGTCTTACGCTCATCGTAATTTTGACGAACTTCGAATGGATTTCCCGGAACTTGGGGGATATTTTGCAGTCGCTTGGACGCTAAACTAAGTCCTGATGGCCTTGTTTGAAGTAAAATGGACCCAACAAAACTTTTTGAACGCTCACTTTCTAGCTTGTGGGCCGAAATATAGCCCCACTACCCTTCAGGACTGACACAGTAGCCGAGACCACGTTACGCGCATCATGAATTTGATCAACTTTGGCTCGATTTCCCGGGACTTGGGGGATATTCTCCAGTCCCGGGGACTCTAAAGTAACTTCTGATGGCCTTGGTTTGCACTGAAAGCGACAGATCAAAACTTTTTAAACACTCACTTTCGAGCTTCTGGGCCGAAATATTGCCCCACTTCACTTTAAGACTTAAAGAGTAGCTGAGACCACCTTACGCACATCGTGATTTTGACCAACTTCGGCTCGATTTACCGGAACTTGGGGGATATTTTCCAGTCCCGAAGACTCTTAAGTAACCCCTGATGGCCTTGGTTTCCATTGAAATGGATACAGCAAAATCTTTGAACGCTCACTTTTGAGCTTCTGGGCCGAAATATAGCCCCACTTTACTTTAAGACTGAAGGAGTAGCCGAGACCGTCTTACGCGCATCGTGATTTTGACCAACGTCTTCTCGATTTTGCGGAACTTGGGAAATACATTCCACTCCCGGGGACTCTAAACTAACTCCTGATGGCCTTGGTTTGCAGTGAAATAGAAACAGTGATTTTTTTGAGCTTTGAGCTTGTGGGGCGAAATAGAGCCCCACTTCACTTTAAGACTGAAGGAGTAGCCGACACCGCCTTAAGCGCACCGTGATTTTGACCAACTTCGGCTCGATTTGCCGGAAATTGGGGGATATTTCCAGTCCCGGGGACTCTAAACTAACTCCTGATTGTCTTGGTTTTCAGTGAAATGGACACAGCGAAACTTTTTGAACGCTCACTCTCGAGCTTCTGGACCGAAATATAGCCCCACTTTACTTTAAGACTGAAAGAGTAGCCGAGACCGTCTTGCGCAAATCGGGATTTTGACCAACTTCCGGTCGGTTTCCCGGAAGTTGGGGGATATATTCCATTTCCGTGGGCTCTAAACTAACTCCTGATGGCCTTGGTTTTCAGTGAAATAGACAAAGGAAAGCTTTTTAAACACTCTCTTTGTAGCTTCTGGGCCGAAATAGAATCCCACTTCACTTTCAGACTGAAATAGTAGCCGAGACCGCCTCACGCGCATCGTGAGTTAGACCAAGTTGAGCTCGATTTCACGCAACTTTTGGGATATTTTCCAGTCCGGGGGACTCTAAACTAACTCCGGATGGTCTTGGTTTGCACTGAAATGGGCACAGCATAACTTTTTGAACGCCCACTTTGGAGCTTGTGGGCCGAAATATAGCCCCACTTCACTTTAAGACTGAAAGAGCAGCCGAGATCGCCTTACGCTTATCGTGATTTTGACCATTTTCGGATCGATTTCTCGGAACTTGGGGGATATTTTCCAGTCCCGGGGACTCTAAACTAACTCCTGATTGCCTTGCTTTGCATTGAAATGGACGGAGCAAAACTTTTTGAACGCTCACTTTCGAGCTTGTGGGGCGAAATATAGCCACACTTTACTTTAAGACTGAAACAGTAGCCGAGACCGCATTTCGCGCATCGTGATTTTGATCAACTTGGGCTCGCTTTCCCGGAACTTGGGGAATATTTTCCAGTCCCGGGGACTCTAAACTAACTTTTGATAGCTTTGGTTTGCAGTGAAATGCACACAGCAAAACTTTTTGAACGCTCACTTTCGAGGTTCTGGACAGAAATATAGCCCCACTTCACTTTAAGACTGAAAGGGTAGCCGAGACCGCTTTGGGATCATCGTGATTTTGACCAACTTCAGCTTGCTTTCCCGGAACTTGGGGAATATTTTCCAGTCCCAGGGACGCTAAACTAACTCGTGATGGCCTTGTTTTTCAGTCAAAGAACACAGCAAAACTTTTTGAACGCTCACTTTCGGGCTTCTGGGCCGAAATATAGCCCCACTTCACTTTAAGACTGAAACAGTAGCCGATACCGCATTTCGCGCATCGTGATTTTGATCAACTTCGGTTCGATTCCCCGGAACTTGGGCAATATTTTTCAGTCCCGGGGACTCTAACCTAACCCCTGATGGCCTTGGTTTGCAGTGAAATGGACACAGGAAAACTTTTTGAACGCTCACTTTCGGGCTTCTGTGCCGAAATATAGTCCCACTTCAGTTTAAGACAGAAAGAGTAGCCGAGACCACTTTAGGGGCATCGTGATTTTGACCAACCTCGGCTCAATTTTCCGGACCTTGGGGCATATTTTCTTGTCTCGGGGACGCTAAACTAACTTCACATGGCCTTGGTTTGTAGTAAAAACAACACAGCAAAACTTTTTGAACGCTCACTCTCGGGCTTCTGGCCCGAAATATAGCCCCACTTCACTTTAAGACTAAAAGAGTAGCCGAGACAACCTTACGCAAATCGTGATTTTGACCAACTTCGGCTCGATTTCCCGGAAGTTGGGGGATATTTTCCAGTCCCGGGGACTCTAAACTAGCTCCTGATGGCTTTAATTTGCGGTGAAATAAACACAGGGAAACTTTTTGAACGCTCACTTTCAAGCTCCTGGGCGGGAATAAAGCTTCACTTCACTTTAAGACTGAAACAGTAAGCAAGACCGCCTAACCCGCATCGTGATTTTGACCAACTTCGGCTAACTTTCCCTGAACTTGGGGGATATTTTCCAGTCCCGAAGACTCTTAAGTAACCCCTGATGGCCTTCGTTTGCATTGAAATAGACAAAGCAAAACTTTTTGATCGCTCACTTTTGAGCTTCTGGGCCGAAATATAGCCCCACTTCACTTTAAGACTGAAAGACTAGCCAAGACCGTCTGCGCGCATCGTGATTTTGACCAACGTCGTCTCCATTTTCCGGAACTTGGGAAATATATTGCAGTCCCGGAGACTCTAAACTATCTCCTGATTGCCTTGGTTTGCAGTGAAATGGACACAGCAAATTTTTTGCAGCGCTCACTTTGGAGCTTCTGGGCCGAAATAGAGCCCCACTTCACTTTAAGACTGAAAGAGTAGCCGAGGCCGCCTTAGGCGCATCGTGATTTTGACCAACTTCGGCTTGAGTTCCCAGAACTTAAAAGATATTTTCCAGTCCCGGGGACTCTTAACTGGCTCATGATGCCCTTGTTTTTCACTGAAATTGAGAGAGGAAAACTTTTTGAGCGCTCACTTTCGAGCTTCCGGACCGAAAGATAGCCCTACTTCACTTTAAGACTGAAAGAGTAGCCGAGACCGCCTTACGCGAATCGTTATTTTGACCAACTTCGTCTCGATTTCGCGGAACTTGGGGGATATTTTCCAGTTCCGGGCACTGTAAACTACTTTCTGAGGGCCTTGCTTTGCAGTGAAATGGGCACAGCATAACTTTTTGAACGCTCACTTTCGAGCTTCTGGGCCGAAATATACAGCCACGTCACTTTAAGACTCAAAGAGTAGCCGAGACTGCTTTACGCGCATCGTGATTTTGAGAAACTTCGGCTCGATTTCCCGCAACTTGGGGGATATTTTGATGTCCCGGAGACTGTAAACTATCTCCTGATGTGGCTTGGTTCGCAGTGAAATGGACACAGGAAAACTTTTTGAACTTTCACTTTCAAGCTTGTGGGCCGAAATATAGCCCGAGTTCACTTTCAAGAATGAAAGAATAGCCGAGACCGTCTTACGCGCATCGTGATTTTGACCAACTTTGGCTCGATTTCCCGGGAAATGGGGAATATTTTCCGGTACCGGGGACCCTAAAGTAACTCCTGATTGCCTTGGTTTGCATTGAAATGCAGAGAGCAAAACTTTTTCAACGCTCCCCTTCGGGCTTCTGAGCCGAAATATAGCCCTACTTCAGTTTAAGACTGAAAGAGTAGCCGACACCGTCTTACGCGCATCGTGATTTTGACCAACTTCGGCTCGATTTCCCGAAACTTCGGGGATATATTCAAGTCCCAAGGACGCTAAATTAACCCCTGATGGCCTTGGTCTGCAGTGAAATGGACACAGCAGTTTTTTTTTGAACGCTTACCTTCGAAATTCTGGGCCGAAATATAGCCCCACTTCACTTTAAGACTGAAATAGTAGTCAAGACCGCCTTAGACGCATCGTGAATTTGACTAACTTCGGCTTGAGTTGCCAGAACTTAAGGGATATTTTCCAGTCCCGTGGACTCTAAACTAACTCATGATGGCCTTGGTTTTCAGTTAAATTGAGAGAGCAAAACTTTTTGGACGCTCACTTTCGAGCTTCTGGGCCGAAATATACAGCCACGTCACTTTAAGACTAAAAGAGTAGCCGAGACTGCTTTACGCGCATCGTGATTTTGACAAACTTCGGCTCGATTTCCCGGGACTTGGGGGATATTTTGATGTCCCGGACACTGTAAACAATCTGCTGATGTGGCTTGTTTGCGGGGAAATGGACACAGCAAAACTTTTTGAACTTTCACTTTCTAGCTTCTGGGCCGAAATATAGCCCCAGTTCACTTTAAGAATGAAATAGTAGCCGAGACCGCCTTACGCGCATCGTGATTTTGACAAAATTCGGCTCGATTTTCCCGAACTTGGGCGATATTTTCCAGTCCCGAGGAGTCTAAACTAACTCCTGATGGCCTTGGTTTGCAGTGAAATGAACACAGTAACACTTTTTGAAGGGTTATTTTCGAGCTTCTGGGATGAAATATAGCCCCACTTCACTTTAAGACTGAAAGAGTAGGCGAGACCGCCTTACGCGCATCGTGATTTTGAGCAAGTTCAGCTCGATTTCCCGGAACTTGCGGGATATTTTCCAGTCCGGGGAACTTTAAACTAACTCCTGATGGCCTTGTCTTGCAGTTAAATGCACAAAGCGTAACTTTTTAAAGGGTCACTTTCGAGCTTCTGGGCCCAAATATAGCCCCACTTTACTTTAAGACTGAAAGAGTAGCCGAGACCCTCTTAGGCGCAACGTAATTTTGAGCAACCTCCGTTCGATTTCCCGGAACTTCGGGGATATATTCTATTCCCGGGGACTCTAAACTAACTGCTGATGGCCTTGGTTTGCAGTGAAATGGACACAGCACATTTTTTTGAACGCCCACTTTCGAGCTTCTCGGCCGAAATATAGCCCTACTTCACTTTAAGACTGAAAGAGTAGCCGAGACCGCCTTACGCGCATCGTAATTTTGACCAACTTCGGCTCGATTTCCCGGAAGTTGGCGAATATTTTCAATTCCCGGGGAAGCTAAACTAACTTCCGATGGCCTTAGTTTGCAGTTAAATGGACACAACAAAACTTTTTGAACGCTCACTTTCGAGCTTATGGGTCGAAATATAGCCCCACTTAACTTTAACACTGAAAGAGTAGCCGAGACCGCCTTACGCGCATCGTGCTTTTGACAAAATTCAGCTCGATTTCCCCGAACTTGGGCGATATTTTCCAGTCCCGAGGAGTCTAAACTAGCTCCTGATGGCCTTGGTTTCCAGTGAAATGGACACAGGAACACTTTTTGAACGCGCACTTTCGAGCTTGCTGGCCGAAATATAGCCCTACTTCTTTTTAAGACTGAAAGAGTAGGCGGGAGCGCCTTACGCGCATTGTGATTTTGAGGATCTTCGGCTCGATCTGGCGAAACTTGGAAGATATTTTCCAGTCCCAAAGTCTCTAAACTCACTCCTCATTGTCTAAGATGTGATTGAAATAGAGACAAAAGTTTTTGAACCCTTACTTTCGAGCTTCTGGAGTTAAATCTAAGCCCACTTTACCTTAAGACTGAAAGAGTAGCCGAGACCCCCTTAAGCGCATCGTGATTTTGACTAACTTCGGGTGGATTTCCCGTAACTTGGGGGATATTTCCAGTCCCTTGGACGCTAAACTAAGTCGTGATGGCCTTGTCTTGCAGTGAAATGGACACAGGAAAACTTTTTAAACACTCAGTTTCGAGCTTCTGGGCCGAAATATTGCCGCACTTCACTTTAAGACTGAAAGAGTAGCCGAGACCGCCGTACGCGCATCGTGATTTTGACCAACTTCGGTTAAATTTCCCGGAACTTGGGGGATATTTTCCAGTCCTGGGGACTCTAAACTAACTCCTGATGGCCTTGGTTTCCAGTGAAATGGAGATAGGAACACTTTTTGAACGCGCACTTTCGAGCTTGCTGGCCGAAATATAGCCCTACTTCTTTTTAAGACTGAAAGAGTAGGCGGGAGCGCCTTACGCGCATTGTGTTTTTGAGGATCTTCGGCTCGATCTGGCGAAACTTGGGAGATATTTTCCAGTCCCAAAGTGTCTAAACTCACTTCTGATTGTCTAAGATGTGAATGAAATAGAGACAAAAATTTTTGAACCCTTACTTTCGAGCTTCTGGAGTTAAATCTAAGCCCACTTTACCTTAAGACTGAAAGAGTAGCCGAGACCCCCTTAAGCGCATCGTGATTTTGACTAACTTCGGGTGGATTTCCCGTAACTTGGGGGATATTTCCAGTCCCTTGGACGCTAAACTAAGTCGTGATGGCCTTGTTTTGCAGTGAAATGGACACAGCAAAACTTTTTAAACACTCAGTTTCGAGCTTCTGGGCCGAAATATTGCCCCACTTCACTTTAAGACTGAAAGAGTAGCCGAGACCGCCGTACGCGCGTCGTGATTTTGACCAACTTCGGTTAAATTTCCCGGAACTTGGGGGATATTTTCCAGTCCCGGGGACTCTAAACTGACCCCCGACGTCCTTGCTCTGCAGTAAAATGGACACAGCAAAACTTTTTGACCGCTCACTTTTGAGCTTCTTGGCCGAAATATAGCTCCACTTCACTTTAAGAGTGAAAGAGTAGCCTAGACCGCCTTACGCCCATCGTAATTTTGACCAACTTCGGCTCGATTTCCCGGAACTTGGGGGATATTTTCCAGTCCCGCGGACTCTAAAGTAACTCCTGATGGCGTTGCTCTGGAGTGAAATGGACACAGCGGAACTTTTTAAACGCTCACTTTCCAGCTTCTAGGCGGAAATATTGCCCCAGTTCACTTTAAGAATGAAAGAGTAACCGGGACCGCCTTACGCGCATCGTGATTTTGACCAACTTTGGCTCGATTTCCCGGGAAATGGGGGATATTCTCCGGTACCGGGGACTCTAAAGTAACTCCTGATTGCCTTGGTTTGCAGTGAAATGGACACAGCACAACTTTTTGAACGCTCACTTTTGAGGTTCTGGGCCGAAGCATAGCCCTACTTCACTTTAAGACTGAAAGACTAGCCGAGACCGCCTTACGCGCATCGTGATTTTGGGCTACTTCGGCTCGATTTCCCGGAACTTAGGAGATAATTCCCAGTCCCGGGCACTCTACACTAATTCCTGATGGCCCTGGTTTTCAGTGAAATGGACAAAGCCAAACTCTTTGAACGTTCACTTTCGAGCTTCTGGGCCGAAATATAGCCCCACTTCACTTTAAAACTGAAAGAGTAGCCGGGACCGCCTTCCGCGCATGGTAATTTTGTCGAACTTCGGCTTGATTTCCTGGGACTTGGGGGATATTTTTTACTCCCGGAAGCTCTAAACTAATTCCTGAATGCCTTGGTTTTTAGTGAAATGGACACAGGTAAAAGGGGCGCACGCTAGGTTTCCAGGTTGTAGGCCGAAATATAGCCCCACTTTATTTTAAGACTGAAAGTGTACATGAAACCGCCTTAAGCGCATCGAAATTTTTAGCCACTGTGGCTCGATCTGCCAAAACTTGGGGAATATTTTCCAGTCCCGGGGACTCTACCCTAACTCTTGATGGCCTTAGGTTGCAGTAAAATGGTCACAGGTAACAGAAGCGCACGCTCGGTGTCGAGCTTCTAGGCCGAAGTGTTGCCCCAGTTCATTTTAAGACTGAAAGAGTAAACGAAACTGCCATAGGCTTATCGTAATTTTAAGAAAGTATGGCTCAATTTGCTTGGAGGATAGCTTCCAGTCTCGAGGATTCTAAACTATCTCCTGATGGACTTAGTTCTTAGTGAAATGGACACAGGTAAAAAGAGAGCACGCTCGGTGTCGAGCTTGTAGAACCGAAATATAGCCCCACTTCATTTTCGGAGTAAACGAGTAGCCGAGACCGCCTTACGCGCATCGTGATTTTGAGCAACTTTGGCTCGATCTGCCAGAATTTGGGAAATATGTTGCAGTCCCAAGGACTCTAAACTAACTCCTGATGGCCTAAGATGTCAGTGAAATGGACACAGGTAAAACTAGTGCACGCCCGGTCTCGAGCTTCTAGGTCGAAATATAGCGCCCCTTAATTTTAAGACTGAAAGAGTAGCCGGGACCGCCTTACGCGCATCGTGATTTTGGGCCACTTTTTCTCGATTTCCCGGAAGTTGGCGAATAATTTAAAGTCCCGGGGACGTTAAACTAACTCCCGATGATCTTGGTTTGCAGTTTAATAAACACAGCAAAACATTCTGAACGCTCACCTTCGTGCTTCAGGGCCGAAATATAGCCCTACTTAAATTTAAGACTGAAAGAATAGCCGAGAGCCCGTTACGCCCATCGTAGTTTTCATCAACTTCGCCGCCATTTCCTGGAACTTGGAGAATATTTTCCAGTTCCGGGGACTCTAAACTAAGTCCTGATTGCCTTGGTTTGCAGTGAAATGGACACAGGAAAACTTTTTGAACAATCACTTTCGAGCTTGTGGGCCTAAATATAGCCACACTTCACTTTAAGACTGAAACAGTAGCCGAGACCGCGTTCGCGCATCGTGATTTTGATCAACTTCTGCTCGCTTTCCTGGAACTTGGGGAATATTTTCCAGTCCCGGGAACTCTAAACTAACTCGTGATGGCCATGGTTTGCAGTGAAATTCACACAGCACAAGTTTTTGAACGCACACTTTCGAGCTTCTACGCCGAAATATAGTCCCACATCACTTACGACTTAAAGAGTAGCGGAGAGCGCCGTGCGCGCATCGTGATTTTGACCAACTTCGGGTCGATATTCCGGAACTTGGGGGATATTTTCCAGTCCCGGGGACTCTAAACTAACTCTTGATGGCCTCGGTTTGCATTGAAATGGAGAGAGCAAAACTTTTTGAACGCTCGCCTTCAAGCTTCTGGGCCGAAATATAGCCCACTTTACTTTAATACTGAAAAGGTAGCCGAGACCGCCTTACGCGCATCGTGATTTTGACAAACTTCGGGTGGATTTCCCGGAACTTGGGGGATATTTTCCAGTCCCTTGGACGCTAAACTAGGTGCCGATGGCCTTGTTTTGCAGTGAAATGGACACAGCAAAGCTTTTTGAACGCTCACTTTCGAGCTTGTTGGCCGAAATATAGGCATACTTCACTTTAAGACTGAAACAGTAGCCGACACCACGTTTCGCGCATCGTGATTTTGATCAACTTCGGCTCGATTTCCCGGAACTTGCGAAATACTTTGCAGTCCCGGGGACTCTAAACTAACTCGTGCTGGTCTTGGTTTGCAGTGAAACGGAAACAGAAAAAGTTTTTGACGGCATACTTTCGAGCTTCTGGACCGAAATAGAACCCCACTTCACTTGAAGACTGAACGAGTAGCCGAGACTGCCTTATGTGCACCGTGATTTTGAGCAACTTCGGCTGGATTTGCCGGAACTAAGGGGATATATTCCAGTTCTGAGGACCCTAAACTAATTCCTGATGGCCTTGGTTTGCAGTAAAATGGACCCAGCAAAACTTTTTGAACTCTCAATTTCGAGCTTCTGGGCCAAAATATAGCCCCCCATTACTTTAACACTGAAAGAGTAGCCGAGACCGCCTTACGCGCATCGTGATTTTGAGCAACTTCGGCTTGATTTCCCGGAACTTGGGGGATATTTTCCAGTCCCGAGGACTCTTAAGTAACCCCTGATGGCCTTGGTTTGCATTGAAATGGATACAGCAAAACTTTTTGAACGCTCACTTTTGAGCTTCTGGGCCGAAATATAGCCCCACTTCACTTTAAGACTGAAAGAGTAGCCGAGACCGTCTTACGCGCATCGTGATTTTGACCAACGTCTTCTCGATTTTGCGGAACTTGGGAAATACATTCCACTCCCGGGGACTCTAAACTAACTCCTGATAGCTTTGGTTTGTAGTGAAATAGACGCAGTAATTTTTTTTGAGCTTTGAGCTTGTGGGCCGAAATAGAGCCCCACTTCACTTTAAGACTGAAGGAGTAGCCGACACTGTCTTAAGCGCACTGTGATTTTGACCAACTTCGGCTCGATTTGCCGAAACTTGGGGGATATTTTCCAGTTTCGGGGACTCTAAACTAACTCCTGATTGTCTTGGTTTTCAGTGAAATGGACACAGCGAAACTTTTTGAACGCTCACTCTTGAGCTTCTGGACCGAAATATAGCCCCACTTTACTTCAAGACTGAAAGAGTAGCCGAGACCGTCTTGCGCAAATCGTTATTTGGACACACTTCGGGTCGGTTTCCCGGAAGTTGGGGGATATATTCCATTTCCGCGGGCTCTAAACTAACTCCTGATGGGCTTGGTTTTCAGTGAAATAGACAAAGGAAAGCTTTTTGAACACTCTCTTTGTAGCTTCTGGGCCGAAATAGAATCCCACTTCACTTTCAGACTGAAATAGTAGCCGAGACCGCCTCACGCGCATCGTGAGTTAGACCAAGTTGAGCTCGATTTCACGCAACTTTTGGGATATTTTCCAGTCCGGGGGACTCTAAACTAACTCCGGATGGTCTTGGTTTGCACTGAAATGGGCACAGCATAACTTTTTGAACGCCCACTTTGGAGCTTCTGGGCCGAAATATAGCCCCACTTCACTTTAAGACTGAAAGAGTAGCCAAGATCGCCTTACGCTTATCGTGATTTTGACCATTTTCGGATCGATTTCTCGGAACTTGGGGGATATTTTCCAGTCCCGGGGACTCTAAACTAACTCCTGATCGCCTTGCTTTGCATTGAAATGGACAGAGCAAAACTTTTTGAACGCTCACTTTCGAGCTTGTGGGGCGAAATATAGCCACACTTTACTTTAAGACTGAAACAGTAGCCGAGACCGCATTTCGCGCATCGTGATTTTGATCAACTTGGGCTCGCTTTCCCGGAACTTGGGGAATATTTTCCAGTCCCGGGGACCCTAAACTAACTTTTGATAGCTTTGGTTTGCAGTGAAATGCACACAGCAAAACTTTTTGAACGCTCACTTTCGAGCTTCTGGACAGAAATATAGCGAGACTTTACTTTAAGACTGAATGAGTAGCCGAAACCGCCTTACGTTTATCGTAATTTTGACGAACTTCGAATGGATTTCCCGGATTTTGGGGTATATTTTCCAGTCCCTTGGACGCTAAACTAAGTCCTGATGGCCTTGTTTTGCATTGAAATGGACACAGCAAAACTTTTTGAACGCTCACTTTCAAGCTTGTGGGCCGAAATATAGGCACACTTGACATTAAAACTGAAAGAGTAGCCGAGACCGCGTTACGCGCATCATGAATTTGATCAACTTCGGCTCCAATTGCCGGGACTTGGGGGATATTTTCCAGTCCCGGGGACTCTAAACTAACTCCTGATAGCCTTGGTTTGCATTGAAATGGACAAAGTACAATTTTTTGGAAGCACACTTTGGAGATTCTGGGCCAAAATATAGGCCCACTTCACTTTAAGACTGAAAGAGTAGCCGAGACCGCCTTGCTCGCATCGTGAGTTTGACAAACTTCGGGTCGATATTTCGGAACTTGGGGGATATTTTCCAGTCCCAGGAGCTCTAAACTAACTCCTGATGGCCTTGGTTTGCAGTGAAATGGACAGAGCAAAACTTTTTGAACGCTCACCTTCGAGCTTCCTGACCGAAATAAAGCCCCACTTTACTTTAAGACTTAAAGAGTAACCGAGACCACCCTACGCGCATTGTGATTTTGACAAACTTCGGGTGGATCTCCCGGAACTTGGGGAACATTTTCCAGTCCCTTGGACGCTAAACTAAGTCCTGATGGGCTTGTTTTGCAGTGAAATGGACACAGCAAAACTTTTTGAACGCTCACTTTCGAGCTTGTTGGCCGAAATATAACCACACTTTACTTTAAGACTGAAACAGCAGGCGAGACCGCATTTCGCGCATCGTGATTTTGATTAACTTCGGCTCCCTTTCCCGGAACTTGGGGAATACTTTCCAGTCCCGGGGACCCTAAAGTAACTTTTGATAGCTTTGGTTTGCAGTGAAATGCACACAGCAAAACTTTTTGAACGCTCACTTTCGAGCTTCTGGACAGAAATATAGCCCGACTTTACTTTAAGACTGAATGAGTAGCCGAAACCGCCTTACGTTTATCGTAATTTTGACGAACTTCGAATGGATTTCCCGGAACTTGGGGGATATTTTCCAGTCCCCTGGACGCTAAACTAAGTCCTGATGGCCTTGTTTTGAAGTGAAATGGACACAGCAAAACTTTTTGAACGCTTACTTTCTAGCTTGTGGGCCGAAATATAGGCACAATTGACTTTAAGACTGAAACAGTAGCTGAGACCACGTTACGCGCATCATGAATTTGATCAACTTCGGCTCCAATTGCCGGGACTTGGGGGATATTTTCCAGTCCCGGGGACTCTAAACTAACTCCTGATGGCCTTGTTTGCATTTAAATGGAGACACCACAATTTTTCGAAAGCACACTTTCGAGATTCTGGGCCGAAATATAGCACCACTTCACTTAAGACTGAAAGAGTAGCCGAAACCGCCTTGCTCGCATCGTGAGTTTTACAAATTTCGGGTCGATATTTCGGAACTTGGGGGATATTTTCCAGTCCCAGGAGCTCTAAACTAACTCCTGATGGCCTTGGTTTGCAGTGAAATGGACAGAGCAAAACTTTTTGAACGCTCACCTTCGAGCTTCCTGACCGAAATAAAGCCCCACTTTACTTTAAGACTTAAAGAGTAACCGAGACCACCCTACGCGCATTGTGATTTTGACAAACTTCGGGTGGATCTCCCGGAACTTGGGGAACATTTTCCAGTCCCTGGGACGCTAAACTAAGTCCTGATGGGCTTGTTTTGCAGTGAAATGGACACAGCAAAACTTTTTGAACGCTCACTTTCGAGCTTGTTGGCCGAAATATAACCACACTTTACTTTAAGACTGAATGAGTAGCCGAAACCGCCTTACGTTTATCGTAATTTTGACGAACTTCGAATGGATTTCCCGGAACTTGGGGGATATTTTCCAGTCCCCTGGACGCTAAACTAAGTCCTGATGGCCTTGTTTTGAAGTGAAATGGACACAGCAAAACTTTTTGAACGCTTACTTTCTAGCTTGTGGGCCGAAATATAGGCACAATTGACTTTAAGACTGAAACAGTAGCTGAGACCACGTTACGCGCATCATGAATTTGATCAACTTCGGCTCCAATTGCCGGGACTTGGGGGATATTTTCCAGTCCCGGGGACTCTAAACTAACTCCTGATGGCCTTGTTTGCATTTAAATGGAGACACCACAATTTTTCGAAAGCACACTTTCGAGATTCTGGGCCGAAATATAGCACCACTTCACTTAAGACTGAAAGAGTAGCCGAAACCGCCTTGCTCGCATCGTGAGTTTTACAAACTTCGGGTCGATATTTCGGAACTTGGGGGATATTTTCCAGTCCCAGGAGCTCTAAACTAACTTCTGATGGCCTTGGTTTGCAGTGAAATGGACAGAGCAAAACTTTTTGAACGCTCACCTTCGAGCTTCCTGGCCAAAATAAAGCCCCACTTTACTTTAAGACTTAAAGAGTAACCGAGACCACCCTACGCGCATTGTGATTTTGACAAACTTCGGTTGGATCTCCCGGAACTTGGGGTACATTTTCCAGTGCCTTGGACGCTAACCTAAGTCCTGATGGCCTTGTTTTGCAGTGACATGGACACAGCAAAACTTTTTGAACGCTCACTTTCGAGCTTGTGGGCCGAAGTATAGCCACACTTTACTTTAAGACTGAAACAGTAGCCCAGACCGCATTTCGCGCATCGTGATTTTGATCAACTTCGGCTCGCTTTCCCGGAACTTGGGGAATATTTTCCAGTCCCGGGGACCCTAAACTAACTTTTGATAGCTTTGGTTTGCAGTGAAATGCACACAGCAAAACTTTTTGAACGCTCACTTTCGAGCTTCTGGACAGAAATATAGCGAGACTTTACTTTAAGACTGAATGAGTAGCCGAAACCGCCTTACGTTTATCGTAATTTTGACGAACTTCGAATGGATTTCCCGGATTTTGGGGTATATTTTCCAGTCCCTTGGACGCTAAACTAAGTCCTGATGGCCTTGTTTTGCATTGAAATGGACACAGCAAAACTTTTTGAACGCTCACTTTCAAGCTTGTGGGCCGAAATATAGGCACAGTTGACATTAAAACTGAAAGAGTAGCCGAGACCGCGTTACGCGCATCATGAATTTGATCAACTTCGGCTCCAATTGCCGGGACTTGGGGGATATTTTCCAGTCCCGGGGACTCTAAACTAACTCCTGATAGCCTTGGTTTGCATTGAAATGGACAAAGTACAATTTTTTGGAAGCACACTTTGGAGATTCTGGGCCAAAATATAGGCCCACTTCACTTTAAGACTGAAAGAGTAGCCGAGACCGCCTTGCTCGCATCGTGAGTTTGACAAACTTCGGGTCGATATTTCGGAACTTGGGGGATATTTTCCAGTCCCAGGAGCTCTAAACTAACTCCTGATGGCCTTGGTTTGCAGTGAAATGGACAGAGCAAAACTTTTTGAACGCTCACCTTCGAGCTTCCTGACCGAAATAAAGCCCCACTTTACTTTAAGACTTAAAGAGTAACCGAGACCACCCTACGCGCATTGTGATTTTGACAAACTTCGGGTGGATCTCCCGGAACTTGGGGAACATTTTCCAGTCCCTTGGACGCTAAACTAAGTCCTGATGGGCTTGTTTTGCAGTGAAATGGACACAGCAAAACTTTTTGAACGCTCACTTTCGAGCTTGTTGGCCGAAATATAACCACACTTTACTTTAAGACTGAAACAGCAGGCGAGACCGCATTTCGCGCATCGTGATTTTGATTAACTTCGGCTCCCTTTCCCGGAACTTGGGGAATACTTTCCAGTCCCGGGGACCCTAAAGTAACTTTTGATAGCTTTGGTTTGCAGTGAAATGCACACAGCAAAACTTTTTGAACGCTCACTTTCGAGCTTCTGGACAGAAATATAGCCCGACTTTACTTTAAGACTGAATGAGTAGCCGAAACCGCCTTACGTTTATCGTAATTTTGACGAACTTCGAATGGATTTCCCGGAACTTGGGGGATATTTTCCAGTCCCCTGGACGCTAAACTAAGTCCTGATGGCCTTGTTTTGAAGTGAAATGGACACAGCAAAACTTTTTGAACGCTTACTTTCTAGCTTGTGGGCCGAAATATAGGCACAATTGACTTTAAGACTGAAACAGTAGCTGAGACCACGTTACGCGCATCATGAATTTGATCAACTTCGGCTCCAATTGCCGGGACTTGGGGGATATTTTCCAGTCCCGGGGACTCTAAACTAACTCCTGATGGCCTTGTTTGCATTTAAATGGAGACACCACAATTTTTCGAAAGCACACTTTCGAGATTCTGGGCCGAAATATAGCACCACTTCACTTAAGACTGAAAGAGTAGCCGAAACCGCCTTGCTCGCATCGTGAGTTTTACAAATTTCGGGTCGATATTTCGGAACTTGGGGGATATTTTCCAGTCCCAGGAGCTCTAAACTAACTCCTGATGGCCTTGGTTTGCAGTGAAATGGACAGAGCAAAACTTTTTGAACGCTCACCTTCGAGCTTCCTGACCGAAATAAAGCCCCACTTTACTTTAAGACTTAAAGAGTAACCGAGACCACCCTACGCGCATTGTGATTTTGACAAACTTCGGGTGGATCTCCCGGAACTTGGGGAACATTTTCCAGTCCCTGGGACGCTAAACTAAGTCCTGATGGGCTTGTTTTGCAGTGAAATGGACACAGCAAAACTTTTTGAACGCTCACTTTCGAGCTTGTTGGCCGAAATATAACCACACTTTACTTTAAGACTGAATGAGTAGCCGAAACCGCCTTACGTTTATCGTAATTTTGACGAACTTCGAATGGATTTCCCGGAACTTGGGGGATATTTTCCAGTCCCCTGGACGCTAAACTAAGTCCTGATGGCCTTGTTTTGAAGTGAAATGGACACAGCAAAACTTTTTGAACGCTTACTTTCTAGCTTGTGGGCCGAAATATAGGCACAATTGACTTTAAGACTGAAACAGTAGCTGAGACCACGTTACGCGCATCATGAATTTGATCAACTTCGGCTCCAATTGCCGGGACTTGGGGGATATTTTCCAGTCCCGGGGACTCTAAACTAACTCCTGATGGCCTTGTTTGCATTTAAATGGAGACACCACAATTTTTCGAAAGCACACTTTCGAGATTCTGGGCCGAAATATAGCACCACTTCACTTAAGACTGAAAGAGTAGCCGAAACCGCCTTGCTCGCATCGTGAGTTTTACAAACTTCGGGTCGATATTTCGGAACTTGGGGGATATTTTCCAGTCCCAGGAGCTCTAAACTAACTTCTGATGGCCTTGGTTTGCAGTGAAATGGACAGAGCAAAACTTTTTGAACGCTCACCTTCGAGCTTCCTGGCCAAAATAAAGCCCCACTTTACTTTAAGACTTAAAGAGTAACCGAGACCACCCTACGCGCATTGTGATTTTGACAAACTTCGGTTGGATCTCCCGGAACTTGGGGTACATTTTCCAGTGCCTTGGACGCTAACCTAAGTCCTGATGGCCTTGTTTTGCAGTGACATGGACACAGCAAAACTTTTTGAACGCTCACTTTCGAGCTTGTGGGCCGAAGTATAGCCACACTTTACTTTAAGACTGAAACAGTAGCCCAGACCGCATTTCGCGCATCGTGATTTTGATCAACTTCGGCTCACTTTTCCGGAACTTGGGGAATACTTTCCAGTTCCGGGGACCCTAAACTAACTTTGATAGCTTTGGTTTGCAGTGAAATGGACACAGCAAAACTTTTTGAACGCTCACTTTCGAGCTTCTGGACAGAAATATAGCCCGACTTTACTTTAAGACTGAAAGAGTAACCGAAACCGCCTTACGTATATCGTAATTTTGACGAACTTCGAATGGATTTCCCGGAATTTCGGGGATATTTTCCAGTCGCTTGGACGCTAAGCTAAGTCCTGATGGCCTTGTTTTGAAGTGAAATGGACACAGCAAAACCTTTTTGAACGCTCACTTTCTAGCTTGTGGGCCGAAATATGGGCACACTTGACTTTAAGACTGAAACAGTAGCCGGAACCACGTTACGCGCATCATGAATTTGATCAACTTCGGCTCCAATTGCCGGGACTTGGGGGATATTTGCCAGTCCCGGGGACTCTAAACTAACTCCTGATAGCCTTGGTTTGCATTGAAATGGACACAGCACAATTTTTTGAAAGCACACTTTGGAGATTCTGGGCCAAAATATAACCCCACTTCACTTAAGACTGAAAGAGTAGCCGAGACCGTCTTGCTCGCATCGTGAGTTTGACAAACTTCGGGTCGATATTCCGGAACTTGGGGGATATTTTCCAGTCCCAGGAGCTCTAAACTAACTCCTGATGGCCTTGGTTTGCAGTGAAATGGATAGAGCAAAACTTTTTGAACGCTCACCTTCGAGCTTCCTGGCCGAAATAAAGCCCCACTTTACTTTAAGACTTAAAGAGTAACCGAGACCATCTTACGCGCATTGTGATTTTGACAAACTTCGGGTGGATCTCTCGGAACTTGGGGAACATTTTCCAGTCCCTTGGACGCTAACCTAAGTCCTGATGGCCTTGTTTTGCAGTGAAATGGACACAGCAAAACTTTTTGAACGCTCACTTTCGAGCTTGTGGGCCGAAATATAGCCACACTTTACTTTAAGACTGAAACAGTAGCCGAGACCGCATTTCGCGCATTGTGATTTTGATCAACTTCGGCTCGCTTTCCCGGAACTTGGGGAATATTTTCCAGTCCCGGGGACCCTAAAGTAACTTTTGATAGCTTTGGATTGCAGTGAAATGCACACAGCAAAACTTTTTGAACGCTCACTTTCGAGCTTCTGGACAGAAATATAGCCCCACTTCACTTTAAGACTGAAAGGGTAGCCGAGACCGCTTTGGGAGCATCGTGATTTTGACCAACTTCAGCTCGATTTACCGGAACTTGGGGAAGATTTTCCAGTCCCAGGGACGTTAAACTAACTCCTGATGGCCTTGTTTTTAAGGCAAAGAACACAGCAAAACTTTTTGAATGCTCACCTTCGGGCTTCTAAGCCGAAATATAGCCCCACTTCACTTTAAGACTGAAACAGTAGCCGATACCGCATTTCGCGCATCGTGATTTTGATCAACTTCGGCTCGATTCCCCGGAACTTGGGCAATATTTTTCAGTCCCGGGGACTCTAAACTAACCCCTGATGGCCTTGGTTTGCAGTGAAATGGACAGAGCAAAAATTTTTGAACGCACACTTTCGGGCTTCTGGCCCGAAATATAACCCCACTTCACTTTAAGACAGAAAGAGTAGCCGAGACCACTTTAGGGGCATCGTGATTTTGACCAACCTCGGCTCAATATCCCGGACCTTGGGGCATATTTTCTTGTCC
The DNA here is from genome assembly GCF_964199315.1 of Orbicella franksi. Taxonomy (NCBI): domain Eukaryota; kingdom Metazoa; phylum Cnidaria; class Anthozoa; order Scleractinia; family Merulinidae; genus Orbicella; species Orbicella franksi. The sequence continues at coordinate 1,020,077 of NC_138147.1, read as the reverse complement.
CGGGGAATTTAAACTAACTCCTGATGGCCTTGGTTTGCAGTGATATGAACACAGGAAAACTTTTTGAACGCTCACTTTCGGGCTTCTGGCCCGAAATATAGCCCCACTTCACTTTAAGACTGAAAGAGTAGCCGAGACCGCCTTACGCGAATCGTGACTTTGACCAACTTCGGCTCGATTTCCCGGAAGTTGGGGGATATTTTCCAGTCCCGGGGACTCTAAACTAGCTCCTGATGGCTTTGGTTTGCAGTCAAATAAACACAGGGAGACTTTTTGAACGCTCACTTTCAAGCTCCTGGGCAGGAATAAAGCCTCACTTCACTTTAAGACTGAAACAGTAAGCGAGACCGCCTAACGCGCACCGTGATTTTGACCAACTTCGGCTAAATTTCCCTGAACTTGGGGGATATTTTCCAGTCCCGAAGACTCTTAAGTAACCCCTGATGGCCTTCGTTTGCATTGAAATGGATACGGCAAAACTTTTTGAAGCTCACTTTTGAGCTTCTGGGCCAAAATATAGCCCCACTTCACTTTAAGACTGAAAGACTAGCCAAGACCGTCTTGCGCGCGTCGTGATTTTGAGCTACGTCTTCTCGATTTTCCGGAACTTGGGAAATATATTGCAGTCCCGGGGACTCTAAACTATCTCCTGATGGCCTTGGTTTGCAGTGAAATGGACACAGCAAATTTTTTGCAGCGCTCACTTTGGAGCTTCTGGGCCGAAGTAGAGCCCCACTTCACTTTAACACTGAAAGAGTAGCCGAGGCCGCCTTAGGCGCATCGTGATTTTGACCAACTTCGGCTTGATCTGCCAGAACTTAAAAGATATTTTCCAGTCCCGGGGACTCTAAACTAACTCATGATGGCCTTGGTGTTCAGTGAAATTGAGAGAGTTAAACTTTTTGAACGCTCACTTTCGAGCTTCTGGATCGAAATATAGCCCTACTTAACTTTAAGACTGAAAGAGTAGCCGAGACCGCCTTACGCGAATCGTTATTTTGACTAACTTCGTCTCGATTTCGCGGAACTTGGGGGATATTTTCCAGCTCCGGGCACTGTAAACTACTTCCTGAGGGCCTTGCTTTGCAGTGAAATGGGCACCGCATAACTGTTTGAACACTCACTTTCGAGCTTCTGGGCCGAAATATACAGCCACGTCACTTTAAGACTCAAAGAGTAGCCGAGACTGCTTTACGCGCATCGTGATTTTGACAAACTTCGGCTAGATTTCCCGTGACTTGGGGGATATTTTGATGTCCCGGACACTGTATACAATCTGCTGATGTGGCTTGGTTCGCGGTGAAATGGACACAGCAAAACTTTTTGAACTTTCACTTTCTAGCTTCTCGGCCGAAATAAAGCCCCAGTTCACTTTAAGAATGAAATAGTAGCCGAGACCGCGTTACGCGCATCGTAATTTTGACAAAATTCGGCTCGATTTCCCCGAACTTTGGCGATATTTTCCAGTTTCGAGGAGTCTAAACTAACTCCTGATGGCCTTGGTTTGCAGTGAAATGAACACAGTAACACTTTTTGAAGGCTTATTTTCGAGCTTCTGGGATGAAATATAGCCCCAGTTCACTTTAAGACTGAAAGAGTAGCCGAGACCGCCTTACGCGCATCGTGATTTTGAGTATCTTTAGCTCGATTTGCCGGAATTCGGGGAATATTTTCCAGTCGCGAGGACTCTATTCTAACTCCTGATGAACTTAGTTTTCAGTGATATGTACACAGGCAAAAGGAGCGCACGCTCGATGTTGAGCTTGTCGGCCGAAATATAACCCCACTTCATTTTAAGACTGAAAGAGTAGCCGAGACCGCCTTACGCGCATCGTGATTTTGAGCAACTTTGGCTCGATCTGCCAGAATTTGGGAAATATTTTCCAGTCCCAAGGACTCTAAACTAACTCCTGATGGCCTAAGATGTCAGTGAAATGGACACAGGTAAAATTAGCGCACGCCCGGTCTCGAGCTTCTAGGTCGAAATCTAGCTCCCCTTATTTTTAAGACTGAAAGAGTAGCCGAGACCGCCTTACGCGCATCGTGATTTTGGGCCACTTTTGCTCGATTTCCCGGAAGTTGGCGAATAATTTAAAGTCCCGGGGACGCTAAACTAACTCCCGATGACCTTGGTTTGCAGTTTAATAAACACAGCAAAACATTCTGAACGCTCACCTTCGTGCTTCAGGGCCGAAATATAGCCCTACTTAAATTTAAGACTGAAAGATTAGCCGAGAGCCCGTTACGCGCATCGTAATTTTCATCAACTTCCGCGCCATTTCCTGGAACTTGGAGAATATTTTCCAGTCCCGGGGACTCTAAACTAAGTCGTGATTGCCTTGGTTTGGAGTGAAATGGACACAGCAAAACTTTTTGAAGGCTCACTTTCGAGCTTGTGGGCCTAAATATAGCCACACTTCACTTTAAGACTGAAACAGTAGCCGAAACCGCGTTACGCGCATCGTGATTTTGACCAACTTCTGCTCGCTTTCCCGGAACTTGGGGAATATTTTCCAGTCCTGGGGACTCTAAACTTACTCCTGATGGCCATGGTTTGCAGTGAAATTCACACAGTACAAGTTTTTGAACGCACACTTTCGAGCTTCTAGGCCGAAATATAGTCCCACATCACTTACGACTTAAAGAGTAGCCGAGACCGGCGTGCGCGCATCGTGATTTTGACCAACTTCGGGTCGATATTCCGGAACTTGGGGGATATTTTCCAGTTCCAGGAACTCTAAACTAACTCTTGATGGCCTTGGTTTGCAGTGAAATGGAGAGAGCAAAACTTTTTGAGCGCTCGCCTTCAAGCTTCTGGGCCGAAATATAGCCCACTTTACTTTAATACTGAAAAGGTAGCCGAGACCGCCTTACGCGCATCGTGATTTTGACAAACTTCGGGTGGATTTCCCGGAACTTGGGGGATATTCTCCAGTCTCTTGGACGCTAAACTAGGTGCCGATGGCCCTTGTTTTGCAGTGAAATGGACACAGCAAAGCTTTTTGAACGCTCACTTTCGAGCTTGTGGGCCGAAATATAGCCATACTTCACTTTAAGACTGAAACAGTAGCCGACACCACGTTTCGCGCATCGTGATTTTGATCAACTTCGGCTCGATTTTCCGGAACTTGCGAAATATTTTCCAGTCCCGGGGACTCTAGACTAACTCGTGCTGGTCTTGGTTTGCAGTGAAACGGAAACAGAAAAGTTTTTGAACGCATACTTTCGAGCTTCTGGACCGAAATAGAACCCCACTTCACTTGAAGACTGAACGAGTAGCCGAGACCGCCTTACGTGCATCGTGATTTTGAGCAACTTCGGCTGGATTTGCCGGAACTAAGGGGATATATTCCAGTTCTGAGGACTCTAAACTAATTCCTGATGGCCTTGGTTTGCAGTAAAATGGACCCAGCAAAACTTTTTGAACGCTCAATATCGAGCTTCTGGGCCAAAATATAGCCCCCCATTACTTTAACACTGAAAGAGTAGCCGAGACCGCCTTACGCGCATCGTGATTTTGACAAACTTCGGGTTGATTTCCCGGAACTTGGGGGATATTTTCCAGTGCCGGGGACTCTCAACTAACTCCTGATGGCCTTGGTTTTCAGTGAAATGGACAGAGCACAACTTTGGAGCTTCTGGGCGGAAATATAGCCCCACTTTACTTTAAGACTGAAAGAGTAGATGAGACCGCCTTACGCGCATCGTAATTTTGACGAACTTCGAATGGATTTCCCGGAACTTGGGGGATATTTTGCAGTCCCTTGGACGCTAAACTAAGTCCTGATGGCCTTGTTTTGAAGTAAAATGGACACAACAAAACTTTTTGAACGCTCACTTTCTAGCTTGTGGGCCGAAATATAGCCACACTTCACTTTAGGACTGACACGGTAGCCGAGACCACGTTACGCGCATCATGAATTTGATCAACTTCGGCTCGATTTCCCGGGACTTGGGGGATATTCTCCAGTCCCGGGGACTCTAAAGTAACTTCTGGTGGCCTTGGTTTGCACTGAAAGTGACAGAGCAAAACTTTTTAAACACTCACTTTCGAGCTTGTGGGCCGAAATATTGCCCCACTTCACTTTAAGCCTGAAAGAGTAGCCGAGACCACCTTACGCACATCGTGATTTTGACCAACTTCGGCTCGATTTACCGGAACTTGGGGGATATTTTCAAGTCCCGAGCACTCTTAAGTAACCCGTGATGGCCTTGGTTTGCATTGAAATGGATACAGCAAAACCTTTTGAGCGCTCACTTTTGAGCTTCTGGGCCGAAATATAGCCCCACTTCACTTTAAGACTGAAAGAGTAGCCGAGAAGGTCTTACGCGCATCGTGATTTTGACCAACGTCTTCCCGATTTTGCGGAACTTGGGAAATACATTCCACTCCCGGGGACTCTAAACTAACTCTTGATAGCCTTGGTTTGGAGTGAAATAGACACAGTAATTTTTTTGAGCTTTGAGCTTGTGGGCCGAAATAGAGCCCCACTTCACTTTAAGACTGAAGGAGTAGCCGACACCGCCTTAAGCGCACCGTGATTTTGACCAAGTTCGGCTCGATTTGCCGGAACTTGGGGGATATTTTCCAGTCCCGGGGACTCTAAACTAACTCCTGATTGTCTTGGTTTTCAGTGAAATGGACAAAGGAAAGCTTTCTAAACACTCACTTTGTAGCTTCTGGGCCGAAATAGAATCCCACTTCACTTTCAGACTGAAATAGTAGCCGAGACCGCCTCACGCGCATCGTGAGTTAGACCAAGTTGAGCTCGATTTCACGCAAGTTTTGGGATATTTTCCAGTCCGGGGGACTCTAAACTAACTCCGGATGGCCTTGGTTTGCACTGAAATGGGCACAGCATAACTTTTTGAACGCCCACTTTGGAGCTTCTGGGCCAAAATATAGCCCCACTTCACTTTAAGACTGAAAGAGTAGCCGAGAAGGTCTTACGCGCATCGTGATTTTGACCAACGCCTTCCCGATTTTGCGGAACTTGGGAAATACATTCCACTCCCGGGGACTCTAAACTAACTCCTGATAGCCTTGGTTTGGAGTGAAATAGACACAGTAATTTTTTTGAGCTTTGAGCTTGTGGGCCGAAATAGAGCCCCACTTTACTTTAAGACTGAAAGAGTAGCCGAGACCCTCTGGCGCAAATCGTGATTTTGACCAACTTCGGGTCGGTTTCCCGGAACTTGGGGGATATATTCCATTTCCGCGGGCTCTAAACTAACTCCTGATTGTCTTGGTTTTCAGTGAAATGGACAAAGGAAAGCTTTCTAAACACTCACTTTGTAGCTTCTGGGCCGAAATAGAATCCCACTTCACTTTCAGACTGAAATAGTAGCCGAGACCGCCTCACGCGCATCGTGAGTTAGACCAAGTTGAGCTCGATTTCACGCAAGTTTTGGGATATTTTCCAGTCCGGGGGACTCTAAACTAACTCCGGATGGCCTTGGTTTGCACTGAAATGGGCACAGCATAACTTTTTGAACGCCCACTTTGGAGCTTCTGGGCCAAAATATAGCCCCACTTCACTTTAAGACTGAAAGAGTAGCCGAGATCGCCTTATGCGCATCGTGATTTTGACCATTTTCGGATCGATTTCTCGGAACTTGGGGGATATTTTCCAGTGCCGGGGACTCTAAACTAACTCCTGATTGCCTTGCTTTGCATTGAAATGGACAGAGCAAAACTTTTTGAACGCTCACTTTGGAGCTTGTGGGCCGAAATATAGCCACACTTTACTTTAAGACTGAAACAGTAGCCCAGACCGCATTTCGCGCATCGTGATTTTGATCAACTTCGGCTCGCTTTCCCGGAACTTGGGGAATATTTTCCAGTCCCGGGGACCCTAAACTAACTTTTGATAGCTTTGGTTTGCAGTGAAATGCACACAGCAAAACTTTTTGAACGCTCACTTTCGAGCTTCTGGAAAGAAATATAGCGCGACTTTACTTTAAGACTGAAAAAGTAGCCGAAACCGCCTTACGTATATTGTAATTTTGACGAACTTCGAATGGATTTCCCGGAACTTAAGGGATATTTTCCAGTCCCTTGGACGCTAAACTAAGTCCTGATGGCCTTGTTTTGAAGTGAAATGGACACAGCAAAACTTTCTGGACGCTCACTTTCTAGCTTGTGGGCCGAAATATAGGCACACTTGACTTTAAGACTGAAACAGTAGCCGAGACCACGTTACGCCCATCATGAATTTGATCAACTTCGGCTCCAATTGCCGGGACTTGGGGGATATTTTCCAGTCCCGGGGACTCTAAACTAACTCCTGATAGCCTTGGTTTGCATTGAAATGGACACAGCACAATTTTTTGAACGCACACTTTCGAGATTCTGGGCCGAAATATAGCACCACTTCACTTAAGACTGAAAGAGTAGCCGAGACCGCCTTGCTCGCATCGTGAGTTTTACAAACTTCGGGTCGATATTTCGGAACTTGGGGGATATTTTCCAGTCCCAGGAGCTCTAAACTAACTTCTGATGGCCTTGGTTTGCAGTGAAATGGACAGAGCAAAACTTTTTGAACGCTCACCTTCGAGCTTCCTGGCCAAAATAAAGCCCCACTTTACTTTAAGACTTAAAGAGTAACCGAGACCACCCTACGCGCATTGTGATTTTGACAAACTTCGGTTCGATCTCCCGGAACTTGAGGTACATTTTCCAGTGCCTTGGACGCTAACCTAAGTCCTGATGGCCTTGTTTTGCAGTGAAATGGACAGAGCAAAACTTTTTGAACGCTCACTTTCGAGCTTGTGGGCCGAAGTATAGCCACACTTTACTTTAAGACTGAAACAGTAGCCCAGACCGCATTTCGCGCATCGTGATTTTGATCAACTTCGGCTCACTTTTCCGGAACTTGGGGAATACTTTCCAGTTCCGGGGACCCTAAACTAACTTTGATAGCTTTGGTTTGCAGTGAAATGGACACAGCAAAACTTTTCGAACGCTCACTTTCGAGCTTCTGGACAGAAATATAGCCCGACTTTACTTTAAGACTGAAAGAGTAACCGAAACCGCCTTACGTATATCGTAATTTTGACGAACTTCGAATGGATTTCCCGGAATTTCGGGGATATTTTCCAGTCGCTTGGACGCTAAGCTAAGTCCTGATGGCCTTGTTTTGAAGTGAAATGGACACAGCAAAACCTTTTTGAACGCTCACTTTCTAGCTTGTGGGCCGAAATATGGGCACACTTGACTTTAAGACTGAAACAGTAGCCGGGACCACGTTACGCGCATCATGAATTTGATCAACTTCGGCTCCAATTGCCGGGACTTGGGGGATATTTGCCAGTCCCGGGGACTCTAAACTAACTCCTGATAGCCTTGGTTTGCATTGAAATGGACACAGCACAATTTTTTGAAAGCACACTTTGGAGATTCTGGGCCAAAATATAACCCCACTTCACTTAAGACTGAAAGAGTAGCCGAGACCGTCTTGCTCGCATCGTGAGTTTGACAAACTTCGGGTCGATATTCCGGAACTTGGGGGATATTTTCCAGTCCCAGGAGCTCTAAACTAACTCCTGATGGCCTTGGTTTGCAGTGAAATGGATAGAGCAAAACTTTTTGAACGCTCACCTTCGAGCTTCCTGGCCGAAATAAAGCCCCACTTTACTTTAAGACTTAAAGAGTAACCGAGACCATCTTACGCGCATTGTGATTTTGACAAACTTCGGGTGGATCTCTCGGAACTTGGGGAACATTTTCCAGTCCCTTGGACGCTAACCTAAGTCCTGATGGCCTTGTTTTGCAGTGAAATGGACACAGCAAAACTTTTTGAACGCTCACTTTCGAGCTTGTGGGCCGAAATATAGCCACACTTTACTTTAAGACTGAAACAGTAGCCGAGACCGCATTTCGCGCATTGTGATTTTGATCAACTTCGGCTCGCTTTCCCGGAACTTGGGGAATATTTTCCAGTCCCGGGGACCCTAAAGTAACTTTTGATAGCTTTGGATTGCAGTGAAATGCACACAGCAAAACTTTTTGAACGCTCACTTTCGAGCTTCTGGACAGAAATATAGCCCCACTTCACTTTAAGACTGAAAGGGTAGCCGAGACCGCTTTGGGAGCATCGTGATTTTGACCAACTTCAGCTCGATTTACCGGAACTTGGGGAAGATTTTCCAGTCCCAGGGACGTTAAACTAACTCCTGATGGCCTTGTTTTTAAGGCAAAGAACACAGCAAAACTTTTTGAATGCTCACTTTCGGGCTTCTGGGCCGAAATATAGCCCCACTTCACTTTAAGATTGAAACAGTAGCCGATACCGCATTTCGGGCATCGTGATTTTGATCAACTTCGGCTCGATTCCCCGGAACTTGGGCAATATTTTTCAGTCCCGGGGACTCTAAACTAACCCCTGATGGCCTTGGTTTGCAGTGAAATGGACAGAGCAAAAATTTTTGAACGCACACTTTCGGGCTTCTGGCCCGAAATATAGCCCCACTTCACTTTAAGACAGAAAGAGTAGCCGAGACCACTTTAGGGGCATCGTGATTTTGACCAACCTCGGCTCAATATCCCGGACCTTGGGGGATATTTTCTTGTCCCGGGGACATTAAACTAACTCTTGATGGCCTTGGTTTGCAGTGATATGAACACAGCAAAACTTTTTGAACGCTCACTTTCGGGCCTCTGGCCCGAAATATAGCCCCACTTCACTTTAAGACTGAAATAGTAGCCGAGACCGCCTTACGCGAATTGTGACTTTGACCAACTTCGGCTCGATTTCCCGGAAGTTGGGGGATATTTTCCAGTCCCGGGGACTCTAAACTAGCTCCTGATGGCTTTGGTTTGCAGTCAAATAAACACAGGGAGACTTTTTGAACGCTCACTTTCAAGCTCCTGGGCAGGAATAAAGCCTCACTTCACTTTAAGACTGAAACAGTAAGCGAGACCGCCTAACGCGCACCGTGATTTTGACCAACTTCGGCTAAATTTCCCTGAACTTGGGGGATATTTTCCAGTCCCGAAGACTCTTAAGTAACCCCTGATGGCCTTCGTTTGCATTGAAATGGATACGGCAAAACTTTTTGAAGCTCACTTTTGAGCTTCTGGGCCAAAATATAGCCCCACTTCACTTTAAGACTGAAAGACTAGCCAAGACCGTGTTGCGCGCATCGTGATTTTGAGCAACGTCTTCTCGATTTTCCGGAACTTGGGAAATATATTGCAGTCCCGGGGACTCTAAACTATCTCCTGATGGCGTTGGTTTGCAGTGAAATGGACACAGCAAATTTTTTGCAGCGCTCACTTTGGAGCTTCTGGGCCGAAGTAGAGCCCCACTTCATTTTAACACTGAAAGAGTAGCCGAGGCCGCCTTAGGCGCATCGTGATTTTGACCAACTTCGGCTTGATCTGCCAGAACTTAAAAGATATTTTCCAGTCCCGGGGACTCTAAACTAACTCATGATGGCCTTGGCGTTCAGTGAAATTGAGAGAGTTAAACTTTTTGAACGCTCACTTTCGAGCTTCTGGATCGAAATATAGCCCTACTTAACTTTAAGACTGAAAGAGTAGCCGAGACCGCCTTACGCGAATCGTTATTTTGACCAACTTCGTCTCGATTTCGCGGAACTTGGGGGATATTTTCCATTTCCGGGCACTGTAAACTACTTCCTGAGGGCCTTGCTTTGCAGTGAAATGGGCACAGCATAACTTTTTGAACGCTCACTTTCGAGCTTCTGGGCCGAAATATACAGCCACGTCACTTTAAGACTCAAAGAGTAGCCGAGACTGCTTTACGCGCATCGTGATTTTGACAAACTTCGGCTCGATCTCCCGCAACTTGGGGGATATTTTGATGTCCCGGAGACTGTAAACTATCTCCTGATGTGGCTTGGTTCGCGGTGAAATGGACAAAGCAAAACTTTTTGAACTTTCACTTTCTAGCTTCTGGGCCGAAATATAGCCCGAGTTCACTTTAAGAGCTTCTGGGCCAAAGTAGAGCCCCACTTCACTTTAACACTGAAAGAGTAGCCGAGGCCGCCTTAGGCGCATCGTGATTTTGACCAACTTCGGCTTGATCTGCCAGAACTTAAAAGATATTTTCCAGTCCCGGGGACTCTAAACTAACTCATGATGGCCTTGGTGTTCAGTGAAATTGAGAGAGTTAAACTTTTTGAACGCTCACTTTCGAGCTTCTGGATCGAAATATAGCCCTACTTAACTTTAAGACTGAAAGAGTAGCCGAGACCGCCTTACGCGAATCGTTATTTTGACTAACTTCGTCTCGATTTCGCGGAACTTGGGGGATATTTTCCATTTCCGGGCACTGTAAACTACTTCCTGAGGGCCTTGCTTTGCAGTGAAATGGGCACAGCATAACTTTTTGAACGCTCACTTTCGAGCTTCTGGGCCGAAATATACAGCCACGTCACTTTAAGACTCAAAGAGTAGCCGAGACTGCTTTACGCGCATCGTGATTTTGACAAACTTCGGCTCGATCTCCCGCAACTTGGGGGATATTTTGATGTCCCGGAGACTGTAAACTATCTCCTGATGTGGCTTGGTTCGCGGTGAAATGGACAAAGCAAAACTTTTTGAACTTTCACTTTCTAGCTTCTGGGCCGAAATATAGCCCGAGTTCACTTTAAGAGCTTCTGGGCCAAAGTAGAGCCCCACTTCACTTTAACACTGAAAGAGTAGCCGAGGCCGCCTTAGGCGCATCGTGATTTTGACCAACTTCGGCTTGATCTGCCAGAACTTAAAAGATATTTTCCAGTCCCGGGGACTCTAAACTAACTCATGATGGCCTTGGTGTTCAGTGAAATTGAGAGAGTTAAACTTTTTGAACGCTCACTTTCGAGCTTCTGGATCGAAATATAGCCCTACTTAACTTTAAGACTGAAAGAGTAGCCGAGACCGCCTTACGCGCATCGTGATTTTGACCAACTTTGGCTCGATTTCCCGGCAAATGGGGAGTATTTTCCGCTAGCGGGGACTCTAAAGTAACTCCTGATTGCCTTGGTTTGCATTGAAATGGAGAGAGCAAAACTTTTTCAACGCTCCCCTTCGGGCTTCTGAGCCGAAATATAGCCCTACTTCAGTTTACGACTGAAAGAGTAGCCGAGACCGTCTTACGCGCATCGTGATTTTGACCAACTTCGGCTCGATTTCCCGAAACTTCGGGGATATATTCAAGTCCCAAGGACTCAAAACTAATCCCTGATGGCCCTGGTCTGCAGTTAAATGGACACAGCAATTTTTTTTGAACGCTTACTTTCGAAATTCTGGGCCGAAATATAGCCCCACTTCACTTTAAGACTGAAATAGTAGCCGAGACCGCCTTAGACGCATCGTGAATTTGACCAACTTCGGCTTGAGTTGCCAGAACTTAAGGGATATTTTCCAGTCCCGTGGACTCTAAACTAACTCATGATGGCCTCGGTTTTGAGTTAAATTGAGAGAGCAAAACTTTTTGAACGCTCACTTTCGAGCTTCTGGGCCGAAATATACAGCCACGTCACTTTAAGACTAAAAGAGTAGCCGAGACTGCTTTACGCGCATCGTGATTTTGAGAAACTTCGGCTCGATTTCCCGGGACTTGGGGGATATTTTGATGTCCCGGACACTGTAAACAATCTGCTGATGTGGCTTGGTTTGCGGTGAAATGGACACAGCAAAACTTTTTGAACTTTCACTTTCTAGCTTCTGGGCCGAAATATAGTCCCAGTTCACTTTAAGAATGAAAGAGTAGCCGAGACCGCCTTAGCGCATCGTGATTTTGAGAAACTTCGGCTCGATTTCCCCGAACTTGGGCGATATTTTCCAGTCCCGAGGAGTCTAAACTAACTCCTGATGGCCTTGATTTGCAGTGGAATAAACACAGCAAAACTTTTTGAACTTTCACTTTCTAGCTTCTCGGCCGAAATATAGCTCCAGTTCACTTTAAGAATGTAAGAGTAGCCGAGACCGCCTTACCCGCATCGTGATTTTGACAAAATTCGGCTCGATTTCCCCGAACTTGGGCGATATTTTTCAGTCCCGAGGAATCTGAACTAACTCCTGATGGCCTTGGTTTGCAGTGAAATGAACACAGTAACACTTTTTGAACGCTTATTTTCGAGCTTCTGGGATGAAATAGAGCCCCACTTCACTTTAAGACTGAAAGAGTAGGCGAGACCGCCTTACGCGCATCCCGATTTTGACCAACTTCCGCTCGATTTTCTAGAATTTTGGCGATATTTTCAAGTACCGGGGACTCTAAACTAACTCCTGAAGGCCTTGGTTTGCAGTGAAATGGACGCAGGAAAACTTTTTGAACGCTCAGTTTCGAGCTTCTGGGCCGAAATACAACCGTATTTCACTTTAAGCCTGAAATAGTAGCCGAGACCGCCTTACGAGCATCGTGATTTTGACCAAGTTCAGCTCGATTTCCCGGAACTTGGGGGATATTTTCCAGTCCGGGGGACTTTAAACTAACTCCTGATGGCCTTGGTTTGCAGTTAAATGCAGAAAGGGTAACTTTTTAAAGGGTCACTTTCGAGCTTCTGGGCCGAAATATAGCCCCACTTTACTTAAAGACTGAAAGAGTAGCCGAGACTACCTTATGCAAATCGTGATGTTGACCAACTTCCGTTCGATTTCCCGGAACTTCGGGGATATATTCCAGTCCCGGGGACTCTAAACTAACTGCAGATGGCCTTGGTTTGCAGTGAAATGGACAGAGCACATTTTTTTGAACGCTCACTTTCAAGCTCCTGGGCAGGAATAAAGCCTCACTTCACTTTAAGACTGAAACAGTAAGCGAGACCGCCTAACGCGCACCGTGATTGTGACCAACTTCGGCTAAATTTCCCTGAACTTGGGGGATATTTTCCAGTCCCGAAGACTCTTAAGTAGCCCCTGATGGTCTTCGTTTGCATTGAAATGGATACAGCAAAACTTTTTGAACGGTCACTTTTGAGCTTCTAGGCCGAAATATAGCCCCACTTCACTTTAAGACTGAAAGACTAGCCAAGACCGTCTTGCGCGCATCGTGATTTTGACCAACGTCTTCTCGATTTTCCGGAACTTGGGAAATATATTGCAGTCCCGGGGACTCTAAACTAACTCCTGATGGCCACGTCACTTTAAGACTAAAAGAGTAGCCGAGACTGCTTTACGCGCATCGTGATTTTGACAAACTTCGGTGAAATGGACACAGCAAAACTTTTTGAACTTTCACTTTCTAGCTTCTGGGCCGAAATATAGCCCCAGTTCACTTTAAGAATGAAAGAGTAGCCGAGACCGCCTTACGCGCATCGTGATTTTGACTAAATTCGGCTCGATTTCCCCGAACTTGGGCGATATTTTCCAGTCCCGAGGAGTCTAAACTAACTCCTGATGGCCTTGGTTTGCAGTGAAATGAACACAGGAAAACTTTTTGGACTTTCACTTTCTAGCTTCTCGGCCGAAATATAGCCCCAGTTCACTTTAAGAATGAAAGAGTAGCCGAGACCGCCTTACGCGGATCGTGATTTTGACAAAATTCGGCTCGATTTCCCCGAGCTTAGGCGATATTTTCAAGTCCCGGGGACTCTAAACTAACTCCTGATGGCCTTGGTTTGCAGTGAAATGGACGCAGGTAAACTTGTTGAACGCGCAGTTTCGAGCTTCTGGGCCGCAATACAACAGTATTTCACGTTAAGACTGAAATAGTAGCCGAGAGCGCCTTACGAGCATCGTGATTTTGACCAAGTTCAGCTCGATTTCCCGAAACTTGGGGGATATTTTCCAGTCCGGAGGACTTTAAACTAACTCCTGATGGCCTTGGTTTGCAGTTAAATGCAGAAAGCGTAACTTTTTAAAGGGTCACTTTCGAGCTTCTGGGCCGAAATATAGCCCCACTTTACTTTAAGACTGAAAGAGTAGCCGAGACCGTCTTACGCGCATCGTGATTTTGACCAACTTCCGTTCGATTTCCCGGAACTTCGGGGATATGTTCCAGTCCCGGGGACTCTAAACTAACTGCTGAAGGCCTTGGTTTGCAGTGACGTGCACACAGCACATTTTTTTGAACGTTCACTTTCGAGCTTCTCGGCCGAAATATAGCCCTACTTCACTTTAAGACTGAAAGAGTAGCCGAGACCGCCTTACGCGCATCGTAATTTTGACCAACTTCGGCTCGATTTCCCGGAAGTTGGCGAATATTTTCAATTCCCGGGCAAGCTAAAGTAACTTCCGATGGCCTTAGTTTGCAGTTAAATGGACACAGCAAAACTTTTTGAACGCTCACTTTCGAGCTTATGGGTCGAAATATAGCCCCACTTAACTTTAAGACTGAAAGAGTAGCCGAGACCGCCTTACGCGCATCGTGATTTTGGGATACTTCGGCTGGATTTCCCGCAAATAGGGGGATATTTTCCAGTCCCGGGGACTCTAAACTAACTCCTGGTGGCCTTGGTTTCCAGTGAAATGGACACAGGAACACTTTTTGAACGCGCACTTTCGAGCTTGCAGGCCGAAATATAGCCCTACTTCTTTTTAAGACTGAAAGAGTAGGCGGGAGCGCGTTACGCGCATTGTGATTTTGAGGATCTTCGGCTCGATCTGGCGAAACTTGGGAGATATGTTCCAGTCCCAAAGTCTCTAAACTCACTTCTGATTGTCTAAGATGTGAGTGAAATAGAGACAAAAATTTTTGAACCCTTACTTTCGAGCTTCCGGAGTTAAATCTAAGCCCACTTTACCTTAAGACTCAAAGAGTAGCCCAGACCCCCTTAAGCGCATCGTGATTTTGACTAACTTCGGGTGGATTTCCCGTAACTTGGGGGATATTTCCAGTCCCTTGGACGCTAAACTAAGTCGTGATGGCCTTGTTTTGCAGTGAAATGGACACAGGAAAACTTTTGAAACACTCAGTTTGGAGCTTCTGGGCCGAAATATTGCCCCACTTCCCTTTAAGACTGAAAGAGTAGCCGAGACCGCCGTACGCGCGTCGTGATTTTGACCAACTTCGGTTAAATTTCCCGGAACTTGGGGGATATTCTCCAGTCTCTGGGACTCTAAGCTGACCCCCGACGTCCTTGGTCTGCAGTAAAATGGACACAGCAAAGCTTTTTGAACGCTCACTTTCGAGCTTGTGGGCCGAAATATAGCCATACTTCACTTTAAGACTGAAACAGTAGCCGACACCACGTTTCGCGCATCGTGATTTTGATCAACTTCGGCTCGATTTCCCGGAACTTGCGAAATATTTTCCAGTCCCGGGGACTCTAAACTAACTCGTGCTGGTCTTGGTTTGCAGTGAAACGGAAACAGAAAAAGTTTTTGAACGCATACTTTCGAGCTTCTGGACCGAAATAGAACCCCACTTCACTTGAAGACTGAATGAGTAGCCGAGACCGCCTTACGTGCATCGTGATTTTGAGCAACTTCGGCTCGACTTGCCGGAACTAAGGGGATATATTCCAGTTCTGAGGACTCTAAACTAATTCCTGATGGCCTTGGTTTGCAGTAAAATGGACCCAGCAAAACTTTTTGAACGCTCAATTTCGAGCTTCTGGGCCCAAATATAGCGCCCCATTACTTTAACACTGAAAGAGTAGCCGAGACCGCCTTACGCGCATCGTGATTTTGACAAACTTCGGGTTGATTTCCCGGAACTTGGGGGATATTTTCCAGTCCCGGGGACTCTCAACTAACTCCTGCTTGTCTTGGTTTGCATTGAAATGGCCACAGCGAAAGTTTTTGAACGCTCACTCTCGAGCTTCTGGGCCGAAATAAAGCCCCATTTTACTTTAAGACTGAAAGAGTAGGCGAGACCGTCTTGAGCGAATCGTGATTTTGACCAATTTCGCGATTATCTCCAGAAACTTGGGGGATATATTCCAGTCAAAGGGACTCTAAAGTAACTCCTGATGGCCTTGGTTTTCAGTGAAATGGACAGAGCACAACTTTGGAGCTTCTGGGCAGAAATATAGCCCCTCTTTACTTTAAGACTGAAAGAGTAGATGAGACCGCCTTACGCGCATCGTAATTTTGACGAACTTCGAATGGATTTCCCGGAACTTGGGGGATATTTTGCAGTTCCTTGGACGCTAAACTAAGTCCTGATGGCCTTGTTTTGAAGTAAAATGGACACAAAAAACTTTTTGAACGCTCACTTTCTAGCTTATGGGCCGAAATATAGCCACACTTCACTTTAGGACTGACACAGTAGCCGAGACCACGTTACGCGCATCATGAATTTGATCAACTTTGGCTCGATTTCCCGGGACGGGGGATATTCTCCAGTCCCGGGGACTCTAAAGTAACTTCTGGTGGCCTTGGTTTGCACTGAAAGTGACAGAGCAAAACTTTTTAAACACTCACTTTCGAGCTTCTGGGCCGAAATATTGCCCCACTTCACTTTAAGACTGAAACAGCAGCCGAGACCACCTTACGCACATCGTGATTTTGACCAACTTCGGCTTGATTTACCGGAACTTGGGGGATATTTTCCAGTCCCGAGGACTCTTAAGTAACCCCTGATGGCCTTGGTTTGCATTGAAATGGATACAGCAAAACCTTTTGAACGCTCACTTTTGAGCTTCTGGGCCGAAATATAGCCCCACTTCACTTTAAGACTGAAAGAGTAGCCGAGACCGTCTTACGCGCATCGTGATTTTGACGAACGTCTCCTCGATTTTGCGGAACTTGGGAAATACATTCCACTCCCGGGGACTCTAAACTAACTCCTGATAGCCTTGGTTTGCAGTGAAATAGACACAGTAATTTTTTTTGGGCTTTGAGCTTGTGGGCCGAAATAGAGCCCCACTTTTACTTTAAGACTGAAGGAGTAGCCGACACCGCCTTAAGCCCACCGTGATTTTGACCAACTTCGGCTCGATTTGCCGGAACTTGGGGGATATATTCCATTTCCGCGGGCTCTAAACTAACTCCTGATGGTCTTGGTTTTCAGTGAAATGGACAAAGGAAAGCTTTTTGAACACTCTCTTTGTAGCTTCTGGGCCGAAATAGAATCCCACTTCACTTTCAGACTGAAATAGTAGCCGAGACCGCCTTACGCGCATCGTCAGTTAGACCAAGTTCAGCTCGATTTCACGCAACTTTTGCGATATTTTCCAGTCAGGGGGACTCTAAACTAACTCCGGATGGCCTTGGTTTGCACTGAAATGGGCACAGCATAACTTTTTGAACGCCCACTTTGTAGCTTCTGGGCCGAAATTGAATCCCACTTCACTTTCAGACTGAAAGAGTAGCCGAGACCGCCTCACGCGCATCGTCAGTTAGACCAAGTTCAGCTCGGTTTCACGCAACTTTTGGGATATTTTCCAGTCCGGGGGACTCTAAACTAACTCCGGATGGCCTTGGTTTGCACTGAAATGCGCACAGCATAAGTTTTTGAACGCCCACTTTGGAGCTTCTGGGCCGAAATATAGCCCCACTTCACTTAAGACTGAAAGAGTAGCCGAGATCGCCTTACGCTTATCGTGATTTTGACCATTTTCGGATCGATTTCTCGGAACTTGGGGGATATTTTCCAGTCCCGGAGACTCTAAACTAACTCCTGATCGCCTTGCTTTGCATTGAAATGGACAGAGCAAAACTTTTTGAACGCTCACTTTCGAGCTTGTGGGCCGAAATATAGCCACACTTTACTTTAAGACTGAAACAGTAGCCCAGACCGCATTTCGCGCATCGTGATTTTGATCAACTTCGGCTCGCTTTCCCGGAACTTGGGGAATATTTTCCAGTCCCGGGGACCCTAAACTAACTTTTGATAGCTTTGGTTTGCAGTGAAATGCACACAGCAAAACTTTTTGAGCGCTCACTTTCGAGCTTCTGGACAGAAATATAGCCCGACTTTACTTTAAGACTGAAAGAGTAACCGAAACCACCTTACGTATATCGTAATTTTGACGAACTTCGAATGGATTTCCCGCAACTTGGAGTATATTTTCCAGTCCCTTGGACGTAAACTAAGTCCTGATGGCCTTGTTTTGAAGTGAAATGGACGCAGCAAACCTTTTTGAACGCTCACTTTCTAGCTTGTGGGCCGAAATATAGGCACACTTGACTTTAAGACTGAAACAGTAGCCGAGACCATGTCACGCGCATCATGAATTTGATCAACTTCGGCTCCAATTGCCGGGACTTGGGGGATATTTTTCAGTCCCGGGGACTCTAAACTAACTCCTGATGGCCTTGGTTTGCATTGAAATGGACACAGCACAATTTTTTGAACGCACACTTTCGAGATTCTGGGCCGAAATATAGCCCCACTTCACTTAAGACTGAAAGAGTAGCCGAGACCGCCTTGCTCGTATGGTGAGTTTGACAAACTTCGGGTCGATATTCCGGACATTGAGGGAATATTTTCCAGTCCCAGGAACTCTAAACTAACTCCTGATGCCCTTGGCTTGTTGTGAAATGGACAGAGCAAAACTTTTTGAACGCTCACCTTCGAGCTTCCTGGCCGAAATAAAGCCCCACTTTACTTTAAGACTTAAAGAGTAACCGAGATCGCCTTACGCGCATTGTGATTTTGACAAACTTCGGGTGGATCTCTCGGAACTTGGGGAACATTTTCCAGTCCCTTGGACGCTAAACTAAGTCCTGATGGCCTTGCTTTCCAGGGAAATGGACACAGCAAAACTTCTTGAACGCTCACTTTCGAGCTTGTGGGCCGAAATATAGCCACACTTTACTTTAAGACTGAAACAGTAGCCGAGACCGCATTTCGCGCAT
The DNA here is from genome assembly GCF_964199315.1 of Orbicella franksi. Classification (NCBI taxonomy): domain Eukaryota; kingdom Metazoa; phylum Cnidaria; class Anthozoa; order Scleractinia; family Merulinidae; genus Orbicella; species Orbicella franksi. The sequence goes on along the minus strand of NC_138147.1, from coordinate 1,001,377 downwards.
CGTGATTTTGATCAACTTCGGCTCGCTTTCCCGGAACTTGGGGAATATTTTCCAGTCCCGGGGACCCTAAACTAACTTTTGACAGCTTTGGTTTGCAGTGAAATGCACACAGCAAAACTTTTTGAGCGCTCACTTTCGAGCTTCTGGAGAGAAATATAGCCCCACTTCACTTTAAGACTGAAAGTGTAGCCGAGATCGCTTTTGGAGCATTGTGATTTTGACCAACTTCAGCTCGATATACCGGAACTTGGGTAATATTTTCCAGTCCCAGGGACACTAAACTAACTCGTGATGGCCTTGGTTTTCAGTGAAATTCAGAGAGGAAAACTTTTTGAACGCTCACTTTCGGGGGTCTGGTCCGAAATATAGTCCCACTTCACTTTAAGACTGAAACAGTAGCCGATACCGCATTTCGCGCATCGTGATTTTGATCAACTTTGGTTCGATTCCCCGGAATTTGGGCAATATTTTTCAGTCCCGGGGACTCTAAACTAACCCGCGATGGCCTTGGTTTGCAGTGAAAGGGAAACAGCAAAACTTTTTGAACCCTCACTTTCGGGCTTCTGGCCCGAAATATAGCCCCACTTCACTTTAAGACAGAAAGAGTAGCCGAGACCACTTTACGGGCATCTTGATTATGACCAACCTCGGCTCAATTTCCCGGACCTTGGGGCATATTTTCTTGTCCCGGGGACGCTAAACTAACTCCTGATGGCCTTGGTTTGCAGTGAAATGAACACAGCAAAACTTTTTGAACGCTCACTTTCGGGCTTCTGGCCCGAAATATAGCCCCACTTTACTTTAAGACTGAAAGGGTAGCCGAGACTACCTTACGCAAATCGTTATTTTGAGCAACTTCGGCTCGATTTCTCAGAAGTTGGGGGATATTTTCCAGTCCCGGGGACTCTAAACTAGCTCCTGAGGGCTTTGGTTTGCAGTGAAATAAACACAGGGAGACATTTTGAACGCTCACTTTCAAGCTCCTGGGCAGGAATAAAGCCTCACTTCACTTTAAGACTGAAACAGTAAGCGAGACCGCCTAACGCGCACCGTGATTTTGACCAACTTCGGCTAAATTTCCCTGAATTTGGGGGATATTTTCCAGTCTCGAGGACTCTTAAGTAACCCCTGATGGCCTTCGTTTGCATTGAAATGGATACAGCAAAACTTTTTGAAGCTCACTTTTGAGCTTCTGGGCCGAAATATAGCCCCACTTCACTTTAAGACTGAAAGACTAGCCAAGACCGTGTTGCGCGCATCGTGATTTTGAGCAACGTCTTCTCGATTTTCCGGAACTTGGGAAATATATTGCAGTCCCGGGAACTCTAAACTAACTCCTGATAGCCTTGGTTTGCAGTGAAATGGACACAGCAAATTTTTTGCAGCGCTCAGTTTGGAGCTTCTTGGCCGAAATAGAGCCCCACATCATTTTAAGACTGAAAGAGTAGCCGAGGCCGCCTTAGGCGCATCGTGATTTTGACCAACTTCGGCTTGAGTTGCCAGAACTTAAAAGATATTTTCCAGTCCCGAGAACTCTAAACTAACTCATGATGGCTTTGGTTTGCAGTGAAATAAACACAGGGAAACTTTTCGAACGCTCACTTTCAAGCTCCTGGACAGGAATAAAGCCCCACTTCACTTTAAGACTGAAAGAGTAGCCGAGGCCGCCTTAGGCGCATCGTAATTTTGACCAACTTCGGCTTGAGTTGCCAGAACTTAAAAGATATTTTCCAGTCCCGGGGACTCTAAACTAACTCATGATATCCTTAGTTTTCATTGAAATTCAGAGAGGAAAACTTTTTGAACGCTCACTTTCGAGCGTCTGGACCGAGATATAGCCCTACTTCACTTTAAGACTGAAAGACTAGCCGAGACCACCTTACGCGAATCGTTATTTTGACCAACTTCGTCTCGATTTCGCGGAACTTGGGGGATATTTTCCAGTTCCGGGCACTGTAAACTACTTCCTGAGGGCCTTGCTTTGCAGTGAAATGGGCGCAGCATAACTTTTTGAACGCTCACTTTCGAGCTTCTGGGCCGAAATATACAGCCACGTCACTTTAAGACTCAAAGAGTAGCCGAGACTGCTTTACGCGCATCGTGATTTTGACAAACTTCGGCTCGATTTCCCGCAACTTGGGGGATATTTTGATGTCCCGGAGACTGTAAACTATCTCCTGATGTGGCTTGGTTCGCGGTGAAATGGACACAGCAAAACGTTTTGAACTTTCACTTTCTAGCTTCTGGGCCGAAATATAGTCCGAGTTCACTTTAAGAATGAAAGAATAGCCGAGACCGCCTTACGCGCATCGTGATTTTGACCAACTTTGGCCCGATTTCCCGGCAAATGGGGAATATTTTCCGCTACCGGGGACTCTAAAGTAACTCCTGATTGCCTTGGTTTGCATTGAAATGGCGAGAGCAAAACTTTTTCAACGTTCCCCTTCGGGCTTCTGAGCCGAAATATAGCCCCACTTCAGTTTAAGACTGAAAGAGTAGCCGATACCGTCTTACGCGCATCGTGATTTTGACCAACTTCGGCTCGATTTCCCGAAACTTCGGGGATATATTCAAGTCCCAAGGACTCTAAACTAACCCCTGATGGCCTTGGTCTGCAGTGAAATGGACACAGCAAATTTTTTTGAACGCTTAATTTCGAAATTCTGGGCTGAAATATAGCCCCACTTCACTTTAAGACTGAAATAGTAGCCGAGACCGCCTTAGACGCATCGTGATTATGACCAACTTCGGCTTGAGTTGCCAGAACTTAAGGGATATTTTCCAGTCCCGTGGAGTCTAAGCTAACTCATGATGACCTTGGTTTTCAGTTAAATTGAGAGAGCAAAACTTTTTGGACGCTCACTTTCGAGCTTCTGGGACGAAATATACAGCCACGTCACTTTAAGACTAAAAGAGTAGCCGAGACTGCTTTACGCGCATCGTGATTTTGAGAAACTTCGGCTCGATTTCCCGGGACTTGGGGGATATTTTGATGTTCCGGACACTGTAAACAATCTGCTGATGTGGCTTGGTTTGCGGTGAAAGGGACACAGCAAAACGTTTTGAACTTTCACTTTCTAGCTTCTGGGCCGAAATATAGTCCCAGTTCACTTTAAGAATGAAAGAGTAGGCGAGACGGCCTTACGCGCATCGTGATTTTGACAAAATTCGGCTCGATTTCTCCGAAGTTGGGCGATATTTTCCAGTCCCGAGAAGTCTAAACTAACTCCTTATATCCTTGGTTTGCAGTGAAATTGACACAGCACAAGTTGTTGAACGCACACTTTCGAGCTTCTAGGCCGAAATATAGTCCCACATCACTTACGACTTAAAGAGTAGCCGAGACCGGGGTGCGCGCATCGTGATTTTGACCAACTTCGGGTCGATATTCCGGAACTTGGGGAATATTTTCCAGTCCCTAGGACGTTAAACTAGGTCCCGATGGCCTTGTTTTGCAGTGAAATGGACACAGCAAAGCTTTTTGAACGCTCACTTTCGAGCTTGTGGGCCGAAATATAGCCATACTTCACTTTAAGACTGAAACAGTAGCCGACACCACGTTTCGCGCATCGTGATTTTGATCAACTTCGGCTCGATTTCCCGGAACTTGCGAAATATTTTCCAGTCCCGGGGACTCTAAACTAACTCGTGCTGGTCTTGGTTTGCAGTGAAACGGAAACAGAAAAAGTTTTTGAACGCATACTTTCGAGCTTCTGGACCGAAATAGAACCCCACTTCACTTGAAGACTGAAGGAGTAGCCGAGACCGCCTTACGTGCATCGTGATTTTGAGCAACTTCGGCTCGACTTGCCGGAACTAAGGGGATATATTCCAGTTCTGAGGACTCTAAACTAATTCCTGATGGCCTTGGTTTGCAGTAAAATGGACCCAGCAAAACTTTTTGAACGCTCAATATCGAGCTTCTGGGCCAAAATATAGCGCCCCATTACTTTAACACTGAAAGAGTAGTCGAGACCGCCTTACGCGCATCGTGATTTTGACAAACTTCGGGTTGATTTCCCGGAACTTGGGGGATATTTTCCAGTGCCGGGCACTCTCAACTAACTCCTGCTTGTCTTGGTTTGCAGTGAAATGGACACAGCGAAAGTTTTTGAACGCTCACTCTCGAGCTTCTGGGGGGAAATAGAGCCCCATTTTACTTTAAGACTGAAAGAGTAGGCGAGACCGTCTTGAGCGAATCGTGATTTTGACCAATTTCGCGTTTATTTCCCGAAACTTGGGGGATATATTCCAGTCAAAGGGACTCTAAAGTAACTGCTGACGGCCTTGGTTTTCAGTGAAATGGACAGAGCACAACTTTGGAGCTTCTGGGCAGAAATATAGCCCGACTTTACTTTAAGACTGAAAGAGTAGATGAGACCGCCTTACGCGCATCGTAATTTTGACGAACTTCGAATGGATTTCCCGGAACTTGGGGGATATTTTGCAGTCCCTTGGACGCTAAACTAAGTCCTGATGGCCTTGTTTTGAAGTAAAATGGACACAACAAAGCTTTTTGAACGCTCACTTTCTAGCTTGTGGGCCGAAATATAGGCACACTTGACTTTAAGACTGACACAGTTGCCGAGACCACGTTACGCGCATCATGAATTTGATCAACTTCGGCTCGATTTCCCGGGACTTGGGGGATATTCTCCAGTCCCGGGGACTCTAAAGTAACTTCTGGTGGCCTTGGTTTGCACTGAAAGTGACAGAGCAAAACTTTTTAAACACTCACTTTCGAGCTTCTGGGCCGAAATATTGCCCCACTTCAGTTTAAGACTGAAAGAGTAGCGGAGACCACCTTACGCACATCGTAATTTTGACCAACTTCGGCTCGATTTAGCGGAACTTGGGGGATATTTTCCAGTCCCAAGGACTCTTAAGTAACCCCTGATGGCCTTGGTTTGCATTGAAATGGATACAGCAAAACTTTTTGAACGCTCACTTTTGAGCTTCTGGGCCGAAATATAGCCCCACTTCACTTTAAGGCTGAAAGAGTAGCCGAGACCGTCTTACGCGCATCGTGATTTTGACCAACGTCTTCTCGATTTTCCGGAACTTGGGAAATACATTCCACTCCCGGGGACTCTAAACTAACTCCTGATAGCCTTGGTTTGCAGTGAAATAGACACAGTAATTTTTTTGAACTTTGAGCTTGGTGGCCGAAATAGAGCTCCACTTCACTTTAAGACTGAAGGAGTAGCCGACACCGCCTTAAGCGCACCGTGATTTTGACCAACTTCGGCTCGATTTGCCGGAACTTGGGGGATATTTTCCAGTCCCGGGGACTCTAAACTAACTCCTTATTGTCTTGGTTTTCAGTGAAATGGACAAAGCGAAACTTTTTGAACGCTCACTCTCGAGCTTCTGGACCGAAATATAGCCCCACTTTTACTTTAAGACTGAAAGAGTAGCCGAGACCGTGTTGCGCAAATCGTGATTTTGACCAACTTCGGGTCGGTTTCTCGGAACTTGGGGGATATATTCCATTTCCGCGGGCTCTAAACTAACTCCTGATGGCCTTGGTTTTCAGTGAAATGGACAAAGGAAAGCTTTTTGAACACTCTCTTTGTAACTCCTGGGCCGAAATAGAATCCCACTTCACTTTCAGACTGAAATAGTAGCCGAGACCGCCTCACGCGCATCGTGAGTTAGACCAAGTTGAGCTCGATTTCACGCAACTTTTGGGATATTTTCCAGTCCAGGGGACTCTAAACTAACTCCGGATGGCCTTGGTTTGCACTGAAATGGGCACAGCATAACTTTTTGAACGCCCACTTTCGAGCTCGTGGGCCGAAATATAGCCCCACTTCACTTTAAGACTGAAAGAGTAGCCGAGATCGCCTTACGGTTATCGTGATTTTGACCATTTTCGGATCGATTTGTCGGAAGTTGGGGGATATTTTCCAGTCCCGGGGACTCTAAACTAACTCCTTATCGCCTTGCTTTGCATTGAAATGGACAGAGCAAAACTTTTTGAACGCTCACTTTCGAGGTTGCGGGCCGAAATATAGCCACACTTTACTTTAAGACTGAAACAGTAGCCGAGACCGCATTTCGCGCATCGTGACTTTCTTCAACTTCGGCTCGCCTTCCCGGAACTTGGGGAATATTTTCCAGTCCCGGGGACCCTAAACTAACTTTTGATAGCTTTGGTTTGCAGTGAAATGCACACAGCAAAACTTTTTGAACACTCACTTTCGAGCTTCTGGACAGAAATATAGCCCCACTTCACTTTAAGACTGAAAGGGTAGCCGAGACCGCTTTGGGAGCATCGTGATTTTGATCAACTTCAGCTCGATTTACCGGAACTTCGGGAATATTTTGCAGTCCCAGGGACGCTAAACTAACTCGTGATGGCCTTGGTTTTCAGTGAAATTCAGAGAGGAAAACTTTTTGAACGCTCACTTTCGAGCTTCTGGACCGAAATATAGCCCTACTTCACTTTAAGACTGAAAGAGTAGCCTAGACCGCCTTACGCGAATCGTTATTTTGACTAACTTCGTCTCGATTTCGTGGAACTTGGGGAATATTTTTCAGTTCCGGGCACTGTAAACTACTTCCTGAGGGCCTTGCTTTGCAGTGAAATGGGCACAGCATAACTTTTTGAACGCTCACTTTCGAGCTTCTGGGCCGAAATATACAGCCACGTCACTTTAAGACTCAAAGAGTAGCCGAGACTGCTTTACGCGCATCGTGATTTTGACAAACTTCGGCTCGATCTCCCGGAACTTGGGGGATACTTTGATGTCCCGGAGACTGTAAACTATCTCCTGATGTGGCTTGGTTTGCGGTGAAATGGACACAGCAAAACTTTTTGAACTTTCACTTTCAAGCTTCTGGGCCAAAATATAGTCCGAGTTCACTTTAAGAATGAAAGAATAGCCGAGACCGCCTTACGCGCATCGTGATTTTGACCAACTTCGGCTCGATTTCCCGAAACTTCGGGTATATATTCAACTCCCCAGGACTCTAAACTAACCCCTGATGGCCTTGGTCTGCAGTTAAATGGACACAGCAAATTTTTTTTAACGCTTACTTTCGAAATTCTTCGCCGAAATATAGCCCCACTTCACTTTAACACTGAAATAGTAGCCGAGACCGCCTTAGACGCATCGTGATTTTTACCAACTTCGGCTTGCGTTGCCAGAACTTAAGGGATATTTTCCAGTCCCGTGGACTCTAAACTAACTCATGATGGCCTTGGTTTTCAGTTAAATTGAGAGAAAAAAACTTTTTGAACGCTCACTTTCGAGCTTCTGGGCCGAAATATACAGCCACGTCACTTTAAGACTAAAAGAGTAGCCGAGAATGCTTTACGCGCATCGTGATTTTGACAAACGTCGTCTCGATTTCCCGGGACTTGGGGGATATTTTGATGTCCCGGACACTGTAAACAATGTGCTGATGTGGCTTGGTTTGCGGTGAAAGGGACACAGGAAAACTTTTTGAACTTTCACTTTCTAGCTTCTGGGCCGAAATATAGCCCCAGTTCACTTTAAGAATGAAAGAGTAGCCGAGACCGCCTTACGCGCATCGTGATTTTGACAAAATTCGGCTCGATTTCCCCGAACTTGGGCGATATTTTCCAGTCCCGAGGAGTCTAAACTAACTCCTGATGGCCTTTTTTTGCAGTGAAATGGACACAGCAAAACTTTTTGACCTTTCACTTTCTAGCTTCTCGGCCGAAATATAGCCCCAGTTCACTTTAAGAATGAAAGAGTAGCCGAGAGCGCCTTACGCGCATCGTGATTTTGACAAAATTCGGCTCGATTTCTCCGAACTTCGGCGACATTTTCAAGTCCCGGGGACCCTAAGCCAACTCTTGATGGCCTTGGTTTTCAGTGAAATGGACGCATGAAAACTTTTTGAACGCTCAGTTTCGAGTTTCTGGGCCGAAATACAACCGTATTTCACTTTAAGACTGAAATAGTAGCCGAGACCGCCTTACGAGCATCGTGATTTTGACCAAGTTCAGCTCGATTTCCCGAAACTTGGGTAATATTTTCCAGTTCGGGGGACTTTAAACTAACTCCTGATGGCCTTGGTTTGCAGTTAAATGCAGAAAGGGTAACTTTTTAAAGGGTCACTTTCGAGCTTCTGGGCCGAAATATAGCCCCACTTTACTTTAAGACTGAAAGAGTAGCCGAGACCGTCTTACGCGCATGGTGATTTTGACCAACTTCCCTTCGATTTCCCGGAACTTCGGGGATATATTCCAGTCCCGGGGACTCTAAAGTAACTGCTGATTGCCTTGGTTTGCAGTGAAATGGACACAGCACATTTGTTTTGAACGCTCACTTTCGAGCTTCTCGGCCGAAATATAGCCCTACTTCACTTTAAGACTGAAAGAGTAGCCGAGACCGTCTTACGCGCATCGTGATTTTGACCAACGTCTCCTCGATTTTCCGGAACTTGGGAAATACATTCCACTCCCGGGGACTCTAAAGTAACTGCTGATGGCGTTGCTCTGGAGTGAAATGGACACAGCACAACTTTTTGAACGCTCACTTTCCAGCTTCTAGGCGGAAATATTGCCCCAGTTCACTTTAAGAATGAAAGAGTAGCGGGGAACGCCTTACGCGCATCGTGATTATGACCAACTTTGGCTCGATTTCCCGGGAAATGGGGGATGTTTTCCGGTACCGGGGACTCCAAACTAACTCCTGGTTGCCTTTGTTTGCGGTGAAATGGACACAGCGCAACTTTTTGAACGCTCACCTTTGAGCTTCTGGGCCGAAGCATAGCCTTACTTCACTTTAAGACTGAAAGACTAGCCGAGACCGCCTTACGCGCATCGAGATTTTGGGCTACTTCGGCTCGATTTCCCGGAACTTGGGAGATAATTCCCAGTCCCGGGCACTCGAAACCAATTCCTGATGGCCTTGGTTTTCAGTGAAATGGACACAGCCAAGCTCTTTGAACGTTCACTTTCGAGCTTCTGGGCCGAAATATAGCCCCAGTTCACTTTAAGACTGAAAGAGTAGCCGGGACCGCCTTACGCGCATGATAATTTTGTCGAACTTCGGCTTGATTTTGATCTCCTGAATGCCTTGGTTTTTAGTGAAATGGACACAGGTAAAAGGGGCGCACGCTATGTTTCCAGGTTGTAGGCCGAAATATAGCCCCACTTTATTTTAAGACTGAAAGTGTACACGAAACCGCCTTTAGCGCATCGAAATTTTTAGCCACTATGGCTCGATCTGCCAAAACTTGGGGGATATTTTCCAGTCCCGGGGACTCTACCCTAACTCTTGATGGCCTTAGTTTTCAGTCAAATGGTCACAGGTAACAGGAGCGCACGCTCGGTGTCAAGCTTCTAGGCCGAAATGTAGCCCCAGTTCATTTTAAGACTGAAAGAGTAAACGAAACTGCCGTAGGCTAATCGTAATTTTAAGAAAGTATGGCTCAATTTGCCGAAACTTGGAGGATAGCTTCCAGTCTCCAGGATTCTAAACTCTCTCCTGATGGACTTAGTTCTTAGTGAAATGGACACAGGTAAAAGGAGAGCACGCTCGGTGTCGAGATTGTAGAACCGAAAGATAGCCCCACTTCATTTTCGGAGTAAACGAGTAGCCGAGACCGCCTTACGCGCATCGTGACTTTCAGCATCTTTGGCTCGATTTGCCGGAATTCGGGGAATATTTTCCAGTCCCGAGGACTCTATGCTAACTCCTGATGAACTTAGTTTTCAGTGATATGTACACAGGCAAAAGGAGCGCACGCTCGGTGTTGAGCTTGTCGGCCGAAATATAGCCCCACTTCATTTTAAGACTGAGAGAGTAGCCGAGACCGCCTTACGCGCATCGTGATTTTGAGCAACTTTGGCTCGATCTGCCAGAATTTGGGAAATATTTTCCAATCCCAAGGACTCTAAACTAACTCCTGATGGCCTAAGATGTCAGCGAAATGGACACAGGTAAAATTAGCGCACGCCCGATCTCGAGCTTCTAGGTCGAAATATAGCCCCCTTAACTTTAAGACTGAAAGAGTAGCCGAGACCGCCTTACGCGCATCGTGATCTTGGGCCACTTTTGCTCTATTGCCCGGAAGTTGGCGAATAATTTAAAGTCCCGGGGACGCTAAACTAACTCCCGATGACCTTGGTTTGCAGTTTAATAAACACAGCAAAACATTCTGAACGCTCACCTTCGAGCTTCAGGGCCGAAATATAGCCCTACTTAAATTTAAGACTGAAAGAATAGCCGAGAACCCGTTACGCGCATCGTAATTTTCATCAACTTCGGCGCCATTTCCTGGAACTTGGAGAATATTTTCCAGTCCCGCGGACTCTATACTAACTCCTGATTGCCTTGGTTTGCAGTGAAATGGACACAGCAAAACTTTTTGAACGCTCACTTTCGAGCTTGTGGGACTAAATATAGCCACCCTTCACTTTAAGACTGAAACAGTAACCGAGACCGCGTTACGCGCATCGTAATTTTGATGAACTTCTGCTCGCTTTCCTGGAACTTGGGGAATATTTTCCAGTCCCGGGGACTCTAAACTAACTCCTGATGGCCATGGTTTGCAGTGAAATTCACACAGCACAAGTTTTTGAACGCTCAATTTCGAGCTTCTTGGCCAAAATATAGCCCCCCATTACTTAAACACTGAAAGAGTAGCCGAGACCGCCTTACGCGCATCATGATTTCGACAAACTTCGGGTTGATTTCCCGGAACATGGGGGATATTTTCCAGTCCCGGGCACTCTCAACTAACTCCTGCTTGTCTTGGTTTGCAGTGAAATGGACACAGTGAAAGTTTTTGAACGCTCACTCTCGAGCTTCTGGGCCGAAATAGAGCCCCATTTTACTTTAAGACTGAAAGAGTAGGCGAGACCGTCTTGAGCGAATCGTGATTTTGACTAATTTCGCGTTTATTTCCCGAAACTTGGGGGATATATTCCAGTCAAAGGGACTCTAAAGTAACTCCTGATGGCCTTGGTTTTCAGTGAAATGGACAGAGCACAACATTGAAGCTTCTGGGCAGAAATATAGCCCCACTTTACTTTAAGACTGAAAGAGTAGATGAGACCGCCTTACGCGTATCGTAATTTTGACGAACTTCGAATGGATTTCCCGGAACTTGGGGGATATTTTGCAGTCGCTTGGACGCTAAACTAAGTCCTGATGGCCTTGTTTTGAAGTAAAATGGACACAACAAAACTTTTTGAACGCTCAATTTCTAGCTTGTGGGCCGAAATATAGCCACACTTCAATTTAGGACTGACACAGTAGCCGAGACCACGTTACGCGCATCATGAATTTGATCAACTTCGGCTCGATTTCCCGGGACTTGGGGGATATTCTCCAGTCTCGGGGACTCTAAACTAACTTCTGATGGCCTTGGTTTGCACTGAAAGTGACAGAGCAAAACTTTTGAAACACTCACTTTCGAGCTTCTGGGCCGAAATATTGCCCCACTTCACTTTAAACCTGAAAGAGTAGCCGAGACCACCTTACGCACATCGTGATTTTGACCAACTTCGGCTCGATTTAGCGGAACTTGGGGGATATTTTCCAGTTCCAAGGACTCTTAAGTAACCCCTGATGGCCTTGGTTTGAATTGAAATGGATACAGCAAAACTTTTTGAACGCTCACTTTTGAGCTTCTGGGCGGAAATATAGCCCCACTTCACTTAAAGACTGAAAGAGTAGCCGAGACCGTCTTAAGCGCATCGTGATTTTGACCAACGTCTTCTCGATTTTCCGGAACTTGGGAAATACATTCCACTCCCAGGGACTCTAAACTAACTCCTGATAGCCTTGGTTTGCAGTGAAATAGACACAGTAATTTTTTTTGAGCTTTGAGCTTGTGGGACGAAATAGAGCCCCACTTCACCTTAAGACTGAAGGAGTAGCCGACACCGCCTTAAGCGCACCGTGATTTTGACCAACTTCGGCTCGATTTGCCGGAACTTGGGGGATATTTTCCAGTCCCGGGGACTCTAAACTTACTCCTGATTGTCTTGGTTTTCAGTGAAATGGACACAGCGAAACTTTTTGAACGCTCACTCTCGAGCTTCTGGACTGAAATATAGCCCCACTTTACTTTAAGACTGAAAGAGTAGCCGAGACCGTCTTGCGCAAATCGTGATTTTGACCAACTTCGGGTCGGTTTCCCGGAACTTGGGGGATATATTCCATTTCCGCGGGCTCTAAACTAACTCCTGATGGCCTTGGTTTTCAGTGAAATGGACAAAGGAAAGCTTTTTGAACACTCTCTTTGTAGCTTCTGGGCCGAAATAGAATCCCACTTCACTTTCAGACTGAAATAGTAGCCGAGACCGCCTCACGCGCATCGTGAGGTAGACCAAGTTCAGCTCGATTTCACGCAACTTTTGGGATATTTTCCAGTCCGGGGGACTCTAAACTAACTCCGGATGGCCTTGGTTTGCACTGAAATGCGCACAGCATAACTTTTTGAACGCCCACTTTGGGGCTTCTGGGCCGAAATATAGCCCCACTTCACTTTAAGACTGAAAGAGTAGCCGAGATCGCCTTACGCTTATCGTGATTTTGACCATTTTCGGATCGATTTCTCGGAAGTTGGGGGATATTTTCCAGTCCCAGAGACTCTAAACTAACTCCTGATTGCCTTGCTTTGCATTGAAATGGACAGAGTAAAACTTTTTGAACGCTCACTTTCGAGCTTGTGGGGCGAAATATTGCCACACTCTACTTTAAGACTGAAACAGTAGCCGAGACCGCATTTCGCGCATCGTGATTTGGATCAACTTGGGCTCGCTTTCCCGGAACTTGGGGAATATTTTCCAGTCCCGGGGACCCTAAACTAACTTTTGATAGCTTTGGTTTGCAGTGAAATGCACACAGCAAAACTTTTTGAACACTCACTTTCGAGCTTCTGGACAGAAATATAGCCCGACTATACTTTAAGACTGAAGGAGTAGCGGAAACCGCCTTACGTATATCGTAATTTTGACGAACTTCGAATGGATTTCCCGGAACTTGGGGTATATTTTCCAGTCCCTTGGACGCTAAACTAAGTCCTGATGGCCTTATTTTGAAGTGAAATGGAGACAGCAAAACTTTTTGAACGCTCACTTTCTAGCTTGTGGGCCGAAATATAGGCACACTTGACTTTAAGACTGAAACAGTAGCCGAGACCACGTTACGCGCATCATGAATTTGATCAGCTTCGGCTCCAATTGCCGGGACTTGGGGGATATTTTCTAGTCCCGGGGACTCTAAACTAACTCCTGATGGCCTTGGTTTGTATTGAAATGGACACAGCGCAATTTTTTGAACGCACACTTTCGAGATTCTGGGCCGAAATATAGCCCCACTTCACTTAAGACTGAAAGAGTAGCCGAGACCGCCTTGCTCGCATCGTGAGTTTTACAAACGTGGGGTCGATATTCCGGAACTTGGGGGATATTTTCCAGTCCCAGAAGCTCAAAACTAACTCCTGATGCCCTTGGTTTGCAGTGAAATGGACAGAGCAAAACTTTTTTAACGCTCACCTTCGAGCTTCCTGGGCGAAATAAAGCCCCACTCTACTTTAAGAATTAAAGAGTAACCGAGACCACCTTACGCGCATTGTGATTTTGACACACTTCGGGTGGATCTCCCGGAACTTGGGGAACATTTTGCAGTCCCTTGGACCCTAAATTAAGTCCTGATGGCCTTGTTTTGCAGTGATGGACACAGCAAAACTTTTTGAACGTTCACTTTCGAGCTTGTGGGCCGAAATATAGCCACACTTTACTTTAAGACTGAAACAGTAGCCGAGACCGCATTTCGCGCATCGTGATTTTGATCAACTTCGGCTCGCTTTCCCGGAACTTGGGGAATATTTTCCAGTCCCGGGGACCCTAAACTAACTTTTGATAGCTTTGGTTTGCAGTGAAATGGACACAGCAAAACTTTTTGAACGCTCACTTTCGAGCTTCTCGACAGAAATATAGCCCCACTTTACTTTAAGACTGAAAGAGTAGCCGAGACCGTCTTGCGCAAATCGTGATTTTGACCAACTTCGGGGTCGGTTTCCCGGAACTTGGGGGATATATTCCATTTCCGCGGGCCCTAAACTAACTCCTGATGGCCTTGGTTTTCAGTGAAATGGACAAAGGAAAGCTTTTTGAACACTCTCTTTGTAGCTTCAGGGCCGAAATAGAATCCCACTTCACTTTCAGACTGAAATAGTAGCCGAGACCGCCTCACGCGCATCGTGAGGTAGACCAAGTTCAGCTCGATTTCACGCAACTTTTGGGATATTTTCCAGTCCGGGGGACTCTAAACTAACTCCGGATGGCCTTGGTTTGCACTGAAATGCGCACAGCATAACTTTTTGAACGCCCACTTTGGAGCTTGTGGGCCGAAATATAGCCCCGCTTCACTTTAAGACTGAAAGAGTGGCCGAGATCGCCTTACGCGCATCGTGATTTTGACCATTTTCGGATCGATTTGTCGGAACTTGGGGGATATTTTCCAGTCCCGGAGACTCTAAACTAACTCCTGATTGCCTTGCTTTGCATTGAAATGGACAGAGTAAAACTTTTTGAACGCTCACTTTCGAGCTTGTGGGCCGAAATATAGCCACACTCTACTTTAAGACTGAAACAGTAGCTGAGACCGCATTTCGCGCATCGTGATTTGGATCAACTTCGGCTCGCTTTCCCGGAACTTGGGGAATATTTTCCAGTCCCGGGGACCCTAAAGTAACTTTTGATAGCTTTGGTTTGCAGTGAAATGCACACAGCAAAACTGTTTGAACGGTCACTTTCGAGCTTCTGGACAGAAATATAGCCCCAGTTCACTTTAAGACTGAAAGGATAGCCGAGACAGCTTTGGGAGCATTGTGATTTTGACCAACTTCAGCTCGAGTTACCGGAACTTGGGGAATATTTTGCAGTCCCAGGGACGCTAAACTAATTCGTGATGGCCTTGGTTTTCAGTGAAATTCAGAGAGGAAAGTTTTTGAACGCTCACTTTCGGGCTTCTGGGCCGAAATATAGCCGCACTTCACTTTAAGACTGAAACAGTAGCCGATACCGCATTTCGCGCATCGTGATTTTGATCAACTTCGGTTCGATTCCCCGGAACTTGGGCAATATTTTTCAGTCCCGGGGACTCTAAACTAACCCCTGATGGCCTTGGTTTGCAGTGAAATGGTCCCAGCAAATTTTTTGCAGCGCTCACTTTGGAGCTTCTGGGCCGAAATAGAGCCCCACATCACTTTAAGACTAAAAGAGTAGCCGAGGCCGCTTTGGGAGCATTGTGATTTTGACCAACTTCGGCTCGATTTCCCGCAACTTGGGGGATATTTTGATGTCCCGGAGACTGTAAACTATCTCCTGATGTGGCTTGGTTCGCGGTGAAATGGACACAGCAAAACTTTTTGAACTTTCACTTTGGAGCTTCTGGGCCGAAATATAGCTCGAGTTCACTTTAAGAATGAAAGAATAGCCGAGACCGCCTTACGCGCATGGTGATTTTGACCAACTTTGGCTCTATTTCCCGGCAAATGGGGAATATTTTCCGGTACCGGGGACTCTAAAGTAACTCCTGATTGTCTTGGTTTGCATTGAAATGGAGAGAACAAAACTTTTTCAACGCTCCCCTTCGGGCTTCTGAGCCGAAATATAGCCCCACTTCAGTTTAAGACTGAAAGAGTAGGCGACACCGTCTTACGCGCATCGTGATTTTGACCAACTTCGGCTCGATTTCCCGAAACTTCGGGGATATATTCAAGTCCCAAGGACTCTAAACTAACCCCTGATGGCCTTGGTCTGCAGTTAAATGGACACAGCAAATTTTTTTGAACGCTTACTTTCGAAATTCTTCGCCGAAATATAGCCCCACTTCACTTTAAGACTGAAATAGTAGCCGAGACCGCCTTAGACGCATCGTGATTTTGACCAACTTCGACTTGAGTTGCCAGAACTTAAGGCATATTTTCCAGTCCCGTGGACTCTAAACTAACTCATGATGGCCTCGGTTTTCAGTTAAATTGAGAGAGCAAAACTTTTTGAACGCTCACTTTCGAGCTTCTGGGCCGAAATATACAGCCACGTCACTTTAAGACTAAAAGAGTAGCCGAGACTGCTTTACGCGCATCGTGATTTTGACAAACTTCGGCTCGATTTCCCGGGACTCAGCGGATATTTTGATGTCCCGGACACTGTAAACAATCTGCTGATGTGGCTTGGTTTGCGGTGAAATGGACACAGCAAAACTTTTTGAACTTTCACTTTCTAGCTTCTGGGCCGAAATATAGCCCCTGTTCACTTTAAGAATGAAAGAGTAGCCGAGACCGCCTTACGCGCATCGTGATTTTGACAAAATTCCGCTCGCTTTCCCCGAACTTGGGCGATATTTTCCAGTCCCGAGGAGTCTAAACTAACTCCTGCTGGCCATGGTTTGCAGTGAAATTCACACAGCACAAGTCTTTGAACGCACACTTTCGAGCTTCTAGGCCGAAATATAGTCCCACATCACTCACGACTTAAAGAGTCGCCGAGACCGGCGTGCGCGCATCGTTATTTTGACCAACTGCGGGTCGATATTCCGGAACTTGGGGGATATTTTCCAGTCCCTTGGACGCTAAACTAGGTGCCGTTGGCCTTGTTTTGCAGTGAAATGGAAACAGCAAAGCTTTTTGAACGCTCACCTTCAAGCTTCTGGGCCGAAATATAGCCGACTTTACTTTATTAGTGAAAAAGTAGCCGAGACCGCCTTACGCGCATCGTGATTTTGACAAACTTCGGGTGGATTTCCCGGAACTTGGGGGATATTTTCCAGTCCGTTTGACGCTAAACTAGGTGCCGATGGCCTTGTTTTCGAGTGAAATGGACACAGCAAAGCTTTTTGAACGCTCACTTTCGAGGTTGTGGGCCGAAATATAGCCATACTTCACTTAAAGACTGAAACAGTTGCCGAGACCACGTTTCGCGCATCGTAATTTTGATCAACTTCGGCTCGATTTCCCGGAACTTGCGAAATATTTTCCAGTCTCGGGGACTCTAAACTAACTCGTGCTGGTCTTGGTTTGCAGTGAAACGGAAATAGAAAAAGTTTTTGAACGCATACTTTCGAGCTTCTGGGCCAAAATAAAGCCCCCCATTACTTTAACACTGAAAGAATACCCGAGACCGCCTTACGCGCATCGTGATTTTGACAAACTTCGGGTTGATTTCCCGGAACTTGGGGGATATTTTCCAGTCCCGGAGACTCTCAACTAACTCCTGCTTGTCTTGGTTTGCAGTGAAATGGACACAGCGAAAGTTTTTGAACGCTCAATTTCGAGCTTCTGGGCCGAAATAGAGCCCCATTTTACTTTAAGACTGAAAGAGTAGGCGAGACCGTCTTGAGCGAATCGTGATTTTGACCAATTTCGCGATTATTTCCCGAAACTTGGGGGATATATTCCAGTCAAAGGGACTCTAAAGTAACTCCTGATGGCCTTGGTTTTCAGTGAAATGGACAGGGCACAACTTTGGAGCTTCTGGGCAGAAATATAGCCCGACTTTACTTTAAGACTGAAAGAGTAGATGAGACCGCGTTACGCGATCGTAATTTTGACGCACTTCGAATGGATTTCCCGGAACTTGGGGGATATTTTGCAGTCCCTTGGACGCTAAACTAAGTCCTGATGGCCTTGTTTTGAAGTAAAATGGACACAACAAAACTTTTTGAACGCTCACTTTCTAGCTTGGGGGCCGAAATATAGCCACATTTCACTTTAGGAATGACACAGTAGCCGAGACCACGTTACGCGCATCATGAATTTGATCAACTTCGGCTCGATTTCCCGGGACTTGGGGGATATTCTCCAGTCCCGGGGAGTCTAAACTAACTTCTGATGGCCTTGGTTTGCACTGAAAGTGACAGAGCAAAACCTTTTAAACACTCACTTTCGAGCTTCTGGGCCGAAATATTGCCCCACTTCAGTTTAAGACTGAAAGAGTAGCCGAGACCACCTTACGCACATCTTGATTTTCACCAACTTCGGCTCGATTTAGCGGAACTTGGGGGATATTTTCCAGTTCCAAGGACTCTTAAGTAACCCCTGATGGCCTTGGTTTGCATTGAAATGGATACAGCAAAACTTTTTGAACGCTCACTTTTGAGCTTCTGGGCGGAAATATAGCCCCACTTCACTTTAAGACTGAAAGAGTAGCCGACGGAGACCGTCTTACGCGCATCGTGATTTTGACCAACGTCTTCTCGATTTTCCGGAACTTGGGAAATACATTCCACTCCCGGGGACTCTAAACTAACTCCTGATAGCCTTGGTTTGCAGTCAAATAGACACGGTAATTTTTTTTGAGCTTTGAGCTTGTGGGCCGAAATAGAGCCTCACTTCACTTTAAGAATGAAGGAGTAGCCGACACCGCCTTAAGCGCACCGTGATTTTGACCAACTTCGGCTGGATTTGCCGGAACTTGGGGGATATTTTCCAGTCCCGGGGACTCTAAACTAACTCCTGATTGTCTTGTTTTTCAGTGAAATGGACACAGCGAAACTTTTTGAACGCTCACTCTCGCGCTTCTGGACCGAAATATAGCCCCACTTTACTTTAAGACTGAAAGAGTAGCCGAGACCGTCTTGCGCAAATCGTGATTTTGACCAACTTCGGGTCGGTTTCCCGGAACTTGGGGGATATATTCCATTTCCGCGGGCTCTAAACTAACTCCTGATGGCCTTGGTTTTCAGTGAAATGGACAAAGGAAAGCTTTTTAAACACTCACTTTGTAGCTTCTGGGCCGAAATAGAATCCCACTTCACTTTCAGAGTGAAATAGTAGCCGAGACCGCCTCACGCGCATCGTGAATTAGACCAAGTTCAGCTCGATTTCACGCAACTTTTGGGATATTTTCCAGTCCGGGGGTCTCTAAACTAACTCCGGATGGCCTTGGTTTGCACTGAAATGCGCACAGCATAACTTTTTGAACGCCCACTTTGGAGCTTGTGGGCCGAAATATAGCCCCGCTTCACTTTAAGACTGAAAGAGTAGCCGAGATCGCCTTACGCGCATGGTGATTTTGACCATTTTCGGATCGATTTGTCGGAAGTTGGGGGATATTTTCCAGTCTCGGGGACTCTAAACTAACTCCTGAGGGCCTTGGTTTGCACTGAAATGCGCACAGCAAAACTTTTTGAACACTCACTTTCGAGCTTGTGGGCCGAAATATAGCCAGACTTTACTTTAAGACTGAAAGGGTAGCCGAAACCGCTTTGGAATCATCGTGATTTTGATCAACTTCGGCTCGCTTTCCCGGAACTTGGGGAATATTTTCCAGTCCCGGGCACTCTAAACTAGCTCCTGATGGTTTGGTTTGCAGTGGAATAAACGCAGGGAAACTTTTTGAACGCTCACTTTCAAGCTCCTGGGCAGGAATAAAGCCTCACTTCACTTGAAGACTGAAACAGTAAGCGAGACCGCCTAACGCGCACCGTGATTTTGACCAACTTCGGCTAAATTTCCCTGAACTTGGGGGATATTTTCCAGTCCCGAAGACTCTTAAGTAACCCCTGACGGCCTTCGTTTGCATTGAAATGGATACAGGAAAACTTTTTGAACGCTCATTTTGAGCTTCTGGGCCGAAATATAGCCCCACTTCACTTTAAGACTGAAAGACTAGCCAACACCGTCTTGCGCGCATCGTGATTTTGACCAACGTCTTCTCCATTTTCCGGAACTTGGGAAATATATTGCAGTGCCGGGGACTCTAAACTAACTCCTGATGGCCTTGGTTTGCAGTGAAATAAACACAGTAACACTTTTTGAAGGGTTGTTTTCGAGCTTCTGGGATGAAATATAGCCCCACTTCACTTTAAGACTGAAAGAGTACGCGAGAGCGCCTTAGGCGCATCGTGATTTTGAGCAACTTCCGCTCGATTTTCTAGAACTTTGGTGATATTTTCAAGTCCGGGGGACTCTAAACTAACTCCTGATGGCCTTGGTTTGCAGTGAAATGGACGCAGGAAAACTTTTTGAACGCTCAGTTTCGAGTTTCTGGGCCGAAATACAACCGTATTTCACTTTAAGCCTGAAATAGTAGCCGAGACCGCCTTACGAGCATCGTGATGTTGACCAAATTCAGCTCGATTTCCCGGAACTTGGGGGATATTTTCCAGTCCGGGGGACTTTAAACTAACTCCTGATGGCCTTGGTTTGCAGTTAATGCAGAAAGCGTAGCTTTTTAAAGGGTCACTTTCGAGCTTCTGGGCCGAAATATAGTCCCGCTTTACTTTAAGACTGAAAGAGTAGCCGAGACCGTTTTACGCGCATCGTGATTTTGACCAACTTCCGTTCGATTTCCCGGAACTTCGGGGATATATTCCAGTCCCGGGGACTCTAAACTAACTGCTGAAGGCCTTGGTTTGCAGTGAAATGGACACAGCACATTTTTTTGAACGCTCACTTTCGAGCTCCTCGGCCGAAATATAGCCCTACTTTACTTTCAGACTGAAAGAGTAGCCGAGACCGCCTTACGCGCATGGTAATTTTGACCAACTTCGGCTCGATTTCCCGGAAGTTGGCGAATATTTTCAATTCCCGGGGAAGCTAAACTAGCTTCCGATGGCCTTAGTTTAGAGTGAAATGGAGACAGCAAAACTTTTTGAACGCTCACCTTCAAGCTTCTGGACCGAAATATAGCCCACTTTACTTTAATACTGAAAAAGTAGCCGAGACCGCCTTACGCGCATCGTGATTTTGACAAACTTCGGGTGGATTTCCCGGAACTTGGGGGATATTTTCAAGTCCTTTGGACGCTGAAGTAGGTCCGATGGCTTTGTTTTGCAGTAAAATGGACACAGCAAAGCTTTTTGAACGCTCACTTTCGAGATTGTGGGCCGAAATATAGCCATACTTCACTTTAAGACTGGAACAGTAGCCGAGACCACGTTTCGCGCATCGTGATTTTGATCAACTTCGGCTCGATTTCCCGGAACTTGCGATATATTTTCCAGTCCCGGGGACTCTAAACTAACTCGTGCTGGTCTTGGTTTGCAGTGAAACGGAAACAGAAAAAAGTTTTTAAACGCATACTTTCGAGCTTCTGGACCGAAATAGAACCCCACTTCACTTGAAGACTGAAAGAGTAGCCGAGACAGCCTTACGTGCATCGTGATTTTGACAAACTTCGGGTTGACTTCCCGGAACTTGGGGATATTTTCCAGTCCCGGGGACTCTCAACTAACTCCTGCTTGTCTTGGTTTGCAGTGAAATGGACACAGCGAATGTTTTTGAACGCTCACTCTCGAGCTTCTGGGCCGAAATATAGCCCCATTTTACTTTAAGACTGAAAGAGTAGGCGAGACCGTCTTGAGCGAATCGTGATTTTGACCAATTTCGCGTTTATTTCCCGAAACTTGGGGGATATATTCCAGTCAAAGGGACTCTAAAGTAATTCCTGATGGCCTTGGTTTTCAGTGAAATGGACAGAGCAGAACTTTGAAGCTTCTGGGCAGAAATATAGCCCGACTTTACTTTAAGACTGAAAGAGTAGATGAGACCGCCTTACGCGCATCGTAATTTTGACGCACTTCGAATGGATTTCCCGGAACTTGGGGGATACTTTGCAGTCCCATGGACGCTAAACTAAGTCCTGATGGCCTTGTTTTGAAGTAAAATGGACACAACAAAACTTTTTGAACGCTCACTTTCTAGCTTGTGGGCCGAAATATAGCTACAATTCACTTTAACACTGACACAGTAGCCGAGACCACGTTACGCGCATCATGAATTTGATCAACTTCGGCTCGATTTGCCGGGACTTGGGGGATATTCTCCAGTCCGAGGGACTCTAAACTAACTTCTGATGGCCTTGGTTTGCACTGAAAGTGACAGAGCAAAACTTTTGAAACACTCACTTTCGAGCTTCTGGGCCGAAATATTGCCCCACTTCACTTTAAGACTGAAAGAGTATCCGAGACCACCTTACGCACATCGTGATTTTGACCAACTTCGGCTCGATTTAGCGGAACTTGGGGGATATTTTCCAGTCCCGAAGACTCTTAAGTAACCCCTGATGGCCTTGGTTTGCATTGAAATGGATACAGCAAAACGTTTTGAACGCTCACTTTTGAGCTTCTGGACAGAAATATATCCCGACTTCACTTTTAGACTGAAAGAGTAGCCGAGACCGCCTTGCTCGCATCGTGAGTTTGACCAACTTGGTGTCGATATTCCGGAACTTGGGGGATATTTTCCAGTCCCAGGAGCTCTAAACTAACTCCTGATGGCCTTGGTTTGCAGTGAAATGGACAGAGCAAAACTTTTTGAACGCTCACCTTCGAGCTTCCTGGCCAAAATAAAGCCCCACTTTACTTTAAGACTTAAAGAGTAACCGAGACCACCTTACGCGCATTGTGATTTTGACAAACTTCGGGTGGATCTCCCGGAACTTGGGGAACATTTTCCAGTCCCTGGGACGCTAAACTAAGTCCTGATGGCCTTGTTTTGCAGTGAAATGGACACAGCAAAACTTTTTGAACGCTCACTTTCGAGCTTGTGGGCCGAAGTATAGCCACACTTTACTTTAAGACTGAAACAGTAGCCGAGACCGCATTTCGCGCATCGTGATTTTGATCAACTTCGGCTCGCTTTCCTGGAACTTGGGGAATATTTTCCAGTCCCGGGGACCCTAAAGTAACTTTGATAGCTTTGGTTGGCAGTGAAATGGACACAGCAAAACTTTTTGAACGCTCACTTTCGAGCTTCTGGACAGAAATATAGCCCGACTTCACTTTAAGACTGAAACAGTAGCCGATACCGCATTTCGCGCATCGTGATTTTGATCAACTTCGGTTCGATTGCCCGGAACTTGGGGAATATTTTTCCATCCCGGGGACTCTCAACTAACCCCTGATGGCCTTGGTTTGCAGTGAAATGGATACAGCAAAAGTTTTTGAAGGCTCACTTTCGGGCTTCTGGCCCGAAATATAGCCCCACTTCACTTTAAGGAAAAAAGACTAGCCGAGACCACTTTAGGGGCATCTTGATTTTGACCAACCTCGGCTCAATTTCCCGGACATTGTGGCATATTTTCCTGTCCCGGGGACGCTAAACTAACTCCTGATGGCCTTGGTTTGCAGTGAAATGAACACAGGAAAATTTTTTTGAACGCTCACTTTCGGGCTTCTGGCCCGAAAGATAGCCCCACTTCACTTTAAGACTGAAAGAGTAGCCGAGACTACCTTACGCAAATCGTGATTTTGACCAACTTCGGCTCGATTTCCCGGAAGTTGGGGGATATTTTCCAGTCCCGGGCACTCTAAACTAGCTCCTGAGGGCTTTGGTTTGCAGTGAAATAAACACAGGGAAACTTTTTGAACGCTCACTTTCAAGCTCCTGGGCAGGAATAAAGCCTCACTTCACTTGAAGACTGAAGCAGTAAGCGAGACCGCCTAACGCGCATCGTGATTTTGACCAACTTCGGCTAAATTTCCCTGAACTTGGGGGATATTTTCCAGTCCCGAAGACTCTTAAGTAACCCCTGACGGCCTTCGTTTGCATTGAAATGGATACAGCAAAGCTTTTTGAAGCTCACTTTTGAGCTTCTGGGCCGAAATATAGCCCCACTTCACTTTAAGACTGAAAGACTAGCCAAGATCGTGTTGCGCGCATCGTGATTTTGACCAACGTCTTCTTCCTTTTCCGGAACTTGGGAAATATATTGCAGTCCCGGGGACTCTAAACTAACTCCTGATAGCCTTGATTTGCAGTGAAATGGACACAGCAAATTTTTTTCAGCGCTCACTTTGGAGCTTCTTGGCCGAAATAGAGCCCCACTTCACTTTAAGACTGAACGAGTAACCGAGACCGCCTTAAGCGCACCGTGATTTTGACCAACTTCGGCTCGGTTTGCCGGAACTTAAAAGATATTTTCCAGTCCCAGGGACTGTAAACTAACTCATGATGGCCTTGGTTTTCAGTGAAATTCACAGAGGAAAACTTTTTGAACGCTCACTTTCGAGCTTCTGGACCGAAATATAGCCCTACTTCACTTTAAGACTGAAAGAGTAGCCAAGACCGCCTTACGCGAATCGTTTTTTTGACTAACTTCGTCTCGATTTCGCGGAACTTGGGGGATATTTTCCAGTTCCGGGCACTTTAAACTACTTCCTGAGGGCCTTGCTTTGCAGTGAAATGGGCACAGCATAATTTTTGAACGCTCACTTTCGAGCTTCTGGGCCGAAATATACAGCCACGTCACTTTAAGACTCAAAGAGTAGCCGAGACTGCTTTACGCGCATCGTGATTTTGACAAACTTCGGCTCGATTTCCCGGGACTTGGGGGATATTTTGATGTCCCGGAGACTGTAAAAAATCTGCTGATGTGGCTTGGTTTGCGGTGAAATGGACACAGCAAAACTTTTCGATGTTTCACTTTCGAGCTTCTGGGCCGAAATATAGCCCCAGTTCACTTTAAGAATGAAAGTATAGCCGAGACCGCCTTACGCGCATCGTGATTTTGACAAGATTCGGCTCGATTTCCCCGAACTTGGGCGATATTTTCAAGTCCCGGGGACTCTAAACCAACTCCTGATGCCCTTGGTTTGCAGTGAAATGGACGCAGGAAATTTTTTTGAACGCTCAGTTTCGAGCTTCTGGGTCGAAATACAACCGTATTTCACTTTAAGCCTGAAATAGTAGCCGAGACCGCCTTACGAGCATCGTGATTTTGACCAAGTTCAGCTCGATTTCCCGGAACTTGGAGGATATTTTCTAGTCCGGGGGACTTTAAACTAACTCCTGATGGCCTTGGTTTGCAGTTAAATGCAGAAAGGGTAACTTTTTAAAGGGTCACTTTCGAGCTTCTGGGCCGAAATATAGCCCCACTTTACTTTAAGACTGAAAGCGTAGCCGAGACCGTCTTACGCGCATCGTGATTTTGACCAGCTTCCCTTCGATTTCCCGGAACTTCGGGGATATATTCCAGTCCCGGGGACTCTAGACTAATTGCTGATTGCCTTGGTTTGCAGAGAAAGGGACAGAGCACATTTTTTTGAACGCTCACTTTCGAGCTTCTTGGCCGAAATATAGCCCTACTTTACTTTCAGACTGAAAGAGTAGCCGAGACCGCCTTACGTGCATCGTAATTTTGACCAACTTCGGCTCGATTTCCCGGAAGTTGGCGAATATTTTCAATTCCCGGGGAAGCTAAACTAACTTCCGATTGCTTTAGTTTGCAGTTAAATGGAAACAGCAAAACTTTTTGAACGCTCACTTTCGAGCTTATGGGTGGAAAAATAACCCCACTTAACTTTAAGACTGAAAGAGTAGCCGAGACCGCTTACGCGCATCGTGATTTCGGGATACTTCGGCTCGATTTCCCGCAAATAGGGGGATATTTTCCAGTCCCGGGGACTCTAAACTAACTCCTGATGGCCTAGGTTTCCAGTGAAATGGACACAGGAATACTTTTTGAACGCGCACTTTCGAGCTTGCTGGCCGAAATATAGCCCTACTTTTTTTTCAAGACTGAAAGAGTAGGCGGGAGCGCCTTTCGCGCATTGTGATTTTTAGGATCTTCGGCTCGATCTAGCGAAACTTGGGAGATATTTTCCAGTCCCAAAGTCTCTAAACTCACTCCTGATTGTCTAAGACGTGAGTGAAATAGAGAAAAATTTTTGAACCCTTACTTTCGAGCTTCTGGAGTTAAATCTAAGCCCACTTTACCTTAAGACTGAAAGAGTAGCCGAGACCCCCTTAAGCGCATCGTGATTTTGACTTACTTCGGGTGGATTTCCCGTAACTTGGGGGATATTTCCAGTCCCTTGGACGCTAAACTAAGTCGTGATGGCCTTGTTTTGCAGTGAAATAGACACAGCAAAACTTTTGAAACACTCAGTTTCGAGCTTCTGGGCGGAAATATTGGCCCACGTCACTTTAAGACTGAAAGAGTAGCCGAGACCGTCGTACGCGCGTCGTGATTTTGACCAACTTCGGTTAAATTTCCCGGAACTTGGGGGATATTTTCCAGTCCCGGGGACTCTAAACTGACCCCCGACGTCCTTGGTCTGCAGTAAAATGGACACAGCAAAACTTTTTAAACGCTCACTTTCGAGCTTGTGGGCTAAATATAGCCACACTTCACTTTAAGACTGAAACAGTAGCCGAGACCGCGTTACGCGCATCGTGATTTTGATCAACTTCTGCTCGCTTTCCCGGAACTTGGGGAATATTTTCCAGTCCCGGGGACTCTGAACTAACTCCTGATGGCCATGGTTTGCAGTGAAATTCACACAGCACAAGGTTTTGAACGCACACTTTTGAGCTTCTGGGCCGAAATATAGCTCCACTTCACTTTAAGAGTAAAAGAGTAGGCGACACCGCCTTACGCCCATCGTAATTTTGACCAAGTTCGGCTCGATTTCCCGGAACTTGGGGGATATTTTCCAGTCCCGCGGACTCTAAAGTAACTCCTGATGGCCTTGCTCTGGAGTGAAATGGACACAGCACAACTTTTTGAACGCTCACATTCCAGCTTCTAGGCGGAAATATTGCCCCAGTTCACTTTAAGAATGAAAGAGTAACCGGGACCGCCTTACGCGCATTGTGATTTTCACCAACTTTGGCTCGATTTCCCGGGAAATGGGGGATATTTTCCGGTACCGGGGACTCTAAACTAACTCCTGATTGCCTTGGTTTGCAGTGAAATGGACACAGCACAAGTTTTTGAAAGCTCACGTTTGAGCTTCTGGGCCGAAGCATAGCCCTACTTCACTTTAAGACTGAATGACTAGCCGACACCGCCTTACGCGCATTGTGATTTTGGGCTACTTCGGCTCGATTTCCCGGAACTTGGGAGATAATTCCCAGTCCCGGGCACTCTAAACTAATTCCTAATGGCCTTGGATTTTCAGTGAAATGGACACAGCCAAACTCTTTGAATGTTCACTTTCGAGCTTCTGGGCCGAAATATAGCCCCACTTAACTTTAAGACTGAAAGAGTAGCGGGGACCGCCTTACGCACATGGTAATTTTGTCGAACTTCGGCTGGATTTCCTGGGACTTGGGGGATATTTTCCACTCCCGGAAGCTCTAAACTAACTCCTGAATGCCTTGGTTTTTAGTGAAATGGACACAGGTAAAAGGGGGGCACGCTAGGTTTCCAGGTTGTAGGCCGAAATATAGCCCCACTTTATTTTAAGACTGAAAGTGTACACGAAACCGCCTTAAGCGCATCGAAATTTTTAGCCACTATGGCTCGATCTGCCAAAACTTGGGGAATATTTTCCAGTCCCGGGGACTCTACCCTAACTCTTGATGGCCTTAGTTTTCAGTCAAATGGTGACAGGTAACAGGAGAGCACGCTCGGTGTCGATTTTGTAGGTCGAAATGTAGCCCCAGTTCATTTTAAGACTGAAAGAGTAAACGAAACTGCCGTACGCTTGTCGTAATTTTAAGAAAGTATGGCTCAATTTGCCGAAACTTGGAGGATAGCTTCCAGTCTCAAGGATTCTAAACTATCTCCTGATGAACTTAGTTCTTAGTGAAATGGACACAGGTAAAAGGAGAGCACGCTCGGTGTCGAGATTGTAGAACCGAAATATAGCCCCACTTCATTTTCGGAGTAAACGAGTAGCCGAGACCGCCTTACCCGCATCGTGACTTTGAGCATCTTTGGCTCGATTTGCCGGAATTCGGGGAATATTTTCCAGTCCCGAGGACTCTATGTTTACTCCTGATGAACTTAGTTTTCAGTGATATGAACACAGGCAAAAGGAGCGCACGCTCGGTGTTGAGCTTGTCGGCCGAAATATAGCCCCACTTCATTTTAAGACTGAAAGAGTAGCCGAGACCGCCTTACGCGAATCGTGATTTTGAGCAACTTTGGCTCGATCTGCCAGAGTTTGGGAAATATTTTCCAGTCCCAAGGACTCTAAACTAACTCCTGATGGCCTAAGATGTCAGTGAAATGGACACAGGTAAAATTAGCGCACGTCAGGTCTCGAGCTTCTAGGTCGAAATATAGCCCCCCTTAATTTTAAGACTGAAAGAGTAGCCGAGACCGCCTTACGCGCATCGTGATTTTGGGCCAGTTTTGCTCGATTTCCCGGAAGTTGGCGAATAATTTAAAGTCCCGGGGACGCTAAACTAACTCCCGATGACCTTGGTTTGCAGTTTAATGAACACAGCAAAAGATTCTGAACGCTCAGCTTCGAGCTTCAGGGACGAAATATAACCCTACTTAAATTTAAGACTGAAAAAATAGCCGAGAGCCCGTTATCGCATCGTAATTTTCATCAACTTCGGCGCCATTTCCTGGAACTTGGAGAATATTTTCCACTCCCGGGGACTCTAAACTAACTCCTGATGGCCTTGGTTTGCAGTGAAATGGACACAGGAAAGCTTTTTGAACGCTCACTTTCGAGCTTGTGGGTCTAAATATAGCCACACTTCACTTTAAGACTGAAACAGTAGCCGAGACCACGTTTCGCGCATCGTGATTTTGATCAACTTCGGGTGGATTTCCCGGAACTTGCGAAATATTTTCCAGTCCCGGGGACTCTAAACTAACCCGTGCTGGTCTTGGTTTGCAGTGAAACGGAAAGAGAAAAAAGTTTTTGAACGCATACTTTCGAGCTTCTGGACCGAAATAGAACCTCACTTCACTTGAAGACTGAAAGAGTAGCCGAGACCGCCTTACGTGCATCGTGATTTTGAGCAACTTTGGGTGGATTTGCCGGAACTAAGGGGATATATTCCAGTTCTGAGGACTCTAAACTAATTAATGATGGCCTTGGTTTGCAGTAAAATGGACCCAGCAAAACTTTTTGAACGCTCAATTTGGAGCTTCTGGGCCAAAATATAGCCCCCCATTACTTTAACACTGAAAGAGTAGCCGAGACCGCCTTACGCGCATCGTGATTTTGACAAACTTCGGGTTGATTTCCCGGAACCTGGGGGATATTTTCCAGTCTCGGGGACTCTCAACTAACTCCTGCTTGTCTTGGTTTGCAGTGAAATGGACACAGCGAAAGTTTTTGAACGCTCACTCTCGAGCTTCTGGACCGAAATAGAGCCCCATTTTACTTTAAGACTGAAAGAATAGGCGAGACCGTCTTGAGCGAATCGTGATTTTGACCAATTTCGCGTTTATTTCCCGAAACTTGGGGGATATATTCCAGTCAAAGGGACTCTAAAGTAACTCCTGATGGCCTTGGTTTTCAGTGAAATGGACAGAGCACAACTTTGGAGCTTCTGGGCAGAAATATAGCCCGACTTTACTTTAAGACTGAAAGAGTAGATGAGACCGCCTTACGCGCATCGTAATTTTGACGCACTTCGAATGGATTTCTCGGAACTTGGGGGATATTTTGCAGTCGCTTGGACGCTAAACTAAGTCCTGATGGCCTTGTTTTGAAGTAAAATGGACACAACAAAACTTTTTGAACGCTCACTTTCTAGCTTGTGGGCCGAAATATAGCCACAGTTCAATTTAGGACTGACACAGTAGCCGAGACCACGTTACGCGCATCATGAATTTGATCAACTTCGGCTCGATTTCCCGGGACTTGGGGGATATTGTCCAGTTCCGGAAACGCTAGACTAAGTTCTGATGGCCTTGGTTTGCACTGAAAGTGACAGAGCAAAACTTTTGAAACACTCACTTTCGAGCTTCTGGGCCGAAATATTGCCCCACTTCACTTTAAGACTGAAAGAGTAGCCGAGACCACCTTACGCACATCTTGATTTTGACCAACTTCGGCTCGATTTACCGGAACTCGGGGGATATTTTCCAGTCCCGAGGACTCTTAAGTAACCCCTGATGGCCTTGGTTTGCATTGAAATGGATACAGCAAAACTTTTTGAACGCTCACTTTTGAGCTTGTGGGCCGAAATATAGCCCCACTTCACTTTAAGACTTAAAGAGTAGACGAGAAGGTCTTACGCGCATCGTGATTTTGACCAACGTCTTCTCGATTTTCCGGAACTTGGGAAATACAGTCCACTCCCGGGGACTCTAAACTAACTCCTGATAGCCTTGGTTTGCAGTGAAATAGACAGTAATTTTTTTTGAGCTTTGAGCTTGTGGGACGAAATAGAGCCCCACTTGACTTTAAGACTGAAAGAGTAGGCGAGACCGCCTTACACGCACCGTAATTTTGACGAACTTCGGCTCGATTTACCGGAACTTGGGGGATATTTTCCAGTCCCGGGGACTCTAAACTAACTCCTGATTGTCTTGGTTTTCAGTGAAATGGACACAGCGAAACTTTTTGAACGCTCACTCTCGAGCTTCTGGACCGAAATATAGCCCCACTTTACTTTAAGACTGAAAGAGTAGGCGAGACCGTCTTGCGCAAATCGTGATTTTGACCAACTTCGGGTCGGTTTCCCGGAACTTGGGGGATATATTCCATTTCCGCGGGCCCTAAACTAACTCCTGATGGCCTTGGTTTTCAGTGAAATGGACAAAGGAAAGCTTTTTGAACACTCTCTTTGTAGCTTCTGGGCCGAAATAGAATTCCAGTTCACTTTCAAAGTGAAATAGTAGCCGAGACCGCCTCACGCGCATCGTGAGTTAGACCAAGTTCAGCTCGATTTCACGCAACTTTTGGGATATTTTCCAGTCCGGGGGACTCTGAACTAACTCCGGATGGCCTTGGTTTGCACTGAAATGGGCCCAGCATACCTTTTTGAACGCCCACTTTGGAGCTTGTGGGCCGAAATATAGCCCGACTTAACTTTAAGACTGAAAGAGTAGCCGAGATCGCCTTACGCGCATTGTGATTTTGACCAACTTTGGCTCGATCTCCCGCGAAACGGGGGATATTATCCGGTACTGGGGACTCTAAACTAACTCCTGATTGCCTTGGTTTGCAGTGAAATGGACACAGCACAACTTTTTGAACGCTCACGTTTGAGCTTCTGGGCCTAAGCATAGCCCTACTTCACTTTAAGACTGAATGACTAGCCGACACCGCCTTACGCGCATTGTGATTTTGGGCTACTTCGGCTCGATTTCCCGGAACTTGGGAGATAATTCCCAGTCCCGGGCACTCTATACTAATTCCTAATGGCCTTGGTTTTCAGTGAAATGGACACAGCCAAACTCTTTGAATGTTCACTTTCGAGCTTCTGGGGCGAAATATAGCCCCACTTCACTTTAAGACTGAAAGAGTAGCCGGGACCGCCTTACGGGCATGGTAATTTTGTCGAACTTCGGCTGGATTTCCTGGGACTTGGGGGATATTGCACAGTCCCGGAAGCTCTAAACTAACTCCTGAATGCCTTGGTTTTTAGTGAAATGGACACAGGTAAAAGGGGCGCACGCTGGGTTTCCAGGTTGTAGGCCGAAATATAGCCCCACTTTATTTTAAGACTGAAAGTGTACACGAAACCGCCTTAAGCGCATCGAAATTTTTAGCCACTATGGCTCGATCTGCCAAAACTTGGGGGATATTTTCCAGTCCCGGGGACTCTACTCTAACTCTTGATGGCCTTAGTTTTCAGTCAAATGGTGACAGGTAACAGGAGCGCACGCTCGGTGTCGAGCTTCTAGGCCGAAATGTAGCCCCGGTTCATTTTAAGACTGAAAGAGTAAACGAAACTGCCGTAGGCTTATCGTAATTTTAAGAAAGTATGGCTCAATTTGCCGAAACTTGGAGGATAGCTTCCAGTCTCGAGGATTCTAAACTATCTCCTGATGAACTTAGTTTTTACTAAAATGGACACAGGTAAAAGGAGAGCACGCTCGGTGTCGAGATTGTAGAACCGAAATATAGCCCCACTTCATTTTCGGAGTAAACGAGTAGCCAAGACCGCCTTACCTGCATCGCGATTTTGAGCATCTTTGGCTCGATTTGCCGGAATTCGGGGAATATTTTCCAGTCCCGAGGACTCTATGCTCACTCCTGATGAACTTAGTTTTCAGTGATATGTACACAGGCAAAAGGAGCGCACGCTCGGTGTTGAGCTTGTCGGCCGAAATATAGCCCCACTTCATTTTAAGACTGAAAGAGTAGCCGAGACCGCCTTACGCGCATCGTGATTTTGGGCCAGTTTTGCTCGATTTTCCGGAAGTTGGCGAATAATTTAAAGTCCCGGGGACGCTAAACTAACTCCCGATGACCTTGGTTTGCAGTTTAATGAACACAGCAAAAGATTCTGAACGCTCACCTTCGAGCTTTAGGGGCGAAATAAAGCCCAACTTAAATTTAATACTGAAAGAATAGCCGAGAGCCCGTTACGCGCATCGTAATTTTCATCAACTTCGGCGCCATTTCCTGGAACTTGGAGAATATTTTCCAGTCCCGGGGACTCTAAACTAACTCCTGATGGCCTTGGTTTGCAGTGAAATGGACACAGCAAAACTTTTTGAACGCTCACTTTCGAGCTTGTGGGCCTAAATATAGCCACACTTCAGTTTAAGACTGAAAGAGTAGCCGAGACCGCGTTACGCGCATCGTGAGTTTGATCAACTTTTGCTCGCTTTCCTGGAACTTGGGGAATATTTTCCAGTCCTGGGGACTCTAAACTAACTCCTGATGGCCATGGTTTGCAGTGAAATTCACACAGCACAAGTTTTTGAACGCACACTTTCGAGCTTCTAGGCCGAAATATAGTCGCACATCACTTACGAGTTAAAGAGTAGCCGAGACTGGCGTGCGCGCATCGTGATTTTGACCAACTTCGGGTCGATATTCCGGAACTTGGGGGATATTTTCCAGTCCCAGGGACTCTAAACTAACTCTTGATGGCCTTGGTTTGCAGTGAAATGGAGACAGCAAAACTTTTTGAACGCTCACCTTCAAGCTTCTGGGCCGAAATATAGGCGACTTTACTTTATTAGTGAAAAAGTAGCCGAGACCGCCTTAGGCGCATCGTGATTTTGACAAACTTCGGGTGGATTTGCCGGAACTTGGGGGATATTTTCCAGTACCTTGGACGCTAAACTAGGTGCCGATGGCCTTGTTTTGCAGTGAAATGGACACAGCAAAGCTTTTTGAACGCTCACTTTCGAGCTTGTGGGCCGAAATATAGCCATACTTCACTTTAAGACTGAAACAGTAGCCGAGACCACGTTTCGCGCATCGTGATTTTGATCAACTTCGGCTCGATTTCCCGGAACTTGCGAAATATTTTCCAGTCTCGGGGACTCTAAACTAACTCGTGCTGGTCTTGGTTTGCAGTGAAACGGAAAGAGAAAAAAGTTTTTGAACGCATACTTTCGAGCTTCTGGACCGAAATAGAACCCCACTTCACTTGAAGACTGAAAGAGTAGCCGAGACCGCCTTACGTGCATCGTGATTTTGAGCAACTTTGGGTGGATTTGCCGGAACTAAGGGGATATATTCCAGTTCTGAGGACTCTAAACTAATTAATGATGGCCTTGGTTTGCAGTAAAATGGACCCAGCAAAACTTTTTGAACGCTCAATTTGGAGCTTCTGGGCCAAAATATAGCCCCCCATTACTTTAACACTGAAAGAGTAGCCGAGACCGCCTTACGCGCATCGTGATTTTGACAAACTTCGGGTTGATTTCCCGGAACCTGGGGGATATTTTCCAGTCTCGGGGACTCTCAACTAACTCCTGCTTGTCTTGGTTTGCAGTGAAATGGACACAGCGAAAGTTTTTGAACGCTCACTCTCGAGCTTCTGGACCGAAATAGAGCCCCATTTTACTTTAAGACTGAAAGAATAGGCGAGACCGTCTTGAGCGAATCGTGATTTTGACCAATTTCGCGTTTATTTCCCGAAACTTGGGGGATATATTCCAGTCAAAGGGACTCTAAAGTAACTCCTGATGGCCTTGGTTTTCAGTGAAATGGACAGAGCACAACTTTGGAGCTTCTGGGCAGAAATATAGCCCGACTTTACTTTAAGACTGAAAGAGTAGATGAGACCGCCTTACGCGCATCGTAATTTTGACGCACTTCGAATGGATTTCTCGGAACTTGGGGGATATTTTGCAGTCGCTTGGACGCTAAACTAAGTCCTGATGGCCTTGTTTTGAAGTAAAATGGACACAACAAAACTTTTTGAACGCTCACTTTCTAGCTTGTGGGCCGAAATATAGCCACAGTTCAATTTAGGACTGACACAGTAGCCGAGACCACGTTACGCGCATCATGAATTTGATCAACTTCGGCTCGATTTCCCGGGACTTGGGGGATATTGTCCAGTTCCGGAAACGCTAGACTAAGTTCTGATGGCCTTGGTTTGCACTGAAAGTGACAGAGCAAAACTTTTGAAACACTCACTTTCGAGCTTCTGGGCCGAAATATTGCCCCACTTCACTTTAAGACTGAAAGAGTAGCCGAGACCACCTTACGCACATCTTGATTTTGACCAACTTCGGCTCGATTTACCGGAACTCGGGGGATATTTTCCAGTCCCGAGGACTCTTAAGTAACCCCTGATGGCCTTGGTTTGCATTGAAATGGATACAGCAAAACTTTTTGAACGCTCACTTTTGAGCTTGTGGGCCGAAATATAGCCCCACTTCACTTTAAGACTTAAAGAGTAGACGAGAAGGTCTTACGCGCATCGTGATTTTGACCAACGTCTTCTCGATTTTCCGGAACTTGGGAAATACAGTCCACTCCCGGGGACTCTAAACTAACTCCTGATAGCCTTGGTTTGCAGTGAAATAGACAGTAATTTTTTTTGAGCTTTGAGCTTGTGGGACGAAATAGAGCCCCACTTGACTTTAAGACTGAAAGAGTAGGCGAGACCGCCTTACACGCACCGTAATTTTGACGAACTTCGGCTCGATTTACCGGAACTTGGGGGATATTTTCCAGTCCCGGGGACTCTAAACTAACTCCTGATTGTCTTGGTTTTCAGTGAAATGGACACAGCGAAACTTTTTGAACGCTCACTCTCGAGCTTCTGGACCGAAATATAGCCCCACTTTACTTTAAGACTGAAAGAGTAGGCGAGACCGTCTTGCGCAAATCGTGATTTTGACCAACTTCGGGTCGGTTTCCCGGAACTTGGGGGATATATTCCATTTCCGCGGGCCCTAAACTAACTCCTGATGGCCTTGGTTTTCAGTGAAATGGACAAAGGAAAGCTTTTTGAACACTCTCTTTGTAGCTTCTGGGCCGAAATAGAATTCCAGTTCACTTTCAAAGTGAAATAGTAGCCGAGACCGCCTCACGCGCATCGTGAGTTAGACCAAGTTCAGCTCGATTTCACGCAACTTTTGGGATATTTTCCAGTCCGGGGGACTCTGAACTAACTCCGGATGGCCTTGGTTTGCACTGAAATGGGCCCAGCATACCTTTTTGAACGCCCACTTTGGAGCTTGTGGGCCGAAATATAGCCCGACTTAACTTTAAGACTGAAAGAGTAGCCGAGATCGCCTTACGCGCATTGTGATTTTGACCAACTTTGGCTCGATCTCCCGCGAAACGGGGGATATTATCCGGTACTGGGGACTCTAAACTAACTCCTGATTGCCTTGGTTTGCAGTGAAATGGACACAGCACAACTTTTTGAACGCTCACGTTTGAGCTTCTGGGCCTAAGCATAGCCCTACTTCACTTTAAGACTGAATGACTAGCCGACACCGCCTTACGCGCATTGTGATTTTGGGCTACTTCGGCTCGATTTCCCGGAACTTGGGAGATAATTCCCAGTCCCGGGCACTCTATACTAATTCCTAATGGCCTTGGTTTTCAGTGAAATGGACACAGCCAAACTCTTTGAATGTTCACTTTCGAGCTTCTGGGGCGAAATATAGCCCCACTTCACTTTAAGACTGAAAGAGTAGCCGGGACCGCCTTACGGGCATGGTAATTTTGTCGAACTTCGGCTGGATTTCCTGGGACTTGGGGGATATTGCACAGTCCCGGAAGCTCTAAACTAACTCCTGAATGCCTTGGTTTTTAGTGAAATGGACACAGGTAAAAGGGGCGCACGCTGGGTTTCCAGGTTGTAGGCCGAAATATAGCCCCACTTTATTTTAAGACTGAAAGTGTACACGAAACCGCCTTAAGCGCATCGAAATTTTTAGCCACTATGGCTCGATCTGCCAAAACTTGGGGGATATTTTCCAGTCCCGGGGACTCTACTCTAACTCTTGATGGCCTTAGTTTTCAGTCAAATGGTGACAGGTAACAGGAGCGCACGCTCGGTGTCGAGCTTCTAGGCCGAAATGTAGCCCCGGTTCATTTTAAGACTGAAAGAGTAAACGAAACTGCCGTAGGCTTATCGTAATTTTAAGAAAGTATGGCTCAATTTGCCGAAACTTGGAGGATAGCTTCCAGTCTCGAGGATTCTAAACTATCTCCTGATGAACTTAGTTTTTACTAAAATGGACACAGGTAAAAGGAGAGCACGCTCGGTGTCGAGATTGTAGAACCGAAATATAGCCCCACTTCATTTTCGGAGTAAACGAGTAGCCAAGACCGCCTTACCTGCATCGCGATTTTGAGCATCTTTGGCTCGATTTGCCGGAATTCGGGGAATATTTTCCAGTCCCGAGGACTCTATGCTCACTCCTGATGAACTTAGTTTTCAGTGATATGTACACAGGCAAAAGGAGCGCACGCTCGGTGTTGAGCTTGTCGGCCGAAATATAGCCCCACTTCATTTTAAGACTGAAAGAGTAGCCGAGACCGCCTTACGCGCATCGTGATTTTGGGCCAGTTTTGCTCGATTTTCCGGAAGTTGGCGAATAATTTAAAGTCCCGGGGACGCTAAACTAACTCCCGATGACCTTGGTTTGCAGTTTAATGAACACAGCAAAAGATTCTGAACGCTCACCTTCGAGCTTTAGGGGCGAAATAAAGCCCAACTTAAATTTAATACTGAAAGAATAGCCGAGAGCCCGTTACGCGCATCGTAATTTTCATCAACTTCGGCGCCATTTCCTGGAACTTGGAGAATATTTTCCAGTCCCGGGGACTCTAAACTAACTCCTGATGGCCTTGGTTTGCAGTGAAATGGACACAGCAAAACTTTTTGAACGCTCACTTTCGAGCTTGTGGGCCTAAATATAGCCACACTTCAGTTTAAGACTGAAAGAGTAGCCGAGACCGCGTTACGCGCATCGTGAGTTTGATCAACTTTTGCTCGCTTTCCTGGAACTTGGGGAATATTTTCCAGTCCTGGGGACTCTAAACTAACTCCTGATGGCCATGGTTTGCAGTGAAATTCACACAGCACAAGTTTTTGAACGCACACTTTCGAGCTTCTAGGCCGAAATATAGTCGCACATCACTTACGAGTTAAAGAGTAGCCGAGACTGGCGTGCGCGCATCGTGATTTTGACCAACTTCGGGTCGATATTCCGGAACTTGGGGGATATTTTCCAGTCCCAGGGACTCTAAACTAACTCTTGATGGCCTTGGTTTGCAGTGAAATGGAGACAGCAAAACTTTTTGAACGCTCACCTTCAAGCTTCTGGGCCGAAATATAGGCGACTTTACTTTATTAGTGAAAAAGTAGCCGAGACCGCCTTAGGCGCATCGTGATTTTGACAAACTTCGGGTGGATTTGCCGGAACTTGGGGGATATTTTCCAGTACCTTGGACGCTAAACTAGGTGCCGATGGCCTTGTTTTGCAGTGAAATGGACACAGCAAAGCTTTTTGAACGCTCACTTTCGAGCTTGTGGGCCGAAATATAGCCATACTTCACTTTAAGACTGAAACAGTAGCCGAGACCACGTTTCGCGCATCGTGATTTTGATCAACTTCGGCTCGATTTCCCGGAACTTGCGAAATATTTTCCAGTCTCGGGGACTCTAAACTAACTCGTGCTGGTCTTGGTTTGCAGTGAAACGGAAAGAGAAAAAAGTTTTTGAACGCATACTTTCGAGCTTCTGGACCGAAATAGAACCCCACTTCACTTGAAGACTGAAAGAGTAGCCGAGACCGCCTTACGTGCATCGTGATTTTGAGCAACTTCGGCTCGATTTGCCGGAACTAACGGGATAGATTCCAGTTCTGAGGACTCTAAACTAATTCCTGATGGCCTTGGTTTGCAGTAAAATGGACCCAGCAAAACTTTTTGAACGCTCAATTTGGAGCTTCTGGGCCAAAATATAGCCCCCCATTACTTTAACACTGAAAGAGTAGCCGAGACCGCCTTACGCGCATCGTGATTTTGACAAACTTCGGGTCGATTTCCCGAAACTTGGGGGATATTTTCCAGTCTCGGGGACTCTCAACTAACTCCTGCTTGTCTTGGTTTGCGGTAAAATGGACACAGCGAAAGTGTTTGAACGCTCACTCTCGAGCTTCTGGGCCGAAATAGAGCCCCATTTTACTTTAAGACTGAAAGAGTAGGCGAGACCGTCTTGAGCGAATCGTGATTTTGACCAATTTCGCGTTTATTTCCCGAAACTTGGGGGATATATTCCAGTCAAAGGGACTCTAAAGTAACTCCTGATGGCCTTGGTTTTCAGTGAAATGGACAGAGCACAACTTTGGAGCTTCTGGGCGGAAATATAGCCCCACTTTACTTTAAGACTGAAAGAGTAGATGAGACCGCCTTACGCGCATCGTAATTTTGACGCACTTCGAATGGATTTTGCGGAACTTGGGGGATATTTTGCAGTCCCTTGGACGCTAAACTAAGTCCTGATGGCCTTGTTTTGAAGTAAAATGGACACAACAAAACTTTTTGAACGCTCACTTTCTAGCTTGGGGGCCGAAATATAGCCACACTTCACTCTAGGCTGACACAGTAGGCGAGACCACGTTACGCGCATCATGAATTTGATCAACTTCGGCTCGATTTGCCGGGACTTGGGGGATATTCTCCAGTCCCAGGGACTCTAAACTAACTTCTGATGGCCTTGTTTTGCACTGAAAGTGACAGAGCAAATCTTTTGAAACACTCACTTTCGAGCTTCTGGGCCGAAATATTGCCCCACTTCACTTTAAGACTGAAAGAGTAGCCGAGACCACCTTACGCACATCGTGATTTTGACCAACTTCGGCTCGATTTAGCGGAACTTGGGGGATATTTTCCAGTCCCGAAGACTCTTAAGTAACCCCTGATGGCCTTGGTTTGCATTGAAATGGATACAGCAAAACGTTTTGAACGCTCACTTTTGAGCTTCTGGACCAAAATATAGCCCCACTTCACTTTAAGACTGAAAGAGTAGCCGAGAGCGTCTTACGCGCATCGTGATTTTGACCAACGTCTTCTCGATTTTCCGGAACTTGGGAAATACAGTCCACTCCCGGGGACTCTAAACTAACTCCTGATAGCCTTGGTTTGCAGTGAAATAGACACAGTAATTTTTTTTGAGCTTTGAGCTTGTGGGCCGAAATAGAGCCCCACTTCACTTTAAGACTGAAGGAGTAGCCGACACCGCCTTAAGCGCACCGTGATTTTGATCAACTTCGGCTCGATTTGCCGGAACTTGGGGGATATTTTCCAGTCCCGGGGACTCTAAACTAACTCCTGATTGTCTTCGTTTTCTGTGAAATGGAAACAGCGAAACTTTTTGAACGCTCACTCTCGAGCTTTTACTTTAAGACTGAAAGAGTAGCCGAGACCGTCTTGCGCAAATCGTGATTTTGACCAACTTCGGGTCGGTTTCCCGGAACTTGGGTGATAGATTCCATTTCCGCGGGCTCTAAACTAACTGCTGATGGCCTTGGTTTTCAGTGAAATGGACAAAGGAAAGCTTTCTGAACACTCTCTTTTTAGCTTCTGGGCCGAAATAGAATCCCACTTCAGTTTCAAACTGAAATAGTAGCCGAGACCGGCTCACGCGCATCGGCAGTTAGACCAAGTTCAGCTCGATTTCACGCAATTTTTGGGATATTTTCCAGTCCGACGGACTTTAAACTAACTCCAGATGGGCTTGGTTTGCACTGAAATGCGCAGAGCATAACTTTTTGATCGCCCACTTTGGAGCTTGTGGGCCGAAATATAGCCCCACTTCACTTTAAGACTGAAAGAGTAGCCGAGATCGCCTTACGCGCATCGTGATTTTGACCATTTTCGGATCGATTTCTCGGAACTTGGGGGATATTTTCCAGTCCCGGGGACTCTAAACTAACTCCTGATCGCCTTTCTTTGCATTGAAATGGACACAGCAAAACTTTTTGAACGCTCACTTTCGAGCTTCTGGACAGAAATATAGCCCGACTTTACTTTAAGACTGAAAGAGTAGCCGAAACCGCCTTACGTATATCGTAATTTTGACGAACTTCGAATGGATTTCTCGGAACTTGGGGTATATTTTCCAGTCCCTTGGACGCTAAACTAAGTCCTGATGGCCTTGTTTTGAAGTGAAATGGACACAGCAAAACGTTTTGAACGCTCACTTTCTAGCTTGTGGGCCGAAATATAGGCACACTTGACTTCAAGACTGAAACAGTAGCCGAGACCACGTTACGCGCATCATGAATTTGATCAACTTCGGCTCCAATTCCCGGGACTTGGGGGATATTTTTCAGTCCCGGGGACTCTAAACTAACTCCTGATGGCCATGGTTTGCAGTGAAATTGACACAGCACAAGTTTTTAAGCGCAGACTCTCGAGCTTCTAGGCCGAAATATAGTCCCACTTCACTTAAGACTGAAAGAGTAGCCGAGACCGCCTTGCTCGCATCGTGAGTTTGACAAACTGCGGGTCGATATTCCGGAACTTGGGGGAATATTTTCCAGTCCCAGGAACTCTAAACTAACTCCTGATGGCCTTGGTTTGCAGTGAAATGGACAGAGCAAAACTTTTTGAACGCTCACCTTCGAGCTTCCTGGCCGAAATAAAGCCCCACTTTACTTTAAGACTTAAATAGTAACCGAGACCACCTTACGCGCATTGTGATTTTGACAAACTTCGGGTGATCTCCTGGAACTTCGGGAACATTTTCCAGTCCCTTGGACGCTAAACTAAGTCCTGATGGCCTTGCTTTGCAGTGATATGGACATAGCAAAACTTTTTGAACGCTCACTTTCGAACTTCTGGACCGAAATATAGCCCCACTTCACTTTAAGACTGAAAGAGTAGCCGAGACTACCTTACGCCAATCGTGATTTTTACCAACTTCGGCTCGATTTCCCGGAAGTTGGGGGATATTTTCCAGTCTCGGGGACTCTAAACTAGCTCCTGATGGCTTTTGTTTGCAGTGAAATAAACACAGGGAAACTTTTTGAACGCTCACTTTCAAGCTCCTGGGCAGGAATAAAGCCTCACTTCACTTTAAGACTGAAACAGTAAGCGAGACCGCCTAACGCGCACCGTGATTTTGACCAACTTCGGCTAAATTTCCCTGAACTTGGGGGATATTTTCCAGTCCCGAAGACTCTTAAGTAACCCCTGATGGCCTTCGTTTGCATTGAAATGGATAAGGCAAAACTTTTTGAAGCTCACTTTTGAGCTTCTGGGCCGAAATATAGCCCCACTTCACTTTAAGACTGAAAGACTAGCCAACACAGTCATGCGCGCATCGTGATTTTGACCAACGTCTTCTCCATTTTCCGGAACTTGGGAAATATATTGCAGTCCCGGGGACTCTAAACTAACTCCTGATGGTCTTGGTTTGCAGTGAAATGGACACAGCAAATTTTTTGCAGCGCTCACTTTGGAGCTTCTGGGCCGAAATAGAGCCCCACTTCAATTTAAGACTGAAAGAGTAGCCGAGGCCACCTTAGGCGCATCGTGATTTTGACCAACTTCGGCTTGATCTGCCAGAACTTAAAAGATATTTCCCAGTCTCGGGGACACTAAACTAACTCATGATGGCCTTGGTTTTCAGTGAAATTGAGAGAGGAAAACTTTTTAAACGCTCACTCTAGACCGAAATATAGTCCTACTTCACTTTGAGACCGAAAGAGTAGCCGAGACCGCCTTACGCGAATCGTTATTTTTACCAACTTCGTCTCGATTTCGCGGAGCTTGGGGGATATTTTCCAGTTCCGGGCACTGTAAACTACTTCCTGAGGACCTTGCTTTGCAGTGAAATGGGGACAGGATAACTTTTTGAACGCTCAATTTCGAGCTTCTGGGCCGAAATATACAGCCACGTCACTTTAAGACTCAAAGAGTAGCCGAGACTGCTTTACGCGCATCGTGATTTTGACAAACTTCAGCTCGATTTCCCGCAACTTGGGGGATATTTTGATGTCCCGGAGACTGTAAACTATCTCCTGATGTGGCTTGGTTCCCGGTGAAATGGACACAGCAAAACTTTTTGCCTTTTCACTTTCGAGCTTCTGGGCCGAAATATAGCCCGAGTTCACTTTAAGAATGAAAGAATAGCCGACACCGCCTTACGCGCATCGTGATTTTGACCAACTTTGGCTCGATTTCCCGGGAAATGGGGAATATTTTCCGGTACCGCGAACTCTAAAGTAACTCCTGATTGCCTTGGTTTGCATTGAAATGGAGAGAGCAAAACTTTTTCAACGCTCCCCTTCGGGCTTCTGAGCCGAAATATAGCCCCACTTCACTTTAAGGCTGAAAGAGTAGCCGACACCGTCTTACGCGCATCGTGATTTTGACCAACTTCGGCTCGATTTCCCGAAACTTCGGGGATATATTCAAGTCCCAAGGAGTCTAAACTAAGCCCTGATGGCCTTGGTCTGCAGTGAAATGGACACAGCAATTTTTTTTGAAGGCTTACTTTCGAAATTCTTCGCCGAAATATAGCCCCACTTCACTTTAAGACTGAAATAGTAGCCGAGACCGCCTTAGACGCATCGTGAATTTGACCAACTTCGGCTTGAGTTGCCAGAACTTAAGGGATATTTTCCAGTCCCGTGGACTCTAAACTAACTCATAGGCCTTGGTTTTCAGTTAAATTGAGAGAGCAAAACTTTTTGAACTTTCACTTTCGAGCTTCTGGGCCGAAATATAGCCCGAGTTCACTTTAAGAATGAAAGAATAGCCGCGACCGCCTTACGCGCATCATGATTTTGACCAACTTCGGCTCAATTTCCCGGCAAATGGGGAATATTTTCCGGTACCGGGAACTCTAAAGTAACTCCTGATTGCCTTGGTTTGCATTGAAATGGAGAGAGCAAAACTTTTTCAACACTCCCCTTCGGGCTTCTGAGCCGAAATATAGCCCCACTTGAGTTTAAGACTGAAAGAGTAGCCGACACCGTCTTACGCGCATCGTGATTTTGACCAACTTCGGCTCGCTTTCCCGAAACTTCGGGGATATATTCAAGTCCCAAGGAATCTAAGCTAACCGCTGATGGCCTTGGTCTGCAGTGAAATGGACGCAGCAAATTTTTTTGAACGCTTACTTTCGAAATTCTGGGCCGAAATATAGGCCCACTTCACTTTAACACTGAAATAGTAGCCGAGACCACCTTAGACGCATCGTTATTTTGACCAACTTCGGCTTGAGTTGCCAGAACTTAAGGGATATTTTCCAGTCCCGTGGACTCTAAACTAACTCATGATGGCCTTGGTTTTCAGTTAAATTGAGAGAGAAAAACTTTTTGAACGCTCACTTTCGAGCTTCTGGGCCGAAATATACAGCCACGTCACTTTAAGACTAAAAAGTAGCCGAGACTGCTTTACGTGCATCGTGATTTTGACAAACTTGGGCTCGATTTCCCGGGACTTGGGGGATATTTTGATGTCCCGGACACTGTAAACAATCTGCTGATGTGGCTTGGTTTGCGGGGAAATGGACACAGCAAAACCTTTTGGAACTTTCACTTTCTAGCTTCTGGGCCGAAATGTAGCCCAAGTTCACTTTAAGAATGAAAGAGTAGCCGAGACCGCCTTACCCGCATCGTGATTTTGACAAAATTCGGCTCGATTTGCCCGAACTTTGGCTATATTTTCCAGTCCCGAGGAGTCTAAACTAACTCCTGATGGCCTTGGTTTGCAGTGAAATGAACACAGCAAAACTTTTTGAACTTTCACTTTCTAGCTTCTCGCCCGAAATATAGCCCCAGTTCACTTTAAGAATGAAAGAGTAGCCGAGACCGCCTTACGCGCATCGTGATTTTGACAAACTTCGGCTCGATTTGCCCGAACTTGGGCGATATTTTCCAGTCCCGAGGAGTCTAAACTAACTCCTGATGGCCTTGGTTTGCAGTGAAATGAACACAGCAAAACTTTTTGAACTTTCACTTTCTAGCTTCTCGGCCGAAATATAAACCCAGTTCACTTTAAGAATGAAAGAGTAGCCGAGACCGCCTTACGCGCATCGTGATTTTGACAAAATTCGGCTCGATTTCCCCGAACTTTGGCTATATTTTCCAGTCCCGAGGAGTCTAAACTAACTCCTGATGGCCTTGGTTTGCAGTGAAATGAACACAGCAAAACTTTTTGAACTTTCACTTTCTAGCTTCTCGCCCGAAATATAGCCCCAGTTCACTTTAAGAATGAAAGAGTAGCCGAGACCGCCTTACGCGCATCGTGATTTTGACAAACTTCGGCTCGATTTGCCCGAACTTGGGCGATATTTTCCAGTCCCGAGGAGTCTAAACTAACTCCTGATGGCCTTGGTTTGCAGTGAAATGAACACAGTAACACTTTTTGAAGGCTTATT
Source organism: Orbicella franksi (assembly GCF_964199315.1). Classification (NCBI taxonomy): domain Eukaryota; kingdom Metazoa; phylum Cnidaria; class Anthozoa; order Scleractinia; family Merulinidae; genus Orbicella; species Orbicella franksi. Next base: position 956,959 of record NC_138147.1, on the reverse strand, counting down.
TTCCAACTTCTGGGATAAAATATCGTCCCAACTTCACTTTAAAACTGAAAGAGTATGCGAGACCGCCTTACGCGCATTGTGATTTTGAGCAACTTCCGCTCGATTTTCTAGAATTTTGGCGATATTTTCAAGTCCCGGGGACTCTAAACTAACTCCTGAAGGCCTTGGTTTGCAGTGAAATGGACGCAGGAAAACTTTTTGAACGCTCAGTTTCGAGCTTCTGGGCCGAAATACAACCGTACTTCACTTTAAGACTGAAATAGTAGCCGAGACCGCCTTACGAGCATCGTGATTTTGACCAAGTTCAGCTCGATTTCCCGGAACTTGGGGGATATTTTCCAGTCCGGGGGACTTTAAAGTAACTCCTGATGGCCTTGGTTTGCAGTTAAATGCAGAAAGCGTAACTTTTTAAAGGGTCAGTTTCGAGCTTCTGGGCCGAAATATAGCGCCACTTTATTTTAAGACTGAAAGAGTAGCCGAGACCGTCTTACGCGCATCGTGATTTTGAGCAACTTCCGTTCGATTTCCCGGAACTTCGGGGATATATTCCAGTCCCGGGAACTCGAAACTAACTGCTGATGGCCTTGGTTTGCAGTGAAATGGACACAGCAGACTTTTTTTGAACGCCCACTTTCGAGCTTCTCGGCCGAAATATAGCCCTACTTCACTTTAAGACTGAAAGAGTAGCCGAGACCGCCTTGCGCGCATCGTAATTTGGACCAACTTCGGCTCGATTTCCGGGAAGTTGGTGAATATTTTCAATTCCCGGGGAAGCTAAACTAACTTCCGATGGCCTTAGTTTGCAGTTAAATGGACACAGCAAAACTTTTTGAACGCTCACTTTCGAGCTTCTCGGCCGAAATATAGCCCTACTTCACTTTAAGAATGTAAGAGTAGCCGAGACCACCTTACGCGCATCGTGATTTTGGGATACTTCGGCTCGATTTCCCGCAAATACGGGGATATTTTCCAGTCCCCGGGACTCTAAACTAACTCCTGATGGCGTTGGTTTCCAGTGAAATGGACACAGGAACACTTTTTGAACGCACACTTTCGAGCTTGCTGGCCGAGATATAGCCCTACTTCTTTTTAAGACTGAAAGAGTAGGCTGGAGCGCCTTACGCGTATTGTGATTTTGAGGATCTTCGGCTCGATCTAGCGAAACTTGGGAGATATTTTCCAGTCCCAAAGTCTCTAAACTCACTCCTGATTGTCTAAGATGTGAGTGAAATAGAGACAAAAATTTTTGAACCCTTACTTTCGAGCTTCTGGAGTTAAATCTAAGCCCACTTTACCTTAAGACTGAAAGAGTAGCCGAGACCCCCTTAAGCGCATCGTGATTTTGACTAACTTCGGGTGGATTTCCCGTCACTTGGGGGATATTTCCAGTCCCTTGGACGCTAAACTAAGTCGTGATGGCCTTGTTGGGAAGTGAAATGGACACAGCGAAACTTTTTAAACACTCAGTTTCGAGCTTCTGGGCCGAAATATTGCCCCACTTCATTTTAAGACTGAAAGAGTAGCCGAGACCGCCGTACGCGCGTCGTGATTTTGACCAACTTCGGTTAAATTTCCCGGAACTTGGGAGATATTTTCCAGTCCCGGGGACTCTAAACTGACCCCCGACGTCCTTCGTCTGCAGTAAAATGGACACAACACAACTTTTTGAACGCTCACTTTTGAGCTTCTGGACCGAAATATAGCCCCACTTCACTTTAAGAGTGAAAGAGTAGCCGAGACCGGCTTACGCCCATCGTAAATTTGACCAACTTCGGTGAGATTTCCCGGAACTTGGGGGATATTTTCCAGTCCCTTGGACGCTAAACTAAGTCGTGATGGCCTTGTTTTGCAGTAAAATGGACACAACACAAGTTTTTGAACGCTCACTTTTGAGCTTCTGGGCCAAAATATTGCCCTACTTCATTTTAAGACTGAAAGAGTAGCCCAGACAGCCGTACGCGCGTCGTGATTTTTACCAACTTCGGTTAATTTCCCGGAACTTGGGGGATATTTTCCAGTCCCGCGGACTCTAAAGTAACTCCTGATGGCCTTGCTGTGGAGTGAAATGGACACAGCACAACTTTATTTCTGGGCCGAAATATAGCCCCACTTCACTTTAAGAGTGAAAGAGTAGCCGGGACCGCCTTACGCGCATGGTAATTTTGTCGAACTTCGGCTTGATTCCCTGGGACTTGGGGGATATTTTCCAGTCCCGGAAGCACTAAACTAACTCCCGAATGCCTTGGTTTTTAGTGAAATGGACACAGGTAAAAGGGGCGCACGCTGGGTTTCCAGGTTGTAGGCCGAAATATAGCCCCACTTTATTTTAAGACTGAAAGTGTACACGAAACCGCCTTAAGCGCATCGAAATTTTTAGCCACTATGGCTCGATCTGCCAAAACTTGGGGGATATTTTCCAGTGCCGGGGACTCTATCCTAACTCTTGATGGCCTTAGTTTTCAGTCAAATGGTGACAGGTAACAGGAGCGCACGCTCGGTGTCGAGCTTCTAGGTCGAAATGTAGCCCCAGTTCATTTTAAGACTGAAAGAGTAAACGAAACTGCCGTACGCTTGTCGTAATTTTAAGAAAGTATGGCTCAATTTGCCGAAACTTGGAGGATAGCTTCCAGTCTCGAGGATTCTAAACTATCTCCTGATGGACTTAGTTCTTAGTGAAATGGACACAGGTAAAAGGAGAGCACGCTCGGTGTCGAGCTTGTAGAACCGAAAGATAGCCCCACTTCATTTTCGGAGTAAACGAGTAGCCGAGACCGCCTTACGCGCATCGTGATTTTGAGCATCTTTGGCTCGATTTGCCGCAATTCGGGGAATATTTTCCAGTCCCGAGGACTCTATGCTAACTCCTGATGAACTTAGTTTTCAGTGATATGTACACAGGTAAAAGGAGCGCACGCTCGGTGTTGAGCTTGTCGGCCGAAATATAGCCCCACTTCATTTTAAGACTGAAAGAGTAGCCGAGACCGCCTTACGCGCATCGTGATTTTGAGCAACTTTGGCTCGATCTGCCAGAATTTGGGAAATATTTTCCAGTCCCAAGGACTCTAAACTAACTCCTGATGGCCTAAGATGTCAGTGAAATGGACACAGGTAAAATTAGCGCACGCCCAGTCTCGAGCTTCTAGGTCGAAATCTAGCCCCCCTTAATTTTAAGACTGAAAGAGTAGCCGAGACCGCCTTACGCGCATCGTGATTTTGGGCCACTTTTGCTCGATTTCCCGGAAGTTGGCGAATAATTTAAAGTCCCGGGGACGCTAAACTAACTCCCGATGACCTTGGTTTGCAGTTTAATGAACACAGCAAAACATTCTGAACGCTCACCTTCGAGCTTCAGGGCCGAAATATAGCCCTACTTAAATTTAAGACTGAAAGAATAGCCGAGAGCCCGTTAGCGCATCGTAATTTTCATCAACTTCGGCACCCTTTCCTGAAACTTGGGGGATACTTTCCAGTCCCGCGGACTCTATACTAACTCCTGATGGCCTTGGTTTGCAGTGAAATGGACACAGCAAAACTTTTTGAACGCTCACTTTCGAGCTTGTGGGCCTAAATATAGCCACACTTCACTTTAAGACTGAAACAGTAGCCGAGACCGCGTTACGCGCATCGTGATTTTGATCAACTTCTGCTCGCTTTCCTGGAACTTGGGGAATATTTTCCAGTCCCGGGGACTCTAAACTAACTCCTGATGGCCATGGTTTGCAGTGAAATTCACACAGCACAAGTTTTTGAACGCACACTTTCGAGCTTCTAGGCCGAAATATAGTCCCACATCACTTACGACTTAAGGAGTAGCCGAGACCGGCGTGCGCGCATCGTGATTTTGACCAACTTCGGGTCGATATTCCGGAACTTGGGGGATACTTTCCAGTCCCAGGGACTCTAAACTAACTCTTGATGGCCTTGGTTTGCAGTGAAATGGAAACAGCAAAACTTTTTGAACGCTCACCTTCAAGCTTCTGGGCCGAAATATAGCCCACTTTACTTTAATACTGTAAAAGTAGCCGAGACCGCCTTACGCGCATCGTGATTTTGACAAACTTCGGGTGGATATTCGGGAACTTGGGGGGTATTTTCCAGGCCCTTGGACGCTAAACTAGGTGCCGATGACCTTGTTTTGCAGTGAAATGGACACAGCAAAGCTTTTTGAACGCTCACTTTCGAGCTTGTGGGCCGAAATATAGCCATACTTCACTTTAAGACTGAAACAGTAGCCGACACCACGTTTCTCGCATCGTGATTTTGATCAACTTCGGCTTGATTTCCCGGAACTTGCGAAATATTTTCCAGTCCCGGGGACTCTAAACTAACCCGTGCTGGTCTTGGTTTGCCGTGAAACGGAAACAGAAAAAGTTTTTGAACCCATATTTCGAGCTTCTGGACCGAAATAGAACCCCACTTCACTTGAAGACTGAAAGAGTAGCCGAGACCGCCTTACGTGCATCGTGATTTTGAGCAACTTTGGCTGGATTTGCCGGAACTAAGGGGATATATTCCAGTTCTGAGGACTGTAAACTAATTCCTGATGGCCTTGGTTTGCAGTAAAATGGACCCAGCAAAACCTTTTTGACGCTCAATTTCGAGCTTCTGGGCCAAAATATAGCCCCCCATTACTTTAACACTGAAAGAGTAGCCGAGACCGCCTTACGCGCATCGTGATTTTGACAAACTTCGGGTTGATTTCCCGGAACTTGGGGGATATTTTCCAGTCTCGGGGACTCTCAACTAACTCCTGCTTGTCTTGGTTTGCAGTGAAATGAACACAGCGAAAGTTTTTGAACGCTCGTTCTCGAGCTTCTGGGCCGAAATAGAGCCCCATTTTACTTTAAGACTGAAAGAGTAGGCGAGACCGTCTTGAGCGAATCGTGATTTTGACTAATTTCGCGTTTATTTCCCGAAACTTGGGGGATATATTCCAGTCAAAGGGACTCTAAAGTAAGTCCTGATGGCCTTGGTTTTCAGTGAAATGGACAGAGCACAACTTTGGAGCTTCTGGGCAGAAATATAGCCCGACTTTACTTTAAGACTGAAAGAGTAGATGAGACCGCCTTACGCGCATCGTAATTTTGACGAACTTCGAATGGATTTTCCGGAACTTGGGGGATATTTTGCAGTCGCTTGGACGCTAAACTAAGTCCTGATGGCCTTGTTTTGAAGTAAAATGGACACAACAAAACTTTTTGAACGCTCACTTTCTAGCTTATGGGCCGAAATATAGCCACACTTCACTTTAGGACTGACACAGTAGCCGAGACCACGTTACGCGCATCATGAATTTGATCAACTTCGGCTCGATTTGCCGGGACTTGGGGGATATTCTTCAGTCCCGGGGACTCTAATCTAACTTCTGATGGCCTTGGTTTGCACTGAAAGTGACAGAGCAAAACTTTTTAAACACTCACTTTCGAGCTTCTGGGCCGAAATATTGCCCCACTTCACTTTAAACCTGAAAGAGTAGCCGAGACCACCTTACGCACATCGTGATTTTGACCAACTTCGGCTCGATTTACCGTAACTTGGGGGATATTTTCCAGTCCCGAGGACTCTTAAGTAACCGTGATGGCCTTGGTTTGCATTGAAATGGATACAGCAAAACTTTTTGAATGCTCAGTTTCGAGCTTGTGGGCCGAAATATAGCCCCACTTCACATTAAGACTGAAAGAGTAGCCGAGAAGGTCTTACGCGCATCGTGATTTTGACCAACGTCTTCTCGATTTTCCGGAACTTGGGAAATACATTCCACTCCCGGGGACTCTAAACTAACTCCTGATAGTCTTGGTTTGCAGTGAAATAGACACAGTAATTTTTTTTCAGCTTTGAGCTTGTGGGCCGAAATAGAGCCCCATTTCACTTTGAGACTGAAGGAGTAGCCGACACCGCCTTTAGCGCACCGTGATTTTGACCAACTTCGGCTCGATTTGCCGGAACTTGGGGGATATTTTCCAGTCCCGGGGACTCTAAACTAACTCCTGATTGTCTTGGTTTTCAGTGAAATGGACACAGCGAAACTTTTTGAACGCTCACTCTCGAGCTTCTGGACCGAAATATAGCCCCACTTTACGTTAAGAGTGAAAGAGTAGCCGAGATCGTCTTGCGCAAATCGGGATTTTGACCAACTTCGGGTCGGTTTCCCGGAACTTGGGGGATATATTCCAATTCCGCGGGCTCTAAAGTAACTCCTGATGGCCTTGGTTTTCAGTGAAATGGACAAAGGAAAGCTTTCTGAACACTCTCTTTTTAGCTTCTGGGCCGAAATAGAATCCCACTTCACTTTCAGACTGAAATAGTAGCCGGGACCGCCTCACGCGCATCGTGAGTTAGACCAAGTTGAGCTCGATTTCACGCAACTTTTGGGATATTTTCCAGTCCGGGGGGACTCTAAACTAACTCCGGATGGCCTTGGTTTGCACTGAAATGCGCACAGCATAAGTTTTTGAACGCCCACTTTGGAGCTTCCGGGCCGAAATGTAGCCACACTTCACTTTAAGACTGAAAGAGTAGCCGAGATCGCCTTACGCGCATCGTGATTTTGACCATTTTTGGATCGATTTCTCGGAACTTGGGGGATATTTTCCAGTCCCGGGGACTCTAAACTAACTCCTGATCGCCTTGCTTTGCATTGAAATGGACAGAGCAAAACTTTTTGAACGCTCACTTACGAGCTTGTGGGCCGAAATATAGCCAAACTTCACTTTAGGACTGACACAGTAGCCGAGACCACGTTACGCGCATCATGAATTTGATCAACTTCGGCTCAATTTCCCGGGACTTGGGGGATATTCTTCAGTCCCGGGGACTCTAAACTAACTTCTAATGGCCTTGGTTTGCACTGAAAGTGACAGAGCAAAACTTTTTGAACGCGCACTTTCGAGCTTCTGGACAGAAATATAGCCCGACTTTACTTTAAGACTGAAAGAGAAGCCGAAACCGCCTTACGTATATCGTAATTTTGACGAACTTCGAATGGATTTCCCGGAACTTGGGGTATATTTTCCAGTCTCTTGGACGCTGAACTAAGTCCTGATGGCCTTGTTTTGAAGTAAAATGGACACAGCAAAACTTTTAGAACGCTCACTTTCTAGCTTTTGGGCCCAAATATAGGCACACTTGACTTTAAGACTGAAACAGTAGCCGAGACCACGTTACGCGCATCATGAATTTGATAAACTTCGGCTCCAATTCCCGGGAGTTGGGGGATATTTTCCAGTCCCTGGGACTCTAAACTAACTCCTGATGGCTTTGGTTTGCATTGAAATGGACACAGCACGATTTTTTGAACGCACACTTTGGAGATTCTGGGCCGAAATATAGCCCCATTTCACTTAGGGCTGAAAGAGTAGCCGAGACCGTCTTGCGGAAATCGTGATTTTGACCAACTTCGGGTCGGTTTCCCGGAACTTTGGGGATATATTCCATTTCCGCGGGCTCTAAACTAACTCCTGATGGCCTTGGTTTTCAGTGAAATGGACAAAGGAAAGCTTTTTGAAGACTCTCTTTGTAGCTTCTGGGCTGAAATAGAATCCCATTTCACTTTCAGACTGAAATAGTAGCCGGGACCGCCTCACGCGCATCGTGAGTTAGACCAAGTTGAGCTCGATTTCACGCAACTTTTGGGATATTTTCCAGTCTGGGGGGACTCTAAACTAACTCCGGATGGCCTTTGTTTGCACTGAAATGCGCACAGCATAACTTTTAAAACGCCCACTTTGGAGCTTCTGGGCCGAAATATAGCCCCACCTCACTTTAAGACTGAAAGAGTAGCCGAGATCGCCTTACGCGCATCGTGATTTTGACCATTTTCGGATCGATTTCTCGGAACTTGGGGGATATTTTCCAGTCCCGGGGACTCTAAACTAACTCCTTATCGCCTTGCTTTGCATTGAAATGGACAGAGCAAATCTTTTTGAACGCTCACTTACGAGCTTGTGGGCCGAAATATAGCCACACTTTACTTTAAGACTGAAACAGTAGCCGAGACCGCATTTCGCGCATCGTGATTTTGATCAACTTCGGCTCGCTTTCCCGGAACTTGGTGAATATTTTCCAGTCCCGGGGACCCTAAACTAACTTTTGGTAGCTTTGGTTTGCAGTGAAATGCACACAGCAAAACTTTTTGAACGCTCACTTTCGAGCTTCTGGACAGAAATATAGCCCGACTTTACTTTAAGACTGAAAGAGTAGCCGAAACCGCCTTATGTATATCGTAATTTTGACGAACTTCGAATGTATTTCCCGGAACTTGGGGGATATTTTCCAGTCCCTTGGACGGTAAACTACGTCCTGATGGCCTTGTTTTTAAGTGAAATGGACACAGCAAAACTTTTTGAACGCTCACTTTCTAGCTTTTGGGCCCAAATATAGGCACACTTGACTTTAAGACTGAAACAGTAGCCGAGACCACGTTACGCGCATCATGAATTTGATAAACTTCGGCTCCAATTCCCGGGAGTTGGGGGATATTTTCCAGTCCCGGGGACTCTAAACTAACTCCTGATGGCCTTGGTTTGCATTGAAATGGACACAGCACGATTTTTTGAACGCACACTTTCGAGGTTCTGGGCCGAAATATAGCCCCACTTCACTTAAAACTGAAAGAGTAGCCGAGACCGCCTTGCTCGCATCGTGAGTTTGAGAAACTTCGGGTCAATATTCCGGAACTTGGGGGATATTTTCCAGTCACAGGAACTCTAAACTAACTCGTGATGGCCTTGGTTTGCAGTGAAATGGACAGAGCAAAACTTTTTGAACGCTCACCTTCGAGCTTCCTGGCCGAAATAAAGCTCCACTTTACTTTAAGACTTAAAGAGTAACCGAGACCACCTTACGGGCATTGTGATTTTGACAAACTTTGGGTGGATCTCCCGGAACTTGGGGAACATTTTCCAGTCCCTTGGACGCTATCCCAAGTTCTGATGGCCTTCTTTTGCAGTGAAATGGACACAGGAAAACTTTTTGAACGCTCACTTTCGAGCTTGTGGGCCGAAATATAGCCACACTTTACTTTAAGACTGAAACAGTAGCCGAGACCGCATTTCGCGCATCGTGATTTTGATCAACTTCGGCTCGCTTTCCCGGAACTTGGGGAATATTTTCCAGTCCCGGGGACCCTAAACTAACCTTTGATAACTTTGGTTTGCAGTGAAATGCACACAGCAAAACTTTTTGAACGCTCACTTTCGAGCTTCTGGACAGAAATATAGCCCCACTTCACTTTAAGACTGAAAGGGTAGCCGAGACCGCTTAGGGAGCATCGTGATTTTGACCACCTTCAGCTCGAGTTACCGGAACTTGGGGAATATTTTCCAGTCCCAGGGACAATAAACTAACTCGTGATGGCCTTGTTTTTCAGTCAAAGAACACAGCAAAACTTTTTGAATGCTCACTTTCGGGCTTCTGGGCCGAAATATAGCCCCACTTCACTTTAAGACTGAAACAGTAGCCGATACCGCATTTCGCGCATCGTGATTTTGATCAACTTCGGTTCGATTCCCCGGAACTTGGGGAATATTTTTCAGTCCCGGGGACTCTAAACTAACCCCTGATGGCCTTGGTTTGCAGTGAAATGGACACAGGAAAACTTTTTGAACGCTCACTTTCGGGCTTCTGGCCCGAAATATAGCCCCACTTCACTTTAAGACAGAAAGAGTAGCCGAGACCACTTTAGGGGCATCGTGATTTTGACCAACCTCGGCTCAATTTCCGCGGACTTGGGGCATATTTTCTTGTCCCGGGGACGCTAAACTAACTCCTGATGCCCTTGGTTTGCAGTGAAATGAACACAGCAAAACTTTTTGAACGCTCACTTTCGGGCTTCTGGCCCGAAATATAGCCCCACTTCACTTTAAGACTGAAAGAGTAGCCGAGACCGCCTTACGCGAATCGTCATTTTGACCAACTTCGGCTCGATTTCCCGGAAGTTGGGGGATATTTTCCAGTCCCGGGGACTCTAAACTAGCTCCTGAGGGCTTTGGTTTGCAGTGAAATAAACACAGGGAAACTTTTTGAACGCTCACTTTCAAGCTCCTGGGCAGGAATAAAGCCTCACTTCACTTTAAGACTGAAACAGTAAGCGAGACCGCCTAACGCGCACCGTGATTTTGACCAACTTCGGCTAAATTTCCCTGAACTTGGGGGATATTTTCCAGTCCCGAAGACTGTTAAGTAACCCCTGATGGCCTTCGTTTGCATTGAAATGGATACAGCAAAACTTTTTGAACGCTCACTTTTGAGCTTCTGGGCCGAAATATAGCCCCACTTCACTTTAAGACTGAAAGACTAGCCAAGCCCGTCTTGCGCGCATCGTGATTTTGACCAACGTCTTCTCCATTTTCCGGAACTTGGTAAATATATTGCAGTCCCGGGGACTCTAAACTATCTTCTGGTGGCCTTGGTTTGCAGTGAAATGGACACAGCAAACTTTTTGCAGCGCTCACTTTGGAGCTTCTGGGCCGAAATAGAGGCCCACTTCAGTTTAAGATTGAAAGAGTAGCCGAGGCCGCCTTAGGCGCATCGTGATTTTGACCAACTTCGGCTTGATCTGCCAGAACTTAAAAGATATTTTCTAGTCCCGGGGACTCTAAACTAACTCATGATGGCCTTGGTTTTCAGTGAAATTGAGAGAGCAAAACTTTTTGAACGCTCACTTTCGAGCTTCTGGGCCGAAATATACAGCCACGTCACCTTAAGACTAAAAGAGTAGCCGAGACTGCTTTACGCGCATCGTGATTTTGACAAACTTCGGCTCGATTTCCCGCAACTTGGGGGATATTTTGATGTCCCGGACACTGTAAACAATCTGCTGATGTGGCTTGGTTTGCGGTGAAATGGACACAGCAAAACTTTTTGAACTTTCACTTTCTAGCTTCTGGGCCGAAATATAGCCCCAGTTCACTTTAAGAATGAAAGAGTAGCCGAGACCGCCTTACGCGCATCGTGATTTTGACAAAATTCGGCTCGATTTGCCCGAACTTGGGCGATATTTTCCAGTCTCGAGGAGTCTAAACTAACTCCTGATGGCCTTGGTTTGCAGTGAAATGAACACAATAACACTTTGTGAAGGCTTATTTTCGAGCTTCTGGGATGAAATATAGCCCAACTTCACTTTAAGACTGAAAGAGTAGGCGAGACCGCCTTACGCGCATCGTGATTTTGAGCAACTTCCGCTCGATTTTCTAGAATTTTGGCGATATTTTCAAGTCCCGGGGAGTCTAAACTAACTCCTGATGGCCTTGGTTTGCTGTGAAATGGACGCAGGAAAACTTTTTGAACGCTCAGTTTCGAGCTTCTGGGCCGAAATACAGCCGTATTCCACTTTAAGACTGAAATAGTAGCCGAGACCGCCTTACGAGCATCGTGATTTTGACCAAGTTCAGCTCGATTTCCCGGAACTTGGGGGATATTTTCCAGTCCGCGGGACTTTAAAGTAACTCCTGTTGGCCTTGGTTTTCAGTTAAATGCAGAAGGCGTAACTTTTAAAGACTTTAAAAAAACTTTAAAAACTTTTAAAGGGTCCTTTTCGAGCTTCTGGGCCGAAATATAGCCCCACTTTACTTTAAGACTGAAAGAGTAGCCGAGACCGTCTTACGCGCATCGTGATTTTGACCAACTTCCCTTCGATTTCCCGGAACTTCGGGGATATATTCAAGTCCTGGGGACTCTAAACTAACTGCTGATGGCCTTGGTTTGCAGTGAAATGGACACAGCACATTTTTTTGAACGCTCACTTTCGAGCTTCTCGGCCGAAATATAACCCTACTTCACTTTAAGACTGAAAGAGTAGCCGAGACCGCCTTACGCGCATCGTAATTTTGACCAACTTCGGCTCGATTTTCCGGAAGTTGGCGAATATTTTCAATGCCCGGGGAAGCTAAAGTAACTTCCGATGGCCTTAGTTTGCAGTTAAATGGACACAGCAAAACTTTTTGAACGCTCACTTTCGAGCTTATGGGTCGAAGTATAGCCCCACTTAACTTTAAGACTGAAAGAGTAGCCGAGACCGCCTTACGCGCATCGTTATTTTGGGATACTTCGGCTCGATTTCCCGCAAATACGGGGATATTTTCCAGTGGCGGGGACTCTAAACTAACTCTTGATGGCCTTGGTTTCCAGTGAAATTTACACAGGAACACTTTTTGAACGCGCACTTTCGAGCTTGCTGGCCGAAATAGAGCCCTACTTCTTTTTAATACTGAAAGAGTAGGCGGGAGCGCCTTACACGCATTGTGATTTTGAGGATCTTCGGCTCGATCTGGCGAAACTTGGGAGATATTTTCCAGTCCCAAAGTCTCTAATCTCACTCCTGATTGTCTAAGATGTGAGTGAAATAGAGACAAAAATTTTTGAACCCTTACTTTCGAGCTTCTGGAGTTAAATCTAAGCCCACTTTACCTTAAGACTGAAAGAGTAGCCGAGACCCCCTTAAGCGCATCGTGATTTTGACTAACTTCGGGTGCATTTCCCGTAACTTGGGGGATATTTCCAGTCCCTTGGACGCTAAACTAAGTCGTGATGGCCTTGTTGGGAAGTGAAATGGACACAGCGAAACTTTTAAAACACTCAGTTTGGAGCTTCTGGGCCGAAATATTGCCCCACTTCACTTTAAGACTGAAAGAGTAGCCGAGACCGCCGTACGCGCGTCGTGATTTTGACCAACTTCGGTTAAATTTCCCGGAGCTTGGGGGATATTTTCCAGTCCCGGGGACTCTAAACTGACCCCCGACGTCCTTCGTCTGCAGTAAAATGGACACAGCAAAACTTTTTGAACGCTCACTTTTGAGCTTCTGGGCCGAAATATAGCTCCACTTCACTTTAAGAGTGAAAGAGTAGCCGAGACCGCCCTACGCCCATCGTAATTTTGACCAACTTCGGCTCGATTTCCCGGAACTTGGAGGATATTTTCCAGTCCCGCGGACTATAAAGTAACTCCTGATGACCTTGCTCTTGAGTGAAATGGACACAGCACAACTTTTTGAACGCTCACTTTCGAGCCTCTGGGCGGAAATATTGCCCCAGTTCACTTTAAGAATGAAAGAGTAACCGGGAACGCCTTACGCTTATCGTGATTTTGACCAACTTTGGCTCGATTTCCCGGGAAATGGGGGATATTTTCCGGTACCGGGGACTCTAAAGTAACTCCTGATTGCCTTGGTTTGTAGAGAAATGGACACGGCACAACTTTTTGAACGCTCACGTTTGAGCTTCTGGGCCGAAGCATAGCCCTACTTCACTTTAAGACTGAAAGACTAGCCGAGATCGCCTTACGCGCATCGTGATTTTGGGCTACTTCGGCTCGAATTCCCGGAACTTGGGAGATAATTCCCCTTCCCGGGCACTCTAAACTAATTCCTGATGGCCTTGGTTTTCAGTGAAATGGACACAGCCAAACTCTTTGAACGTTCACTTTGGAGCTTCTGGGCCGAAATATAGCCCCACTTCACTTTAAGACTGAAAGAGTAGCCGGGACCGCCTTACGCGCATGGTAATTTTTCGAACTTCGGCTTGATTTCCTGGGACTTGGGGGTTATTTTCCAGTCCCGGAAGCTCTAAACTAACTCCTGAATGCCTTGGTTTTTAGTGAAATGGACACAGGTAAAAGGGGCGCACGCTAGGTTTCCAGGTTGTAGGCCGAAATATAGCCCCACTTTATTTTAAGACTGAAAGTGTACACGAAACCGCCTTAAGCGCATCGAAATTTTTAGCCACTATGGCTCGATCTGCCAAAACTTGGGGGATATTTTCCAGTCCCGGGGACTCTACCCTAACTCTTGATGGCCTTAGTTTTCAGTCAAATGGTGACAGGTAACAGGAGCGCACGCTCGGTGTCGAGCTTCTAGGCCGAAATGTAGCCCCAGTTCATTTTAAGACTGAAAGAGTAAACGAAACTGCCGTACGCTTGTCGTAATTTTAAGAAAGTATGGCTCAATTTGCCGAAACTTGGAGGATAGCTTCCAGTCTCGAGGATTCTAAACTATCTCCTGATGGACTTCGTTCTTAGTGAAATGGACACAGGTAAAAGGAGAGCACGCTCGGTGTCGAGCTTGTAGAACCGAAATATAGCCCCACTTCATTTTCGGAGTAAACGAGTAGCCGAGACCGCCTTACGCGCATCGTGATTTTGAGCATCTTTGGCTCGATTTGCCGGAATTCGGGGAATATTTTCCAGACCCGAGGACTCTATGCTAACTCCTGATGAACTTAGTTTTCAGTGATATGTACACAGGCAAAAGGAGCGCACGCTCGGTGTTGAGCTTGTCGGCCGAAATATAGCACCACTTCATTTTAAGACTGAAAGAGTAGCCGAGACCGCCTTACGCGCATCGTGATTTTGAGCAACTTTGGCTCGATCTGCCAGAATTTGGGAAATATTTTCCAGTCCCAAGGACTCTAAACTAACTCCTGATGGCCTAAGATGTCAGTGAAATGGACACAGGTAAAATTAGCGCACGCCAGGTCTCAAGCTTCTAGGTGGAAATATAGACCCCCTTAATTTTAAGACAGAAAGAGTAGCCGAAACCGCTTTACGCGCATCGTGATTTTAGGCCACTTTTGCTCGATTTTCCGGAAGTTGGCGAATAATTTAAAGACCCGGGGACGCTAAAATAACTCCCGATGACCTTGGCTTGCAGTTTAATGAACACAGCAAAACATTCTGAACGCTCACCTTCGAGCTTCAGGGCCGAAATATAGCCCTACTTAAATTTAAGACTGAAAGAACCGCCGAGAGCTCGTTACGCGCATCGTAATTTTCATCAACTTCGGCGCAATTTCCTGGAACTTGGGGAATATTTTCCAGTCCCGGGGACTCTAAACTAACTCCTGATCGTCTTGCTTTGCATTGAAATGGACAGAGCAAAACTTTTTGAACGCTCACTTTCGAGCTTGTGGGCCGGAATATAGCCACACTTTACTTTAAGACTGAAACAGTAGCCGAGACCGCATTTCGCGCATCGTGATTTTGATCAACTTCGGCTCACTTTCCCGGAACTTGGGGAATATTTTCCAGTCCCGGGGACCCTTAACTAACTTTTGATAGCTTTGGTTTGCAGTGAAATGCACACAGCAAAACTGTTTGAACGCTCACTTTCGAGCTTCTGGACAGAAATATAGCCCGACTTTACTTTAAGACTGAAAGAGTAGCCGAAACCGCCTTACGTATATCGTAATTTTGACGAACTTCGAATGGATTTCCCGGAACTTGGGGGATATTTTCCAGTCCCTTGGACGCTAAGCTAAGTCCTGATGGCCTTGTTTTTAAGTGAAATGGACACAACAAAACTTTTTGAACGCTCACTTTCTAGCTTGTGGGCCGAATTATACGCACACTTGACTTTAAGACTGAAACGGTAGCCGAGACCACGTTACGCGCATCATGAATTTGATCAACTTTGGCTCCAATTCCCGGGACTTGGGGGATATTTTCCAGTCCCGGGGACTCTAAACTAACTCCTGATGGCCTTGGTTTGCATTGAAATGGACACAGCACAATTTTTTGAACGCACACTTTCGAGGTTCTGGGCCGAAATATAGCCCCACTTCACTTAATACTGAAAGAGTAGCCGAGACCGCCTTGCTCGCATCGTGAGTTTGGCAAACTTCGGGTCGATATTCCGGAACTTGGGGGATATTTTCCACTCTCAGTAACTCCAAACTAACTCCTGATGGCCTTGGTTTGCAGTGAAATGGACAGAGCAAAACTTTTTGAACGCTCACCTTCGAGCTTCCTGGCCGAATTAAAGCCCCACTTTACTTTAAGACTTAAAGAGTAACCGAGACCACCTTACGCGCATTGTGATTTTGACAAACTTTGGGTGGATCTCCCGGAACTTCGGGAACATTTTCCAGTCCCTTGGACGCTAACCGAAATCCTGATGGGCTTGTTTTGCAGTGAAATAGACACAGCAAAACTTTTTGAACGCTCACTTTCGAGCTTGTGGGCCGAAATATAGCCACACTTTACTTTAAGACTGAAACAGTAGCCGAGACCGCATTTCGCGCATCGTGATTTTGATCAACTTCGGCTCGCTTTCCCAGAACTTGGGGAATATTTTCCAGTCCCGGGGACCCTAAACTAACTTTTGATAGCTTTGGTTTGCAGTGAAATGCACACAGCAAAACTTTTTGAACGCTCACTTTCGAGCTTCTGGACAGAAATATAGCCCGACTTTACTTTAAGACTGAAAGAGTAGCCGAAACCGCCTTACGTATATCGTAATTTTGACGAACTTCGAATGGATTTCCCGGAACTTGGGGGATATTTTCCAGTCCCTTGGACGCTAAAGTAAGTCCTGATGGCCTTGTTTTGAAGTGAAATGGACACAGCAAAACTTTTTGAACCCTCACTTTCTAACTTTTGGGCCGAAATATAGGCACAATTGACTTTAAGACTGAAACAGTAGCCGAGACCACGTTACGCGCATCATGCATTTGATCAACATCAGCCCCAATTACCGGGACTTGGGGGATCTTTCCCAGTCCCGGGGACTCTAAACTAACTCCTGATGGCCTTGGTTTGCATTGAAATGGACACAGCACAATTTTTTGAAAGCACACTTTGGAGATTCTGGGCCAAAATATAGACCCACTTCACTTAATACTGAAAGAGTAGCCGAGACCGCCTGGCTCGCATCGTGAGTTTGACAAACTTCGGGTCGATATTCCGGAACTTGGGAAATATTTTCCAGTCCCAGGAACTCTAAACTAACTCCTGATGGCCTTGGTTTGCAGTGAAATTGAGAGAGGAAAACTTTTTAAACGCTCACTTTCGAGCTTCTTGACCGAAATATAGCCCTACTTAACTTTAAGACTGAAAGAGTAGCCGAGACCGCCTTACGCGAATCGTTATTTTGACCAACTTCGTCTCGATTTCGCGGAGCTTGGGGGATATTTTCCAGGTCCGGGCACTGTAAACTACTTCCTGAGGGCCTTGCTTTCCAGTGAAATGGGCAGAGCATAACTTTTTGAACGCTCACTTTCGAGCTTGTGGGCCGAAATATACAGCCACGTCACTTTAAGACTCAAAGAGTAGCCGAGACTGCTTTACGCGCATCGTGATTTTGACAAACTTCGGCTCGATTTCCCGCAACTTGGGGGATATTTTGATGTCCCGGAGACTGTAAACTATCTCCTGATGTGGCTTGGTTCGCGGTGAAATGGACACAGCAAAACTTTTTGAACTTTCACTTTCGAGCTTCTGGGCCGAAATATAGCCCGAGTTCACTTTAAGAATGAAAGAATAGCCGACACCGCCTTACGCGCATCGTGATTTTGACCAACTTTGGCTCGATTTCCCGGGAAATGGGGAATATTTTCCGGTACCGGGGACTCTAAAGTAACTCCTGATTGCCTTGGTTTGCATTGAAATGGAGAGAGCAAAACTTTTTCAACGCTCCCCTTTGGGCTTCTGAGCCGAAATATAGCCCCACTTCACTTTAAGGCTGAAAGAGTAGCCGAGACCGTCTTACGCGCATCGTGATTTTGACCAACTTCGGCTCGATTTCTCGAAACTTCGGGGATATATTCAAGTCCCAAGGAGTCTAAACTAAGCCCTGATGGCCTTGGTCTGCAGTGAAATGGACACAGCAAATTTTTTTGAACGCTTACTTTCGAAATTCGGGGCTGAAATATAGCCCCACTTCACTTTAAGACTGAAATAGTAGCCGAGACCGCCTTAGACGCATCGTGATTTTGACCAACTTCGGCTTGAGTTGCCAGAACTTAAGGGATATTTTCCAGTCCCGTGGACTCTAAACTAACTCATAGGCCTTGGTTTTCAGTTAAATTGAGAAAGCAAAACTTTTGGAACGCTCACTTTCGAGCTTCTGGGCCGAAATATACCGCCACGTCACTTTAAGACTAAAAGAGTAGCCGAGACTGCTTTACGCGCATCGTGATTTTGACCAACTTCGGCTCGATTTCCCGGGACTTGGGGGATATTTTGATGTCCCGGACACTGTAAACAATCTGCTTATGTGGCTTGGTTTGCGGTGAAATGGACACAACAAAACTCTTTGAACTTTCAGTTTCTAGCTTCTGGGCCGAAATATAGCCCTAGTTTACTTTAAGAAGTATAGAGTAGCCGAGACCGCCTTACGCGCATCGTTATTTTGACAAAATTCGGCTCGATTTGCCCGAACTTGGGGGATATTTTCCAGTCCCGACGAGTCAAAACTAACCCCTGATTGCCTTGGTTTGCAGTGAAATGAACACAGCAAAACTTTTTGAACTTTCACTTTCTAGCTTCTCGGCCGAAATATAGCCCCAGTTCACTTTAAGAATGAAAGAGTAGCCGAGACCGCCTTACGCGCATCGTGATTTTGACAAAAATCGGCTCGATCTCCCCGAACTTGGGCGATATTTTCCAGTCCCGAGGAGTCTAAACTAACTCCTGATGGCCTTGGTTTGCACTGAAATGAACACAGTAACACTTTTAGAACGCTTATTTTTGAGCTTCTGGGATGAAATATAGCCCAACTTCACTTTAAGACTGAAAGAGTAGGCGAGACCGCCTTACGCGCATCGTGATTTTGAGCAACTTCCGCTCGATTGTCTAGAATTTTGGCGATATTTTCAAGTCCCGGGGACTCTAAACTAACTCCTGATGGCCTTGGTTTGCTGTGAAATGGACGCAGGAAAACTTTTTGAACGCTCAGTTTCGAGATTCTGGGCCGAAATACAGCCGTATTCCATTTTAAGAGTGAAATAGTAGCCGAGACCGCCTTACGAGCATCGTGATTTTGACCAAGTTCAGCTCGATTTCCCGGAACTTGGGGGATATTTTCCAGTCCGGGGGCCTTTACACTAACTACTGATGGCCTTGGTTTGCAGTTAAATGCAGAAAGCGTAACTTTTTAAAGGGTCAGTTTCGAGCTTCTGGGCCGAAATATAGCCCCACTTTACTTTAAGACTGAAAGAGTAGCCGAGACCGTCTTACGCGCATGGTGATTTTGACCATTTTCCGTTCGATTTCCCGGAACTTCGGGGATATATTCCAGTCCCGGGGACTCTAAACTAACTGCTGATAGCCTTGGTTTGCAGTGAAATGGACACAGCACATTTTTTTGAACGCTCACTTTCGAGCTTCTCGGCCGAAATATAGCCCTACTTCACTTTAAGACTGAAAGAGTAGCCGAGACCCCCTTAAGCGCATCGTGATTTTGACTAACTTCGGGTGGATTTCCCGTAACTTGGGGGATATTTCCAGTCCCTTGGACGCTAAACTAAGTCGTGATGGCCTTGTTTTGCAGTGAAATGGACACAGCGAAAATTTTTAAACACTCAGTTTGGAGCTTCTGGGCCGAAATATTGCCCCACTTCACTTTAAGACTGAAAGAGTAGCCGAGACCGCCGTACGCGCGTCGTGATTTTGACCAACTTCGGTTAAATTTCCCGGAACTTGGGGGATATTTTCCAGTCCCGGCGACTCTAAACTGACCCCCGACGTCCTTGGTCTGCAGTAAAATGGACACAGCAAAACTTTTTGAACGCTCACTTTCGAGCTTGTGGGCCGAAATATACCCATACTTCACTTTAAGACTGAAACGGTAGCCGATACCACGTTTCGCGTATCGTGATTTTGATCAACTTCGGCTCGATTCCCCGGAACTTGCGAAATATTTTCCAGTCCCGGGGACTCTAAACTAACTCGTGCTGGTCTTGGTTTGCAGTGAAACGGAAACAGAAAAAGTGTTTGAACGCATACTTTCGAGCTTCTGGACCGAAATAGAACCCCACTTCACTTGAAGACTGAAAGAGTAGCCGAGACCGCCTTACGTGCATCGTGATTTTGAGCAACTTCGGCTCGATTTGCCGGAACTAAGGGGATAGATTCCAGTTCTGAGGACTCTAAACTAATTCCTGATGGCCTTGGTTTGCAGTAAAATGGACCCAGCAAAACTTTTTGAACGCTCAATTTGGAGCTTCTGGGCCAAAATATAGCCCCCCATTACTTTAACACTGAAAGAGTAGCCGAGACCGCCTTACGCGCATCGTGATTTTGACAAACTTCGTGTCGATTTCCCGGAACTTGGGGCATATTTTCCAGTCCCGGGGACTCTCAACTAACTACTGCTTGTCTTGGTTTGCAGTGAAATGGACACAACGCTCACTCTCGTGCTTCTGGGCCGAAATATAGCCCCATTTTACTTTAAGACTGAAAGAGTAGGCGAGACCGTCTTGAGCGAATCGCGATTTTGACCAATTTCGCGTTTATTTCCCGAAACTTGGGGGATGTATTCCAGTCAAAAGGACTCTAAAGTAACTCCTGATGGCCTTGGTTTTCAGTGAAATGGACAGAGCACAACTTTGGAGCTTCTGGGCAGAAATATACCCCCAGTTTACTTTACGACTGAACAGGGTAGATGAGACCGCCTTACGCGCATCGTAATTTTGACGAACTTCGAATGGATTTCCCGGAACTTGGGGGATATTTTGCAGTCCCTTGGACGCTAAACTAAGTCCTGATGGCCTTGTTTTGAAGTAAAATGGAGACAACAAAACTTTTGAAACACTCACTTTCGAGCTTCTGGGCCGAAATATTGCCCCACTTCACTTTAAGACTGAAAGAGTAGCCGAGACCACCTTACGCACATCGTGATTTTGACAAACTTCGGCTCGGTTTACCTGAAGTTGGGGGATATTTTCCAGTCCCGAAGACTCTTAAGTAACCCCTCATGGCCTTGGTTTGCATTGAAATGGATACAGCAAAACGTTTTGAACGCTCACTTTTGAGCTTCTGGGCCGAAATATCGCCCCACTTCACTTTAAGACTGAAAGAGTAGCCGAGACCGCCTTACGCGCATCGTGATTTTGACCAACGTCTTCTCGATTTTCCGGAACTTGGGAAATACATTCCACTCCCGGGGACTCTAAACTAACTCCTGATAGCCTTGGTTTGCAGTGAAATAGACACAGTAATTTTTTTTGAGCTTTGAGCTTGTGGGCCGAAATAGAGCCCCACTTCACTTTAAGACTGAAGGAGTAGCCGACACCGCCTTACGCGCACCGTGATTTTGACCAACTTCGGCTCGATTTGCCGGAACTTGGGGGATATTTTCCAGTCCCGGAGACTCTAAACTAACTCCTGATTGTCTTGGTTTTCAGTGAAATGGACACAGCGAAACTTTTTGAACGCTCACTCTCGCGCTTCTGGACCGAAATATAGCCCCACTTTACTTTAAGACTGAAAGAGTAGCCGAGACCGTCTTGCGCAAATCGTGATTTTGACCAACTTCGGGTCGGTTTCCCGGAACTTGGGGGATATATTCCATTTCCGCGGGCTCTAAACTAACTAATGATGGCCTTGGTTTTCAGTGAAATGGACAGAGCACAACTTTGGAGCTTCTGGGCAGAAATATAGCCCCACTTTACTTTAAGACTGAAAGAGTAGATGAGACCGCCTTACGCGCATCGTAATTTTGACGAACTTCGAATGGATTTCCCGGAACTTGAGGGATATTTTGCAGTCCCTTGGACGCTAAACTAAGTCCTGATGGCCTTGTTTTGAAGTAAAATGGACACAGCAAAACTTTTTGAACGCTCACTTTCGAGGTTGTGGGCCGAAATATAGCCACACTTCACTTTAAGACTGAAAGAGTAGCCGAGACCGTCTTGCGCAAATCGTGATTTTGACCAACTTCGGGTCGGTTTCCCGGAACTTGGGGGATATATTCCATTGCCGCGGGCTCTAAACTAACTCCTGATGGCCTTGGTTTTCAGTGAAATGGACAAAGGAAAGCTTTTTGAACACTCTCTTTGTAGCTTCTGGGCCGAAATAGAATCCCATTTCACTTTCAGACTGAAATAGTAGCCGAGACCGCCTCACGCGCATCGTGAGTTAGACCAAGTTCAGCTCGATTTCACGCAACTTTTGGGATATTTTCCAGTCCGGGGGACTCTAAACTAACTCCGCATGCCCTTGGTTTGCACTGAAATGCGCACAGGATAACTTTTTGAACGCCCACTTTGGAGCTTCTGGGCCGAAATATAGCCCCACTTCACTTTAAGACTGAAGGAGTAGCCGAGATCGCCTGACGCGAATCGTGATTTTGACCATTTTCGGATCGATTTCTCGGAACTTGGGGGATATTTTCCGGTCCCGGGGACTCTAAAATAACTCCTGATCGCCTTGCTTTCCATTGTAATGGACAGAGCAAAATTTTTTGAACGCTCACTTTCGAGCTTGTGGGCCGAGATATAGCCACACTTTACTTTAAGACTGAAACAGTAGCGGAGACTGCATTTCGCGCATCGTGATTTTGATTAACTTCGGCTCGCTTTCCCGGAACTTGGGGAATATTTTCCAGTCCCGGGGACCCTAAACTAACTTTGATAGCTTTGGTTTGCAGTGAAATGCACACAGCAAAACTTTTTGAACGCTCACTTTCGAGCTTCTGGACAGAAATATAGCCCGACTTTACTTTAAGACTGAAAGAGTAGCAGAAACCGCCTTACGTATATCGTAATTTTGACGAACTTGGAACGGATTTCCCGGAACTTGGGGGATATTTTCCAGTCCCTTGGACGCTAAGCTAAGTCCTGATGGCCTTGTTTTGAAGTGAAATGGACACAGCAAAACTTTTTGAACCCTCACTTTCTAGCTTGTGGGCCGAGATATAGGCACACTTGACTTTAAGACTGAAACAGTAGCCGAGACCACGTTACGCGCATCGTGAATTTGATCAACTTCGGCTCTAATTCCCGGGAGTTGGGGGATATTTTCCAGTCCCGGGGACTCTAAACTAACTCCTGATGGCCTTGGTTTGTATTGAAATGGACACAGCACAATTTTTTGAACGCACACTTTGGAGATTCTGGGCCAAAATATAGCCCCGCTTTACTTAAGACTGAAAGAGTAGCCGAGACCGCCTTGCTCGCATCGTGAGTTTGAGAAATTTCGGGTCAATATTCCTGAATTTGGGGGATATTTTCCAGTCCCAGGAACTCTAAACTAACTCCTGATGGCCTTGGTTTGCAGTGAAATGGACAGAGCAAAACTTTTTGAACGCTCACCTTCGAGCTTCCTGGCCGAAATATAGCCACACTTTACTTTAAGACTGAAACAGTAGCGGAGACTGCATTCGCGCATCGTGATTTTGATCAACCTCGGCTCGCCTTCCCGGAACTTGGGGAATATTTTCCAGTCCCGGGGACCCTAAACTAACTTTGATAGCTTTGGTTTGCAGTGAAATGCACACAGCAAAACTTTTTGAACGCTCACTTTCGAGCTTCTGGACAGAAATATAGCCCGACTTTACTTTAAGACTGAAAGAGTAGCAGAAACCGCCTTACGTATATCGTAATTTTGACGAACTTGGAACGGATTTCCCGGAACTTGGGGGATATTTTCCAGTCCCGTGGACGGTAAACTAAGTCCTGATGGCCTCGTCTTGAAGTGAAATGGACACAGCAAAGCTTTTTGAACGCTCACTTTCTAGCTTGTGGGCCGAAATATAGGCACACTTGACTTTAAGACTGAAACAGTAGCCGAGACCACGTTACGGGCATCATGAATTTGATCAACTTCGGCTCTAATTCCCGGGACTTGGGGGATATTTTCCAGTCCCGGGGACTCTAAACTAACTCCTGATGGCCTTGGTTTGCATTGAAATGGACACAGCACAATTCTTTGAAAACACACTTTGGAGATTCTGGGCCAAAATATAGCCCCGCTTCACTTAAGACTGAAAGAGTAGCCGAGACCGCCTTGCTCGCATCGTGAGTTTGACAAACTTCGGGGCGATATTCCGGAACTTGGGGGATATTTTCCAGTCCCAGGAACTCTAAACTAACTCCTGATGGCCTTGGTTTGCAGTGAAATGGACAGAGCAAAACTTTTTGAACGCTCACCTTCGAGCTTCCTGGCCGAAATAAAGCCCCACTTTACTTTAACACTTAAAGAGTAACCGAGACCACCTTACGCGCATTTTCCAGTCCCTTGGACGCTAACCTAAGTACTGATGGGCTTGTTTTGCAGTGTAATAGACACAGCAAAACTTTTTGAACGCTCACTTTCGAGCTTGTGGGCCGAAATATAGCCACACTTTACTTTAAGACTGAAACAGTAGCCGAGACCGCATTTCGCGCATCGTGATTTTGATCAACTTCGGCTCGCTTTCCCGGAACTTGGGGAATATTTCCCAGTCCCGGGGACCCTAAACTAACTTTTGATAGCTTTGGTTTGCAGTGAAATGCACACAGCAAAACTTTTTGAACGCTCACTTTCGAGCTTCTGAGCCGAAATATAGCCCCACTTCACTTTAAAACTGAAACAGTAGCCGATACCGCATTTCGCGCATCGTGATTTTGATCAACTTCGGTTCGATTCCCCGGAACTTGGGCAATATTTTTCAGTCCCGGGGACTCTAAACTAACCCCTGATGGCCTTGGTTTGCAGTGAAATGGACACAGCAAAACTTTTTGAACGCTCCCTTTCGGGCTTCTGGCCCGAAATATAGCCCCACTTCACTTTAAGACAGAAAGAGTAGTCGAGACCACTTTAGGGGCATCGTGATTTTGACCAACCTTGGCTCAGTTTCCCGGACGTTGGGGCATATTTTCTTGTCCCGGGGACGCTAAACTAACTCCTGATGGGCTTGGTTTGCAGTGAAATGAACACAGCAAAACGTTTTGAACGCTCACTTTCGGGCTTCTGGACCGAAATAGAGCCCCCCCTTCAATTTAAGACTGAAAGAGTAGCCGAGGCCGCCTTAGGCGCATCGTAATTTTGACCAACTTCGGCTTGAGTTGCCAGAACTTAAAAGATATTTTCCAGTCGCGGGGACTCTAAACTAACTTATGATGGCCTTGGTTTTCAGTGAAATTGAGAGAGGAAAACTTTTTGAACGCTCACTTTCGAGCTTCTGGACCGAAATATAGCCCTACTTCACTTTAAGACTGAAACAGTAGCCGAGACCGCCTTACGCGAATCGTTATTTTGACCAACTCCGTCTCGATTTCGCGGAACTTGGGGAATATTTTCCAGTTCCGGGCACTGTAAACTACTTCCTGAGGGCCTTGCTTTGCAGTGAAATGGGCACAGCATAACTTTGTGAACGCTCACTTTCGAGCTTCTGGCCGAAATATACAGCCACGTTACTTTAAGACTGAAAGAGTAGCCGAGACTGCTTTACGCGCATCGTGATTTTGACAAACTTCGGCTCGATTTCCCGGAACTTGGGGGATATTTTGATGTCCCGGAGACTGTAAACTATCTCCTGATGTGGCTTGGCTCGCAGTGAAATGGACACAGCAAAACTTTTTGAACTTTCACTTTGGAGCTTCTGGGCCGAAATATAGCCCGAGTTCACTTTAAGAATGAAAGAATAGCCGAGACCGCCTTACGCGCATCGTGATTTTGACAAAATTCGGCTCGATTTGCCCGAACTTGGACGATATTTTCCAGTCCCGAGGAGTCTAAACTAACTCCTGATGGCCTTGGTTTGCAGTGAAATGAACACAGTAACACTTTTTGAAGGCTTATTTTCGAGCTTCTGGAATGAAATATAGCCCCACTTCACTTTAATACTAAAAGAGTAGCCGAGACCGCCTTAAGAGCATCGCGATTTTGACCAAGTTCAGCTCGATTTCCCGGAACTTGGGGGATATTTTCCAGTCCGGGGGACTTTAAACTAACTCCTGATGGCTTTGGTTTGCAGTGAAATAGACACAGCAAAACTTTTTGAACTTTCACTTTCTAGCTTGTGGGCCGAAATATAGCCACACTTTACTTTAAGACTAAAACAGTAGCCGAGACCACTTTAGGGGCATCGTGATTTTGACCAACCTCGGCTCAATTTCCCGAACCTTGGGGCATATTTTCTTGACCCGGGGACGCTAAACTAACTCCTGATGGCCTTGGTTTGCAGTGAAATGAACACAGCAAAACGTTTTGAACGCTCACTTTCGGGCTTCTGGCTCGAATTATAGCCCGACTTTACTTTAAGATTGAAAGAGCAGCCGAAACCGCCTTACGTATATCGTAATTTTGACGAACTTCTGAATGGATTTCCCGGAACTTGGGGTATATTTTCCAGTCCCTTGGAGCTAAACTAACTCCTGATGGCCTTGGTTTGAAGTGAAATGGACACAGGAAAACTTTTTGAACGCTCAGTTTCGAGCTTCTGGGCCGAAATACAACCGTACTTCACTTAAAGACTGAAATAGTAGCCGAGACCACCTTACGAGCATCGTGATTTTGTCCAAGTTCAGCTCGATTTCCCGGAACTTGGAGGATATTTTCCAGTCCAGGGGACTTTAAACTAACTCCTGATGGCCTTGGTTTGAAGTGAAATGCACAAAGCGTAACTTTTTAAAGGGTCACTTTCGAGCTTCTGGGCCGAAATATAGCCCCACTTTACTTTAAGACTGAAAGAGTAGCCGAGACCGTCTTACGCGCATCGTGATTTTGACCAACTTCCGTTCGATTTCCCGGAACTTCGGGGATATATTCCAGTCCCGGGGACTCTAAACTAACTGCTGATAGCCTTGGTTTGCAGTGAAATGGACACAGCACATTTTTTTGAACGCTCACTTTCGAGCTTCTCGGCCGAAATATAGCCCTTCTTCACTTTAAGACTGAAAGAGTAGCAGAGACCCCCTTACGCGCATCGTAATTTTGACCAACTTCGGCTCGATTTCCCGGAAGTTGGCGAATATTTTCAATTCCCGGGCAAGCTAAAGTAACTTCCGATGGCCTTAGTTTGCAGTTAAATGGACACAGCAAAACTTTTTGAACGCTCACTTTCGAGCTTCTGGGTCGAAATATAGCCCCACTTAACTTTAAGACTGAAAGAGTAGCCGAGACCGCCTTACGCGCATCGTGATTTTGGGATACTTCGGCTCGATTTCCCGCAAATAGGGAGATATTTTCCAGTCCCAGGGACTCTAAACTAACTCCTGATGGCCTTGGTTTCCAGTGAAATGAACACAGGAACACTTTTTGAACGCGCACTTTCGAGCTTGCAGGCCGAAATATAGCCCTACTTCTTTTTAATACTGAAAGAGTAGGCGGGAGCGCCTTACGCGCATTGTGATTTTGAGGATCTTCGGCTCGATCTGGCGAAACTTGGGAGATATTTTCCAGTCCCAAAGTCTCTAAACTCACTGCTGATTGTCTAAGATGTGAGTGAAATAGAGACAAAAATTTTTGAACCCTTACTTTCGAGCTTCTGGAGTTAAATCTAAGCCCACTTTACCTTAAGAATGGCTGACTGTTAGGACCGAGAAACGCTGGTCAGCGACCCATTTGGCAAATCGTTCATATTTTGCCCAAAGATACCCTTAGGTGACCTAATTCTAAAAATCATATTTAAAGGTTCCAGCGAATTTTTATTTTTCAGAAATTCGCGAAAATTTGAAAGCGCGGTCAAAGTGCGGTTTTTCGTGTAATAAAATGACCGAAATAAGGTGCGAGGACGAAGCGCTGCTAAAGCCTTAAAACAACTTCAATTGACTTCAAACTTCACACAAATGTGGAACAACCACTCTAATTTATTCCTCGTTTTAAACTAATCTCAGAGATGTTGATATAGTGGTTTTCCGAATCACTTTATTAACACCTATGAAGCGTGTGAAAAATAACGGCAAAATATAGGTCATGTTTAACAGCATCAAAATGCATCTGGTACCTCACTTTCCGATTATTTTACTTTACAGCCTTAAAATATCATTATTAAACATACGCCATACCAAGTTTAATGCTCGAACTCGCAGTATTTCCCTTTGAGAAAAACGAAAATCTATGTCAATGTGTTGGGCGCAAATAACACAATAATGCTACACGAACAAGAGACAAATCAATTGCAATGGCGAAAGTAAAAGGCTGTCATTAAATAAAATCCCGTCAATTCACTGCTATCAGTAGAAACATAATGTCCACTACATGAAAACTGTTTTTAGACGTTTTCGGAGCATTGAGCGTTAACTTTGTTTAATATCCTGTCCGCCGTCATGTCTAGTTTGTCATCGCGTGTATTTCGGCCTTAACGTAAACAACACTGTGAATGGTTGCCATAACAAACGCAAGAGATTTCCTGGAACCTTAATGTTTTCGATTCAGCAAAACGCTTTAAGTTCGTTAAGACACAATAATGGGTCAACTTGGAATGCTGTTTAGCATTAAGGACGTTAAAAGACTGCAAATTAATAGTCGACTTGAAATATCTTGAAGCCAATCAAAATCGCGCCTTTATTCTAATTTGGTAAACAGGCGATCTCCGTTCAAGTTCATGAAGTCGAGAGGTTAATCCGGCAATGTATTACCGGCACAACAACAAAATCAAACCGAGGTCATCAAAAGTGTAAGTTTAAAAGTGTAGTGGTAAGTTCCAAATAAATTTCGCCTATATAAATTGGAAACAAGAAGTGAAACGGTCTGACCCGAAACAAATAAACAAAATATTAATACGACTAATTTAATCCGAAAATGTTACAGAAAACATACCTAAAAGCCGTCGATTCCCCTCAATACCACTCCACATTGCCTTAAAGAGCCCAAGCTTTCTGCTGTAAGAATCAGGGGCCTCATGAATCTGTTTTATCATATCGGCAACCATGCTGCGTGGCTGATATTCGAGACTCAGTAAAAGTTGTCAGACAACCGTACGAATAGCCCAGTCACGCTTTCACTGCTCTTACGCAAATGGTCAACCTTTACATAATTTACATAAACCGACTACAGGTTTAAAGTAGTGACAGTAGATTGAAATGCGCTGTTTAAAGCTGTCCTATCCAGCAGCAATTATTTCTTGTTCTTGCATGGCTCTTAGCTGTAGCTACAGCCCGGCGGGGAGGGGGTAATCCTGGAAATTTCGTATATCTGTACGCCGTGGAAGATTAAGTGGTCTCCAGCTCTTAACGCCAACACTGAAACACCAGATGATTCTCGAAGTATCACAAGGATCACTAAGCTAAATAATTTTCAGTTTAGCTCCGCTGAGTCAATTACCTGTTGGCACGCACATTGCATTGACCGTAGACAGGCGAGAAAACGTTTAAACCGGAAAAGCCTGTTGCACATTGTAATTTAGCGTTGTCCAACACGCAATCGGTCTGGTTGTAATGCTACTCGTATTTCATAAAATCTCAAGTTTTCTTTCGACACACACTGGGGTGACATACTACTAGATGGGCATGGGCGAGAGCCACGAGTCAAGTCAGTCAACTCCCAAAGCTTAACAGAAGAGTGATAGTGAACCACAAGTGGAAGGACTACAGATTGTCCCTACGCTTTACCCTGATAGGCCTCTGTGTTACTCTAATGAACTGATGCTGTTATAATGACACTATTTAGCTTTATGAACATGCTAGTGGTCAAGGGTTTCTTTTGCAGTGTAAAAGAATCATAAATAAGTAGTTCTTTGTGAAAAACTGTTTTAAGGAAAGTAAGCTGTTCGCAAGAGCTATGTTTCAGATTTTCTAGAGTGATCAGTTTGTTAAGGCACTGTTGCGCTGCGTCTGCGCGCAGTGTCGAAAACAAAGTACATCATATCATCTGTTTTTAAGCTGATAAAGCTCAAGGGGGCTGTAAGATGAGAGACCCTGGGAACGAGGTTGAGACGATTCGGCCGTTAGTTTTTCTCTTAAGGATCTTCCTCCTCTACTCCCTCTCCCTCTCTACAAAAATTTTAACGATCCTCTCCCCCCTCCCCCCCCCCCCCGCAAGAGATGCTTGCTAAATATCGAAGAAGCCAAACACCGACAGTTCCTAAGAATACTTCCGGCAAGTGCAGTTGTTAGTAAAATACTTCAGAAGCGACGAGTATGGAGCTTTTCCGTGCACGAGTGGGACAGGTATATCTAGTCCCAAGTCTTCGCAACCGCACCGTAGCATAGGCAGTTTCAGGTTCTTTAGGCCAATGCGGAATTTTCCTATAAGATACGATTGCTGCTGGTCACTGACTGCCCTGAAAGCGCAACCCTCTTTTAAAGCAACAGGGACTTCTTGGTGACCTATTGTGGCTTTGAGTTAAGCGCCAACGCTTGCTCCAAGCAGGGTTTGTAGCACATTTTGGCTAAGTTCATAAGGGAATGTCTCTCCACGGACTGAGTTCATTTCTCCAGAGACAAGTGTCTGTCTAAAGTAGAGAGCATATGAAAGACACGAATGCAGCCGCCTTGAAGACATTAATACAACCCTACCGTGCATGGTTACTATCCATGGAAACATCAGCAGACAGTTCCCCGGTCATACCCGTTGACAATGGCACTGATGTTAAGGTCGCAGTGTTCGTACCTTTTTAGAAAATGACCTGAAGTCTCCTTCAGAGAACGATGCTTTCAGCAGAAATAAAGAAAGAGCGATGTCTGATTCAATAGCAAAAGAAACCCTTAACCATTAGCATGTTCATAAAGCTAAATAGTATCATTATAACAGCATCAGTTCATTAGAGTAACACAGAGGCCTATCAGGGTAAAGCGTAGGGACAATCTGTAGTCCTTCCACCTGTGATTCACTATCACTCTTCTGTTAAGCTTTGGGAGTTGACTGACTTGACTCGTGGCTCTCGCCCATGCCCATCTAGTAGTATGTCACCCCAGTATGTGCCGAAAGAAAACTTGAGATTTTATGAAATACGAGTAGCATTACAACCAGACCGATTGCGTGTTGGACAACGCTAAATTAGAATGTACAATAGGCTTTTCCGGTTTAAACGTTTCCCGCCTGTCTACGGTCAATGCAATATGCGCGCCAACAGGTAATTGACTCAGCGGAGCTAAACTGAAAATTATTTAGCTTAGTGATCCTTGTGATACTTCGAGAATCATCTGGTGTTTCAGTGTTGGCGTTAAGAGCTGGAGACCACTTAATCTTCCACGGCGTACAGATATACGAAATTTCCAGGATTACCCCCTCCCCGCCGGGCTGTAGCTACAGCTAAGAGCCATGCAAGAACAAGAAATAATTGCTGCTGGATAGGACAGCTTTAAACAGCGCATTTCAATCTACTGTCACTACTTTAAACCTGTAGTCGGTTTATGTAAATTATGTAAAGGTTGACCATTTGCGTAAGAGCAGTGAAAGCGTGACTGGGCTATTCGTACGGTTGTCTGACAACTTTTACTGAGTCTCGAATATCAGCCACGCAGCATGGTTGCCGATAAGATAAAAAACAGATTCATGACGCCCCCCGATTCTTACAGCAGAAAGCTTGGGCTCTTTAAGGCAATGTGGAGTGGTATTGAGGGGAATCGACGGCTTTTAGGTATGTTTTCTGTAACATTTTCGGATTAAATTAGTCGTATTAATATTTTGTTTATTTGTTTCGGGTCAGACCGTTTCACTTCTTGTTTCCAATTTATATAGGCGAAATTTATTTGGAACTTACCACTACACTTTTAAACTTACACTTTTGATGACCTCGGTTTGATTTTGTTGTTGTGCCGGTAATACATTGCCGGATTAACCTCTCGACTTCATGAACTTGAACGGAGATCGCCTGTTTACCAAATTAGAATAAAGGCGCGATTTTGATTGGCTTCAAGATATTTCAAGTCGACTATTAATTTGCAGTCTTTTAACGTCCTTAATGCTAAACAGCATTCCAAGTTGACCCATTATTGTGTCTTAACGAACTTAAAGCGTTTTGCTGAATCGAAAACATTAAGGTTCCAGGAAATCTCTTGCGTTTGTTATGGCAACCATTCACAGTGTTGTTTACGTTAAGGCCGAAATACACGCGATGACAAACTAGACATGACGGCGGACAGGATATTAAACAAAGTTAACGCTCAATGCTCCGAAAACGTCTAAAAACAGTTTTCATGTAGTGGACATTATGTTTCTACTGATAGCAGTGAATTGACGGGATTTTATTTAATGACAGCCTTTTACTTTCGCCATTGCAATTGATTTGTCTCTTGTTCGTGTAGCATTATTGTGTTATTTGCGCCCAACACATTGACATAGATTTTCGTTTTTCTCAAAGGGAAATACTGCGAGTTCGAGCATTAAACTTGGTATGGCGTATGTTTAATAATGATATTTTAAGGCTGTAAAGTAAAATAATCGGAAAGTGAGGTACCAGATGCATTTTGATGCTGTTAAACATGACCTATATTTTGCCGTTATTTTTCACACGCTTCATAGGTGTTAATAAAGTGATTCGGAAAACCACTATATCAACATCTCTGAGATTAGTTTAAAACGAGGAATAAATTAGAGTGGTTGTTCCACATTTGTGTGAAGTTTGAAGTCAATTGAAGTTGTTTTAAGGCTTTAGCAGCGCTTCGTCCTCGCACCTTATTTCGGTCATTTTATTACACGAAAAACCGCACTTTGACCGCGCTTTCAAATTTTCGCGAATTTCTGAAAAATAAAAATTCGCTGGAACCTTTAAATATGATTTTTAGAATTAGGTCACCTAAGGGTATCTTTGGGCAAAATATGAGCGATTTGCCAAATGGGTCGCTGACCAGCGTTTCTCGGTCCTAACAGTCAGCCATTCTTAAGACTGAAAGAGTAGCCGAGACCCCCTTAAGCGCATCGTGATTTTGACTAACTTCGGGTGGATTTCCCGTCACTTGGGGGATATTTCCAGTCCCTTGGACGCTAAACTAAGTCGTGATGGCCTTGTTTTGCAGTAAAATGGACACAGCAAAACTTTTTAAACACTCAGTTTCGAGCTTCTGGGCCGAAATATTGCCCCACTTCACTTTAAGACTGAAAGAGTAGCCGAGACCGCCGTACGCGCGTCGTGATTTTGACCAACCTCGGTTAAATTTCCCGGAAATTGGGGGATATTTTCCAGTCCTGGGGACTCTAAACTGATCCCCGACGTCCTTGGTCTGCAGTAAAATGGACACAGCAAAACTTTTTGAACGCTCACTTTTGAGCTTCTCGGCCGAAATATAGCGCCACTTTACTTTAAGAGTGAAAGAGTAGTCGAGACCGCCTTACGCCCATCGTAATTTTGACCAACTTCGGCTCGATTTCCCGGAACTTGGGGGATATTTTCCAGTCCCGCGGACTCTAAAGTAACTCCTGATGGACTTGCTGTGGAGCGAAATGGACACAGCACAACTTTTTGAACGCTCACTTTTGAGCTTCTGGGCGGAAATATTGCCCCGGTTCACTTTAAGAATGAAAAAGTAACAGGGACCGCCTTACGCGCATCCTGATTTTGACCAACTTTGGCTCGATTTCCCGGGAAATGGGGGATATTTTCCGGTACCGGAGACTCTAAACTAACTCCTGATTGCCTTGGTTTGCACTGAAATGGACACAGCACAACTTTTTGAACGCTCACTTTTGAGCTTCTGGGCCGAAGCATAGCCCTGCTTCACTTTAAGACTGAAAGACTAGCCGAGACCGCCTTACGCGCATCGTGATTTTGGGCTACTTCGGCTCGATTTCCCGGAACTTGGGAGATAATTCCCAGTCTCGGGCACTCTAAACTAACTCCTGATGGCCTTGGTTTTCAGTGAAACGGACACAGTCAAACTCTTTGAACGTTCACTTTCCAGCTTCTGGGTCGAAATATAGCCCCACTTCACTTTAAGACTGAAAGAGTAGCCGGGACCGCCTTACGCGCATGGTAATTTTCTCGAACTTCGGCTTGATTTCCTGGGACTTGGGGGATATTTTCCAGTCCCGGAAGCTCTAAACTAACTTCTGAATGCTTTGGTTTTTAGTGAAATGGACGCAGGTAAAAGGGGCGCACGCTAGGTTTCCAGGTTGTAGGCCGAAATATAGCCCCACTTTATTTTAAGACTGAAAGTGTACACGAAACCGCCTTAAGCGCATCGAAATTTTTAGCCACTATGGCTCGATCTGCCAAAACTTGGGGGATATTTTCCAGTCCCGGGGACTCTACCCTAACTCTTGATGGCCTTAGTTTTCAGTCAAATGGTGACAGGTAACAGGAGCGCACGCTCGGTGTCGAGCTTCTAGGCCGAAATGTAGCCCCAGTTCATTTTAAGACTGAAAGAGTAAACGAAACTGCCGTACGCTTGTCGTAATTTTAAGAAAGTATGGCTCAATTTGCCGAAACTTGGAGGATAGCTTCCAGTCTCGAGGATTCTAAACTGTCACCTGATGGACTTAGTTCTTAGTGAAATGGACACAGGTAAAAGGAGAGCACGCTCGGTGTCGAGCTTGTAGAACCGAAATATAGCCCCACTTCATTTTCGGAGTAAACGAGTAGCCGAGACCACCTTACGCGCATCGTGATTTTGAGCATCTTTGGCTCGCTTTGGCGGAATTCGGGGAATATTCTCCTGTCCTGAGGACTCTATGCTAACTCCTGATGAACTTAGTTTTCAGTGATATGTGGACAGGCAAAAGGAGCGCACGCTCGGTGTTGAGCTTGTCGGCCGAAATATAGCCCCACTTCATTTTAAGACTGAAAGAGTAGCCGAGACCGCCTTACGCGAATCGTGATTTTGAGCAACTTTGGCTCGATCTGCCAGAATTTGGGAAATATTTTCCAGTCCCAAATACTCTAAACTAACTCCTGATGGCCTAAGATGTCAGTGAAATGGACACAGGTAAAATTAGCGCACGCCCGGTCTCGAGCTTCTAGGTGGAAATATAGCCCCCCTTAATTTTAAGACTGAAAGAGTAGCCTAGACCGCCTTACGCGCATCGTGATTTTGGGCCACTTTTGCTCGATTTCCCGGAAGTTGGCGAATAATTTAAAGTCCCGGGGACGCTAAACTAACTCCCAATGACCTTGGTTTGCAGTTTAATGAACACAGCAAAACATTCTGAACGCTCACCTTCGAGCTTCAGGGCCGAAATATAGCCCTACTTAAATTTAAGACTGAAAGAATAGCCGACAGCCCGTTACGCGCATCGTAATTTTCATCAACTTCGGCGCCATTTCCTGGAACTTGGAGAATATTTTCCAGTCCCGGGGACTCTATACTAACTCCTGATGGCCATGGTTTGCAGTGAAATTCACACAGCACAAGGTTTTGAACGCACAGTTTCGAGCTTCTAGGCCGAAATATAGTCCCACATCACTTACGACTTAAAGAGTAGCCGAGACCGGCGTGCGCGCATCGTGATTTTGACCAACTTCGGGTCGATATTCCGGAACTTGAGGGATACTTTCCAGTCCCAGGGACTCTAAACTAACTCTTGATGGCCTTGGTTTGCAGTGAAATGGAGACAGCAAAAGTTTTTGAACGCTCACCTCCAAGCTTCTGGGCCGAAATATAGCCCACTTTACTTTAATACTGAAAAAGTAGCCGAGACCGCCTTACGCGCATCGTGATTTTGACAAACTTCGGGTTGATTTCCCGGAACTTGGGGGATATTTTCCAGTCCCGGGGACTCTCAGCTAACTCCTGCTTGTCTTGGTTTGCAGTGAAATGGACACAGCGAAAGTTTTTGAATCCTCACTCTCGAGCTTCTGGGCCGAAATAGAGCCCCATTTTACTTTAAGACTGAAAGAGTAGGCGAGACCGTCTTGAGCGAATCGTGATTTTGACCAATTTCGCGTTTATTTCCCGAAACTTGGGGGATATATTCCAGTCAAAGGGATTCTAAAGTAACTTCTGATGGCCTTGGTTTTCAGTCAAATGGACAGAGCACAACTTTGGAGCTTCTGGGCAGAAATATAGCCCCACTTTACTTTAAGACTGAAAGAGTAGATGAGACCGCCTTACGCGCATCGTAATTTTGACGAACTTCGAATGGATTTCCCGGAACTTGGGGGATATTTTGGAGTCCCTTGGACGCTAAACTAAGTCCTGATGGCCTTGTTTTGAAGTACAATGGACACAACAAAACTTTTTGAACGCTCACTTTCGAGCTTCTGGGCCGAAATATTGCCCCACTTCACTTTAAGACTGAAAGAGTAGCCGAGACTACCTTACGCACATCGTGATTTTGACCAACTTCGGCTCGATTTCCCGGAAGTTGGCGGATATTTTCCAGTCCCGGGGACTCTAAACTAGCTCGTGATGGCTTTGGTTTGCAGTGAAATAAACACAGGGAAACTTTTTGAACGCTCACTTTCAAGCTCCTGGGCAGGAATAAAGCCTCACTTCACTTTAAGACTGAAACAGTAGGCGAGACCGCCTAACGCGCACCGTGATTTTGACCAACTTCGGCTAAATTTCCCTGAACTTGGGGGATATTTTCCAGTCCCGAAGACTCTTAAGTAACCCCTGATGGCCTTCGTTTGCATTGAAATGGATACAGCAAAACTTTTTGAAGCTCACTTTTGAGCTTCTGGGCCGAAATATAGCCCCACTTCACTTTAAGACTGAAAGACTAGCCAAGACCGTGTTGCGCGGATCGTGATTTTGACCAACATCTTCTCGATTTTCCGGAACTTGGGAAATATATTGCAGCCCCGGGGACTCTAAACTAACTCCTGATGGTCTTGGTTTGCAGTGAAATGGACACAGCAAATTTTTTGCAGCGCTCACTTTGGAGCTTCTTGGCCAAAATAGAGCCCCACTTCACTTTAAGACTGAAAGAGTAGCCGAGGCCTCTTTAGGTCCATCTTGATTTTAACCAACTTCGGCTTGAGTTGCCAGAACTTAAAAGATATTTTCCAGTCCCGGGGACTCTAAGCTAATTCATGATGGCCTTGGTTTTCAGTGAAATTCCGAGAGGAAAACTTTTTGAACGCTCACTTTGGACCTTCTGGACCGAAATATAGCCCTACTTCACTTTAAGACTGAAAGAGTAGCCCAGACCGCGTTACGCGAATCGTTATTTTGACCAACTTCGTCTCGATTTCGCGGAACTTGGGGGATATTTTCCAGTTCCGGGCACTGTAAACTACTTCCTGAGGGCCTTGCTTTGCAGTGAAATGGGCACAGCATTACTTTTTGAAGGCTCACTTTCGAGCTTCTTGGCCGAAATATATAGCCACGTCACTTTGAGACTCAAAGAGTAGCCGAGACTGCTTTACGCGCATCGTGATTTTGACAAGATTCGGCTCGATTTCCCGGAACTTGGGAGATATTTTGATGTCCCGGAGACTGTAAACTATCTCCTGATGTGGCTTGGTTCGCGGTGAAATGGACACAGCAAAACTTTTTGAACTTTCACTTTGGAGCTTCTGGGCCGAAATATAGCCCGAGTTCACTTTAAGAATGAAAGAATAGCCGACACCGCCTTACGCGCATCGTGATTTTGACCAACTTTGGCTCGATTTCCCGGGAAATGGGGAATATTTTCCGGTACCGGGGACTCTAAAGTAACTCCTGATTGCCTTGGTTTGCATTGAAATGAAGAGAGCAAAACTTTTTCAACGCTCCCCTTCGGGCTTCTGAGCCGAAATATAGCCCCACTTCAGTTTAAGACTGAAAGAGTAGCCGACACCGTCTTACGCGCATCGTGATTTTGACCAACTTCGGCTCGATTTCCCGAAACTTCGGGGATATATTCAAGTCCCAAGGAGTCTAAACTAAGCCCTGATGGCCTTGGTCTGCAGTGAAATGGACACAGCAAATTTTTTTGAACGCTTACTTTCGAAATTCGGGGCTGAAATATAGCCCCACTTCACTTTAAGACTGAAATAGTAGCCGAGACCGCCTTAGACGCATCGTGATTTTGACCAACTTCGGCTTGAGTTGCCAGAACTTAAGGGATATTTTGCAGTCCCGTGGACTCTAAACTAACTCATGATGGCCTTGGTTTTCAGTTAAATTGAGAAAGCAAAACTTTCTGAACGCTCACTTTCGAGCTTCTGGGCCGAAATATACCGCCACGTCACTTTAAGACTAAAAGAGTAGCCGAGACTGCTTTACGCGCATCGTGATTTTGACCAACTTCGGCTCGATTTCCCCAGACTTGGGGGATATTTTGATGTCCAGGACACTGTAAACAATCTGCTGATGTGGCTTGGTTTGCGGTGAAATGGACACAGCAAAACTTTTTGAACTTTCACTTTCTAGCTTCTGGGCCGAAATATAGCCCCAGTTCACTTTAAGAATGAAAGAGTAGGCGAGACCGCCTTACGCGCATCGTGATTTTGACAAAATTCGGCTCGATTTGCCCGAACTTGGGCGATATTTTCCAGTCCCGAGGAGTCTAAACTAACTCCTGATGGCCTTGGTTTGTAGTGAAATGAACACAGCAAAACTTTTTGAACTTTCACTTTCTAGCTTCTCGGCCGAAATATAGCCCCAGTTCACTTTAAGAATGAAAGAGTAGCCGAGACCGCCTTACGCGCATCGTGATTTTGACAAAATTCGGCTCGATCTCCCGGAACTTGGGCGATATTTTCAAGTCCCGGGGACTCTAAACCAACTCCTGATGGTCTTGGTTTGCAGTGAAATGGACGCAGGAAAACTTTTTGAACGCTCAGTTTCGAGCTTCTGGGCCGAAATACAACTGTATTTCACTTTAAGACTGAAATAGTAGCCGAGACCGCCTTAGGAGCATCGTGATTTTGACCAAGTTCAGCTCGATTTCCCGGAACTTGGGGGATATTTTCCAGTCCGGAGGACTTTAAACTAACTCCTGATGGTCTTGGTTTGCAGTTAAATGCAGAAAGCGTAACTTTTTAAAGGGTCACTTTCGAGCTTCTGGGCCGAAATATAGCCCCACTTTACTTTAAGACTGAAAGAGTAGCCGAGACCGTCTTACGCGCATCTTGATTTTGTCCAACTTCCGTTCGATTTCCCGGAACTTCGGGGATATATTCCAGTCCCGGGGACTCTAAACTAACTAGTGATGGCCTTGGTTTGCAGTGAAATGCACACAGCACATTTTGTTGAACGCTCACTTTCGAGCTTCTCGGCCGAAATATAGCCCTACTTCACTTTAAGACTGAAAGAGTAGCCGAGACCCCCTT
Source organism: Orbicella franksi (assembly GCF_964199315.1). NCBI lineage: Eukaryota > Metazoa > Cnidaria > Anthozoa > Scleractinia > Merulinidae > Orbicella > Orbicella franksi. Next base: position 918,188 of record NC_138147.1, on the reverse strand, counting down.
ACGCGCATCGTAATTTTGACCAACTTCGGCTCGATTTCCCGGAAGTTGGCGAATATTTTCAATACCCGGGCAAGCTAAAGTAACTTCCGATGGCCTTAGTTTGCAGTTAAATGGACACAGCAAAACTTTTTGAACGCTCACTTTCAAGCTTATGGGTCGAAATATAGCCCCACTTAACTTTAAGACTGAAAGAGTAGCCGAGACCGCCTTACGCGCAGCGTGATTTTGGGATACTTCGGCTCGATTTTCCGCAAATAGGGGGATATTTTCCAGTCCCAGGGACTCTAAACTAACTCCTGATGGCGTTGGTTTCCAGGGAAATGGACACAGGAACACTTTTTGAACGCGCACTTTTGAGCTTGCTGGCCGAAATATAGCCCTACTTCTTTTTAAGACTGAAAAAGTAGGAGGGAGCGCCTTACGCGCATTGTGATTTTGAGGATCTTCGGCTCGATCTGGCGAAACTTGGGAGATATTTTCCAGTCCCAAAGTCTCTAAACTCACTCCTGATTGTCTAAGATGTGAGTGAAATAGAGACAAAATTGTTTGAACCCTTACTTTCGAGCTTCTGGAGTTAAATCTAAGCCCACTTTACCTTAAGACTGAAAGAGTAGCCGAGACCCCATTAAGCGCATCGTGATTTTGACTAACTTCGGGTGGATTTCCCGTAACTTGGGGGATATTTCCAGTCCCTTGGACGCTAAACTAAGTCGTGATGGCCTTGTTTTGCAGTGAAATAGACACAGCAAAACTTTTTAGACACTCAGTTTCGAGCTTCTGGGCCGAAATATTGCCCCACTTCTCTTTAAGACTGAAAGAGTCGCCGAGACCGCCGTACGCGCGTCGTGATTTTGACCAACTTCGGTTAAATTTCCCGGAACTTGGGGGATATTTTCCAGTCCCGGGGACCCTAAACTGACCCCCGACGTCCTTGGTCTGCAGTAAGATGGACACAGCAAAACTTTTTGAACGCTCACTTTTGAGCTTCTGGGCCGAAATATTGCTCCACTTTACTTTAAGAATGAAAGAGTAGCCGAGACCGCCTTACGCCCATCGTAATTTTGATCAACTTCGGCTCGATTTCCCGGAACTTGGGGGATATTTTCCAGTCCCGCGGACTCTAAAGTAACTCCTGATGGCCTTGCTCTGGAGTGAAATGGACACAGCACAACTTTTTGAACGCTCACTTTCCAGCTTGTGTGCGGAAATATTGTTCCAGTTCACTTTAAGAATGAAAGAGTAACCGGGACCGCCTTACGCGCATCGCGATTTTGACCAACTTTGGCTCGATTTCCCGGGAAATGGGGGATATTTTCCGGTACCGGGGACTCTAAACTAACTCCTGATTGCCTTGTTTTGCAGTGAAATGGACACAGCACAACTTTTTGAACGCTCACGTTTGAGCTTCTGGGCCGAAGCATAGCCCTACTTCACTTTAAGACTGAAAGACTAGCCGAGACCGCCTTACGCACATCGTGATTTTGGGCTACTTCGGCTTGATTTCCCGGAACTTGGGTTAGACCAAGTTCAGCTCGATTTTAAGCGACTTTTGGTATATTTTCCAGTCCCGGGCACTCTAAACTAATTCCTGCTGGCCTTGGTTTTCAGTGAAATGGACACAGCCAAACTCTTTGAACGTTCACTTTCGAGCTTCTGGGCCGAAATATAGCCCCACTTGACTTTAAGACTGAAAGAGTAGCCGGGACCGCCTTACGCGCATAGTAATTTTGTTGAACTTCGGCTTGATTTCCTGGGACTTGGGGGATATTTTCCAGTCCAGGAAGCTCTAAACTAACTTCTGAATGCCTTGGTTTTTAGTGAAATGGACACAAGTAAAAGGGGCGCACGCTAGGTTTCCAGGTTGTAGGCCGAAATATAGCCCCACTTTATTTTAAGACTGAAAGTGTACACGAAACCGCCTTAAGCGCATCGAAATTTTTAGCCACTATGGCTCGATCTGCCAAAACTTGGGGGATATTTTCCAGTCCCGGGGACTCTACCCTAACTCTTGATGGCCTTAGTTTTCAGTCAAATGGTGACAGGTAACAGGAGCGCACGCTCGGTGTCGAGCTTCTAGGCCGAAATGTAGCCCCAGTTCATTTTAAGACTGAAAGAGTAAACGAAACTGCCGTAGGCTTATCGTAATTTTAAGAAAGTATGGCTCAATTTGCCGAAACTTGGAGGATAGCTTCCAGTCTCGAGGATTCGAAACTATCTCCTGATGGACTTAGTTCTTAGGGAAATGGACACAGGTAAAAGGAGAGCACGCTCGGTGTCGAGCTTGTAGAACCGAAATATAGCCCCACTTCATTTTCGGAGTAAACGAGTAGCCGAGACCGCCTTAGGCGCATCGTGATTTTGAGCATCTTTGTCTCGATTTGCCGGAATTCGGGGAATATTCTCCAGTCCCGAGGACTCTATGCTAACTCCTGATGAGCTTAGTTTTCAGTGATATGTGGACAGGCAAAAGGAGCGCACGCTCGGTGTTGAGCTTGTCGGCCGAAATATAGCCCCACTTCATTTTAAGACTGAAAGAGTAGCCGAGACCGCCTTACGCGAATCGTGATTTTGAGCAACTTTGGCTCGATCTGCCAGAATTTGGGAAATATTTTCCAGTCCCAAATACTCTAAACTAACTCCTGATGGCCTAAGATGTCAGTGAAATGGACACAGGTAAAATTAGCGCACGTCCGGTCTCGAGCTTCTAGGTGGAAATATAGCCCCCCTTAATTTTAAGACTGAAAGAGTAGCCTAGACCGCCTTACGCGCATCGTGATTTTGGGCCACTTTTGCTCGATTTTCCTGAAGTTGGCGAATAATTTAAAGTCCCGGGGACGCTAAACTAACTCCCGATGACCTTGGTTTGCAGTTTAATGAACACAGCAAAACATTCTGAACGCTCACCTTCGAGCTTCAGGGCCGAAATATAGCCCTACTTAAATTTAAGACTGAAAGAATAGCCGAGAGCCCGTTACGCGCATCGTAATTTTCATCAACTTCGGCGCCATTTCCTGGAACTTGGAGAATATTTTCCAGTCCCGGGGACTCTATACTAACTCCTGATGGCCTTGGTTTGCAGTGAAATGGACACAGGAAAACTTTTTGAACGCTCACTTTCGAGGTTGTGGGCCTAAATATAGCCACACTTTACTTTAAGATTGAAAGAGTAGCCGAGAGCGTGTTGCGTAAATCGTGATTTTGACCAACTTCGGGTCGGTTTCCTGGAACTTGGGGGATATATTCCATTTCCGTGGGCTCTAAACTAACTCCTGATGGCCCTGGTTTTCAGTGAAATGGACAAAGGAAAGCTTTTTGAACAGTCTCTTTGTAGCTTCTGGGCTGAAATAGAATCCCAGTTCACTTTCAGACTGAAATAGTAGCCGAGACCGCCTCACGCGCATCGTGAGTTAGGCCAAGTTGAGCTCGATTTCACGCAACTTTTGGGATATTTTCCAGTCCGGGGCACTCTAAACTAACTCCGGATGGCCTTGGTTTGCACTGAAATGCGCAGAGTATAATTTTTGGAACGCCCACTTTGGAGCTTCTGGGCCAAAATATAGCCCCAGTTCACTTTAAGACTGAAAGAGTAGCCGAGATCGCCTTACGCGCATCGTGATTTTGACCATTTTCGGATCGATTTCTCGGAACTTGGGGGATATTTTCCGGTCCCGGGGACTCTAAAATAACTCCTGATCGCCTTGGCTTGCATTGAAATGGACAGAGCAAAACTTTTTGAACGATCACCTTCGAGCTTCCCGGCCGAAAAAAAGCCCCACTTTATTTTAAGACTTAAAGAGTAACCGAGACCACCTTACGCGCACTGTGATTTTGACAAACTTCGGGTGGATCTCCCGGAACTTGGGGAAGATTTTCCAGTACCTTGGACGCTAAACTAAGTCCTGATGGCCTTGTTTTGCAGTGAAATGGGCACAGCATAACTTTTTGAACGCTCACTTTCGAGCTTCTGGGCCAAAATATACAGCCACGTCACTTTAAGACTCAAAGAGTAGCCGAGACTGCTTTACGCGCATCGTGATTTTGACAAACTTCGGCTCGATTTCCCGCAACTTGGGGGATATTTTGATGTCCCGGAGACTGTAAACTATCTCCTGATGAGGCGTGGTTTGCGGTGAAATGGAGACAGCAAAACTTTTTGAACTTTCACTTTCGAGCTTCTGGGCCGAAATATAGCCCGAGTTCACTTTAAAGAATGAAAGAATAGCCGAGACCGCCTTACGCGCATCGTGATTTTGACCAACTTTGGCTCGATTTCCCGGGAAATGGGGAATATTTTCCGGTACCGGGGACTCTAAAGTAACTCCTGATTGCCTTGGTTTGCATTGAAATGGCGAGAGCAAAACTTTTTCAACGCTCCCCTTCGGGCTTCTGAGCCGAAAAATAGCCCCAATTCAGTTTAAGACTGAAAGAGTAGCCGACACCGTCTTACGCGCATCGTGATTTTGACCAACTTCGGCTCGATTTCCCGAAACTTCGGGGATATATTCAAGTCCCAAGGACTCTAAACTAACCCGTTGGTCTGCAGTGAAATGGACACAGCAAATTTTTTTGAACGCTTACTTTCGAAATTCGGGGCCGAAAGATAGCCCCACTTCAGTTTACGATTGAAAGAGTAGCCGAGACCGCCTTAGACGCATCGTGATTTTGACCAACTTCGGCTTGAGTTGCCAGAACTTAAGGGATATTTTGCAGTCCCGTGGACTCTAAACTAACTCATGATGGCCTTAGTTTTCAGTTAAATTGAGAAAGCAAAACTTTTTGAACGCTCACTTTCGAGCTTCTGGGCCGAAATATACAGCCACGTCACTTTAAGACTAAAAGAGTAGCCGAGACTGCTTTACGCGCATCGTGATTTTGACCAACTTCGGCTCGATTTCCCGGGACTTGGGGAATATTTTGATGTCCCGGACACTGTAAACAATCTGCTGATGTGGCTTGGTTTGCGGTGAAATGGACACAGCAAAACTTTTTGAACTTTCACTTTCTAGCTTCTGGGCCGAAATATAGCCGCAGTTCACTTTAAGAATGAAAGAGTAGCCGAGACCGCCTTAGCGCATCGTGATTTTGACAAAATTCGGCTCGATTTGCACGAAATTGGGCGATATTTTCCAGTCCCGAGCAGTCTAAACTAACTCCTGATGGCCTTGGTTTGCAGTGAAATGAACACAGTAACACTTTTTGAACGCTTATTTTCGAGCTTCTGGGATGAAATATAGCCCAACTTCACTTTAAGACTGAAAGAGTAGCCGAGACGGCCTTACGCGCATCGTGATTTTGAGAAACTTTCGCTCCATTTTCTAGAATTTTGGCCATATTTTCAAGTCCCGGGGACTCTAAACTAACTGCTGATGGCCTTGGTTTGCAGTGAAATGGACGCAGGAAAACTTTTTGAACCCTCAGTTTCGAGCTTCTGGGCCGAAATACAACCGTACTTCACTTTAAGACTGAAATAGTAGCCGAGACCGCCTTACGAGCATCGTGATTTTGACCAAGTTCAGCTCGATTTCCCGGAACTTGGGGGATATTTTCCAGTCCGGGGGACTTTAAAGTAACTCCTGATGGCCGTGGTTTGCAGTTAAATGCAGAAAGCGTAACTTTTTAAAGGGTCAGTTTCGAGCTTCTGGGCCGAAATACGCCCCACTTTACTTTAAGACTGAAAGAGTAGCCGAGACCGTCTTACGCGCATCGTGATTTTGACGAACTTCGGCTCGATTTCCCGGAACTTCGGGGATATATTCCAGTCCCGGGGACTCTAAACTAACTGCTGATGGCGTTGGTGTGCAGTGAAATGGACACAGCACATTTTGTTGAACGCTCACTTTCGAGCTTCTCGGCCGAAATACAGCCCTACTTCACTTTAAGACTGAAAGGGTAGCCGAGACCGCCTTACGGGCATCGTGATTTTGACAAAATTCGGCTCGATTTCCCCGAACTTGGGCGATATTTTCCAGTCCCGAGGAGTCTAAAGTAACTCCTGATGGCCTTGGTTTGCAGTGAAATGAACACAGCAAAACTTTTTGAAATTTCACTTTCTAGCTTCTGGGCCGAAATATAGCCCCAGTTCACTTTAAGAATGAAAGAGTAGCCGAGACAGCCTTACGCGCATCGTGATTTTGACAAAATTCGGCTCGATTTGCACGAAATTGGGCGATATTTTCCAGTCCCGAGGAGTCTAAACTAACTCCTGATGGCCTTGGTTTGCAGTGAAATGAACACAGTAACACTTTTTGAACGCTTATTTTCGAGCTTCTGGGATGAAATATAGCCCAACTTCACTTTAAGACTGAAAGAGTAGCCGAGACGGCCTTACGCGCATCGTGATTTTGAGAAACTTTCGCTCCATTTTCTAGAATTTTGGCCATATTTTCAAGTCCCGGGGACTCTAAACTAACTGCTGATGGCCTTGGTTTGCAGTGAAATGGACGCAGGAAAACTTTTTGAACCCTCAGTTTCGAGCTTCTGGGCCGAAATACAACCGTACTTCACTTTAAGACTGAAATAGTAGCCGAGACCGCCTTACGAGCATCGTGATTTTGACCAAGTTCAGCTCGATTTCCCGGAACTTGGGGGATATTTTCCAGTCCGGGGGACTTTAAAGTAACTCCTGATGGCCGTGGTTTGCAGTTAAATGCAGAAAGCGTAACTTTTTAAAGGGTCAGTTTCGAGCTTCTGGGCCGAAATACGCCCCACTTTACTTTAAGACTGAAAGAGTAGCCGAGACCGTCTTACGCGCATCGTGATTTTGACGAACTTCGGCTCGATTTCCCGGAACTTCGGGGATATATTCCAGTCCCGGGGACTCTAAACTAACTGCTGATGGCGTTGGTGTGCAGTGAAATGGACACAGCACATTTTGTTGAACGCTCACTTTCGAGCTTCTCGGCCGAAATACAGCCCTACTTCACTTTAAGACTGAAAGGGTAGCCGAGACCGCCTTACGGGCATCGTGATTTTGACAAAATTCGGCTCGATTTCCCCGAACTTGGGCGATATTTTCCAGTCCCGAGGAGTCTAAAGTAACTCCTGATGGCCTTGGTTTGCAGTGAAATGAACACAGCAAAACTTTTTGAAATTTCACTTTCTAGCTTCTCGACCGAAATATAGCCCCAGCTCACTTTAAGAATGAAAGAGTAGCCTAGACCGCCTTACGCGCATCGTGATTTTGACAAAATTCGGCTCGATTTCCCCAAAGTTGGGCGATATTTTCCAGTCTCCAGGAGTCTAAACTAACTCCTGATGGCCTTGGTTTGCAGTTAAATGCAGAAAGCGTAACTTTTTAGAGGGTCACTTTCGAGCTTCTGGGCCGAAATATGCCCCACTTTACTTTAAGACTGGAAGAGTAGCCGAGACCGTCTTACGCGCATCGTGATTTTGACCAACTTCGGCTCGATTTCGCGGAACTTCGGTGATATATTCCAGTCCCGGGCACTCTAAACTAACTAGTGATGGCCTTGGTTTGCAGTGAAATGGACACACCACATTTTTTTGAACGCTCACTTTCCAGGTTCTCGGGCGAAATATAGCCCTACTTCTTTTTAAGACTGAAAGAGCAGCCGAGACCGCCTTACACGCATCGTGATTTTGACAAAATTCGCCTCGATTTACCCGAAGTTGGGCGATATTTTCCAGTCCCGAGGAGTCTAAACTAACTCCTGATGGCCATGGTGTGCAGTGAAATGGACACAGCACATTTTTTGACCGCTCACTTTCGAGCTTCTCGACCGAAATATGGCCCAACTTCACTTTAAGACTGAAAGAGTATCCGAGACAGCCTTACGCGCATCGTGATTTTGACAAAATTCGGCTCGATTTGCCCGAACTTGGGCGATATTTTCCAGTCCCGAGGAGTCTAAACTAACTCCTGATGGCCTTGGTTTGCAGTGAAATGAACACAGTAACACTTTTTGAAGGCTTATTTTCGAGCTTCTGGGATGAAATATAGCCCAACTTCACTTTAAGACTGAAAGGGTAGCCGAGACCGCCTTACGCGCATCGTGATTTTGACCAACTTCCGTTCGATTTCCCGGAACTTCGGGGATATATTCCAGTTCCGGGGACTCTAAACTAACTGCTGATGGCCTTGGTTTGCAGTGAAATGGACACAGCACATTTTTTTGAACGCTTACTTTTGAGCTTCTCGGCCGAAATATAGCCCTACTTCACTTTAAGACTGAAAGAGTAGCCAAGACCCCCTTACGCGCATCGTAATTTTGACCAACTTCGGCTCGATTTCCCGGAAGTGTGCGAATATTTTCAATTCCCGGGGAAGCTAAACTAACTTCCGATGGCCTTAGTTTGCAGTTAAATGGACACAGCAAAACTTTTTGAACACTCACTTTCGAGCTTCTGGGTCGAAATATAGCCCCAGTTCACTTTAAGAATGAAAGAGTAGCCGAGACCGCCTTACGCGCATCGTGATTTTGGGATACTTCGGCTCGATTTTCCGCAAATAGGGGGATATTTTCCAGTCCCGGGGACTCTAAACTAACTCCTGATGGCCTTGGTTTCCAGGGAAATGGACACAGGAACACTTTTTGAACGCGCACTTTCGAGGTTGCTGGCCGAAATATAGCCCTACTTCTTTTTAAGACTGAAAGAGTAGGCGGGAGCGCCTTACGCGCATTGTGATTTTGAGGATCTTCGGCTCGATCTGGCGAAACTTGGGAGATATTTTCCAGTCCCAAAGTCTCTAAACTCACTCCTGATTGTCTAAGTTGTGAGTGAAATAGAGACAAAAATTTTTGAACCCTTACTTTCGAGCTTCTGGAGTTAAAACTAAGCCCACTTTACCTTAAGAATGAAAGAGTAGCCGAGACCCCCTTAAGCGCATCGTGATTTTGACTAACTTCGGGTGGATTTCCCGTCACTTGGGGGATATTTCCAGTCCCTTGGACGCTAAACTAAGTCGTGATGGCCTTGTTTTGCAGTGAAATGGACACAGCAAAACTTTTTAAACACTCAGTTTCGAGCTTCTGGGCCGAAATATTGCCCCACTTCACTTTAAGACTGAGAGAGTAGCCGAGACCGCCGTACGCGCGTCGTGATTTTGACCAACTTCGGTTAAATTTCCCGAAACTTGGGAGATATTTTCCAGTCCCGGGAACTCTAAACTGACCCCGGACGTCCTTGGTCTGCAGTAAAATGGACACAACAAAACTTTTTGAACGCTCACTTTTGAGCTTCTGGGCCGAAATATAGCTCCACTTCACTTTAAGAGTGAAAGAGTAGCCGAGACCGCCCTACGCCCATCGTAATTTTGACCAACTTTGGCTCGATTTCCCGGAACTTGGGGGATATTTTCCAGTCCCGCGGACTCTAAAGTAACTCCTGATGGCCTTGGTCTGGAGTGAAATGGACACAGCACAACTTTTTGAACGCTCACTTTCGAGCTTCTAGGCGGAAATATTGCCCCAGTTGACTTTAAGAATGAAAGAGTAACCGAGACCGCCTTACGCGCATCGTGATTTTGACAAAATTCGGCTCGATTTCCCCGAACTTGGGCGATATTTTCAAGTCCCGGGGACTCTAAACCAACTCCTGATGGCCTTGGTTTGCAGTGAAATGGAGGCAGGAAAACCTTTTGAACGCTCAGTTTCGAGCTTCTAAGCCGAAATACAACCGTATTTCACTTTAAGACTGAAATAGTAGCCGAGACCGCCTTACGAGCATCGTAATTTTGACCAAGTTCAGCTCGCTTTCCCGGAACTTGGGGGATATTTTCCAGTCCGGGGGACTTTAAAGTAACTCCTGATGGCCTTGGTTTGCAGTTAAATGCACAAAGCGTAACTTTTTAAAGGGTCACTTTCGAGCTTCTGGGCTGAAGTATAGCCCCACTTTACTTTAAGACTGAAAGAGTAGCCGAGACCGCCCTACGCCCATCGTAATTTTGACCAACTTCGGCTCGATTTCCCGGAACTTGGGGGATATTTTCCAGTCCCGCGGACTCTAAAGTAACTCCTGATGGCCTTGGTCTGGAGTGAAATGGACACAGCACAACTTTTTGAACGCTCACTTTCCAGCTTCTGGGCGGAAATATTGCCCCAGTTGACTTTAAGAATGAAAGAGTAACCGGGACCGCCTTACGCGCATCGTGATTTTGACCAAGTTTGGCTCGATTTCCCGGGAAATGGGATATATTTTCCGGTACCAGGGACTCTAAACTAACTCCTGGTTGGTTTGCAGTGAAATGGACACAGCACAACTTTTTGAACGCTCACTTTTGAGCTTCTCGGCCGAAGCATAGCCCTACTTCACTTTAAGACTGAAAGACTAGCGGAGACCGCTTTACGCGCATCGTGATTTTGGGCTACTTCGGTTCGATTTCCCGGAACTTGGGTTAGACCAAGTTCAGCTCGATTTCACGCAACTTTTGGGATATTTTCCAGTCCCGGGCACTCTAAACTAATTCCTGCTGGCCTTGGTTTTCAGTGAAATGGACACAGCCAAACTCTTTGAACGTTCATTTTCGAATTTCTGGGCCGGAATATAGCCCCACTTCACTTTAAGACTGAAAGAGTAGCCGGGACCGCCTTACGCGCATGGTAATTTTGTCGAACTACGGCTTGCTTTCCTGGGACTTGGAGGATATTTTCCAGTCCCGGAAACTCTAAACTAACTCCTGATGGCCATGGTTTGCAGTGAAATTCACACAGCACAAGTTTTTGAGCGCACACTTTCGAGCTTCTAGGCCGAAATATAGTCCCACATCACTTACGACTTAAAAAGTAGCCGAGACCGGCGTGCGCGCATCGTGATTTTGACCAACTTCGGGTCGATATTCCGGAACTTGGGAGATATTCTCCAGTCCCAGGGACTCTAAACTAACTCTTGATGGCCTTGGTTTGCAGTGAAATGGAGACAGCAAAACTTTTTGAACGCTCACCTTCAAGCTTCTGGGCCGAAATATAGCCCACTTTACTTTAATACTAAAAAAGTAGCCGCGACCGCCTTACGCGCATCGTGATTTTGACAAACTTGGGGTGGATTTCCCGGAACTTGGGGGATATTTTCCAGTCCCTTGGACGCTAAACTAGGTGCCGATGGCCTTGTTTTGCAGTGAAATGGACACAGCAAAGCTTTTTGAACGCTCACTTTCGAGCTTGTGGGCCGAAATATAGCCATACTTCACTTTAGGACTGACACAGTAGCCGAGACCACGTTTCGCGCATCGTGATTTTGATCAACTTCGGCTCGATTTCCCGGAACTTGCCAAATATTTTCCATTCCCGGGGACTCTAAACTAACTCGTGCTGGTCTTAGTTTGCAGTGAAACGGAAACAGAAAAAGTTTTTGAACGCATACTTTCGAGCTTCTGGACCGAAATAGAATCCCACTTCACTTGAAGACTGAAAGAGTAGCCGAGGGTGCCTTACGTGGATCGTGATTTTGAGCAACTTCGGCTGGATTTGCCGGAACTAAGGGGATATATTCCAGTTCTGAGAACTCTAAACTAATTCCTGATGGCCTTGGTTTGCAGTAAAATGGACCCAGCAAAAGTTTTTGAACGCTCAATTTCGAGCTTCTGGGCCAAAATATAGCCCCCCATTACTTTAACACTGAAAGAGTAGCCGAGACCGCCTTACGCGCATCGTGATTTTGACAAACTTCGGGTTGATTTCCCGGAACATGGGGGATATTTTCCAGTCCCGGGGACCATCAACTAACTCCTGCTTGTCTTGGTTTGCAGTGAAATGGACACAGCGAAAGTTTTTGAACGCTAACTCTCGAGCTTCTTGTCCGAAATAGAGCCCCATTTTACTTTAAGACTGAAAGAGTAGGCGAGACCGTCTTGAGCGAATCGTGATTTTGACCAATTTCGCGTTTATTTTCCGAAACTTGGAGGATATATTCCAGTCAAAGGGACTCTAAAGTAACTGCTGACGGCCTTGGTTTTCAGTGAAATGGACAGAGCACAACTTTGGAGCTTCTGGGCAGAAATATAGCCCCACTTTACTTTAAGACTGAAAGAGTAGATGAGACCGCCTTACGCGCATCGTAATTTTGACGAACTTCGAATGGATTTCTCGGAACTTGGGGGATATTTTGCAGTCCCTTGGACGCTAAACTAAGTCCTGATGGCCTTGTTTTGAAGTAAAATGGACACAACAAAACTTTTTGAACGCTCACTTTCTAGCTTGTGGGCCAAAATATAGCCACACTTCACTTTAGGACTGACACAGTAGCCGAGACCACGTTACGCGCATCATGAATTTGATCAAGTTCGGCACGATTTCCCGGGACTTAGGGGATATTCTCCAGTCCCGGGGACTCTAAACTAACTTCTGATGGCCTTGGTTTGCACTGAAAGTGACAGAGCAAAACTTTTTGAACACTCACTTTCGAGCTTCTTGGCCGAAATATTGCCCCACTTCACTTTAAGACTGAAAGAGTAGCCGAGACTACCTTACGCACATCGTGATTTTGACCAACTTCGGCTCGATTTACCGGAACTTGGGGTATATTTTCCAGTCCCGAGGACTCTTAAGTAACCCCTGATGGCCTTGGTTTGCATTGAAATCAATACAGCAAAACTTTTTGAACGCTCACTTTTGAGCTTCTGGGCCGAAATATAGCCCCACTTCACTTTAAGACTGAAAGAGTAGCCGAGACCGTCTTACGCGCATCGTGATTTTGACCAACGTCTTCTCGATTTTCCGGAACTTGGGAAATACATTCCACTCCCGGGGACTCTAAACTATATCCTGATAGCCTTGGTTTCCAGTAAAATAGACAGTAATTTTTTTTGAGCTTTGAGCTTGTGGGCCGAAATAGAGCCCCACTTTTACTTTAAGACTGAAGGAGTAGCCGACACGGCCCTAAGCGCACCGTGATTTTGACCAACTTCGGCTCGATTTGCCGGAACTTGGGGGATATTTTCCAGTCCCGGGGACTCTAAACTAACTCCTGATTGTCTTGGTTTTCAGTGAAATGGACACAGCGAAACTTTTTGAACGCTCACTCTCGAGCTTCTGGACCGAAATATAGACCCACTTTACTTTAAGACTGAAAAAGTAGCCGAGACCGTCTTGCGCAAATCGTGATTTTGACCAACTTCGGGTCGGTTTCCCGGAACTTGGGGGATATAATCCATTTCCGCGGGCTGTAAACTAACTCCTGATGGCCTTGATTTTCAGTGAAATGGACAAAGGAAAGCTTTTTGAACAGTCTCTTTGTAGCTTCTGGGCCGAAATAGAATCCCACTTCACTTTCAGACTGAAATAGTAGCCGAGACCGCCTCACGCGCATCGTGAGTTAGACCAAGTTGAGCTCGATTTCACGCAACTTTTGGGATATTTTCCAGTCCGGGGGACTCTAAACTAACTCCGGATGGCCTTGGTTTGCACTGACATGCGCAGAGCATAACTTTTTGAACGCCCACTTTGGAGCTTCTGGGCCGAAATATAGCCCCACTTCACTTTAACACTGAAAGAGTAGCCGAGATCGCCTTACGCGCATCGTGATTTTGACCATTTTCGGATCGATTTCTCGGAACTTGGGGGATATTTTCCGGTCCCGGGGACTCTAAACTAACCCCTGATCGCCTTGGTTTGCATTGAAATGGACAGAGAAAAACTTTTTGAACGCTCACTTTCGAGCTCCCTGGCCGAAATAAACCCCCACTTTACTTTAAGACTTAAAGAGTAACCGAGACCACCTTACGCGCATTGTGATTTTGACAAACTTTGGGTGGATCTCCCGGAACTTGGGGAACATTTTCCAGTCCCTTGGACGCTAAACTAAGTCCTGATGGCCTTGTTTTGCAGTGAAATGGACACAGGAAAACTTTTTAACGCTCACTTTCGAGTTTGCGGGCCGAAATGTAGCCCGACTTTACTTTAAGACTGAAAGAGTAGCCGAGACCGCATTTCGCGCATCCTGATTTTGATCAACTTCGGCTCGCTTTCCCGGAACTTGGGGAATATTTTCCAGTCCCGGGAACCCTACACTAACTTTTGATAGCTTTGGTTTGCAGTGAAATGTACACAGCAAAACTTTTTGAAGGCTCACTTTCGAGCTTATGGACAGAAATATAGCCCCACTTCTTTTTAAGACTGAAAGGGTAGCCGCGACCGTTTTGGGAGCATCGTGATTTTGACTAACTTCAGCTCGAGTTACCGGAACTTGGGGAATATTTTCCAGTCCCAGGGACGCTAAACTAACTCGTGATGGCCTTGTTTCTCAGTCAAAGAACACAGCAAAACTTTTTGAATTCTCACTTTCGGGTTTCTGGGCCGAAATATAGCCCCACTTCACTTTAAGACTGAAACAGTAGCCGATATCGCATGTCACGCATCGTGATTTTTATCAACTTCGGCTCGATTCCCCGGAAATTGGGCAATATTTTTGAGACCCAGGGACTCTAAACTAACCCCTGATGGCCTTGGTTTTCAGTGAAATGGACACAGCAAAAGTTTATGAACGCTCACTTTCGGGCTTCTGGCCCGAAATATAGCCCCACTTCACTTTAAGACAGAAAGAGTAGCCGAGACCACTTTAGGAGCATCGTGATTTTGACCAACCTCGGCTCAATTTCCCGGACCTTAGGGCATATTTTCTTTTCCCGGGGACGCTAAACTAAGTCCTGATGGCCTTGGTTTAAAGTGAAATGAACACAGCAAAACTTTTTGAACGCTCACTTTCGGGCTTCTGGCCCGAAATATAGACCCACTTCACTTTAAGACTGAAAGAGTAGCGGAGACTACCTTACGCAAATCGTGATTTTGACCAACTTCGGCTCGATTTCCCGGAAGTTGGGGGATATTTTCCAGTCCCGGGGACTCTAAACTAGCTCCTGATGGCTTTGGTTTGCAGTCAAATAAACACAGGGAAACTTTTTGAACGCTCACTTTCAAGCTCCTGGGCAGGAATAAAGCGTCACTTCACTTTAAGACTGAAACAGTAAGCGAGACCCCCTAACGCGCACCCTGATTTTGACCAACTTCGACGAAATTTCCCTGAATTTGGGGGATATTTTCCAGTCCCGAAGACTGTTAAGTAACCTCTGATGGCCTTCGTTTGCATTGAAATGGATACAGCAAAACTTTTTGAAGCTCACTTTTGAGCTTCTGGGCCGAAATATAGCCCCACTTCACTTTAAGACTGAAAGACTAGCCAAGACCGTCTTGCGCGCATCGTGATTTTGAGCAACGTCTTCTCGATTTTCCGGAACTTGGGAAATATATTGCAGACCCGGGGACTCTAAACTAACTCCTGATGGCCTTGGTTTGCAGTGAAATGGACACAGGAAATTTTTTGCAGCGCTCACTTTGGAGCTTCTGGGCCGAAATAGAGCCCCACTTCACTTTAAGACTGAAAGAATAGCCGAGGCCGCCTTAGGCGCGTCGTGATTTTGACCAACTTCGGCTTGAGTTGCCAGAACTTAAAAGATATTTTCCAGTCCCGGGGACTCCAAACTAACTCATGATGGCCTGGGTTTTCAGTGAAATTCAGAGAGGTAAACTTTTTGAACGCTCACTTTGGACCTTCTGGACCGAAATATAGCCCTACTTCACTTTAAGACTGAAAGAGTAGCCCAGACCGCCTTACGCGAATCGTTATTTTGACCTACTTCGTCTCGATTTCGCGGAAATTGGGGGATATTTTTTAGTTCCGGGCACTGTAAACTACTTCCTGAGGGCCTTGCTTTGCAGTGAAATGGGCACAGGATAACTTTTTGAACGCTCACTTTCGAGCTTCTGGGCCGAAATATACAGCCACGTCACTTTAAGACTCAAAGAGTAGCCGAGACTGCTTTACGCGCATCGTGATTTTGACAAACTTCGGCTCGATTTCCCGCAACTTGGGGGATATTTTGATGTCCCGGAGACTGTAAAGTATCTCCTGATGTGGCTTGGTTCGCGGTGAAATGGACAGAGCAAAACTTTTTGAACTTTCACTTTCGAGCTTCTGGGCCGAAATATAGCCCGAGTTCACTTTAAGAATGAAAGAATAGCCGACACCTCCTTACGCGCATCGTGATTTTGACCAACTTTGGCTCGATTTCCCGGGAAATGGGGAATATTTTCCGTTACCGGGGACTGTAAAACAACTCCTGATTGCCTTGGTTTGCATTGAAATGGAGAGAGCAAAACTTTTTCAACGCTCCCCTTCGGGCTTCTGAGCCGAAAAATAGCCCCAATTCAGTTTAAGACTGAAAGAGTAGCCGACACCGTCTTACGCGCATCGTGATTTTGACCAACTTCGGCTCGATTTCCCGAAACTTCGGGGATATATTCAAGTCCCAAGGACTCTAAACTAAGCCCTGATGGCCTTGGTCTGCAGTGAAATGGACACAGCAAATTTTTTTGGACGCTTACTTTCGAAATTCTGGGCCGAGAGATAGCCCCACTTCACTTTAAGACTGAAATAGTAGCCGAGACCGCCTTAGACGCATCGTGATTTTGACCAACTTCGGCTTGAGTTGCCAGAACTTAAGGGATATTTTCCAGTCCCGTGGACTCTAAACTAACTCATGATGGCCTTAGTTTTCAGTTAAATTGAGAAAGCAAAACTTTTTGAACGCTCACTTTCGAGCTTCTGGGCCGAAATATACGGCCACGTCACTTTAAGACTAAAAGAGTAGCCGAGACTGCTTTACGCGCATCGTGATTTTGACAAACTTCGGCTCGATTTCCCGGGACTTGGGGAATATTTTGATGGCCCGGGCACTGTAAACAGTCTGCTGATGTGGCTTGGTTTGCGGTGAAATGGACACAGCAAAACTTTTTGAACTTTCACTTTCGAGCTTCTGGGCCGAAATATAGCTCCAGTTCACTTTAAGAATGAAAGAGTAGCCGAGAGCGCCTTACGCGGATCGTGATTTTGACAAACTTCGGCTCGATTTGCCCGAACTTGGGCGATATTTTCCAGTCCCGAGGAGTCTAAAGTAACTCCTGATTGCCTTGGTTTGCAGTGAAATGAACACAGCAAAACTTTTTGAACTTTCACTGTCTAGCTTCTGGACCGAAATATAGCCCCAGCTCACTTTAAGAATGAAAGAGTAGCCGAGAGCGCCTTACGCGCATCGCGATTTTGAGAAAATTTTAGCTCGATTTGCCCGAAGTTGGGCGATATTTTCCAGTCCCGAGGAGTCTAAACTAACTCCTGATGGCCTTGGTTTGCAGTGAAATGAACACAGCAAAACTTTTTGAACTTTCACTTTCTAGCTTCTCGGCCGAAATATAGCCCCACTTCACTTTAAGAATGAAAGAGTAGCCGAGAGCGCCTTACGCGCATCGCGATTTTGAGAAAATTTTAGCTCGATTTGCCCGAAGTTGGGCGATATTTTCCAGTCCCGAGGAGTCTAAACTAACTCCTGATGGCCTTGGTTTGCAGTGAAATGAACACAGCAAAACTTTTTGAACTTTCACTGTCTAGCTTCTCGGCCGAAATATAGCCCCAGCTCTCTTTAAGAATGAAAGAGCAGCCGAGACCGCCTTACGCGGCATCGTGATTTTGACAAAATTCGGCTCTATTTCCCCGAAGTTGGGCGATATTTTCCAGTCCCGAGGACTCTAAACGAACTCCTGATGGCCTTGGTTTCCAGTGAAATGGACGTAGGAAAACTGTTTGAAGGCTCAGTTTCGAGCTTCTGGGCCGAAATACAACCGTATTTCACTTTAAGACTGAAATAGTAGCCAAGACCGCCTTACGAGCATCGTGATTTTGACCAAGTTCAGCTCGATTTCCCGGAACTTGGGGGATATTTTCGGGGGGACTTTAAACTAACTCCTGATGGCCGTGGTTTGCAGTTAAATGCAGAAAGCGTAACTTTTTAAAGGGTCACTTTGGAGCTTCTGGGCCGAAATATAGCCCCACTTTACTTTAAGACTGAAAGAGTAGCCGAGACCGTCTTACGCGCATCGTGATTTTGACCAACTTCCGTTCGATTTCCCGGAACTTCGGGGATATATTCCAGTCCCGGGGACTATAAACTAACTGCTGATGGCCTTGGTTTGCAGAGAAATGGACACAAAACATTTTTTTTGAACGCTCATTTTCGAGCTTCTCGGCCGAAATATAGCCCTACTTCACTTTAAGACTGAAAGAGTAGCCAAGACCGCCTTACGCGCATCGTAATTTTGACCAACTTCGGCTCGATTTCCCGGAAGTTGGCGAATATTTTCAATTCCCGTGGGAAGCTAAAGTAACTTCCGATGGCCTTAGTTTGCAGTTAAATGGACACAGCAAAACTTTTTGAACGCTCACTTTCGAGCTTATGGGTCGAAATATAGCCCCAGTTCACTTTAAGACTGAAAGAGTAGCGGAGACCGCCTTACGCGCATCGTGATTTTGGGATACTTCGGCTCGATTTCCCGCAAATAGGGGGATATTTTCCAGTTCCGGGGACTCTAAACTAACTCCTGATGGCCTTGGTTTCCAGTGAAATGGACACAGGAACACTTTTTGAACACGCACTTTCGAGCTTGCTGGTCGAAATATAGCCCTACTTCTTTTTAAGACTGAAAGAGTAGACGGGAGCGCCTTACGCGCATTGTGATTTTGAGGATCTTCGGCTCGATCTGGCGAAACTTGGTGATATTTTCCAGTCCCATAGTCTCTAAACTCACTCCTGATTGTCTAAGATGTGAGTGAAATAGAGACAAAAATTTTTGAACCCTTACTTTCGAGCTTCTGGAGTTAAATCTAAGCCCACTTTACCTTAAGACTGAAAGAGTAGCCGAGACCCCCTTAAGCGCATCGTGATTTTGACTAACTTCGGGTGGATTTGCCGTAACTTGGGAGATATTTCCAGTCCCTTGGACGCTAAACTAAGTCGTGATGGCCTTGTTTTGCAGTGAAATGGACACAGCAAAACTTTTTAAACATTCAGTTTGGAGGTTCTGGGCCGAAATATTGCCCCACTTCACTTTAAGACTGAAAGAGTAGCCGAGACCGCCGTACGCGCGTCGTGATTTTAATCAACTTCGGTTAAATTTCCCGGAACTTGGGGGATATTTTCCAGTCCCGGGGACTCTAAACTGACCCCCGACGTCCTTGCTGTGCAGTAAAATGGACACAGCAAAACGTTTTGAACGCTCACTTTTGAGCTTCTGGGCCGAAATATAGCTCCACTTCACTTTAAGAGTGAAAGAGTAGCCGAGACCGCCTTACGCGCATCGTAATTTTGACCACCTTTTGCTCGATTTCCCGGAACTTGGGGGATATTTTCCAGTCCCGCGGACTCTAAAGTAACTCCTGATGGCCTTGCTCTGGAGTGAAATGGACACAGCACAACTTTTTGAACGCTCACTTTCCAGCTTGTGGGCGGAAATATTGCCCCAGTTCACTTTAAGAATTAAAGAGTAACCGGGACCGCCTTACGCGCATCGTGATTTTGACCAACTTTTGCTCGATTTCCCGGGAAATGGGGGATATTTTCCGGTACCGAGGACTCTAAACTAACTCCTGATTGCCTTGGTTTGCAGTGAAGTGGACACAGCACAACTTTTTGAACGCTCACTTTTTGAGCTTCTGGGCCGAAGCATAGCCCCACTTCACTTTAAGAGTGAAAAAGTAGCCGGGACCGCCTTCGCGCATGGTAATTTTGTCGGACTTCGGCTTGATTTCCTGGGACTTGGGGGATATTTTCCAGTCCCGGAAGCTCTAAACTAACTCCTGAATGCCTTGGTTTTAAGTCAAATGGACACAGCTAAAAGGGGTGCACGCTAGGTTTCCAGGTTGTAGGCCGAAATATAGCCCCACTCTATTTCAAGACTGAAAGTGTACACGAAACCGCCTTAAGCGCATCGAAATTTTTAGCCACTATGGCTCGATCTGCCAAAACTTGGGGGATATTTTCCAGTCCCGGGGACTCTACCCTAACTCTTGATGGCCTTAGTTTTCAGTCAAATGGTGACAGGTAACAGGAGCGCACGCTCGGTGTCGAGCTTCCAGGCCGAAATGTAGCCCCAGTTCATTTTAAGACTGAAAGAGTAAACGAAACTGCTGTACGCTTATCGTAATTTTAAGAAAGTATGGCTCAATTTGCCGAAACTTGGAGGACAGCTTCCAGTCTCGAGGATTCTAAACTATCTCCTGATGGACTTAGTTCTTAGTGAAATGGACACAGGTAAGAGGAGAGCACGCTCGGTGTCGAGCTTGTAGAACCGAAATATAGCCCCACTTCATTTTCGGAGTAAACGAGTAGCCGAGACCGCCTTACGCGGATCGTGATTTTGAGCATCTTTGGCTCGATTTGCCGGAATTCGGGGAATATTTTCCTGTCCCGAGGACTCTATGCTAACTCCTGATGAGCTTAGTTTTCAGTGATATGTACACAGGCAAAAGGAGCGCACGCTCGGTGTTGAGCTTGTCGGCCGAAATATAGCCCCACTTCATTTTAAGACTGAAAGAGTAGCCCAGACCGCCTTACGCGCATCGTGATTTTGAGCAACTTTGGCTCGATCTGCCAGAATTTGGGAAATATTTTCCAGTTCCAAGGACTCTAAACTAACTCCTGATGGCCTAAGATGTCAGTGAAATGGACACAGGTAAAATTAGCGCACGCCCGGTCTCGAGCTTCTAGGTGGAAATATAGCCCCCCTTAATTTTAAGACTGAAAGAGTAGCCGAGAGCGCCTTACGCGCATCGTGATCTTGGGCCACCTTTGCTCGATTTCCCGGAAGTTGGCGAATAATTTAAAGTCCCGGGGACGCTAAATTAACTCCCGATGACCTTGGTTTGCAGTTTAATGAACGCAGCAAAACATTCTGAACGCTCACCTTCGAGCTTCAGGGCCGAAATATAGCCACACTTAAATTTAAGACTGAAAGAATAGCCGAGAGCTTGTTACGCGCATCGTAATTTTCATCATCTTCGGCACCATTTGCTGAAAGTTGGAGAATATTTTCCAGTCCCGCGGACTCTATACTAACTCCTGATGGCCTTGGTTTGCAGTGAAATGGACACAGGAAAACTTTTTGAACGCTCATTTTCGAGCTTGTGGACCTAAATATAGCCACACTTCACTTTAAGACTGAAACAGTAGCCGAGACCGCGTTACGCGCATCGTGATTTTGGTCAGCTTCTTCTCGCTTTCCTGAAACTTGGGGAATATTTTCCAGTCCCGGGGACTCTAAACTAACTCCTGATGGCCATGGTTTGTTGTGAAATTCACACAGCACAAGTTTTTCAACGCACAGTCTCGAGGTTCTAGGCCGAAATATAGTCCCACATCACTTACGACTTAAAGAGTAGCCGAGACCGGCGTGCGCGCATCGTGATTTTGACCAACTTCGGGTCGATATTCCGGAACTTGGGGGATAATTTCCAGTCCCAGGGACTCTAAACTAACTCTTGATGGCCTTGGTTTGCAGTGAAATAAAGACAGCAAAACTTTTTAAACGTTCACCTTCAAGCTTCTGGGCCGAAATATAGCCCACTTTACTTTAATACTGAAAAAGTAGCCGAGACCGCCTTACGCGCATCGTGATTTTGACAAACTTCGGGTGGATTTGCCGGAACTTGGGGGATATTTTCCAGTCCCTATGACGCTAAACTAGGTGCCGATGGCCTTGTTTTGCAGTGAAATGGACACAGCAAAGCTTTTTGAACGCTCACTTTCGAGCTTGTGGGCCGAAATATAGCCATACTTCACTTTAAGACTGAAACAGTAGCCGAGACCACGTTTCGCGCATCGTGATTTTGATCAACTTCGGCTCGATTTCCCGGAACTTGCCAAATATTTTTCAGTCCCGGGGACTCTAAACTAACTCGTGTTGGTCTTGGTTTGCAGTGAAACGGAAACAGAAAAAAGTTTTTGAACGCATACTTTCGAGTTTCTGGACCGAAATAGAACCCCACTTCACTTGAAGACTGAAAGAGTAGCCGAGACCGCGTTACGTGCATCGTGATTTTGAGCAACTTCGGCTCGATTTGCCGGAACTAAGGGGATATATTCCAGTTCTGAGGACTCTAAACTAATTCCTGATGGCCTTGGTTTGCAGTAAAATGGACCCAGCAAAACTTTTTGAACTTTCAATTTCGAGCTTCTGGGCCAAAATATAGCCCCCCGTTACGTTAACACTGAAAAAGTAGCCGAGAGCGCCTTACGCGCATCGTGATTTTGGCAAACTTCGTGTCGATTTCCCGGAACTTGGGGGATATTTTCCAGTTTCGGGGACCATCAACTAACTCCTGCTTGTCTTGGTTTGCAGTGAAATGGACACAGCGAAAGTTTTTGAACGCTCACTCTCGAGCTTCTTGTCCGAAATAGAGCCCCATTTTACTTTAAGACTGAAAGAGTAGGCGAGACCGTCTTGAGCGAATCGTGATTTTGACCAATTTCGCGTTTATTTTCCGAAACTTGGAGGATATATTCCAGTCAAAGGGACTCTAAAGTAACTGCTGACGGCCTTGGTTTTCAGTGAAATGGACAGAGCACAACTTTGGAGCTTCTGGGCAGAAATATAGCCCCACTTTACTTTAAGACTGAAAGAGTAGATGAGACCGCCTTACGCGCATCGTAATTTTGACGAACTTCGAATGGATTTCTCGGAACTTGGGGGATATTTTGCAGTCCCTTGGACGCTAAACTAAGTCCTGATGGCCTTGTTTTGAAGTAAAATGGACACAACAAAACTTTTTGAACGCTCACTTTCTAGCTTGTGGGCCAAAATATAGCCACACTTCACTTTAGGACTGACACAGTAGCCGAGACCACGTTACGCGCATCATGAATTTGATCAAGTTCGGCTCGATTTCCCGGGACTTGGGGGATATTCTTCAGTCGCGGGGACTCTAAACTAACTTCTGATGGCCTTGGTTTGCACTGAAAGTGACAGAGCAACACTTTTTAAACACTTACTTTCGAGCTTCTGGGCCGAAATATTGCCCCACTTCACTTTAAGACTGAAAGAGTAGCCGAGACCACCTTACGCACATCGTGATTTTGATCAACTTCGGCTCGATTTACCGGAACTTGGGGGATATTTTCCAGTCCCGAGGACTCTTAAGTAACCCCTGATGGCCTTGGTTTGCATTGAAATCAATACAGCAAAACTTTTTGAACGCTCACTTTTGAGCTTCTGGGTCGAAATATAGCCCCACTTCACTTTAAGACTGAAAGAGTAGCCGAGACCGTCTTACGCGCATCGTGATTTTGACCAACGTCTTCTCGATTTTCCGGAACTTGGGAAATACATTCCACTCCCGGGGACTCTAAACTATCTCCTGATAGCCTTGGTTTGCAGTGAAATACACACAGTAATTTTTTTTTTGAGCTTTGAGCTTGTGGGCCGAAATAGAGCCCCACTTCACTTTAAGACTGAAGGAGTAGCCGACACCGCCTTAAGCGCACCGTGATTTTGACCAACTTCGGCTCGATTTGCCGGAACTTGGGGGATATTTTCCAGTCCCGGGGACTCTAAACTAACTCCTGATTGTCTTGGTTTTCAGTGAAATGGACACAGCGAAACTTTTTGAACGCTCACTCTCGAGCTTCTGGACCGAAATATAACCTCACTTTACTCTATGACTGAAAGAGTAGCCGAGAACGCTTTGCGCAAATCGTAATTTTGACCAACTTCGGGTCGGTTTCCCGGAACTTGGGGATATATTCCATTTCCGCGAGCTCTAAACTAACTCGTGATGGCCTTGGTTTTCAGTGAAATGGACAAAGGAAAGCTTTTTGAACAGTCTCTTTGTAGCTTCTGGGCCGAAATAGAATCCCACTTCACTTTCAGACTGAAATAGTAGCCGAGACCGCCTCACGCGTATCGTGAGTTAGACCAAGTTGAGCTCGATTTCACGCAACTTTTGGGATATTTTCCAGTCCGGGGGACTCTAAACTAACTCCAGATGGCCTTGGTTTGCACTGAAATGTGCACAGCATAACTTTTTGAACGCCCACTTTGGAGCTTCTGGGCCGAAATATAGCCCCACTTCACTTTAAGACTGAAAGAGTAGCCGAGACTACCTTACGCAAATCGTGATTTTGACCGACTTCGGCTCGATTTCCCGGAAGTTGGGGGATATTTTCCAGTCCCGGGGACTCTAAACTAGCTCCTGATGGCTTTGGTTTGCAGTGAAATAAACACAGGGAAACTTTTTGAACGCTCACTTTCAAGCTCCTGGGCAGGAATAAAGCCTCACTTGACTTTAAGACTGAAACAGTAAGCGAGACCGCCTAACGCGCACGTGATTTTGACCAACTTCGGCTAAATTTCCCTGAATTTGGGGGATATTTTCCAGTCCCCAAGACTCTTAAGTAACTCCTGATGGCCTTCGTTTGCACTGAAATGGATACAGGAAAACCTTTTGAGGCTCACTTTTGAGCTTCTGGGCCGAAATATAGCCCCACTTCACTTTAAGACTGAAAGACTAGCCAAGACCGTCTTGCGCGCATCGTGATTTTGACCAGCGTCTTCTCCATTTTCCGGAACTTGGGAAATATATTGCAGTCCCGGGGACTCTAAACTATCTCCTGATGGCCTTGGTTTGCAGTGAAATGGACACAGCGAATTTTTTGCAGCGCTCACTTTGGAGCTTCTGGGCCGAAATAGAGCCCCACTTCACTTTAAGACTGAATGAGTAGCCGAGGCCGCCTTAGGCGCATCGTTATTTTGACCAACTTCGGCTTGATCTGCCAGAACTTAAAAGATATTTTCCCGTCCCGGAGACTCTAAACTAACTCATGGTGGCCTTGGTTTTCAGTGAAATTGAGAGAGGAAAACTTTTTGAACGCTCACTTTCGAACTTCTGGACCGAAATATAGGCCTACTTAACTTTAAGACTGAAAGAGTACCCCAGACCGCCTTACGCGAATCGTTATTTTGACCTACTTCGTCTCGATTTCGCGGAAATTGGGGGATATTTTCGAGTTCCGGGCACTGTAAACTACTTCCTGAGGGCCTTGCTTTGCAGTGAAATGGGCACAGTATAACTTTTTGAACGCTCACTTTCGAGCTTCTGGGCCGAAATATACAGCCACGTCACTTTAAGACTCAAAGAGTAGCCGAGACTGCTTTACGCGCATCGTGATTTTGAGAAACTTCGGCTCGATTTCCCGCAACTTGGGGGATATTTTGATGTCCCGGAGACTGTAAACTATCTCCTGATGTGGCTTGGTTCGCGGTGAAATGGACACAGCAAAACTTTTTGAACTTTCACTTTCGAGCTTCTGGGCCGAAATATAGCCCGAGTTCACTTTAAGAATGAAAGAATAGCCGACACCGCCTTACGCGCATCGTGATTTTGACCAACTTTGGCTCGATTGCCCGGGAAATGGGGAATACTTTCCGGTACCGGGGACTCTAAAGTAACTCCTGATTGCCTTGGTTTGCATTGAAATGGAGAGAGCAAAACATTTTCAACGCTCCCCTTCGGGCTTCTGAGCCGAAATATAGCCCCACTTCAGTTTAAGACTGAAAGAGTAGCCGACACCGTCTTACGCGCATCGTGATTTTGACCAACTTCGGCTCGATTTCCCGAAACTTCGGGGATATATTCAAGTCCCAAGGACTCTAAACTAAGCCCTGATGGCCTTGGTCTGCAGTGAAATGGACACAGCAATTTTTTTTCTGAACGCTTACTTTCGAAATTCTGGGCCGAAAGATAGCCCCACTTCACTTTAAGACTGAAATAGTAGCCGAGACCGCCTTAGACGCATCGTGATTTTGACCAACTTCGGCTTGAGTTGCCAGAACTTAAGGGATATTTTCCAGTCCCGTGGACTCTAAACTAACTGATGATGGCCTTGGTTTTCAGTTAAATTGAGAGAGCAAAACTTTTTGAACGCTCACTTTCGAGCTTCTGGGCCGAAATATACAGCCACGTCACTTTAAGACTAAAAGAGTAGGCGAGACTGCTTTACGCGCATCGTGATTTTGACAAACTTCGGCTCGATTTCCCGGAACTTGGGGGATATTTTGATGTCCCGGACACTGTAAACAATCTGCTGATGTGGCTTGGTTTGCGGTGAAATGGACACAGCAAAACTTTTTGAACTTTCACTTCCTAGCTTCTGGGCCGAAATATAGCCCCAGTTCACTTTAAGAATGAAAGAGTAGCCGCGACCGCCTTACGCGCATCGTGATTTTGACCAACTTTGGCTCGATTTCCCGGATAATGGGGAGTATTTTCCGGTACCGGGGACTCTAAAGTAACTCCTGATCGCCTTGGTTTGCAGTGAAATGAACACAGCAAAACTTTTTGAACTTTCACTTTCTAGCCTCTCGGCCGAAATATAGCTCCAGATCACTTTAAGAATGAAAGAGTAGCCGAGACTGCCTTACGCGCATCGTGATTTTGAGACAATTCGGCTCGATTTCCCCGAACTTGGGCGATATTTTCCAGTCTCGAGGAGTCAAAACTAACTCCTGATGGCCTTGGTATGCAGTGAAATGAACACAGTAACACTTTTTGAAGGCTTATTTCCGAGCGTCTGGGATGAAATATAGGCCCACTTCACTTTAAGACTGAAAGAGTAGGCGAGACCGCCTTACGCGCATCGTAATTTTGAGCATCTTCCGCTCGATTTTCTAGAATTTTGGCGATATTTTCAAGTCCCGGGGAGTCTAAACTAACTGCTGATGGCCTTGGTTTGCAGTGAAATGGACGCAGGAAAACTTTTTGAACGCTCAGTTTCGAGCTTCTGGGCCGAAATACAGCCGTGTTTCACTTTAAGACTGAAATAGTAGCCGAGACCACCTTACGAGCATCGTGATTTTGACCAAGTTCAGCTCGATTTCCCGGAACTTGGGGGATATTTTCCAGTCCGGGGGACTTTAAAGTAACTCCTGTTGGCCTTGGTTTGCAGTTAAATGCAGAAAGCGTAACTTCTTAAAGGGTCACTTTGGAGCTTCTGGGCCGAAATATAGCCCCACTTTACTTTAAGACTGAAAGAGTAGCCGAGACCGTCTTAGGCGCATCGTGATTTTGACCAACCTCCGTTCGATTTCCCGGAACTTCGGGGATATATTCCAGTCTCGGGGACTCTAAACTAACTGCTGATGGCCTTGGTTTGCAGTGAAATGGACACAGCACATTTTTTTGAACGCTCACTTTCGAGCTTCTCGGCCGAAACATAGCCCTACTTCACTTTAAGACTGAAAGAGTAGCCGAGACCGCCTTACGCGCATCGTAATTTTGACCAACTTCGGCTCGATTTCCCGGAAGTTGGCGAATATTTTCAATGCCCGGGGAAGCTAAACTAACTTCCGATGGCCTTAGTTTGCAGTTAAATGGACACAGCAAAACTTTTTGAACGCTCACTTTCGAGCTTATGGGTCGAAATATAGCCCCAGTTAACTTGAAGACATAAAGAGTAGCCGAGACCGCCTTACGCGCATCGTGATTTTGGGATACTTCGGCTTGATTACCCGCAAATAGGGGGATATTTTCCAGTCCCGGGGACTCTAAACTAACTCCTGATGGCCTTGGTTTTCAGTGAAATGGACACAGGAAAACTTTTTGAACGTGCACTTTCGAGCTTGCTGGCCGAAATATAGCCCTACTTCTTTTTAAGACTGAAAGAGTAGGCGGGAGCGCCTTACGCGCATTGTGATTTTGAGGATCTTCGGCTCGATCTGGCGAAACTTGGGAGATATTTTCCAGTCCCAAACTCTCTAAACTCACTCCTGATTGTCTAAGATGTGAGTGAAATAGAGACAAAAATTGTTTGAACCCTTACTTTCGAGCTTCTGGAGTTAAATCTAAGCCCACTTTACCTTAATACTGAAAGAGTAGCCGAGACCCCATTAAGCGCATCGTGATTTTGACTAACTTCGGGTGCATTTCCCGTAACTTGGGGGATATTTCCAGTCCCTTGGACGCTAAACTAAGTCGTGATGGCCTTGTTTTGCAGTGAAATGGACACAGCGAAAATTTTTAAACACTCAGTTTGGAGCTTCTGGGCCGAAATATTGCCCCACTTCACTTTAAGACTGAAAGAGTAGCCGAGACCGCCGTACGCGCGTCGTGATTTTGACCAACTTCGGTTAAATTTCCCGGAGCTTGGGGGATATTTTCCAGTCCCGGGGACTCTAAACTGACCACCGACGTCCTTGGTCTGCAGTAAAATGGACACAGCAAAACTTTTTGAACGCTCACTTTCGAGCGTCTGGGCCGAAATATAGCTCCACTTCACTTTAAGAGTGAAAGAGTAGCCGAGACCGCCTTACGTCCATCGTAATTTTGATCAACTTCGGCTCGATTTGCCGGAACTTGGGGGATATTTTCCAGTCCCGCGGACTCTAAAGTAACTCCTGAAGGCCTTGCTCTGGAGTGAAATGGACACAGCACAACTTTTTGAACGCTCACTTTCCAGCTTCTGGGCGGAAATATTGTTCCAGTTCACTTTAAGAATGAAAGAGTAACTGGGACCGGCTTACGCGCATCGTGATTTTGACCAACTTTTGCTCCATTTCCCGGGAAATGGGGGATATATTCCGGTACCGGGGACTCTAAACTAACTCCTGATCGCCTTGGTTTGCAGTGAAATGGACACAGCACAACTTTTTGAACGCTCACGTTTGAGCTTCTGGGCCGAAGGATAGCCCTACTTCACTTTAAGACTGAAAGACTAGCCGAGACCGCCTTACGCGCATCGTGATTTTGCGCTACTTCGGCCCGATTTCCCGGAACTTGGGAGATAATTCCCAGTCCCGGGCACTCTAAACTAATTCCTGATGGCCTTGGTTTTCAGTGAAATGGACACAGCCAAACTCTTTGAACGTTCACTTTCGAGCTTCTGGGCCGAAATATAGCCCCACTTGACTTTAAGACTGAGAGAGTAGCCGAGACCGCCTTACGTGCATGGTAATTTTGTCGAACTTCGGCTTGATTTCGTGGGACTTGGGGGATATTTTCCAGTCCCGGAAGCTCTAAACTAACTCCCGAATGCCTTGGTTTTTAGTGAAATGGACACAGGTAAAAGGGGCACACGCTGGGTTTCCAGGTTGCAGGCCGAAATATAGCCCCACTTTATTTTAAGACTGAAAGTGTACACGAAACCGCCTTAAGCGCATCGAAATTTTTAGCCACTATGGCTCGATCTGCCAAAACTTGGGGGATATTTTCTAGTCCCGGGGACTCTACCCTAACTCTTGATGGCCTTAGTTTTCAGTCAAATGGTGACAGGTAACAGGAGCGCACGCTTGGTGTCGAGCTTCTAGGCCGAAATGTAGCCCCAGTTCATTTTAAGACTGAAAGAGTAAACGAAACTGCCGTAGGCTTATCGTAATTTTAAGAAAGTATGGCTCAATTTGCCGAAACTTGGAGGATAGCTTCCAGTCTCGAGGATTCTAAACTATCTCCTGATGGACTTAGTTCTTAGTGAAATGGACACAGGTAAGAGGAGAGCACGCTCGGTGTCGAGCTTGTAGAACCGAAATATAGCCCCACTTCATTTTCGGAGTAAACGAGTAGCCGAGACCGCCTTACGCGCATCGTGATTTTGAGCATCTTTGGCTCGATTTGCCGGAATTCGGGGAATATTTTCCAGTCCCGAGGACTCTATGCTAACTCCTTATGAGCTTAGTTTTCAGTGATATGTGGACAGGCAAAAGGAGCGCACGCTCGGTGTTGAGCTTGTCGGCCGAAATATAGCCCCACTTCATTTTAAGACTGAGAGAGTAGCCGAGACCACCTTACGCGCATCGTGATTTTGAGCAAGTTTGGCTCGATCTGCCAGAATTTGGGAAATATTTTCCAGTCCCAAGGACTCTAAACTAACTCCTGATGGCCTAAGATGTCAGTGAAATGGACACAGGTAAAATTAGCGCACGCCCGGTCTCGAGCTTCTAGGTGGAAATATAGTCCCCCTTAATTTTAAGACTGAAAGAGTAGCCGAGACCGCCTTACCCGCATCGTGATTTTGGTCCACTTTTGCTCGATTTCCCGGAAGTTGGCGAATAATTTAAAGTCCCGGGGACGCTAAACTAACTCCCAATGACCTTGGTTTGCAGTTTAATGAACACAGCCAAACATTCTGAACGCTCACCTTCGAGCTTCAGGGCCGAAATATAGCCCTACTTAAATTTAAGACTGAAAGAATAGCCGAGAGCCCGTTACGCGCATCGTAATTTTCATCAACTTCGGCGCCATTTCCTGGAACTTGGAGAATATTTTCCAGTCGCGGGGACTCTAAACTAACTCATGATGGCCTTGGTTTGCAGTGAAATGGACACAGCAAAGCTTTTTGAACAATCACTTTCGAGCTTGTGGGCCTAAATATAGCCACACTTCACTTTAAGACTGAAACAGTAGCCGAGACCGCGTTACGCGCATCGTGATTTTGATCAGCTTCTTCTCGCTTTCCTGGAACTTGGGGAATATTTTCCAGTCCCGGGGACTCTAAACTAACTCCTGATGGCCATGGTTTGCAGTGAAATTCACACAGCACAAGTTTTTGAACGCACACTTTCGAGCTGCTAGGCCGAAATATAGTCCCACATCACTTACGACTTAAAGAGTAGCCGAGACCGGCGTGCGCACATCGTGATTTTGACCAACTTCGGGTCGATATTCCGGAACTTGGGGGATAATTTCCAGTCCCAGGGACTCTAAACTAACTCTTGATGGCCTTGGTTTGCAGTGAAATGGAGACAGCAAAACTTTTTAAACGCTCACCTTCAAGCTTCTGGGCCGAAATATAGCCCACTTTACTTTAATACTGAAAAAGTAGCCGAGACCGCCTTACGCGCATCGTGATTTTGACAAACTTCGGATGGATTTGCCGGAACTTGGGGGATATTTTCCAGTCCCTATGACGCTAAACTAGGTGCCGATGGCCTTGTTTTGCAGTGAAATGGACACAGCAAAGCTTTTTGAACGCTCACTTTCGAGCTTGTGGGCCGAAATATAGCCATACTTCACTTTAAGACTGAAACAGTAGCCGAGACCACGTTTCGCGCATCGTGATTTTGATCAATTTCGGCTCGATTTCCCGGAACTTGCGAAATATTTTCCATTCCCGGGGACTCTAAACTAACTCGTGCTGGTCTTGGTTTGCAGTGGAACGGAAACAGGAAAAGTTTTTGAACGCATACTTTCGAGCTTCTGGACCGAAATAGAAGCCCACTTCACTTGAAGACTGAAAGAGTAGCCGAGACCGCCTTACGTGCATCGTGATTTCGAGCAACTTCGGCTGGATTTGCCGGAACTAAGGGGATATATTCCAGTTCTGAGGACTCTAAACTAATTCTTGATGGCCTTGGTTTACAGTAAAATGGACCCAGCAAAACTTTTTGAACGCTCAATTTGGAGCTTCTGGGCCAAAATATAGCCCCCCATTATTTAACACTGAAAGAGTAGCCGAGACCGCGTTCTGCGCATCGTGATTTTGACAAACTTCGCGTCGATTTCCCCGAACTTGGGGGATATTTTCCAGTCCCGGGGACTCTCAACTAACTCCTGCTTGTCTTGGTTGGCAGTGAAATGGACAGAAACGCTCACTCTTGAGCTTCTGGACCGAAATAGATTCCCATTTTACTTGAAGACTGAAAGAGTAGGCGAGACCGTCTTGAGCGAATCGTGATTTTGACCAATTTCGCGTTTATTTCCCGAAACTTGGGGGATATATTCCAGTCAAAGGGACTCTAAAGTAACCCCTGATGGCCTTGGTTTTCAGTGAAATGGACAGAGCACAACATTGAAGCTTCTGGGCAGAAATATAGCCCCACTTTACTTTAAGACTGAAAGAGTAGATGAGACCGCCTTACGCGTATCGTAATTTTGACGAGCTTCGAATGGATTTCCCGGAACTTGGGGGATATTTTGCAGTCGCTTGGATGCTAAACTAAGTCCTGATGGCCTTGTTTTGAAGTAAAATGGACACAACAAAACTTTTTGAACGCTCACTTTCTAGCTTGTGGGCCGAAATATAGCCACACTTCAATTTAGGACTGACACAGTAGCCGAGACCACGTTACGCGCATCATGAATTTGATCAACTTCGGGTCGACTTCCCGGGACTTGGGGGATATTCTCCAGTCTCGGGGACTCTAAACTAGCTTCTGATGGCCTTGGTTTGCACTGAAAGTGACAGAGCAAAACTTTTTAAACACTCACTTTGGAGCTTCTGGGCCGAAATATTGCCCCACTTTACTTTAAGACTGAAAGAGTAGCCGAGACCACATTACGCACATCGTGATTTTGACCAACTTCGGCTCGATTTACCGGAACTTGGGGGATATTTTCCAGTCCCGAGGACTCTTAAGTAACCCGTGATGGCCTTGGTTTGCATTGAAATGGATACAGCAAAACTTTTTGAACGCTCACTTTTGAGCTTCTGGGCCGAAATATAGCCCCACTTCACTTTAAGACTGAAAGAGTAGCCGAGAAGGTCTTACGCGCATCGTGATTTTGACCAACGTCTTCTCGATTTTCCGGAACTTGGTAAATACATTCCACTCCCGGGGACTCTAAACTAACTCCTGATAGCCTTGGTTTACAGTGAAATAGACACAGTAATTTTTTTTGAGCACTGAACTTGTGGGCCGAAATAGAGCCCCACTTCACTTTAAGACTGAAGGAGTAGCCGACACCGCCTTAAGCGCACCGTGATTTTGACCAACTTCGGCTCGATTTGCCGGAACGTGGGGGATATTTTCCAGTCCCGGGGACGCTAAACTAACTCCTGATTGTCTTGGTTTTCAGTGAAATGGACACAGCGAAACTTTTTGAACGCTCACTCTCGAGCTTCTGGACCGAAATATAGCCCCACTTTACTTTAAGACTGAAAGAGTAGCCGAGAAGGTCTTACGCGCATCGTGATTTTGACCAACGTCTTCTCGATTTTCCGGAACTTGGTAAATACATTCCACTCCCGGGGACTCTAAACTAACTCCTGATAGCCTTGGTTTACAGTGAAATAGACACAGTAATTTTTTTTGAGCACTGAACTTGTGGGCCGAAATAGAGCCCCACTTCACTTTAAGACTGAAGGAGTAGCCGACACCGCCTTAAGCGCACCGTGATTTTGACCAACTTCGGCTCGATTTGCCGGAACGTGGGGGATATTTTCCAGTCCCGGGGACGCTAAACTAACTCCTGATTGTCTTGGTTTTCAGTGAAATGGACACAGCGAAACTTTTTGAACGCTCACTCTCGAGCTTCTGGACCGAAATATAGCCCCACTTTACTTTAAGACTGAAAGAGTAGCCGAGACCGTCTTGCGCAAATCGTGATTTTGACCAACTTCGGGTCGGCTTCCCGGAACTTGGGGGATATATTCCATTTCCGCGGGCTCTAAACTAACTCGTGATGGCCTTGGTTTTCAGTGAAATGGACAAAGGAAAGCTTTTTGAACACTCTCTTTGTAGCTTCTGGGCCGAAATAGAATCCCACTTCACTTTCAGACTGAAATAGTAGACGAGACCGCCTCACGCGCAACGCGAGTTAGACCAAGTTCAGCTCGACTTCACGCAACTTTTGGGATATATTCCAGTCCGTCGGACTCTAAACTAACTCCGGATGGCCTTGGTTTGCACTGAAATGCGCACAGCATAAATTTTTGAACGCCCACTTTCGAGCTTCGGGGCCGAAATATAGCCCCACTTCACTTTAAGACTGAAAGAGTAGCCGAGATCGCCTAACGCGCATCGTGATTTTGGCCATTTTCGGATCGATTTGTCGGAACTTGGGGGATATTTTCCAGTCCCGGGAACTCTAAACTAACTCCTGATCGCCTTGCTTTG
Source organism: Orbicella franksi (assembly GCF_964199315.1). Lineage (NCBI taxonomy): Eukaryota > Metazoa > Cnidaria > Anthozoa > Scleractinia > Merulinidae > Orbicella > Orbicella franksi. Next base: position 884,532 of record NC_138147.1, on the reverse strand, counting down.
CATTGAAATGGACAGAGCAAAACTTTTTGAACGCTCACTTTCGAGCTTGTGGGCCGAAATATAGCCACACTTCACTTTAAGACTGAAACAGTAGCCGAGACCGAATTTCGCGCATCGTGATTTTGATCAACTTCGGCTCGCTTTCCCGGAACTTGGGAAATATTTTCCAGTCCCGCAGACTCTAAACTAACTTTTGATAGCTTTGATTTGCAGTGAAATGCACACAGCAAAACTGTTTGAACGCTCACTTTCGAGCTTCTGGACAGAAATATAGCCCGACTTTACTTTAAGACTGAAAGAGTAGCCGAAACCGCCTTACGTATATCGTAATTTTGACGAGCTTCGAATGGATTTCTCGCAACTTGGGGTATATTTTCCAGTCCCTTGGACGCTAAACTGAGTCCTTATGGCCTTGTTTTTAAGTGAAATGGAGACAGCAAAACTTTTTGAACGCTCACTTTCTAGCTTGTGGGCCGAAATATAGGCACACTTGACTTTAAGACTGAAACAGTAGCCGAGACCACGTTACGCGCATCATGAATTTGATCAACTTTGGCTCAAATTCCCGGGACTTGGGGGATATTTTCCAGTGCCGGGGACTCTCAACTAACTCCTGGTGGCCTTGGTTTGCATTGAAATGGACACAGCACAATTTTTTGAACGCCCACTTTCGAGATTCTGGGCCGAAATATAGCCCCACTTCACTTAAGACTGAAAGAGTAGCCGAGACCGCCTTGCTCGCATCGTGAGTTTGACAAACTTCGGGTCGATATTCCGGAACTTGGGAGATAATTTCCAGTCCCAGGAACTCTAAACTAACTCCTGATGGCCTTGGTTTGCAGTGAAATGGACAGAGCAAAACTTTTTGAACGCTCACCTTCGAGCTTCCTGGCCGAAATAAAGGCCGACTTTACTTTAAGACAAAGAGTAACCGAGACCACCTTACGCGCATTGTGATTTTGACAAACTTCGCGTGGATCTAGCGGAACTTGGGGAACATTTTCCAGTCCCTTGGACGCTAACCTAAGTCCTGATGGCCTTGTTTTGCAGTGAAATAGACACAGCAAAACTTTTTGAACGCTCACTATCGAGTTTGTGGGCCGAAATATAGCCACACTTTACTTTAAGACTGAAACAGTAGCGGAGACCGCATTTCGCGCATCGTGACTTTTATCAACTTCGGCTCGCTTTCCCGGAACTTGGGGAATATTTTCCAGTCCCGGGGACCCTAAACTAACTTTGATAGCTTTGGTTTGCAGTGAAATGCACACAGCAAAACTGTTTGAACGCTCACTTTCGAGCTTCTGGACAGAAATATAGCCCGACTTTACTTTAAGACTGATAGAGTAGCCGAAACCGCCTTACGTATATCGTAATTTTGACGAGCTTCGAATGGATTTCCCAGAACTTGCGGGATATTTTCCAGTCCCGTGGACGCTAAACTAAGTGCTGAATGCCTTGTTTTGAAGTGAAATGGACACAGCAAAACTTTTTGAACGCTCACTTTCTAGCTTTTGGGCCGAAATATAGGCACACTTGACTTTAAGACTGAAACAGTAGCCGAGACCACGTTACGCGCATCATGAATTTGATCAACTTCGGCTCAAATTCCCGGGACTTGGGGGATATTTTCCAGTGCCGGGGACTCTCAACTAACTCCTGGTGGCCTTGGTTTGCATTGAAATGGACACAGCACAATTTTTTGAACGCCCACTTTCGAGATTCTGGGCCGAAATATAGCCCCACTTCACTTAAGACTGAAAGAGTAGCCGAGACCGCCTTGCTCGCATCGTGAGTTTGACAAACTTCGGGTCGATATTCCGGAACTTGGGGGATATTTTGAAGTCCCAGGAGCTCTAAACTAACTCCTGATGGCCTTGGTTTGCAGTGAAATGGACAGAGCAAAACTTTTTGAACGCTCACCTTCGAGCTTCCTGGCCGAAATGAAGCCCCACTTCATTTTAAGACTTAAAGAGTAACCGAGACCACCTTACGCGCATTGTGATTTTGAAAAACTTCGGGTGGATCTAGCGGAACTTGGGGAACATTTTCCAGTCCCTTGGACGGTAACCTAAGTCCTGATGGCCTTGTTTTGCAGTGAAATAGACACAGCAAAACTTTTTGAACGCTCACTTTCGAGTTTGTGGGCCGAAATATAGCTACACTTTACTTTAAGACTGAAACAGTAGCCGAGACCGCATTTCGCGCATCGTGACTTTTATCAACTTCGGCTCGCTTTCCCGGAACTTGGGGAATATTTTCCAGTCTCGAGGACACTAAATTAACTTTGATAGCTTTGGTTTGCAGTGAAATGCACACAGCAAAACTGTTTGAACGCTCACTTTCGAGCTTCTGGACAGAAATATAGCCCGACTTTACTATAAGACTGAAAGAGTAGCCGAAACCGCCTTACGTATATCGTAATTTTGACGAGCTTCGAATGGATTTCCCGCAACTTGGGGGATATTTTCCAGTCCCTTGGACCCTAAACTAAGTGCTGATGGCCTTGTTTTGAAGTGAAATGGAGACAGCAAAACTTTTTGAACGCTCACTTTCTAGCTTTTGGGCCGAAATATAGGCACACTTGACTTTAAGACTGAAACAGTAGCCGAGACCACGTTACGCGCATCATGAATTTGATCAACTTCGGCTCCAATTCCCGGGACTTGGGAAATATTTTCCAGTCCCGGGGACTCTAAACTAACTCCTGATGGCGTTGGTTTGCATTGAAATGGACACAGCACAATTTTTTGAAAGCACACTTTGGAGATTCTGGGCCAAAATAAAGCCCCACTTCACTTAAGACTGAAAGAGTAGCCGAGACCGCCTTGCTCGCATCGTGAGTTTGACAAACTTCGGGTCGATATTCCGGAACTTTGGGGATATTTTCCAGTCCCAGGAACTCTCAACTAACTCCTGATGGCCTTGGTTTGCAGTGAAATGGACAGAGAAAAACTTTTTGAACGCTCACCTTCGAGCTTCCTGGCCGAAATAAAGCCCCACGTTACTTTAAGACTTAAAGAGTAACCGAGACCACCTTACGCGCATTGTGATTTTGACAACTTCGGGTGGATCTCCCGGAACTTGGGGAACATTTTCCAGTCCCTTGGACGCTAAACTAAGTCCTGATGGCCTTGTTTTGCAGTGAAATGGACACAGCAAAACTTTTTGAACGCTCACTTTCGAGCTTGTGGGCCGAAATATAGCCACACTTTTTTTTAAGACTGAAACAGTAGCCGAGACCGCATTTCGCGCATCGTGATTTTGATCAACTTCGGCGCACTTTCCCGGAACTTGGTGAATATTTTCCAGTCCCGGGTACCCTAAACTAACTTTTGATAGCTTTGGTTTGCAGTGAAATGCACACAGCAAAACTTTTTGAACCCTCACTTTGGAGCTTCTGGGCCGAAATATAGCCCGACTTCACTTTAAGACTGAAACAGTACCCGATACGGCATTTCGCGCATTGTGATTTTGATCAACTTTGGTTCGAGTCCCCGGAACTTGGGCAATATTTTTCAGACCCGGGGACTCTAAACTAACCCCTGATGGCCTTGGTTTGCACTGAAATGGAGACAGCAAAACGTTTTCAACGCTCACTTTCGGGCTTCTGGCCCGAAATATAGCCCCACTTCACTTTAAGACAGTAAGAGTAGCAGAGACCACTTTAGGGGCATCGTGATTTTGACCAACCTCGGCTCAATTTCCCGGACCTTGGGGCATATTTTCTTGTCCCGGGTACGCTAAACTAACTCCTGATGGCGTTGGTTTGCAGTGAAATGAACACAGCAAAACTTTTTGAACGCTCACTTTCGGGCTTCTGGCCCGAAATATAGCCCCACTTCACTTTAAGACTGAAAGAGTAGCCGAGACCGCCTTACGCGAATCGTTATTTTGACCAACTTCGGCTCGATTTCCCGGAAGTTGGGGGATATTTTCCAGTCCCGGGGACTCTAAACTAGCTCCTGATGGCTTTGTTTTGCAGTGAAATAACCACAGGGAAACTTTTTAACCGCTCACTTTCAAGCTCCTGGGCAGGAATAAAGCCTCACTTCACTTCAAGACTGAAACAGTAAGCGAGACCACCTAACGCGCACCGTAATTTTGACCAATTTCAGCTAAATTTGCCTGAACTTAGGGGATATCTTCCACTCCTGAAGACTCTTAAGTAACCCCTGATGGCCTTCGTTTGCATTGAAATGGATACAGCAAAACTTTTTGAACGCTCACTTTTGAGCTTCTGGGCCGAAATATAGCCCCACTTCACTTTAAGACTGAAATAGTATCCGAGACCGCCTTAGACGCATCGTGATTTTGACCAACTTCGGCTGGAGTTGCCAGAACTTAAGGGATATTTTCCAGTCCCGTGGACTCTAAACTAGCTCATGATGGCCTTGGTGTTCAGTTAAATTGAGAGAGCAAAACTTTTGGAACGCTCACTTTCGAGCTTCTGGGCCGAAATATACAGCCACGTCACTTTACGACTAAAAGAGTAGCCGAGACTGCTTTACACGCATCGTGAGTTTGACAAACTTCGGCTCGATTTCCCGGAACTTGGGGGATATTTTGATGTCCCGGACACTGTAAACAATCTGCTGATGTGGCTTGGTTTGCGGTGAAATGGACACACCAAAACTTTTTGAACTTTCAGTTTGGAGCTTCTGGGCCGAAATATAGCCCCAGTTCACTTTAAGAATGAAAGAGTAGCCGAGACCGCCTTACGCGCATCGTGATTTTGACAAAATTCGGCTCGATTTCCCCGAACTTGGGCGATATTTTCTAGTCCCGAGGAGTCTAAACTAACTTCTGATTGCCCTGGTTTGCAGTGAAATGAACACAGTAACACTTTTTGAAGGCTTATTTTGGAGCTTTAGGGATGAAATATAGCCCCACTTCACTTTAAGATAGAAAGAGTAGCCGAGACCGCCTTACGCGCATCGTGATTTTCAGCAACTTCCTCTTCATTTTCTAGAATTTTGGCGATATTTTCAAGTCCTGGGGACTTTAAACTAACTCCTGATGGCCTTGGTTTGCAGTTAAATGCACAAATCGTAACTTTTTAAAGGGTCACTTTCGAGCTTCTGGGCCGAAATATAGCCCCACTTTACTTTAAGACTGAAAGAGTAGCCAAGACCGTCTAACGCGCATCGTGATTTTGACCAACTTCCGTTCGCTTTCCCGGAACTTCGGGGAAATATTCCAGTCCGGGGGACTCTAAACTAACTCCTGATGGCCTTGGTTTGCACTGAAATGGACACAGCACATTTTTTTGAACGCTCACTTTCGAGCTTCTCGGCCGAAATATAGCCCTACTTCACTTTAAGACTGAAAGAGTAGCCGAGACCGCCTTACGCGCATCTTAATGTTGACCAACTTCGGCTCGATTTCCCGGAAGTTGGCGAATATTTTCAATTCCCGGGCAAGCTAAAGTAACTTCCGATGGCCTTAGTTTGCAGTTAAATGGACACGGCAAAACTTTTTGAACGCTCACTTTCAAGCTTATTGGTCGAAATATAGCCCCACTTAACTTTAAGACTGAAAGAGTAGCCGAGACCGCCTTACGCGCATCGTGATTTTGGGATACTTCGGCTCGATTTCCCGCAAATAGGGGGATATTTTCCAGTCCCGGGGACTCTAAAGTAACTCCTGATTGCCTTGGTTTCCAGTGAAATGGACACAGGAACACTTTTGACTGAAAGATTAGGCGGGAGCGCCTTACGCGCATTGTGATTTTGAGGATCTTCGGCTTGATCTGGCGAAACTTGGGAGATATTTTCCAATCCCAAAGTCTCTAAACTCACTCCTGATTGTCTAAGATGTGAGTGAAATAGGACAAAAATTTTTGAAGCCTTACTTTCGAGCTTCTGGAGTTAAATCTAAGCCCACTTTACCTTAAGACTGAAAGAGTAGCCGAGACCCCCTTAAGCGAATCGTGATTTTGACTAACTTCGGGTGGATTTGCCGTAACTTGGGGGATATTTCCAGTCCCTTGGACGCTAAAATAAGTCGTGATGGCCTTGTTTTACAGTGAAATGGACACAGCAAAACTTTTTAAACACTCAGTTTCGAGCTTCTGGACCGAAATATTGCCCCACTTCACTTTAAGACTGAAAGAGCAACCGAGACCGCCGTACGCGCGTCGTGATTTTGACGAACTTCGGTTAAATTTCCCGGAGCTTGGGGGATATTTTCCAGTCCCGGGGACTCTAAACTGACCCCGGACGTCCTTGGTCTGCAGTAAGATGGACACAGCAAAACTTTTTGAACGCTCAATTTTGAGCTTCTGGGCCGAAATGTAGCTCCACTTCACTTTAAGAGTGAAAGAGTAGCCGAGACCGTCTTACGCCCATCGTAATTTTGACCAACTTCGGCTCGATTTCCCGGAACTTGGGGGATATTTTCCAGTCCCGCGGACTCTAAAGTAATTCCTGATGGCCTTGCTCTGGAGTGAAATGGACACAGGACAACTTTTTGAACGCTCACTTTCGAGCTTCTGGGCGGAAATATTGCCCCAGTTGACTTTAAGAATGAAAGAGTAACCGGGACCGCCTTACGCGCATCGTGATTTTGACCAACTTTGGTTCGATTCCCCGGAACTTGGGGGATATTTTCCGGTACCGGGGACTCTAAACTAACTCCTGATTGCCTTGGTTTGCAGTGAAATGGACACAGCACAACTTTTTGAACGTTCACGTTTGAGCTTCTGGGCCGAAGAATAGCCCTACTTCACCTTAAGACTGACAGACTAGCCGAGACCGCCTTACGCGCACTGTGAGTTTGGGCTACTTCGGCTCGATTTCCCGGAACTTGGGAGATAATTCCCAGTCCCGGGCACTCTGAACTAATTCCTGATGGCCTTGGTTTTCAGTGAAATGGACACAGCCAAACTCTTTGAACGTTCACTTTCGAGCTTCTGGGCCGAAATATAGCCCCACTTGACTTTAAGACTGAAAGAGTAGCCGGGACCGCCTTACGCCCATGGTAATTTTGTCGAACCTCGGCTTGATTTACTGGGACTTGGGGGATATTTTCCAGTTCCGGAAGCTCTAAACTAACTCCTGAATGCCTTGGTTTTTAGTGAAATAGACACAGGTAAAAGGGGCGCACGCTAGGTTTCCAGGTTGTAGGCCGAAATATAGCGCCACTTTATTTTAAGACTGAAAGTGTACACGAAACCGCCTTAAGCGCATCGAAATTTTTAGCCACTATGGCTCGATCTGCCAAAACTTGGGGGATATTTTCCTGATGAACTTAGTTTTCAGTGATATGTACACAGGCAAAAGGAGCGCACGCTCGGTGTTGAGCTTCTCGTCCGAAATATAGCCCCACTTCATTTTAAGACTCAAAGAGTAGCCGAGACCGCCTTACGCGCATCGTGATTTTGACAAACCTCGGGTGGATTTCCCGGAACTTGGGGGATATTTTCCAGTCCCTTGGACGCTAAACTAGGTGCCGATGGCCTTGTTTTGCAGTGAAATGGACACAGCAAAGCTTTTTGAACGCTCACTTTCGAGCTTGTGGGCCGAAATATAGCCATACTTCACTTTAAGACTGAAACAGTAGCCGAGACCACGTTTCGCGCATCGTGATTTTGATCAACTTCGGCTCGATTTCCCGGAACTTGCGAAATATTTTCCAGTCACGGGGACTCTAAACTAACTCGTGCTGGTCTTGGTTTGCAGTAAAACGGAAACAGAAAAAGTTTTTGAACGCATACTTTCGAGCTTCTGGACCGAAATAGAAGCCCACTTCACTTGAAGACTGAAAGAGTAGCCGAGACCGCCTTACGTGCATCGTGATTTTGAGCAACTTCGGCTCGATTTGCCGGAACTAAGGGGATATATTCCAGTTCTGAGAACTCTAAACTAATTCCTGATGGCCTTGGTTTGCAGTAAAATGGACCCAGCAAAACTTTTTGAACGGTCAATTTCGAGCTTCTCGGCCAAAATATAGCCCCCCATTACTTTAACACTGAAAGAGTAGCCGAGACCGCCTTACGCGCATCGTGATTTTGACAAACTTCGGGTTGATTTCCCGGAACTTGGGGGATATTTTCCAGTCCCGGGGACTCTCAACTAACTCCTGCTTGTCTTGGTTTGCAGTGAAATGGACACAGCCAAAGTTTTTGAAGGCTCACTCTCGAGCTTCTTGGCCGAAATAGAGCCCCATTTTACTTTAAGACTGAAAGAGTAGTCGAGACCGTCTTGAGCGAATCGTGATTTTGACCAATTTCGCGTTTATTTCCGGAAATTTGGGGGATATATTCCAGTCAAAGGGACTCTAAAGTACCTCCTGATGGTCTTGGTTTTCAGTGAAATGGACAGAGCACAACTTTGGAGCTTCTGGGCAGAAATATAGCCCCATTTTACTTTAAGACTGAAAGAGTAGATGAGACCGCCTTACGCGCATCGTAATTTTGACGAACTCCGAATGGATTTCCCGGAACTTGGGGGATATTTTGCAGTCGCTTGGACGCTAAACTAAGTCCTGATGGCCTTGTTTTGAAGTAAAATGGACACAACAAAACTTTTTGAACGCTCACTTTTTAGCTTGTGGGCCCAAATATAGCGACACTTCACTTTAGGACTGACACAGTAGCCGAGACCACGTTACGCGCATCATGGATTTTATCAACTTTGGCTCGATTTCCCGGGACTTGGGGGATATTCTCCAGTCCCGGGGACTCTAAACTAGCTTCTGATGGCCTTGGTTTGCACTGAAAGTGACAGAGCAAAACTTTTTAAACACTCACTTTGGAGCTTCTGGGCCGAAATATTGCCCCACTTTACTTTAAGACTGAAAGAGTAGCCGAGACCACATTACGCACATCGTGATTTTGACCAACTTCGGCTCAATTTACCGGAACTTGGGGGATATTTTCCAGTCACGAGGACTCTTAAGTAACTCCTGATGGCCTTGGTTTACATTGAAATGGATACAGCAAAACTTTTTGAACGCTCACTTTTGAGCTTCTGGGCCGAAATATAGCCCCACTTCACTTTAAGACTGAAAGAGTAGCCGAGACCGTCTTACGCGCATCGTGATTTTGACCAACGTCTTCTCGATTTTCCGGAACTTGGTAAATACATTCCACTCCCGGGGACTCTAAACTAACTCCTGATAGCCTTGGTTTGCAGTGAAATAGACACAGTAATTTTTTTTGAGCTTTGAGCTTGTGGGCCGAAGTAGAGCCCCACTTCACTTTAAGAGTGAAGGAGTAGCCGACACCGCCTTACGCGCACCGTGATTTTGACCAACTTCGCATCGATTTCTCGGAACTTGGGGGATATTTTCCAGTCCCGGGGACTCTAAACTAACTCCTGATTGTCTTGGTTTTCAGTGAAATGGACACAGCGAAACTTTTTGAACGCTCATTCTCGAGCTTCTGGACCGAAATATAGCTCCACTTTACTTTAAGACTGAAAGAGTAGCCGAGACCGTCTTACGCAAATCGTGATTTTGACCAACTTCGGGTCTGTTTCCCGGAACTTGAGGGATATATTCCATTTCCGCGGGCTCTAAACTAACTCGTGATGGCCTTGGTTTTCAGTGAAATGGACAAAGGAAAGCTTTTTGAACACTCTCTTTGTAGCTTCTGGGCCGAAATAGAATCCCACCTCACTTTCAGACTGAAATAGTAGCCGAGACCGCCTCACGCGCATCGTGAGTTAGACCAAGTTCAGCCCGATTTCACGCAACTTTTGGGATATTTTCCAGTCCGGGGGACTCTAAACTAACTCCGGATGGCCTTGGTTTGCACTGAAATGCGCACAGCATAACTTTTTGAACGCCCACTTTGGAGCTTCTGGGCCGAAATATAGCCCCACTTCACTTTAAGACTGAAAGAGTAGCCGAGATCGCCTTACGCGCATCGTGATTTTTGACCATTTTCGGATCGATTTCTCGGAACTTGGGGGATATTTTCCAGTCCCGGGGACTCTAAACTAACTCCTGATCGCCTTGCTTTGCATTGAAATGGACAAAGTAAAACTTTTTGAACGCTCACTTTCGAGCTTGTGGGCCGAAATATAGCCACACTTTAGGACTGAAACTGTAACCGAGAACGCATTTCGCGCATCGTGATTTTGACAAACTTCGGCTCCAATTCCCGGGACTTGTGGGATATTTTCCAGTCCCGGGGACTCTAAACTAACTCCTGATGGCCTTGGTTTGAATTGAAATGGACACAGCACAATTTTTTGAACGCACACTTTCGAGATTCTGGGCCGAAATATAGCCCCACTTCACTTAAGACTGAAAGAGTAGCCGAGACCGCCTTGCTCGCAGCGTGAGTCTGACAAACTTCGGGTCGATATTCCGGAACTTGGGGGTATTTTCCAGTCCCAGGAGCTCTAAAGTAACTCCTCATGGCCTTCGTTTGCAGTGAAATGGACAGAGCAAAACTTTTTGAACGCTCACCTTCGAGCTTCCTGGCCGAAATAAAGCCCCACTTTACTTTAAGACTTAAAGAATAACCGAGACCACCTAACGCGCATTGTGATTTTGACAAACTTCGGGTGGATATCCTGGAACTTGGCCAACATTTTCCAGTCCCTTGGACGCTAACCTAAGTCCTGATGGCCTTGTTTTGCAGTGAAATGGACACAGCAAAACTTTTTGAACGCTCACTTTCTAGCTTGTGGGCAGAAATATAGCCACACTTTACTTTAAGACTGAAACAGTAGCCGAGACCGCATTTCGCGCATCGTGATTTTCATCAACTTCGGCTCGCTTTCCCGGAACTTGGGGAATATTTTCCAGTCCCGGGGACCCTAAACTAACTTTTGATAGCTTTGGTTTGCAGTGAAATGCACACAGCAAAACTTTTTGAACGCTCACTTTCGAGCTTCTGGACAGAAATATAGCCCGACTTTACTATAAGACTGAAAGAGTAGCCGAAACCGCCTTACGTATATCGTAATTTTGACGAGCTTCGAATGGATTTCCCGCAACTTGGGGGATATTTTCCAGTCCCTTGGACCCTAAACTAAGTGCTGATGGCCTTGTTTTGAAGTGAAATGGAGACAGCAAAACTTTTTGAACGATCACTTTCTAGCTTTTGGGCCGAAATATAGGCACACTTGACTTTAAGACTGAAACAGTAGCCGAGACCACGTTACGCGCATCATGAATTTGATCAACTTCGGCTCCAATTCCCGGGACTTGGGAAATATTTTCCAGTCCCGGGGACTCTAAACTAACTCCTGATGGCGTTGGTTTGCATTGAAATGGACACAGCACAATTTTTTGAAAGCACACTTTGGAGATTCTGGGCCAAAATAAAGCCCCACTTCACTTAAGACTGAAAGAGTAGCCGAGACCGCCTTGCTCGCATCGTGAGTTTGACAAACTTCGGGTCGATATTCCGGAACTTTGGGGATATTTTCCAGTCCCAGGAACTCTCAACTAACTCCTGATGGCCTTGGTTTGCAGTGAAATGGACAGAGAGAAACTTTTTGAACGCTCACCTTCGAGCTTCCTGGCCGAAATAAAGCCCCACGTTACTTTAAGACTTAAAGAGTAACCGAGACCACCTTACGCGCATTGTGATTTTGACAACTTCGGGTGGATCTCCCGGAACTTGGGGAACATTTTCCAGTCCCTTGGACGCTAAACTAAGTCCTGATGGCCTTGTTTTGCAGTGAAATGGACACAGCAAAACTTTTTGAACGCTCACTTTCGAGCTTGTGGGCCGAAATATAGCCACACTTTACTTTAAGACTGAAACAGTAGCCGAGACCGCATTTCGCGCATCGTGATTTTGATCAACTTCGGCGCACTTTCCCGGAACTTGGTGAATATTTTCCAGTCCCGGGTACCCTAAACTAACTTTTGATAGCTTTGGTTTGTAGTGAAATGCACACAGCAAAACTTTTTGAACCCTCACTTTGGAGCTTCTGGGCCGAAATATAGCCCGACTTCACTTTAAGACTGAAACAGTACCCGATACGGCATTTCGCGCATTGTGATTTTGATCAACTTTGGTTCGAGTTCCCGGAACTTGGGCAATATTTTTCAGACCCGGGGACTCTAAACTAACCCCTGATGGCCTTGGTTTGCACTGAAATGGAGACAGCAAAACGTTTTCAACGCTCACTTTCGGGCTTCTGGCCCGAAATATAGCCCCACTTCACTTTAAGACAGTAAGAGTAGCAGAGACCACTTTAGGGGCATCGTGATTTTGACCAACCTCGGCTCAATTTCCCGGACCTTGGGGCATATTTTCTTGTCCCGGGTACGCTAAACTAACTCCTGATGGCGTTGGTTTGCAGTGAAATGAACACAGCAAAACTTTTTGAACGCTCACTTTCGGGCTTCTGGCCCGAAATATAGCCCCACTTCACTTTAAGACTGAAAGAGTAGCCGAGACCGCCTTACGCGAATCGTTATTTTGACCAACTTCGGCTCGATTTCCCGGAAGTTGGGGGATATTTTCCAGTCCCGGGGACTCTAAACTAGCTCCTGATGGCTTTGGTTTGCAGTGAAATAACCACAGGGAAACTTTTTAACCGCTCACTTTCAAGCTCCTGGGCAGGAATAAAGCCTCACTTCACTTCAAGACTGAAACAGTAAGCGAGACCACCTAACGCGCACCGTGATTTTGACCAATTTCAGCTAAATTTGCCTGAACTTAGGGGATATCTTCCACTCCTGAAGACTCTTAAGTAACCCCTGATGGCCTTCGTTTGCATTGAAATGGATACAGCAAAACTTTTTGAACGCTCACTTTTGAGCTTCTGGGCCGAAATATAGCCCCACTTCACTTTAAGACTGAAATAGTATCCGAGACCGCCTTAGACGCATCGTGATTTTGACCAACTTCGGCTGGAGTTGCCAGAACTTAAGAGATATTTTCCAGTCCCGTGGACTCTAAACTAGCTCATGATGGCCTTGGTGTTCAGTTAAATTGAGAGAGCAAAACTTTTGGAACGCTCACTTTCGAGCTTCTGGGCCGAAATATACAGCCACGTCACTTTACGACTAAAAGAGTAGCCGAGACTGCTTTACACGCATCGTGAGTTTGACAAACTTCGGCTCGATTTCCCGGAACTTGGGGGATATTTTGATGTCCCGGACACTGTAAACAATCTGCTGATGTGGCTTGGTTTGCGGTGAAATGGACACACCAAAACTTTTTGAACTTTCAGTTTGGAGCTTCTGGGCCGAAATATAGCCCCAGTTCACTTTAAGAATGAAAGAGTAGCCGAGACCGCCTTACGCGCATCGTGATTTTGACAAAATTCGGCTCGATTTCCCCGAACTTGGGCGATATTTTCTAGTCCCGAGGAGTCTAAACTAACTTCTGATTGCCCTGGTTTGCAGTGAAATGAACACAGTAACACTTTTTGAAGGCTTATTTTGGAGCTTTAGGGATGAAATATAGCCCCACTTCACTTTAAGATAGAAAGAGTAGCCGAGACCGCCTTACGCGCATCGTGATTTTCAGCAACTTCCTCTTCATTTTCTAGAATTTTGGCGATATTTTCAAGTCCTGGGGACTTTAAACTAACTCCTGATGGCCTTGGTTTGCAGTTAAATGCACAAATCGTAACTTTTTAAAGGGTCACTTTCGAGCTTCTGGGCCGAAATATAGCCCCACTTTACTTTAAGACTGAAAGAGTAGCCAAGACCGTCTAACGCGCATCGTGATTTTGACCAACTTCCGTTCGCTTTCCCGGAACTTCGGGGAAATATTCCAGTCCGGGGGACTCTAAACTAACTCCTGATGGCCTTGGTTTGCACTGAAATGGACACAGCACATTTTTTTGAACGCTCACTTTCGAGCTTCTCGGCCGAAATATAGCCCTACTTCACTTTAAGACTGAAAGAGTAGCCGAGACCGCCTTACGCGCATCTTAATGTTGACCAACTTCGGCTCGATTTCCCGGAAGTTGGCGAATATTTTCAATTCCCGGGCAAGCTAAAGTAACTTCCGATGGCCTTAGTTTGCAGTTAAATGGACACGGCAAAACTTTTTGAACGCTCACTTTCAAGCTTATTGGTCGAAATATAGCCCCACTTAACTTTAAGACTGAAAGAGTAGCCGAGACCGCCTTACGCGCATCGTGATTTTGGGATACTTCGGCTCGATTTCCCGCAAATAGGGGGATATTTTCCAGTCCCGGGGACTCTAAAGTAACTCCTGATTGCCTTGGTTTCCAGTGAAATGGACACAGGAACACTTTTGACTGAAAGATTAGGCGGGAGCGCCTTACGCGCATTGTGATTTTGAGGATCTTCGGCTTGATCTGGCGAAACTTGGGAGATATTTTCCAATCCCAAAGTCTCTAAACTCACTCCTGATTGTCTAAGATGTGAGTGAAATAGGACAAAAATTTTTGAAGCCTTACTTTCGAGCTTCTGGAGTTAAATCTAAGCCCACTTTACCTTAAGACTGAAAGAGTAGCCGAGACCCCTTTAAGCGAATCGTGATTTTGACTAACTTCGGGTGGATTTGCCGTAACTTGGGGGATATTTCCAGTCCCTTGGACGCTAAAATAAGTCGTGATGGCCTTGTTTTACAGTGAAATGGACACAGCAAAACTTTTTAAACACTCAGTTTCGAGCTTCTGGACCGAAATATTGCCCCACTTCACTTTAAGACTGAAAGAGCAACCGAGACCGCCGTACGCGCGTCGTGATTTTGACGAACTTCGGTTAAATTTCCCGGAGCTTGGGGGATATTTTCCAGTCCCGGGGACTCTAAACTGACCCCGGACGTCCTTGGTCTGCAGTAAGATGGACACAGCAAAACTTTTTGAACGCTCAATTTTGAGCTTCTGGGCCGAAATATAGCTCCACTTCACTTTAAGAGTGAAAGAGTAGCCGAGACCGTCTTACGCCCATCGTAATTTTGACCAACTTCGGCTCGATTTCCCGGAACTTGGGGGATATTTTCCAGTCCCGCGGACTCTAAAGTAATTCCTGATGGCCTTGCTCTGGAGTGAAATGGACACAGGACAACTTTTTGAACGCTCACTTTCGAGCTTCTGGGCGGAAATATTGCCCCAGTTCACTTTAAGAATGAAAGAGTAACCGGGACCGCCTTACGCGCATCGTTATTTTGACCAACTTTGGTTCGATTCCCCGGAACTTGGGGGATATTTTCCGGTACCGGGGACTCTAAACTAACTCCTGATTGCCTTGGTTTGCAGTGAAATGGACACAGCACAACTTTTTGAACGTTCACGTTTGAGCTTCTGGGCCGAAGCATCGCCCTACTTCACCTTAAGACTGACAGACTAGCCGAGACCGCCTTACGCGCATTGTGATTTTGGGCTACTTCGGCTCGATTTCCCGGAACTTGGGAGATAATTCCCAGTCCCGAGCACTCCAAACTATATCCTGATGGCCTTGGTTTTCAGTGAAATGGACACAGCCAAACTCTTTGAACGTTAACTTTCGAGCTTCTGGGCCGAAATATAGCCCCACTTCACTTTAAGACTGAAAGAGTAGCCGGGACCGCCTTACGCCCATGGTAATTTTGTCGAACTTCGGCTTGATTTACTGGGACTTGGGGCATATTTTCCAGTCCCAGAAGCTCTAAACTAACTCCTGAATGCCTTGGTTTTTAGTGAAATGGACACAGGTAAAAGGGGCGCACGCTAGGTTTCCAGGTTGTAGGCCGAAATATAGCGCCACTTTATTTTAAGACTGAAAGTGTACACGAAACCGCCTTAAGCGCATCGAAATTTTTAGCCACTATGCCTCGATCTGCCAAAACTTGGGGGATATTTTCCTGATGAACTTAGTTTTCAGTGATATGTACACAGGCAAAAGGAGCGCACGCTCGGTGTTGAGCTTCTCGTCCGAAATATAGCCCCACTTCATTTTAAGACTCAAAGAGTAGCCGAGACCGCCTTACGCGCATCGTGATTTTGACAAACCTCGGGTGGATTTCCCGGAACTTGGGGGATATTTTCCAGTCCCTTGTTTTGCAGTGAAATGGACACAGCAAAGCTTTTTGAACGCTCACTTTCGAGCTTGTGGGCCGAAATATAGCCATACTTCACTTTAAGACTGAAACAGTAGCCGAGACCACGTTTCGCGCATCGTGATTTTGATCAACTTCGGCTCGATTTCCCGGAACTTGCGAAATATTTTCCAGTCACGGGGACTCTAAACTAACTCGTGCTGGTCTTGGTTTGCAGTAAAACGGAAACAGAAAAAGTTTTTGAACGGATACTTTCGAGCTTCTGGACCGAAATAGAAGCCCACTTCACTTGAAGACTGAAAGAGTAGCCGAGACCGCCTTACGTGCATCGTGATTTTGAGCAACTTCGGCTCGATTTGCCGGAACTAAGGGGATATATTCCAGTTCTGAGAACTCTAAACTAATTCCTGATGGCCTTGGTTTGCAGTAAAATGGACCCAGCAAAACTTTTTGAACGGTCAATTTCGAGCTTCTCGGCCAAAATATAGCCCCCCATTACTTTAACACTGAAAGAGTAGCCGAGACCGCCTTACGCGCATCGTGATTTTGACAAACTTCGGGTTGATTTCCCGGAACTTGGGGGATATTTTCCAGTCCCGGGGACTCTCAACTAACTCCTGCTTGTCTTGGTTTGCAGTGAAATGGACACAGCCAAAGTTTTTGAAGGCTCACTCTCGAGCTTCTTGGCCGAAATAGAGCCCCATTTTACTTTAAGACTGAAAGAGTAGTCGAGACCGTCTTGAGCGAATCGTGATTTTGACCAATTTCGCGTTTATTTCCGGAAATTTGGGGGATATATTCCAGTCAAAGGGACTCTAAAGTACCTCCTGATGGTCTTGGTTTTCAGTGAAATGGACAGAGCACAACTTTGGAGCTTCTGGGCAGAAATATAGCCCCACTTTACTTTAAGACTGAAAGAGTAGATGAGACCGCCTTACGCGCATCGTAATTTTGACGAACTCCGAATGGATTTCCCGGAACTTGGGGGATATTTTGCAGTCGCTTGGACGCTAAACTAAGTCCTGATGGCCTTGTTTTGAAGTAAAATGGACACAACAAAACTTTTTGAACGCTCACTTTTTAGCTTGTGGGCCCAAATATAGCGACACTTCACTTTAGGACTGACACAGTAGCCGAGACCACGTTACGCGCATCATGGATTTTATCAACTTTGGCTCGATTTCCCGGGACTTGGGGGATATTCTCCAGTCCCGGGGACTCTAAACTAGCTTCTGATGGCCTTGGTTTGCACTGAAAGTGACAGAGCAAAACTTTTTAAACACTCACTTTGGAGCTTCTGGGCCGAAATATTGCCCCACTTTACTTTAAGACTGAAAGAGTAGCCGAGACCACATTACGCACATCGTGATTTTGACCAACTTCGGCTCAATTTACCGGAACTTGGGGGATATTTTCCAGTCACGAGGACTCTTAAGTAACTCCTGATGGCCTTGGTTTACATTGAAATGGATACAGCAAAACTTTTTGAACGCTCACTTTTGAGCTTCTGGGCCGAAATATAGCCCCACTTCACTTTAAGACTGAAAGAGTAGCCGAGACCGTCTTACGCGCATCGTGATTTTGACCAACGTCTTCTCGATTTTCCGGAACTTGGTAAATACATTCCACTCCCGGGGACTCTAAACTAACTCCTGATAGCCTTGGTTTGCAGTGAAATAGACACAGTAATTTTTTTTGAGCTTTGAGCTTGTGGGCCGAAGTAGAGCCCCACTTCACTTTAAGAGTGAAGGAGTAGCCGACACCGCCTTACGCGCACCGTGATTTTGACCAACTTCGCATCGATTTCTCGGAACTTGGGGGATATTTTCCAGTCCCGGGGACTCTAAACTAACTCCTGATTGTCTTGGTTTTCAGTGAAATGGACACAGCGAAACTTTTTGAACGCTCATTCTCGAGCTTCTGGACCGAAATATAGCTCCACTTTACTTTAAGACTGAAAGAGTAGCCGAGACCGTCTTACGCAAATCGTGATTTTGACCAACTTCGGGTCTGTTTCCCGGAACTTGAGGGATATATTCCATTTCCGCGGGCTCTAAACTAACTCGTGATGGCCTTGGTTTTCAGTGAAATGGACAAAGGAAAGCTTTTTGAACACTCTCTTTGTAGCTTCTGGGCCGAAATAGAATCCCACCTCACTTTCAGACTGAAATAGTAGCCGAGACCGCCTCACGCGCATCGTGAGTTAGACCAAGTTCAGCCCGATTTCACGCAACTTTTGGGATATTTTCCAGTCCGGGGGACTCTAAACTAACTCCGGATGGCCTTGGTTTGCACTGAAATGCGCACAGCATAACTTTTTGAACGCCCACTTTGGAGCTTCTGGGCCGAAATATAGCCCCACTTCACTTTAAGACTGAAAGAGTAGCCGAGATCGCCTTACGCGCATCGTGATTTTTGACCATTTTCGGATCGATTTCTCGGAACTTGGGGGATATTTTCCAGTCCCGGGGACTCTAAACTAACTCCTGATCGCCTTGCTTTGCATTGAAATGGACAAAGTAAAACTTTTTGAACGCTCACTTTCGAGCTTGTGGGCCGAAATATAGCCACACTTTAGGACTGAAACTGTAACCGAGAACGCATTTCGCGCATCGTGATTTTGACAAACTTCGGCTCCAATTCCCGGGACTTGTGGGATATTTTCCAGTCCCGGGGACTCTAAACTAACTCCTGATGGCCTTGGTTTGAATTGAAATGGACACAGCACAATTTTTTGAACGCACACTTTCGAGATTCTGGGCCGAGATATAGCCCCACTTCACTTAAGACTGAAAGAGTAGCCGAGACCGCCTTGCTCGCAGCGTGAGTCTGACAAACTTCGGGTCGATATTCCGGAACTTGGGGGTATTTTCCAGTCCCAGGAGCTCTAAAGTAACTCCTCATGGCCTTCGTTTGCAGTGAAATGGACAGAGCAAAACTTTTTGAACGCTCACCTTCGAGCTTCCTGGCCGAAATAAAGCCCCACTTTACTTTAAGACTTAAAGAATAACCGAGACCACCTAACGCGCATTGTGATTTTGACAAACTTCGGGTGGATATCCTGGAACTTGGCCAACATTTTCCAGTCCCTTGGACGCTAACCTAAGTCCTGATGGCCTTGTTTTGCAGTGAAATGGACACAGCAAAACTTTTTGAACGCTCACTTTCTAGCTTGTGGGCAGAAATATAGCCACACTTTACTTTAAGACTGAAACAGTAGCCGAGACCGCATTTCGCGCATCGTGATTTTCATCAACTTCGGCTCGCTTTCCCGGAACTTGGGGAATATTTTCCAGTCCCGGGGACCCTAAACTAACTTTTGATAGCTTTGGTTTGCAGTGAAATGCACACAGCAAAACTTTTTGAACGCTCACTTTCGAGCTTCTGGACAGAAATATAGCCCCACTTCACTTTAAGACTTAAAGGGTAGCCGAGACCGCTTTGGGAGCATCGTGATTTTGACCACCTTCAGCTCGATTTACCGGAACTTCGGCAATATTTTCCAGTCTTAGGGACGCTAAACTAACTCGTGATGGCCTTGTTTTTAGTGAAAGAACACAGGAAAACTTTTTGAACGCTCACTTTGGAGCTTCTGGGCCGAAATAGAGACTAAAAGAGTAGCCAAGGCCGCCTTAGGCGCATCGTGATTTTGACCAACTTCGGCTTGAGTTGCCAGAACTTAAAAGATATTTTCCAGTCCCGGGGACTCTAAACTAACTCATGATGGCCTTGGTTTTCAGATGAAATTCAGAGAGGAAAACTTTTTGAACGCTCACTTTCGAGCTTCTGGACCGAAATATAGCCCTACTTCACTTTAAGACTCAAAGAGTAGCCGAGACTGCCTTACGCGAATCGTTATTTTGACCAACTTCGTCTCGATTTCGCGGAACTTGGCGGATATTTTCCAGTTCCGGGGACTGTAAACTACTTCCTGAGGGCCTTGCTTTGCAGTGAAATGGGCACAGCATAACTTTTTGAACGCTCACTTTCGAGCTTCTGGGCCGAAATATACAGTTACCTCACTTTAAGACTCAAAGAGTAGCCGAGACTGCTTCACGCGCATCGTGATTTTGACAAACTTCGGCTCGATTTCCCGGAACTTGGGGGATATTTTGATGTCCCGGAGACTGTAAACTATCTCCTGATGTGGCTTGGGTTCGCGGTGAAATGGACACAGCAAAACTTTTTGAACTTTAAGTTTCGAACTTCTCGGCCGAAATATAGCCCGAGTTCACTTTAAGAATGAAAGAATAGCCGAGACCGCCTTACGCACATCGTGATTTTGACCAACTTTGGCTCGATTTCCCGGGAAATGGGGAATATTTTCCAGTACCGGGGACTCTAAAGTAACTCCTGATTGCCTTGGTTTGCATTGAAATGGAGAGAGGAAAACTTTTTCAACGCTTCCCTTCGGGCTTCTGAGCCGAAATATAGCCCCACTTCAGTTTAAGACTAAAAGAGCAGCCGACACCGTCTTACGCGCATGGTGATTTTGACCAACTTCGGCTCGATTTCCCGAAACTTCGGGGATATATTCAAGTCCCAAGGACTCTAAACTAAGCCCTGATGGCCTTGGTCTGCAGTGAAATGGACACAGCAAATTTTTTTGAAGGCGCACTTTCGAAATTCTGGGCCGAAATAGAGCCTCATTTCACTTTAAGACTGAAATAGTAGCCGAGACCGCCTTAGACGCATCGTGATTTTGACCAACTTCGGTTTGAGTTGCCAGAACTTAAGGGATATTTTCCAGTCCCGTGGACTCTAAACTAACTCATGATGGCCTTGGTTTTCAGTTAAATTGAAAGAGCAAAACTTTTGGAACGCTCACTTTCGAGCTTCTGGGCCGAAATATACAGCCACGTCACTTTGAGACTAAAAGAGTAGCGGAGACTCCTTTACGCGCATCGTGATTTTGACAAACTTCGGCTCGATTTCCCGGAACTTGGGGGATATTTTGATGTCCCGGACACTGTAAACAATCTGCTGATGTGGCTTGGTTTGCGGTGAAATGGACACAACAAAACTTTTTGAACTTTCAGTTTCGAGCTTCTGGGCCGAAATATAGCCCCAGTTCACTTTAAGAATGAAAGAGTAGCCGAGACCGCCTTACGCGCATCGTGATTTTGACAAACTTCGGTTCGATTTCCCCGAACTTGGGCGATATTTTCTAGTCCCGAGGAGTCTAAACTAACTCCTGATGGCCTTGGTTTGCAGTGAAATGAATACAGCAAAACTTTTTGAACTTTCACTTTCTAGCTTCTCGGCCGAAATATAGCCCCAGTTCACTTTAAGAATGAAAGAGTAGCCGAGACCGCCCTACGCGCATCGTGATTTTGACAAAATTCGGCTCGATTTCACCGAACTTGGGCGATATTTTCCAGTCCCGAGGAGTCTAAATTAACTCCTGATGGCCTTGGTTTGCAGTGAAATGAACACAGTAACACTTTTTGAAGGCTTATTTTCGAGCTTCTGGGATGAAATATAGCCCCACCTCACTTTAAGACTGAAAGAGTAGCCGAGACCGCCTTAAACGCATCGTGATTTTGAGCAAGTTCCGCTCGATTTTCTAGAATTTTGGCGATATTTTCAAGTCCCGGGGACTCTAAACTAACTCCTGATTGCCTTGGTTTGCAGTGAAATGGACGCAGGAAAACTTTTTGAACGCTCAGTTTCGAGCTTCTGGGCCAAAATACAACCGTATTTCACTTTAAGACTGAAATAGTAGCCGAGACCGCCTTACGAGCATCGTGATTTTGACTAAGTTCTGCTCGATTTCCCGGAACTTGGGGGATATTTTCCAGTCCGGGGGACTTTAAAGTAACTCCTGATGGCCTTGGTTTGCAGTTAAATGCACAAAGCGTAACTTTTTAAAGGGTCACTTTCGAGCTTCTGGGCCGAAATATAGCCCCACTTTACTTTAAGACTGAAAGAGTAGCCGAGACCGTTTTACGCGCATCGTGATTTTGAGAAACTTCCGTTCGATTTCTCGAAACTTCGGGGATATATTCCAGTCCCGGGGACTCTAAACTAACTGCTGATGGCCTTGGTTTGCAGTGAAATGGACACAGCATATTTTTTTTGAACGCTCACTTTCGAGCTTCTCGGCCGAAATATAGCCCTACTTCACTTTAAGATTGAAAGAGTAACGGAGACCGCCTTACGCACATTGTAATTTTGACCAACTTCGGCTCGATTTCCCGGAAGTTGGCGAATATATTCAATTCCCGGGGAAGCTAAACTAACTTCCGATAACCTTAATTTTCAGTTAAATGGACACAGCAAACCTTTTTGAACGCTCACTTTCGAGCTTATTGGTCGAAATATAGCCCCACTTAACTTTAAGACTAAAAGAGTAGCCGAGACCGCCTTACGCGCATCGTGATTTTGGGATACTTCGGCTCGATTTCCCGCAAATAGGGGGATATTTTCCAGTCCCGGGACTCTAAACTAACTCCTGATTGCCTTGGTTTCCAGTGAAATGGACACTGGGACACTTTTTGAACGCAGACTTTCGAGCTTGCTGGCCGAAATATAGCCCTACTTCTTTTTAAGACTGAAAGAGTAGGCGGGAGCGCCTTAGGCGCATTGTGATTTTGAGGATCTTCGGCTCGATCGGGCGAAACTTGGAAGATATTTTCCAGTCACAAAGTCTCTAAACTCACTCCTGATTGTATAAGATGTGAGTGAAATAGCGACAAAAATTTTTGAAGCCTTACTTTCGAGCTTCTGGAGTTAAATCTAAGCCCACTTTACCTTAAGACTGAAAGAGTAGCCGAGACCCCCTTAAGCACATCGTGATTTTGACTAACTTCGGGTGGATTTGCCGTAACTTGGGGGATATTTCCAGTCCCTTGGATGCTAAACTAAGTCGTGATGGCCTTGTTTTGCAGTGAAATGGACACAGCAAAACTTTTTAAACACTCAGTTTCGAGCTTCTGGGCCGAAATATTGCCCCACTTTACTTTAAGACTGAAAGAGTAACCGAGACCGCCGTACGCGCGTCGTGATTTTGACCAACTTCGGTTAAATTTCCCGGAGCTTGGGGGATATTTTCCAGTCCCGAAGACTCTAAACTGACCCCCGACGTCCTTGGTGTGCAGTAAAATGGACACAGCAAAACTATTTGAAGGCTCACTTTTGAGCTTCTGGGCCGAAATGTAGCTCCACTTCACTTTAAGAGTGAAAGAGTAGCCGAGACCGTCCTACGCCCATCGTAATTTTGACCAACTTCGGCTCGATTTCCCGGAGCTTAGGGGATATTTTCCAGTCCCGCGGACTCTAAAGTAACTCCTGATGGCCTTGCTGTGGAGTGAAATGGACACAGCACAACTTTTTGAACGCTCACTTTCGAGCTTCTGGGCGGAAATATTGGCCCTGTTGACTTTCAGAATGAAAGAGTAACCGGGACCACCTTACGCGCATCGTGATTTCGACCAACTTTGGCTCGATTTCCCGGAACTTGGGGGATATTTTCCGGTACCGGGGACTCTAAACTAACTCCTGATTGCCTTGGTTTGCAGTGAAATGGACACAGCACAACTTTTTGAACGCTCACGTTTGAGCTTCTGGGCCGAAGCATAGCCCTACTTCACTTTAAGACTGAAAGACTAGCCGAGACCGCCTGACGCCGATTGTGATTTTGGGCTACTTCGGCTCGATTTCCCGGAACTTGGGAGATAATTCCCAGTCCCGGGCACTCTGAACTAATTCCTGATGGCCTTGGTTTTCAGTGAAATGGACACAGCCAAACTCTTTGAACGTTCACTTTCGAGCTTCTGGGCCGAAATATAGCCCCACTTGACTTTAAGACTGAAAGAGTAGCCGGGACCGCCTTACGCGCATGGTAATTTTGTCGAACTTCGGCTTGATTTCCTGGGACTTGGGGGATATTTTCCAGTCCCGGAAGCTCTAAACTAACTCCTGAATGCCTTGGTTTTTAGTGAAATGGACACAGGTAAAAGGGGCGCACGCTAGGTTTCCAGGTTGTAGGGCGAAATATAGCCCCACTTTATTTTAAGACAGAAAGTGTACACGAAACCGCCTTAAGCGCATCGAAATTTTTAGCCACTATGGCTCGATCTTGATGGCCTTAGTTTTCAGTAAAATGGTCACAGGTAACAGGAGCGCACGCTCGGTGTCGAGCTTCCAGGCCGAAATGTAGCCCCTGTTCATTTTAAGACTGAAAGAGTAAACGAAACTGCCGTACGCTTATCGTAATTTTAAGAAAGTATGGCTCAATTTGCCGAAACTTGGAGGATAGCTTCGAGTCTCGAGGATTCTGAGCTATCTCCTGATGGAGTTAGTTCTTAGTGAAATGGACACAGGTAAAAGGAGAGCACGCTCGGTGTCGAGCTTGTAGAACCGAAATATAGCCCCACTTCATTTTCGGAGTAAACGAGTAGCCGAGACCGCCTTACGCGCATCGTGATTTTGAGCATCTTTTGCTCGATTTGCCGGAATTCGGGGAATATTTTCCAGTCCCGAGGACTCTATGCTAACTCCTGATGAACTTAGTTTTCAGTGATATGTACACAGGCAAAAGGAGCGCACGCTCGGTGTTGAGCTTGTCGGCCGAAATATAGCCCCACTTCATTTTAAGACTCAAAGAGTAGCCGAGATCGCCTTACGCGCATCGTGATTTTGAGCAACTTTGGCTCGATCTGCCAGAATTTGGGAAATATTTTCCAGTCCCAAGGACTCTAAACTGACTCCTGATGGCCTAAGATGTCAGTGAAATGGACACAGGTAAAATTAGCGCGCGCCCGGTCTCGAGCTTCTAGGTGGAAATATAGCCCCCCTTAATTTTAAGACTGAAAGAGTGGCCGAGACCGCCTTACGCGCATCGTGATTTTGGGCCACTTTTGCTCGATTTCCCGGAGGTTGGCGAATAATTTAAAGTCCCGGGGACGCTAAACTAACTCCCGAGGACCTTGGTTTGCAGTTTAATGAACACAGCAAAACATTCTGAACGCTCACCTTCGAGCTTCAGGGCCGAAATATAGCCCTACTTAAATTTAAGACTGAAAGAGTAGCCGAAAGCCCGTTTCGCGCATCGTAATTTTCATCAACTTCGGCGCCATTTCCTGGAACTTGGAGAATATTTTCCAGTCCCGGAGACTCTAAACTAACTCCTGATGGCGTTGGTTTGCAGTGAAATGGACACAGCAAACCTTTTTGAACGCTCACTTTCGAGCTTGTGGGTCTAAATATAGCCACACTTCACTTTAAGACTGAAACAGTAGCCGAGACCGCGTTACGCGCATCGTGATTTTGATCAACTTCTGCTCGCTTTCCTGGAACTTGGGGAATATTTTCCAGTCCCGGGGACTCTAAACTAACTCCTGATGGCCATGGTTTGCAGTGAAATTCACACAGCAAATGATTTGGAACGCACACTTTCGAGCTTCTATGCCGAAATATAGTCCCACATCACTTACGACTTAAAGAGTAGCCGAGACCGGCGTGCGCGCATCGTGATTTTGACCAACTTCGGGTCGATATTCCGGAACTTGGGGGATACTTTACAGTCGCAGGGACTCTAAACTAACTCTTGATGGCCTTGGTTTGCAGTGAAATGGAGACAGCAATACTTTTTGAACGCTCAACTTCAAGCTTGTGGGCCGAAATACAGCCCACTTTACTTTAATACTGAAAAAGTAGCCGAGACCGCCTTACGCGCATCCTGATTTTGACAAACTTCGGGTGGATTTCCCGGAACTTGGGGGATATTTTCCAGTCCCTTGGACGCTAAACTAGGTGCCGATGGCCTTGTTTTGCAGTGAAATGGACACAGCAAAGCTTTTTGAAAGCTCACTTTCGAGCTTGTGGGCCGAAATATAGCCATACTTCACTTTAAGACTGAAACAGTAGCCGAGACCACGTTTCGCGCATCGTGATTTTGATCAACTTCGGCTCGATTTCCCGGAACTTGCGAAATATTTTCCATTCCCGGGCACTCTAAACTAACTCGTGCTGGTATTGGTTGGTAGTGAAACGGAAACAGAAAAAGTTTTTGAACGCATACTTTCGAGCTTTTGGACCGAAATAGAGGCCCACTTCACTTGAAGACTTAAAGAGTAGCCGAGACCGCCTTACGTGCATCGTGATTTTCAGCAACTTCGGCTCGATTTCCCGGAGCTAAGGGGATATATTCCAGTTCTGAGAACTCTAAACTAATTCCTGATGGCCTTGGTTTGCAGTAAAATGGACCCAGCAAAACTTTTTGAACGGTCAATTTCGAGCTTCTGAGCCAAAATATAGCCCCCCATTACTTTAACACTGAAAGAGTAGCCGAGACCGCCTTACGCGCATCGTGATTTTGACAAACTTCGGGTTGATTTCCTGGAACTTGGGGGATATTTTCCAGTCCCGGGGACTCTCAACTAACTCCTGCTTGTCTTGGTTTGCAGTGAAATGGACACAGCCAAAGTTTTTGAAGGCTCACTCTCGAGCTTCTTGGCCGAAATAGAGCCCCATGTTACTTTAAGACTAAAAGATTAGGCGAGAGCGTCTTGAGCGAATCGTGATTTTGACCAATTTCGCGTTTATTTCCGGAAACTTGGGGGATATATTCCAGTAAAAGGGACTCCAAAGTAACTCCTGCTGGCCTTCGTTTTCAGTGAAATGGACAGAGCACAACTTTGGAGCTTCTGGGCAGAAAAATAGCCACACTTTACTTTAAGACTGAAAGAGTAGATGAGACCGCCTTACGCGCATCGTAATTTTGACGAGCTTCGAATGGATTTCCCGGAACTTGGGGGATATTTTGCAGTCCCTTGGACGCTAAACTAAGTCCTGATGGCCTTGTTTTGAAGTAAAATGGACACAACAAAACTTTTTGAACGCTCACTTGTGGGCCGAAATATAGCCACACTTCACTTTAGGACTGACACAGTAGCCGAGACCACGTTACGCGCATCATGAATTTGATCAACTTCGGCTCGATTTCCCGGGACTTGGGGGATATTCTCCAGTCCCGGGGACTCTAAACTAACTTCTGATCGCCTTGCTTTGCACTGAAAGTGACAGAGCAAAACTTTTTAAACACTCACTTTGGAGCTTCTGGGCCGAAATATTGCCCCACTTCACTTTAAGACTGAAAGAGTAGCCGAGACCACCTTACGCACATCGTGATTTTGACCAACTGCGGCTCGATTTACCGAAACTTGGGGGATATTTTCCAGTCCTGAAGACTCTTAAGTAACCCCTGATGGCCTTGGTTTGCATTGAAATGGATACAGCAAAACTTTTTGAACGCTCACTTTTGAGCTTCTGGGCCGAAATATAGCCCCACTTCACTTTAAGACTGAAAGAGTAGCCGAGACGGTCTTACGCGCATCGTGATTTTGACCAACGTCTTCTCGATTTTCCGGAACTTGGGAAATACATTCCACTCCCGGGGACTCTAAACTAACTCCTGATAGCCTTGGTTTGCAGTGAAATAGACAGAGTAATTTTTTTTCTGAGCTTTGAGCTTGTGGGCCGAAATAGAGCCCCACTTCACTTTAAGACTGAAGGAGTAGCCGACACCGCCTTAAGTGCAACGTGATTTTGACCAACTTCGGCTCGATTTGCCGGAACGTGGGGGACATTTTCCAGTCCCGGGGACTCTAAACTAACTCCTGATTGTCTTGGTTTTCAGTGAAATGGACACAGCGAAACTTTTTGAACGCCCACTCTCGAGCTTCTGGACCGAAATATAGCCTCACTTTACTTTAAGACTGAAAGAATAGCCGAGACCGTCTTGCGCAAATCGTGATTTTGACTAACTTCGGGTCGGTTTCCCGGAACTTGGGAGATATATTCCATTTCCGCGAGCTCTAAACTAACTCCTGATGGCCTTGGTTTTCAGTGAAATGGACAAAGGAAAGCTTTTTGAACACTCTCTTTGTAGCTTCTGGGCCGAAATAGAATCCCACTTCACTTTCAGACTGAAATAGTAGCCGAGACCGCCTCACGCGCATCGTGAGTTAGACCAAGTTGAGCTCGATTTCACGCAACTTTTGGGATATTTTACAGTCCGGGGCACTCTAAACTAACTCTGGATGGCCTTGGTTTGCACTGAAACGCGCACAGCATAACTTTTTGAACGCCCACTTTGGAGCTTCTGGGCCGAAATATAGCCCCACTTCACTTTAAGACTGAAAGAGTAGCCGAGATCGCCTTACGCGCATCGTGATGTTGACCATTTTCGGATCGATTTCTCGGAACTTGGGGGATATTTTCTAGTCCCGGGGACTCTAAACTAACTCCTGATCGCCTTGCTTTGCATTGAAATGGACAGAGCAAAACTTTTTGAACGCTCACTTTCGAGCTTGTGGGCCGAAATATAGCCACACTTTAGTTTAAGACTGAAACAGTAGCCGAGACCGCATTTCGCGCATCGTGATTTTCATCAACTTCGGCTCGCTTTCCCGGAACTTGGTGAATATTTTCCAGTCCCGGGGACCCTAAACTAACTTTTGATAGCTTTGGTTTGCAGTGAAATGCACACAGCAAAACTTTTTGAACGCTCACTTTCGAGCTTCTGGACAGAAATATAGCCCCACTTCACTTTAAGACTGAAAGGGTAGCCGAGACCGCTTTGGGAGCATCGTGATTTTGACCAACTTCAGCTCGATTCACCGGAACTTGGGCAATATTTTCCAGTCCCAGGGACGCTAAACTAACTCGTATTGGCCTTGTTTTTCAGTCAAAGAACACAGCGAAACTTTTTGAACGCTCACTTTCGGGCTTCTGGGCCGAAATGTGGCCCCACTTCACTTTAAGACTGAAACAGTAGCTGATACCGCATTTCGCGCATCGTGATTTTGATCAACTTCGGTTCGATTCCCCGGAACTTGGGCAACATTTTTCAGTCCCGGGGACTCTAAACTAACCCCTGATGGCCTTGGTTTGCAGTCAAATGGACACAGCAAAACTTTTTGAACGGTCACTTTCGGGCTTCTGGCCCGAAATATCGCCCCACTTCACTTTAAGACAGAAAGAGTAGCCGACACCACTTTAGGGGCATCGTGATTTTGAGCAACCTGGGCTCGATTTTCCGTAAGTTGGGGGATATTTCCAGTCCCGGGGACTCTAAACTAGCTCCTGATGGCTTTCGTTTGCTGTGAAATAAACACAGGGAAACTTTTTGAACGCTCACTTTAGAGCTCCTGGGCAGGAATAAAGGCTCACTTCACTTTAAGACTGAAAGAGTAGCCGAGACTCCCTTACGCAAATCGTGATTTTGACCAACTTCGGCTCGATTTTCCGCAAGTTGGGGGATATTTTCCAGTCCCGAAGACTCTTAAGTAACCCCTGATGGCCTTGGTTTGCATTGAAATAGATACAGCAAAACTTTTTGAACGCTCACTTTTGAGCTTGTGGGCCGAAATATAGCCCCACTTCACTTTAAGACTGAAAGACTAGCCAAGACCGTCTTGCGCGCATCGTGATTTTGACCAACGTCTTCTCGATTTTCCGGAACTTGGGAAATATATTGCAGTCCCGGGGACTCTAAACTAACTCCTGATGGCCTTGGTTTGCAGTGAAATGGACACAGCAAATTTTTTGCAGCGCTCACTTTGGAGCTTCTGGGCCGAAATAGAGCCCTACTTCACTTTAAGACTGAAAGAGCAGCCGAGGCCGCCTTAGGCGCATCGTGATTTTGACCAACTTCGTCTCGATTTCGCGGAACTTGGGGGATATTTTACAGTTCCGGGGACTGTAAACTACTTCCTGAGGGTCTTGCTTTGCAGTGAAATGGGCACAGCATAACTATTTGAACGCTCACTTTCGAGCTTCTGGGCCGAAATATAGCCCCACTTCACTTTAAGACTGAAAGACTAGCCAAGACCGTCTTCCACGCATCGTGATTTTGACCAACTTCCGATTGAGTTGCCAGAACTTAAAAAATATTTTGCAGTCCCGGGGACTCTAAACTAACTCATGATGGCCTTGGTTTTCAGTGAAATTCAGAGAGGAAAACTTTTTGAACGCTCACTTTCGAACATCTGGATCGAAATATAGCCCTACTTCACTTTAAGACTGAAAGAGTAGCAGAGACCACCTTACGCGAATCGTTATTTTGACCAACTTCGTCTCGATTTCGCGGAACTTGGCGGATATTTTCCAGTTCCGGGGACTGTAAACTACTTCCTGAGGGCCTTGCTTTGCAGTGAAATGGGCACAGCATAACTATTTGAACGCTCACTTTCGAGCTTCTGGACCGAAATATACAGCCACGTCACTTTAAGACTCAAAGAGTAGCCGAGAGTGCTTTAGGCGCATCGTGATTTTGACAAACTTCGGCTCGATTTCCCGGAACTTGGGGGATATTTTGATGTCCCGGAGACTGTAAACTGTCTTCTGATGTGGCTTGGTTCGCGGTGAAATGGACAAAGCAAAACTTTTTCAACTTTCACTTTCGAGCTTCTGGGCCGAAATATAGTCCGAGTTCACTTTAAGAATGAAAAAATAGCCCAGACCGCCTTACGCGCATCTTGATTTTGACCAACTTTGGCTCGATTTCCCGGGAAATGGGTAATATTTTCCGGTACCGGGGACTCTAAAGTAACTCCTGATTGCCTTGGTTTGCATTGAAATAGAGAGAGCAAAACTTTTTCAACGCTTCCCTTCGGGCTTCTGAGCCGAAATATAGCCCCACTTCAGTTTAAGACTGAAAGAGTAGCCGACACCGTCTTACGCGCATGGTGATTTTGACCAACTTCGGCTCGATTTCCCGAAACTTCGGGGATATATTCAAGTCCCAAGGACTCTAAACTAAGCCCTGATGGCCTTGGTCTGCAGTGAAATGGACACAGCAAATTTTTTTGAACGCTTACTTTCGAAATTCTGGGCCGAAATATAGCCCCACTTCACTTTAAGACTAAAATAGTAGCCGAGACCGCCTTAGACGCATCGTGATTTTGACCAACTTCGGCTTGAGTTGCCAGAACTTAAGGGATATTTTCTAGTCCCGTGGACTCTAAACTAACTCATGATGGCCTTGCTTTTCAGTTAAATTGAGAGAGCAAAACTTTTTGAACGCCTCACTTTCGAGCTTCTGGGGCGAAATATACAGCCACGTCACTTTAAGACTAAAAGAGTAGGCGAGACTGCTTTACGCGCATCGTGCTTTTGACAAACTTCGGCTCGATTTCCCGAGACTTGGGGGATATTTTGATGTCCCGGACACTGTAAACAATCTGCTGATGTGGCTTGGTTTGCGGTGAAATGGACACACCAAAACTTTTTGAACTTTCACTTTGTAGCTTCTGAGCCGAAATATAGCCCCAGTTCACTTTAAGAATGAAAGAGTGGCCGAGACCGCCTTACGCGCATCGTGATTTTGACAAAATTCGGCTCGATTTCCCCGAACTGGGGCGATATTTTCCAGTCCGGAAGAGTCTAAACTAACTCCTGATGGCCTTGGTTTGCAGTGAAATGAACACAGGAACACTTTTTGAACGCTCAGTTTCGAACTTCTGGGCCGAAATACAACCGTATTTCACTTTAAGACTGAAATAGTAGCCGAGACCGTCTTACGAGCATCGGGATTTTGACCAAGTTCAGCTCGATTTCCCGGAACTTGGGGGATATTTTCCAGTCCAGGGGACTTTAAACTAACTTCTGATGGCCTTGGTTTGCAGTTAAATGCACAAAGCGTAACTTTTTAAAGGGTCACTTTTGAGCTTTTGGGCCGAAATATAGCCCCACTTTACATAAAGACTGAAAGAGTAGCCGAGACCGTCTAACGCGCATCGTGATTTTTACCAACTTCCGTTCGATTTCCCGGAACTTCGGGGATATATTCCTGTCCCGGGGACTCTAAACTAACTGCTGATGGCCTTGGTTTGCACTGAAATGGACACAGCACATTTTTTTGAACGCTCACTTTCGAGCTTCTCGGCCGAAATATAGTCCTACTTCACTTTAAGACTGAAAGAGTAGCCGAGACCGCTTTACGCGCACCGTAATTTTGACCAACTTCGGCTCGATTTCCCGGAAGTTGGCGAATATTTTCAATTCCCGGGGAAGCTAAACTAACTTCCGATGGCCTCAGTTTGCAGTTAAATGGACACAGGAAAACTTTTTGAACGCTCACTTTCGAGCTTATGGGTCGAAATATAGCCCCACTTAACTTTAAGACTGAAAGAGTAGCCGAGACCGCCTTACGCGCATCGTGATTTTGGGATACTTCGGCTCGATTTCCCGCAAATAGGGGGATATTTTCCAGTCCCGGGACTCTAAACTAACTCCTGATTGCCTTGGTTTCCAGTGAAATGGACACTGGGACACTTTTTGAACGCACACTTTCGAGCTTGCTGGCCGAAATATAGCCCTACTTCTTTTTAAGACTGAAAGAGTAGACGGGAGCGCCTTACGCGCATTGTGATTTTGAGGATCTTCGGCTCGATCTGGCGAAACTTGGGAGATATTTTCCAGTCCCAAAGTCTCTAAACTCACTCCTGATTGTCTAAGATGTGAGTGAAATAGAGACAAAAATTTTTGAAGCCTTACTTTCGAGCTTCTGGAGTTAAATCTAAGCCCACTTTACCTTAAGACTGAAAGAGTAGCAGAGACCCCCTTAAGCGCATCGTGATTTTGACTAATTTTGGGTGGATTTGCCGTAACTTGGGGGATATTTCCAGTCCCTTGGACGCTAAACTAAGTCGTGATGGCCTTGTTTTGCAGTGAAATGGACACAGCAAAACTTTCTAAACATTCAGTTTCGAGCTTCTGGGCCGAAATATTGCCCCACTTCACTTAAAGACTGAAAGAGTAATCGAGACCGGCGTACGCGCGTCGTAATTTTGACCAACTTCGGTTAAACTTCCCGGAGCTTGGGGGATATTTTCCAGTCCCGCGGATTTTAAAGTAACTCCTGATGGCCTTGCTCTGGAGTGAAATGGACACAGGACAACTTTTTGAACGCTCACTTTCGAGCTTCTGGGCGGAAATATTGGCCCAGTTCACTTTAAGAATGAAAGAGTAACCGGGACCGTCTTACGCGCATCGTGATTTTGACCAACTTTGGCTCGATTTCCCGGGAAATGGGGGATATTTTCCGGTACCGGGGACTCTAAACTAACTCCTGATTGCCTTGGTTTGCAGTGAAGTGGACACAGCACAACTTTTTGAACGCTCACGTTTGAGCTTCTGGGCCGAAGCATAGCCCTACTTCACTTTAAGACTGAAAGACTAGCCGAGACCGCCTTACGCGCATCGTGATTTTGGGCTACTTCGGCTCGATTTCCCGGAACTTGGGAGATAATTCCCGGTCCCGGGCACTCTAAACTAATTCCTGATGGCTTTGGTTTTCTGTGAAATGGACACAGCCAAACTCTTTGAACGTTCACTTTCGAGCTTCTGGACCGAAATATAGCCCCACTTGACTTTAAGACTGAAAGAGTAGCCGGGACCACCTTACGCGCATGGTAATTTTGTCGAACTTCGGCTTGATTTCCTGGGACCTGGCGGATATTTTTCCCAGTCCCGGAAGCTCTAAACTAACTCCTGATGGCCTTGATTTTCAGTGAAATGGACACAGCCAAACTCTTTGACCGTTCACTTTCGAGCTTCTGGGCCGAAATATAGCCCCACTTCACTTTAAGACTGAAAGAGTAGCCGGGACCGCGTTACCCGCATGGTAATTTTGTCGAACTTCGGCTTGATTTCCTGGGACTTGGGGGATATTTTCCAGTCCCGGAAGCTCTAAACTAACTCCTGAATGCCTTGGTTTTTAGTGAAATGGACACAGGTAAAAGGGGCGCACGCTAGGTTTCCAGGTTGTAGGCCGAAATATAGCCCCACTTTATTTTAAGACTAAATGTGTACACGAAACCGCCTTAAGCGCATCGAAATTTTTAGCCACTATGGCTCGATCTGCCAAAACTTGGGGGATATTTTCCAGTCCCGGGGACTCTACCCTAACTCTTGATGGCCTTAGTTTTCAGTAAAATGGTCACAGGTAACAGGAGCGCACGCTCGGTGTCGAGCTTCCAGGCCGAAATGTAGCCCCAGTTCATTTTAAGAGTGAAAGAGTAAACGAAACTGCCGTACGCTTATCGTAGTTTTAAGAAAGTATGGCTCAATTTGCCGAAACTTGGAGGATAGCTTCCAGTCTCGAGGATTCTAAACTATCTCCTGATGGAGTTAGTTCTTAGTGAAATGGACACAGGTAAAAGGAGAGCACGCTCGGTGTCGAGCTTGTAGAACCGAAATATAGCCCCACTTCATTTTCGGAGTAAACGAGTAGCCGAGACCGCCTTACGCGCATCGTGATTTTGAGCATCTTTTGCTCGATTTGCCGGAATTCGGGGAATATTTTCCAGTCCCGAGGACTCTATGCTAACTCCTGATGAACTTAGTTTTCAGTGATATGTACACAGGCAAAAGGAGCGCACGCTCGGTGTTGAGCTTGTCGGCCGAAATATAGCCCCACTTCATTTTAAGACTCAAAGAGTAGCCGAGATCGCCTTACGCGCATCGTGATTTTGAGCAACTTTGGCTCGATCTGCCAGAATTTGGGGAATATTTTCCAGTCCCAAGGACTCTAAACTAACACCTGATCGGCTAAGATGTGAGTGAAATGGACACAGGTAAAATTAGCGCACGCCCGGTCTCGAGCTTCTAGGTCGAAATATAGCCCCCCTTAATTTTAAGACTGAAAGAGTAGCCGAGACCGCCTTACGCGCATTGTGATTTGGGGCCACTTTTGCTCGATTTTCCGGAGTTTGGCGAATAATTTAAGTCCCGGGGACGCTAAACTAACTCCCGATGACCTTGCTTTGCAGTCTAATGAACACAGCAAAACATTCTGAACGCTCACCTTCGAAATATAGCCCTACTTAAATTTAAGACTGAAAGAATAGCCGAGAGCCCGTTGCGCGCATCGTAATTTTCATCAACTTCGGCGCCATTTCCTGGAACTTGGAGAATATTTTCCAGTCCCGGGGACTCTAAACTAACTCCTGAATGCCTTGGTTTGCAGTGAAATGGGCACAGCAAACCTTTTTGAACGCTCACTTTCGAGCTTGTGGGCCTAAATATAGCCACACTTCACTTTAAGACTGAAACAGTAGCCGAGACCACGTTACGCGCATCGTGATTTTGATCAACTTCTGCTCGCTTTCCTGGAACTTGGGGAATATTTTCCAGTCCCGGGGACTCTAAACTAACTCCTGATGGCCATGGTTTGCAGTGAAATTCACACAGCACAAGTTTTTGAACGTACACTTTCGAGCTTCTAGGCCGAAATATACTCCCACATCACTTACGACTTAAAGAGTAGCCGAGACTGGCGTGCTTGCATCGTGATTTTGACCAACTTCGGCTCGATATTCCGGAACTTGGGGGATACTTTCCAGTCGCAGGGACTCTAAACTAACTCTTGATGGCCTTGGTTTGCAGTGAAATGGAGACAGCAAAACTTTTTGAACGCTCACCTTCAAGCTTTTGGGCCAAAATTTAGCCCACTTTACTTTAATACTGAAAAAGTAGCCGAGACCGCCTTACGCGCATCGTGATTTTGACAAACTTCGGGTGGATTTCCCGGAACTTGGGGGATATTTTCCAGTCCCTTGGACGCTAAACTAGGTGCCGATGTTTTTTTTTTGCAGTGAAATTGACACAGCAAAGCTTTTTGAACGCTCACTTTCGAGCTTGTGGGCCGAAATATAGCCATACTTCACTTTAAGACTGAAACAGTAGCCGAGACCACGTTTTGCGCATCGTGATTTTGATCAACTTCGGCTCGATTTCCCGGAACTTGCGAAATATTTTCCAGTCCCGGGGACTCTAAACTAACTCGTGCTGGTCTTGGTTTGCAGTGAAACGGAAACAGAAAAAGTTTTTGAACGCATACTTTCGAGCTTCTGGACCGAAATAGAAGCCCACTTCACTTGAAGACTGAAAGAGTAGACGAGACCGCCTTACGTGCATCGTGATTTTGAGCAACTTCGGCTCGATTTGCCGGAACTAAGGGGATATATTCCAGTTCTGAGGACTCTAAACTAATTCCTGATGGCCTTGGTTTGCAGTAAAATGGACCCATCAAAAGTTTTTGAACGCTCAATTTCGAGCTTCTCGGCCAAAATATAGCCCCCCATTACTTTAACACTGAAAGAGTAGCCGAGACCGCCTTACGCGCATCGTGATTTTGACAAACTTCGGGTTGATTTCCTGGAACTTGGGGGATATTTTCCATTCTCGGAGACTCTCAACTAACTCCTGCTTGTCTTGGTTTGCAGTGAAATGGACAGAGCGAAAGTTTTTGAAGGCTCACTCTCGAGCTTCTTGGCCGAAATAGAGCCCCATTTTACTTTAAGACTGAAAGAGTAGGCGAGACCGTCTTGAGCGAATCGTGATTTTGACCAATTTCGCGTCCAATTGCCGAAACTTGGGGGATATATTCCAGTCAAAGGGACTCCAAAGTAACTCCTGATGGCCTTGGTTTTCAGTCAAATGGACAGAGCACAACTTTGGAGCTTCTGGGCAGAAATATAGCCCCACTTTACTTTAAGACTGAAAGAGTAGATGAGACCGCCTTACGCGCATCGTAATTTTGACGAACTTCGAATGGATTTCCCGGAACTTGGGGGATATTTTGCAGTCCCTTGGACGCTAAACTAGGTCCTGATGGCCTTGTTTTGAAGTAAAATGGACACAACAAAACTTTTTGAACGCTCACTTTCTAGCTTGTGGGCCGAAATATAGCCACACTTCACTTTAAGACTGAAAGATTAGCCAAGACCGTCTTACGCCCATGGTGATTTTGACAAACTTAGGCTAAATTTCGCGGAATGTGGGGGATATTTTCCACTCCCTGGGTCTCTATACTAACTCCTGATGGCCTTGGTTTGCAGTGAAATTGACACAGCAAAACTTTTTCAACACTCAGTTTCGAGCTTCTGGGGCGAAATATTGCCCCACTTCACTTTAAGACTGAAAGAGTAGCCGAGACCGCGTACGCGCGTCGTGATTTTGACACACTTCGGCTAAATTTCCCGGAACTTGGGGAATATTTTCCATTCCCGGGGACTCTAAACTGACCCCCGACGTCCTTGGTCTGCAGTAAACTGGACACAGCAAGGCTTTTTGAACGCTCATTTTCAAGCTTCTGGGACGAGATATAGCCCCACTTTACTTTAAGACTAAAAGAGTAGCCGAGCCCGCCTTACGCGCATCGTGATTTTGACCAACTTCGGCTCGGTTTCCCGGAACTTGGGGAATATTTTTTAGTCCCGCGGACTGTAAAGTAACTCCTGATGGCCTTGGTTTGCATTGAAATGGACAAAGCAAAACTTTTTGAACGCTCACTTTTGAGCTTCTGGGCCGAAATATAGCCCCACTTCACTTTAAGACTGAAAGAGTAGCCGAGACGGTCTTACGCGCATCGTGATTTTGACCAACGTCTTCTCGATTTTCCGAAACTTGGGAAATACATTCCACTCCCGGGGACTCTAAACTAACTCCTGATAGCCTTGGTTTGCAGTGAAATAGACACAGTAGTTTTTGTGAGCTTTGAGCTTGTGGGCCGAAATAGAGCCCCACTTCACTTTAAGACTGAAGGAGTAGCCGACACCGCCTTAAGCGCACCGTGATTTTGACCAACTTCGGCTCAATTTGCCGGAACTTGGGGGATATTTTCCAGTCCCGGGGACTCTAAACTAACTCCTGATTGTCTTGGTTTTCAGTGAAATGGACACAGCGAAACTTTTTGAACGCTCACTCTCGAGCTTCTGGACCGAAATATAGCCCCACTTTTCTTTAAGACTGAAAGAGTAGCCGAGACCGTCTTGCGCAAATCGTGATTTTGACTAACTTCGGGTCGGTTTCCCGGATCTTGGGGGATATATTCCATTTCCGTGGGCTTTAAACTAACTCCTGATGGCCTTGGTTTTCAGTGAAATGGACAAAGGAAAGCTTTTTGAACACTCTTTTTGTAGCTTCTGGGCCGAAATAGAATCCCACTTCACTTTCAGACTGAAATAGTAGCCGAGACCGCCTCACGCGCATCGTGAGTTAGACCAAGTTGAGCTCGATTTCACGCAACTTTTGGGATATTTTACAGTCCGGGGCACTCTAAACTAACTCTGGATGGCCTTGGTTTGCACTGAAACGCGCACAGCATAACTTTTTGAACGCCCACTTTGGAGCTTCTGGGCCGAAATATAGCCCCACTTCACTTTAAGACTGAAAGAGTAGCCGAGATCGCCTTACGCGCATCGTGATTTTGACCATTTTCGGATCGATTTCTCGGAACTTGGGGGATATTTTCTAGTCCCGGGGACTCTAAACTAACTCCTGATCGCCTTGCTTTGCATTGAAATGGACAGAGCAAAACTTTTTGAACGCTCACTTTCGAGCTTGTGGGCCGAAATATAGCCACACTTAACTTTAAGACTGAAACAGTAGCCGAGACCGCATTTCGCGCATCGTGATTTTGATCAACTTCGGCTCGCTTTCCCGGAACTTGGGGAGTGTTTTCCAGTCCCGGGGACCCTAAACTAACTTTTGATAGCTTTGGTTTGCAGTAAAATGCACACAGCAAAACTTTTTGAACGCTCACTTTCGAGCTTCTGGACAGAAATATAGCCCGACTTTACTTTAAGACTGAAAGAGTAGCCAAAACCGCCTTGCGTATATCGTAATTTGGAGGAACTTGGAATGGATTTCCCGGAACTTGGGGTATATTTATTAGTCCCTTGGGCGCAAAACTAAGTCCTGATGGCCTTGTTTTTAAGTGAAATGGACACAGCAAAACTTTTTGAACGCTCACTTTCTATCTTGTGGGCCGAAATATAGGCACACTTGACTTTAAGACTGAAACAGTAGCCGAGACCACGTTACGCGCATCATGAATTTGATCAACTTCGGCTGCAATTCCCGGGACTTGGGGGATATTTTCCAGTCCCGGCGACTCTAAACTAACTCCTGATGGCCTTGGTTTGCATTGAAATGGACACAGCAGAATTTTTTGAGCGCACACTTTCGAGATTCTGGGCCGAAATATAGCCCCACTTCACTTAAGACTGAAAGAGTAGCCGACACGGCCTTGCTCGCATCGTCAGTTTGACAAACTTCGGGTCGATATTCCCGAACTTGGGGGATATTTTCCAGTCCCAGGAACTCTAAACTAACTCCTGATGGCCTTGGTTTGCAGTGAAATAGACAGAGCAAAACGTTTTGAACGCTCACCTTCGAGCTTCCTGGCCGAAATAAAGCCCCACTTTACTTTAAGACTTAAAGAGTAACCGAGACCACCTCACGCGCAATGTGATTTTGTGAAACTTCGGGTGGATCTCCCGGAACTTGGGGAACATTTTCCAGTCCCTTGGACGCTAACTTAAGTCCTGATGCCCTTGTTTTGCAGTGAAATGGACACAGGAAAACTTTTTGAACGCTCACTTTCGAGCTTGTGGGCCGAAATATAGCCACACTTTACTTTAAGACTGAAAGAGTAGCCGAGATCGCATTTCGCGCATCGTGATTTTGATCAACTTCGGCTCGTTTTCCCGGAACTTGGGGAATATTTTCCAGTCCCGGCGACGCTAAACTAACTTTTGATCGCTTTGGTTTACATTGAAATGGACAGAGCAAAACTTTTTGAACGCTCACTTTCGAGCTTGTGGGCAGAAATATAGCCACACTTAACTTTGAGACTGAAATAGTAGCCGAGACCGCATTTCGCGCATCGTGATTTTGATCAACTTCGGCTCGCTTACCCGGAACTTGGGGAATGTTTTCCAGTCCCGGGGACCCTAAACTAACTTTTGATAGCTTTGGTTTGCAGTGAAATGCACACAGCAAAACTTTTTGAACGCTCACTTTGGAGCTTCTGGGCCGAAATATAGCCCCACTTCACTTTAAGACCGAAAGAGTAGCCGAGATCGCCTTACGCGCATCGTGATTTTGACCATTTTGGGATCGATTTCTCGGAACTTGGGGGATATTTTCTAGTCCCGGGGACTCTAAACTAACTCCTGATCGCCCTGCTTTGCATTGAAATAAACACAGGGAAACTTTTTGAACGCTCACTTTCAAGCTCCTGGGCAGGAATAAAGCCTCACTTCACTTTAAGACTGAAACAGTAAGCGAGACCGCCTAACGCGCACCGTGATTTTGACCAACTTCGGCTAAATTTCCCTGAATTTGCGGGATATTTTCCAGTCCCGAGGACTCTTAAGTAACCCATGATGGCCTTCGTTTGCATTGAAATGGATACAGCAAAACTTTTTGAACGCTCACTTTTGAGCTTGTGGGCCGAAATATAGCCCCACTTCACTTTAAGACTGAAAGACTAGCCAAGACCGTCTTGCGCGCATCGTGATTTTGACCAACGTCTTCTCGATTTTCCGGAACTTGGGAAATATATTGCAGTCCCGGGGACTCTAAACTAACTCCTGATAGCCTTGGTTTGCAGTGAAATGGACACAGCAAATTTTTTGCAGCGCTCACTTTGGAGCTTCTGGGCCGAAATAGAGCCCCATTTCACTTTAAGACTGAAAGAGTAGCCGAGGTCGCCTTAGGCGCATCGTGATTTTGAGCAACTTCGGCTTGAGTTGCCAGAACTTAAAAGATATTTTTGCAGTCCCGGGGACTCTAAACTAACTCATGATGGCCTTGGGTTTCAGTGAAATTCAGAGAGGAAAACTTTTTGAACACTCACTTTCGAGCTTCTGGACCGAAATATAGCCCCACTTCACTTTAAGACTGAAAGAGTAGCCCAGACCACCTTACGCGAATCGTTATTTTGACCAACTTTGTCTCGATTTCGCGGAACTTGGGGGATATTTTCCAGTTCCGGGGACTGTAAACTACTTCCTGAGGGCCTTGCTTTGCTGTGAAATGGGCACAGCATAACTTTTTGAACGCTCACTTTCGAGCTTCTGGGCCGAAATATACAGCCACGTCACGTTAAGACTGAAAGAGTAGCCGAGACTGCTTTACGCGCATCGTGATTTTGACAAACTTTGGCTCGATTTCCCGGAACTTGGGGGATATTTTGATGTCCCGGAGACTGTAAACTATCTCCTGATGTGGCTTGGTTCGCGGTGAAATGGACAAAGCAAAACTTTTTCAACTTTCACTTTCGAGCTTCTGGGCCGAAATAGAGCCCGAGTTCACTTTAAGAATGAAAGAGTAGCCGACACCGCCTTACGAGCATCGTGATTTTGACCAACTTTGGCTCGATTTCCCGGGAAATGGGGAATATTTTCTGGTACCGGGGACTCTAAAATAACTCCTGATTGCCTTGGTTTGCATTGAAATGGAGAGAGCAAAACTTTTTCAACGCTCCCCTTCGGGCTTCTGAGCCGAAATATAGCCCCACTTCAGTTTAAGACTGAAAGAGTAGCCGACACCGTCTTACGCTCATCGTGATTTTGACCAACTTCGGCTCGATTTCCCGAAACTTCGGGGATATATTCAAGTCCCAAGGACTCTAAACTAACCCCTGATGGCCTTGGTCTGCAGTGAAATGGACACAGCAAATTTCTTTGAACGCTTACTTTCGAAATTCTGGGCCGAAATATAGCCCCACTTCACTTTAAGACTGAAATAGTAGCCGAGACCGCCTTAGACGCATCGTGATTTTGACCAACTTCGGCTTGAGTTGGCAGAACTTAAGGGATATTTTCCAGTCCCGTGGACTCTAAACTAACTCATGATGGCCTTGCTTTTCAGTTAAATTGAGAGAGCAAAACTTTTTGAACGCCTCACTTTCGAGCTTCTGGGGCGAAATATACAGCCACGTCACTTTGAGACTAAAAGAGTAGCCGAAACTCCTTTACGCGCATCGTGCTTTTGACAAACTTCGGCTCGATTTCCCCAGACTTGGGCGATATTTTGATGTCCCGGACATTGTAAACAATCTGCTGATGTGGCTTGGTTTGCGGTGAAATGGACACAGCAAAACTCTTTGAACTTTCACTTTCTAGCTTCTCGGCCGAAATATAGCCCCAGTTCACTTTAAGAATGAAAGAGTGGCCGAGACCGCCTTACGCGCATCGTGATTTTGACAAAATTCGGCTCAATTTCCCCGAACTTGGGCGATATTTTCCAGTCCCGAGGAGTCTAAACTAACTCCTAATGGCCTTGGTTTGCAGTGAAATGAACACAGCAAAACTTTTCGAACTTTCACTTTCTAGGTTCTGGGCCGAAATATAGCCCTACTTCACTTTAAGACTCAAAGAGTAGCCGAGACCGCCTTACGCGCATCGTGATTTTGACAAAATTCGGCTCGATTTCCCCGAACTTGGGCTATATTTTCCAGTCCCGGGGAGTCTAAACTAACTCCTGATGGCCTTGGTTTGCAGTGAAATGAACACAGTAACACTTTTTGAAGGCTTACTTTCGAGCTTCTGGGATGAAATATACCCCCACTTCTGTTTAAGACTGAAAGAGTAGGCGAGACCGCCTTACGCGCGTCGTGATTTTGAGCAACTTCCGCTGGATTTTCTAGAATTTTGGCGATATTTTCAAGTCCCGGGGAGTCTAAATTAACTCCTGATGGCCTTGGTTTGCAGTGAAATGGACGCAGGAAAGCTTTTTGAACGCTCAGTTTCGACCTTTTGGGGCGAAATACAACCGTACTTCACTTTAAGACTGAAATAGTAGCCGAGACCGCCTTACGAGCATCGTGATTTTGACTAAGTTCTGCTCGATTTCCCGGAACTTGGGGGATCTTTTCCAGTCCGGGGGACTTTAAACTAACTCCTGTTGGCCTTGGTTTGCAGTTAAATGCAGAAAGCGTAACTTTTTAAAGGGTCACTTTCGAGCTTCTGGGCCAAAATATAGCCCCACTTTACTTTAAGACTGAAAGAGTAGCCCAGACTGTCTTACGCGCATCGTGATTTTGACCAACTTCCGTTCGATTTCCCGGAACTTCGGGGATATATTCCAGTCCCGGGGACTCTAAACTAACTGCTGATGGCCTTGGTTTGCAGTGAAATAGACACAGTATTTTTTTTGGAGCTTTGAGCTTGTGGGCCGAAATATAGCGCTACTTCACTTTAAGACTGAAAGAGTAGCCGAGACCGCCTGACGCGCACCGTAATTTTGACCAACTTCGGCTCGATTTGCCGGAAGTTGGCGAATATTTTCAATTCCCGGGGAAGCTAAAATTACTTCCGATGGCCTTAGTTTGCAGTTAAATGGACACAGCAAAACTTTTTGAACGCTCACTTTCGAGCTTATGGGTCGAAATATAGCCCCACTTAACTTTAACACTGAAAGAGTAGCCGAGACCGCCTTACGCGCATCGTGATTTTGGGATACTTCGGCTCGATTTCCCGCAAATAGGGGGATATTTTCCAGTCCCGGGGACTCTAAACTAACTCCTGATTGCCTTGGTTTCCAGTGAAATGGACACAGGAACACTTTTTGAACGCGCACTTTCGAGCTTGCTGGCCGAAATATAGCCCTACTTCTTTTTAAGACTGAAAGAGTAGGCGGGAGCGCCTTACGCGCATTGTGAGTTGAGGATCTTCGGCTGGATCTTGCGAAACTTGGGAGATATTTTCCAGTCCCAAAGTCTCTAAACTCACTCCTGATTGTCTAAGATGTGAGTGAAATAGAGACAAAAATTTTTGAAGCCTTACCTTCGAGCTTCTGGAGTTAAATCTAAGCCCACTTTACCTTAAGACTGAAAGAGTAGCCGAGACCCCCTTAAGCGCATCGTGATTTTGACTAACTTCGGTTGGATTTGCCGTAACTTGGGGGATATTTCCAGTCCCTTGGACGCTAAACTAAGTCGTGATGGCCTTGTTTTGCAGTGAAATGGACACAGCAAAACTTTTTAAGCACTCAGTTTGGAGCTTCTGGGCCGAAATATTGCCCCACTTCACTTTAAGACTGAAAGAGTAACCGAGACGGCCGTACGGGCGTCGTGATTATCATCAACTTTGGTTAAATTTTCCGGAGCTTGGAGGATATTTTCCAGTCCCGGGGACTCTAAACTGACCCCCGACGTCTTTGGTCTGCAGTAAAAGGGACACAGCAAAACTTTTTGAAAGCTCACTTTTGAGCTTGTGGGCGGAAATATTGCCCCAGTTCACATTAAGAATGAAACAGTAACAAGGACCGCCTTACGCGCATCGTGATTTTGACCAACTTTGGCTCGATTTCCCGGGAAATGGGGGATATTTTCCGGTACCGGGGACTCTAAACTAACTCCTGATTGCCTTGGTTTGCAGTGAAGTGGACACAGCACAACTTTTTGAACGCTCACGTTTGAGCTTCTGGGCCGAAGCATAGCCCTACTTCACTTTAAGACTGAAAGACTAGCCGAGACCGCCTTACGCGCATCGTGATTTTGGGCTACTTCGGCTCGATTTCCCGGAACTTGGGAGATAATTCCCAGTCCCGGGCACTCTAAACTAATTCCTGATGGCCTTGGTTTCCAGTGAAATGGACACAGCCAAACTTTTTGAACGTTCACTTTCGAGCTTCTGCGCCGAAATATAGCCCCACTTCACTTTAAGACTGAAAGAGTAGCCGAGACCGCCTTACGCGCATGGTAATTTTGTCGAAATTCGGCCTGATTTCCTGGGACTTGGGGGATATTTTCCAGTCCCGGAAGCTCTAAACTAACTCCTGAATGCCTTGGTTTTTAGTGAAATGGACACAGGTAAAAGGGGCGCACGCTAGGTTTCCAGGTTGTAGGCCGAAATATAGCCCCACTTTATTTTAAGACTGAAAGTGTACACGAAACCGCCTTAAGCGCATCGAAATTTTTAGCCACTATGGCTCGATCTGCCAAAACTTGGGGGATATTTTCCAGTCCCGGGGACTCTACCCTAACTCTTGATGGC
This sequence comes from Orbicella franksi, assembly GCF_964199315.1. NCBI lineage: Eukaryota > Metazoa > Cnidaria > Anthozoa > Scleractinia > Merulinidae > Orbicella > Orbicella franksi. The sequence continues at coordinate 839,799 of NC_138147.1, read as the reverse complement.
CTTAGTTTTCAGTAAAATGGTCACAGGTAACAGGAGCGCACGCTCGGTGTCGAGCTTCCAGGCCGAAATGTAGTCCCAGTTCATTTTAAGACTGAAAGAGTAAACGAAACTGCCGTACGCTTATCGTAGTTTTAAGAAAGTATGGCTCAATTTGCCGAAACTTGGAGGATAGCTTCCAGTCTCGAGGATTCTAAACTATCTCCTGATGGACTTAGTTCTTAGTCAAATGGACACAGGTAAAAGGAGAGCACGCTCGGTGTCGAGCTTGTAGAACCGAAATATAGCCCCACTTCATTTTCGGAGCAAACGAGTAGCCGAGACCGTCTTACGCGCATCGTGATTTTGAGCATCTTTGGCTCGATTTGCCGGAATTCGGGGCATATTTTCCAGTCCCGAGGACTCTATGCTAACTCCTGATGAACTTAGTTTTCAGTGATATGTACACAGGTAAAAGGAGCGCACGCTCGGTGTTGAGCTTCTCGGCCGAAATATAGCCCCACTTCATTTTAAGACTGAAAGAGTAGCCGAGACCGCCTTACGCGCATCGTGATTTTGAGCAACTTTGGCTCGATCTGCCAGAATTTGGGAAATATTTTCCAGTCCCAAGGACTCTAAACTAACTCCTGATGGCCTAAGATGTCAGTGAAATGGACACGGGTAAAATTACCGCACGCTCGGTTTCGAGCTTCTAGGTCGAAATATAGCCCCCCTAAATTTTAAGACTGAAAGAGTAGCCGAGAGCGCCTTACGCGCATCGTGATTTTGGGCCACTTTTGCTCGATTTCCCGGAAGTTGGCGAATAATTTAAAGTCCCGGGAACGCTAAACTAACTCCCGATGACCTTGATTTGCAGTCTAATGTACACAGCAAAACATTCTGAACGCTCACCTTCGAGCTTCAGGGCCGAAATATAGCCCTACTTAAATTTAAGACTGAAAGAATAGCCGAGAGCCCGTTACGCGCATCGTAATTTTCATCAACTTCGGCGCCATTTCCTGGAACTTGGAGAATATTTTGCAGTCCCGGCGACTCCAAACTAACTCCTGATGGCCTTGGTTTGCAGTGAAATGGACACAGCAAAACTTTTTGAACGCTCACTTTCGAGCTTGTGGGCCTAAATATAGCCACACTTCACTTTAAGACTAAAACAGTAGCCGAGACCACGTTACGCGCATCGTGATTTTGATCAACTTCTGCTCGCTTTCCGGGAACTTGGGGAATATTTTCCAGTCCTGGGGACGCTAAACTAACTCGTGATGGCCATGGTTTGCAGTGAAATTCACACAGCACAAGTTTTTGAAGGTACACTTTCGAGCTTCTAGGCCGAAATATAGTCCAACATCACTTACGACTTAAAGAGTAGCCGAGACCGGCGTGCTCGCATCGTGATTTTGACCAACTTCGGGTCGATATTCCGGGACTTGGGGGATATTTTCCAGTCGCAGGGACTCTAAACTAAATCTTGATGGCCTTGGTTTGTAGTGAAATGGAGACAGCAAATCTTTTTGAACGCTCACCTTCAATCTTCTGGGCCGAAATATAGCCCACTTTAGAGACCGCCTTACGCGAGACCGCCTTACGCCTTACGAGACCGCCTTACGCGCATCGTGATTTTGACAAACTTCGGGTGCATTTCCCGGAAATTGGGGGATATTTTCCAGTCCCTTGAACGCTAAACTAGGTGCCGATGGCCTTGTTTTGCAGTGAAATGGACACAGCAAAGTTTTTTGAACGATCACTTTCGAGCTTGTGGGCCGAAACATAGCCATACGTCACTTTAAGACTGAAACAGTAGCCGAGACCACGTTTCGCGTATCGTGATTTTGATCAACTTCGGCTCGATTTCCCGGAACTTGCGAAATATTTTCCAGTCCCGGGGACTCTAAACTAACTCGTGCTGGTCTTGGTTTGCAGTGAAACGGAAACAGAAAAAGTTTTTGAACGCATACTTTCGAGCTTCTGGACCGAAATAGAAGCCCACTTCACTTGAAGACTGAAAGAGTAGCCGAGACCGCCTTACGTGCATCGTGATTTTGAGTAACTTCGGCTCGATTTGCCGGAACTAAGGGGATATATTCCAGTTCTGAGGACTGTAAACTAATTCCTGATGGCCTTGGTTTGCAGTAAAATGGACCCACCAAAACGTTTTGAACGCTGAATTTCGAGCTTCTCGGGGAAAATATAGCCCCGCATTACTTTAACACTGAAAGAGTAGCCGAGACCGCCTTACGCGCATCGTGATTTTGACAAACTTCGGGTTGATTTCCTGGAACTCGGGGTTTTTTTTCCAGTCCCGTGGACTCTCAACTAACTCCTGCTTGTCTTGGTTTGCAGTGAAATGGACACAGCCAAAGTTTTTGAAGGCTCACTCTCGAGCTTCTGGGCCGAAATAGAGCCCCATTTTACTTTAAGACTGAAAGAGTAGGCGAGACCGTCTTGAGCAAATCGTGATTTTGACCAATTTCGCGTTTATTTCCCGAAACTTGGGGGATATATTCCAGTCAAAGGGACTCTAAAGTAACTCCTGATGGCCTTGGTTTTCAGTGAAATTGACAGAGCACAACTTTGGAGCTTCTGGGTAGAAATATAGCCCCACTTTACTTTAAGACTGAAAGAGTAGATGAGACCGCCTTACGCGCATCGTAATTTTGACGAACTTCGAATGGATTTCCCGGAACTTGGGGGATATTTTGCAGTCCCTTGGACGCTAAACTAAGTCCTGATGGCCTTGTTTTGAAGTCAAATGGACACAACCAAACTTTTTGAACGCTCTCTTTCTAGCTTGTGGGCCGAAATATAGCCACACTTCACTTTAGGACTGACACAGTAGCCGAGACCACGTTACGCGCATCATGAATTTGATCAACTTCGGCTCGATTTGCCGGCACTTGGGGGATATTCTCCAGTTCCGGGGACTCTAAACTAACTTCTGATGGCCTTGGTTTGCACTGAAAGTGACAGAGCAAAACTTTTTAAACACTCACTTTCGAGCTTCTGGGCCGAAATATAGCCCCACTTCACTTTAAGACTGAAAGAGTAGCCGAGACCACCTTACGCACATCGTGATTTTGACCAACTTCGGCTCGATTTACCGGAACTTGGGGGATATTTTCCATTCCCCAGGACTCTTAAGTAACCCCTGATGACCTTGGTTTGTATTGAAATGGATACAGCAAAACTTTTTGAACGCTCACTTTTGAGCTTCTGGGCCGAAATATAGCCCCACTTCACTTTAAGACTGAAAGAGTAGCCGACGGAGACCGTCTTACGCGCATCGTGATTTTGACCAACGTCTTCTCGATTTTCCGGAACTTGGGAAATACATTCCACTCCCGGGGACTCTAAACTAACTCCTGATAGCCTTGGTTTGCAGTGAAATAGACAGTGATTTTTTTGGAGCTTTGAGCTTGTGGGCCGAAATAGAGCCCAACTTCACTTTAAGACTGAAGGAGTAGCCGACACCGCCTTAAGCACACCCTGATTTTGACCAACTTCGGCTCGATTTGCCGGAACTTGGGGGATATTTTCCAGTCCCGGGGACTCTAAACTAACTCCTGATTGTCTTGGTTTTCAGTGAAATGGACACAGCGAAACTTTTTGAACGCTCACTCTCGAGCTTCTGGACCGAAATATAGCCCCACTTTACTTTAAGACTGAAAGAGTAGCCGAGACCGTCTTGCGCAAATCGTGATTTTGACTAACTTCGGGTCGGTTTCCCGGAACTTGGGAGATATATTCCATTTCCGCGAGCTCTAAACTAACTCCTGATGGCCTTGGTTTTCAGTGAAATGGACAAAGGAAAGCTTTTTGAACACTCTCTTTGTAGCTTCTGGGCCGAAATAGAATCCCACTTCACTTTCAGACTGAAAAAGTAGCCGAGACCACCTCACGCGCATCGTGAGTTAGACCAAGTTCAGCTCGACTTCACGCAACTTTTCGGATATTTTCCAGTCCGGGGGACTCTAAACTAACTCCGGATGGCCTTGGTTTGCACTGAAATGCGCACATTATAACTTTTTTAACGCCCACTTTGGGGCTTCTGGGTCGAAATATAGCCCCACTTCACTTTAAGACTGAAAGAGTAGCCGAGATCGCCTTACGCGCATCGTGATTTTGACCATTTTGGGATCGATTTCTCGGAACTTGGGGGATATTTTCCAGTCCCGGGAACTCTAAAATAACTCCAGATCGCCTTGCTTTGCATTGAAATGGACAGAGCAAAACTTTTTGAACGCTCACTTTCGAGCTTGTGGGCCGAAATATAGCCACACTTTACTTTAAGACTAAAACAGTAGCCGAGACCGCATTTCGCGCATCGTGATTTTGATCAACTTTGGCTCGCTTTCCCGGAACTTGGGGAATATTTTCCAGTCCCGGGGACCCTAAAGTAACTTTTAATAGCTTTGGTTTGCAGTGAAATGCACACAGCAAAACTTTTTGAACGCTCACTTTCGAGCTTCTGGACAGAAATATAGCCCGACTTTACTTTAAGATTGAAAGAGTAGCCGAAACCGCCTTACGTATAGCGTAATTTGGACGAACTTGGAATGGATTTCCCGGAACTTGGGGTATATTTATTAGTCCCTTGGACGCTAAACTAAGTCCTGATGGCCTTGTTTTGAAGTGAAATGGACACAGCAAAACTTTTTGAACGCTCACTTTCTAGCTTGGGGGCCGAAATATAGGCACACTTGACTTTAAGACGGAAACAGCAGCCGAGACCACGTTACACGCATCATGAATTTGATCAACTTCGGCTCCGGGACTTGGGGGATATTTTCCAGTCCCGGGGACTCTAAACTAGCTCCTGATGGCTTTGGTTTGCAGTGAAATAATCACAGGGAAACTTTTAGAAAGCTCACTTTCAAGCTCTTGGGCAGGAATAAAGCCTGACTTCACTTTAAGACTGAAACAGTAAGCGAGACCGCCTAACGCGCACCGTGATTTTGACCAACTTCGGCTAAATTTCCCTGAACTTGGGGGATATTTTCCAGTCCCGAAGACTCTTAAGTAACCCCTGATGGCCTTCGTTTGCATTGAAATGGATACAACAAAACTTTTTAAACGCTCACGTTTGAGCTTCTGGGCCGAAATATAGCCCCACTTCACTTTAAGACTGAAAGACTAGCCAAGACCGTCTTGCGCGCAGCGTGATTTTTACCAACATCTTCTCGATTTTCCGGAACTTGGGAAATATATTGCAGTCCCGAGGACTCTAAACTAACTCCTGATAGCCTTGGTTTGCAGTAAAATAGACACAGCAAATTTTTTGCAGCGCTCACTTTGGAGCTTCTGGGCCGAAATAGAGCCCCAGTTCACTTTAACACTGAAAGAGTAGCCGAGGCCGCCTTAGGCGCATCGTGATTGTGACCAACTTCGGCTTGAGTTGCCAGAACTTAAAAGATATTTTCCAGTCCCGGGGACTCTAAACTAACTCATGATTGCCTTGGTTTTCAGTGAAATTCAAAGAGGAAAACTTTTTGAACGCTCACTTTCGAGCTTCTGGACCGAAATATAGCCCTACTTCACTTTAAGACTGAAAGAGTAGCCGAGACCGCCTTACGCGAATCGTTATTTTGACCAACTTCGTCTCGATTTCGCGGAACTTAGGGGATATTTTCCAGTTCCGGGGACTTAAAACTACTTCTTGAGGGCCTTGCTTTGCAGTGAAATGGGCACAGCATAACTTTTTGAACGCTCACTTTCGAGCTTCTGGGCCGAAATATACAGCCACGTCACTTTAAGACTAAAAGAGTAGCCAAGACTGCTTTATGCGCATCGTGATTTTGAGAAACTTCGCCTCGATTTCCCGGAACTTGGGGGATATTTTGATGTCCCGGAGACTGTAAACTATCTCCTGATGTGGCTTGGTTCGCGGTGAAATGGACAAAGCAAAACTTTTTGAACTTTCACTTTCGAGCTTCTGGGCCGAAATACAGCCCGAGTTCACTTTAAGAATGAAAGAATAGCGGAGACCGCCTTACGCGCATCGTGATTTTGACGAACTTTGGCTCGATTTCCCGGGAAATGGGGAATATTTTCTGGTACCGGGGACTCTAAAGTAACTCCTGATTGCCTTGGTTTGCATTGAAATGGAGAGAGCAAAACTTTCTCAACGCTCCCCTTCGGGCTTCTGAGCCGAAATATAGCCCCACTTCAGTTTAAGACTGAAAGAGTAGCCTCACCGTCTTGCGCGCATCGTGATTTTGACCAACTTCGGCTCGATTTCCCGAAACTTCGGGGATATATTCAAGTCCCAAGGACTCTAAACTAACCCCTGATGGCCTTGGTCTGCAGTGAAATGGACACAGCAAATTTTTTTGAATGCTTACTTTCGAAATTCTGGGCCGAAATATAGCCCCACTTCACTTTAAGACTGAAATAGTAGCCGAGACCGCCTTAGACGCATCGTGATTTTGACCAACTTCGACTTGAGTTGCCAGAACTTAAGGGATATTTTCCAGTCCCGTGGACTCTAAACTAACTCCTGATGGCCTTGGTTTTCAGTTAAATTGAGAGAGGAAAACTTTTTGAACGCTCACTTTCGAGCTTCTGGGCCGAGATATCCAGCACGTCACTTTAAGACTAAAAGAGTAGCCGAGACTGGTTTACGGGCGTCGTGATTTTGAGAAACTTCGGCTCGATTTCCCGGGACTTGGGGGATATTTTGATGTCCCGGACACTGTAAACAATCTGCTGATGTGGCTTGGTTTGCGGTGAAATGGACACAGCAAAACTTTTTGAACTTTCACTTTGTAGCTTCTGGGCCGAAATATAGCCCCAGTTCACTTTAAGAATGTAAGAGTAGCCGAGACCGCCTTACGCGCATCGTGATTTTGACAAAATTCGGCTCGATTTCCCCGAACTTGGGCGATATTTTCCAGTCCCGAGAAGTCTAAACTAACTCCTGATGGCCTTGGTTTGCAGTGAAATGAACACAGCAAAACTTTTTGAACTTTCACTTTCTAGCTTCTCGGCCGAAATATAGCCCCAGTTCACTTGAAGAATGAAAGAGTAGCCGAGAGCGCCTTACGCGCATCGAAATTTTGACAAAATTCGGCTCGATTTCCCCGAACTTGGGCGATATTTTCCAGTCCCGTGGAGTCTAAACTAACTCCTGATCGTTTTGGTTTCAAGTGAAATGAACACAGTAACACTTTTTGAACGCTTATTTTCGAGCTTCTGGGATGAAATATAGCCCCACTTCACTTTGAGTGAAGTGGGGCTATCGTGATTTTGAGCAACTTCCGCTAAATTTTCTAGAATTTTGGCGATATTTTCAAGTCCCGAGGACTCTAAACTAACTCCTGATTGCCTTGGTTTGCCGTGAAATGGACGCAGCAAAACCTTTTGAACGCTCAATTTCGAGCTTCTGGGCCGAAATACAACCGTATTTCACTTTAAGACTGAAATAGTAGGCGAGACCGCCTTACGAGCATCGTGATTTTGACCAAGTTCAGCTCGATTTCCCGGAACTTGGGGGATATTTTCCAGTCCGGGGGACATTAAACTAACTCTTGATGGGCTTGGTTTGCAGTGAAATGCACAAAGCGCAACTTTTGAAAGGATCACTTTCGAGCTTCTGGGCCGAAATATAGCCCCACTTTAAGACTGAAAGAGTAGCCGAGACCGTCTTACGCGCATCGTGATTTTGACCAACTTCCGTTCGATTTCCCGGAACTTCGGGGATATATTCCAGTCCCGGGGACTCTAAACTACCTGCTGATGGCCTTGGTTTGCAGTGAAATGGACACAGCACATTTTTTTGAACGCTCACTTTCGAGCTTATGGGTCGAAATATAGCCCCACTTAACTTTAACACTGAAAGAGTAGCCGAGACCACCTTACGCGCATCGTGATTTTGGGATACCTCGGCTCGATTTCCCGAAAATAGGGGGATATTTTCTACTCCCGGGGATTCTAAACTAACTCCTGATGGCCTTGGTTTCCAGTGAAATGGACACAGGAACACTTTTTTAACGCGCACTTTCGAGCTTGCTGGCCGAAATATAGCCCTACTTCTTTTTAAGACTGAAAGAGTAGGCGGGAGCGCCTTACGCGCATTGTGATTTTGAGGATCTTTGGCTCGATCTGGCGAAACTTGGGAGATATTTTCCAGTCCCAAAGTCTCTAAACTCACTCCTGATTGTCTAAGATGTGAGTGAAATAGAGACAAAAATTTTTGAAGCCTTACTTTCGAGCTTCTGGAGTTAAATCTAAGCCCACTTTACCTTAAGACTGAAAGAGTAGCCGAGACCCCCTTAAGCGCATCGTGATTTTGACTAACTTCGGTTAAATTTCCCGGAGATTGGGGGATATTTCCAGTCCCTTGGATGCTAAACTAAGTCGTGATGGCCTTGTTTTGCAGTGAAATGGACACAGCAAAACTTTTTAAACACTCAGTTTGGAGCTTCTGGTCCGAAATACTGCCCCACTTCTCTTTAAGACTGAAAGAGTAGCCGAGACCGCCGTACGCGCGTCGTGATTTTGACCAACTTCGGGTCGATTTTCCGGAACTTGGGGGATTTTTTCCAGTCCCGCGGACTCTAAAGTAACTCCTGATGGCCTTGCTGTGGAGTGAAATGGACACAGCACAACTTTTTGAACGCTCACTTTCGAGCTTCTGCGCGGAAATATTGCCCCAGTTGACTTTAAGAATGAAAGAGTAACCCGGACCGCCTTACGCGCATCGTGATTTTGACCACCTTTGGCTCGATTTCCCGGGAAATGGGGGATATTTTCCGGTACCGGGCACTCTAAACTAACTCCTGATTGCCTTGGTTTGCAGTGAAGTGGACACAGCACAACTTTTTGAACGCTCACGTTTGAGCTTCTGGGCCGAAGCATGGCCCTACTTCACTTTAAGACTGAAAGACTAGCCGAGACCGCCTTACGCGCATCGTGATTGTGGGCTACTTCGGCTCGATTTCCCGGAACTTGGGAGATAATTCCCAGTCCCGGGCACTCTAAACTAATTCCTGATGACCTTGGTTTTCAGTGAAATGGACACAGCCAAACTCTTTGAACGTTCACTTTCGAGCTTCTGTGCCGAAATATAACGCCACTTCACTTTAAGACTGAAAGAGTAGGCGGGACCGCCTTACGCGCATGGTAATTTTGTCGAACTTCGGCTTGATTTCCTGGGACTTGGGGGATATTTTCCAGTCCCGGAAGCTCTAAACTAACTCCTGAATGCCTTGGTTTTTAGTGAAATGGACACAGGTAAAAGGGGCGCACGCTAGGTTTCCAGGTTGTAGGCCGAAATATAGCCCCACTTTATTTTAAGACAGAAAGTGTACACGAAACCGCCTTAAGCGCATCGAAATTTTTAGCCACTATGGCTCGATCTTGATGGCCTTAGTTTTCAGTAAAATGGTCACAGGTAACAGGAGCGCACGCTCGGTGTCGAGCTTCTAGGCCGAAATGTAGCCCCAGTTCATTTTAAGAGTGAAAGAGTAAACGAAACTGCCGTAGGCTTATCGTAATTTTAAGAAAGTATGGCTCAATTTGCCGAAACTTGGAGGATAGCTTCCAGTCTCGAGGATTCTAAACTATCTCCTGATGGACTTAGTTCTTAGTCAAATGGACACAGGTAAAAGGAGAGCACGCTCGGTGTCGAGCTTGTAGAACCGAAATATAGCCCCACTTCATTTTCGGAGTAAACGAGTAGCCGAGACCGCCTTACGCGCATCGTGATTTTGAGCATCTTTGGCTCGATTTGCCGGAATTCGGGGAATATTTTCCAGTCCCGAGGACTCTATGCTAACTCCTGATGAACTTAGTTTTCAGTGATATGTACACAGGCAAAAGGAGCGCACGCTCGGTGTTGAGCTTCTCGGCCGAAATATAGCCCCACCTCATTTTAAGACTGTAAGAGTAGCCGAGACCGCCTTACGCGCATCGTGATTTTGAGCAACTTTGGCTCGATCTGCCAGAATTTGGGAAATATTTTCCAGTCCCAAGGACTCTAAACTAACTCCTGATGGCCTAAGATGTCAGTGAAATGGACACAGATAAAATTAGCGCACGCCCGGTCTCGGGCTTCTAGGTCGAAATATAGCCCCCCTTAATTTCAAGACTGAAAGAGTAGCCGAGAGCGCCTTACGCGCATCGTGATTTTGGGCCACTTTTGCTCGATTTCCCGGAAGTTGGCGAATAATTTAAAGTCCCGGGGACGCTAAACTAACTCCCGATGACCTTGGTTTGCAGTTTAATGAACACAGCAAAACATTCTCAACGCTCATCTTCGAGCTTTAGGGCCGAAATATAGCCCTACTTAAATTTAAGACTGAAAGAATAGCCGAGAGCCCGTTACGCGCATCGTAATTTTCATCAACTTCGGCGCCATTTCCTGGAACTTGGGGAATATTTTCCAGTCCCGGGGACTCCAAACTAACTCCTGATGGCCCTGGTTTTCAGTGAAATGGACACAGCAAACCTTTTTGAACGCTCACTTTCGAGCTTGTGGGCCTAACTATAGCCACACTTCACTTTAAGACTGAAACTGTAGCCGAGACCGCGTTACGCGCATCGTGATTTTGATCAATTTCTGCTCGCTTTCCTGGAACTTGGGGAATATTTTCCAGTCCCGGCGACTCTAAACTAACTCTTGATGGCCATGGTTTGCAGTGAAATTCCCACAGTTTTTGAACGCACACTTTCGAGCTTCTAGGCCAAAATATAGTCCCACATCAGTTACGACTTAAAGAGTAGCCGAGACCGGCGTGCGCGCATCGTGATTTTGACCAACTTTGGGGTCGATATTCCGGAACTTGGGGGATATTTTCCAGTCCCAGGAACTCTAAACTAACTCTTGATGGCCTTGGTTTGCAGTGAAATGGAGACAGCAAAACTTTTTGAACGCTCAACTTCAAGCTTCTGGGCCGAAATATAGCCCACTTTACTTTAATACTGAAAAAGTAGCCGAGACCGCCTTACGCGCATCCTGATTTTGACAAACTTCGGGTGGATTTCCCGGAACTTGGGGGATATTTTCCAGTCCCTTGGACGCTAAGCTAGGTGCCGATGGCCTTGTTTTGCGCTGAAATGGACACAGGAAAGCTTTTTGAACGCTCACTTTCGAGCTTGTGGGCCGAAATATAGCCATACTTCACTTTAAGACTGAAACAGTAGCCGAGACCACGTTTCGCGCATCGTGATTTTGATCAACTTCGGCTCGATTTCCCGGAACTTGCCAAATATTTTCCAGTCCCGGGGACTCTAAACTAACTCGTGCTGGTCTTGGTTTGCAGTGAAACGGAGACAGAAAAAGTTTTTGAACGCATACTTTCGAGCTTCTGGACCGAAATAGAAGCCCACTTCACTTGAAGACTGAAAGAGTAGCCGAGACCGCCTTACGTGCATCGTGATTTTGAGTAACTTCGGCTCGATTTGCCGGAACTAAGGGGATATATTCCAGTTCTGAGGACTGTAAACTAATTCCTGATGGCCTTGGTTTGCAGTAAAATGGACCCAGCAAAACTTTTTGAACGCTCAATTTCGAGCTTCTGGGCCAAAATATAGGCGCCCATTACTTTAACACTGAAATAGTAGCCGAGACTGCCTTACGCGCATCGTGATTTTGGCAAACTTCGGTTTGATTTCCCGGAACTGGGGGGATATTTTCCAGTCCCGGGGACTCTCACCTAACTCCTGCTTGTCTTGCTTTGCAATGAAATAGACACAGCGAAAGTTTTTGAAGGCTCACTCTCGAGCTTCTGGGCCGAAATAGAGCCCCATTTTACTTTAAGACTGAAAGAGTAGGCGAGACCGTCTTGAGCGAATCGTGATTTCGACCAATTTCCCGTTTATATCCCGAAACTTGGGGGATATATTCCAGTCAAAGGGACTCTAAAGTAACTCCTGATGGCCTTGGTTTTCAGTGAAATTGACAGAGCACAACTTTGGAGCTTCTGGGCAGAAATATAGCCCCACTTTACTTTAAGAGTGAAAGAGTAGATGAGACCGCCTTACGCGCATCGTATTTTTGACGAACTTCGAATGGATTTCCCGGAACTTGGGGGATATTTTGCAGTCCCTTGGACGCTAAACTAAGTCCTGATGCCCTTGTTTTGAAGTAAAACGGACACAACAAAACTTTTCGAACGCTCACTTTCGAGCTTGTGGGCCGAAATATAGCCACACTTTACTTTAAAACTGAAACAGTAGCCGAGACCACGTTACGCGCATCATGAATTTGATCAACTTCGGCTCGATTTGCCGGGACTTGGAGGATATTCTCCAGTCCCGGGGACTCTAAACTAACTTCTGATGGCCTTGGTTTACACTGAAAGTGACAGAGCAAAACTTTTTAAATGCTCACTTTTGAGCTTCTGGGCCGAAATATTGCCCCACTTCACTTTAAGACTGAAAGAGTAGCCGAGACGGTCTTACGCGCATCGTGATTTTGACCAACGTCTTCTCGATTTTCCGGAACTTGGTAAATACATTCCACTCCCGGGGACTCTAAACTAACTACTGATAGCCTTGGTTTGCAGTGAAATAGACACAGTAATTTTTTTTGAGCTGTGAGCTTGTGGGCCGAAATAGAGTCCCACTTCACTTTAAGACTGAAGGAGTAGCCGACACCGCCTTAAGCGCACCGTGATTTTGACCAACTTCGGCTCGATTTGCCGGAACTTGGGGGATATTTTCCAGTCCTGGGGACTCTAAACTAACTTCTGATTGTCTTGGTTTTCAGTGAAATGGACACAGCGAAACTTTCTGAACGCTCACTCTCGAGCTTCTGGACCGAAATATAGCCCCACTTTACTTTAAGACTGAAAAAGTAGCCGAGACGACCTTACGCGCATTGTAATTTTGACAAACTTCGGGTGGATCTCCCGGAACTTGGGGAACATTTTCCAGTCCCTTGGAGGCTAAACTAAGTCCTGATGGCCTTGTTTTGCAGTGAAATGGACAGAGCAAAACTTTTTGAACGCTCACTTTCGAGCTTGTGGGCCGAAATATAGCCACACTTTACTTTAAGACTGAAACAGTAGCCGAGACCGCATTTAGCGCATCGTGATTTTGATCAACTTCGGCTCGCTTTCCCGGAACTTGGGGAATATTTTCCAGTCCCGGGGACGCCAAACTAAGATTTCATCGCTTTGATTTCCAGTGAAATGCACACAGCAAAACTTTTTGAACGCTCACTTTCGAGCTTCTGGACAGAAATATAGCCCCACTTCACGTTAAGACTGAAAGGGTAGCCGAGACCGCTTTGGGAGCATCGTGATTTTGACCAACTTCAGCTCGATTTACCGGAACTTGGGGAATAGTTTCCAGTCCCGGACACTCTAAACGAACCCCTGATGGCCTTGTTTTGCAGTGAAATGGACACAGCAAAACTTTTTGAATGCTCACTTTCGAGCTTGTGGGCCGAAATATAGCCACACTTTACTTTAAGACTGAAAGAGTAGCCGAGACCGCATTTCGCGCATCGTGATTTTCATCAACTTCGGCTCGCTTTCCCGGAACTTGGGGAATATTTTCCTGTCCCGGGGACCCTAAACTAACTTTTGATCGCTTTCGTTTGCAGTAAAATGTACACAGCAAAACTTTTTGAACGCTCACTTTCGAGCTTCTGGACAGAAATATAGCCCCACTTCACTTTAAGACTGAAGGTGTAGCCGAGACCGCTTTGGGAGCATCGTGATTTTGACCAACTTCAGCTCGATTTACCGAAACTTGGGGAATATTTTCCAGTCCCAGGGACGCTAAACTAAGTCGTGATGGCCTTGTTTTTCCGTCAAAGAACACAGCAAAACTTTTTGAACGCTCACTTTCGGGCTTCTGGCCCGAAATATAGCCCCACTTCACTTTAAGACAGAAAGAGTAGCCGAGACCACTTTAGGGGCATCGTGATTTTGAGCAACCTCGGCTCAATTTCCCGGACCTTGGGGCATATTTTCTTCTCCCGGGGACAATAAACTGACTCCTGATGGCCTTGGTTTGCAGTAAAATGAACACAGCAAAACTTTTTGAACGCTCACTTTCGGGCTTCTGGCCCGAAATATAGCCCCACTTCACTTTAAGACTGAAAGAGTAGCCGAGACTACCTTACGCAAATCGTGATTTTGACTAACTTCGGCTCGATTTCTTGGAAATTGGGGGATATTTTCCAGTCCCGGGGACTCTAAACTAGCTCCTGATGGCTTTGGTTTGCAGTGAAATAAACACAGGGAATTTTTTTGAACGCTCACTTTCAAGCTCCTGGGCAGGAATAAAGCCTCACTTCACTTTAAGACTGAAACAGTAAGCGAGACCGCCTAACGCGCACCGTGATTTTGACCTTTTTCGGCTAAATTTCCCTGAACTTGGGGGATATTTTCCAGTCCCGAGGACTCTAAAGTAACCCCTGATGGCCTCCGTTTGCATTGAAATGGATACAGCAAAACTTTTTGAACGCTCACTTTTGAGCTCCTGGGCCGAAATATAGCGCCACTTCAATTTAAGACTGAAAGAGTAGCCAAGACCGTCTTGCGCGCATCGTCTTCTCGATTTTCCGGAACCTGGGAAATATATTGCAGTCCCGGGGACTCTAAACTAACTCCTGATGGCCTTGGTTTGCAGTGAAATGGACACAGCAAATTTTGTGGAACGCTCACTTTGGAGCTTCTGTGCCGAAATAGAGCCGCACTTCACTTTAAGACTGAAAGAGTAGGCGAAGCCGCCTTAGGCGCATCGTGATTTTGACCAACTTCGGCTTGAGTTGCCAGAACTTAAAAGATATTTTCCAGTCCCGGGGACTCTAAACTAACTCATGATTGCCTTGGTTTTCAGTGAAATTCAGAGAGGAAAACTTTTTGAACGCTCACTTTCGAGCTTCTGGACCGAAATATAGCCCTACTTCACTTTAAGACTGAAAGAGTAGGCGAGACCACCCTACGCCAATCGTTATTTTGACCAACTTCGTCTCGATTTCGCGGAACTTGGGGGATACTTTCCAGTTCCGGGCACTGTAAACTACTTCCTGAGGGCCTTGCTTTGCAGTGAAATGGGCACAGCATAACTTTTTGAACGCTCACTTTCGAGCTTCTGGGCCGAAATATACAGCCACGTCACTTTAAGACTCAAAGAATAGCCGAGACTGCTTTACGCGCATCGTGATTTTGACAAACTTCGGCTCGATTTCCCGGAACTTGGGGGATATTTTGATGTCCCGGAGACTGTAAACTATCTCCTGATGTGGCTTGGTTCGCGGTGAAATGGACAAAGCAAAACTTTTTGAACTTTCACTTTCGAGCTTCTGGGCCGAAATAGAGCCCGAGTTCACTTTAAGAATGAAAGAGTAGCCGAGACCGCCTTACGCGCACCGTGATTTTGACCAACTTTGGCTCGATTTTCCGGGAAATGGGGGATATTTTCCGGTACCGGGGACTCTAAAGTAACTCCTGATTGCCTTGGTTTGCATTGAAATGGAGAATGCAAAACTTTCTCAACGCTCCCCTTCGGGCTTCTGAGCCGAAATATAGCCCCACTTCAGTTTAAGACTGAAAGAGTAGCCGACACCGTCTTACGCGCATGGTGATTTTGACCAACTTCGGCTCGATTTCCCGAAACTTGGGGGATATATTCAAGTCCCAAGGACTCTAAACTAACCCCTGATGGCCTTGGTCTGCAGTGAAATGGACACAGCAAATTTTGTGAACGCTTACTTTCGAAATTCTGGGCCGAAATATAGCCCCACTTCACTTTAAGACTGAAATAGTAGCCGAGACCCACTTAGACGCATCGTGATTTTGACCAACTTCGGCTTGAGTTGCCAGAACTTAAGGGATATTTTCCAGTCCCGTGGACTCTAAACTAACTGATGATGGCCTTGGTTTTCAGTTAAATTGAGAGAGCAAACCTTTTTGAAAGCTCACTTTCGAGCTTCTGGGCCGAAATATGCAGCCACGTCACTTTAAGACTAAAAGAGTAGCCGAGACTGCTTTACGCGCATCGTGATTTTGACAAACTTCGGCTCGATTTCCCGGGACTTGGGGGATATTTTGATGTCCCGGACACTGTAAACAATCTGCTGATGTGGCTTGGTTTGCGGTGAAATGGACACAGCAAAACTTTTTGAACTTTCACTTTGTAGCTTCTGGCCCGAAATATAGCCCCAGTTCACTTTAAGAATGAAAGAGTAGCCGAGACCGCCTTACGCGCATCGTGATTTTGACAAAATTCGGCTCGATTTCCCCGAACTTGGGCGATATTTTCCAGTCCCGAGGAGTCTAAACTAACTCCTGATGGCCTTGGTTTGCAGTGAAATGAACACAGCAAAACTTTTTGAACTTTCACTTTCTAGCTTCTCGGCCGAAATATAGCCCTAGTTCACTTTAAGAATGAAAGAGTAGCCGAGACCGTCTTACGCGCATCGTGGTTTTGACAAAATTCGGCTCGATTTCCCCGAACTTGGGCGATATTTTTAAGTACCGAGGAGTCTAAACTAACTCCTGATGGCCTTGGTTTGCAGTGAAATGAAAACAGGAAAACTTTTTGAACTTTCACTTTCTAACTTCTCGGCCGAAATATAGCCCTAGTTCACTTTAAGAATGAAAGAGTAGCCGAGACCGTCTTACGCGCATCGTGATTTTGACAAAATTCGGCTCGATTTCCCCGAACTTGGGCGATATTTTTAAGTACCGAGGAGTCTAAACTAACTCCTGATGGCCTTGGTTTGCAGTGAAATGAACACAGTAACACTTTTTGAACGCTTATTTTCGAGCTTCTGGGATGAAATATAGCCCCAGTTCACTTTAAGACTGAAAGAGTAGCCGAGACCGCCTTACGCGCATCGTGATTTTGAGCAACTTCCGCTCAATTTTCTAGAATTTTGGCGATATTTTCAAGTCCCGGGGACTCTAAACTAACTCCTGATGGCCTTTGTTTGCAGTGAAATGGACGCAGGAAAACTTTTTGAACGCTCAGTTTCGAGCTTCTGGGCCGAAATACAACCGTATTTCACTTTAAGACTGAAATAGTAGGCGAGACGGTCTTACGAGCATCGTAATTTTGACCAAGTTCACCTCGATTTCCCGGAAATTGGGGGATATTTTCCAGTCCGGGGAACTTAAAACTAACTCCTGAAGCGTAACTTTTTAAAGGGTCACTTTCGAGCTTCTGGGCCGAAATATAGCCCCACTTTACTTTAAGACTGAAAGAGTAGCCGAGACCGTCTTACGCGTATCGTGATTTTGCGCAACTTGCGTTTGATTTCCCGGAACTTCGGGGATATATTGCAGTCCCGGGGACTCTAAACTAACTGCTGATGGCCTTGGTTTGCAGTGAAATGGACACAGCAAAACTTTTTGAACGCTCACTTTTGAGCTTCTGGGTCGAAATATAGCCCCACTTAACTTTAAGACTGAAAGAGTAGCCGAGACCGTGTTACGCGCATCGTAATTTTGACGAACGTCTTCTCGATTTTCCGGAACTTGGGAAATACATTCCACTCCCGGGGACTCTAAACTAACTCGTGATAGCCTTGGTTTGCAGTGAAATAGACACAGTAATTATTTTTGAGCTTTGAGATTGTGGGCCGAAATAGAGCCCCACTTCACTTTAAGACTGAAGGAGTAGCCGACACCGCCTTAAGCGCACCGTGATTTTGACCAACTTCGGCTCGCTTTCCCGGAACTTGGGGAATATTTTCCAGTTCCGGGGACTCTAAACTAACTTTTGATAGCTTTGGTTTGCAGTGAAATGCACACAGCAAAACTTTTTGAACGCTCACTTTGTAGCTTGTGGGCCGAAATATAGGCACGCTTGACTTTAAGACTGAAACAGTAGCCGAGACCACGTTACGCGCATCATGAATTTGATCAACTTCGGCTCGATTTCCCGGGACTTGGGGGATATTTTCCAGTCCCGGGGACTCTAAACTAACTCCTGATGGCTTTGGTTTGCAGTGAAATGCACACAGCAAAACTTTTTGAACGCTCAGTTTCTAGCTACTAGACAGAAATATAGCCCGACTTTACTTTAAGACTGAAAGAGTAGCCGAAACCACCTTACGTATATCGTAATTTTGACGAACTTCGAATGGATTTCCCGGAACTTGGGGTATATTTTCCAGTCCCTTGGACGCGAAACTACGTCCTGATGGCCTTGTTTTGAAGTGAAATGGACACAGCGAAACTTTTTGAACGCTCACTTTTTAGCTTGTGGGCCGAAATATAGGCACACTTGACTTTAAGACTGAAACAGTAGCCGAGACCACGTTACGCGCATCATGAATTTGATCAACTTCGGCTCGATTTCCCGGGACTTGGGGGATATTTTCCAGTCCCGGGGACTCTAAACTAACTCCTGATGGCTTTGGTTTGCATTGAAATGGACACAGCACAATTTTTTGAACGCACACTTTCGAGGTTCTGGGCCGAAATATAGCCCCACTTCACTTAAGACTGAAAGAGTAGCCGAGACCGCCTTGCTCGCATCGTGAGTTTGACAAACTTCGGGTCGATATTCCGGAACTTGAGGGATATTTTCCAGTCCCAGGAACTCTAAATTAACTCCTGATGGCCTTGGTTTGCAGTGAAATGGACAGAGCAAAACTTTTTGAACGCTCACCTTCGAGCTTCCTGGCCGAAATAAAGCTCCACTTTACTTTAAGACTTAAAGAGTAACCGAGACCACCTTACGCGCATTGTGATTTTGAAAAACTTCGGGTGGATCTCCCGGAACTTGGTGAACATTTTCCAGTGCCTTGGACGCTAAACTACGTCCTGATGGCCTTGTTTTGCAGTGAAATGGACACAGCAAAACTTTTTGAATGCTCACTTTCGAGCTTGTGGGCCGAAATAGAGCCACACTTTACTTTAAGACTGAAACAGTAGCCGAGACCGCATCTCGCGCATCGTGATTTTCATCAACTTCGGCTCGCTTTCCCGGAATTTGGGGAATATTTTCCACTCCCGGGGACCCTAAACTAACTTTTGATCGCTTTCGTTTGCAGTGAAATGCACACAGCAAAACTTTTTGAACGCTCACTTTCGACCTTCTGGACAGAAATATAGCCCCATTTCACTTTAAGACTGAAAGTGTAGCCGAGACCGCTTTGGGAGCATCGTGATTTTGACCAACTTCAGCTCGATTTACCGAAACTTGGGGAATATTTTCCAGTCTCAGGGACGCTAAACCAACTCGTGATGGCCTTGTTTTTCCGTCAAAGAACACAGCAAAACTTTTTGAACGCTCACTTTCGGGCTTCTGGCCCGAAATATAGCCCCACTTCACTTTAAGACAGAAAGAGTAGCCGGGACCACTTTAGGGGCATCGTGATTTTGACCTACCTCGGCTCAATTTCCCGGACCTTGGGGCATATTCTCTTGTCCCGGGGACGCTAAACTGACTCCTGATGGCCTTGCTTTGCAGTGAAAGGAACACAGCAAAACTTTTTGAACGCTCTCTTTCGGGCTTCTGGCCCGAAATATAGCCCCACTTCACTTTAAGACTAAAAGAGTAGCCGAGACTACCTTACGCAAATCGTGATTTTGACTAACTTCGGCTCGATTTCTTGGAAGTTGGGGGATATTTTCCAGTCCCGGGGACTCTAAACTAGCTCCTGATGGCTTTGGTTTGCAGTGAAATAAACACGGGGAAACTTTTTGGACGCTCACTTTCAAGCTCCTGGGCAGGAATAAAGCCTCACTTCACTTTAAGACTGAAACAGTAAGCGAGACCGCCTAACGCGCACCGTGATTTTGACCAACTTCGGCTAAATTTCCCTGAACTTGGGGGATATTTTCCAGTCCCAAAGACTCTTAAGTAACCCTGATGGCCTTCGTTTGCATTGAAATGGATACAGCAAAACTTTTTGAACGCTCACTTTTGAGCTTCTGGGCCGAAATATAGCCCCACTTAACTTTAAGACTGAAAGAGTAGCCGAGACCGTCTTACGCGCATCGTGATTTTGACCAACGTCTTCTCGATTTTCCGGAACTTGCGAAATATATTGCAGTCCCGGGGACTCTAAACTAACTCCTGATGGCCTTGGTTTGCAGTGAAATAAACAAACCAAAACTTTTTGAACTTTCACTTAATAGCTTCTCGGCCGAAATATAGCCCCAGTTCACTTTAAGAATGAAAGAGTAGCCGAGACCGCCTTACGCGCATCGTGATTTTGACAAAATTCGGCTCGATTTCCCCGAACTTGGGCGATATTTTCCAGTCCCGAGGAGTCTAAACTAACTCCTGATGGCCTTGGTTTGCAGTGAAATGAACACAGCAAAACTTTTTGAACTTTCACTTTCTAGCTTCTCGGCCGAATATAGCCCCAGTTCACTTTAAGAATGAAAGAGTAGCAGAGACCGCCCTACGCGCATCGTGATTTTGACAAAATTCGGCTCGATTTCCCCGAACTTGGGCGATATTTTCCAGTCCTGAGGAGTCTAAACTAACTCCTGATGGCCTTGGTTTGCAGTGAAATGGACACAGTAACACTTTTTGAACGCTTATTTTCGAGCTTCTGGGATGAAATATAGCCCCACTTCACTTTAAGACTGAAAGACTAGCCGAGACCGCCTTACGCGCATCCTGATTTTGAGGAACTTTCGCTCGATTTTCTAGAATTTTGGCGATATTTTCAAGTCCCGGGGACTTTGTTTGCAGTGAAATGGACGCAGGAAAACTTTTTGAACGCTCAGTTTCGAGCTTCTAGGCTGAAATACAACCGTATTTCACTTTAAGACTGAAATAGTAGGCGAGACCGCGTTAAGAGCATCGTGATTTTGACCAAGTTCAGCTCGATTTCCCGGAACTTGGGGGATATTTTCCAGTACGGGGGACTTTAAACTGACTCCTGATGGCCTTGGTTTGCAGTTAAATGCACAAAGCGTAACTTTTTAAAGGGTCAGTTTCGAGCTTCTGGGCCGAAATATAGCCCCACTTTACTTTAAGACTGAAAGAGTAGCCGAGACCGTCTTACGCGCATCGTGATTTTGACCAACTTCCGTTCGATTTCCCGGAACTTCGGGGATACATTCCAGTTCCGGAAACTCTAAACTAACTGCTGATGGCCTTGGTTTGCAGTGAAATGGACACAGCACATTTTTTTGAACGCTCACTTTCGAGCTTCTCGGCCGAAATATAGCCCTACTTCACTTTAAGACTGAAAGAGTAGCCGAGACCGCCTTACGCGCATCGTAATTTTGACCAACTTCGGCTCGATTTGCCGGAAGTTGGCGAATATTTTCAATTCCCGGGGAAGCTAAACTAACTTCCGATGGCCTTAGTTTGCAGTCAAATGGACACAGCAGAACTTTTTGAACGCTCACTTTCGAGCTTATGGGTCGAAATATAGCCCCACTTAACTTCAAGACTGAACGAGTAGCCGAGACCGCCTTACGCGCATCGTGATTTTGGGATACTTCGGCTCGATTTCCCGCTAATAGGGGGATATTTTTCAGTCCTGGGGACTCTAAACTAACTCCTGATGGCCTTGGTTTCCAGTGAAATGGACACAGGAACTCTTTTTGAACGCTCACTTTCGAGCTTGCTGGCCGAAATATAGCCCTACTTCTTTTTAAGACTGAAAGAGTAGGCGGGAGCGCCTTACGCGCATTGCGATTTTGAGGATCTTCGGCTCGATCTGGCGAAACTTGGGAGATATTTTCCAATCCCAAAGTCTCTAAACTCACTCCTGATTGTCTAAGATGTGAGTGAAATAGAGACAAAAATTTTTGAAGCCTTACTTTCGAGCTTCTGGAGTTAAATCTAAGCCCACTTTACCTTAAGACTGAAAGAGTAGCCGAGACCCCCTTAAGCGCATCGTGATTTTGACTAACTTCGGTTGGATTTGCCGTAACTTGGGGGATATTTCCAGTCCCTTGGACGCTAAACTAAGTCGTGATGGCCTTGTTTTGCAGTGAAATGGACACAGCAAAACTTTTTAAACACTCAGTTTCGAGCTTCTGGGCCGAAATATTGCCCCACTTCACTTTAAGACTGAAAGAGTAGCCGAGACCGCCGTACGCGAGTCGTGATTTTGACCAAGTTCGGTTAAAGTTCCCGGAGCTTGGGGGATATTTTCTAGTCCCCGGGACTCTAAACTGACCCCCGACGTCCTTTGTCTGCAGTAAAATGGACACAGCAAAACTTTTTGAACGTTCACTTTTGAGCTTCTGGGCCGAAATATAGCTCCACTTCACTTTAAGGGTGAAAGAGTAGCTGAGACCGCCTTACGCCCATCGTAATTTTGACCAACTTCGGCTCGATTTCGCGGAACTTGGGGGATATATTCCAGTCCCGTCGACTCTAAAGTAACTCCTGATGGCCTTGCTCTGGAGTGAAATGGACACAGCACAACTTTTTGAACGCTCACTTTCGAGCTTCTGGGGGGAAATATTGCCCCAGTTGACTTTAAGAATGAAAGAGTAACCGGGACCGCCTTACGCGCATTGTGATTTTGACCAACTTTGGCTCGATTTCCCGGGAAATGGGGGATATTTTCCGGTACCGGGGACTCTAAACTAACTCCTGATTGCCTTGGTTTGCAGTGAAGTGGACACAGCACAACTTTTTGAACGCTCACGTTTGAGCTTCTGGGCCGAAGCATAGCCCTACTTCACTTTAAGACTGAAAGACTAGCCGAGACCGCCTTACGCGCATCGTGATTTTGGGCTACTTCGGCTCGATTTCCCGGAACTTGGGAGATAATTCCCAGTCCCGGGCACTCTAAACTAATTCCTGATGGCCTTGGTTTTCAGTGAAATGGACACAGCCAAACTCGTTGAACGTTCACTTTCGAGCTTCAGGGCCGAAATATAGCCCCACTTGACTTTAAGACTGAAAGAGTAGCCGGGACCGCCTTACGCGCATGGTAATTTTGTCGAACTTCGGCTTTATTTCCTGGGACTTGGGGGATATTTTCCAGTCCCGGAAGCTCTAAACTAACTCCTGAATGCCTTGGTTTTTAGTGAAATGGACACAGTTGAAAGGGGCGCATGCTAGGTTTCCAGGTTGTAGGCCGAAATATAGCCCCACTTTATTTTAAGACTGAAAGTGTACAGGAAACCGCCTTAAGCGCATCGAAATTTTTAGCCACTATGGCTCGATCTTGATGGCCTTAGTTTTCAGTAAAATGGTCACAGGTAACAGGAGCGCACGCTCGGTGTCAAGCTTCTAGGTCGAAATGTAGCCCCAGTTCATTTTAAGACTGAAATAGTAAACGAAACTGCCGTAGGCTTATCGTCATTTTAAGAAAGTATGGCTCAATTTGCCGAAACTTGGAGGATAGCTTCCAGTCTCGAGGATTCTAAACTATCTCCTGATGGACTTAGTTCTTAGTCAAATGGACACAGGTAAAAGGAGAGCACGCTCGGTGTCGAGCTTGTAGAACCGAAATATAGCCCCACTTCATTTTCGGAGTAAACGAGTAGCCGAGACCGCCTTACGCGCATGGTTATTTTGAGCATCTTTGGCTCGATTTGCCGGAATTCGGGGAATATTTTCCAGTCCCGAGGACTCTATGCTAACTCCTGATGAACTTAGTTTTCAGTGATATGTACACAGGCAAAAGGAGCGCACGCTCGGTGTTGAGCTTCTCGGCCGAAATATAGCCTCACTTCATTTTAAGAGTGAAAGAGTAGCCGAGACCGCCTTACGCGCATCGTGATTTTGAGCAACTTTGGCTCGATCTGCCAGAATTTGGGAAATATTTTCCAGTCCCAAGAACTCTAAACTAACTCCTGATGGCCTAAGATGTCAGTGAAATGGACACAGATAAAATTAGCGCACGCCCGGTCTCGAGCTTCTAGGTCGAAATATAGCCCCCCTTAATTTTAAGACTGAAAGAGTAGCCGAGACCGCCTTACGGGCATCGTGATTTTGGGCCACTTTTGCTCGATTTCCCGGAGGTTGGCGAATAATTTAAAGTCCGGGGGACGCTAAACTAACTCCCGATGACCTTGGTTTGCAGTTTAATGAACACAGCAAAACATTCTGAACGTTCATCTTCGAGCTTCAGGGCCGTAATATAGCCCTACTTAAATTTAAGACTGAAAGAATAGCCGAGAGTTCGTTACGTGCATCGTAATATTCATCAACTTCGGCGCCATTTCCTGGAACTTGGAGAATATTTTCCAGTCCCGGGGACTCTAAACTAACTCCTGATGGCCTTGGTTTGCAGTGAAATGGACACAGCAAACCTTTTTGAACGCTCACTTTCGAGCTTGTGGGCGTAAATATAGCCACACTTCACTTTAAGACTGAAACTGTAGCCGAGACCGCGTTACGCGCATCGTGATTTTGATCAACTTCTGCTCGCTTTCCTGGAACTTGGGGAATATTTTCCAGTCCCGGGGACTCTAAAATAACTCGTGATGGCCATGGTTTGCAGTGAAATTCACACAGCACAAGTTTTGGAATGCACACTTTCGCGGTTCTAGGCCGAAATATACTTCCACATCACTTACGACTTAAAGAGTAGCCGAGACCGGCGTGCGCGCATCGTGATTTTGACCAACTTCGGGTCGATATTCCGGAACTTGGGGGATATTTTCCAGTCCCAGGGACTCTAAACTAACTCTTGATGGCCTTGGTTTGCAGTGAAATGGAGACAGCAAAACGTTTTGAACGCTCACCTTCAAGCTTCTGGGGCGAAATATAGCCCACTTTACTTTAATACTGAAAAAGTAGCCGAGACCGCCTTACGCGCATCGTGATTTTGACAAACTTCGGGTGGATTTCCTGGAACTTGGGGGATATTTTCCAGTCCCGGGGACTCTCAACTAACTCCTGCTTGTCTTGGTTTGCAGTGAAATGGACACAGCGAAAGTTTTTGAACGCTCACTCTCGAGCTTCTGGACCGAAATAGAGCCCCATTTTACTTTAAGACTGAAAGAGTAGGCGAGACCGTCTTGAGCGAATCGTGATTTTGACCAATTTCGCGTTTATTTTCCCGAAACTTGGGGGATATATTCCAGTCAAAGGGACTCTAAAGTAACTCCTGATGGCCTTGGTTTTCAGTGAAATGGACAGAGCACAACTTTGGAGCTTCTGGACAGAAATATAGCCCCACTTTACTTTAAGACTGAAAGCGTAGATGAGACCGCCTTACGCGCATCGTAATTTTGACGAGCTTCGAATGGATTTTCCGGAACTTGGGGGATATTTTGCAGTCCCTTGGACGCTAAACTAAGTCCTGATGGCCTTGTTTTAAAGTAAAATGGAGACAACAAAACTTTTCGAATGGTCACTTTCGAGCTTGTGGGCCGAAATATAGCCACACTTTCCTTTAAAACTAAAACAGTAGCCGAGACCACGTTACGCGCATCATGAATTTGATCAACTTCGGCTCGATTTCCCAGGACTTCGGGGATATTCTTCAGTCCCGGGGACTCTAAACTAACATCTGATGGCCCTGATTTGCACTGAAAGTGACAGAGCAAAACTTTTTAAACACTCACTTTCGAGCTTCTGGGCCGAAATATTGCCCCACTTCACTTTAAGACTGAAAGAGTAGCCGAGACCACCTTACGCACATCGTGATTTTGACCAACTTCGGCTCGATTTACCGGAACTTGGGGGATATTTTCCAGTCCCGAAGACTCTTAAGTAACCCCTGATGGCCTTGGTTTGCATTGAAATGGATACAGCAAAACTTTTTGAACGGTCACTTTTGAGCTTCTGGGCCGAAATATAGCCCCACTTCACTTTAAGACTGAAAGAGTAGCCGAGACGGTCTTACGCGCATCGTGATTTTGACCAACGTCTTCTCGATTTTCCGAAACTTGGGAAATACATTCCATTCCCGGGGACTGTAAACTAACTCCTGATAGCCTTGGTTTGCAGTGAAATAGACAGAATTTTTTTTGAGCTTTGAGCTTGTGGGCCGAAATAGAGCCCCACTTCACTTTAAGACTGAAGGAGTAGCCGACACCGCCTTAAGCGCACCGTGATTTTGACCAACTTCGGCTCGATTTGCCGGAACTTGGGGGATATTTTCCAGTCCCGGGGACTCTAAACTAACTTCTGATTGTCTTGGTTTTCAGTGAAATGGACACAGCGAAACTTTTTGAACGCTCACTCTCGAGCTTCTGGACCGAAATATAGCCCCACTTTACTTTAAGACTGAAAGAGTAGCCGAGACCGTCTTGCGCAAATCGTGATTTTGACCAACTTCGGGTCGGTTTCCCGGAACTTGGGGGATATATTCCATTTCCGCGGGCTCTAAACTAACTCGTGATGGCCTTGGTTTTCAGTGAAATGGACAAAGGAAAGCTTTTTGAACACTCTCTTTGTAGCTTCAGGGCCGAAATAGAATACCACTTCACTTTCAGACTGAAAAAGTAGCCGAGACCGCCTCACGCGCATCGTGAGTTAGACCAAGTTCAGCTCGATTTCACGCAACTTTTGGGATATTTTCCAGTCCGGGGGACTCTAAACTAACTCCTGATGGCCTTGGTTTGCAGTGAAATGGACAGAGCAAAACTTTTTGAACGCCCACTTTGGAGCTTCTGGCCCGAAATAAAGCCCCACTTTACTTTAAGACTTAAAGAGTAACCGAGACCACCTTACGCGCATTGTGATTTTGACAAACTTCGGGTGGATCTCCCGGAACTTGGGGAACATTTTCCAGTCCCTTGGACGCTAACCTAAGTCCTGATGGCCTTCTTTTGCAGTGAAATGGACACAGCAAAACTTTTTGAACGCTCACTTTCGAGCTTGTGGGCCGAAATCTAGCCATACTTTACTTTAAGACTGAAACAGTAGCCGAGACCGCATTTCGCGCATCGTGATTTTGATCAACTTCGGCTCGCTTTCCCGGAACTTGGGGAATATTTTCCAGTCCCGGGGACTCTAAACTAAGTTTCGATCGCTTTGGTTTGCAGTGAAATGCACACAGCAAAACTTTTTGAATGGTCACTTTCGAGCTTCTGGACAGAAATATAGCGCCACTTCACTTTAAGACTGAAACAGTAGCCGAGACCGCTTTGGGAGCATCGTGATTTTGACCAACTTCAGCTCGATTTACCGGAACTTGGGGAATATTTTCCAGTCCCAGGGACGCTAGACTAACTCGTGATGGCCTTGTTTTTCAGTCAAAGAACACAGCAAAACTTTTTGAACGCTCACTTTCGGGCTTCTGGCCCGAAATATAGCCCCACTTCACTTTAAGACTGAAAGAGTAGCCGAGACTACCTTACGCAAATCGTGATTTTGACCGACTTCGGCTCGATTTCCCGGAAGTTGGGGGATATTTTCCAGTCCCGGGGACTCTAAACTAGCTCCTGATGGCTTTGGTTTGCAGTGAAATAAACACAGGGAAACTTTTTGAACGCTCACTTTTAAGCTCCTGCTCAGGAATAAAGCCTCACTTCACTTTAAGACTGAAACAGTAAGCGAGACCGCCTAACGCGCACCGTGATTTTGACCAACTTTGGCTCGATTTCCCGGGAAATGGGGAATATTTTCCGGTACCGGGGACTCTAAAATAACTCCTGATTGCCTTGGTTTGCATTGATATGGAGAGAGCAAAACTTTCTCAAGGCTCCCCTTCGGGCTTCTGAGCCGAAATATAGCCCCACTTCAGTTTAAGACTGAAAGAGTAGCCGACACCGTCTTACGCGCATGGTGATTTTGACCAACTTCGGCTCGATTTCCCGAAACTTCGGGGATATATTCAAGTCCCAAGGACTCTAAACTAACCCCTGATGGCCTTGGCTGCAGTGAAATGGACACAGCTAATTTTTTTGAACGCTTACTTTCGAAATTCTGGGCCGAAATATAGCCCCACTTCACTTTAAGACTGAAATAGTAGCCGAGACCCACTTAGACGCATCGTGATTTTGACCAACTTCGGCTTGAGTTGCCAGAACTTAAGGGATATTTTCCAGTCCCGTGGACTCTAAACTAACTTATGATGGACTTGGTTTTCAGTTAAATTGAGAGAGCAAACCTTTTTGAAAGCTCACTTTCGAGCTTCTGGGCCGAAATATACAGCCACGTCACTTTGAGACTAAAAGAGTAGCCGAGACTGCTCTACGCGCATCGTGATTTTCACAAACTTCGGCCCGATTTCCCGGGACTTGGGGGATATTTTGATGTCCCGGACACTGTTAAGAATCTGCTGATGTGGCTTGGTTTGCGGTGAAATGGACACAGCAAAACTTTTTGAACTTTCACTTTGTAGCTTCTGGCCCGAAATATAGCCCCAGTTCACTTTAAGAATGAAAGAGTAGCCGAGACCGCCTTACGCGCATCGTGATTTTGACAAAATTCGACTCGATTTCCCCAAACTTGGGCGATATTTTCCAGTCCCGAGGAGTCTAAACTAACTCCTGATGGCCTTGGTTTGCAGTGAAATGAAAACAGCAAAACTTTTTGAAGTTTCACTTTCTAGCTTCTCGGCCGAAATATAGCCGCAGTTCACTTTAAGAATGAAAGAGTAGCCGAGACCGCCCTACGCGCATCGTGATTTTGACAAAATTCGGCTCAATTTCCCCGAACTTGGGTGATATTTTCCAGTCCCGAGGAGTCTAAACTAACTCCTGATGGCCTTGGTTTGCAGTGAAATGGACACAGTAACACTTTTTGAACGCTTTTTTTCGAGCTTCTGGGATGAAATATAGCCCCACTTCACTTTAAGACTGAAAGAGTAGCCGAGACCGTCTTACGAGCATCGTGATTTTGACCAAGTCCAGCTCGATTTCCCGGAACTTGAGGGATATTTTCCAGTCCGGGGGACTTTAACCTAACTCCTGATGGCCTTGGTTTGCAGTTAAATGCACAAAGCGTAACTTTTTAAAGGGTCACTTTCGAGCTTCTGGGCCGAAATATAGCCCCACTTTACTTTAAGACTGAAAGAGTAGCCGAGACCGTCTGACGCGCATCGTGATTTTGACCAACTTCCGTTCAATTTCCCGGAACTTCGGGGATATATTCCAGTCCCGGGGACTCTAAACTAACTGCTGATGGCCTTGGTTTGCAGTGAAATGGACACAGCACATTTTTTTGAACGCTCAGTTTCGAGCTTCTCGGCCGAAATATAGCCCTACTTCACTTTAAGACTGAAAGAGTAGCCGAGACCGCCTTACGCGCATCGTAATTTTGACCAACTTCGGCTCGATTTCCCGGAAGTTGGCGAATATTTTCAATTCCCGGAGAAGGAAGTTTGGCCTTAGTTTGCAGTTAAATGGACACAGCAAAACTTTTTGAACGCTCACTTTCGAGCTTATGGGTCGAAATATAGGCCCAGTTAACTTTAAGACTGAAAGAGTAGCCGAGACCGCCTTACGCGTATCGTGATTTTGGGATACTTCGGCTCGTTTTCCCGCAAATAGGGGGATATTTTCCAGTCCTGGGGACTCTAAACTAACTCCTGATGGCCTTGGTTTCCAGTGAAATGGACACAGGAACACTTTTTGAACGCGCACTTTCGAGCTTGCTGGCCGAAATATAGCCCTACTTCTTTTGAAGACTGAAAGAGTAGGCGGGAGCGCATTACGCGCATTGTGATTTTGAGGATCTTCGGCTCGATCTGGCGAAACTTGGGAGATATTTTCCAGTCCCAAAGTCTCTAAACTCACTCCTGATTGTCTAAGATGTGAGTGAAATAGAGACAAAAATTTTTGAAGCCTTACTTTCGAGCTTCTGGAGTTAAATCTAAGCCCACTTTACCTTAAGACTGAAAGAGTAGCCGAGACCCCCTTAAGCGCATCGTGATTTTGACTAACTTCGGTTGGATTTGCCGTAACGTGGGGGATATTTCCAGTCCCTTGGACGCTAAACTAAGTCGTGATGGCCTTGTTTTGCAGTGAAATGGACACAGCAAAACTTTCTAAACACTCAGTTTGGAGCTTCTGGGCCGAAATATTGCCCCAATTCACTTTAAGACTGAAAGAGTAGCCGAGACCGCCGTACGCGCGTCGTGATTTTGACCCCCTTCGGTTAAAGTTCCCGGAGCTTGGAGGATATTTTCCAGTCCCGGGGACTCTAAACTGACCCCCGACGTCCTTTGTCTGCAGTAAAATGGACACAGCAAAACTTTTTGAACGCTCACTTTTGAGCTTCTGGGCCGAAATATAGCTCCACTTCACTTTAAGAGT
The DNA here is from genome assembly GCF_964199315.1 of Orbicella franksi. NCBI lineage: Eukaryota > Metazoa > Cnidaria > Anthozoa > Scleractinia > Merulinidae > Orbicella > Orbicella franksi. The sequence goes on along the minus strand of NC_138147.1, from coordinate 809,758 downwards.
GAAAGAGTAGCCGAGACCGCCTTACGCCCATCGTAATTTTGACCAACTTCGGCTCGATTTCGCGGAACTTGGGGGATTTTTTCCAGTCCCGCGGACTCTAGAGTAACTCCTGATGGCCTTGCTCTGGAGTGAAATGGACACAGCACAACTTTTTGAACGCTCACTTTCGAGCTTCTGGGGGGAAATATTGCCCCAGTTGACTTTAAGAATGAAAGAGTAACCGGGACCGCCTTACGCGCATCGTGATTTTGGCCAACTTTGGCTCGATTTCCCGGGAAATGGGGGATATTTTCCGGTACCGGGGACTCTAAACTAACTCCTGATTGCCTTGGTTTGCAGTGAAGTGGACACAGCACAACTTTTTGAACGCTCACTTTTGAGCTTCTGGGCCGAAGCATAGCCCTACTTCACTTTAAGACTGAAAGACTAGACGAGACCGCCTTATGCGCCTCGTGATTTTGGGCTACTTCGGCTCGATTTCCCGGAACTTGGGAGATAATTCCCAGTCCCGGGCACTCTAAACTAATTCCTGATGGCCTTGGTTTTCAGTGAAATGGACACAGCCAAACTCTTTGAACGTTCACTTTCGAGCTTCTGGGCCGAAATATAGCCCCACTTCACTTTAAGACTGAAAGAGTAGCCGAGACCGCCTTACGCGCTGGTAATTTTATCGAACTTCGGCTTGATTTCCTGGGACTTGGGGGATATTTTCCAGTCCCGGAAGCTCTAAACTAACTCCTGAATGCCTTGGTTTTTAGTGAAATGGACACAGGTAAAAGGGGCGCGCGCTAGGTCTCCAGGTTGTAGGCCGAAATATAGCCCCCCTTTATTTTAAGACTGAAAGTGTACACGAAACCGCCTTAAGCGCATCGAAATTTTTAGCCACTATGGCTCGATCTGCCAAAACTTGGGGGATATTTTCCAGTCCCGGGGACTCTACCCTAACTCTTGATGGCCTTAGTTTTCAGAAAAATGGTCACAGGTAACAGGAGCGCACGCTCGGTGTCGAGCTTCTAGGCCGAAATGTAGTCCCACTTCATTTTAAGACTGAAAGAGTAAACGAAACTGCGGGACGCTTATCGTAATTTTAAGAAAGTATGGCTCAATTTGCCGAAACTTGGAGGATAGCTTCCAGTCTCGAGGATTCTAAACTATCTCCTGATGGACTTAGTTCTTAGTCAAATGGACACAGGTAAAAGGAGAGCACGCTCGGTGTCGAGCTTGTAGAACCGAAATATAGCCCCACTTCATTTTCGGAGTAAACGAGTAGCCGAGACCGCCTTACGCGCATGGTGATTTTGAGCATGTTTGGCTCGATTTGCCGGAATTCGGGGAACATTTTCCAGTCCCGAGGACTCTATGCTAACTCCTGATGAACTTAGTTTTCAGTGATATGTACACAGGCAAAAGGAGCGCACGCTCGGTGTTGAGCTTCTCGGCCGAAATATAGCCCCACTTCATTTTAAGACTGAAAGAGTAGCCGAGACCGCCTTACGCGCATCGTGATTTTGAGCAACTTTGGCTCGATCTGCCAGAATTTGGGAAATATTTTCCAGTCCCAAGGACTCTAAACTAACTCCTGATGGCCTAAGATGTCAGTGAAATGGACACAGGTAAAATTAGCGCACGCCCAATCTCGAGCGTCTAGGTCGAAATATAGCCCCCCTTAATTTTAAGACTGAAAGAGTAGCCGAGACCGCCTTACGCGCATCGTGATTTTGGGCCACTTTTGCTCGATTTCCCGGAAGTAGTATAGGGGAGCGGTTTGAGACCCAAGCAATCAGAGCGCGTTATTTGGGACACGTGACGCGTCTAGACCAATCGGCGTGCAGGATTTTCGGCTCAGGTCAGCGGTTGCACTAATGCTTTTTAGCGAGGTCTGGGGCGAGCTCGGTCAAAAGGTGGCCGCGCGGGGTTGGACGCGAGGACGTGAGGATCTGGGGACTGGAAGTGCTAGGCCGTGAGGGTCTGGGGAGCGGAAGTGACGACAGACCACGTGATCATATTTTCAAATTTTATTTTTACAATCCAGATTGTGTCCAAGTTAATCCGCTGGTGTAGGGTGCGTCTGGGTAGTATTCGGGTGACCAAAATGACGTCATACGAATGTTCGTGACGGTGACTTCGTTTCTGTTAAAAGCGTACCTTCGTCCTTCCCGTTCGTAGTCGGCAATGTGAGTAAAGTGTTCTCGGTGCACGACTTGTTGCAGGCAGGGATACACGGCGCCGGGAATGAGTTTGTTGACCAATTGGTAAAAGGTTTTTCTGACTTCTGGGGTGGGTTCGTTGGGGGTGTTGACGGAGGCGTGAATGAACATGGATTTTCTACCATCGGGCGAAGTGGAGATGAACCAATCCAGTTGGACCCAGAAGATGTACCACACAAGAGGATCAATGGGAAAAGGCAGAGTGTCCCAGGAGCTGGTCCCTTCTTGGTGAAGGGTGTGAGCCGTGGCGCTGGCTCGTGTATCAGCGATGGCGTTTCGGGCGCGTTCCAAGGGCGTGAGACCTACGAGTTCGTGAGGTGGCACCCAAATCGGGTGATTGTCGGGACTGGCATTCAACTGTTCGTTGGTTCGGAGATCGTCCTCGTCATCGACGCTAATGGTGTCGTTACTATCCTCGGGGCAGGGACGTCGACAATGACCGCATTGGAAGCTTCGTTCGTTGGCCTTTTGGAAACAGCGTTTGTGTAGAAATTTACCGCAACAGGGCATGACGCGACAAGGTGTGACGGATTGGATATCTAATTCCAATAAACAGATAAAGCAGGCATCTTTGAACGGAGAGAGTTCGGGTCCCATACCTTGCAATCGTAGACTTTGTCGGGAAGCCATGATAATTACAGCATGTGCTCTGGCTCGCTTCTTTTAAATAGGAGCGGGTCATGTGATTTTTTATGGGTCCGGTAGAGGGGGATGGGGGTATCCCCCTCTGGTGACGTCATGAGAAAGAAGGGTGTTGATTGGTGGAGGTGTGGATTAAAAGAGGAGGGCGCGCGATGCTTGGTTTTGTTTCAAAATGCCGATTACGCGAGGTTTCCTGACGATTGTAGCGGAGGTAGACATGACGTTGGAGCAGCTAAGTGACGAGTGGGAACGCGTGCAGTCGAAGAGGCGACGCGCTAGGAGTACGGAGGCGCAGGAGTTATTGAAGAGAAAGTCAAGGTTGATATTGAGAGTGATCCTGAGATATCAGAAGTGTCGAGGGGAATTGATCCGGATCGACGAAGAGTATGGCAACAGTGAGGAGAGACAGAGAGCCAAACAAAAAATGGAAGTGCGCCTGTCGGACATGGACAAATTATTTGAATACTTCAGTCAATTTTGAAAGAGACAATTTGTAAAAGAAACTTTTTATTGAACAATGTTTGTCAACCAAAACCAGAAAGCGTGACATTCTGTGACTGGACAATTATGAATGCTCTCGTCTTGATGAAATCCGCAGCTAGGTAATAAACGTTCGTTTGAAATGATGTGTCTGAGTTTGTCGTATTTGGGACAGCCCAATGTTTCCAGATCGATCGAGGGAATGTTCAGTGTCTTTAATAAATGTTTTTCCACGTGTTCTCCCTTGTACCCCACCACGTTTCTCTGCCCTTGTTTGTACCTGGCGTAGAGGCTCAGGATCAGGTCTTTGAGTTCTTCGGGTTTGCGGTAGTATTCGGCCTTGAGGGGTTGATAGCTCAATCCGTGGATCTTCTTTATCACGAAATTCACGGTTCGTTTGTCTTTGTCGCTCAACTCTTTGTAAGGGATGGGGATGCTGAAAGCGTGTCTTCCATTCTCTCGGTTCCAAGCGTAATAACCCAGTTCTCTGACTTGAAAGGTCTTGTTGACGAAAAAACCTTCTAAATCCAAAATGAAGCAAAGTTTGTGCTGTAACCCTTCCATGTTTGAAACTGAATGACTGTGTTTTTTATGCACTGTCTCTTATAGGTGGAGGCAAACCTCTTCGTTCCAGGTACAAACGTTCTTTGGGTGTGAATTCGTCGTAGAGGTACTGGTCATGAAATCGTTGGGGCGTATTCTCTCGGAGTATTCGGTCTAGGCTGGACTTGGTCCGCGGGCTCAAATCAGCTCGATCCCAGTTCCCTTCGAAGGGACCTAGAGCTTCTGCACTGGGTTGAAGGGGGTGGGGTTCCAACCAAACTTTTCTTCCCTCTTCTAACCAGATTCTGACCTTGCTTTGGGGGTATTCATCGGCCCATTGAAAGAGGTCGCATTGGCGCCTGGCACACCTGAAGTAAAACTTGCCCGGGTTCTTTTCTGATTTGGACATGCTCATGATGAGAGGTCTTTGGCAATAGCATTTCATTTTTTCCACGGGTAGTTGGACATAGTAGTCGTTCAGCATACGTTGGCCGGAAGTCACATAACATTGGATGTTGTCAACGCCTGCACAGACAAAACATTCGGGCACAGGGCATTTGTAATAGGACCAACGTCCGTAGGCCGTGGTGGTCTCCCGCTTCTTTAATTCTTGCTTGGGGTGTCTAGGGCAAGGAAGAGTGTGGGGTGGTGAAGGGTTCCTGTAGTTCCATTCTTGTTTCATACCTTCGAGGAAAGCATCGGGATCGAATTCGTTTGGCTTGACGTCATCTTTGACTTCCCAGAAGGTGTGGATGGCGGGGAGTTTGTCTGCATACGAGAAACAGAGGACAAGTTATTTGCTTTTTCTAACCGCTCGAGTATACGCCTACGTCTAGGACCGAAAGGGCGTCGTTGGTGTTGAAGTTTGAGGATGAGTTTTTGTTCTTGACGTTTTAAAGCGAAGTCACTGTTTCTTAAGGGATAATCGTCTTCACAGGTTAATGCTAGTTCTTGCATGGAGTAGTGAGTTTTATCCTGAATGAGTTTGACCGTGACTTTGGCATGGAAATGAACTTGTTTACCTGGTTCCTGTTTGAGTTTCTTGTTCTTCTTCTTTTTGTCCGTTTTCTTTCTCTTCTTGGTACTAAGGGGATATTTGGCGGGCGAATGAGGATTGAGACTATAATCTACCAAACCTTTGCCCTCCTCCTGGTCTGGTAACCTATAGCGCGTGGGGGATTCTTCTAGACTGGGTGGCGGTGGCTCCATTTGCTTCCGATGCCTAATCGCGACTGATTGGAGATCGGAGGCTGTCCTTGTATTTATAGGGTTCTACTTTGGACCAATCAAGAGTCAGTACTTTCCCATGACGTGGTCCGTACTTTTCCCATCACGTGCGCAATACGTTTCCATCACGAAAGTGATTTTACTTGATGGACGGCTCTAGGTGTATAAAAACGCGCTTGGCTGTTGGGAGTTCATTTGACACGATGGATTGCAGCGAAGAGACTGCCCTGGTTGAAGACAAGACCACCTTGAGGAAAAGGAGGAAAACCAAACCACCTACCAAGCAGCAAATCCCTGTTGTTAAGATGGAGGTGGAAGAGAAGACAGAAGAGAAGAAAGAAGAACCTGATGCTTTGCTTTTGTTGATCAAAAAGACCATTGATACCATCATGTTGGAGGAAGCCGTTGAAATAGGGACCAAGATGGATAAGTACCGAGGCGTTTTGTCTGGAGGCATTTTGAAAGTGGCAGACAAGATGGATGCCGCGGGAAGTCGCGTCAAGTTGCCTAAGCTGGTGGATGGTTTGCGAACAGGGTGGAAAGAGTGGAAGACGACTGGTGACGAGAAAGCGACCCTTGACACCTTCATGAGAGTCATGGACAATGAACATTGGTTTACCTCGTGATTCAGTACTTTTACTTTGGGTGGTGTGTTGCGCTATCGACCAATGAGCGTCTGGCTTTTTTTTACTATAAAACATTGCGTTGCAGTTCTTTTATCATTTGATTCGAGATGTTGACCGTGTTGTACAGTAACAGCAACGAGATCGTGGATTTGATCGAGTCGGTGTGCGGCTTTCAGGTCTCGCCTTTGGGTTGCATCGATGAAGACGAAGGGGTCGATGATATGTTGGTGTTTGACATTTTGTTTTATGGCAAACCCGAGCACGAGTGGACCATTCCTGAACTCCTCCGTCGACGTCCTGAATGGGGATGGCAGATTCTCCCTTTACTGAAATCTCAAGGGCGTCGAACCTTTCTATTCACCATCGATTGGTACTCCATGGTCTACATCAAGGAATTGGATGTCATTCGTTTTGTGCCAGCCATCGTTCCACCGGTCCGAATGAAGAACCGATTCTGTCTGATGGCTACGTCTTGTTTAACTTTCATGATGAGACAGAAGATCAAGAAGATGGTGGAGCCCCTGACTTATGCCCGAGATATCTCTGTGAGACTGAGCGACAAACTGAACCGCCCGATTTCATTGGGGACTCCCGCGTATTTCAGAGAACTGACTGAAAAGATGGAGGACTTGCTAGTGGACTTGATGACGGAGAGAGACCTTGTAAATAGTTTGAATCACTGTTTGATGAACGAGGATGACTAAATGGTGTAGTAGTCAGCGCGTTGGGCTCATAACCCAAAGGTCCCAGGTTCGAATCCTGGTTTAGTCCTTTTTTGTATAAAAACAGTGATGTGAAAAATAAAAAATCATTTTTTTGTCAGCATGGCGAGTGCGTGGTATAGCCTGTGCGAGCGCTGCGAGCTTTTATATGCCCAGTATGAAAGGAACGATCCCATTCCCTCGTTGATGGCGTTTGACCCCGAACAGGTGTTTTTGGAGACGCATGTCGAAGAGAACGTCTGGCGTTTCGTGGTCTTCATATTGTGGTTGAAACGACAACCCATGTCAATCCAGTGGTACTCCATCATAAGACGAGAACACCCCGAGCTGATTAGACAAGCGCTGTGCCGATTGTCGACATTATGAGTAAGAAAAAGAAGAAGGTGGATCGGTATGCCAATTTGCTGCGGGCCTACGAGGATCCCAGCGTCCCGGGAAGTCTGGGTGGCGTGACGCGTTTCGCCAAAGCCCGAGGCTTACCCATTGGACCGGTACGCCAGCGGTGGGAAGCCAGTTTGGGCTACACGCTTCACAAACCCACCCGTCGTCGTTTTCGTACGGTACCGGTCATGGTCTACGGTATGGACGAACAATGGGTGGCGGATCTCATCGAAGTGGGGAACATTGCCAAATCGAATCGAGGCTACAAGTACCTGTTGACGGTGATGGACGTGTTGTCCAAGCACGCTTGGGTGGAACCGGTCAAGTCCAAGACTGGTAAGGACGTGACAGCGGCCTTCGAGAAAATTTTGAAACGCAGTGGTGGTAGGATCCCTCGCAAGTTGCAAACCGATGACGGGAAAGAATTTTACAACAGAACCTTTCAAGCCTTGATGACGCGAAAAGGCATTCGTCATTTTTCCACCAGCGGCGATACCAAAGCCAGTGTGATCGAACGATTCAATCGCACGTTGAAGAAACGCATGTAGCGCTATTTTACGATCAAGAACACGTTCAGTTATTTACCCGTCTTGAAGGATTTGGTGTTGGGATACAACCGTTCCTACCACCGCAGTATCAAGATGGCACCCGAGAAAGTCGACCTGGGGAACGAAGAGCATGTGTGGAAGACGCTGTACGCGGATCGACTGCAAGCCAAACGCGTACCGCCCGAGTTGAAAGTGGGGGACCGGGTGCGATTGAATAAGAAATATCGCCTGTTCAAGAAAGGATATTTACCCGGTTGGACTGAAGAAGTGTTCGTGGTGGCTCGTGTGGTGCCGGGTGTCATTCCTACCTATAAGATTAAAGAGTAGGACGGAACGCCTCTGAGTGGTACGTTTTACGCCCAGGATTTGCAGAAAGTGACGGTGAAGAGCGACGATCTGTTTCGTGTGGAAAAGATCGTCAAACGCAAAGGGAATAAAGTCTTGGTTCGGTGGAAAGGGTGGCCAAACAAATACGACACGTGGATTGAAAAAGGAGCCTTGGTCAAGGCGAGATGAAAGAGTTTTATGTCCAATTGATCAGCAGTTCCAGTACCACGGAATTCCCCTCCAATCAAGCCAACAGTTTCAAGAACCGTTTGCCTTACCAGATCCAATTGAAAGAGGAAGGATGGAAAGTGGGTTTGAGCAGTATTTCTTACCCACCCCCACCTTTACGACGTTATGAACAGTTGACTCACCGACCCCACCTCTTCGAAGACGATGACATCCTGTTACAATTTAAATGGAGCATGGAAACACAAACACAGAGTTCCGATGGTAGCTGGTTTCAACGACCCTACCGTAACAATTTTACTGTCAGGGGGTCTGATCTGCATGAGGACCGAGTCAAAGTCACGAGTGGAAAATCGCTCATGCGATATCTGGTGGCTCGTTACCAAGATCGTCTGACGCACTTCCTGGAAAATGAAAAAGAAAGTCTACGCGCTCCAGACGGGAAAAAGTACTACGTTGTGTTTCGTTGGGAAGGGAATTCCTTAATCATTGACAACAGCGATACCTTCCTCGATGAAACGGCTGCTGACACGGTGAGATTGCGTCCCAAAATATAGTTTGGACCTGAATTGGTCAAGAAACTCAAGTGGGTGGAAAAGACTGGAATTGCCGATTACAAATTGAGTCATCACGTGATTAAATTCTTCAAAGACGATGTGGTACCCGCTTTCAAACTCGATTGGAAGGATCAACACAACGCGCATTCCACGAATTTTTGGAACATCACGAGCAGAGGGTCCTTACAGCTCAGTCCCTACTGCAATTGGCGCTTCGACTATCTGGACGAGCTCTATGATCAGCACTATGGTGGTGACGTGACCGCCAGTGAGACGCTTCGTACGCCCCTGTATGTCTATTGCAACGTGGCGCAAAGTACTGTGATGGGGAATCAAGTCACCGATCTCTTGAGAGAAGTGCCGCACGATCCGAACCGCATGACCTTTGAACCCAAACACATTCAATATCTACCGGTGCGCAGCGATGTGTTTGACATTATCGAGACGCAGGTGGCCGAGAACGACGGAGAGTTGGTGAAATTTCCTGAGGGAGTGACGACGGTCACTTTGCATTTTAAACATGACGGATTTTTACGTGAGTCTACCGAGCCACAGTAGCAAGACCGAGTATCCCGAGAACAAATCCAATCATTTCAAGATTCGACTCCCTCATCCTTTGAAAATGGAAGGCGCCAATTGGAAAGTGGGACTCAGCAGTATCTCGTTACCAGACCCCAAGAGTCAAGTCCCTCCCTTGTTGCAAGGGGATGAGGTGATGTTTGAAGGCTATTGGTATGTGAGAGACGCAGCACAACTGAACAACCGACACAATATCGATGGGGGGGATTTCAAGCCCGAACACCTTCGCGCGGACGATTTGTCGAATCTGTCAGGAGTGGAATTCATGAAGACCGTCAAGACTTTTTTTGACACCACCGTGATAGAAAAGAGGCTTCGAGCGGGTTACCTCTTCTCGGATCCAACGACCCATAAAAGCAATCTTTTGAATTTCCGATTCGAAGGCGACGATTTTGTCTTCGATAACACGGATATCAACAGGAGGATCCACAACGGTCATTCTTACCCCCAATTCTATGTCAACCTGGAACTGGGTATTGACATGGGATGGTTCAAGATGAATGGTAGAATTGTGGAGATTGGTCCCAATTTGTCCATGGAACTGAACACCAAAGAACTGAAAGTGCCAGCAGCCATCGACATCAGCCCCACCACAGGTGAACCCTATTGGGAATTGCATGGAAATGGCAAGAGAGTTAAATTGACCACCACCCTTAACTGGCGGTTCATCAACCTCAACACCTCGTTCAAGAACGTGACGGGCTCCACCTCGCGTTCGTTGATGGTGTATTCGGATGTGGGGACCAGTGGGGTGGTGGGGAATCAAGTCACGGATTTGTTACGAGAAGTGAACTACCAACGAGAAGGCAAAGGCTTCCAGTATTTTGAACCCCTCCATGTTCAATATATTCCGGTACGCAAAGATTACGTCGACATTATCGAGACACAAGTCGCGGAGACCACTGGGGAATTGACGAAATTCGGAGCAGGTAATACCATCGTCACGCTACACTTCAAACAAGAATGAGAGGCGGTGCTTTGACGCGTTTCAAACCCGACGGTCAAATGGGACGGGGTTTCTTGCGAGACTTTTCAGGATCCAGTTTACGAAAAGGATGGCAAGGTTTAAAAAAGGGTGGACCCATGGGATTGCCTAACATTGCAGGTGGTATTCGAGGCGTGAAGGCTGATGGGAGACGAGCCATTAAACGCAAAGCCTTGAGCGAAATCAACCGAGCCGCCAAACGCAAGTTGGACGACATTTTTGGAAAATGAATATGAATCCGATTTATTCGAGACGCGTTCGACGCATTCCTCCCATCGTCAGTGGGTTGACGCGAGGCAGAAGACTACAAAAGGGAGGCGCCTTCTTACCCCACCGCAGACGAGGTCTAGACCCCACTTGGGTACGGAGCGCTCTCAAGAGCTCTCATCCATATGGGACTCGACCATGGAACGACGTCAAGCCTTTCGATTCAACACGCCTTCCAGCATGATGGTGGTGGGTCCGTCGGGATCGGGTAAAACGGCGTTCACCACCCATTTATTGATGGACAATCTCGATCTGTTCGAGACCCCACCCAAACGCATTTATTACTGTTACGGTTCATGGCAAGACGGATTCAAACCCATGAAAGAGTATGGAGTGAAATTCCATCACGGCATTCCCGACTCGGATCTCTTACCCATCTGGTTTCCTAAGGGTGGCTTACTGGTGCTGGACGATTTGATGGAAGAAGGAGGGAACGACAAACGGGTCTTCGATCTCTTCACCAAAGATTCCCACCATCGCAACATCACAGTGATCTATTTATCGCAAGACATGTTTCCACCCGGTAAATTTTCCAAGAGCATCTCTAGAAATGCCCATTACATCGTGGGATTCAAGAACCCAAGAGATCAATTGGGGATGCGAAATTTACTGTTACAAGCCTTTCCGTCGCGATGGCAAGATGTGCAAGAGACCTTTCGAAAGGTGACCGACCGTCCGTTTGGGTATCTCTTGTTGGATTTACATCCCAAAAGCCGCGACGATGAGCGGATTCTAAGTCATGTGCTAAAAGAAGAGGGCTGCATGCGAATGCATCAGTTGAAGTGAAGATGCTGCGCAGTGAAGTCGAGTGGTTCCCGCGATTCCTAGCGATTTGCGAATCGCAATTGAAATACATGCATGAGCGCAATGTCGAGTGCGAACCCATGAGACAGATCTTACAGTGCAGCGGTAAACGCGATGTGCAAGCCGTTTTAAACGCATATAACCAAGAGAATTTCACCGATCACATTCAATATAAACTGCTGTTGGCCCAAAGACTGGTGGCTCGAGAAAAGAAATACACCGACCTTCTACAATGAGTACCTCTCCAGCTGGCGTGGGCACCTCACCCAGTCTCATCGCTCAAGCCTTACCTTCCCCTCTTTCACCACTGGAAGCCATCGACTTGAACTACGCTTACAACGACGACTTTTTGAGTCAGTACATTCAAAGTTTGAGTCCGGGCGTGGGTACGTCCACTAGGTCACCCCTACGGAATACACCCCCCGCCGGCGCAGGCACCGTAGGACCCGTGGCTACCAGTACGCCACGATGCAGTCCCACAGCGAGTGTAGCAGGCGTCGGGGCGAGTCCTCCCCCAGCCCGAGCGGGGCCTTCGGGTCTAGACACGCGTCGAGACGTACCCGGTCGAGCTCCTACACCGCCCGAACGAGGGTACCTGGCTAGCACAACCACCGGTAGAGCCACCGTGGGATACAAGACACCAGCCGGACGAGGTCGAGGTGGTAAGCAACCCAGACGGGGTCGAGGTGGGAAGCGACCCAGACGGGGTCTAGGTGGTAGAGGTGGTAGAGGTGGCAGAGGTGGTAGAGGTGGCAGAGGTGGTAGAGCCGGTGCCGGAGGCGGTGGTGGTGGAGACGATGATGATGACGATGACGATAATGAAAGCAGTGCCGTTTCCACCCCCAGATCACGCATGGATCAAGACAGTTTACAACGTCAATTGCAAATGTTATTGAACGATCAGCGACAAACGGCTCGAGGACGACGTATCGCCGGTATCACCACCACCAACACCATCACGACCACCTACAAAGACGGAGGAAGACCCCAAGTGACCCGCAATTCGAGCAGTGTTTCGAACTGAATAGCCATGACCATCGATGTGAGTTTACTCAACGGGGCTTACAGAAACAGTGTGGAAGAGGAATCCTTGTCGCGATTGGATGGATTGTACAAATATTATCATCGACAATGGTGGTATCGGAAACAAATGTTTTATCATTTCAAAACGTGGTTCTGTTTTCTCAATGGACTGGCTTTACTCATGATGGCCTTGAGCATGATCATCGGCGTGCTTTGGGAACAACAACATGTCGTCGTGGCCATCTTGACCGCTTTAGGGACCTTGGTCAAGGGTTGGAATGATTTCAAGAATTTTTCCATCAAGATGGACATGAGTCGTTTTGCGTTCACCACGCATGAAAAGACCTTGATCGAATTGAGAACCTACGTGCGCGGCTTTCCCTTGGACGAGTTCGAAAGCTTCCTCATCAAATTGCAAACCATGGACGATACCATCACCGATCTGACTCAACCCATCAAGGACACCTACGTCAAACGGTACGACCTGAAATTTCGTTACATTCCTAACCAAAAAGAACATAAATTAGACGACCAAAGTCCATGAGGGTTCATTGTTCACCATGAAACAGAAGGGAGGTAACCTACCCACAGCCCTGCTCACCGCCGCGGGGACCGCGCTCATGATGAGAAGACGACGTCGGAAGAAGAAACAGAAGGGCGGTGTCCTACCTTTGGCTGCGTTGGTACCGGCTGGCATTGCCCTGGGTAAAGCCGTGAGTTTGGGGGCGGCTTCCGGCGCAGCCAGTTACGGCGCCAAACGAGCCTTGCAAGCCGTCACCAAGAAGAAGCGAAAGAAACGACAAGGTGGAGGCAACATCTTTGCCAGTGCGGCCAAAATGGGCTACACTTTGGGAAAACGCAAGGATTACCAACGCATGGGTTTGACCGGCGCGGCTCAAAGCACCTATCGTCATCGCAAACAACCATGGCTCTATAAAAAGCGATGAATGAAAACCCCAAGTCATTCAATACCATGAATGTCTAATTGGAAGTACTCTACCAACACGTCATGGATCTTCAGTTTCGAGGGCAGAGACATTTGGACGACGTCATAGCCAGGTTAGAAAAACGCCACGGAAAATCGGGTCAAAAGACGCCTCAACCGACTGCATTCAAGAAAAACCCACCACCAACTATGGGAAGAAGACGGATCGCTCTTCAACCGGCTCCAACCGCTGTCCTTGACACCGGTGAGTTACCAGCCACGGTCACAACGCGCAGGAAACGCAAGAGAGCGCCCGCCATGCCCGCCCTTTCAGCCAAAGAAGATAGGAAAAGAAGAATGAAAAAGAGGCATTGGTACGAAGACAAGTTCGGAGATTTGAGTAAATTCGCCAAGACACCTCGAAAGAAAGCCAAGAGTCGAACCAAACCACCTGTCTGTTTTAATCGTAGAACCACCCTCTTGAGTTTATTGAAACGCATCCCAGCCGTCAAGACACCCTTGGCCAAGATGATAAAAGCTGGGTCTTGACTCCACTCACCATTCAAAACGATGGCAAGACGTCGACGTAAGCTCTCCAGGCTCTCACGGCGCAAGATACTGCAACGAGGTGGCGACATCTTCAGAGCAGCTGGCCCTATAGGTGGTATCACCAAGTTCATAAAGAGACGATGAATCGATTACGGCGACAACGCCCGTTCTTGACCAGCATTCTCCAAGAAGCCAATCGTTTCAAACGTCAAGAGATGTTGGAACACGCCAACGCCGACCAGATCAACGCGGTCAGTGAAATGGTCTTGAATCTGTTGAAAAAGAGAATTCCCGTCGAGCCTCAGACGCTTCGAAAACTTCAACGCCATAAGAACGTGTTGCGCGAAGTGGGGAAGCGCAGAAATTCCCTGAAGAGGAGGCGTCAACATCTGTTGGCTCAGACAGGGAGTGGATTCTGGCGAGGTTTGAATGAGTGTTACGAACATGTCGGGTCGAGACGCTGACGGTTACCCCTTGCAGGGCATCGACGTGGTGCCTGAACGCGTGAGCGAGAACCGAAAACTAGCCGAGATCAAAGACAACATGACCAAGCTCATTGGATTGTTACAAGAAGCCAATCACAGAGAAGAACAACTCAAGCTAGTTCAAGAGCGTCAGCATCGAAAATACAGAGCTCTCGAACAGGAATATTTGGCTTTAAAATACGGCAACGGGTGTGACGATTGCATACGAGTCCAAGACGACGTGGAAGACGTGATCATCCCCTGCCAGACCTGTGCCAAACCCAACGAGACCATCCAGAGTCTGCAATTGAAATTGGAAAAAGCCCGTCAAGAAGCAAGTTACTGGCAAGACTGTTTTGAAACCGCGTTGCAGTATGACGGAAGAATTCATGATGGTGCCGGTCAGTGAATTCGAACGTTTGCAAGATTACTACAAAGGTCAGATTTCACAAAGCGCCCTGTTGAACAAAGCAGGGCGATTGGCGGCCGAAAAACAATTGATCTTGGGGAATCCCACCATTCCTGACGGGATGGCCGTCAAGATGGTCAAACCCTTGGCGCGTGAACAGACTCGATTGGCCAAACGGATTCGGACAGGTGGTGCCCCACGGGCTGGCGTGGGTGCCCCTGCACCGGATGAAGAAGCCCTGGACAGTCCCTTGGAAAACTTGTTGAAACAAGTCATCCAAGGGCAAACCTCCGCCAGGATCAAGCAAGAAGTGTCCACACCCGCGGGTCCGTCGGGGATCAAACCCAAACCACGCAGACTCTTACCCGAAACACCCAAGACCATGAAAAAGCCTGCCTCCAGTGCTGGACCGAGTCGCATACCGCGACCCATATCCAGTGGCAAAAAGCCTAAATCGGGTGATTTGAAACAAAGCGTGTTGAGCGGAGCCAAGAAAGGCTTTTTAAAGAGCATCGGTTTGGATCCTAAATCAATTGACACTGACGACGAAGAGGGTGGCTACAGCCCCAAGAAAGTCACCAAGAAACCTAAGAAGCGCAAACCCACAGCGGCCGAACGCCTGAAGCCTTGGGAAGAGTGGAAAAACCCCAGTAAACGACGTCTCAGCTATGGCAAGAACTAGAGCCAACAGGACCAGGACTCGCAAAAAGCAACGCGGTTATGGCTTCGACATTCAGAAACTGTTGGGCAAGACGGGCATCGAATTTCATTGGCCGGGCTATCAGTACATGGGACCGGGCACCAAACTGAAAAAACGACTGGCCCGAGGAGATCCTGGGATCAATCGTTTGGACCGACTCGCCAAACAACACGACATTGATTACAGTCGTGCTAAGAATCTGCAGGACAAGTGGAAGGCCGACACCAAGATGATCAAGGCCATTGACAGGTTACCCGGTAGGAAGACCATGACGGAAAGGGTGGTGAAACGAATCATGCAAGCCAAGAAACGTTTGAAACTGTAACTTTATTGAATCATGTTGAAATTAAAAGATACATGTGTTTTGACTTATGGTTTATTCTTCTTTTCGGCACGATAATAAACCATCCTGAAATTATTATAGATCCCCTTCTCCACGCGATCGTAAAAATAACTGCGGTTGGCAAGGGCCACTATGTTGGAAGTACGCTCTTTCCCAAACATAGAGGCAAAGCCTTGACACTCTGGGCAGTGGGGACAGCGGCAGGTCTTAACCAGACAAGACCGTCTGACCACCTCCCCATCCTGGATGGCACACTCCAGCAAGTGATCCAAAAAGTGGTGGAAGGCATCTCCTTTCTGATCCCTCTCCACGCGCAGATCATAGCGGGAACGCATCTCGGAGAGGTTGTTGTAGGTTAGACCCAGGGACAAGCGGGCATCCACATCCTCCCACTCGCAGAACACGCTTTTCTCCAGAGGCACCCAAAAGGCCAGACCCGTCAAAAAGACGCGATGACTCACATGACGTAGGGCGTTCAACCCGGGCACGTTGGCAGCCACGCGTAGCCAATGGATCTCCTTCTGGGTCATGGGAATGCGCGAGACCACCTGATGTTTCAGGAAACACAGATCAACGAGATCCATGTCCTTCTCCATGAAGTGATCCTTCTGTACGATGTGATTATGGGCAAAGGTCTCAATACGGCATTTGGGACACACCAAGTGCGTTCCATTGGGTGGTCTCACTAGACATGAGTTATGTACCCCCTCTTTGCAACATTCCAACATGAAGAGCTTTTCACCGTCTTTCATCTCGGAACTGGAACACACCACACATTTGATCGAATGATCGACAGGATTAAAGGCAGCCATTTTGTTCTGCAAAAAACATTTTATTTTACATTATCGCCTTTTACAAGTGGGACATGTGTCCATTCCCCTGGTGGGAAGACGCCCTATCAACCAGGATAAATAAAGGATTTAATATGATTACAGCGCTTGATGGCTACATCCAATTCAAAGGCCAAAAAGACACTCAACTCACGACCTTCTACATTCACATATCTCCCAAACCATCTCTTACATCCATGCGGGCATGGAACGAGTAAAGGTTTGCTGTACACCCAACCTAGTCCCCATGTTGTTTTCAAGGTATGGAACTGTCTAATCTCCTCGCATAGTTCCTTTCTTTTACTACTCCTCTCCTCATCCAAATATTCTTGTCTGATTTTCAAGTTCAAAATTTTCAAACTAATGTGCCAGGGTAATATATCCCAATAGCTGTCAACGTCTTCACTTAATTTCACTTTAGCCTTCACATCCATTTGCTAAGGAAAAAAGAGGGTTAAATTTCGTTAAATTTCATGCAAGTACACTTGTTGCAAACAATTACCCACTAACACCGATCGACCGTTATAATAGACAAACACTTTTTCATGATAGATGACGTCAAATGTGACACGCGCATCCTTCCAATTCATTCCGTTACAAATATGACAACGAAAAGGTTGACATCGCACGTAACCTAGGTCCCATTCACGTTTGACGCGATGATAGGTTCGAATCATTTCACACAACTCTTTTTGTCGGTCCGACACCATGTCCAATCGTTCCTGCCGCAGCCTCAAATCAAGAATGTACGATTGAATTTCGGGTGGTAAATAATCCCAATGACTTGTCATTCTAGAACAAAAACAAAATAACCTCTCTCATTCAATATGTTGCGCCTAGCAACCGTCAAGTTACTTGCCGCCTGTTTCAAGGAGTAACCTAACAACACCCTATGTTCGCGATAATGTCCATATACTCTCGCATGAAAAGCCATACATAAACTACAATAGTGAGGCTCACACCTCAAATGTCCTATACTCCATTTCTCTTTCAAATAATGGTATAATCTCATTTCTTCGCATAATCTCTTTCGCGGCGCCGTCAAGACATCCATTCGTTCCCGTTTATATTTTAAGTCCACAATGTAACATTGGATTTCAGGTGGAAGACGATCCCAATGACTGATCATAGCTAAAAAAACAAAGGTTTATAGCCTTTAAGAGCACAGTTCACATTCATTCGCAACTCTTTCAAATGCATCTCCCTCAAAAAGCCCAACTGCTCTTCCGCGAACAAACAGTCAATGTCCCGCAGCACCGCATCAATAAAACCTGACAGATTCCGCAAGTCATTGTATAATAAACTCGCGCCATTTTCTTTCTCACGCTCCTTCCACTCATTCACCCACTGCATCAAAGTAGTCATCTTTCGATGGCATCGATTCAACGTATCCATTGTTAACTCACCTATTTCTTTAAATGGTGGCAAACTTCAATCACGACAATACCAATCACAGTCAGCGCAAATAGGTCCACCTCCAAAGTAATCTTCGTCAACGGTAAACTCACTTCAAGCTTCATCAGTCGAGGCACCACCGTCAAGGCGCCCCATTTTTATACACGTGGAATTAAGACACGTGATGTGACGTCACCAGAGGGGGGATGGGGGTATCCCCCCATTCCTACGTCATTAAAAAAGGTGGGAACCACCACCCTATAAAACGGTGATCCCTCCCACTCATGCTTCGATGGTCTAGCGGTTAAGACGTCGCGTTGTGGCCGCGAAGACTCAGGTTCGATTCCTGGTCGGGGCAATTTTTTTCACGTGTTGAAAAAGTACTTTTTTCCCATTGGTGGACTCACACCATTAAAACCAATGAGACTTTGATCCTCCCATCAGTCTCACCATGTTTCGCTTCCCGAGAGACGATTTCGACCTGGATGATGAAGAAGACAACGCCCTCTTAGCCCAACATTTGGATGACATTGAACAAGGTTTTGATTTTCTCTTAACGCCTCACTTGGATCGACGCGTTCGCCATTTAGGCGTCAGACATCGAAATTATGTGGGACGGTTAATGCAGCGCGGCGGTGCTGCACCTCTCCCGACACGCTCACGACAACTCTTACCACGTCAAATAGAACAAGCCCTCCAACGCGCCATACGAGACCAAATCATCCAAGATCCCGAAGTCGATCGCAACGATCACTTTCTCATCAACATCAATTCCAACCGATTGAGACACTCCTATCACTCGGCTCGCATGCGTGTCCGAGAATGGATGGAGAATGATCTCAGAGCCCAAGAAATCATGCAACAAATTTCCAAGATGTTAAACTCCAACGAACAGTTCCGATTGGATGACACCTTCTCGTTACACATTTCACATATCCGAGATCCCGGCCGAGGTAGCGGTAAACAGCGACTTCGAAAAGCCAGCTTAGCCCTCGACAAGCTACTCGATCACAAAAAGTGCGTCATCCAAATCAACAACGAGGACGAACTCTGTTGTGCACGTGCCCTGGTCACCATGCAAGCCTACTGCGATGTAGGTAGTCGACATCCCCACTACGTCAACCTACGGCGAGGTAAACCCGCTCAAGCCAGAAAGGCCAAGGCACTCCATCAAGCTGCGGGTGTCCCCGAAGGACCTTGTGGCATCACCGAACTCCACACCTTCCAGCGCCATCTCACTGACTATCAGATCGTGGTGCTTTCCCTGGATCATAATTATCAAATCATTTTCAAAGGTCCGTCACGCGAGAAACAACTCATCCTCATCAAAGTGGGTGAACATTACCACGGCTGTCATTCCATTTCCGCCTTCTTAGGACAAAATAACTTTTGCATCGAGTGTGAGAAAAGCTACCAGACCAATGACATCCATCATCATCCCTGCCGCGGTAAGAAATGTCCCGCCTGCTGTCAAACCCAGTGTGAAGATCATCGTCGCGCCAGCGATACCACACACACCTGCCGTCGTTGTCACCGTACCTTCTTCGGAGAACAGTGCTTGACCAATCATCACACTTACTCCAAGACGGACGGCACCAAAGCCAACGCCGCCAAAAAAATCAAAAATGTCTGCAGTTCCCTACGCAAGTGTCCTCGGTGCAACAGATTACTCAGACCTCGCGAAATGGAAACGCGTCACGTGTGTGGCACCGCCGAATGTCCCTCTTGCAAGGAGTATCACAATCTCTACCGACACCAATGCTTCATTCAGAATCCCACCAAGTTAGAAGAAAAGTGAACATTACTGAAATCCAGAAAACGCAAAGCGGACGGTTCGCAGAGCGTACACACCAAAGACCATCTCTTCGTCTACTGGGACAGCGAAACCATGCAAGACACGGGTGTCCACGTCCCCAACCTAGTGTGCTCCGCCACCTCCAACCGCGAGGAACTCTTTCATTTTGAAGGCACCACCTGCATTCGAGATTTCCTGGACTGGTTGAGAGCTTTAGCACAGGATTGTACCCTCGCCGTCCTAGCCCACAATTCCCAAGGGTTCGATTCTTACTTGATACTGAATGAACTCTACCAACAATACGTCGTGCCCGAGCAAGTGGTCAACGGCGCCAAGATTATGTCTTTGTCCATCAATGCAGGAGACATTGTTTTCAAAGATTCTCTCTGCTTCTTTCAAATGCCACTGGCCAATTTTCCCAAAGCCTTCGGACTGGTTGAACAAAAGAAAGGTTTCTTCCCCCACTTCTTTAACACCCCAGACCATCAGGATTACGTGGGACATCTACCCGACAAAGAACATTACGACCCCCAAGGCATGTCCACCGAACGCGCGCAAGAGTTCGAACGCTGGTATGCCCAACAACTCGCCGAGCCCGACTTGAGCTTCGATTTCCAAGCAGAACTCGTGGCCTACTGCGATTCCGACGTGCTCCTCCTCAAAGGGGCCTGCGAAGTGTTCTGCCAAGAATTCGAAGCCATCAGCGGCTTCAATCCTCTCCAACGCTGTCTCACCATCGCCTCCGCCTGCAATCTCCTCTACCGCACCAAACACATGCCAGAACGCACCATCGCTTCGGAACCCATCAGTGGATGGCATAGACAAGGCAAACAGCATTCCCTCGCGTCCCTGGAATGGTTAACCTACATGAACCGACAACCCGATCACCACATTCGACACGCCCTTAACGGAGGGGAACACGTGATCCTACGCGGAGACAAAACCTTCTTCGTGGATGGGTACGATGACGTCACTCGTACCGTGTACGAATTTCACGGTTGCTTCTGGCACGGGTGTCCCAAGTGTTACCCGGACCGCGACCGCACGCGTCACAAAATGTGCGATCAGACCATGCGCGATGTTTACGAAGCCACTAAACTCAAAGAAGCGAGTCTCTTGGCCGCGGACTACCATGTCGTGGTCATGTGGCAATGCGAATGGGACCAACTCAAGCAAGACGATGAATACCTGCGGAGCCTGGTAAAATCTTTCGACCTGGTCCCCAGACTCAAACCCAGAGACGCGTTCTACGGCGGACGCACCAACGCCATCAAACTATACCATCAAGCGGAACACGGAGAAAAGGTACATTACCTGGATTTCACCTCCCTCTACCCCTGGACCAACAAAAACTGTCCCTACCCCGTGGGTCATCCTGCCATCATCAGTCAACCCGAAGGCACCGACTACTCCAGTTACTTTGGTCTGGTCAAATGCAAGATCCTACCACCCTTTGGGTTGTATCATCCCGTCTTACCCCACCGCAGTGGGGGTAAACTCACCTTTCCACTGTGCAGAACGTGTGTGGAAACCGAGCAACCCAAACCGCTGACCGAACGCAGTCATCGCTGCGTCCACAACGAGCAAGAGCGATGTCTGGTGGGCACGTGGCCCACCCCCGAATTGCAAGAAGCCCTTCATCAAGGGTACGTTATCCAATACGTCTACGAAATTTGGCACTTCCCGCGCAATTCCAACGACTTGTTCTCTTCCTACGTGAACACCTTTCTCAAGATCAAGCAAGAAGCCAGCGGCTGGCCCGATTGGGTGGGTGACGATGCGGTCAAACGTCAGCAGTACCTCGACGACTACCTAGCCAAAGAAGGTATTCAACTCGAAGCGGACAAAATTAAAAAAAATCCCGGTCGGCGGTCTCTGGCCAAAATGATGCTCAACAGCTTCTGGGGCAAGTACGGGCAACAAGGGAACAAGAGTCAAGTCGAAGCCATTTCGTCGTCCGCCAGGCTTCATGCCCTCCTGACCGATGACAGTCGAGAAATTCAAACCCTTCGTGTCATGAACGATGAGATGATCGAATTGGTGTACAAACACGTCCAAGACGAAGAAGCCGTTCAAGTCAACATCAACATTTTCGTGGCCTGCTTCACCACCTGTTGGGCCAGACTCAAACTCTACCGAGAAGGACTCAGTCAACTCCAACCCCACCAAGTCCTGTACTTCGACACAGACTCCATCATCTTGTCGCATCGAGAAGGGCAACCCATGCCACCCTTAGGCGATCATCTCGGTCAATTCACCAGCGAATTGAAACCAGGTACTCACATCGTGGAGTTTGCGGCCGCTGGCCCTAAGAATTACGGTTACCAAACCAACGACGGTAAAGTCGAATGCAAGGTACGCGGTTTCACTCTCAACACACGTGGGCAAGCCCAATTGAACTTTGACCTGTTAAAAGAAAACGTCATCCGCGAAGTCACCGAACCCCGCGAAGAACCACCGGAAATCAGCGTACACAATCCACACAAGATTAAACGCAATGTCCAAACCAAAACATTAAAAACGATCGAAGAAACCAAACGATACAAAGTCGTCTTCGACAAACGCGTCGTGGATCCCGACACTTTCCTCTCGTATCCTTACGGATACACCCGAGCCCACATCGACGACACCAACATGGATAATGTCAATCATTTACTAGAATTGTAAATAAAATTTGAAAATATGATCACGTGGTCTGTCGTCACTTCCTCTCCCCAGACCCTCACGGCCTACCACTTCCGGTCCCCAGACCCTCACGTCCTCGCGTCCAACCCCGCGCGGCCACCTTTTGGCCCAGCTCGCCCCAGACCTCGCTAAAAAGCATTAGTGCAACCGCTGACCTGAGCCGAAAATCCTGCACGCTGATTGGTCTAGACGCGTCACGTGTCCCAAATAACGCGCTCTGATTGGTTGGGTCTCAAACCGCTCCCCTATACTACTCCCGGAGGTTGGCGAATAATTTAAAGTCCCCGGGACGCTAAACTAACTCCCGATGACCTTGGTTTGCAGTTTAATGAACACAGCAAAACATTCTGAACGCTCACCTTCGAGCTTCAGGGCCGAAATATAGCCCTACTTAAATTTAAGACTGAAAGAATAGCCGAGAGCCCGTTACGCGCATCGTAATTTTCATCAACTTTGGCGCCATTTCCTGGAACTTGGAGAATATTTTCCAGTGCCGGGGACTCTAAACTAACTCCTAATGGCCTTGGTTTGCAGTGAAAGGGACACAGCAAACCTTTTTGAACGCTCACTTTCGAGCTTGTGGGCCTAAATATAGCCACACTTCACTTTAAGACTGAAACAGTAGCCGAGACCGCGTTACGCGCATCGTGATTTTGATCAACTTCTGCTCGCTTTCCGGGAACTTGGGGAATATTTTCCAGTCCCGGGAACTCTAAAATAACTCCTGATGCCCATGTTTTGCAGTGAAATTCACACAGCACAAGTTTTTGAAGGTACACTTTCGAGCTTCTAGGCCGAAATATAGTCCCACATCACTTACGACTTAAAGAGTAGCCGAGACCGGCGTGCGCGCATCGTGATTTTGACCAACTTCGGGTCGATATTTCGGAACTTGGGGGATATTTTCCAGTCCCAGGGACTCTAAACTAACTCTTGATGGCCTTGGTTTGCAGTGAAATGGAGACAGCAAAACTTTTTGAACGCTCAACTTCAAGCTTCTGGGCCGAAATATAGCAACCCTTTTTTTTTAATACTGAAAAAGTAGCCGAGACCGACTTACGCGCATCGTGATTTTGACAAACTTCGGGTGGATTTCCCGGAACTTGGGGGATATTTTCCAGTCCCTTGGACGCTAAACTAGGTGCCGATGGCCTTGTTTTGCAGTGAAATGGACACAGCAAAGCTTTTTGAACGCTCACTTTCGAGCTTGTGGGCCGAAATATAACCATACTTCACTTTAAGACTGAAACAGTAGCCGAGACCACGTTTCGCGCATCGTGATTTTGATCAACTTCGGCTTAATTTCCCGGAACTTGCGAAATATTTTCCAGTCCCGGGGACTCTAAACTAACTCGTGCTGGTCTTGGTTTGCAGTGAAACGGAAACAGAAAAAGTTTTTGAACGCATACTTTCGAGCTTCTGGACCGAAATAGAAGCCCACCTCACTTGAAGACTGAAAGAGTAGCCGAGACCGCCTTACGTGCATCGTGATTTTGAGCAACTTCGGCTGGATTTGCCGGAACTAAGGGGATATATTCCAGTTCTGTGGACTCTAAACTAATTCTTGATGGCCTTGGTTTGCAGTAAAATGGACCCAGCAAAAGTTTTTGAACGCTCAATTTGGAGCTTCTGGGCCAAAATATAGCCCCCCATTATTTTAACACTGAAAGAGTAGCCGAGACCGCCTTACGTGCATCGTGATTTTGAGCAACTTCGGCTCGATTTGCCGGAACTAAGGGGATATATTCCAGTTCTGAGGACTCTAAACTAATTTCTGATGGCCTTGGTTTGCAGTAAAATGGACCCAGGAAAACTTTTTGAACGCTCAATTTCGAGCATCTGGGCCAAAATATAGCCCCCCATTACTTTAACACTGAAAGAGTAGCCGAGACTGCCTTACGCGGATCGTGATTTGGACAAACTTCCGGTTGATTTCCCGGAACTTGGGCGATATTTTTCCAGTCCCGGGGACTCTCAACTAACTCCTGCTTGTCTTTGTTTGCAGTGAAATGGACACAGCGAAAGTTTTTGAAGGCTCACTCTCGAGCTTCTGGCCCGAAATAGAGCCTCATTTTACTTTAAGACTGAAAGAGTAGGCGAGACCGTCTTGAGCGAATCGTGATTTTGACCAATTTCGCGTTTATATCCCGAAACTTGGGGGATATATTCCAGTCAAAGGGACTCTAAAGTATCTCCTGATGGCCTTGGTTTTCAGTGAAATGGACAGAGCACTACTTTGGAGGTTTTGGACCGAAATATAGCCCCACTTTACTTTAAGACTGAAAGAGTAGCCGAGACCGCCTTAAGCGCACCGTTATTTTGACCAACTTCGGCTCGATTGGCCGGAACTTGGGGGATATTTTCCAGTCCCGGGGACTCTAAACTAACTCCTGATTGTCTTGGTTTTCAGTGAAATGGACACAGCGAAACTTTTTGAACGCTCACTCTCGAGCTTCTGGACCGAAATATAGCCCCACTTTACTTTAAGACTGAAAGAGTAGCCGAGACCGTCTTGCGCAAATCGTGATTTTGACCAACTTCGGGTCGGTTTCCGGAACTTGAGCGATATATTCCATTTCCGCGGGCTCTAAACTAACTCCTGATGGCCTTGGTTTTCAGTGAAATGGACAAAGGAAAGCTTTTTGAACACTCTCTTTGTAGCTTCTGGGCCGAAATAGAATCCCACTTCACTTTCAGACTGAAATAGAAGCCGAGACCGCCTTACGCGCATCGTGAGTTAGACCAAGTTAAGCTCGATTTCACGCAACTTTTGGGATATTTTCCAGTCCGGGGGACTCTAAACTAACTCTGAATGGCCTTGGTTTGCACTGAATTGCGCACAGCATAACTTTTTGAACGCCCACTTTGGAGCTTCTTGGCCGAAATATAGCCCCAATCACTTAAAGACTGAAAGAGTAGCCGAGATCGCCTTACGTGCATCGTGATTTTGACCATTTTCGGATCGATTTCTCGGAACCTGTGGGATATTTTCCAGTCCCGGGGACTCTAAACTAACTCCTGCTCGCCTTGCTTTGCATTGAAATGGACACAGCAAAACTTTTTGAACGCTCACTTTCGAGCTTGTGGGCCGAAATATAGCCACACTTTACTTTAAGACTGAAACAGTAGCCGAGACCGCATTTCGCGCATCGTGATTTTGACCAACTTCGGCTCGCTTTCCCGGAACTTGGGGAATATTTTCCAGTCCCGGGGACCCTAAACTAACTTTTGATAGCTTTGGTTTGCAGTGAAATGCACACAGCAAAACTTTTAGAACGCTCACTTTCGAGCTTCTGGACAGAAATATAGCCCAACTTCACTTTAAGACTGAAAGGGTAGCCGAGACCGCTTTGGGAGCATCGTGATTTTGTCCAACCTCAGCTCGATACCCCGGAGCTTGGGCAATATTTTTCAGTCCCGGGGACTCTAAACTAACTCCTGATGGCCTTGGTTTAC
The DNA here is from genome assembly GCF_964199315.1 of Orbicella franksi. Lineage (NCBI taxonomy): Eukaryota > Metazoa > Cnidaria > Anthozoa > Scleractinia > Merulinidae > Orbicella > Orbicella franksi. Next base: position 784,103 of record NC_138147.1, on the reverse strand, counting down.
CGTGAAATGGACACAGCAAAACTTTTTGAACGTTCACTTTCAGGCTTCTGGCCCGAAATATAGCCCCACTTCACTTTAAGACAGAAAGAGTAGCCGAGACCACTGTAGGGGCATCGTGATTTTGACCAACCTTGGCTCAATTTCCCGGACGTTGGGTTATATTTCCTTGTCCCGGGGACGCTAAACTAACTCCTCATGGTCTTTATTTGCAGTGAAATGAACACAGGAAAACTTTTAGAACGCTCATTTTCGGGCTTCTGGCCCGAAATATAGCACCACTTCACTTTAAGACCGAAAGAGTAGCCGAGACTACCTTACGCAAATCGTGATTTTGACAAACTTCGGCTCGATTTCCCGGAAGTTGGGGGATATTTTCCAGTCCCGGGGACTCTAAACTAGCTCCTGATGGCTTTGGTTTGCAGTGACATAAACACAGGGAACCTTTTTGAACGCTCACTTTCAAGCTCCTTGGCAGGAATAAAGCCTCACTTCACTTTAAGACTGAAACAGTAAGCGAGACCGCCTAACGCGCACCGTGATTTTGACCAACTTCGGCTAAATTTCCCTGAACTTGGGGGATATTTTCCAGTCCCGAAGACTCTTAAGTAACCCCTGATGGCCTTCGTTTGCATTGAAATGAATACAGCAAGACTTTTTGAAGCTCACTTTTGAGCTTCTGGGCCGAAATATAGCCCCAATTCACTTTAAGACTGAAAGACTAGCCAAGACCGTCTTGCGCGCATCGTGATTTTGACCAACGTCTTGTCGATTTTCCGGAACTTGGGAAATATATTGCAGTCCCGGGGACTCTAAACTAACTCCTGATGGCCATGGTTTGCAGTGAAAATCACACAGCACAAGTTTTTGAACGCACACTTTCGAGCTTCTAGGCCGAAATATAGTCCCACATCACTTACGACTTAAAGAGTAGCCGAGACCGGCGTGCGCGCATCGTGATTTTGACCAACTTCGGGTCGATATTCCGGAACTGGGGGGATACTTTCCAGTCACAAGGACTCTAAACTAACTTTTGATGACCTTGGTTTGCAGTGAAATGGAGACAGCAAAACTTTTTGAACGCTCAACTTCAAGCTTCTGGGCCGAAATATAACCCACTTTACTTTAATACTGAAAAAGTAGCCGAGACCGCCTTACGCGCATCGTGATTTTGACAAACTTCGGGTGGATTTCCCGGAACTTGGGGGATATTTTCCAGTCCCTTGGACGCTAAACTAGGTGCCGATGGCCTTGTTTTGCAGTCAAATGGACACAGCAAAGCTGTTTTAACGCTCAGCTTCCAGCTTGTGGGCCGAAATATAGCCATACTTCACTTTAAGACTGAAACAGTAGCCGAGACCACGTTTCGCGCATCGTGATTTTGATCAACTTCGGCTCGATTTCCCGGAACTTGCCAAATATTTTCCAGTCCCGGGGACTCTAAACTAACTCGTGCTGGTCTTGGTTTGCAGTGAAACGGAAACAGAAAAAGTTTTTGAACGCATACTTTCGAGCTTCTGGACCGAAATAGAAACCCACTTCACTTGAAGACTGAAAGACTAAACGAGACCGCCTTACGTGCATTGTGATTTTGAGCAACTTCGGCTCTATTTGCCGGAACTAAGGGGATATATTCCAGTTCTGAGGACTCTAAACTAATCCCTGATGGCCTTGGTTTGCAGTAAAATGGACCCAGCAAAAGTTTTTGAACGCTCAATTTCGAGCATCTGGGCCAAAATATAGCCCCCCGCTAGTTTAACACTGAAATAGTACCCGAGACCGCCTTACGCGCATCGTGATTTTGACCAACGTCTTCTCGATTTTCCGGAACTTGGGAAATACATTCCACTCCCGGGGACTCTAAACTAACTCCTGATAGCCTAGGTTTGCAGTGAAATAGACCCAGTAATTTTTTTTGAGCTTTGAGCTTGTGGGCCGAAATAGAGCCCCACTTCACTTTAAGACTGAAGGAGTAGCCGACACCGCCTTGAGCGCACCGTGATTTTGACCAACTTCGGCTCGATTTGCCGGAACTTGGGGGATATTTTCCAGTCCTGGGGACTCTAAACTAACTTCTGATTTTCTTGGTTTTCAGTGAAATGGACACAGCGAAACTTTTTGAACGCTCACTCTCGAGTTTCTGGACCAAAATATAGCCCCACTTTACTTTAAGACTGAAAGAGTAGCCGAGACCGTCTTGCGCAAATCGTGATTTTGACCAACCTCGGGTCGGTTTCCCGGAACTTGGGGGATATATTCCATTTCCGTGGGCTCTAAACTAACTCGTGATTGCCTTGGTTTTCAGTGAAATGGACAAAGGAAAGCTTTTTGAACACTCTCTTTGTAGCTTCTCGGCCGCAATAGAATCCCACCTCACTTTCAGACTGAAATAGAAGCCGAGACCGCCTCACACGCATCGGGAGTTGGACCAAGTTCAGCTCGATTTCACGCAACTTTTGGGATATTTTACAGTCCGGGGGACTCTAAACTAACCCCGGATGGCCTTGGTTTGCACTGAAATACGCACAGCATTTACTTTTTGAACGCCCACTTTAGAGCTTCTGGGCCGAAATAGAGCCCCACTTCACTTTAAGACTGAAAGAGTAGCAGAGATCGCCTGACGCGCATCGTGATTTTGACCATTTTCGGATCGATTTCTCGGAACTTGGGGGATATTTTCCAGTCCCGGGAACTCTAAACTACCTCCGAAATGCCTTGGTTTGTACTGAAATGCGCACACCATAACTTTTTGAACGCCCACTTTGGAGCTTCTGGGCCGAAATATAGCCCCACTTCACTTTAAGACTGAAAGAGTAGCCGATATCGCCTTACGCGCATCGTGATTTTGACCATTTTCGATCGGTTTCTCGGAACTTGGGAAATATTTTCCAGTCCTGGGGACTCTAAACTAACTCCAAGTCGCTTTGCTTTGCATTGAAATGGACAGAGCAAAACTTTTTGAACGCTCACTTTCGAGCTTGTGGGCCGAAATATAGCCACACTTTACTTTAAGACTGAAACAGTAGCCGAGACCGCATTTCGCGCATCGTGATTTTGATCAACTTCGACTTGAGTTGCCAGAACTTCAAAGATATTTTCCAGTCCCGGGGACTCTAAGCTAACTCATGATGGCCTTGGTTTTCAGTGAAATTCAGAGAACAAAACTTTTTGAACGCTCACTTTCGAGCTTCTGGACAGAAATATAGCCCGACTTTACTTTAAGACTGAAAGAGTAGCCGAAACCGCCTTACGTATATCGTAACTTTGACGAACTTCGAATGGATTTCCCGGAACTTGGGGTATATTTTCCAGTCCCTTGGACGCTAAACTAAGTCCTGATGGCCTTGTTTTGAAGTGAAATGGACATAGCAAAACTTTTTGAGCGTTCACTTTCTAGCTTGTGGGCCCAAATATAGGCACACTTGACTTTTAGACTGAAACAGTAGCCGAGACCACGTTACGGGCATCATGAATTTGATCAACTTCCGCTCCAATTCTCGGGACTTGGGGGATATTTTCCAGTCCCTCGGACTCTAAACTAACTCCTGATGGCCATGGTTTGCAGTGAAATTCACACAGCACAAGTTTTTGAACGCACACTTTCGAGATTCTGGGCCGAAATATAGCTACACTTCACTTAAGACTGAAAGAGTAGCCGAGACCGCCTTGCTCGCATCATGAGTTTGACAAACTTCGGGTCGATATTCCGGAAGTTGGGGGATATTTTCTAGTCCCGGGGACCCTAAACTAGCTCCTCATTGCTTTGGTTTGAAGTGAAATAAACACAGGGAAACTTTTTGAACGCTCATTTTCAAGCTCCTGGGCAGGAATAAAGCCTCACTTCACTTTAAGACTGAAACAGTAAGCGAGACTGCCTAACGTGCACCGTGATTTTGACCAACTTCGGCTAAATTTCCCTGAACTTGGGGGATATTTTCCAGTCCCGAAGACTCTTAAGGAACCCTTGATGGCCATCGTTTGCATTGAAATGGATACGGGAAAACTTTTTGAAGCTCACTTTTGAGCTTCTGGGCCGAAATATAGCCCCACTTCACTTTAAGACTGAAAGACTAGCCAAGACCGTCTTGCGCGCATCGTGATTTTGACCAACGTCTTGTCGATTTTCCGGAACTTGGGAAATATATTGCAGTCCCGGGGACTCTAAACTAACTCCTGATGGCCTTGGTTTGCAGTGAAATGGACACAGCAATATTTTTGCAGCGCTCACTTTGAGCTTCTGGGCCGAAATAGAGCCCCACTTCACTTTAAGACTGGAATAGTAGCCGAGACCGCCTTAGACGCATCGTGATTTTGACCAACTTCGGCTTGAGTTGCCAGAACTAAAGGGATATTTTCCAGTGCCGTGGCCTCTAAACAAACTCATGATGGCCTTGGTTTTCAGTTAAATTGAGACTGCAAAACTTTTTGACTTTTTTCCCCGGTAGCGGGGACTCTAAAGTAACTCCTGATTGCCTTGGTTTGCATTGAAATGTAGAGAGCAAAACTTTTTCAACGCTCCCCTTCGGGCTTCTGGGCCGAAATATAGCCCCACTTCACTTTAGGACTGAAAGAGTAGCCGACACCGTCTTACGCGCATGGTGATTTTGACCAACTTCGGCTCGTTTTCCCGGAAGTTGGCGAATATTTTCAATTCCCGGGGAAGCTAAACTAACTTCCGATGGCCTTAGTTTGCAGTTAAATGGACACAGCAAAACTTTTTGAACGCTCTCTTTCGAGCTTATTGGTCGAAATATAGCCCCACTTAACTTCAAGACTGAAAGAGTAGCCGAGACCGCCTTACGCGCATCGTGATTTTGGGATACTTCGGCTTGATTTCCCGCAAATAGGGGGATATTTTCCAGTCCCGGGGACTCTAAACTAACTCCTCATGGCCTTGATTTCCAGTGAAATGGAGACAGGAACACTTTTTGAACGCGCACTTTCGAGCTTGCTGGCCGAAATATAGCCCTACTTCTTTTTAAGACTGAAAGAGTAGGCGGGAGCGCCTTAGGCGCATTGTGATTTTGAGGATCTTCGCCTCGATCTGGCGAAACTTGGGAGATATTTTTCAGTCCCAAAGTCTCTAAACTCACTCCTGATTGTCTTAGATGTGAGTGAAATAGAGACAAAAATTTTTGAAGCCTTACTTTCGAGCTTCTGGAGTTAAATCTAAGCCCACTTTACCTTAAGACTGAAAGAGTAGCCGAGACCCCCTTAAGCGCATCGTGATTTTGACTAACTTCGGGTGGATTTGCCGTAACTTGGGGGATATTTCCAGTCCCTTGGACGCTAAACTAAGTCGTGATGGCCTTGTTTTACAGTGAAATGGATACAGCAAAACTTTTTAAACACTCAGTTTGGAGCTTCTGGGCCGCAATATTGCCCCACTTCACTTTAAGACTGAAAGAGTAGCCGAGACCGCCGTACGCGCGTCGTGATTTTGACCAACTTCGTTTAAAGTTCCCGGAGCTTGGGGGATATTTTCCAGTCCCAGGGACTCTAAACTGACCCCCGACGCCCTTGGTCTGCAGTAAAATGGACACAGCAAAACTTTTTGAACGCTCACTTTTGAGCTTCTGGGCCGAAATATAGCTCCACTTCACTTGAAGAGTGAAAGAGTGGCCGAGACCGCCTTACGCCCATCGTAATTTTGACAAACTTCGGCTCGATTTCCCGGAACTTGGGGGATATTTTCCGGTACCGGGGACTCTAAAGTAACTCGTGATGGCCTTGCTCTGGAGTGAAATGGCAACAGCACAACTTTTTGAACGCTCACTTTCGAGCTTCTGGGCGGAAATATTGCCACAGTTGACTTTAAGAATGAAAGAGTAACCGGGACCGCGTTACGCGCATCGTGATTTTGACCAACTTTGGCTCGATTTCCCGGGAAATGGGGGATATTTTTCGGTACCGGGGACTCTAAACTAACTCCTGATTGCCTTGGTTTGCAGTGAAATGGACACAGCACAACTTTTTGAACGCTCACGTTTGAACTTCTGGGGCGAAGCATCGCCCTACTTCACTTTAAGACTGAAAGACTAGCCGAGACCGCCTTATGCGCATCGTGATCTTGGGCTACTTCGGCTCGATTTCCCGGAACTTGGGAGATAATTCCCAGTCCCGCAGACTCTAAACTAATTCCTGATGGCCTTGGTTTTCAGTGAAATGGACACAGCCAAACTTTTTGAACGTTCACTTTCGAGCTTCTGAGGCGAAATATAGCCCCACTTCACTTTAAGACTGAAAGAGTAGGCGGTACCGCCTTACGCGCATGGTAATTTTGTCGAAATTCGGCTTGATTTCCTGGGATTTGGGGGATATTTTCCAGTCCTGGAAGCTCTAAACTAACTCCTCGATGCCTTGGTTTTTAGTGAAATGGACACAGGTAAAATTAGCGCACGCCCGGTCTCGAGCTTCTAGGTCGAAATATAGCGCCCCTTAATTTTAAGACTGAAAGAGTAGCCGAGACCGCCTTACGCGCATCGTGATTTTGACTAAATTCGGTTGGATTTGCCGTAACTTGGGGGATATTTCCAGTCCCTTGGACGCTAAAATAAGTCGTGATGGCCTTGTTTTGCAGTGAAATGGACACAGCAAAACTTTTTAAACACTCAGTTTCGAGCTTCTGGGCCGCAATATTGCCCCACTTCACTTTAAGACTGAAAGAGTAGCCGAGACCGCCGTACGCGCGTCGTGATTTTGACCAACTTCGTTTAAAGTTCCCGGAGCTTGGGGGATATTTTCCAGTCGCGGGGACGCTAAACTGACCCCCGACGTCTTTGGTCTGCAGTAAAATGGACACAGCAAAACTTTTTGAACGCTCACTTTTGAGCTTCTGGGCCGAAATATAGCTCCACTTCACTTGAAGAGTGAAAGAGTGGCCGAGACCGCCTTACGCCCATCGTAATTTTGACAAACTTCGGCTCGATTTCCCGGAACTTGGGGGATATTTTCCGGTACCGGGGACTCTAAAGTAACTCGTGATGGCCTTGCTCTGGAGTGAAATGGCAACAGCACAACTTTTTGAACGCTCACTTTCGAGCTTCTGGGCGGAAATATTGCCACAGTTGACTTTAAGAATGAAAGAGTAACGGGGACCGCGTTACGCGCATCGTGATTTTGACCAACTTTGGCTCGATTTCCCGGGAAATGGGGGATATTTTTCGGTACCGGGGACTCTAAACTAACTCCCGATGACCTTGGTTTGCAGTTTAATGAACACAGCAAAACATTCTGAACGCTCACCTTCGAGCTTCAGGGCCGAAATATAGCCCTACTTAAATTTAAGACTGAAAGAATAGCCGAGAGCCCGTTACGCGCATCGTAATTTTCATCAACTTCGGCGCCATTTCCTGGAACTTGGAAAATATTTTCCAGTCCCGGGGACTCTAAACTAACTCCTGATGACCTTGGTTTGCAGTGAAATGGACACACCAAAACTTTTTGAACCCTCACTTTCGAGCTTGTGGGCCTAAATATAGCCACACTTCACTTTAAGACTGAAACAGTAGCCGAGACCGCGTTACGCGTATCGTGATTTTGATAACCTTCTGCTCGCTTTCCTGGAACTTGGGGAATATTTTCCAGTCCCGGGGACTCTAAACCAACTACTGATGGCCATGGTTTGCAGTGAAATTCACACAGCACAAGTTTTTGAATGCACACTTTCGAGCTTCTAGGCCGAAATATAGTCCCACATCACTTACGACTTAAAGAGTAGCCGAGACCGGCGTGCGCGCATCGTGATTTTGACCAACTTCGGGTCGATATTCCGGAACTTGGGGGATATTTTCCAGTACCAAGGACTCTAAACTAACTCTTGATGGCCTTGGTTTGCAGTGAAATGGAGACAGCAAAACTTTTTGAACGCTCAACTTCAAGCTTCTGGGCCGAAATATAGCCCACTTTACTTTAATACTAAAAGAGTAGCCGAGACGGCCTTACGCGCATCGTGATTTTGACAAACTTCGGGTTGATTTCCCGGAACTTGGGGGATATTTTCCAGTCCCTTGGACGCTAAACTAGGTGCCGATGGCCTTGTTTTGCAGTGAAATGGACACAGCAAAGCTTTTTGAACGCTCACTTTCGAGCTTGTGGGCCGAAATATAGCCATACTTCACTTTAAGACTGAAACAGTAGCCGAGACCACGTTTCGCGCATCGTGATTTTGATCAACTTCGGCTCGATTTCCCGGAACTTGCCAAATATTTTCCAGTCCCGGGGACTCTAAACTAACTCGTGCTGGTCTTGGTTTACAGTGAAACGGAAACAGAAAAAGTTTTTGCACGCATACTTTCGAGCTTCTGGACCGAAATAGAAGCCCACCTCACTTGAAGACTGAAAGAGTAGCCGAGACCGCCTTACGTGCATCGTGATTTTGAGCAACTTGGGCTCGATTTGCCGGAACTAAGGGGATATATTCCAGTTCTGAGGACTCTAAACTAATTCCTGATGGCCTTGGTTTGCAGTAAAATGGACCCAGCAAAAGTTTTTGAACGCTCAATTTCGAGCTTCTGGGCCAAAATATAGCCCCCCATTACCTTAAAGAGTAGCCGAGACCGCCTTACGCGTATCGTGATTTTGACAAACTTCGGGTTGATTTCCTGGAACTTGGGGGATATTTTCCAGTCCCGGAGACTGTCAACTAACTCCTGCTTGTCTTGGTTTGCAGTGAAATGGACACAGCCAAAGTTTTCTAAGGCTAACTCTCGAACTTCTGGGCCGAAATAGAGCCCCATTTTACTTTAAGACTGAAAGAGTAGGCGAGAGCGTTTTGAGCGAATGTTGATTTTTACCAATTTCGCGTTTATTTCCCGAAACTGGGGGGATATATTCCAGTCAAAGGGACTCTAAAGTAACTCCTGATGGCCTTGCTTTTCAGTGAAATAGACAGAGCACAACTTTGGAGCTTGTGGACAGAAATATAGCCCGACTTTACTTTAAGACTGAAAGAGTAGCCGAAACCGCCTTACGTATATCGTAATTTTGACGAACTTCGAATGGATTTCCTGGAACTTGGGGGATATTTTCCAGTCCCTTGGACGCTAAACTAAGTCCTGAGGGCCTTGTTTTGAAGTGCAATGGACACAGCAAAACTTTTTGAACGCTCACTTTCTAGCTTGTGGGCCGAAATATAGGCACACTTGACTTTAAGACTGAAATAGTAGCCGAGACCACGTTACGCGCATCATGAATTTGATCAACTTCGGCTCCAATTCCCGGGACTTGGGGGATATTTTCAAGTCCCGGGGACTCTAAACTAACTCCTTGTGGCCTTGGTTTGCATTGAAATGGACACAGCACAATTTTCTGAACGCACACTTTCGAGATTCTGGGCCGAAATATAGCCCCACTTCACTTAAGACTGAAAGAGTAGCCGAGACCGCCTTGCTCGCATCGTGAGTTTGACAAACTTCGGGTCGATATTCCAGAACTTGAGGGATATTTTCCAGTCTCAGGAACTCTAAACTAACTCCTGATGGCCTTGGTTTGCAGTGAAATAGACAGAGCAAAACTTTTTGAACGCTCACCTTCGAGCTTCCTGGCCGAAATAAAGCCCCACTTTACTTTAAGACTTAAAGAGTAACCGAGACCGACTTACGCGTATTGTGATTTTGACAAACTTCGGGTGGATCTCCCGGAACTTGGGTAACATTTTCCAGTCCCTTGGACGCTAAACTAAGTCCTGATGGCCTTGTTTTGCAGTGAAATGGACACAGCAAAACTGTTTGAACGCTCACTTTCGGGCTTCTGAACAAAAATATAGCCCCACTTCACTTTAAGACTGAAAGGGTAGCCGAGACCGCTTTGGGAGCATCGTGATTTTGACCAACTTCAGCTCGATTTATCGGAACTTGGGGAATATTTTCCAGTCCCAGGGACGCTAAACTAACTCGTGATGGCCTTGTTTTTCAGTCAAAGAACACAGCAAAACTTTTTGAACAAAAACTTTCGGGCTTCTGTGCCGAAATATAGCCCGAGTTCACCTTAAGAATGAAAGAATAGCCGAGACCGCCTTACGCGCATCGTGATTTTGACCAACTTTGGCTCGATTTCCCGGGAAATGGGGAATATTTTCCGGTACCGGGGACTCTAAAGTAACTCCTGATATCCTTGGTTTGCATTGAAATGGAGAGAGCAAAACTTTTTCAACGCTCCCCTTCGGGCTTCTGAGCCGAAATATAGCCCCACTTCAGTTTAAGACTGAAAGAGTAGCCGACACCGTCTTACGCGCATGGTGATTTTGACCAACTTCGGCTCGATTTCCCGGGACTTGGGGGATATTTTGATGTCCCGGACACTGTAAACAATCTGCTGATGTGGCTTGGTTTGCGGTGAAATGGACACAGCAAAACTTTTTGAACTTTCACTTTCTAGCTTCTGGGCCGAAATATAGCTCCAGTTCACTTTAAGAATGAGAGTAGCCGAGACCGCGTTACGCGCGTCGTGATTTTGAGAAAATTCGGCTCGATTTCCCCGAACTTGGGCGATATTTTCAAGTCCCGAGGAGTCTAAACTAACTCCTGATGACCTTGGTTTGCAGTGAAATGAACACAGTAACCCTTTTTGAAGGCTTATTTTCGAGCTTCTGGGATGAAATATAGCCCCACTTCACTTTAAGACTGAAAGAGTAGGCGAGACCGCGTTACGCGCATCGTGATTTTGAGCAACTTCCGCTCGATTTTCTAGAAGTTTGGCGATATTTTCAAGTCCCGGGGACTGTAAACTAACTGCTGATCGCCTTGGTTTGCAATGAAATGGACGCAGGAAAACTTTTTGAACGCTCAGTTTCGAGCTTCTGGGCCGAAATAGAACCGTATTTCACTTTAAGACTGAAATAGTAGCCAAGACCGCCTTACGAGCATCGTGATTTTGATCAAGTTCAGGTCGATTTCCCGGAACTTGGGGGATATTTTCCAGTCCGGGGGACTTTAAACTAACTCCTGATGGCGTTGGTTTGCAGTTAAATGCACAAAGCGTAACTTTTTAAAGGGTCACTTTCGAGCTTCTGGGCCGAAATATAGCCCCACTTTACTTTAAGACTGACAGAGTAGCCGAGACCGTCTAACGCGCATCGTGATTTTGACCAACTTCCGTTCAATTTCCCGGAACTTCGGGGATATATTGCAGTCCCGGGGACTGTAAACTAACTGCTGATGGCCTTGGTTTGCAGTGAAATGGACACAGCACATTTTTTTGAACGCTCACTTTCGAGCTTCTGGGCCGAAATATAGCCCTACATCACTTTAAGACTGAAAGAGTAGCCGAGACCGCCTTACGCGCATCGTAATTTTGACCAACTTCGGCTCGATTTCCCGGAAGTTGGCGAATATTTCAATTCCCGGGGAAGCTAAACTAACTTCCGATGGCCTTAGTTTGCAGTTAAATGGACACGGCAAAACTTTTTGAACCCTCACTTTCGAGCTTATTGGTCGAAATATAGCCCCACATAACTTTAAGACTGAAAGAGTAGCCGAGACCGCCCTACGCGCATCGTGATTTTGGGATACCTCGGATCGATTTCCCGAAAACAGGGGGATATTTTCCAGTCCCGGGGACTCTAAGCTAACTCCTGATGGCCTTGGTTTCCAGTGAAATGGACACAGGAACACTTTTTGAACGCGCACTTTCGAGCTTGCTGGCCGAAATATAGCCCTACTTCTTTTTAAGACTGAAAAAGTAGGCGGGAGCGCCTTAGGCGCATTGTGATTTTGAGGATCTCCGCCTCGATCTGGCGAAACTTGGGAGATATTTTCCAGTCCCAAAGTCTCTAACCTCACTCCTGATTGTCTAAGATGTGAGTGAAATAGAGACAAAAATTTTTGAAACCTTACTTTGGAGCTTCTGGAGTTAAATCTAAGCCCACTTTACCTTAAGACTGAAAGAGTAGCCGAGACCCCCTTAAGCGCATCGTGATTTTGACTAACTTCCGGTGGATTTGCCGTAACTTGGGGGATATTTCCAGTCCCTTGGACGCTACACTACGTCGTGATGGCCTTGTTTTGCAGTGAAATGGACACAGCAAAACTTTTTAAACACTCAGTTTGGAGCTTCTGGGCCGAAATATTGCCCCACTTCACTTTAAGACTGAAAGGGTAGCCGAGACCGCCGTACGCGCGTCATGATTTTGACCAACTTCGGTTAAATTTCCCGGAGCTTGGGGGATATTTTCCAGTCCCGGGGACTCTAAACTGACCCCCGACGTCCTTGGTCTTCAGTAAAATGGACACTGCAAAACTTTTTGAACGCTCACTTTTGAGCTTCTGGGCCGAAATAAAGCTCCACTTATCTTTAAGAGTGAAAGAGTAGCCCAGACCGCCTTACGCCCATCGTAATTTTGACAAACTTCAGCTCGATTTCCCGGAACTTGGGGGATATTTTCCAGTCGCGCGGACTCTAAAGTAACTCGTGATGGCCTTGCTCTCGAGTGAAATGGACACAGCACAACTTTTTGAACGCTCACTTTCGAGCTTCTGGGCGGAAATATTGCCACAGTTGACTTTAAAAATGAAAGAGTAACCGGGACCGCCTTACGCGCATCGTGATTTTGACCAACTTTGGCTCGATTTCCCGGGAAATGGGGGATATTTTCCGGTACCGGGGACTCTAAACTAACTCGTGATTGCCTTGGTTTGCAGTGAAATGGACACAGCACAACCTTTTCGAATGCTCATGTTTGGGCTTCTGGGCCAAAGCATAGCCCTACTTCACTTTAAGACTGAAAGACTAGCCGAGACCGCCTTACGCGCATCGTGATTTTGGGCTACTTCGGCTCGATTTCCCGGAACTTGGGAGATAATTCCCAGTCCCGGGCACTCTAAACTAATTCCTGATGGCCTTGGTTTTCAGTGAAATGGACACAGCCAAGCTCCTTGAACGTTCAATTTCGAGCTTCTGGACCGAAATATAGCCCCACTTGACTTTAAGACTGAAAGAGTAGCCGGGACCGCCTTACGCGCATGGTAATTTTGTCGAACTTCGGCTTGATTTCCTGGGACTTGGGGGATATTTTCCAGTCCCGGAAGCTCTAAACTAACTCCTGAATGCCTTGGTTTTTAGTGCAATGGACACAGGTAAAAGGAGCGCACGCTAGGTTTCCAGGTTGTAGGCCGAAATATAGCCCAACTTTATTTTAAGACTGAAAGTGTACACGTAACCGCCTTAAGCGCATCGAAATTTTTAGCCACTATGGCTCGATCTGCCAAAACTTGCGGGATATTTTCCAGTCCCGGTGACTCTACCCTAACTCTTGATGGCCTTAGTTCTCAGTAAAATGGTCACAGGTAACAGGAGCGCACGCTCGGTGTCGAGCTTCTAGGCCGAAATGTAGCCCCAGTTCATTTTAAGACTGAAAGAGTAAACGAAAGTGCCGTAGGCTTATCGTAATTTTAAGAAAGTATGGCTCAATTTGCCGAAACATGGAGGATAGCTTCCAGTCTCGAGTATTCTAAACTATATCCTGATGGACTTAGTTCTTAGTGAAATGGACACAGGTAAAAGGAGAGCACGCTCGGTGTCGAGCTTGTAGAACCGAAATATAGCCCCACTTCATTTTCGGAGTAAACGAGTAGCCGAGACCGCCTTACGCGCATCGTGATTTTGATCAACTTTTGCTCGCTTTCCTGGAACTTGGAGAATATTTTCCAGTCCCGGGGACTCTAAACTAACTCCTGATGGGCATGGTCTTCAGTGAAATTCAGAGAGGAAAACTTTTTGAACGCTCACTTTCGAGCTTCTGGAGAGAAATATAGCCCCACTTCACTTTAAGACTGAAAGGGTAGCCGAGACCGCTTTGGGAGAATCGTGATTTTGACCAACTTCAGCTCGATTTACCGGAACTTGGGGAATATTTTCCAGTCCCAGGGACGCTAGACTAACTCGTGATGGCCTTGTTTTTCAGTCAAAGAACACAGCAAAACTTTTTGAACGCTCACTTTCGGGCTTCTGGTCCGAAATATAGCCCCATTTCACTTTAAGACTGAAACAGTAGCCGATATAGCATTTCGCGGATCGTGATTTTGATCAACTTCGGTTCGATTCTCCGGAACTTGGGCAATATTTTTCAGTCCCGGGGACTCTAAACTAACGCCTGATGGCCTTGGTTTGCAGTGAAATGGACACAGCAAAACTTTTTGAACGCTCACTTTCGGGCTTCTGGCCCGAAATATAGCCCCACTTCACTTTAAGACAGAAAGAGTAGCCGAGACCACTTTAGGGGCATCCTGATTTTGGCCAACCTCGGCTCAATTTTCCGACCTTGGGGCATATTATCTTTTCCCGGGGACGCTAAACTAACTCCTTATGGCGTTCGTTTGCAGTGAAATGAACACAGCAAAACTTTTTGAACGCTCACTTTCGGGCTTCTGGCCCGAAATATAGCCCCACTTCACTTTAAGACTGAACGAGTAGCCGAGACTACCTTACGCAAATCGTGATTTTGACCGACTTCGGCTCGATTTCCCGGAAGTTGGGGGATATTTTCCAGTCCCGGCGACTCTAAAATAGCTCCTGATTGCTTTGGTTTGCAGGGAAATAAACACAGGGAAACTTTTTGAACGCTTACTTTCAAGCTCCTGGGCAGGAATAAAGCCTCACTTCACTTTAAGACTGAAACAGTAAGCGAGACCGCCTAACGCGCACCGTGATTTTGACCAACTTCGGCTAGATTTCCCTGAACTTGGGGGATATTTTCCAGTCCCGAAGACTCTTAAGTAACCCCTGATGGCCTTCGTTTGCATTGAAATGGATACAGCAAAAGGTTTTAAACGGTCACTTTTGAGCTTCTGGGCCGAAATATAGCCGCACTTCACTTTAAGACCGAAAGACTAGCCAAGACCGTGTTGCGCGCATCGTGATTTTGACCAACGTCTTGTCGATTTTCCGGAACTTGGGAAATATATTGCAGTCCCGGGGACTCTAAACTAACTCCTGATGGCCTTGGTTTGCAGTGAAATGGACACAGCAAATTTTTTGCAGCGCTCACTTTGGAGCTTCTGTGCCGAAATAGAGCCCAACTTCACTTTAAGACTGAGAGAGTAGCCGGGGCCACCTTAGGCGCATCGTGATTTTGACCAATTTCGGCTTGAGTTCCCAGGACTTAAAAGATATTTTCCAGTCCCGGGGACTCTAAACTAACTCATGATGGCCTTGGTTTTCAGTGAAATTCAGAGACGAAAACTTTTTGAACGCTCACTTTCGAGCTTCTGGACCGAAATATAGCCCTACTTCACTTTAAGACTGAAAGAGTAGCCGAGAGCGCCTTACGCGAATCGTTATTTTGACCAACTTCGTCTCGATTTCGCGGAACTTGGGGGATACTTTCCAGTTCCGGGGACTGTAAACTAGTTCCTGAAGGTCTTGCTTTGCAGTGAAATGGGCACGGCATAACTTTTTGAACGCTCACTTTCGAGCTTCTGGGCCGAAATATACAGCCACGTCACTTTAGGACTAAAAGAGTAGCCGAGACTGCTTTACGCGCATCGTGATTTTGACAAACTTCGGCTCGATTTCCCGGAACTTGGGGGATATTATGATGTCCCGGAGACTGTAAACTATCTCCTGATGTGGCTTGGTTCGCGGTGAAATGGACACAGCAAAACTTTTTTAACTTTCACTTTCGAGCTTCTGGGCCGAAATATAGCCCGAGTTCACTTTAAGAACAAAAGAATAGGCGAGACCGCCTTGCGCGTATCGTGATTTTGACCAATTTTGGCTCGATTTCCCGGGAAATGGGGAATATTTTCCGGTACCGGGGACTCTAAAGTAACTCCTGATTGCCTTGGTTTGCATTGAAAAGGAGAGAGCAAAACTTTTTCAACGCTCCCCTTCGGGCTTCTGAGCCGAAATATAGCCCCACTTCAGTTTAAGACTGAAAGAGTAGCCGACACCGTCTTACGCGCATGGTGATTTTGACCAACTTCGGCTCGATTTCCCGAAACTTCGGGGATCTATTCAAGTCCCTAGGACTCTAAACTAACCCCTGATGACCTTGGTCTGCAGTGAAATGCACACAGCAAATTTTTTTGAACGCTTACTTTCGAAATGCTGGGCTGAAATATAGGCCCACTTCACTTAAAGACTAAAAGAGTAGCCGAGACTGCTTTACGTGCATCGTGATTTTGACAAACTTCGGCTCGATTTCCTGGGACTTGGACACTTGGACACTGTAAACAAGCTGCTGATATGGCTTGGTTTGTGGTGAAATGGACACAGCAAAACTTTTTGAACTTTCACTTTCTAGCTTCTCGGCCAAAATATAGCCGCAGTTCACTTTAAGAATGAGAGAGTAGCCGAGACCGCCCTACGCGCATCGTGACTTTGACAAAATTCGGCTCGATTTCCCCGAACTTGGGCGACATTTTCCAGTCCCGAGGAGTCTAAACTAACTCCTGATGGCCTTGGTTTGCAGTGAAATGGACAGAGCACAACCTTGGAGCTTGTGGACAGAAATATAGCCCGACTTTACTTTAAGACTGAAAGAGTAGCCGAAACCGCCTTACGTATATCGTAATTTTGACGAACTTCGAATGGATGTCCTGGAACTTGGGGGATATTTTCCAGTCCCTTGGACGCTAAACTAAGTCCTGAGGGCCTTGTTTTGAAGTGCAATGGACACAGCAAAACTTTTTGAACGCTCACTTTCTAGCTTGTGGGCCGAAATATAGGCACACTTGACTTTAAGACTGAAACAGTAGCCGAGACCACGTTACGCGCATCATGAATTTGATCAACTTCGGCTCCAATTCCCGGGACTTGGGGGATATTTTCCAGTCCCGGGGACTCTAAACTAACTCCTGATGGCCTTGGTTTGCATTGAAATGGACACAGCACAATTTTTTGAACGCACACTTTCGAGATTCTGGGCCGAAATATAGCCCCACTTCACTTAAGACTGAAAGAGTAGCCGAGACCGCCTTGCTCGCATCGTGAGTTTGACAAACTTCGGGTCGATATTCCAGAACTTGAGGGATATTTTCCAGTCTCAGGAACTCTAAACTAACTCCTGATGGCCTTGGTTTGCAGTGAAATGGACAGAGCAAAACTTTTTGAACGCTCACCTTCGAGCTTCCTGGCCGAAATAAAGCCCCACTTTACTTTAAGACTTAAAGAGTAACCGAGACCGACTTACGCGTATTGTGATTTTGACAAACTTCGGGTGGATCTCCCGGAACTTGGGGAACATTTTCCAGTCCCTTGGACGCTAAACTAAGTCCTGATGGCCTTGTTTTGCAGTGAAATGGACACAGCAAAACTTTTTGAACGCTCACTTTCGAGCTTGTGGACCGAAATATACCCACACTTCACTTTAAGACTGAAAGGGTAGCCGAGACCGCTTTGGGAGCATCGTGATTTTGAATTCCTGATGGCCTTGGTTTCCAGTAAAATGGACCCATCAAAAGTTTTTGAACGCTCAATTTCGAGCTTCTGGGCCAAAATAGAGCCCCCCATTACTTTAACACTGAAAGAGTAGCCGAAACCGCCTTACGCGCATCGTGATTTTGACAAACTTCGGGTTGATTTCCCGGAACTTGGGGGATATTTTCCAGTCGCGGGGACTCTCAACTAACTCCTGCCTTGGTTTGGAGTGAAATGGACACAGCGAAAGCTTTTGAAAGCTCACTCTCGAGCTTCTGGGCCGAAATAGAGCCCCACTTTACTTTAAGACTGAAAGAGTAGATGAGACCGCCTTACGCGCATCGTAATTTTGAGGAACTTCGAATGGATTTCCCGGAACTTGGGGGATATTTTGCAGTCCCTTGGACGCTAAACTAAGTCCTGATGGCCTTGTTTTGAAGTAAAATGGACACAACAAAACTTTTTGAACGCTCACTTTGTAGCTTGTGGGCCGAAATAAAGCCACACTTCACTTTAGGACTGACACAGTAGCCGAGACCACGTTACGCGCATCATGAATTTGATCAACTTCGGCTCGATTTGCCGGGACTTGGGGGATATTCTCCGGTCCCGGGGACTCTAAACTAACTTCTGATGGCCTTGGTTTGCACTGAAAGTGACAGAGCAAAACTTTTTAAACACTCACTTTGGAGCTTCTGTGCCGAAATATTGCCCCACTTCACTTTAAGACTGAAAGAGTAGCCGAGACCACCTTACGCACATCGTGATTTTGACCAACTTCGGCTCGATATACCGGAACTTGGGGAATATTTTCCAGTCCCGAGGACTCTTAAGTAACCCCTGATGGGCTTGGTTTGCATTGAAATGGATACAGCAAAACTTTTTGAATGCTCACTTTTGAGCTTCTGGGCAGAAATATAGCCCCACTTCACTTTAAGACTGAAAGAGTAGCCGAGACGGTCTTACGCGCATCGTGATTTTGACCAACGTCTTCTCGATTTTCCGGAACTTGGGAAATACATTCCACTCCCGGGGACTCTAAACTAACTCCTGATAGCCTTGGTTTGCAGTGAAATAGACACAGTAGTTTTTTTTGAGCTTTGAGCTTGTGGGCCGAAATAGAGCCCCACTTCACTTTAAGACTGACGGAGTAGCCGACACCGCCTTAAGCGCACCGTGATTTTGACCAACTTCGGCTCGATCTGCCTGAATCTGGGGGATATTTTCCAGTCCCAGGAATTCTAAACTAACTCCTGATGGCCTTGGTTTGCAGTGAAATGGACAGAGCAAAACTTTTTGAACGCTCACCTTCGAGCTTCCTGGCCGAAATAAAGCCCCACTTTACTTTAAGACTTAAAGAGTAACTGACACCACCTTACGCGCATTGTGATTTTGACAAACTTCGGATGGATCTCCCGGAACTTGGGGAACATTTTCCAGTCCCTTGGACGCTAAACTAAGTCCTGATGGCCTTGTTTTGCAGTGAAATGGACACAGCAAAACTTTTTGAACTTTCACTTTCTAGCCTCTGGAGAGAAATATAGCCCCACTTCACTTTAAGACTGAAAGGGTAGCCGAGACCGCTTTGGGAGCATCGTGATTTTGACCAACTTCAGCTCGATATACCGGAACTTGGGGAATATTTTCCAGTCCCGAGGACTCTTAAGTAACCCCTGATGGGCTTGGTTTGCATTGAAATGGATACAGCAAAACTTTTTGAATGCTCACTTTTGAGCTTCTGGGCAGAAATATAGCCCCACTTCACTTTAAGACTGAAAGAGTAGCCGAGACGGTCTTACGCGCATCGTGATTTTGACCAACGTCTTCTCGATTTTCCGGAACTTGGGAAATACATTCCACTCCCGGGGACTCTAAACTAACTCCTGATAGCCTTGGTTTGCAGTGAAATAGACACAGTAGTTTTTTTTGAGCT
The DNA here is from genome assembly GCF_964199315.1 of Orbicella franksi. Taxonomy (NCBI): domain Eukaryota; kingdom Metazoa; phylum Cnidaria; class Anthozoa; order Scleractinia; family Merulinidae; genus Orbicella; species Orbicella franksi. Next base: position 764,818 of record NC_138147.1, on the reverse strand, counting down.
TTGAGCTTGTGGGCCGAAATAGAGCCCCACTTCACTTTAAGACTGACGGAGTAGCCGACACCGCCTTAAGCGCACCGTGATTTTGACCAACTTCGGCTCGATCTGCCTGAATCTGGGGGATATTTTCCAGTCCCAGGAATTCTAAACTAACTCCTGATGGCCTTGGTTTGCAGTGAAATGGACAGAGCAAAACTTTTTGAACGCTCACCTTCGAGCTTCCTGGCCGAAATAAAGCCCCACTTTACTTTAAGACTTAAAGAGTAACTGACACCACCTTACGCGCATTGTGATTTTGACAAACTTCGGATGGATCTCCCGGAACTTGGGGAACATTTTCCAGTCCCTTGGACGCTAAACTAAGTCCTGATGGCCTTGTTTTGCAGTGAAATGGACACAGCAAAACTTTTTGAACTTTCACTTTCTAGCCTCTGGAGAGAAATATAGCCCCACTTCACTTTAAGACTGAAAGGGTAGCCGAGACCGCTTTGGGAGCATCGTGATTTTGACCAACTTCAGCTCGATATACCGGAACTTGGGGAATATTTTCCAGTCCCGAGGACTCTTAAGTAACCCCTGATGGGCTTGGTTTGCATTGAAATGGATACAGCAAAACTTTTTGAATGCTCACTTTTGAGCTTCTGGGCAGAAATATAGCCCCACTTCACTTTAAGACTGAAAGAGTAGCCGAGACGGTCTTACGCGCATCGTGATTTTGACCAACGTCTTCTCGATTTTCCGGAACTTGGGAAATACATTCCACTCCCGGGGACTCTAAACTAACTCCTGATAGCCTTGGTTTGCAGTGAAATAGACACAGTAGTTTTTTTTGAGCTTTGAGCTTGTGGGCCGAAATAGAGCCCCACTTCACTTTAAGACTGACGGAGTAGCCGACACCGCCTTAAGCGCACCGTGATTTTGACCAACTTCGGCTCGATCTGCCTGAATCTGGGGGATATTTTCCAGTCCCAGGAATTCTAAACTAACTCCTGATGGCCTTGGTTTGCAGTGAAATGGACAGAGCAAAACTTTTTGAACGCTCACCTTCGAGCTTCCTGGCCGAAATAAAGCCCCACTTTACTTTAAGACTTAAAGAGTAACTGACACCACCTTACGCGCATTGTGATTTTGACAAACTTCGGATGGATCTCCCGGAACTTGGGGAACATTTTCCAGTCCCTTGGACGCTAAACTAAGTCCTGATGGCCTTGTTTTGCAGTGAAATGGACACAGCAAAACTTTTTGAACTTTCACTTTCTAGCCTCTGGAGAGAAATATAGCCCCACTTCACTTTAAGACTGAAAGGGTAGCCGAGACCGCTTTGGGAGCATCGTGATTTTGACCAACTTCAGCTCGATATACCGGAACTTGGGGAATATTTTCCAGTCCCGAGGACTCTTAAGTAACCCCTGATGGGCTTGGTTTGCATTGAAATGGATACAGCAAAACTTTTTGAATGCTCACTTTTGAGCTTCTGGGCAGAAATATAGCCCCACTTCACTTTAAGACTGAAAGAGTAGCCGAGACGGTCTTACGCGCATCGTGATTTTGACCAACGTCTTCTCGATTTTCCGGAACTTGGGAAATACATTCCACTCCCGGGGACTCTAAACTAACTCCTGATAGCCTTGGTTTGCAGTGAAATAGACACAGTAGTTTTTTTTGAGCTTTGAGCTTGTGGGCCGAAATAGAGCCCCACTTCACTTTAAGACTGACGGAGTAGCCGACACCGCCTTAAGCGCACCGTGATTTTGACCAACTTCGGCTCGATCTGCCTGAATCTGGGGGATATTTTCCAGTCCCAGGAATTCTAAACTAACTCCTGATGGCCTTGGTTTGCAGTGAAATGGACAGAGCAAAACTTTTTGAACGCTCACCTTCGAGCTTCCTGGCCGAAATAAAGCCCCACTTTACTTTAAGACTTAAAGAGTAACTGACACCACCTTACGCGCATTGTGATTTTGACAAACTTCGGATGGATCTCCCGGAACTTGGGGAACATTTTCCAGTCCCTTGGACGCTAAACTAAGTCCTGATGGCCTTGTTTTGCAGTGAAATGGACACAGCAAAACTTTTTGAACTTTCACTTTCTAGCCTCTGGAGAGAAATATAGCCCCACTTCACTTTAAGACTGAAAGGGTAGCCGAGACCGCTTTGGGAGCATCGTGATTTTGACCAACTTCAGCTCGATATACCGGAACTTGGGGAATATTTTCCAGTCCCGAGGACTCTTAAGTAACCCCTGATGGGCTTGGTTTGCATTGAAATGGATACAGCAAAACTTTTTGAATGCTCACTTTTGAGCTTCTGGGCAGAAATATAGCCCCACTTCACTTTAAGACTGAAAGAGTAGCCGAGACGGTCTTACGCGCATCGTGATTTTGACCAACGTCTTCTCGATTTTCCGGAACTTGGGAAATACATTCCACTCCCGGGGACTCTAAACTAACTCCTGATAGCCTTGGTTTGCAGTGAAATAGACACAGTAGTTTTTTTTGAGCTTTGAGCTTGTGGGCCGAAATAGAGCCCCACTTCACTTTAAGACTGACGGAGTAGCCGACACCGCCTTAAGCGCACCGTGATTTTGACCAACTTCGGCTCGATCTGCCTGAATCTGGGGGATATTTTCCAGTCCCAGGAATTCTAAACTAACTCCTGATGGCCTTGGTTTGCAGTGAAATGGACAGAGCAAAACTTTTTGAACGCTCACCTTCGAGCTTCCTGGCCGAAATAAAGCCCCACTTTACTTTAAGACTTAAAGAGTAACTGACACCACCTTACGCGCATTGTGATTTTGACAAACTTCGGATGGATCTCCCGGAACTTGGGGAACATTTTCCAGTCCCTTGGACGCTAAACTAAGTCCTGATGGCCTTGTTTTGCAGTGAAATGGACACAGCAAAACTTTTTGAACTTTCACTTTCTAGCCTCTGGAGAGAAATATAGCCCCACTTCACTTTAAGACTGAAAGGGTAGCCGAGACCGCTTTGGGAGCATCGTGATTTTGACCAACTTCAGCTCGATATACCGGAACTTGGGGAATATTTTCCAGTCCCGAGGACTCTTAAGTAACCCCTGATGGGCTTGGTTTGCATTGAAATGGATACAGCAAAACTTTTTGAATGCTCACTTTTGAGCTTCTGGGCAGAAATATAGCCCCACTTCACTTTAAGACTGAAAGGGTAGCCGAGACCGCTTTGGGAGCATCGTGATTTTGACCAACTTCAGCTCGATTTACGAGAACTTGGGGAATATTTTCCAGTCCCAGGGACACTAAACTAACTCGTGATGGCCTTGTTTTTCAGTCAAAGAACACAGCAAAACTTTTTGAACGCTCACTTTCGGGCTTCTGGGCGGAAATATAGCCCCACTTCACTTTAAGACTGAAGGAGTATCCGATACCACTTTAGGGCCATCGTGATTTTGAGCAACCTCGGCTCAATTTCCCGGACGTTGGGGCATATTTTCTTTTCCCGGGGACGCTAAACTAACTCCTGATGGCCTTGGTTTGCAGTGAAATGAACACAGCAAAACTTTTTGAACGCTCATTTCGGGCTTCTGGCCCGAAATATAGCCCCACTTCACTTTAAGCCTGAAAGAGTAGCCGAGACTACCTTACGCAAATCGTGATTTTGACCGACTTCGGCTCGATTTCCCGGAAGTTGGGGGATATTTTCCAGTCCCGAGGACTCTAAACTAGCTCCTGATGGCTTTGGTTTGCAGTGAAATAAACACAGGGATACTTTTTGAACGCTCACTTTCAAGCTCCCTGGCAGGAATAAAGCCTCACTTCACTTTAAGACTGAAACAGTAAGCGAGACCGCCTAACGCGCATCGTGATTTTGAGGAACTTCGCCTAAATTTCCCTGAACTTGGGGGATATTTTCCAGTCCCGAAGACTCTTAAGTAACCCCTGATGGCCTTCGTTTGCATTGAAATGGATACAGCAAAACTTTTTGAAGCTCACTTTTAAGCTTCTGGGCCGAAATATAGCCGCACTTCACTTTAAGACTGAAAGACTAGCCAAGACCGTGTTGCGCGCATCGTGATTTTGACCAACGTGTTCTCGATTTTCCGGAACTTAGGAAATATATTGCAGTCCCGGGGACTCTAAACTAACTCCTGATGGCCTTGGTTTGCAGTGAAATGGACACAGCAAATTTTTTGCAGCGCTCACTTTGGAGCTTCTGGGCCGAAATAGAGCCCCACTTCACTTTAAGACTGTTTAAGACTGAAAGAGTAGCCGAGGCCGCCTTAGGCGCATCGTGATTTTGACCAACTTTGGCTTGAGTTGCCAGAACTTGGGGGATATTTTCCAGCTCCGGGGCCTCTAAACTAACTCATGATGGCCTTGGTTTTCAGTGAAATTCAGAGAGGAAAACTTTTTGAACGCTCACTTTCGAGCTTCTGCACCGAAATATAGCCCTACTTCACTTTAAGACTGAAAGAGTAGCCGAGACAGCCTCACGCGAATCGTTATTTTGACCAACTTCGTCTCGATTTCGGGGAACTTGGGGGATATTTTCCAGTTTCGGGGACTGTAAACTACTTCGTGAGAGTCTTGCTTTGCAGTGAAATGGGCACAGCATAACTTTTTAGAACGCTCACTTTCGGGCTTCTGGGCCGAAATATACAGCCACGTCACTTTAAGACTAAAAGAGTAGCCGAGACTGCTTTACGCGCATCGTGATTTTGACAAACTTCGGCTCGTTTTCTCGGAACTTGGGGGATATTTTGATGTCCCGGAGACTGTAAACTATGTCCTGATGTGGCTTGGTTCGCGGTGAAATGGACACAGCAACACTTTTTTAACTTTCACTTTCTAGCTTCTCGGCCGAAATATAGCCCCAGTTCACTTTAAGAACGAAAGAGTAGCCGAGGCCGCCTGACGCGCATCGTGATTTTGACAAAATTCGGCTCGATTTCTCCGAACATGGGCGATATTTTTAAGTACCGAGGAGTCTAAACTAACTCTTGATGGCCTTGGTTTGCAGTGAAATGAACACAGTAACACTTTTTGAACGCTTATTTTCGAGCTTCTGGGATGAAATATAGCCCCACTTCACTTTAAGACTGAAAGAGTAGGCGAGACCGCCTTACGCGCATCGTGATTTTGAGCAACTTTCGCTCGATTTTCTAGAATTTTGGCGATATTTTCAAGTCCTGGGGACTCTAAACTAATTCCTGACGGCCTTGGTTTGCAGTGAAATGGACGTAGGAAAACTTTTTGAACGCTCAGTTTCGAGCTTCTGGGCCGAAATACTACCGTATTTCACTTTAAGTTTGAAATAGTAGCCGAGACCGCCTTACGAGCATCGTGATTTTGACCAAGTTCAGCTCGATTTCCCGGAACTTGGGGGATATTTTCCAGTCCGGGGGACTTTAAACTAACTCCTGATGGCCTTGGTTTGCAGTTAAATGTACAAAGCGTAACTTTTTAAAGGGTTTCGAGCTTCTGGGCCGAAATATAGCCCTACTTCACTTTAAGACTGAAAGAGTAGCCGAGACCGCCTTACGCGCATCGTAATTTTGACCAACTTCGGCTCGATTTGCCGGAAGTTGGCGAATAATTTCGATTCCCGGGGAAGCTAAACTAACTTCCGATGGCCTTAGTTTGCAGTTAAATGGACACAGCAAAACTTTTTGAACGCTCACTTTCGAGCTTATTGGTCGAAATATAGCCCCACTTAACTTTAAGACTGAAAGAGTAGCCGAGACCGCCTTACGCGCATCGTGATTTTGGGATACTTTGGCTCGATTTCCCGCAAATAGGGGGATATTTTCCAGTCCTGGGGACTCTAAACTAACTCCTGATGGCCTTGCTTTCCAGTGAAATGGACACAGGAACACTTTTTTAACGCGCACTTTCGAGCTTGCTGGCCGAAATATAGCCCTACTTCTTTTTGAGACTGAAAGAGCAGGCGGGAGCGCTTTACGCACATTGTGATTTTGAGGATCTTCGGCTCGATCTGGCGAAACTTGGGAGATATTTTCCAGTCCCAAAGTCTCTAAACTCACTCCTGATTGTCTAAGATGTGAGAGAAATAGAGACAAAAATTTTTGAAGCCTTACTTTCGAGCTTCTGGAGTTAAATCTAAGCCCACTTTACCTTAAGACTGAAAGAGTAGCCGAGACCCCCTTAAGCGCATCGTGTTTTTGACTAACTTCGCGTGGATTTGCCGTAACTTGGGGGATATTTCCAGTCCCTTGGCCGCTAAACTAAGTCGTGATGGCCTTGTTTTGCAGTGAAATGGACACAGCAAAACTATTTAAACACTCAGTTTCGAGCTTCTGGGCCGAATTATTGCCCCACTTCACTTTAAGACTGAAAGAGTAACCGAGACCGCCGTACGCGCGTCGTGATTTTGACCAACTTCGGTTAAATTTCCCGGAACTTGGGGGATATTTTCCAGTCCCGGGGACTCTAAACTGACCCCCGACGTCCTTGGTCTGCAGTAAAATGGACACAGGAAAACTTTATGAACGCTCACTTTTGAGCTTCTGGGCCGAAATAAAGCTCCACTTCACTTTAAGAGTGAAAGAGTAGCCCAGACCGCCTTACGCGCATCGTGATTTTGACCAACGTCGGCTCGATTTCCCGGAACTTGGGGGATATTTTCCAGCCCCGCGGACGCTAAAGTAACTCCTGATGGCCTTCCTCTGGAGTGAAACGGACACAGTACAACTGTTTGAACGCTCACTTTCGAGCTTCTGGGCGGAAATATTGCCCCAGTTCACTTTAAGAATGAAAGAGTAACCGGGACCGCCTTACGCGCATCGTGATTTTGACCAACTTTGGCTCGATTTCCCGGGAAATGGGGGATATTTTCCGGTACCGGGGACTCTAAACTAACTCCTGATTGCCTTGGTTTGCAGTGAAATGGACACAGCACAACTTTTTGAACGCTCACGTTTGAGCTTCTGGGCCGAAGCATAGCCCTACTTCACTTTAAGACTGAAACACTAGCCGAGACCGCCTTACGCGCACCGTGATTTTGGGCTACTTCGGCTCGATTTCCCGGAACTTGGGAGATAATTCCCAGTCCCGGGCACTCTAAACTAATTCCTGATGGCCTTGGTTTTCAATGAAATGGACACAGCCAAACTCTTTGAACGTTCACTTTCGAGCTTCTTGGCCGAAATATAGCCCCACTTGACTTTAAGACTGAAAGAGTAGCCGGGACCGCCTTACGCCCATGGTAATTTTGTCGAACTTCGGCTTGATTTACTGGGACTTGGGGGATATTTTCCAGTCCCGGAAGCTCTAAAGTAACTCCTGAATGCCTTGGTTTTTAGTGAAATGGACACAAGTAAAAGGAGCGCACGCTAATTTTCCAGGTTCTAGGCCGAAATATAGCCCCTCTTTATTTTAAGACTGAAAGTGTACACGTAACCGCCTTAAGCGCATCGAAATTTTTAGCCACTATGGCTCGATCTGCCAAAACTTGGGGGATATTTTCCAGTCCCGGGGACTCTACCCTAACTCTTGATGGCCTTAGTTTTCAGTAAAATGGTCACAGGTAACAGGAGCACACGCTCGGTGTCGAGCTTCTAGGCCGAAATGTAGCCCCAGTTCATTTTAAGACTGAAAGAGTAAACGAAAGTGCCGTAGGCTTATCGTAATTTTAAGAAAGTATGGCTCAGTTTGCCGAAACTTGGAGGATAGCTTCCAGTCTCGAGGATTCTAAACTATCTCCTGATGGACTTAGTTCTTAGTGAAATGGACACTGCTCAAAGGAGAGCACGCTCGGTGTCGAGCTTGTAGAACCGAAATATAGCCCCACTTCATTTTCGGAGTAAACGAGTAGCCGAGACCGCCTTACGCGCATCGTGATTTTGAGCATCTTTGGTTCGATTTGCCGGAATTCGGGGAATATTTTCCAGTCTCGAGGACTCTAAACTAACTCCTGATGCACTTAGCTTTCAGTGATATGTACACAGGGAAAAGGAGCGCACGCTCGGAGTTGAGCTTCTCGGCCCAAAATATAGCCCCACTTCATTTTAAGACTGAAAGAGTAGCCGAGACCGCCTTACGCGCATCGTGGTTTTGAGCAACTTTGGCTCGATCTGCCAGAATTTGGGAAATATTTTCCAGTCCCAAGGACTCTAAACTAACTCCTGATGGCCTAAGATGTCAGCGAAATGGACACAGGTAAAATTAGCGCACGCCCGGTCTCGAGCTTCTAGGTCGAAATATAGGCCCCCTTAATTTTAAGACTGAAAGAGTAGCCGAGACCGCCTTACGCGCATCGTGATTTTTGGCCACTTTTACTCGATTTCCCGGAAGTTGGCGAATAATTTAAAGTCCCGGGGACGCTAAACTAACTCCCGATGACCTTGGTTTGCAGTTTAATGAACACAGCAAAACATTCTGAACGCTCACCTTCGAGCTTCAGGGCCGAAATATAGCCCTACTTAAATTTAAGACTGAAAGATTAGCCGAGAGCCCGTTACGCGCATCGTAATTTTCATCAACTTTGGCGCCATTTCCTGGAACTTGGAGAATATTTTCTAGTCCCGGGGACTCTAAACTAACTCCTGATGGCCTTGGTTTGCAGTGAAATTCACACAGCACAAGTTTTTGAACGCACACTTTCGAGCTTCTAGGCCGAAATATAGTCCCACATCAATTACGACTTAAAGAGTAGCCGAGACCGGCGTGCGCGCATCGTGATTTTCAGCAACTTCGGGTCGATATTCCAGAACTTGGGGGATATTTTCCAGTCCCAGGGACTCTAAACTAACTCTTGATGGCCTTGGTTTGCAGTGAAATGGAGAGAGCAAAACTTTTTGAACGCTCACCTTCAAGCTTCTGGGCCGAAATATAGCCCACTTTACTTTAATACTGAAAAAGTAGCGGAGACCGCGTTACGCGTATCGTGATTTTGACAAACTTGGGGTGGATTTCCCGGAACTTAGGGGATATTTTCCAGTGCCTTGGACGCTAAACTAGGTGCCGATGGCCTTGTTTTGCAGTGAAATGGACACAGCAAAGCTTTTTGAACGCTCACCTTCAAGCTTCTCGGCCGAAATATAGCCCACTTTACTTTAATACTGAAACAGTAGCCGAGACCGCCTTACGCGCATCTTGCTTTGGACAAACTTCGGGTGGATTTCCCGGAACTTGGGGGATATTTTCCAGTCCCTTGGACGCTAAACTAGGTGCCGATGGCTTTGTTTTGCAGTGAAATGGACACAGCAGAGTTTTTTTAACGCTCACTTTCGAGCTTGTGGGCCGAAATATAGCCATACTTCACTTTAAGACTGAAACAGTAGCCGAGACCACGTTTCGCGCATCGTGATTTTGATCAACTTCGGCTCGATTTCCCGGAACTTGCGAAATATTTTCCAGTCCCGGGGACTCTAAACTAACTCGTGCTGGTCTTGGTTTGCAGTGAAACGGAAACAGAAAAAGTTTTTGAACGCATACTTTCAAGCTTCTGGACCGAAATAGAAGCCCACTTCACTTGAAGACTGAAAGAGTAGGTGAGACCGCCTTACGTGCATCGTGATTTTGAGCAACTTGGGCTCGATTTGCCGGAACTAAGGGGATATATTCCAGTTCTGAGGACTCTAAACTAATTCCTGATGGCCTTGGTCTGCAGTAAAATGGACCCAGCAAAAGTTTTTGAACGCTCAATTTCGAGCTTCTGGGCCAAAATATAGCCCCCCATTACTTTAAAACTGAAAGAGCAGCGGAGAACGCTTTACGCGCATCGTGATTTTCACAAACTTTGGGTTAATTGCCCGGAACTTGGGGGATATTTTCCAGTCCCGGGGACTCTCAACTAACTCCCGCTTGTCTTGGTTTGCAGTGAAATGGACACAGCGAAAGCTTTTGAAGGCTCACTCTCGAGCTTCTGGGCCGAAATAGAGCCCCATTTTACCTTAAGACTGAACGAGTAGGCGAGACCGTCTTGAGCGAATCGTGATTTTGACCAATTTCGCGTTTATTTCCCGAAACTTGGGGGATATATTCCAGTCAAAGGGACTCTAAAGTAACTCCTGATGGCCTTGGTTTTCAGTGAAATGGAAAGAGCAGAACCATGGAGCTTCTGTGCAGAAATATAGCCCCACTTTACTTTAAGACTGAAAGCGTAGATGAGACCGCCTTACGCGCATCGTAATTTTGACGAATTTCAAATGGATTTCCCGGAACTTGAGGGATATTTTGCAGTCCCTTGGACGCTAAACTAAGTCCTGATGGCCTTGTTTTGAAGTAAAATGGACACAAGAAAACTTTTTGAACGCTCACTTTCTAGCTTGCGGGCCGAAATATAGCCACACTTCACTTTAGGACTGACACAGTAGCCGAGACCACGTTACGCGCATCATGAATTTGATCAACTTTGGCTCGATTTCCCGGGACTTGGGGGATATTCTTCAGTCCCGGGGACTCTAAAATAACTTCTGATGGCCTTGGTTTGCACTGAAAGTGACAGAGCAAAACTTTTTAAACACTCACTTTGGAGCTTCTGGGCCGAAATATTGCCCCACTTCACTTTAAGACTCAAAGAGTGGCCGAGACCACCTTACGCACATCGTGATTTTGACCAACTTCGGCTCGATTTACCGGAACTTGGGGGATATTTTCCAGTCCCGAGGACTCTTAAGTAACCCCTGATGGGCTTGGTTTGCATTGAAATGGATACAGCAAAACTTTTTGAATGCTCACTTTTGAACTTCTGGGTCGAAATATAGCCCCACTTCACTTTAAGACTGAAAGAGTAGCCGAGACCGTCTTACGCGCATCGTGATTTTGACCAACGTCTTCTCGATTTTCCGGAACTTGGGAAAGACATTCCACTCCCGGGGACTCTAAACTAACTCCTGACAGCCTTGGTTTGCAGTGAAATAGACACAGTAATTTTTTTTTGAGCTTTGAGCTTGTGGGCCGAAATAGAGCCCCACTTCACTTTAAGACTGAAGGAGTAGCCGACACCGCCTTAAGCGCACCGTGATTTTGACCAACTTCGGCTCGATTTGCCGGAACTTGGGGGATATTTTCCAGCCACGGGGACTCTAAACTAACTCCTGATTGTCTTGGTTTTCAGTGAAATGGACACAGCGAAAGTTTTTGAACGCTCACTCTCGAGTTTCTGGACCGAAATATAGCCCCACTTCACTTTAAGACTGAAAGAGTAGCCGAGACCGTCTTGCGCAAATCGTGATTTTGACCAACTTCGGGTCGGTTTCCGGGAGCTTGGGGGAAATATTCCATTTCCGCGAGCTCTAAACTAACTCCTGATGGCCTTGGTTTTCAGTGAAATGCACAAAAGAAAGGTTTTTGAAAGCTCTCTTTGTAGCTTCTGGGCCGAAATAGAATCCCACTTCACTTTCAGACTGAAATAGTAGCCGAGACCGCCTCACGCGCATCGTGAGTTAGACCAAGTTCAGCTCGATTTCACGCAACTTTTGGGATATTTTCCAGTCCGGGGGACTCTAAACTACGTCTGGATGGCCTTGGTTTGCACTGAAATGCGCACAGCATAACTTTTTGAACGCCCACTTTGGAGCTTCTGGGCCGAAATATAGCCCCACTTCACTTTAAGACTGAAAGAGTAGCCGAGATCGCCTTACGCGCATCGTGATTTTGACCATTTTCGGATCGATTTCTCGGAACTTGGGGGATATTTTCCAGTCCCGGGGACTCTAAACTAACTCCTGATCGCCTTGCTTTGCATTGAAATGGACAGAGCAAAACTTTTTGAATGCTCACTTTCGAGCTTGTGGGTCGAAATACAGCCACACTTTACTTTAAGACTGAAACAGTAATCGAGACCGCATTTCGCGCATCGTGATTTTGATCAACTTCGGTTGCTTTCCCGGAACTTGGGGAATATTTTCCAGTCCCGGGGACCCTAAACTAACTTTTGATAGCTTTGGTTTGCAGTGAAATTCACACAGCAAAACTCTTTGAACGTTCACTTTCGAGCTTCTGGACGGAAATATAGCACGACTTTACTTTAAGACTGAAAAAGTAGCCGAGACCGCCTTGCTCGCATCGTGAGTTTGACAAACTTCGGGTCGATATTCCGGAACTTGGAGGATATTTTCCAGCCCCAGGAACTCTAAACTAACTCCTGATGGCCTTGGTTTTCAGTGAAATGGACACAGCAAATTTTTTGCAGCGCTCACTTTGGAGCTTCTGGGCCGAAATAGAGCCCCACTTCACTTTAAGACTGAAAGAGTATCCGAGACCGCCCTACGCGCATCGTGATTTTGACCAACTTCGGCTTGACTTGCGAGAACTTGGGGGATATTTTCCAGTCGCGGGGACTCTAAACTAACTCCTGGACGTCTTGGTTTGCATTGAAATGGACACAGCACAATTTTTTGAACGCACACTTTCGAGATTCTGGGCCGAAATATAGCCCTACTTCACTTAAGACTGAAAGAGTAGCCGAGACCGCCTTGCTCGCATTGTGAGTTTGACAAACGTTTGAACGCTCACTTTCGAGCTTGTGGGTCGAAATACAGCCACACTTTACTTTAAGACTGAAAGAGTAGGCGAAACCGCCTTACGTATATCGTAATTTTGACGAACTTCGAATGGATTTCCCGGAACTTGGGGGATATTTTCCAGTCCCTTGGACGCTAAACGAAGTCCTGATGGCCTTGTTTTAAAGTGAAATGGACACAGCAAATTTTTTTGAACGCTCACTTTCGAGCTTCTGGGCCGAAATATAGCCCCACTCCACTTGAAGACTGAAAGAGTAGCCGAGACCGCCTTGCTCGCATCGTGAGTTTCACAAACGTTTGACAAACGTTTGAACGCTCACTTTCGAGCTTGTGGGTCGAAATACAGCCACACTTTACTTTAAGAATGAAAAAGTAGCCGAAACCGCCTTACGTATATCGTAATTTTGACGAACTTCGAATGGATTTCCCGGAACTTGGGGGATATTTTCCAGTCCCTTGGACGCTAAACGAAGTCCTGATGGCCTTGTTTTAAAGTGAAATGGACACAGCAAATTTTTTTGAACGCTCACTTTCGAGCTTCTGGGCCGAAATATAGCCCCACTCCACTTGAAGACTGAAAGCCTAGCCAAGACCGTCTTGCGCGCATCGTGATTTTGACCAACATTTTCTCGATTTTCTGGAACTTGGGAAATACATTGCAGTCCCGGGGACTCTAAACTAACTCCTCATGGTTTTGGTTTGCAGTGAAATGGACACAGCACATTTTTTGCAGCGCTCACTTTGGAGCTTCTGGGCCGAAATAGAGCCCCACTTCACTTTAAGACTGAAAGAGTAGCCGAGGCCGCCTTAGGCGCATCGTGATTTTGACCAACTTCCGCTTGAGTTGCCAGAACTTGGGGGATATTTTCCAGTCCCGGGGACTCTAAACTAACTCCTGGACGCCTTGGTTTGCATTGAAATGGACACAGCACAATTTTTTGAACGCACACTTTCGAGATTCTGGGCCGAAATATAGCCCCACTTCACTTAAGACTGAAAGAGTAGCCGAGACCGCCTTGCTCGCATCGTGAGTTTGACAGGCTTCAGGTCGATATTCCGGACCTTGGGGGATATTTTCCAGTCTTAGGAACTCTAAACTAACTCCTTATGGCCTTGGTTTGCAGTGAAATGGACAGAGCAAAACGTTTTGAACGCTCACCTTCGAGCTTCCTGGCCGAAATAAAGCCCTACTTTACTTTAAGAATTAAAGAGTAACCGAGACCACCTTACGCGCATTGTGATTTTGACAAACTTCGGGTGGATCTCCCGGAACTTGGGTAACATTTTCCAGTCCCTTGGACGCTAACCTAAGTCCTGATGGCCTTGTTTCGCAGTGAAATGGACACAGCAAAACTTTTTGAACGCTCACTTTCGAGCTTGTGGGCCGGAATATAGCCACACTTTACTTTAAGACTGAAACAGTAGCCGAGACCGCATTTCGCGCATCGTGATTTTGATCAACTTCGGCTTGCTTTCCCGGATCTTGCGAAATATTTTCCAGTCCCGGGAACTCCAAACTAAGTTTTGATCGCTTTGGTTTGCAGTGAAATGCACACAGGAAAACTTTTTGAACGCTCACTTTCGCGCTTCTGGATAGAGATATAGCACCACTTCACTTTAAGACTGAAAGGGTAGCCGAGACCGCTGTGGGAGCATCGTGATTTTGACCAACTTCAGCTCGATTTACCGAAAATTGGGGAATATTTTCCAGTCCCAGGGACGCTAAACTAACTCGTGATGGCCTTGTTTTTCAGTCAAAGAACACAGCAAAACTTTTTGAACACTCACTTTCGGGCTTCTGGGCGGAAATATAGCCCCACTTCATTTTAAGACAGAAAGAGTAGCCGAGACCACTTTAGGGGCATCGTGATTTTGAGCAACCTCGGCTCAATTTTCCGGACCTTGGGGCATATTTTCTTGTCCTGGGGACGCTAAACTGACTCCTGATGGCCTTGGTTTGCAGTGAAATGAACACAGCAAAACTTTTTGAACGCCCACTCTCGGGCTTGTGGCCCGAAATATACTCCCACTTCACTTTAAGACTGAAAGAGTAGCCGACACTACCTTACGCAAATCGTGATTTTGACCGACTTCAGCTCGATTTCCCGGAAGTCGGGGGATATTTTCCAGTCCCGGGGACTCTAAACTAGCTCCTGATGGCTTTGGTTTGCAGTGAAATAAACACAGGGAAACTTTTTGAACGCTCACTTTCAAGCTCCTGGGGAGGAATAAAGCCTCACTTCACTTTAAGACTGGAAGTGTAGGCGAGACCGACTAACGCGCACCGTGATTTTGACCAACTTCGGCTAAATTTCCCTGAACTTGGGGGATACTTTCCAGTCCTGAAGACTCTTAAGTAACCCCTGATGGCCTTCGTTTGCATTGAAATGGATACAGCAAAAGTTTTTGAACGCTCATTTTTTAGCTTCTGGGCCGAAATATAGCCCCACTTCACTTTAAGACTGAAACACTAGCCAAGACCGTCTTGCGCGCATCGTGATTTTGACCAACGTCTTCTCGATTTTCCGAAACTTGGGAAATATATTACAGTCCCGGGGACTCTAAACTAACTCCTGATGGCCTTGGTTTGCAGTGAAATGGATACAGCAAATTTTTTGCAGCGCTCACTTTGGAGCTTCTGGGCCGAAATAGAGCGCCACTTCACTTTAAGACTGAAAGAGTAGCCGAGGCCGCCTTAGGCGCATCGTGATTTTGACCACATTCGGCTCGATTTCCCGGAACTTGGGGATATTTTCCAGTCCCGCGGACTCTAAAGTAACTCCTGATGGCCTTGCTCTGGAGTGAAATGGACACAGCGCAACTTCTTGAACGCTCACTTTCGAGCTTCTGGGCCGAAATATTGCCCCAGTTGACTTTAGGAATAAAAGAGTAACCGGGACCGCCTTACGCGCATCGTGATTTTGACCAACTTTGGCTCGATTTCCCGGGAAATGGGGGATATTTTCCGGTACCGGGGACTCTAAACTAACTCCTGATTCCCTTGGTTTCCAGTGAAATGGACACAGCACAACTTTTTGAACGCTCACGTTTGAGCTTCTGGGCCGAAGTAAAGCCCTACTTCACTTTAAGACTGAAAGACTAGCCGACACCGCTTTACGCGCACCGTGATTTTGGGCTACTTCGGCTCGACTTCCCGGAACTTGGGAGATAATTCCCAGTCCCGGGCGCTCTAAACTAATTGCTGATGCCCTTGGTTTTCAGTGAAATGGACACAGCCAAACTCTTTGAACGTTCACTTTCGAGCTTCTGGGCCGAAATATAGCCCCACTTCACTTTAATACTGAAAGAGTAGCCGGGACCGCCTTACGCGCATGGTAATTTTGTCGAACTTCGGCTTGATTTACTGGGACTTGGGGGATATTTTCCAGTCCCGGAAGCTCTAAACTAACTCCTGAATGCCTTGGTTTTTAGTGAAATGGACACAAGTAAAAGGGGCGCACGCTAGGTTTCCAGGTTGTAGGCCGAAATATAGCCTTCCTTTATTTTAAGACTGAAAGTGTACACGAAACCGCCTTAAGCGCATCGAAATTTTTAGCCACTATGGCTCGATCTGCCAAAACTTGGGGGATATTTTCCAGTGCCGGGGACTCTACCCTAACTCTTGATGGCCTTAGCTTTCAGTAAAATGGTCACAGGTAACAGGAGCACACGCTCGGTGTCGAGCTTCTAGGCCGAAATGTAGCCCCAGGTCATTTTAAGACTGAAAGAGTAAACGAAACTGCCGTAGGCTTATCGTAATTTTAAGAAAGTATGGCTCAGTTTGCCGAAACTTGGAGGATAGCTTCCAGTCTCGAGTATTCTAAACTATCTCCTGATGGACTTAGTTCTTAGTGAAATGGACACAGGTAAAAGGACAGCACGCTCGGTGTCGAGCTTTTAGAACCGAAATAAAGCCCCACTTCATTTTCGGAGTAAACGAGTACCCGAGACCGCCTTACGCGCATCGTGATTTTGAGCAACTTTGGCTCGATCTGCCAGAATATGGGAAATATTTTCCAGTCCCAAGGACTCTAAACTACCTCCTGATGGCCTAAGATGTCAGTGAAATGGACACAGGTAAAATTGGCGCACGCCCAATCTCGAGCTTCTAGGTCGAAATATAGCCCCCCTTAATTTTAAGACTGAAAGAGTAGCCGAGACCGCCTTACGCGCATCGTGATTTTTGGCCACTTTTACTCGATTTCCCGGAAGTTGGCGAATAATTTAAAGTCCCGGGGACGCTAAACTAACTCCCGATAACCTTGATTTGCAGTTTAATGAACACAGCAAAACATTCTGAATGCTCACCTTCGAGCTTCAAGGCAGAAATATAGCCCTACTTAAATTTAAGACTGAAAGAATAGCCGAGAGCCCGTTTCGCGCATCGTAATTTTCATCAACTTCGGCGCCATTTGCTGGAACTTGGAGAATATTTTCTAGTCCCGGGGACTCTAAAGTAACTCCTGATGGCCTTGGTTTGCAGTGAAATGGACACAGCAAAACTTTTTGAACGCACACTTTCGAGCTTGTGGGCCTAAATATAGCCACACTTCACTTTAAGACTGAAACAGTAGCCGAGACCGCGTTACGCGCATCGTGATTTTGATCAACTTCTGCTCGCTTTCCTGGAACTTGGGGAATATTTTCCAGTCCCGCGGACTCTAAACTAACTCCTGATGGCCATGGTTTGCAGTGAGATTCACACAGCCCAAGTTTTCGAACGCACACTTTCGAGCTTCTAGGCCGAAATATAGTCCCACATCACGACTTAAAGAGGACCCGAGACCAGCGTGCGCGCATCGTGATTTTGACCACCTTCGGGTCGATATTCCGGAACTTGGGGGATATTTTCCAGTCCCAGGGACTCTAAACTAACTCTTGATGGCCTTGGTTTGCAGTGAAATGGAGACAGCAAAACTTTTTGAACGCTCACCTTTAAGCTTCTGGGCCGAAATATAGCCCACTTTACTTTAATACTGAAAAAGTAGCCGAGACCGCCTTACGTGCATCGTGATTTTAACAAACTTCGGGTGGATTTCCCGGAACTTGGGGGATATTTTCCAGTCCCTTGGACGCTAAACTAGGTGCCGATGGCCTTGTTTTGCAGTGAAATGGACACAGCAAAGCTTTTTGAACGCTCACTTTCGAGCTTGTGGGCCGAAATATAGCCATACTTCACTTTAAGACTGAAACAGTAGCCGAGACCACGTTTCGCGCATCGTGATTTTGATCAACTGCGGCTCGATTTCCCGGAACTTGCGAAATATTTTCCAGTCCCGGGCACTCTAAACTAACTCGTCCTGGTCTTGGTTTGCAGTGAAACGGAAACAGAAAAAGTTTTTGAACGGATACTTTCGAGCTTCTGGACCGAAATAGAAGCCCACTTCACTTGAAGACTGAAAGAGTAGCCGAGACCGCCTTACGTGCATCGTGATTTTGAGCAACTTGGGCTCGATTTGCCGGAACTAAGGGGATATATTCCAGTTCTGAGGACTCTAAACTAATTCCTGATGGCCTTGGTTTGCAGTAAAATGGACCCATCAAAAGTTTTTGAACGCTCAATTTCGAGCTTCTGGGCCAAAATATAGCCCCCCATTACTTTAACACTGAAAGAGTAGCCGAGACCGCCTTACGCGCATGGTGATGTTGACAAACTTCGGGTTGATTTCCCGGAACCTGGGGGATATTTTCCAGTCCCGGGGACTCTCAACTAACTCCTGCTTGTCTTGGTTTGCAGTGAAATGGACACAGCGAAAGTTTTTGAAGGCTCACTCTCGAGCTTCTGGGCGGAAATAGAGCTCCATTTTACCTTAAGACTGAACGAGTAGGGGAGACCGTCTTAAGCGAATCGTGATTTTGACCAATTTCGCGTTCATTTCGCGAAACTTGGGGGATATATTCCAGTCAAAGGGACTCTAAAGTAACTCCTGATGGCCTTGGTTTTCAGTGAAATGGACAGAGCAGAACCATGGAGATTCTGGGCAGAAATATAGCCCCATTTTACTTTAAGACTGAAAGAGTAGATGAGACCGCCTTACGCGCATCGTAATTTTGACGAATTTCAAATGGATTTCCCGGAACTTGGGGGATATTTTGCAGTCCCTTGGACGCTAAACTAAGTCCTGATGGCCTTGTTTTGAAGTAAAATGGACACAAGAAAACTTTTTGAACGCTCACTTTCTAGCTTGTGGGCCGAAATATAGCCAAACTTCACTTTAGGACTGACACGGTAGCCGAGACCACGTTACGCGCATCATGAACTTGATCAACTTTGGCTCGATTTCCCGGGACTTTGGGGATATTCTCCAGTCCCGGGGACTCTAAACTAACTTCTGATGGCCTTGGTTTGCACTGAAAGTGACAGAGCAAAACTTTTTAAACACTCACTTTGGAGCTTCTGGGCCGAAATAGAATCCCACTTCACTTTCAGACTGAAATAGTAGCCGAGACCGCCTCACGCGCATCGTGAGTTAGCCCAAGTTCAGCTCGATTTCACGCAACTTTTGGGATATTTTCCAGTCCGGGGGACTCTAAACTAACTCTGGATGGCCTTGGTTTGCACTGAAATGCGCACAGCATAACTTTTTGAACACCCACTTTGGAGCTTCTGGACCGAAATATAGCCCCACTTCACTTTAAGACTGAAAGAGTAGCCGAGATCGCCTTACGCGCATCGTGATTTTGACCATTTTCGGACCGATTTCTCGGAACTTGGGGGATATTTTCCAGTCCCGGGGACTCTAAACTAACTCCTGATCGCCTTGCTTTGCATTGAAATGGACACAGCAAAACTTTTTGAACGCTCACTTTCGAGCTTGTGGGTCGAAATATAGCCACACTTTACTTTCAGACTGAAACAGTAGCCGAGACCGCATTTCGCGCATCGTGATTTTCATCAACTTCGGCTCGCTTTCCCGGATCTGGGGGAATATTTTCCAGTCCCGGGGACCCTAATCTAACTTTTGATAGCTTTGGTTTGCAGTGAAATGCACACAGCAAAAGTTTTTGAACGATCACTTTCGAGCTTCTGGACAGAAATATAGCCCGACTTTACTTTAAGACTGAAAGATTAACCGAAACCGACTTACGTATATCGTAATTTTGACGAACTTCGAATGGATTTCCCGGAACTTGGGGAATATATTCCGGTCCCTTGGACGCTAAAGTAAGTCCTGAGGGCCTTCTTTTGAAGTGAAATGGACACAGCAAAACTTTTTGAACGCTCACTTTCTAGCTTGTGGGTCGAAATATAGGCACACTTGACTTTAAGACTGAAACAGTAGCCGAGACCACGTTACGCGCATCATGAATTTGATCAACTTCGGCTCCAATTCCCGGGACTTGGGGGATATTTTCCAGTCCCGGGGACTCTAAACTAACTCCTGAAGGCCTTGGTTTGCAGTGAAATGGACAGAGCAAAACTTTTTGAACGCTCACCTTCGAGCTTCCTGGCCGAAATAAAGCCCCACTTTACTTTAAGACTTAAAGAGTAACCGAGACCACCTTAGGCGCATTGTGATTTTGACAAACTTCGGGTGGATCTCCCGGAACTTGGGGAACATTTTCCAATCTCTTGGACGCTAACCTAAATCCTGATGGCCTTGTTTTGCAGTGAAATGGACACAGCAAAGCTTTTTGAACGCTCACTTTCGAGCTTGTGGGCCGAACTATAGCCCCAGTTCACTTTAAGAATGTAAGAGTAGCCGAGACCGCCTTACGCGCAGCGTGATTTTGACAAAATTCGGCTCGATTTCCCCGAACTTGGGCGATATTTTCCAGTCCCGAGGATTTCACCTTCGAGCTTCAGGGCCGAAATATAGCCCTACTTAAATTTAAGACTGAAAGAATAGCCGAGAGCCCGGTACGCGCATCGTAATTTTCATCAACCTCGGCGCCAATTGCTGGAACTTGGAGAATATTTTCCAGTCCCGGGGACTCTAAACTAACTCCTGATGGGCTTGGTTTGCAGTGAAATGGACACAGCACAAGTTTTTGAACGCAAACTTTCGAGCTTCTGGGCCGAAATATTGCCCCACTTCACTTTAAGACTCAAAGAGTAGCCGAGACCACCTTACGCAGATCGTGATTTTGACCAACTTCGGCTCGATTTACCGGAACTTGGGGGATATTTTCCAGTCCCGAAGACTCTTAAGTAACCCCTGATGGCCTTGGTTTGCATTGAAATGGATACAGCAAAACTTTTTGAACGCTCACTTTTGAGCTTCTGGGCCGAAATATAGCCCCACTTCACTTTAAGACTGAAAGAGTAGCCGAGACCGTCTTACGCGCATCGTGATTTTGACCAACGTCTTCGCGATTTTCCGGAACTTGGGAAATACATTCCACTCCCGGGGACTCTAGACTAACCCCTGATAGCCTTGGTTTGCAGTGAAATAGACACAGTAATTTTTTTTGAGCTTTGAGCTTGTGGGCCGAAATAGAGCCCCACTTCACTTTAAGACTGAAGGAGTAGCCGACACCGCCTTAAGCGCACCGTGATTTTGACCAACTTCGGCTCGATTTGCCGGAACTTGGGGGATATTTTCCAGTCCCGGGGACTCTAAACTAACTCCTGTTTTTTTTGGTTTTCAGTGAAATGGACACAGCGAAACTTTTTGAACGCTCACTCTCGAGCTTCTGGACCGAAATATAGCCCCACTTTACTTTAAGACTGAAAGAGTAGCCGAGACCGTCTTGCGCAAATCGTAATTTTGACCAACTTCGGGTCGGTTTCCCGGAACTTGGGGGATATAATCCATTTTCGCGGGCTCTAAACTAACTCCTGATGGCCTTGGTTTTCAGTGAAATGGACAAAGGAAAGCTTTTTGAACACTCTCTTTGTAGCTTCTGGGCCGAAATAGAATCCCACTTCACTTTCAGACTGAAATAGTAGCCGAGACCGCCTCACGCGCATCGTGAGTTAGACCAAGTTCAGCTCGATTTCACGCAACTTTTGGGATATTTTCCAGTCCGGGGGACTCTAAACTAACTCTGGATGGCCTTGGTTTGCACTGAAATGCGCACAGCATAACTTTTTGAACGCTCACTTTCGAGCTTGTGGGCCGGAATATAGCCACACTTTACTTTAAGACTGAAACAGTAGCCGAGACCGCATTTCCCGCATCGTGATTTTCATCAACTTCGGCTCGCTTTCCCGGAACTTGGGGAATATTTTCCAGTCCCGGGGACTCTAAACTCAGTTTTGATCGCTTTGGTTTGCAGTGAAATGCACACAGCAAAACTTTTTGAACGCTCACTTTCGAACTTCTGAACAGAAATATAGCCCCACTTCACTTTAAGACTGAAAGTGTAGCGGAGACCGCTTTGGGAGCATCGTGATTTTGACCAACTTCCGCTCGATTTACCGGAACTTGGGGAATATTTTCCAGTCCCAGGGACGCTAAACTAACTCGTGATGGCCTTGTTTTTTAGTCAAAGAACACAGCAAAACTTTTTGAACGCTCACCTTCGGGCTTCTGGCCCGAAATATAGCCCCACTTCACTTTAAGACAGAAAGAGTAGCCGACACTACTTTAACGGCATCGTGATTTTGACCAACCTCGGCTCAATTTCCCGGACCTTGGGGCATATTTTCTTGTCCAGGGGACGCTAAGCTGACTCCTGATGGCCTTGGTTTGCAGTGAAATGAACACAGCAAAACTTTTTGAACGCCCACTCTCGGGCTTGTGGCCCGAAATATAGCCCCACTTCACTTTAAGACTCAAAGAGTAGCAGAGATTACCTTACGCAAATCGTGATTTTGACCAGCTTCGGCTCGATTTCCCGGAAGTTGGGGGATATTTTCCAGTTCCGAGGACTCTAAACTAGCTCCTGATGGCTTTGGTTTGCAGTGAAATAAACACAGGGAAACTTTTTGAACGCTCACTTTCAAGCTCCTGGGCAGGAATATAGCCTCACTTCACTTTCAGACTGAAACAGTAAGCGAGACCGCCTAACGCGCACCGTGATTTTGACCAACTTCGGCTAAATTTCCCTGAACTTGGGGGATATTTTCCAGTCCCGAAGACTCTTAAGTAACCCCTGATGACCTTCGTTTGCATTGAGATGGACACAGCAAATTATTTTCAGCGCTCACTTTGGAGCTTCTGGCCCGAAATAGAGCCCCACTTCACTTTAAGACTGAAAGAGTAGCCGAGGCCGCCTTAGGCGCATCGTGATTTTGACCAACTTCGGCTTGAGGTGCCAGAACTTAAAAGATATTTTCCACTCCCGGGGACTCTAAACTAACTCATGATGGCCTTGGTTTTCAGTGAAATTCAGAGAGGAAAACTTTTTGAACGCTCACTTTCGAGCTTCTGGACCGAAATATAGTCCTACTTCACTTTAAGACTGAAAGAATAGCCGAGACCGCCGTACGCGAATCGGTATTTTGAGCAATTTCGGCTCGATTTCGCGGAACTTGGGGGATATTTTCCAGTTCCGGGGACTGTAAACTACTTCCTGAGGGTCTTGCTTTGCAGTGAAATGGGTACAGCATAACTTTTTGAACGCTCACTTTGGAACTTCTGGGCCGAAATATACAGCCACGTCACTTTAAGACTAAAAGAGTAGCCGAGACTGCTTTACGCGCATCGTGGTTTTGACAAACTTCGGCTCGATTTCCCGGAACTTGGGGGATATTTTGATGTCCCGGAGACTGTAAACTATCTCCTGATGTGGCTTGGTTCGCGGTGAAATGGACACAGCAAAAGTTTTTGAACTTTCACTTTCGAGCTTCTGGGCCGAAATATAGCCCGAGTTCACTTTAAGAATGAAAGAATAGCCCAGACCGCCTTACGCGCATCGTGATTTTCACCAACTTTGGCTCGATTTCCCGGGAAATGGGGAATATTTTCCGGTACCGGCGACTCTAAAGGAACTCCTGATTGCCTTGGTTTGCATTGAAATGGAGAGAGCAAAACTTTTTCAACGCTCCCCTTCGGGCTTCTGAGCCGAAATATAGCCCCACCTCAGTTTAAGACTGAAAGAGTAGCTGAGACCGTCTTACGCGCATCGTGATTTTGATCAACTTCGGCTCGATTTCCCGAAACTTCGAGGATATATTCAAGTCCCAAGGACTGTAAACTAACCCCTGATGGCCTTGGTCTGCAGTGAAATGGACACAGCAAATTTTTTTGAACGCTTACTTTCGAAATTCTGGGCCGTAATATAGCCCCACTTCACTTTAAGACTGAAATAGTTGCCGAGACCGCCTTAGACGCATCGTGATTTTGACTAACTTCGGCTTGAGTTGCGAGAAGTTAAGGGATATTTTCCAGTCCCGTGGACTCTAAACTAAATCACAATGGCCTTGGTTTTCAGTTAAATTGAGAGAGGAAAACTTTTTGAACGCTCACTTTCGAGCTTCTGGGCCGAAATATACAGCCAGGTCACTTTAAGACTAATAGAGTAGCCGAGACTGCTTTACGCGCATCGTGATTTTGACAAACTTCGGCTCGATTTCCCGGGACTTGGGGGATAGTTTGATGTCCCGGACACTGTAAACAATCTGCTGATCTGGCTTGGTTTGCGGTGAAATGGATACAGCAAAAGTTTTTGAACTTTCACTTTCTAGCTTCTCGGCCGAAATATAGCCCTAGTTCACTTTAAGAATGAAAGAGTAGCCGAGACCGCCTTACGCGCATCGTGATTTTGACAAAATTCGGCTCGATTTCCCCGAACTTGAGCGATATTTTCCAGTCCCCAGGAGTCTAAACTAACTCCTGATGGCCTTGGTTTGCAGTGAAATGCACAAAGCGTAACTTTTTAAAGGGTCACTTTCGAGCTTCTGGGCCGAAATATAGCCCCACTTTACTTTAAGACTGAAAGAGTAGCCGAGACCGTCTTACGCGCATCGTGATTTTGACCAACTTCCCTTCGATTTCCCGGAACTTCGGGGATATATTGCAGTCCCGGGGACTGTAAACTAACTGCTGATGGCCTTGGTTTGCAGTGAAATGGACAGAGCACATTTTTTTGAACGCTCACTTTCGAGCTTCTCGGCCGAAATATAGCCCTACTTCACGTTAAGACTGAAAGAGTAGCCGAGACCGCTTTACGCGCATCGTAATTTTGACCAACGTCGGCTCGATTTGCCGGAAGTTGGCGGATATTTTCAATTCCCGGGGAAGCTAAACTAACTTTCGATGGCCTTAGTTTGCAGTTAAATGGACACAGCAAAACTTTTTGAACGCTCACTTTCGAGCTTATGGGTCGAAATATAGCCCCACTTAACTTTAAGACTGAAAGAGTAGCCGAGACCGCCTTACGCGCATCGTGATTTTGGGATACTTCGGCTCGATTTCCCGCAAATAGGGGGATATTTTCCAGTCCCGGGGCCTCTAAACTAACTCCTGATGGCCTTGGTTTCCAGTGAAATGGACACAGGAACACTTTTTGAACGCGCACTTTCGAGCTTGCTGGCCGAAATATAGCCCTACTTCTTTTTAAGACTGAAAGAGTAGGCGGGAGCGCCTTACGCGCATTGGGATTTTGAGGATCTTCGGCTCGATCTGGCAAAACTTGGGAGATATTTTCCAGTCCCAAGGTTTCTAAACTGACTCCTGATTGTCTAAGACGTGAGTGAGATAGAGAGAAAAATTTTTGAAGCCTTCCTTTCGAGCTCCTGGAGTTAAATCTAAGCCCTCTTTACCTTAAGACTGAAAGAGTAGCCGAGACCCCCTTAAGCGCATCCTGATTTTGACTAACTTCGGGTGGATTTGCCGTAACTTGGGGGATATTTCCAGTCTCTTGGACGCTAAACTAAGTCGTGATGGCCTTGTTTTGCAGTGAAAAGAACACAGCAAAACTTTTTAAACACTCAGTTTGGAGCTTCTGGGCCGAAATATTGCCCCACTTCACTTTAAGACTGAAAGAGTAGCCGAGACCGCCGTACGCACGTCGTGATTTTGACCAACTTCGGTTAAATTTCCCGGAGCTTGGGGGATATTTTCCAGTCCCAGGGACTCTAAACTGACCCCCGACGTCCTTGGTATGCAGTACAATGGACAACAGCAAAACTTTTTGAACGCTCACTTTTGAGCTTCTGGGCCGAAATATAGCTCCACTTCACTTTAAGAGTGAAAGAGTAGCCGAGACCGCCTTACGCCCATCGTAATTTTGACCAACTTCGGCTCGATTTCCCGGAACTTGGGGGATATTTTCCAGTCCCGCGGACTCTAAAGTAACTCCTGATGGCCTTGCTGTGGAGTGAAATGGACACAGCACAACTTTTTGAACGCTCACTTTCGAGCTTCTGGGCGGAAATATTCCCCCAGTTAAATTTAGGAATGAAAGAGTAACCGGGACCGCCTTACGCGCATGGTGATTTTGACCAACTTTAGCTCGATTTCCCGGGAAATGGGGGATATTTTCCGGTACCGGCGACTCTAAACCAACTCCTGATGGCCTTGGTTTGCAGTGAAATGAACACAGCACAACTTTTTGAACGCTCACGTTTGAGCTTCTGGGTCGAAGCATAGCCCTACTTCACTTTAAGACTGAAAGACTAGCCGAGACCGCCTTACGCACATCGTGATTTTGGGCTACTTTGGCTCGATTTCCCGGAACTTGGGAGATAATTCCCAGTCCCGGGCACTCTAAACTAATTCCTGATGGCCTTGGTTTTCGGTGAAATAGACACGGCCAAACTCATTGAACGTTCACTTTCGAGCTTCAAGGCCGAAATGTAGCCCCACTTGACTTTAAGACTGAAAGAGAAGCCGGGACCCCCTTATGCGCATGGTAATATTGTCGAACTACGGCTTGATTTCCAGTCCCGGAAGCTCTAAACTAACTCCTGAATGCCTTGGTTTTTAGTGAAATGGACACAGGTAAAAGGGGCGCACGCTAGGTTTCCAGGTTGTAGGCCGAAATATAGCCCCCCTTTATTTTAAGACTGAAAGTGTACACGAAACCGCCTTAAGCGCATCGAAGCTTTTAGCCACTATGGCTCGATCTTGATGGCCTTAGTTTTCAGTAAAATGCTCACAGGTAACAGGAGCGCACGCTCGGTGTCGAGCTGCTAGGTCGAAATGTAGCCCCAGTTCATTTTAAGACTGAAAGAGTAAACGAAACTGCCGTACGCTTATCGTAATTTTAAGAAAGTATGGCTCAATTTGCCGAAACTTGGAGGATAGCTTCCAGTCTCGAGGATTCTAAACTATCTCCTGATGGACTTAGTTCTTAGTGAAATGGACACAGGTAAAAGGAGAGCACGCTCGGTGTCGAACTTGGAGAACCGAAATGTAGCCCCACTCCATTTTCGGAGTAAACAAGTAGCCGAGACCGCCTTACGGGCATCGTGATTTTCAGCATCTTTGGCTCGATTTGCCGGAATTCGGGCAATATTTTCCAGTCCCGAGGACTCTATGCTAACTCCTGATGAACTTAGTTTTCAGTGATATGTACACAGGCAAAAGGAGCGCACGCTCGGTGTTGAGCTTCTCGGCCGAAATATAGCCCCACTTCATTTTAAGACTGAAAGAGTAGCCGAGACCGCCTTACGCGCATCGTGATTTTGAGCAACTTTGGCTCGATCTGCCAGAATTTGGGAAATATTTTCCAGTCCCAGGGACTCTAAACTAACTCCTGATGGCCTAAGATGTCAGCGAAATGGACACAGGTAAAATTAGCGCACGCCCGGTCTCGAGCTTCTAGGTCGAAATATAGCCCCCATTAATTTTAAGACTGAAAGAGTAGCCGAGACCGCCTTACGCGCATCGTGATTTTGGGCCACTTTTGCTCGATTTCCCGGAAGTTGGCGAATAATTTAAATTCCCGGGGACGCTAAACTAACTCCTGATGACCTTGGTTTGCAGTTTAATGAACACAGCAAAACATTCTGAACGCTCACCTTCGAGCTTCAGGGCCGAAATATAGCCCTACTTAAATTTAAGACTGAAAGAATAGCCGAGAGCCCATTACGCGCATAGTAATTTTCATCAACTTCGGCGCCATTTCCTGGAACTTGGACAATATTTTCCAGTCCCGGGGACTCTATACTAACTCCTCATGCCCTTGGTTTACAGTAAAATGGACACAACAAACCTTTTTGAACGCTCACTTTCGAGCTTGTGGACCTAAATATAACCACACTTCACTTTAAGACTGAAAGAGTAGCCGAGACCGCGTTGCGCGCATCGTGATTTTGATCAACTTCTCCTCGCTTTCCTGGAACTTGGGGAATATTTTCCAGTCCCGGCAACTCTAAACTAACTCCTGATGGCCATGGTTTGCAGTCGAATTCACACAGCACAAGTTTTTGAATGCACACTTTCGAGCTTCTAGGCCGAAATATAGTCCCACATCACTTACGACTTATAGAGTAGCCGAGACCGCCGTGCGCGCATCGTGATTTTGACCAACTTCGGCTCGATATTTCGGAACTTCGGGGATATTTTCCAGTCCCAGGGACTCTAAA
This sequence comes from Orbicella franksi, assembly GCF_964199315.1. Lineage (NCBI taxonomy): Eukaryota > Metazoa > Cnidaria > Anthozoa > Scleractinia > Merulinidae > Orbicella > Orbicella franksi. The sequence goes on along the minus strand of NC_138147.1, from coordinate 736,938 downwards.
CTAACCCTTGATGGCCTTGGTTTGCAGTGAACTGGAGACAGCAAAACTTTTTGAACGCTCACCTTCAAGCTTCTGGGCCGAAATATAGCCCACTTTACTTTAATACTGAAAAAGTAGCCGAGACCGCCTTACGCGCATCGTGATTTTGACAAACTTGGGGTGGATTTCCCGGAACTTGGGGGATATTTTCCAGTCCCTTGGACGCTAAACTAGGTGCCGATGGCCTTGTTTTGCAGTGAAATGGACACAGCAAAGCTTTTTGAACGCTCACTTTCGAGCTTCTGGGCCGAAGTATACAGCCACGTCACTTTAAGACTAAAAGAGTAGCCGAGACTGCTTTACGCGCATCGTGATTTTGACAAACTTCGGCTCGATTTCCCAAGACTTGGGGGGTATTTTGATGTCCCAGACACTGTAAACAATCTGCTGATGTGGCTTGGTTTGCGGTGAAATGGACACAGCAAAACTTTTTGAACTTTCACTTTCTAGCTTCTCGGCCGAAATATAGTCCCAGTTCACTTTAAAAATGATAGAGTAGCCGAGACCGCCTTACGCGCATCGTGATTTTGACAAAATTCGGCTCGATTTGCCCGAACTTGGGCGATATTTTCCAGTCCCGAGGACTCTCAACTAACTCCTGATGGGCTTGGTTTGTAGTGAAATGAACACAGCAAAACTTTTTGAACTTTTACTTTCTAGCTTCTCGGCCGAAATATAGCCCGCGTTCACTTTAGGAATGAAAGAGTAGCCGAGACCGCCTTACGCGCATCGTGATTTTGACCAACTTTGGCTCGATTTCCCGGGAAATGGGGGATATTTTCCGGTACCGGGGACTCTAAACTAACTCCTGATTGCCTTGGTTTCCAGTGAAACGGACACACCACAACTTTTTGAACGCTCACGTTTGAGCTTCTGGGCCGAAGCATAGCTTTACTTCACTTTAAGACTGAAAGACTAGCCGAGACCGCCTTACGCACATCGTGATTTTGGGCTACTTCGGCTCGATTTCCCGGTACTTGGGAGATAATTCCCAGTTTCGGGCACTCTAAAACTAATTCCTGATGGCCTTGGTTTTCGGTGAAATGGACACAGCCAAACTCTTTGAACGTTCACTTTCGAGCTTCTGGGCCGAAATATAGCCCCACTTCACTTTAAGACTGAAAGAGTAGCCGGGACCGCCTTACGCGCATGGTAATTTTGTCGAACTTCGGCTTGATTTCCTGGGACTTGGCGGATATGTTCCAGTCCCGGAAGCTCTAAACTAACTCCTGAATGCCTTGGTTTTTAGTGAAATGGACACAGGTAAAAGGGGCGCACGCTAGGTTTCCAGGTTGTAGGCCGAAATATAGCCGCACTTTATTTTAAGACTGAAAGTGTACACGAAATCGCCTTAAGCGCATCGAAATTTTTAGCCACTATGGCTCGATCTGCCAAAACTTGGGGGATATTTTCCAGTCCCGGGGACTCTACCCTAACTCTTGATGGCCTTAGTTTTCAATAAAATGGTCAAAGGTAACAGGAGCGCACGCTCGGTGTCGAGCTTCTAGGCCGAAATGTAGCCCCAGTTAATTTTAAGATTGAAAGAGTAAACGAAACTGCCGTAGGCTTATCGTAATTTTAAGAAAGTATGGCTCAATTTGCCGAAATTTGGAGGATAGCTTCCAGTCTCGAGGATTCTAAACTATCTCCTGATGGACTTAGTTCTTAGTCAAATGGACACAGGTAAAAGGAGAGCACGCTCGGTGTCGAGCTTGTACAACCGAAATATAGCCCCACTTCATTTTCGGAGTAAACGAGTAGCCGAGACCGCCTTACGCGCATCGTGATTTTGAGCATCTTTGGCTCGATTTGCCGGAATTCGGGCAATATTTTCCAGTCCCGAGGACTCTATGCTAACTCCTGATGAACTTAGTTTTCAGTGATATGTACACAGGCAGAAGGAGCGCACGCTCGGTGTTGAGCTTCTCGGCCGAAATATAGCCCCACTTCATTTTAAGACTGAAAAAGTAGCCGAGACCGCCTTACGCGCATCGTGATTTTGGGCCACTTTTGCTCGATTTCCCGGAAGTTGGCGAATAATTTAAAGTCTCAGGGACGCTAAACTAACTCCCGATGACCTTGATTTGCAGTTTAATGAACACAGCAAAACATTCTGAACGCTCACCTTCGAGCTTCAGGGCCGAAATATAGCCCTACTCAAATTTAAGACTGAAAGAATAGCCGAGAGCCCATTACGCGCATAGTAATTTTCATCAACTTCGGCGCCATTTCCTGGAACTTGGAGAATATTTTCCAGTCCCGGGGACTCTAAACTAACTCCTGATGGCCTTGGTTTGCAGTGAAATGGACACAGCAAACCTTTTTGAACGCTCACTTTCTAGCTTGTGCGCCGAAATATAGCCACATCTCACTTTAGGACTGACACAGTAGCCGAGACCACGTGACGCGCATCGTGATTTTGATCAACTTCTGCTCGCTTTCCTGGAACTTGGGGAATATTTTCCAGTCCCGGGGACTCTAAACTAACTCCTGATGGCCATGGTTTGCAGGGAAATTCACACAGCACAAGTTTTTGAATGCACACTTTCGAGCTTCTAGGCCGAAATATAGTCCCACATCACTTACGACTTAAAGAGTAGCCGAGACCGGCGTGCGCGCATCGTGATTTTGACCAACTTCGTGTCGATATTCCGGAACGTGGGGGATATTTTCCAGTCCCAGGGACTCTAAACTAACTCTTGATGGCCTTGGTTTGCAGTGAACTGGATACAGCAAAACTTTTTGAACGCTCACCTTCAAGCTTCCTGGCCGAAATAAAGCCCCACTTTACTTTAAGACTTAAAGAGTAACCGAGACCACCTTACGTGCATTGTGATTTTGACAAACTTCGCGTTGATCTCCCGGAACATAGGGAACATTTTCCAGTCTCTTGGACGCTAAACTAGGTGCCGATGGCCTTGTTTTGCAGTGAAATGGACACAGCAAAGCTTTTTGAACCCTCACTTTCGAGTTTGTGGGCCGAAATATAGCCATACCTCACTTTAAGACTGAAACAGTAGCCGAGACCGCATTTCGCGCATCGTGATTTTGATCAACTTCGGCTCGCTTTCCCGGAACTTGCGGAATATTTTCCAGTCCCGGTGACTCTAAACTAAGTTTTGATCGCTTTGGTTTGCAGTGAAATGCACACAGCAAAACTTTTTGAACGCTCACTTTCGAGCTTCTGGACAGAAATATAGCCCCACTTCACTTTAAGCCTGAAAGGGTAGCCGAGACCGCTTTGGGAGCATCGTGATTTTGACCAACTTCAGCTCGATTTACCGGAACTTGGGCAATATTTTCCAGTCCCAGGGACCCTAAACTAACTCGTGATGGCCTTGTTTTTCAGTCAAAGAACACAGCAAAACTTTTTGAAGGCTCACTTTCGGGCTTCTGGGCCGAAATATAGCCCCACTTCACTTTAAGACAGAAAGAGTAGCCGAGACCACTTTAGGGGCATCCTGATTTTGACCAACCTCGGCTCAATTTCCCGGACCTTGGGGCATATTTTCTTGTCCAGGGGACGCTAAACTGACTCCTGATGGCCTTGGTTTGCAGTGAAATGAACACAACAAAACGTTTTGAACGCTCACTTTCGGGCTTCTGGCCCGAAATATAGCCCCACTTCACTTTAAGACTCAAAGAGTAGCAGAGATTACCTTACGCAAATCGTGATTTTGACCAGCTTCGGCTCGATTTCCCGGAAGTTGGGGGATATTTTCCAGTTCCGAGGACTCTAAACTAGCTCCTGATGGCTTTGGTTTGCAGTGAAATAAACACAGGGAAACTTTTTGAACGCTCACTTTCAAGCTCCTGGGCAGGAATAAAGCCTCACTTCACTTTAAGACTGAAAGTGTAGCCGAGACCGCCTAACGCGCACCGTGATTTTGACCAACTTCGGCCAGATTTCCCTGAACTTGGGGGATATTTTCCAGTCCCGAAGACTCTTAAGTAACCCTTGATGGCCTTCGTTTGCATTGAAATGGATACAGCAAAACTTTTTGAACGCTCACTTTTGAACTTCTGGGCCGAAATATAGCCCCACTTCACTTTAAGACTGAAAGACTAGCCGAGACCGTCTTCCGCGCATCGTGATTTTGACCAACATCTTCTCGATTTTCCGAAACTTGGGAAATATATTGCAGTCCCGGGGACTCTAAACTAACTCCTGATGGCCTTGGTTTGCAGTGAAATGGACACAGCAAATTTTGTGCAGCGCTCACTTTGGAGCTTCTGGGCCGAAATAAAGCCCCACTTCACTTTAAGACTGAAAGAGTAGCCGAGGCCGCCTTAGGCGCATCGTGATTTTGACCAACTTCGGCTTGAGTTGCCAGAACTTAAAAGATATTTTCCACTCCCGGGGACTCTAAACTAACTCATGATGGCCTTGGTTTTCAGTGAAATTCAGAGAGGAAAACTTTTTGAACGCTCACTTTCGAGCTTCTGGACCGAAATATAGCCCTACTTCACTTTAAGACTGAAAGAGTAGCCGAGACCACCTTACGCGAATCGTTATTTTGACCAACTTGGTCTCGATTTCGCGGAACTTGGGGGATATTTTCCAGTTCCGGGGACTGTAAACTACTTCCTGAGGGCCTTGCTTTGCAGTGAAATGGGCACAGCATCACTTTTTGAGCGCTCACTTTCGAGCTTCTGGGCCGAAATATACAGCCACGTCACTTTAAGACTAAAAGAGTAGCCGAGACTGCTTTACGCGCATCGTGATTTTGACAAACTTCGGCTCGATTTCCCGGAACTTGGGGGATATTTTGATGTCCCGGACACTGTAAACAATCTGCTGATGTGGCTTGGTTCGCGGTGAAATGGACACAGCAAAAGTTTTTGAACTTTCACTTTCGAGCTTCTGGGCCGAAATATAGCCCGAGTTCACTTTAAGAATGAAAGAATAGCCGAGACCGCCTTACGCGCATCGTGATTTTGACCAACTTTGGGTCGTTTTCCCGGGAAATGAGGAATATTTTCCGGTACCGGGGACTCTAAAGTAACTCCTGATTGCCTTGGTTTGCATTGAAATAGAGAGAGCAAGACTTTTTCCACGCTCCCCTTCGGGCTTGTGAGCCGAAATATAGCCCCCATTCAGTTTAAGACTGAAAGAGTAGCCGACACCGTCTTACGCGCATGGTGATTTTGACCAACTTTGGCTCGATTTCCCGAAACTTCGGGATATATTCAAGTCCCAAGGACTCTAAACTAAACCCTGATGGCCTTGGTCTGCAGTGAAATGGACACAGCAAATCTTTTTGAACGCTTACTTTCGAAATTCTGGGCCGAAATATAGCTCCACTTGACTTTAAGACTGAAATAGTTGCCGAGACCGCCTTAGACGCATCGTGATTTTGACTAACTTCGGCTTGAGTTGCCAGAACTTAAGGGATATTTTGCAGTCCCGTGGACTCTAAACTAACTCATGATGGCTTTGGTTTTCAGTTAAATTGAGAGAGCAAAACTTTTTGGACGCTCACTTTCGAGCTTCTGGGCCGAAATATAAGGCCACGTCACTTTGACACTAAAAGAGTAGCCGAGACTGCTTTACGCGCATCGTGATTTTGACAAACTTCGGCTCGATTTCCCGGGACTTGGGGGATAGTTTGATGTCCCGGACACTGTAAACAATCTGCTGATCTGGCTTGGTTTGCGGTGAAGTGGACACAGCAAAACTTTTTGAACTTTCACTTTCTAGCTTCTGGGCCGAAATATAGCCCCAGTTCACTTTAAGAATGATAGAGTAGCCGAGACCGCCTTACGCGCATCGTGATTTTGACAAAATTCGGCTCGATTTCCCCGAACTTGGGCGATATTTTCCAGTCACGAGGAGTCTAAACTAACTCCTGATGGCCTTGGTTTGCAGTGAAATGAACACAGCAAAACGTTTTGATCTTTCACTTTCTAGCTTCTCGGCCGAAATATAGCCCCAGTTCACTTTAAGAATGAAATAGTAGGCGAGACCGCCTTACGCGCATCGTGATTTTGAGCAACTTCCGCTCGATTTTCTAGAATTGTGGCGATATTTTCACGTCTCGAGGACTCTAAACTAACTCCTGATGGCCTTGTTTGGCAGTGAAATGGACGCAGGAAAACTTTTTGAACGCTCAGTTTCGAGCTTCTGGGCCGAAATACAACCGTGTTTCACTTTAAGACTGAAATAGTAGCCGAGACCGCCTTACGACCATCCTGATTTTGACCAAGTTCAGCTCGATTTCCCGGAACTTCGGGGATATTTTCCAGTCCCGGAGACTTTAAACTAACTCCTGATGGCCTTGGTTTGCAGTTAAATGAACACAGCAAAACTTTTTGAACGCTCACTTTCGAGCTTCTGGGTCGAAATATAGCCCCACTTAACTTTAAGACTGAAAGAGTAGCCGAGACCGCCTTACGCGCATCGTGATTTTGGGATACTTCGGCTCGATTTCCCGCAAATAGCGGGATATTTTCTAGTCCCGGGGACTCTAAACTAACTCCTGATGGCCTTGGTTTCCAGTGAAATGGACACAGGAACACTTTTTGAACGCGCACGCTCGAGCTTGCTGGCCGAAATATAGCCCTACTTCTTTTTAAGACTGAAAGAGTAGGCGGGAGCGCCTTACGCCCATTGTGATTTTGAGGATCTTCGGCTCGATCTGGCGAAACTTGGGAGATATTTTCCAGTCCCAAAGTCTCTAAACTCACTCCTGATTGTCTAAGATGTGAGTGAAATAGAGACAAAAATTTTTGAACCCTTACTTTCGAGCTTCTGGAGTTAAATCTAAGCCAACTTTACCTTAAGACTGAATGAGTAGCCGAGACCCCCTTAAGCGCATCGTGATTTTGACTAACTTCAGGTGGATTTCCAGTAATTTAGGGGATATTTCCAGTCCCTTGGACGCTAAACTAAGTCGTGGTGGCCTTGTGTTGCAGTGAAATGGACACAGCAAAACTTTTTGAACGCTCACTTTCGAGCTTTTGGGCGGAAATATTGCCCCAGTTCACTTTAAGAATGAAAGAGTAACCGTGACCGCCTTACGCGTATCGTGATTTTGACCAACTTTGGCTCGATTTCCCGGGAAATGGGGGATATTTTCCGGTACCGGGGACTCTAAACTAACTCCTGATTGCCTTGGTTTGCAGTGGAATGGACACAGCACAACTTTTTGAACGCTCACGTTTGAAGTTCTGGGCCGAAGCATAGCCCTACTTCACTTTAAGACTGAAAGACTAGCCGAGACCGCCTTACGCACATCGTGATTTTGGGCTACTTCGGCTCGATTTCCCGGAACTTGGGACATAATTCCCAGTTTTGGGCACTCTAAACTAATTCCTGATGGCCTTGGTTTTCGGTGAAATGGACACAGCCAAACTCTTTGAACGTTCACTTTCGAGCTTCTGGGCCGAAATATAGCCCCAGTTCACTTTAAGACTGAAAGAGTAGCCGGGACCGCCTTACGCGCAGGGTAATTTTGTCGAACTTCGGCTTGATTTCCTGGGACTTGGCGGATATTTTCCAGTCCCGGAAGCTCTAAACTAACTCCTGAATGCCTTGGTTTTTAGTGAAATGGACACAGGTAAAAGGGGCGCACGCTAGGTTTCCAGGTTGTAGGCCGAAATATAGCCCCACTTTATTTTAAGACTGAAAGTGTACACGAAACCGCCTTAAGCGCATCTAAACTTTTAGCCACTATGGCTCGATCTTGATGGCCTTAGTTTTCAGTAAAATGCTCACAGGTAACAGGAGCGCACGCTTGGTGTAGAGCTTCTAGGCCGAAATGTAGCCCCAGTTCATTTTAAGACTAAAAGAGTAAACGAAACTGCCGTACGCTTATTGTAATTTTAAGAAAGTATGGCTCAATTTGCCGAAACCTGGAGGACAGCTTCCAGTCTCGAGGATTCTAAACTATCTCCTGATGGACTTAGTTCTTAGTGAAATGGACACAGGTAAAAGGAGAGCACGCTCGGTGTCGAGCTTGTAGAACCAAAATATAGCCCCACTTCATTTTCGGAGTAAACGAGTAGCCGAGACCGCCTTACGCGCATCGTGATTTTCAGCATCTTTGGCTCGATTTGCCGGAATTCGGGCAATATTTTCCAGTCGCGAGGACTCTATGCTAACTCCTGATGAACTTAGTTTTGAGTGATATGTACACAGGCAAAAGGAGCGCACGCTCGGTGTTGAGCTTCTCGGCCGAAATATAGCCCCACTTCATTTTAAGACTGAAAGAGTAGCCGAGACCGCCTTACGCGCATCGTGATTTTGAGCAACTTTGGCTCGATCTGCCAGAATTTCGGAAATATTTTCCAGTCTCAAAGACTCTAAACTAACTCCTGATGGCCTAAGATGTCAGTGAAATGGACACAGGTAAAATTAGCGCACGCCCGGTCTCGAGCGTCTAGGTCGAAATATAGCCCCCCTTTATTTTAAGACTGAAAGAGTAGCCGAGACCGCCTTACGCGCATCGTGATTTTGGGCCACTTTTGCTCGATTTCCCGGAAGTTGGCTAATAATTTAAAGTCCCGGGGACGCTAAACTAACTCCCGATGACCTTGGTTTGCAGTTTAATGAACACAGCAAAACATTCCGAACGCTCACCTTCGAGCTTCAGGGCCGAAATATAGCCCTACTTAAATTTAAGACTGAAAGAATAGCCGAGATCCCGTTACGCGCATCGTAATTTTCATCAACTTCGGCGCCATTTCCTGGAACTTGGAGACTATTTTCCAGTCCCGGGGACTCTAAACTAACTCCTCATGGCCTTGGTTTGCAGTGAAATGGACACAGCAAACCTTTTTGAATGCTCACTTTCGAGCTTGTGGGCCTGAATATAGCCACACTTCACTTTAAGACTGAAACAATAGCTGAGACCGCGTTACGCGCATCGTGATTTTGATCAACTTCTGCTCGCTTTCCTGGAACTTGGGGAATATTTTCCAGTCCCGGGGACTCTAAAATAACTCCTGATGGCCATGGTTTGCAGTGAGATTCACACAGCACAAGTTTTTGAACGCAGACTTTCGAGCTTCTAGACCGAAATATAGTCCCACATCACTTACGACTTAAGAATGGCTGACTGTTAGGATCGAGAACCGCCGGTCAACGACCCATTTGGCAAATCGCTCATATTTTGCCCAAAGATACCCTTAGGTGACCTAATTCTAAAAATCATATTTCAAGGTTCCAGCGAATTTTTATTTTTCAGAAATTCGCGAAAATTTGGAAGCGCGGTCAAAGTGCGGTTTTTCGTGTAATAAAATGACCGAAATAAGGTGCGAGGACGACGCGCTGGTAAAGTCTTAAAATAAATTCAATTGACTTCAAACTTCACACAAATGTGGAACAACCACTCTAATTTATTCCTCGCTTTAAACTTATCTCAGAGATGTTGATATAGTGGCTTTCCGAACCATTTTAAAAACACCTATGACGCGTGTGAAAAATAACGGCAAAATATAGGTCATCTTTAACAGCATAAAAATGCATCTGGTACCTCACTTTCCGATTATTTTACTTTACAGCCTAGAAATATCATTATTAAACATATATCATGCCAAGTTTCATTCTCGAACTCGCAGTATTTCCCTTTGAGAAAAACGAAAATCTATGTCAATGTGTTGGGCGCAAATAACACAATAATTATACACGAACAAGAGACAAATCAGTTTCAACGGCGAAAGTAATAGGCCATCATTCATTAAAATCCCGTCAATTCACTGCTATCAGTAGAAACATAATGTCCACTACATAGAAACTGTTTTTAGACGTTTTCGAAACATTGCGCCTTAACTTTGTTTAATTTCCTGTCCGCCGTCATGTCTAGTCTGTCATCGCGTGTATTTCATTAATGTAAACAACACTGTGAATGGTTTTCACGACAAACGCAAGAGATTTCCTGTAACCTTAATGTTTTCGGTTCACCAAAACGCTTTAAGTTCGTTAAGACACAATAATGGGTCAACTTGGAATGCTGTTTAGCATTAAGGACGTTAAAGGACTGTAAATTAATCGAGTTGAAATATCTTGAAGCAAATCAAAATCGCGCCCTTACTCTAATTTGGCAAACAGCCGACCTCCGTTCAAGTTCAAGAAGTCGAGAGGTTAATTCGGCAATGTATTACCGGTACAACAACAAAATCAAACCGAGGTCACAAAAGTGTAAGTTTAAAAGTGTAGTGGCAAGTCCCAAATAAATTTCGCCTATGTAAAATGGAAACAAGAAGTGAAACGCTCTGCCCCGAAACAAATAAACAAAATATTAATACGACTAATTTAATCCGAAAATGTTACAGAAAACATACCTAAAAGCCGTCGATTCCCCTCAATACCACTCCACATTGCCTTAAAGAGCCAAAGCTTTCTGCTGTAAGAATCAGGGGCCTCAGGAATCTGTTTTTATCATATTGGCAATCATGCTGCGTGGCTGATATTCGAGACTCAGTAAAAGTTGTCACACAACCGTACGAGCAGCCCAGTCACGCTTTCACTGCTCTTGCGCAAATGTTCAACATTTCGCAATTTACCTAAACCGATTACAGGTTTAAAGTAGTGACAGTAGACTGAAATGCGCTTCTTAAAGCTGACCTATCCAGGAGCAATTATTTCTTGTTCTTGAATGGCTCTTGGTTGTAGCTACGGTCGGGAAGAGGGGGGGAGGGGGTACTCCTGGAAATTTCGGATATCTGTATGCAGTGGAAGGTTAAGTGGTCTCCAGCTCTTAACGCCAACACTGACACACCAGATGATTCTCGAAGTATCACAGGGATCACTAAGCTAAATAATTTTGAGTTTAGCTCCGCTGAGTCAATTACCTGTTGGCGCGCATATTGCATTGACCGTGGACAGGTGGAAAAACAGTTGGGAAACGGGAAAAGCCTGGTGCACATTGTAATTTAGCGTTGTCCAACACGCAATCGGTCAGGTTGTAATGCTAATCGTATTTGACAGAATCTCAAGTTTTCTTTGGACACATACTGGGGTGACATACTCCTAGATGGGCGTGGCCGGGAGCCATGAGTCAAGTCAGTCAACTCGCAAAGCTTAACAGAAGAGTGATAGCGAACCACTGGTGGAAGGACTGCAGATTGTCCCTACGCTTTACCCTGATAGGCCTCTGTTTTATTCTAATGAACTGATGCTGTGACAATGATACCAAAAAATCATAAATAAGTAGTTCTTTGTGAAAAACTATTTTCAGGAAAGTAAGCTGTTTGGGAGCTCTATGTTTTCAGATGTTCTAGAGTGATTAGTTTGTTAAGGCACTGTTGCGCTGCGTCTACGCGCAGTGTCGGAAACAAAATGCATTAGATCATCTAATTTTAAGTCGATAAAGGTAAATTAATCGTTGCAGCGAATTTGGAAAGGGTGACTCAAATCAAAAGGGTGATTCAAACCTCGTTCCTAGAGTCTCTCATCTTTCCGCCGGACTGGAGTACGCTCCAGGGTGCGGTAAGATGAGAGACCCTAGGAACGAGGTTGAGACGATTCGGCCATGAGGTTTTCCTCCAAAGGGTCTTCCTCCTCTACTCCCTCTCCCTCTCTACAAAAATTTAACGATCCTCCCCGCCCCGAAAAACTAGCACCTGAAAAAGACGAATATTATAAGGATCCTGGGCTCTGCGCATTTCCCGCGCCACCATTTCGGCGTCAAGCTTTCGGCCTGTCGTTTGACCAGTGCGGAATTTTGCCATAAGATATGAGTGCTGCTTGTCACTGACTGCCTTGAGAGCCCAACCCTCTTTTGAAACAACAAGGGCTTCTTGGAGACCTATTGTGGCTTTGAATAACGCGCCAACGCTTGCTCCAAGCAGGGTTTGTAGCACATTTTGGCTAAGTCCATAAGGGAATGTCTCTCCAGTGACTGAGTATATTTCTCCAGAGACAAGTGCCTCTCTAAAGTGGACAGGTTATGAAAGACACGAATGCAGCTGCCTTGAAGACATTAATACACTCCTGCCATGCATGGTTACTATCCATGGAAGCATCACCAGACGCTTTCTCGGTCACACCCGTTGATAATGGCACCGATGTTGGGGTCGCAGTGTTCGTGCCTTTTTAGAAAATGACCTGAAGTCTCCTTTAGAGAACGATGTTTCCAGCAGAAATAAAGAAAGGGCGATGTCTGACTAAATTGCAAAAGAAACCCTTGACAATTAGCATGTTCGTAAAGCTAAATAGTATTATTGTTACAGCATCAGTTCATTAGAATAAAACAGAGGCCTATCAGGGTAAAGCGTAGGGACAATCTGCAGTCCTTCCACCAGTGGTTCACTATCACTCTTCTGTTAAGCTTTGCGAGTTGACTGACTTGACTCATGGCTCCCGGCCACGCCCATCTAGGAGTATGTCACCCCAGTATGTGTCCAAAGAAAACTTGAGATTCTGTCAAATACGATTAGCATTACAACCTGACCGATTGCGTGTTGGACAACGCTAAATTACAATGTGCACCAGGCTTTTCCCGTTTCCCAACTGTTTTTCCACCTGTCCACGGTCAATGCAATATGCGCGCCAACAGGTAATTGACTCAGCGGAGCTAAACTCAAAATTATTTAGCTTAGTGATCCCTGTGATACTTCGAGAATCATCTGGTGTGTCAGTGTTGGCGTTAAGAGCTGGAGACCACTTAACCTTCCACTGCATACAGATATCCGAAATTTCCAGGAGTACCCCCTTCTCCCCCCCTTCCCGACCGTAGCTACAACTAAGAGCCATTCAAGAACAAGAAATAATTGCTCCTGGATAGGTCAGCTTTAAGAAGCGCATTTCAGTCTACTGTCACTACTTTAAACCTGTAATCGGTTTAGGTAAATTGCGAAATGTTGAACATTTGCGCAAGAGCAGTGAAAGCGTGACTGGGCTGCTCGTACGGTTGTGTGACAACTTTTACTGAGTCTCGAATATCAGCCACGCAGCATGATTGCCAATATGATAAAAACAGATTCCTGAGGCCCCTGATTCTTACAGCAGAAAGCTTTGGCTCTTTAAGGCAATGTGGAGTGGTATTGAGGGGAATCGACGGCTTTTAGGTATGTTTTCTGTAACATTTTCGGATTAAATTAGTCGTATTAATATTTTGTTTATTTGTTTCGGGGCAGAGCGTTTCACTTCTTGTTTCCATTTTACATAGGCGAAATTTATTTGGGACTTGCCACTACACTTTTAAACTTACACTTTTGTGACCTCGGTTTGATTTTGTTGTTGTACCGGTAATACATTGCCGAATTAACCTCTCGACTTCTTGAACTTGAACGGAGGTCGGCTGTTTGCCAAATTAGAGTAAGGGCGCGATTTTGATTTGCTTCAAGATATTTCAACTCGATTAATTTACAGTCCTTTAACGTCCTTAATGCTAAACAGCATTCCAAGTTGACCCATTATTGTGTCTTAACGAACTTAAAGCGTTTTGGTGAACCGAAAACATTAAGGTTACAGGAAATCTCTTGCGTTTGTCGTGAAAACCATTCACAGTGTTGTTTACATTAATGAAATACACGCGATGACAGACTAGACATGACGGCGGACAGGAAATTAAACAAAGTTAAGGCGCAATGTTTCGAAAACGTCTAAAAACAGTTTCTATGTAGTGGACATTATGTTTCTACTGATAGCAGTGAATTGACGGGATTTTAATGAATGATGGCCTATTACTTTCGCCGTTGAAACTGATTTGTCTCTTGTTCGTGTATAATTATTGTGTTATTTGCGCCCAACACATTGACATAGATTTTCGTTTTTCTCAAAGGGAAATACTGCGAGTTCGAGCATGAAACTTGGCATGATATATGTTTAATAATGATATTTCTAGGCTGTAACGTAAAATAATCGGAGAGTGAGGTACCAGATGCATTTTTATGCTGTTAAACATGACCTATATTTTGCCGTTATTTTTCACATGCTTCATAGGTGTTTTTAAAATGGTTCGGAAAACCACTATATCAACATCTCTGAGATTAGTTTAAAGCGAGGAATAAATTAGAGTGGTTGTTCCACATTTGTGTGAAGTTTGAAGTCAATTGAATTTATTTTAAGACTTTACCAGCGCGTCGTCCTCGCACCTTATTTCGGTCATTTTATTACACGAAAAACCGCACTTTGACCGCGCTTCCAAATTTTCGCGAATTTCTGAAAAATAAAAATTCGCTGGAACCTTGAAATATGATTTTTAGAATTAGGTCACCTAAGGGTATCTTTGGGCAAAATATGAGCGATTTGCCAAATGGGTCGTTGACCGGCGGTTCTCGATCCTAACAGTCAGCCATTCTTAAAGAGTAGCCGAGACCGGCTTGCGCGCATCGTGATTTTGACCATCTTCGGGTTGCTATTCCGGAACTTGGGGGATATTTTCCAGTCCCAGGGACTCTAAACTAACTCTTGATGGCCTTGGTTTGCAGTGAACTGGAGACAGGAAAACTTTTTGAACGCTCACCTTTAAGCTTCTGGGCCGAAATATAGCCCACTTTACTGTAATACTGAAAAAGTAGCCGAGACCGCCTTACGCGCATCGTGATTTTGACAAACTTCGGGTGAATTTCCCGGAACTTGGGGGATATTTTCCAGTCCCTTGGACGCTAAACTAGGTGCCGATGGCCTTGTTTTGCAGTGAAATGGACACAGCAAAGCTTTTTGAACGCTCACTTTCGAGCTTGTGGGCCGAAATATAGCCATACTTCACTTTAAGACTGAAACAGTAGCCGAGACCACGTTTCGCGCATCGTGATTTTGATCAACTTCGGCTCGATTTCCCGGAACTTGCCAAATATTTTCCAGTCCCGGCACTCTAAACTAACTCGTGCTGGTCTTGGTTTGCAGTGAAACGGAAACAGAAAAAGTTTTTGAACGCATACTTTCGAGCTTCTGGACCGAAATAGAAGCCCACTTCACTTGAAGACTGAAAGAGTAGCCGAGACCGCCTTACGTGCATCGTGATTTTGAGCAACTTCGGCTCGATTTACCGGAACTAAGGGGATATATTCCAGTTCTGAGGACTCTAAACTAATTCCTGATGGCCTTGGTTTGCAGTAAAATGGACCCAGCAAAACTTTTTGAACGCTCAATTTCGAGCTTCTGGGCCAAAATATAGCCCCCCATTACTTTAACACTGAAAGAGTAGCCGAGACCGCCTTACGTGCATCGTGATGTTGACAAACTTCGGGTTGATTTCCCGGAACTTGGGGGATATTTTCCAGTCCCGGGGACTCTCAACTAACTCCTGCTTGTCTTTGTTTGCAGTGAAATGGACACAGCGAAAGTTTTTGAAGGCTCACTCTCGAGCTTCTGGGCCGAAATAGAGCCCCCTTTTACTTTAAGACTGAAAGAGTAAGCGAGACCGTCTTGAGCGAATCGTGATTTTGACCAATTTCGCCTTTATTTCCCGAAACTTGGGGGATATATTCCAGTCAAAGGGACTCTAAAGTAACTCCTGATGGTCTTGGTTTTCAGTGAAATGGACAGAGCACAACTTTGGAGCTTCTGGGCAGAAATATAGCCCCACTTTACTTTAAGACTGAAAGCGTAGATGAGACCCCCTTACGCGCATCGTAATTTTGACGAGCTTCGAATGGATTTCCCGGAACTTGGGGGATGTTTTGCAGTCCCTTGGACGCTAAACTAAGTCCTGATGGCCTTGTTTTGAAGTAAAATGGACACAACAAAACTTTTTGAACGCTCACTTTCTAGCTTTTGGGCCGAAATATAGCCACACTTCACTTTAGGACTGACACATTAGCCGAGACCACGTTACGCGCATCATGAATTTGATCAACTTCGGCTCGATTTCCCGGGACTTGGGGGATATTCTTCAGTCCCGGGGAATCTAAACTAACTTCTGATGGCCTTGGTTCGCACTGAAAGTGACAGAGCAAAACTTTTTAAACACTCACTTTCGAGGTACTGGGCCGAAATATTGCCCCACTTCACTTTAAGACGGAAAGAGTAGCCGAGACCACCTTACGCACATCGTGATTTTGACCAACTTCGGCTCGATTTACCGGAACTTGGGGGATATTTTCCAGGCCCGAGGACTCTTAAGTAGCCAATGATGGCCTTGTTATGCATTGAAATGGATACAGCAAAACTTTTTGAACGCTCACTTTTGAGCTTGTGGGCAGAAATATAGCCCCACTTCACTTTAAGACTGAAAGAGTAGCCGAGACCGTGTTACGCGCATCGTGATTTTGACCAACGTCTTCTCGATTTTCCGGAACTTGGGAAATACATTCCACTCCCGGGGACTCTAAACTAACTCCTGATAGTCTTGGTTTGCAGTGAAATAGACACAGTAATTTTTTTTGAGCTTTGAGCTTGTGGGCCGAAATAGAGCCCCACTTCACTTAAGACTGAAGGAGTAGCCGACACCGCCTTAAGCGCACCGTGATTTTGACCAACTTCGGCTCGATTTGCCGGAACTTGGGGGATATTTTCCACTCCCGGGGACTCTAAACTAACTCCTGATTGTCTTGGTTTTCAGTGAAATGGACACAGTGAAAATTTTTGAACGCTCACTCTCGAGCTTCTGGACCGAAATATAGCCCCACTTTACTTTAAGACTGAAAGAGTAGCCGAATCCGTCTTGCGCAAATCGTGATTTTGACAAACTTCGGTTCGGTTTCCCGGAGCTTGGGGCATATATTCCATTTCCGCGGGCTCTAAACTAACTCTTGATGGCCTTGGTTTTCAGTGAAATTGACAAAGGAAAGCTTTTTGAACACTCTCTTTGTAGCTTCTGGGCCGAAATAGAATCCCACCTCACTTTCAGACTGAAATAGTAGCCGAGACCGCCTCACGCGCATCGTGAGTTAGACCAAGTTCAGCTCAATTTCACGCAACTTTTGGGATATTTTCCAGTCCGGGGGACTCTACACTAACTCCGGATGGCCTTGGTTTGCACTGAAATGCGCAGAGCATAACTTTTTGAACGCCCACTTTGGAGCTTCTGGGCCGAAATATAGCCCCACTTCACTTTAAGACTGAAAGAGTAGCCGAGATCGCCTTACGCCCATCGTGATTTTGACCATTCTCGGATCGATTTCTCGGAACTTGGAGGATATTTTCCAGTCCCGGGGACCCTAAAGTAACTTCTGATTGCCTTGCTTTGCATTGAAATGGACAGAGCAAAACTTTTTGAACGCTCACTTTCGAGCTTCTGGAACGAAATGTAGCCCTACTTCACTTTAAGACTGAAAGAGTAGCCGAGACCACCTTACGGGAATCGCTATTTTGACCAACTTCGTCTCGATTTCGCGGAACATGGGGCATATTTTCCAGTTGCGGGGACTCTAAACTACTTCCTGAGGGCCTTGCTTTGCAGTGAAATGGTCACAGCATAACTTTTTGAACGCGTACTTTCGAAATTCTGGACCGAAATATAGCCCCACTTCACTTTAAGACTGAAATAGTAGCCGAGACAGCCTTAGACGCATCGTGATTTTGACCAACTTCGGCTTGAGTTGCCAGAACTTAAGGGATATTTTCCAGTCCCGGGGACTCTAAACTAACTTATGATGGCCTTGGTTTTCAGTTAAATTGAGAGAGCAAAACTTTTTGAACGCTCACTTTCGAGCTTCTGGGCCGAAATATAAGGCCACGTCACTTTGAGACTAAAAGAGTAGCCGAGACTGCTTTAGGTGCATCGTGATTTTGACAAACTTCGGCTCGATTTCCCGGGACTTGGGGGATATTTTGATGTCCCGGACACTGTAAACAATCTGCTGATGCGGCTTGGTTTGCGGTAAAATGGACACAGCAAAACTTTTTGAACTTTCACTTTCTAGCTTCTCGGCCGAAATATAGTCCCAGTTCACTTTAAGAATGTAAGAGTAGCCGAGACCGCCTTACGCGCATCGTGATTTTGACAAACTTCGGCTCGATTTCCCCGAATTTGGGCGATATTTTCCAGTCCCGAGGAGTCTAAACTAACTCCTGATGGCCTTGGTTTGCAGTGAAATGAACACAGCAATACTTTTTGAACTTTCACTTTCTAGCCTGTCGGTCGAAATATAGAGCCAGTTCACTTTAAGATTGAAAGAGTAGCCGAGACCGCCTTACGCGCATCGTGATTTTGACAAAATTCGGCTCGATTTCCCCGAACTTGGGCGATATTTTCCAGTCCCGAGGAGTCTAAACTAACTCCTGATGGCCTTGGTTTTTAGTGAAATGAACACAGCAAAACTTTTTGATCTTTCACTTTCTAGCCTCTCGGCCGAAATATAGCGCCAGTTCACTTTAAGAATGAAAGAGTAGCCGAGACCGCCTTACGCGCATCGTGATTTTGACAAAATTCGGCTCGATTTCCCCGAACTTGGGCGATATTTTCCAGTCCCGAGGAGTCTAAACTAACTCCTGATGGCCTTGGTTTGCAGTGAAATGAACACAGCAATACTTTTTGAACTTTCACTTTCTAGCCTGTCGGTCGAAATATAGAGCCAGTTCACTTTAAGATTGAAAGAGTAGCCGAGACCGCCTTACGCGCATCGTGATTTTGACAAAATTCGGCTCGATTTCCCCGAACTTGGGCGATATTTTCCAGTCCCGAGGAGTCTAAACTAACTCCTGATGGCTTTTGTTTGCAGTGAAATGAACACAGTAACACTTTTTGAACGCTTATTTTCGAGCTTCTGGGATGAAATATAGCCCCACTTCACTTTAAGACTGAAAGAGTAGGCGAGACCGCCTTACGCGCATCGTGATTTTGAGCAACTTTCCCTCGATTTTCTAGAATTTTGGCGATATTTTCAAGTCCCGGGGACTGTAAACTAACTGCTGATGGCCTTGGTTTGCAGTGAAATGGACGCAGGAAAACTTTTTGAACGCTCAGTTTCGAGCTTCTGGGCCGAAATACAACCGTATTTCACTTTAAGACTGAAATAGTAGCCGAGGCCGCCTTACGCGCATCGTGATTTTGACCAAGTTCAGCTCGATTTCCCGGAACTTGGCGGATATTTTCCAGTCCGGGGGACTTTAAACTAACTCCTGATGGCCGTGGTTTGCAGTTAAATGCACAAAGCGTAACTTGTTAAAGGGTCATTTTCGAGCTTCTGGGCCGAAATATAGCCCCACTTTACTTTAAGACTGAAAGAGTAGCCGAGACCGCCTTACGCCCATCGTAATTTTGACCAACTTCGGCTCGATTTCACGGAACTTGGGGGATATTTTCCAGTCCCGCGGACTCTAAAGTATCTCCTGATGGCCTTGCTCTGGAGTGAAATGGACACAGCACAACTTTTTGAACACTCACTTTCGAGCTTCTGGGCGGAAATATTGCCCCAGTTCACTTTAAGAATGAAAGAGTAACCGGGACCGCCTTACGCTCATCGTGATTTTGACCAACATTGGCTCGATTTCCCGGGAAATGGGGGATATTTTCCGGTACCGGGGACTCTAAACTAACTCCTGATTGCCTTGGTTTGCAGTGAAATGGACGCAGGAAAACTTTTTGAACGCTCAGTTTCGAGCTTCTGGGACGAAATACAACCGTATTTCATTTTAAGACTGAAATAGTAGCCGAGGCCGCCTTAGGCGCATCGTGATTTTGACCAAGTTCAGCTCGATTTCCCGGAACTTGGGGGATATTTTCCAGTCCGGGGGACTTTAAACTAACTCCTGATGGCCGTGGTTTGCAGTTAAATGCACAAAGCGTAACTTTTTAAAGGGTCATTTTCGAGCTTCTGGGCCGAAGCATAGCCCTACTTCACTTTAAGACTGAAAGACTAGCCGAGACCGCCTTACGCGCATCGTGATTTTGGGCTACTTCGGCTCGATTTCCCGGAACTTGGGAGATAATTCCCAGTCCCGGGCACTCTAAACTAATTCCTGATGGCCTTGGTTTCCAGTGAAATGGACACAGCCAAACTTTTTGAACGTTCACTTTCGAGCTTCTGCGCCGAAATATAGCCCCACTTCACTTTAAGACTGAAAGAGTAGCCGAGACCGCCTTACGCGCATGGTGATTTTGGGCTACTTCGGCTCGATTTCCCGGAACTTGGGAGATAATTCCCAGTCCCGCGGACTCCAAAGTAACTCCTGATGGCCTTGCTCTGGAGTCAAATGGACACAGCACAACTTTTTGAACGCTCACTTTCGATCTTCTGGGCCGAAATAGAATCCCACCTCACTTTCAGACTGAAATAGTAGCCGAGACCGCCTCACGCGCATCGTGAGTTAGACCAAGTTCAGCTCGATATCACGCAACTTTTGCATATATTCCAGTCCGGGGGACTCTAAACTAACTCTGGATGGCCTTGGTTTGCACTGAAATGCGCACAGCATAACTTTTTGAACGCCCACTTTGGAGCTTCTGGGCCGAAATATAGCCCCACTTCACTTTAAGACTGAAAGAGTAGCCGAGATCGCCTTACGCGCATCGTGATTTTGACCATTTTCGGATCGATTTCTCGGAACTTAGGTAATATTTTCCAGTCCCGGGGACTCTAAACTAACTCCTGATCGCCTTGCTTTGCATTGAAATGGACAGAGCAAAACTTTTTGAACGCTCACTTTCGAGCTTGTGGGCCGAAATATAGCCACACTTTACTTTAAAACTGAAACAGTAGCCGAGACCGCATTTCGCGCATCGTGATTTTGATCAACTTCGGCTCGCTTTCCCGGAACTTGGGGAATGTTTTCCAGTCCCGGGGACCCTAAACTAACTTTTGATAGCTTTGGTTTGCAGTGAAATGCACACAGCAAAAGTTTTTGAACGCTCACTTTCGAGCTTCTGGACAGAAATATAGCCCGACTTTACTTTAAGACTGAAAGAGTAGCCGAAACCGCCTTACGTATATCGTAATTTTGACGAACTTCGAATGGATTTCCCGGAACTTGGGCGATATTTTGCAGTCCTTGGACGTTAAACTAAGTCCTGATGGCCTTGTTTTGAAGTGAAATGGACACAGCAAAACTTTTTGAATGCTCATTTTGTAGCTTCTGGGCCGAAATATAGGCACACTTGACTTTAAGACTGAAACAGTAGCCGAGACCACGTTACGCGCATCATGAATTTGATCAACTTCGGCTCCAATTCCCGGGACTTGGGGGATATTTTCCAGTCCCGGGGACTCTAAACTAACTCCTAATGGCCTTGGTTTGCATTGAAAAGGACACAGGATAATTTTTTGAACGCACACTTTCGAGATTCTGGGCCGAAATATAGCCCCACTTCACTTAAGACTGAAAGAGTAGCCGAGACCACCTTGCTCGCATCGTGAGTTTGACAAACTTCGGGTCGATATTCCGGAACTTGGGAGATAATTTCCAGTCCCAGGAACTCTAAACTAACTCCTGATGGCCTTGTTTTGCAGTGAAATGGACAGAGCAAAACTTTTTGAACGTTCACCTTCGAGCTTCCTGGCGGAAATAAAGCCCCACTTTACTTTAAGACTTAAAGAGTAATCGAGACCACCTTACGCGCATTGTGATTTTGACAAACTTCGGGTGGATCTCCCGGAACTTGGGGAACATTTTCCAGTCGCTTGGACGCTAAACTAAGTCCTGATGGCCTTGTTTTGCAGTGAAATGGACACAGCAAAACTTTTTGAACGCTCACTTTCGAGCTTGTAAGCCGAAATATAGCCACACTTTACTTTAAGACTGAAACAGTAGCCGAGACCGCATTTCGCGCATTGTGATTTTGATCAACTTCGGCTCGCTTTCCCGGAACTTGGGGAATATTTTCCTGTCCCGGGGACACTAAACTAACTTTTGATCGCTTTGGTTTGCAGTGAAATGCACACAGCAAAACTTTTGGAACGCTCACTTTCGAGCTTCTGGACAGAAATATAGCCCCACTTCACTTTAAGACTCAAAGGGTAGCCGAGACCGCTTTGAGAGCATCGTGATTTTGACAATCTTCAGCTCGATTTACCGGAACTTGGGGAATATTTTCCACTCCCAGGGACCCTAACCTAACTCGTGATGGGCTTGTTTTTCAGTCAAAGAACACAGCAAAACTTTTTGAAGGCTCACTTTCGGGCTTCTGGGCCGAAATATAGCCCCACTTCACTTTAAGATTGAAACAGTAGCCGATACCGTTTTTCGCGCATCGTGATTTTGATCAACGTCGGTTCGATTCCCCAGAACTTGGGCAATATTTTTCAGTCCCGGGGACTCTAAACTAACCCCTGATGGCCTTGGTTTGCAGCGAAATGGACACAGCAAAACTTTTTGAACGCTCACTTTCGGGCTTCTGGCCCGAAATATAGGCCCACTTCACTTTAAGACAGAAAGAGTAGCCGAGACCACTTTAGGGGCATCGTGATTTTGACCAACCTCAGCTCAATTTCCCTGACGTTGTGGCATATTTTCTTGTGCCGGGGACGCTAAACTGGCTCCTGATGGCCTTGGTTTGCAATGAAATGAACACAGCAAAACTTTTTGAACGCTCACTTTCGGGCTTCTGGCCCGAAATATAGCCCCACTTCACTTAAAGACTGAAAGAGTAGCCGACACTACCTTACGCAAATCGTGATTTTGACCAGCTTCGGCTCGATTCCCCGGAAGTTGGGGGATATTTTCCAGTCCCGGGGACTCTAAACTAGCTCCTGATGTCTTTGGTGTGGAGTGAAATAAACACAGGGAAACTTTTTGGATGCTCACTTTCAAGCTCCTGGGCAGGAATAAAGCCTCACTTCACTTTAAGACTGAAAAAGTACGCGAGACCGCCTAACGCGCAGCGTGATTTTGACCAACTTCGGCTAAATTTCCCTAAACTTGGCAGATATTTTCCAGTCCCGAAGACTCTTAAGTAACCCCTGATGGCCTTCGTTTGCATTGAAATGGATACAGCAAAACTTTTTGAACGCTCACGTTTGAGCTTCTGGGCCGAAATATAGCCCCACTTCACTTTAAGACTGAAAGACTAGCCAAGACCGTCTGCCGCGCATCGTGATTTTGACCAACGTCTTCTCGATTTTCCGGAACTTGGGAAATATATTGCAGTCCCGGCGACTCTAAACTAACTCCTGATGGCCTTGGTTTGCAGTGAAAGGGACACAGCAATATTTTTGCAGCGCTCACTTTGGAGCTTCTGGGCCGCAATAGAGCCCCACTTCACTTTAAGACTGGAATAGTAGCCGAGACCGCCTTAGACGCATCGTGATTTTGACCAACTTCGGCTTGAGTTGCCAGAACTTAAGGGATATTTTCCAGTCCCGTGGACTCTAAACTAACTCATGATGGCCTTGGTTTTCAGTTAAATTGAGACAGCAAAACTTTTTGACTTTTTTCCCCGGTAGCGGGGACTCTAAAGTAACTCCTGATTGCCTTGGTTTGCATTGAAATGGAGACAACAAAACTTTTTCAACGCTCCCCTTCGGGCTTCTGAGCCGAAATATAGCCCGACTTCAGTTTAAGACTGAAAGAGTACCCGACACCGTCTTACGCGCATGGTAATTTTGACCAACTTCGGCTCGATTTCCCGAAACTTCGGGGATATATTCAAGATCCAAGGATTCTAAACTAACCCCTGATGGCCTTGGTCTGCAGTGAAATGGACACAGCAAATTTTTTTGAAGGCTTACTTTCGAAATTCTGGGCCGAAATATAGCCCCACTTCACTTTAAGACTGAAATAGTTGCCGAGACCGCCTTAGACGCATCGTGATTTTGAGCAACTTCGGCTTGAGTCACCAGAACTTAAGGGATATTTTGCAGTCCCGTGGACTCTAAACTAACTCATGATGGCCTTCGTTTTCAGTTAAATTGAGAGAGCAAAACTTTTTGAACGCTCACTTTCGAGCTTCTGGGCCGAAATATACAGCCACGTCATTTTAAGACTAAAAGAGTAGCCGAGACTGCTTTACGCGCATCGTGATTTTGACAAACTTCGGCTCGATTTCCCGGGACTTGGGGGATATTTTGATGTCCCGGACACTGTAAACAATCTGCTGATGTGGCTTGGTTTGCGGTGAAATGGAGAGCAAAACTTTTTCAACTTTCATTTTCTAGCTTCCGGGCCGAAATATAGCCCCAGTTCACTTTAAGAATGAAAGAGTGGCCGAGACCGTCTTACGCGCATCGTGATTTTGACAACATTCGGCTCGATTTCCCCGAACTTGGGCGATATTTTCCAGTCCCGAGGAGTCTAAACTAACTCCTGATGGCCTTGGTTTGCAGTGAAATGAACACAGGAAAACTTTTTGAACTTTCACTTTCTAGCTTCTGGGCCGAAATATAGCCCCAGTTCACTTTAAGAATGAAAGAGTAGCCGAGACCGCCTTACGCGCATCGTGATTTTGGGATACTTTGGCTCGATTTCCCGTAAATAGGGGGATATTTTCCAGTCCTGGGGACTCTAAACTAACTCCTGACGGCCTTGGTTTCCAGTGAAATGGACACAGGAACACTTTTTGAACGCGCACGCTCGAGCTTCCTGGCCGAAATATAGCCCTACCTCTTTTTAAGACTGAAAGAGTAGGCGGGAGCGTCTTACGCGCATTGTGATTTTGAGGATCTTCGGCTCGATTTGGCGAGACTTGGGAGATATTTGCCAGTCCCAAAGTCTCTAAACTCACTCCTGATTGTCTAAGATGTGAGTGAAATAGAGACAAAAATTTTTGAAGCCTTACTTTCGAGCTTCTGGAGTTAAATCTAAGCCCACTTTACCTTAAGACTGAAAGAGTAGCCGAGACCCCCTTAGGCGCATCGTGATTTTGACTAACTTCGGGTGGATTTCCCGTAACTTGGGGGTTATTTCCAGTCCCTTGGACGCTAAACTAAGTCGTGATGGCCTTGTTTTGCAGTGAAATGGACACAGCAAAACTTTTTAAACACTCAGTTTCGAGCTTCTGGGCCGAAATATTGCCCCACTTCACGTTAAGACTGAAAGAGCAGCCGAGACCGCCGTACGCGCGTCGTGATTTTGACCAACTTCGGTTAAATTTCCCGGAGCTTGGGGGATATTTTCCAGTCCCCGGGACTCTAAACTGACCCCCGACGTCCTTCGTCTGCAGTAAAATGGACACAGCAAAACTTTTTGAACGCTCACTTTTGAGCTTCTGGGCCGAAATATAGCTCCACTTCACTTTAAGAGTGAAAGAGTGGCCGAGACCGCCTTACGCCCATCGTAATTTTGACCAGCTTCGGCTCGATTTCCCGGAACTAGGGGGATATTTTCCAGTCCCGCGGACTCTAAAGTAACTCCTGATAGCCTTGCTCTGGAGTGAAGTGGACACAGCACAACTTTTTGAACGCTCACTTTCGAGCTTCTGGGGGGAAATATTGCCCCAGTTCACTTTAAGAATGAAAGAGTAACCGTGACCGCCTTACGCGCATCGTGATTTTGACCAACATTGGCTCGATTTCCCGGGAAATGGGGGATATTTTCCGGTACGGGGGACTCTAAACTAACTCCTGATTGCCTTGGTTTGCAGTGGAATGGACACAGCACAACTTTTTGAACGCTCACGTTTGAGCTTCTGGGCCGAAGCATAGCCCTACCTCACTTTAAGACTGAAAGACTAGCCGAGACCGCCTTACGCGCATCGTGATTTTGGGCTACTTCGGCTCGATTTCCCGGAACTTGGGACATAATTCCCAGTTTTGGGCACTCTAAACTAATTCCTGATGGCCTTGGTTTTCGGTGAAATGGACACAGCCAAACTCTTTGAACGTTCACTTTCAAGCTTCTGGGCCGAAATATAGCCCACTCTACTTTAATACTGAAAAAGTAGCCGAGACCGCCTTACGCGCATCGTGATTTTGACAAACTTCGGGTGAATTTCCCGGAACTTGGGGGATATTTTCCAGTCCGTTGGACGCTTAACTAGGTGCCGATGGCCTTGTTTTGCAGTGAAATGGACACAGCAAAGCTTTTTGAACGCTTACTTTCGAGCTTGTGGGCCGAAATATAGCCATACTTCACTTTAAGACTGAAACAGTAGCCGAGACTACGTTTCGCGCATCGTGATTTTGATCAACTTCGGCTCGATTTCCCGGAACTTGCGAAATATTTTCCAGTCCCGGGCACTCTGAACTAACTCGTGCTGGTCTTGGTTTGCAGTGAAACGGAAACAGAAAAAGTTTTTGCACGCATACTTTCGAGCTTCTGGACCGAAATAGAAGCCCACTTCACTTGAAGACCGAAAGAGTAGCCGAGACCGCCTTACGTGCATCGTGACTTTGAGCAACTTCGCCTCGATTTGCCGGAACTAAGGGGATATATTCCAGTTCTGAGGACTGTAAACTAATTCCTGATGGCCTTGGTTTGCAGTAAAATGGACCCAGCAAAACTTTTTGAACGGTCAATTTCGAGCTTCTGGGCCAAAATATAGCCCCCCATTACTTTAACACTGAAAGAGTAGCCGACACCGCCTTACGCGTATCGTGATTTTGACAAACTTCGGGTTGATTTCCCGGAACTTGGGGGATATTTGCCAGTCCCGGGGACTCTCAACTAACTCCTGCTTGTCTTTGTTTGCAGTGAAATGGACAGCGCGAAAGTTTTTGAACGCTCACTCTCGAGCTTCTGGGCCGAAATAGAGCCCCATTTTACTTTAAGACTGAAAGAGTAGGCGAGACCGTCTTGAGCGAATCGTGATTTTGACCAATTTCGCGTTTATTTCCCGAAACTTGGGGGATATATTCCAGTCAAAGGGACTCTAAAGTAACTCCTGATGGCCTTGGTTTTCAGTGAAATGGACAGAGCACAACTTTGGAGCTTCTGGGCAGAAATATAGCCCCACTTTACTTTAAGACTGAAAGAGTAGATGAGACCGCCTTACGGGCATCGTAATTTTGACGAGCTTCGAATGGATTTCCCGGAACTTGGGGGATATTCTTCAGTCCCGGGGAATCTAAACTAACTTCTGATGGCCTTGGTTCGCAATGAAAGTGACAGAGCAAGACTTTTTAAACACTCACTTTCGAGGTACTGGGCCGAAATATTGCCCCACTTCACTTTAAGACGAAAAGAGTAGCCGAGACCACCTTACGCACATCGTGATTTTGACCAACTTCGGCTCGATTTACCGGAACTTGGGGGATATTTTCCAGGCCCGAGGACTCTTAAGTAGCCCCTGATGGCCTTGTTTTGCATTGAAATGGATACAGCAAAACTTTTTGAACGCTCACTTTTAAGCTTGTGGGCAGAAATATAGCCCCACTTCACTTTAAGACTGAAAGAGTATCCGAGACCGTCTTACAGGCATCGTGATTTTGACCAACGTCTTCTCGATTTTCCGGAACTTGGGAAATACATTCCACTCCCGGGGACCCTAAACTAACTCCTGATAGCCTTGGTTTGAAGTGAAATAGACACAGTAATTTTTTTTGAGCTTTGAGCTTGTGGGCCGAAATAGAGCCCCACCTCACTTTAAGACTGAAGGAGTAGCCGACACCGCCTTAAGCGCACCGTGATTTTGACCAACTTCGGCTCGATTTGCCGGAACTTGGGGGATATTTTCCAGTCCCGGGGACTCTAAACTAACTCCTGATTGTCTTGGTTTCCAGTGAAATGGACACAGCGAAAGTTTTTGAACGCTCACTCTCGAGCTTCTGGACCGAAATATAGCCCCACTTTACTTTAAGACTGAAAGAGTAGCCGAATCCGTCTTGCGCAAATCGTGATTTTGACCAAGTTCGGGTCGGTTTCCCGGAACTTGGGGGATATATTCCATTTCCGCGGGCTCTAAACTAACTCTTGATGGCCTTGGTTTTCAGTGAAATTGACAAAGGAAAGCTTTTTGAACACTCTCTTTGTAGCTTCTGGGCCGAAATAGAATCCCACTTCACTTTCAGACTGAAATAGTAGCCGAGACCGCCTCACGCGCATCGTGAGTTAGACCAAGTTCAGCTCGATTTCACGCAACTTTTGGGATATTTTCCAGTCCGGGGGACTCTACACTAACTCCGGATGGCCTTGGTTTTCACTGAAATGCGCACAGCATAACTTTTTGAACGCCCACTTTGGAGCTTGTGGGCCGAAATATAGCCCCACTTCACTTTAAGACTGAAAGAGTAGCCGAGATCGCCTTACGCCCATCGTGATTTTGACCATTCTCGGATCGATTTCTCGGAACTTGGGGGATATTTTCCAGTCCCGGGGACTCTAAAGTAACTTCTGATTGCCTTGCTTTGCATTGAAATGGACAGAGCAAAACTTTTTGAACGCTCACTTTCGAGCTTGTGGGCCGAAATATAGCCACACTTTACTTTAAGACTGAAACAGTAGCCGAGACCGCATTTCGCGCATCGTGATTTTGATCCACTTCGGCTTGAGTTGCCAGAACTTAAAAGATATTTTCTAGTCCCGGGGACTCTAGACTAACTCATGGTGGTCTTGGTTTTCAGTGAAATTCAGAGAGGAAAACTTTTTGAACGCTCACTTTCGAGCTTCTGGAACGAAATGTAGCCCTACTTCACTTTAAGACTGAAAGAGTAGCCGAGACCACCTTACGCGAATCGTTATTTTGACCAACTTCGTCTCGATTTCGCGGAACATGGGGCATATTTTCCAGTTGCGGGGACTCTAAACTACTTCCTGAGGGCCTTGCTTTGCAGTGAAATGGTCACAGCATAACTTTTTGAACGCGTACTTTCGAAATTCTGGGCCGAAATATAGCCCCACTTCACTTTAAGACTGAAATAGTAGCCGAGACAGCCTTAGACGCATCGTGATTTTGACCAACTTCGGCTTGAGTTGCCAGAACTTAAGGGATATTTTCCAGTCCCGGAGACTCTAAACTAACTTATGATGGCCTTGGTTTTCAGTTAAATTGAGAGAGCAAAACTTGTTGAACGCTCACTTTCGAGCTTCTGGGCCGAAATATACAGCCACGTCACTTTGAGACTAAAAGAGTAGCCGAGACTGCTTTAGGCGCATCGTGATTTTGACAAACTTCGGCTCGATTTCCCGGGACTTGGGGGATATTTTGATGTCCCGGACACTGTAAACAATCTTTTGATGTGGCTTAGTTTGCGGTAAAATGGACACAGCAAAACTTTTTGAACTTTCACTTTCTAGCTTCTCGGCCGAAATATAGTCCCAGTTCACTTTAAGAATGATAGAGAAGCCGAGACCGCCTTACGCGCATCGTGATTTTGACAAAACTCGGCTCGATTTCCCCGAACTTGGGCGATATTTTCCAGTCCCGAGGAGTCTAAACTAACTCCTGATGGCCTTGGTTTGAGGTGAAATGAACACAGCAAAACTTTTTGAACTTTCACTTTCTAGTTTCTCGGCCGAAATATAGCCCCAGTTCACTTTAAGAATGAAAGAGTAGCCGAGACCGCCTTACGCGCATCGTGATTTTGACAACATTCGGCTCGATTTCCCCGAACTTGGGCGATATTTTCCAGTCCCGAGGAGTCTAAACTAACTCCTGATGGCCTTGGTTTGCAGTGAAATGAACACAGCAAAACTTTTTGAACTTTCACTTTCTAGCCTGTCGGCCGAAATATAGCGCCAGTTCACTTTAAGATTGAAAGAGTAGCCGAGACCGCCTTACGCGCATCGTGATTTTGACAAAGTTCGGCTCGATTTCCCCGAACTTGGGCGATATTTTCCAGTCCCGAGGAGTCTAAACTAACTCCTGATGGCCTTGGTTTGCAGTGAAATGAACACAGTAACAATTTTTGAACGCTTATTTTCGACCTTCTGGGATGAAATATAGCCCCACTTCACTTTAAGACTGAAAGAGTAGGCGAGACCGCCTTACGCGCATCGAGATTTTGAGCAACTTTCCCTCGATTTTCTAGAATTTTGGCGATATTTTCAAGTCCCGGGGACTGTAAACTAACTGCTGATGGCCTTGGTTTGCAGTGAAATGGACGCAGGAAAACTTTTTGAACGCTCAGTTTCGAGCTTCTGGGCCGAAATACAACCGTATTTCACTTTAAGACTGAAATAGTAGCGGAGGCCGCCTCACGCGCATCGTGATTTTGACCAAGTTCAGCTCGATTTCCCGGAACTTGGCGGATATTTTCCAGTCCGGGGGACTTTAAACTAACTCCTGATGGCCGTGGTTTGCAGTTAAATGCAGAAAGCGTAACTTGTTAAAAGGTCATTTTCGAGCTTCTGGGCCGAAATATAGCCCCACTTTACTTTAAGACTGAAAGAGTAGCCGAGACCGCCTTACGCCCATCGTAATTTTGACCAACTTCGGCTCGATTTCACGGAACTTGGGGGATATTTTCCAGTCCCGCGGACTCTAAAGTATCTCCTGATGGCCCTTCTCTGGAGTGAAATGGACACAGCACAACTTTTTGAACACTCACTTTCGAGCTTCTGGGCGGAAATATTGCCACAGTTCACTTTAAGAATGAAAGAGTAACCGGGACCGCCTTACGCGCATCGTGATTTTGACCAACATTGGCTCGATTTCCCGGGAAATGGGGGATATTTTCCGGTACCGGGGACTCTAAACTAACTCCTGATTGCCTTGGTTTGCAGTGAAATGGACACAGCACAGCTTTTTGAACGCTCACGTTTGAGCTTCTGGGCCGAAGCATAGCCCTACCTCACTTTAAGACTGAAAGACTAGCCGAGACCGCCTTACGCGCATCGTGATTTTGGGCTACTTCGGCTCGATTTCCCGGAACTTGGGAGAAAATTTCCAGTCCCGCGGACTCTAAAGTAACTCCTGATGGCCTTGCTCTGGCCTGACACAGCAAAACGCTCATTTTGTAGCTTGTGGGCTGAAATATAGGCACACTTGACTTTAAGACTGAAACAGTAGCCGAGACCACGTTACGCGCATCATGAATTTGATCAACTTCGGCTCCAATTCCCGGGACTTGGGGGATATTTTCCAGTCCCGGGGACTCTAAACTAACTCCTAATGGCCTTGGTTGGCATTGAAAAGGACACAGCACAATTTTTTGAACGCACACTTTCGAGATTTTGGGCCGAAATATAGCCCCACTTCACTTAAGACTGAAAGAGTAGCCGAGACCACCTTGCTCGCATCGTGAGTTTGACAAACTTCGGGTCGATATTCCGGAACTTGGGAGATAATTTCCAGTCCCAGGAACTCTAAACTAACTCCTGATGGCCTTGTTTTGCAGTGAAATGGACAGAGCAAAACTTTTTGAACGTTCACCTTCGAGCTTCCTGGCGGAAATAAAGCCCCACTTTACTTTAAGACTTAAAGAGTAATCGAGACCACCTTACGCGCATTGTGATTTTGACAAACTTCGGGTGGAACTCCCGGAACTTGGGGAACATTTTCCAGTCCCTTGGACGCTAAACTAAGTCCTGATGGCCTTGTTTTGCAGTGAAATGGACACAGCAAAACTTTTTGAACGCTCACTTTCGAGCTTGTAAGCCGAAATATAGCCACACTTTATTTTAAGACTGAAACAGTAGCCGAGACCGCATTTCGCGCATCGTGATTTTGATCAACTTCGGCTCGCTTTCCCGGAACTTGCGGAATATTTTCCTGTCCCGGGGACACTAAACTAACTTTTGATCGCTTTGGTTTGCAGTGAAATGCACACAGCAAAACTTTTGGAACGCTCACTTTCGAGCTTCTGGACAGAAATATAGCCCCACTTCACTTTAAGACTGAAATGGTAGCCGAGACCGCTTTGGGAGCATCGTGATTTTGACAACCTTCAGCTCGATTTACCGGAACTTGGGGAATATTTTCCACTCCCAGGGACCCTAACCTAACTCGTGATGGGCTTGTTTTTCAGTCAAAGAACACAGCAAAACTTTTTGAAGGCTCACTTTCGGGCTTCTGGGCCGAAATATAGCCCCACTTCACTTTAAGATTGAAACAGTAGCCGATACCGCATTTCGCGCATCGTGATTTTGATCAACGTAGGTTCGATTCCCCAGAACTTGGGCAATATTTTTCAGTCCCGGGGACTCTAAACTAACCCCTGATGGCCTTGGTTTGCAGCGAAATGGACACAGCAAAACTTTTTGAACGCTCACTTTCGGGCTTCTGGCCCAAAATATAGCCCCACTTCACTTTAAGACAGAAAGAGTAGCCGAGACCACTTTAGGGGCATCGTGATTTTGACCAACCTCAGCTCAATTTCCCGGACGTTGTGGCATATTTTCTTGTGCCGGGGACGCTAAACTGACTCCTGATGGCCTTGGTTTGCAATGAAATGAACACAGCAAAACTTTTTGAACGCTCACTTTCGGGCTTCTGGCCCGAAATATAGCCCCACTTCACTTTAAGACTGAAAGAGTAGCCGACACTACCTTACGCAAATCGTGATTTTGACCAACTTCGGCTCGATTTCCCGGAAGTTGGGGGATATTTTCCAGTCCCGGGGACTCTAAACTAGCTCCTGATTGCTTTGGTTTGCAGTGAAATAAACACAGGGAAACTTTTTGGATGCTCACTTTCAAGCTCCTGGGCAGGAATAAAGCCTCACTTCACTTTAAGACTGAAAAAGTACGCGAGACCGCCTAATGCGCACCGTGATTTTGACCAACTTCGGCTAAATTTCCCTGAAATTGGCAGATATTTTCCAGTCCCGAAGACTCTTAAGTAACCCCTGATGGCCTTCGTTTGCATTGAAATGGATACAGCAAAACTTTTTGAACGCTCACTTTTGAACTTCTGGGCCGAAATATAGCCCCACTTCACTTTAAGACTGAAAGACTAGCCAAGACCGTCTGCCGCGCATCGTGATTTTGACCAACGTCTTCTCGATTTTCCGGAACTTGGGAAATATATTGCAGTCCCGGCGACTCTAAACTAACTCCTGATGGCCTTGGTTTGCAGTGAAAGGGACACAGCAATATTTTTGCAGCGCTCACTTTGAGCTTCTGGGCCGCAATAGAGCCCCACTTCACTTTAAGACTGGAATAGTAGCCGAGACCGCCTTAGACGCATCGTGATTTTGACCAACTTCGGCTTGAGTTGCCAGAACTTAAGGGATATTTTCCAGTCCCGTGGACTCTAAACTAACTCATGATGGCCTTGGTTTTCAGTTAAATTGAGACAGCAAAACTTTTTGACTTTTTTCCCCGGTAGCGGGGACTCTAAAGTAACTCCTGATTGCCTTGGTTTGCATTGAAATGGAGACAGCAAAACTTTTTCAACGCTCCCCTTCGGGCTTCTGAGCCGAAATATAGCCCGACTTCAGTTTAAGACTGAAAGAGTAGCCGACACCGTCTTACGCGCATGGTGATTTTGAGCAACTTCGGCTCGATTTCCCGAAACTTCGGGGATATATTCAAGTCCCAAGGACTCTAAACTAACCCCTGATGGCCTTGGTCTGCAGTGAAATGGACACAGCGAATTTTTTTGAAGGCTTACTTTCGAAATTCTGGGCCGAAATATAGCCCCACTTCACTTTAAGACTGAAATAGTTGCCGAGACCGCCTTAGACGCATCGTGATTTTGAGCAACTTCGGCTTGAGTCACCAGAACTTAAGGGATATTTTGCAGTCCCGTGGACTCTAAACTAACTCATGATGGCCTTCGTTTTCAGTTAAATTGAGAGAGCAAAACTTTTTGAACGCTCACTTTCGAGCTTCTGGGCCGAAATATACAGCCACGTCATTTTAAGACTAAAAGAGTAGCCGAGACTGCTTTACGCGCGTCGTGATTTTGACAAACTTCGGCTCGATTTCCCGGGACTTGGGGGATATTTTGATGTCCCGGACACTGTAAACAATCTGCTGATGTGGCTTGGTTTGCGGTGAAATGGACACAGCAAAACTTTTTGAACTCTCACTTTCTAGCTTCCGGTCCGAAATATAGCCCCAGTTCACTTTAAGAATGAAAGAGTGGCCGAGACCGTCTTACTCGCATCGTGTTTTTGACAAAATTCGGCTCGATTTCCCCGAACTTGGGCGATATTTTCCAGTCCCGAGGAGTCTAAACTAACTCCTGATGGCCTTGGTTTGCACTGAAATGAACACAGGAAAACTTTTTGAACTTTCACTTTCTAGCTTCTGGGCCGAAATATAGCCCCAGTTCTCTTTAAGAATGAAAGAGTAGCCGAGACGCCTTACGCGCATCCTGATTTTGACAAAATTCGGCTCGATTTCCCCGAACTTGGGCGGTATTTTCCAGTCTCGAGGAGTCTAAACTAACTCTTGATGGCCTTGGTTTCCAGTGAAATGAACACAGTAACACTTATTTTCGAGCTTCTGGGATGAAATATAGCCCTACTTCACTTTAAGACTAAAAGAGTACCCGAGACCGCCTTACGCGCATCGTAATTTTGACCAAGTTAGGCTCGATTTCCCGAAAGTTGTCGAATATTTTCAGTTCCCGGGGAAGCGAAACTAACTTCCGATGGCCTTAGTTTGCAGTTAAGTGGACACAGCAAAACTTTTTGAACGCTCACTTTCGAGCTTATGGGTCGAAATATAGCCCCACTTAACTTTAAGACTGAAAGAGTAGCCGAGACCACCTTACGCGCATCGTGATTTTGGGATACTTTGGCTCGATTTCCCGCAAATAGGGGGATATTTTCCAGTCCTGGGGACTCTAAACTAACTCCTGATGGCCTTGGTTTCCAGTGAAATGGACACAGAAACACTTTTTGAACGCGCACTTTCGAGCTTGGTGGCCGAAATATAGCCCTACTTCTTTTTAAGACTGAAAGAGTAGGCGGGAGCGCCTTACGCGCATTGTGATTTTAAGGATCTTCGGCTCGATCTGGCGAGACTTGGGAGATATTTGCCAGTCCCAAAGTCTCTAAACTCACTCCTGATTGTCTAAGATGTGAGAGAAATAGAGACAAAAGTTTTTAAAGCCTTACTTTCGAGCTTCTGGAGTTAAATCTAAGCCCACTTTACCTTAAGACTGAAAGAGTAGCCGAGACCCCCTTAGGCGCATCGTGATTTTGGGTAACTTCGGGTGGATTTCCCGTAACTTGGGGGGTATTGCCAGTCCCTTGGACGCTAAACTAAGTCGTGATGGCCTTGTTTTGCAGTGAAATGGACACAGCAAAACTTTTTAAACACTCAGTTTCGAGCTTCTGGGCCGAAATATTGCCCCACTTCACGTTAAGACTGAAAGAGCAGCCGAGACCGCCGTACGCGCGTCGTGATTTTGACCAACTTCGGTTAAATTTCCCGGAGCTTGGGGGATATTTTCCAGTCCGCGGGACTCTAAACTGACCCCCGACGTCCTTCGTCTGCAGTAAAATGGACACAGCAAAACTTTTTGAACGCTTACTTTTGAGCTTCTGGGCCGAAATATAGCTCCACTTCACTTTAAGAGTGAAAGAGTGGCCGAGCCCGCCTTACGCCCATCGTAATTTTGACCAGCTTCGGCTCGATTTCCCGGAACTAGGGGGCTATTTTCCAGTCCCGCGGACTCTAAAGTAACTCCTGATACCCTTGCTCTGGAGTGAAATGGACACAGCACAACTTTTTGAACGCTCACTTTCGAGCATCTAGGCGGAAATATTGGCCCAGTTCACTTTAAGAATGAAAGAGTAACCGTGACCGCCTTACGCGCATCGTGATTTTGACCAACATTGGCTCGATTTCCCGGGAAATGGGGGATATTTTCCGGTACCGGGGACTCTAAACTAACTCCTGATTGCCTTGGTTTGCAGTGAAATGGACACAGCACAGCTTTTTGAACGCTCACGTTTGAGCTTCTGGGCCGAAGCATAGCCCTACTTCACTTTAAGACTGAAAGACTAGTCGAGACCGCCTTACGCGCATCGTGATTTTGGGCTACTTCGGCTCGATTTCCCGGAACTTGGGAGATAATTCCCAGTCCCGAGCACTCTAAACTAATTCCTGATGGCCTTGGTTTTCAATGAAATGGACACAGCCAAACTTTTTGAACGTTCACTTTCGAGCTTCTGGGCCGAAATATAGCCCCACTTCACTTTAAGACTGAAAGAGTAGCCGGGACCGCCTTACGCGCATGGTAATTTTGTCGAACTTCGGCTTGATTTGCTGGGACTTGGGGGATATTTTCCAGTCCCGGAAGCCCTAAACTAACTCCTGAATGCCTTGGGTTTTAGTGAAATGGACACAGGTAAAAGGAGCGCACGCTCGGTTTCCAGGTTGTAGGCCGAAATATAGCCCCACTTTATTTTAAGACTGAAAGTGTACACGAAACCGCCTTAAGCGCATCGAAATTTTTAGCCACTATGGCTCGATATGCCAAAACTTGGGGGATATTTTCCACTCCCGGGGACTCTACCCTAACTCTTGATGGCCTTAGTTTTCAGTAAAATGGTGACAGGTAACAGGAGCGCACGCTCGGTGTCGAGCTTCTAGGCCGAAATGTAGCCCCAGTTCATTTTAAGACTGAAAGAGTAAACCAAACTGCCGTACGCCTATCCTAATTTTAAGAAAGTATGGCTCAATTTGCCGAAACTTGGAGGATAGCTTCCAGTCTCGAGGATTCTAAACTATCTCCCGATGGACTTAGTTCTTAGTGAAATGGACACAGGTAAAAGGAGAGCACGCTCGGTGTCGAGCTTGTAGAACCGAAATATAGCCCCACTTCATTTTCGGAGTAAACGAGTAGCCGAGACCGCCTTAGGCGCATCGTGATTTTGAGCATCTTTGGCTCGATTTGCCGGAATTCGGGCAATATTTTCCAGTCCCGAGGACTCTATGTTAACTCCTGATGAACTTAGTTTTCAGTGATATGTACACAGGCAAAAGGAGCGCACGCTCGGTGTTGAGCTTCTCGGCCGAAATATAGCCCCACTTCATTTTAAGACTGAAAGAGTAGCCGAGACCGCCTTACGCGCATCGTGATTTTGAGCAACTTTGGCTCGATCTGCCAGAATTTGGGAAATATTTTCCAGTGCCAAGGACTTTAAACTAACTCCTGATGGCCTAAGATGTCAGTAAAATGGACACAGGTAAAATTAGCGCACGCCCGGTCTCGAGCTTCTAGGTCGAAATATAGCCCCCCTTAATTTTAAGACTGAAAGAGTAGCCGAGACCGCCTTACGCGCATCGTGATTTTGGGCCACTTTTGCTCGATTTCCCGCAAGTTGGCGAATAATTTAAAGTCCCGGGGACGCTAAACTAACTCCTGATTACCTTGCTTTGCAGTTTAATGAACACAGCAAAACATTCTGAACGCTCACCTTCGACCTTCAGTGCCGCAATATAGCCCTACTTAAATTTAAGACTGAAAGAATAACCGAGAGCCCGTTACGCGCATCGTAATTTTCATCAACTTCGGCGCCATTTCCTGGAACTTGGAGAATATTTTCCAGTTCCGGGGACTCTAAACTAACTCCTGATTGCCTTGGTTTGCAGTCAAATGGACACAGCAAAACTTTTTGAACGCTCACTTTCGAGCTTGTGGGCCGAAATATAGCCCCACTTCACTTTAAGACTGAAAGGGTAGCCGAGACCGCTTTGGGAGCATCGTGATTTTGACCAACTTCAGCTCGATTTACCTGAACTTGGGGAATATTTTCCAGTCCTAGGGACGCTAAACTAACTCGTGATGGCCTTGTTTTTCAGTCATACAACACAGCAAAATTTTTTGAAGGCTCACTTTCGGGCTTCTGGGCCGAAATATAGCCCAACTTCACTTTAAGACTGAAACAGTAGCCGATACCGCATTTCGTGCATCGTGATTTTGCTCAACTTCGGTTCGATTCCCCGGAACTTGGGCAATATTTTTCAGTCCCGGCGACTGTAAACTAACCCCTCATGGCATTGGTTTGCAGTGAAATGGACACAGCAAAACTTTTTGAACGCTCACTTTCGGGCTTCTGGCCCGAAATATAGCCCCACTTCACTTTTAAGACAGAAAGAGTAGCCGAGACCACTTTAGGGGCATCGTGATTTTGACCAACCTCGGCTCAATTTCCCGGACCTTGGCGCATATTGTCCCGGGGACGCTAAACTAACTCCTGATGGCCTTGGTTTGCAGTGAAATGAACACAGCAAAATTTTTTTGAACGCTCACTTTCGGGCTTCTCGCCCGGAATATAGCCCCAGTTCACTTTAACACTGAAAGAGTAGCCGACACTACCTTACGTAAATCGTGATTTTGACCAACTTCGGCTCGATTTCCCGGAAGTTGGGGGATATTTTCCAGTCCCGGGGACTCTAAACTAGCTCCTGATGGCTTTGGTTTGCAGTCAAATAAACACAGGGAAACTTTTTGAATGCTCACTTTCAAGTTCCTGGGCAGGAATAAAGCCTCACTTCACTTTAAGACTGAAACAGTAAGCGAGACCGCCTAACGCGCACCGTGATTTTGACCAACTTCGGCTAAATTTCCCTGAACTTGGGGGGATATTTTCCAGTCCCGAAGACTCCTAAGTAACCCCTGATGCCCTTCGTTTGCATTGAAATGGATACAGCAAAACTTTTTGAAGCTCACTTTTGAGCTTCTGGGCCGAAATATAGCCCCACTTCACTTTAAGACTGAAAGACTAGCCAAGACCGTCTTGCGCGCATCGTGATTTTGACCGTCTTCTCGATTTTCCGGAACTTGGGAAATATATTGCAGTCCCGGGCACTCTAAACTAACTCCTGATAGCTTTGGTTTGCAGTGAAATGGACACCGCAATTTTTTTGCAGCGCTCACTTTGGAGCTTCTGGGCCGAAATAGAGCCCCACTTCACTTTAAGACCCAAAGAGTAGCCGAGGCCGCCTTAGGCGCATCGTGATTTTGACCAACTTCGGCTTGAGTTGCCAGAACTTAAAAGATATTTTCCACTCCCGGGGACTCTAAACTAACTCATGATGGCCTTGGTTTTCAGTGAAATTCAGAGAGGATATCTTTTTGAACGCTCACTTTCGAGATTCTGGACCGAAATATAGCCCTACTTCACTTTCAGACTCAAAGAGTAGCCGAGACCGCCTTACGCGAATCGTTATTTTGACCAACTTCGTCTCCATTTGGCGGAACTTGGAAGATATTTTCCAGTTCCGGGGACTGTAAACTACTTCCTGAGGGCCTTGCTTTGCAGTGAAATGGGCACAGCATAACTTTTTGAACGCTCACTTTCGAGCTTCTGGGCCAAAATATACAGCCACGTCACTTTAAGACTAAAAGAGTAGCCGAGACTGCTTTACGCGCACCGTGATTTTCAGAAACTTCGGCTCGATTTCCCGGAACTTGGGGGATATTTTGATGTCCCGGAGACTGTAAACTATCTCCTAATGTGGCTTGGTTCGCGGTGAAATGGACACAGCAAAACTTTTTGAACTTTCACTTTCGAGCTTCTGGGCCGAAATATAGCCCGAATTCACTTTAAGAATGAAAGAATAGCCGAGACCGCCTTACGCGCATCGTGATTTTGACCAACTTTCGCTCGATTTC
This sequence comes from Orbicella franksi, assembly GCF_964199315.1. NCBI lineage: Eukaryota > Metazoa > Cnidaria > Anthozoa > Scleractinia > Merulinidae > Orbicella > Orbicella franksi. The sequence continues at coordinate 697,738 of NC_138147.1, read as the reverse complement.
CCAGGAAATGGGGAATAATTTCCGGTAGCGGGGACTCTAAAGTAACTCCTGATTGCCTTGGTTTGCACTGAAATGGAGAGAGCAAAACTTTTTCAACGCTCCCCTTCGGGCTTCTGAGCCGAAATATAGCCCCACCTCAGTTTAAGACTGAAAGAGTAGCTGAGACCGTCTTACGCGCATCGTGATTTTGATCAACTTCGGCTCGATTTCCCGAAACTTCGGGGATATATTCAAGTTCCAAGGACTCTAAACTAACCCCTGATGGCCTTGGTCTGCAGTGAAATGGACACAGGAAATATTTTTGAACGCTTAGTTTCGAAATTCTGGGCCGAAATATAGCCCCACTTCACTTTAAGACTGAAATAGTAGCCGAGACCGCCTTAGACGCATCGTGATTTTGACCAACTTCGGATTGAGTTGCCAGAACTTAAAAGATATTTTCCACTCCCTGGGACTCTAACCTAAATCATAATGGCCTTGGTTTTCAGTTAAATTGAGAGAGCAAAACTTTTTGAACGCTCACTTTCGAGCTTCTGGGCCGAAATATACAGCCACGTCACTTTAAGACTAAAAGAGTAGCCGAGACTGCTTTACGCGCATCGTGATTTTGACAAACTTTGGCTCGATTTCCCGGGACTTGGGGGATATTTTGATGTCCTGGACACTGTAAACAATCTGCTGATGCGGGATTGTTTGCGGTGAAATGGACACAGCAAAACGTTTTGAAGTTTCACTTTCGAGCTTGTGGGCCGAAATATAGCCCCAGTTCACTTTAAGAATCAAAGAGTAACCGAGACTGCTTTACGCGCATCGTGATTTTGACAAACTTCGGCTCGATTTCCCGGGACTTGGGGGATATTTTGATGTCCTGGACACTGTAAACAATCTGCTGATGCGGGATGGTTTGCGGTGAAATGGACACAGCAAAACGTTTTGAAGTTTCACTTTCGAGCTTGTGGGCCGAAATATAGCCCCAGTTCACTTTAAGAATCAAAGAGTAGCCGAGACCGCCTTACGCGCATCGTGATTTTGACAAAATTCGGCTCGATTTCCCCGAACTTGGGCGATATTTTCCAGTCCCGAGAAGTCTAAACTAACTCCTGATGGCCTTGGTTTGCAGTGAAATGAACAAGGTAACACTTTTTGAACGCTTATTTTCGAGCTTCTGGGATGAAATATAGCCCCACTTCACTTTAAGACTGAAAGAGTAGGCGAGACCGCCTTACGCGCATCGTGATTTTGAGCGACTTTCGCTGGATTTTCTAGAAGTTTGGCGATATTTTCAAGTCCCGGGGACTCTAAACTAACTCCTGATGGCCTTGGTTTGATGTGAAATGGACGCAGGAAAACTTTTTGAACGCTCAGTTTCGAGCTTCTGGGCCGAAATACAACCGTACTTCACTTTAAGACTGAAATAGTAGCCGAGACCTCCTTACGAGCATCGTGATTTTGGCCCAGTTCAGCTCGATTTCCCGAAACTTTGGGGATATTTTCCAGTCTGGGGGACTTTAAACTAACTCCTGATTGCCTTGGTTTGCAGTTAAATGTACAAAGCGTAACTTTTTAAAGGTTCACTTTCGAGCTTCTGGGCCGAAATATAGCCCCACTTTACTTTAAGACTGAAATAGTAGCCGAGACGTCCTTACGAGCATCGTGATTTTGGCCCAGTTCAGCTCGATTTCCCGAAACTTGGGGGATATTTTCCAGTCTGGGGGACTTTAAACTAACTCCTGATGGCCTTGGTTTGCAGTTAAATGTACAAAGCGTAACTTTTTAAAGGTTCACTTTCGAGCTTCTGGGCCGAAATATAGCCCCACTTTACTTTAAGACTGAAAGAGTAGCCGAGACCGTCTTACGCGCATCGTGATTTTGACCAACTTCCCTTCGATTTCCCGGAACTTCGGGGATATATTCCAGTCCCGGGGACTCTAAACTAACTGCTGATGGCCTTGGTTTGCAGTAAAATGGACACAGCACATTTTTTTGAACGCTCACTTTCGAGCTTCTCGGCCGAAATATAGCCCTACTTCAGTTTAAGACTGAAAGAGTAGGCGAGACCGCCTTACGCGCATCGTAATTTTGACCAACTTCGGCTCGATTTGCCGGAAGTAGGCGAATATTTTCAATTACCGGGGTGGCTAAACTAACTTCCGATTGCCTTAGTTTGCAGTTAAATGGACACGGCAACTTTTTGAACGCTCACTTTCGAGCTTATGGCTCGAAATATAGCCCCACTTAACTTGAAGACTGAAAGAGTAGCCGAGACCGCCCTACGCGCATCGTGATTTTGGGATACTTCGGCTCGATTTCCCGGAAATAGGGGGATATTTTCCAGTCCCGGGGACTCTAAACTAACTCCTGATGGCCTTGGTTTCCAGTGAAATGGACACAGAAACACTTTTTGAACGCGCACTTTCGAGCTTGCTGGCCGACATATAGCCCTACTTCTTTTTAAGACTGAAAGAGTAGGCGGGAGCGCCTTACGCGCATTGTGATTTTGAGGATCTTCGGCTCGATCTGGCGAAACTTGGGAGATATTTTCCAGTCCCAAAGTCTCTAAACTCACTCCTGATTGTCTAAGATGTGAGTGAAATAGACACAAAAATTTTTGAACCCTTACTTTCGAGCTTCTGGAGTTAAATCTAAGCCCACTTTACCTTAAGACTGAAAGAGTAGCCGAGACCCCCTTAAGCGCATGGTGATTTTGGGTAACTTCGGGTGGATTTCCCGTAACTTGGGGGATATTTCCAGTTCCTTTGACGCTAAACTAAGTCGTGATGGCCTTGTTTTGCAGTGAAATGGAGACAGCAAAACTTTTTAAACTCTCAGTTTCGAGCTTCTGGGCCGAAATATTGCCCCAATTCACTTTAAGACTGAAAGAGTAGCCGAGACCGCCGTACGCGCGTCGTGATTTTGACCAACTTCGGTTAAATTTCCCGGAACTTGGGGGATATTTTCCAGTCCCTTCGACGCTAAACTAAATCCTGATGGCCTTGTTTTGATGTAAAATGGACACAACAAAACTTTTTGAACGCTCAATTTCTAGCTTGTGGGCCGAAATATAGCCACACTTTACTTTAGGACTGACACAGTAGCCGAGACCACGTTACGCGCATCATGAATTTGATCAACTTCGGCTCGATTTCCCGGGACTTGGGGGATATTCTCTAGTCCCGGGGACTCTAAACTAACTTCTGATGGCCTTGGTTTGCACTGAAAGTGACAGAGCAAAACATTTTAAACACTGACTTCCGAGCTTCTGGGCCGAAATATAGCCCCACCTCACTTTAAGACTGAAAGAGTAGCCGAGACCACCTTACGCACATCGTGATTTTGACCAACTTCGGCTCGATTTACCGGAACTTGGGGGATATTTTCCAGTCCCGAGGACTCTTAAGTAACCCCTGATGGCCTTGGTTTGCATTAAAATGGATACAGCAAAACTTTTTGAACGCTCACTTTTGAGCTTCTGGACCGAAATATAGCCCCACTTCACTTTAAGACTGAAAGAGTAGCCGAGACCGTTTTACGCGAATCGTGATTTTGACCAACGTCTTCTCGATTTTCCGGAACTTGGGAAATACATTCCACTCCCGGGGACTCTAAACTAACTACTGATAGCCTTGGTTTGCAGTGAAATAGACACAGTAATTTTTTTTTGAGCTTTGAGCTTGTGGGCCGAAATAGAGCCCCACTTCACTTTAAGACTGAAGGAGTAGACGACACCGCCTTAAGCGCACCGTGATTTTGACCAACTTCGGCTCGATTTGCCGGAACTTGGGGGATATTTTCAGTCCCGGGGACTCTAAACTAACTCCTGATTGTCTTGGTTTCCAGCGAAATGGACACAGCGAAACTTTTTGAACGCTCACTCTCGAGCTTCTGGGCCGAAATATAGCCCCACTTTACTTTAAGACTGAAAGAGTGGCCGAGACCGTCTTGCGCAAATCGTGATTTTGACCAACCTCGGGTCGGTTTCCCGGAACTTGGGGGATATATTCCATTTTCGCGGGCTCTAAACTAACTCCTGATGGCCTTGGTTTTCAGTGAAATGGACAAAGGAAAGCTTTTTGAACACTCTCTTTGTAGCTTGTGGGCCGAAATAGAATCCCACTTCACTTTCAGACTGAAACAGTAGCCGAAACCGCCTCACGCGCATCGTGAGTTAGACCAAGTTCAGCTCGATTTCACGCAACTTTTGGGATATTTTCCAGTCCGCGGGACCCTAAATTAACTCTGGATGGCCTTGGTTTGCACTGAAATGCGCACAGCATAAATTTTTGAACGCCCACTTTGGAGCTTCTGGGCCGAAATATAGCCCCACTTCACTTTAAGACTGAAAGAGTAGCCGAGATCGCCTTACGCGCATCGTGATTTTTACTATTTTCGGATCGATTTCTCGGAACTTGGGGGATATTTTCCAGTCCCGGGGACTCTAAACTAACTCCTGATCGTCTTGCTTTGCATTGAAATGGACAGAGCAAAACTTTTTGAACGCTCACTTTCGAGCTTATCGGCCGAAATATAGGCACACTTTACTTTAAGACTGAAACAGTAGCCGAGACCGCATTGCGCGCATCGTGATTTTGATGAACTTCGGCTCGCTTTCCCGCAACTTGGGGAATATTTTCCAGTCCCGGGGATCCTAAACTAAGTCCTGATGGCCTTGTTTTGAAGTGAAACGGACACAGCAAAACTTTTTGAACGCTCACTTTCTAGCTTGTGGGCCGAAATATAGGCACCCTTGACTTTAAGACTGAAACAGTAGCCGAGACCACATTACGTCCATCATGAATTTGATCAACTTCGGCTCCAATTCCCGGGACTTGGGGGATATCTTCCAGTCCCGGCGACTCTAAACTAACGCCTGATGGCCTTGGTTAGCATTGAAATGGACACAGCACAATTTTTTGAACGCACACTTTCGAGATTCTGGGCCGAAATATAGCCCCACTTCACTTAAGACTGAAAGAGTAGCCGACACCGCCTTGCTCGCATCGTGAGTTTGACAAAATTCCAGTCGATATTCCGTAACTTGGGGGATATTTTCCAGTCCCAGGAGCTCTAAACTAACTCCTCATGGCCTTGGTTTGCAGTGAAATGGACAGAGCAAAACTTTTTGAACGCTCACCTTTGAGCTTCCTGGCCGAAATAAAGCCCCACTTTACTTTAAGACTTAAAGAGTAACCGAGACCACCTTACGGGCATTGTGATTTTGACAAACTTCGGGTGGATCTCCCGGAACTTGGGGAACATTTTCCAGTCCCTTGGACGCTAAGCTATGTCCTGATGGCCTTGTTTTGCAGTGAAATGGACACAGCAAAACTTTTTGAACGCTCACTTTCGAGCTTGTGGGCCGAAATATAGCCACACTTTACTTTAAGACTGAAACAGTAGCCGAGAGCGCATTTCGCGCATCGTGATTTTGATCAACTTCGGCTCGCTTTCCCGGAACTTGGGGAATATTTTCCAGTCCCGGGGACCCTAAACTAACTTTTGATAGCTTTGGTTTGCAGTGAAATGCACACAGCAAAACTTTTTGAACGCTCACTTTCGAGCTTCTGGACAGAAATATAGCCCCACTTCACTTTAAGACTGAAAGGGTAGCCGAGACCGCTTTGGGAGCATCGTGATTTTGACCAACTTCAGCTCGATTTACCGGAACTTGGGGAATATTTTCCAGTCCCAGGGACGCTAGACTATCTCTTGATGGACTTGTTTTTCAGTCAAAGAACACGGCAAAACTTTTTGAAGGCTCACTTTCGGGCTTCTGGCCCGAAATATAGCCCCACTTCACTTTAAGCCAGAAAGAGTAGCGAGACCACTTTAGGGGCATCGTGATTTTGACCAACCTCGGCTCAATTTCCCGGACCTTGGGGCATATTTTCTTGTCCCGGGGACGCTAAACTAACTCCTGATGGCCTTGGTTTGGAGTGAAATGAACACAGCAAAACTTTTTGAACGCTCACTTTCGGGCTTCTCGCCCGAAATCTAGCCCCACTTCACTCTAAGACTGAAAGAGTAGCCGACACTACCTTACGCAAATCGTGATTTTGACCAACTTCGGCTCGATTTCCCGGAAGTTGGGGGATATTTTCCAGTCCCGGGGACTCTAAACTAGCTCCTGATGGCTTTGGTTTGCAGTCAAATAAACACAGGGAAACTTTTTGAATGCTCACTTTCAAGCTCCTGGGCAGGAATAAAGCCTCACTTCACTTTAAGACTGAAACAGTAAGCGAGACCGCCTAACGCGCACCGTGATTTTGACCAACTTCGGCTAAATTTCCCTGAACTTGGGGGGATATTTTCCAGTCCCGAAGACTCTTAAGTAACCCCTGATGCCCTTCGTTTGCATTGAAATGGATACAGCAAAACTTTTTGAAGCTCACTTTTGAGCTTCTGGGCCGAAATATAGCCCCACTTCACTTTAAGACTGAAAGACTAGCCAAGACCGTCTTGCGCGCATCGTGATTTTGACCAACGTCTTCTCGATTTTCCGGAACTTGGGAAATATATTGCAGTCCCGGGCACTCTAAACTAACTCCTGATAGCCTTGGTTTGCAGTGAAATGGACACAGCAAATTTTTTGCAGCGCTCACTTTGGAGCTTCTGGGCCGAAATAGAGCCCCACTTTACTTTAAGACTGAAAGAGTAGCCGAGGCGGCCTTAGGCGCATCGCGATTTTGACCAACTTCGGCTTGAGTTGCCAGAACTTAAAAGATATTTTCCACTCCCGGGGACTCTAAACTAACTCATGATGGCCTTGGTTTTCAGTGAAATTGAGAGAGGAAAACTTTTTAAACGCTCACTTTCGAGCTTCTGGACCGAAATATAGCCCTACTTCACTTTCAGACTCAAAGAGTAGCCGAGACCGCCTTACGCGAATCGTTATTTTGACCAACTTCGTCTCGATTTCGCGGAACTTGGAGGATATTTTCCAGTTCCGGGGACTGTAAACTACTTCCTGAGGGCCTTGCTTTGCAGTGAAATGGGCACAGCATAACTTTTTGAACGCTCACTTTCGAGCTTCTGGGCCGAAATATACAGCCACGTCACTTTAAGACTAAAAGAGTAGCCGAGACTGCTTTACGCGCATCGTGATTTTGACAAACTTCGGCTCGATTTCCCGGAACTTGGGGGATATTTTGATGTCCCGGAGACTGTAAACTATCTCCTGATGTGGCTTGGTTCGCGGTGAAATGGACACAGCAAAACTTTTTGAACTTTCACTTTCGAGCTTCTGGGCCGAAATATAGCCCGAGTTCACTTTAAGAATGAAAGAATAGCCGAGACCGCCTTACGCGCATCGTGATTTTGACCAACTTTCGCTCGATTTCCCAGGAAATGGGGAATAATTTCCGGTAGCGGGGACTCTAAAGTAACGCCTGATTGCCTTGGTTTGCACTGAAATGGAGAGAGGAAAACTTTTTCAACGCTCCCCTTCGGGCTTCTGAGCCGAAATATAGCCCCCATTCAGTTTAAGACTGAAAGAGTAGCCGAGACCGTCTTAAGCGCATCGTGATTTACCAACTTCGGCTCGATTTCCCGAAACTTCTGGGATATATTCAAGTTCCAAGGACTCTAAACTGATGGCCTTGGTCTGCAGTGAAATGGACACAGCAAATTTTTTTGAACGCTTACTTTCGAAATTCTGGGCCGAAATATAGCCCCACTTCACTTTAAGACTGAAATAGTAGCCGAGACCGTCTTAGAGGCATCGTGATTTTGACCAACTTCGGCTTGAGTTGCCAGAACTTAAGGCATATTTTTTAGTCCCGCGGACTCTAAACTAACTCATGATGGCCTTGGTTTTCAGTTAAATTGAGAGAGCAAAACTTTTTGAACGCTCACTTTCGAGCTTCTGGGCCGAAATATACAGCCACGTCACTTTAAGACTAAAAGAGTAGCCGAGACTGCTTTACGCGCATCGTGATTTTGACAAACTTCGGCTCGATTTCCCGGGACTTGGGGGATATTTTGATGTCCCGACACTGTAAACAATCTGCTGATGTGGCTTGGTTTGCGGTGAAATGGACACAGCAAAACTTTTTGAACTTTCACTTTCGAGCTTCTGGGCCGAAATATAGCCCCACTTCACTTTAAGAATCAAAGAGTAGCCGAGACCGCCTTACGCGCATCCTGATTTTGACAAACTTCGGCTCGATTTCCCCGAACTTGGGCGATATTGTCCAGTCCCGAGGAGTCTTAACTAACTCCTGATTGCCTTGGTTTGCAGTGAAATGAACACAGCAAAACTTTTTGAACTTTCACTTTCTAGCTTCTCGGCCCAAATATAGCCCCAGTTCACTTTAAGAATCAAAGATTAGCCGAGACCGCCTTACGCGCATCGTGATTTTAAGCAACTTCTGCTCGATTTTCTAGAATTTTGGCGACATTTTCAAGTCCCGGGGACTCTAAACTAACTCCTGATGGCCTTGGTTTGATGTGAAATGGACGCAGGAAAACTTTTTGAACGCTCAGTTTCGAGCTTCTGGGCCGAAATACAACCGTACTTCACTTTAAGACTGAAATAGTAGCCGAGACCTCCTTACGAGCATCGTGATTTTCACCCAGTTCAGCTCGAATTCCCGGAACTTGGGGGATATTTTCCAGTCTGGGGGACTTTAAACTAACTCCTGATGGCGTTGGTTTGCAGTTAAATGCACAAAGCGTAACTTTTTAAAGGTTCTCTTTCGAGCTTCTGGGCCGAAATATAGCCCCACTTTACTTTAAGACTGAAAGAGTAGCCGAGACCGTCTTACGCGCATCGTGATTTTGAACAACTTCCGTTCGATTTCCCGGAACTTCGGGGATATATTCCAGTCCCGGGGACTCTAAACTAACTGCTGATGGCCTTGGTTTGCAGTGAAATGGACACGGCACATTTTTTTTAACGCTCACTTTCGAGCTTCTCCGCCGAAATATAGCCCTACTTCACTTTAAGACTGAAAGACTAGCCGAGACCGCTTTACGCGCATCGTAACTTTGACCAAATTCGGCTCGATTTGCCGGAAGTTGGCGAATATTTTCAATTCCCGGGGGAGCTAAACTAATTTCCGATGGCCTTAGTTTCCAGTTAAATGGACACGGCAAAACTTTTTGAACGCTCACTTTCGAGCTTATGGCTCGAAATATAGCCCCACTTAACTTGAAGACTGAAAGAGTAGCCGAGACCGCCTTACGCGCATCGTGATTTTGGGATAGTTCGGCTCGATTTCCCGGAAATAGGGGGATATTTTCCAGTCCCGGGGACTCTAAACTAACTCCTAATGGCCTTGGTTTCCAGTGAAATGGACACAGGCACACTTTTTGAACGCGCACTTTCGAGCTTGCTGGCCGACATATAGCCCTACTTCTTTTTAAGACTGAAAGAGTAGGCGGGAGCGCCTTACGCGCATTGTGATTTTGAGGATCTTCGGCTCGATCTGGCGAAACTTGGGAGATATTTTCCAGTCCCAAAGTCTCTAAACTCACTCCTGATTGTCTAAGATGTAAGTGAAATAGACACAAAAATTTTTGAACCCTTACTTTCGAGCTTCTGGAGTTAAATCTAAGCCCACTTTACCTTAAGACTGAAAGAGTAGCCGAGACCCCCTTAAGCGCATGGTGATTTTGAGTAACTTCGGGTGGATTTCCCGTAACTTGGGGGATATTTCCAGTTCCTTTGACGCTAAACTAAGTCGTGATGGCCTTGTTTTGCAGTAAAATGGAGACAGCAAAACTTTTTAAACACTCAGTTTCGAGCTTCTGGGCCGAAATATTGCCCCAATTCACTTTAAGACTGAAAGAGTAGCCGAGACCGCCGTACGCGCGTCGTGATTTTGACCAACTTCGGTTAAATTTCCCGGAACTTGGGGGATATTTTCCAGTCCCAGGGACTCTAAACTGGCCCCCGACGTCCTTGGTCTGCAGTAAAATGGACACAGCAAAACTTTTTGAACGCTCACTTTTGAGGTTCTGGGCCAAAATATAGCTCCACTTCACTTTAAGAGTGAAAGAGTGGCCGAGACCGCCTTACGCCCATCGTAATTTTGACCAACTTCGGCTCGATTTACCGGAACTTGGGGGATATTTTCCAGTCCCGAGGACTCTTAAGTAACCCCTGGTGGCCTTGGTTTGCATTGAAATGCATACAGCAAAACTTTTTGAACGCTCACTTTTGAGCTTCTGGGTCGAAATATAGCCCCACTTCACTTTAACACTGAAAGAGTAGCCAAGACCGTCTTGTGCAAATCGCGATTTTGACCAACTTCGGGTCGGTTTCCCGGAACTTGGGGGATATATTCCATTTCCGCGAGCTCTAAACTAACTCCTGATGGCCTTGGTTTTCAGTGAAATGGACAAAGGAAAGCTTTTTGAACACTCTCTTTGCAGCTTCTCGGCCGAAATAGAATTCCACTTCACTTTCAGACTGAAATAGTAGCCGAGACCGCCTCACGCGCATCGTGAGGTAGACCAAGTTCAGCTTGATTTCACGCAACTTTTGGGATATTTTCCAGTCCGGGGGACTCTAAACTAACTCCGGATGGCCTTGGTTTGCTTAAAATGCGCACAGCATAAATTGTTGAACGCCAACTTTGGAGCTTCTGCGCCGAAATATAGCCCCACTCCACTTTAAGACTGAAACAGTAGCCGAGATCGCCTTACGCGCATCGTGATTTTGACCATTTTCGGATCGATTTTTCGGAACTTGGGACATGTTTTCCAGTCCCGGGGTCTCTAAATTAACTCCTGATCGCCTTGCTTTGCATTGAAATGGACAAAGCAAAACTTTTTGAACGCTCACTTTCGAGCTTGTGGGCCGAAATATAGCCACACTTTACTTTAAGACTGAAACAGTTGCCGAGACCGCATTTCGCGCATCGTGATTTTGATCAACTTCGGCTCGCTTTCCCGGAACTTGGGGAATATTTTCCAGTCCCGGGACCCTAAACTAACTTTTGATAGCTTTGGTTTGCAGTGAAATGCACACAGCAAAACTTTTTGAACGCTCACTTTCGAGCTTCTGGAAAGAAATACAGCCCCACTTCACGTTAAGACTGAAAGGGTAGCCGAGACCGCTTTGGGAGCATCGTGATTTTGACCAACTTCAGCTCGATTTACCGGAACTTGGGGAATATTTTCCAGTGCCAGGGACGCTAAACTAAGTCGTGATGGTGTTGTTTTTCAGTCAAAGAACACAGCAAAACTTTTTGAAGGCTCACTTTCGGGCTTCTGGGCCGAAATATAGCCGCACTTCACTTTAAGACTGAAACAGTAGCCGATACCTCATTTCGCGCATCGTGATTTTGATCAACTTTGGTTCGATTCCGCGGAACTTGGGGAATATTTTTCAGTCCCGGAGACTCTAAACTAAGCCCTGATGGCCTTGGTTTGCAGTGAAAGTGACAGAGCAAAACTTTTTAAACGCTCACTTTCGAGCTTCTGGACCGAAATATAGCCCTACTTCACTTTCAGACTCAAAGAGTAGCCGAGACCGCCTTATGCAAATCGTTATTTTGACCAACTTCGTCTCGATTTCGCGGAACTTGGAGGATATTTTCCAGTTCCGGGGACTGTAAACTACTTCCTGAGGGCCTTGCTTTGTTGTGAAATGGGCACAGCATAACTTTTTGAAGGCTCACTTTCGAGCTTCTGGGCCAAAATATACAGCCACGTCACTTTAAGACTAAAAGAGTAGCCAAGACTGCTTTACGCGCATCGTGATTTTCACAAACTTCGGCTCGATTTCCTGGAACTTGGGGGATATTTTGATGTCCCGGAGACTGTAAACTATCTCCTGATGTGGCTTGGTTCGCGGTGAAATGGACACAGCAAAACTTTTTGAACTTTCACTTTCGAGCTTCTGGGCCGAAATATAGCCCGAGTTCACTTTAAGAATGAAAGAATAGCCGACACCGCCTTACGCGCATCGTGATTTTGACCATCTTTGGCTCGATTTCCCAGGAAATGGGGAATATTTTCCGGTACCGGGGACTCTAAAGTAACTCCTGATTGCCTTGGTTTGCATTGAAATGGAGAGAGCAAAACTTTTTCAACGCTCCCCTTCGCGCTTCTGAGCCGAAATATAGCCCCACTTCAGTTTAAGACTGAAAGAGTAGCTGAGACCCTCTTACGCGCATCGTGATTTTGACCAACTTCGGCTCGATTTCCCGAAACTTCGGGGATATATTCAAGATCCAAGGATTCTAAACTAACCCCTGATGGCCTTGGTCTGCAGTGAAATGGACACAGCAAATTTTTTTGACCGCTTACTTTCGAAATTCTGGGCCGAAATATAGCCCCACTTCACTTTAAGACTGAAATAGTAGCCGAGACCGCCTTAGACGCATCGTGATTTTGACCAACTTCGGCTTGAGTTGCCAGAACTTAAGGCATATTTCTTAGTCCCGCGGTCTCTAAACTAACTCATGATGGCCTTGGTTTTCAGTTAAATTGAGAAAGCAAAACTTTTTGAACGCTCACTTTCGAGCTTCTGGGCCGAAATATACAGCCACGTCACTTTAAGACTAAAAGAGTAGCCGAGACTGCTTTACGCGCATCGTGATTTTGACAAACTTCGGCTCGATTTCCCGGGACTTGGGGGATATTTTGATGTCCCGGACACTGTAAACAATCTGCTGATGTGGCTTGGTTTGCTGTGAAATGGACACAGCAAAACTTTTTGATTTTTGACTTTCGAACTTGTGGGCCGAAATATAGCCCCAGTTCAGTTTAACAATCAAAGAGTGGCCTAGACCGCCTTACGCGCATTGTGATTTTGAGAAACTTCGGCTCGATTTCCCCGAACTTGGGCGATATTTTCCAGTCCCGAGGAGTCTAAACTAACTCCTGATGGCCTTGGTTTGCAGTGAAATGAACACAACAAAACTTTTTGAACTTTCACCTTCTAACTTCTCGGCCGAAATATAGCCCCAGTTCACTTTAAGAATCAAAGAGTAGCCGAGACCGCCTTACGCACATCGTGATTTTGACAAAATTCGGCTCGATTTCTCCGAACTTGGGCGATATTTTCCAGTCCCGAGTAGTCTAAACTAACTCCTGATGGCCTTGGTTTGATGTGAAATGGACGCAGGAAAACTTTTTGAACGCTCAGGTTCGAGCTTCTTGGCCGAAATACAACCGTACTTCACTTTAAGACTGAAATAGTAGCCGAGACCTCCTTACGAGCATCGTGATTTTGACCAACTTCGGTTAAATTTCCCGGAACTTGCGGGATATTTTCCAGTCCCAGGGACTCTAAAATGACCCCCGACGTCCTTGGTCTGCAGTAAAATGGACACAGCAAGACTTTTTGAACGCTCACTTTTGAGGTTCTGGGCCGAAATATAGCTCCACTTCACTTTAAGAGTGAAAGAGTAGCCGAGACCGCCTTACGCCCATCGTAATTTTGACAAACTTCGGCTCGATTTCCCGGAACTTGGGGGATATTTTCCAGTCCCGCGGACTCTAAAGTAACTCCTGATGGCCTTGCTCTGTAGTGAAATGGACACAGCACAACTTTTTGAACGCTCACTTTCGAGCTTCTGGGGGGTAATATTGATCCAGTTGACTTTAAGAATGAAAGAGTAACCGGGACCGCCTTACGCGCATCGTGATGTTGACCAACTTTGGTTCGATTTCCCGGGAAATGGGGGATATTTTCCCGTACCGGGGACTCTAAACTAACTCCTGATTTCCTCGGTTTGCAGTGAAATGGACACAGCACAACTTTTTGAACGCTCACTTTTGAGCTTCTGGGCCGAAGCATAGCCCTACTTCACTTTAAGACTGAAAGACTAGCCAAGACCGCCTTACGCGCATCGTGATTTTGGGCTACTTCGGCTCGATTTCCCGGAACTTGGGAGATAATTCCCAGTCCCGAGCACTCTAAACTAATTTCTGATGGCCTTGGTTTTCAGTGAAATGGACACAGCCAAACTTTTTGAACGTTAACTTTCGAGCTTCTGGGCCGAAATATAGCCCCACTTCACTTTAAGACTGAAAGAGTAGCCGGGATCGCGTTACGCGCATGCTAATTTTGTCGAACTTCGGCTTGATTTCCTGGCACTTGGGGGATATTTTCCAGTCCCGGAAGCTCTAAACTGACTCCTGAATGCCTTGGTTTTTAGTGAAATGGACACAGGTAAAAGGAGCGCACGCTCAGTTTCCAGGTTGTAGGCCGAAATATAGCCCCACTTTATTTTAAGACTGAAAGTGTACACGAAACCGCCTTAAGCGCATCGCAATTTTTAGCCACTATGGCTCGATATGCCAAAACTTGGGGGATATTTTCCAGTCACGGGGACTCTACTCTAACTCTTGATGGCCTTAGTTTTCAGTAAAATGGTCACAGGTAACAGGAGCGCACGCTCGGTGTCGAGCTTCTAGGCCGAAATGTAGCCCCAGTTCATTTTAAGACTGAAAGAGTAAACGAAACTGCCGTACGCCTCTCGTAATTTTAAGAAAGTATGGCTCAACTTGCCGCAACGTGGAGGATAGCTTCCAGTCTCGAGGACTCTAAACTATCTCCTGGTGGGCTTAGTTCTTAGTGAAATGGACACAGGTAAAAGGAGAGCACGCTCGGTGTCGAGCTTGTAGAACCGAAATATAGCCCCACTTCATTTTCGGAGTAAACGAGTAGCCAAGACCGCCTTACGCGCATCGTGATTTTGAGCATCTTTGGCTCGATTTGCCGGAATTCGGGCAATATTTTCCAGTCCCGAGGACTCTATGTTAACTCCTGATGAACTTAGTTTTCAGTGATATGTACACAGGCAAAAGGAGCGCACGCTCGGTGTTGAGCTTCTCGGCCGAAATATAGCCCCACTTCATTTTAAGACTGAAAGAGTAGCCGAGACCGCCTTACGCGCATCGTGATTTTGAGTAACTTTGGCTCGATCTGCCAGAATTTGGGAAATATTTCCCAGTCCCAAGGACTCTAAACTAACTCCTGATGGCCTAAGATGTCAGTGAAATGGACACAGGTAAAATTAGCGCACGCCCGGTCTCGAGCTTCTAGGTCGAAATATAGCCTCCCTTAATTTTAAGACTGAAAGAGTAGCCGAGACCGCCTTACGCGCATCGTGATTTTGGGCCACTTTTGCTCGATTTCCCGCAAGTTGGCGAATAATTTAAAGTCCCGGGGACGCTAAACTAACTCCCGATGACCTTGCTTTGCAGTTTAATGAACACAGCAAAACATTCTGAACGCTCACCTTCGAGCTTCAGTGCCGCAATATAGCCCTACTTAAATTTAAGACTGAAAGAATAACCGAGAGCCCGCTACGCGCATCGTAATTTTCATCAACTTCGGCGCCATTTCCTGGAACTTGGAGAATATTTTCCAGTTCCGGGGACTCTAAACTAACTCCTGATTGCCTTGGTTTGCAGTCAAATGGACACAGCAAAACTTTTTGAACGCTAAGTTTCGAGCTTGTGGGCCTAAATATAGCCACACTTCACTTTAAGACTGAAACAGTTGCCGAGACCGCATTTCGCGCATCGTGATTTTGATCAACTTCGGCTCGCTTTCCCGGAACTTGGGGAATATTTTCCAGTCCCGGGGACCCTAAACTAACTTTTGATAGCTTTGGTTTGCAGTGAAATCCACACAGCAAAACTTTTTGAACGCTCACTTTCGAGCTTCTTGAAAGAAATATAGCCCCACTTCACTTTAAGACTGAAAGGGTAGCCGAGACCGCTTTGGGAGCATCGTGATTTTGACCAACTTCAGCTCGATTTACCGGAACTTGGGGAATATTTTCCAGTCCCGGGGACCCTAAACTAACTCCTGATAGCCTTGGTTTGCAGTGAAATGGACACAGCAAATTTTTTGCAGCGCTCACTTTGGAGCTTCTGGACCGAAATAGAGCCCCACTTCACTTTAAGACTAAAAGAGTAGCCGAGGCCGCCTTAGGCGCATCGTGATTTTGACCAACTTCGGCTTGAGTTGCCAGAACTTAAAAGATATTTTCCACTCCCGGGGACTCTAAACTAACTCATGATGGCCTTGGTTTTCAGTGAAATTGAGAGAGGAAAACTTTTTAAACGCTCACTTTCGAGCTTCTGGACCGAAATATAGCCCTACTTCACTTTCAGACTCAAAGAGTAGCCGAGACCGCCTTACGCGAATCGTTATTTTGACCAACTTCGTCTCGATTTCGCGGAACTTGGAGGATATTTTCCAGTTCCGGGGACTGTAAACTACTTCCTGAGGGCCTTGCTTTGGTGTGAAATGGGCACAGCATAACTTTTTGAACGCTCACTTTCGAGCTTCTGGGCCAAAATATACAGCCACGTCACTTTAAGACTAAAAGAGTAGCCGAGACTGCTTTACGCGCATCGTGATTTTCACAAACTTCGGCTGGATTTCCCGGAACTTGGGGGATATTTTGATGTCCCGGAGACTGTAAACTATCTCCTGATGTGGCTTGGCTCGCGGTGAAATGGACACAGCAAAACTTTTTGAACTTTCACTTTCGAG
Organism: Orbicella franksi; assembly: GCF_964199315.1. Classification (NCBI taxonomy): domain Eukaryota; kingdom Metazoa; phylum Cnidaria; class Anthozoa; order Scleractinia; family Merulinidae; genus Orbicella; species Orbicella franksi. Next base: position 681,273 of record NC_138147.1, on the reverse strand, counting down.
CTTCTGGGCCGAAATATAGCCCGAGTTCACTTTAAGAATGAAAGAATAGCCGAGACCACCTTACGCGCATCGAGATTTTGACCATCTTTGGCTCGATTTCCCAGGAAATGGACAATATTTTCCGGTACCGGGGACTCTAAAGTAACTCCTGATTGCCTTGGTTTGCATTGAAATGGAGAGAGCAAAACTTTTTCAACGCTCCCCTTCGGGCTTCTGAGCAGAAATATAGCCCCACTTCAGTTTAAGACTGAAAGAGTAGCCGAGACCGTCTTACGCGCATCGTGATTTTGACCAACTTCGGCTCGATTTCCCCGAACTTGGCCGCTATTTTCCAGTCCCGAGCAGTCCAAACTAACTCCTCATGGCCTTGGTTTGCAGTGAAATAAACAAGGTAACACTTTTTGAACGCTTATTTTCGAGCTTCTGGGATGAAATATAGCCCCACTTTACTTTAAGACTGAAAGAGTAGGCGAGACCGCCTTACGCGCATCGTGGTTTTGAGCAACTTCCGCTCGATTTTCTAGAATTTTAATTTTCAAGTTCCGGGGACTCTAAACTAACTCCTGATGGCCTTGGTTTGATGTGAAATGGACGCAGGAAAACTTTTTGAACGCTCCGTTTCGAGCTTCTGGGCCGAAATATAGCACTACTTCACTTTAAGACTGAAAGCGTAGCCGAGACCGCCTTACGCGCATCGTAATTTTGACCAACTTCGGCTCGATTTCCCGGAAGTTGGCGAATGTTTTCAATTCCCGGGGAAGCTAAACTAACTTCCGATGGCCTTACTCTGAGGTTAAATGGACACGGCAAAACTTTTTTAACGCTCACTTTCGAGCTTATGGCTCGAAATATAGCCCCACTTAACTTTAAGACTGAAAGAGTAGCCGAGACCGCCTTACGCGCATCGTAATTTTGGGATACTTCGGCTCGATTTCCCGGAAATAGGGGGATATTTTCCAGTCCCGGGGACTCTAAACTAACTCCTGATGGACTTGGTTTCCAGTGAAAGAGACACAGGCACACTTTTTGAACGCGCACTTTCGAGCTTGCTGGCCGAAATATAGTCCTACTTCTTTTTAAGACTGAAAGAGTACGCGGGAGCGCCTTACGCGCATTGTGATTTTGAGGATCTTCGGCTCGATCTGGCGAAACTTGGGAGATATTTTCCAGTCCCAAAGTCTCTAAACTCACTCCTGATTGTCTAAGAGGTGAGTGAAATAGACACACAAATTTTTGAACCCTTACTTTCGAGCTTCTGGAGTTAAATCTAAGCCTACTTTACCTTAAGACTGAAAGAGTAGCCGAGACCCCCTTAAGCGCATGGTGATTTTGGGTAACTTCGGGTGGATTTCCCGTAACTTGGGGGATATTTCCAGTTCCTTTGACGCTAAACTAAGTCGTGATGGCCTTGTTTTGCAGTGAAATGGAGACAGCAAAACTTTTTAAACACTCAGTTTCGAGCTTCTGGGCCGAAATATTGCCCCAATTCACTTTAAGACTGAAAGAGTAGCCGAGACCGCCGTACGCGCGTCGTGATTTTGACCAACTTCGGTTAAATTTCCCGGAACTTGGGGGATATTTTCCAGTCCCGGGGACTCTAAACTGACCCCCGACGTCCTTGGTCTGCAGTAAAATGGACACAGCAAAACTTTTTGAACGCTCACTTTTGAGCTTCTGGGCCGAAATATAGCTCCACTTCACTTTAAGAGTGAAAGAGTAGCCGAGACCGCCTTACGCCCATCGTAATTTTGACCAACTTCGGCTCGATTTCCCGGAACTTGGGGGATATTTGCCAGTCCCGCGGACTCTAAAGTAACTCCTGATGGCCTTGCTCTGGAGTGAAATGGACACAGCACAACTTTTTGGACGCTCACTTTCGAGCTTCTGGGGGGAAATATTGCCCCAGTTGACTTTAAGAATGAAAGAGTAACCGGGACCGGCTTACGCGCATCGTGATTTTGACCAACTTTGGCTCGATTTCCCGGGAAATGGGGGATATTTTCCGGTACCGGGGACTCTAAAGTAACTCCTGATTTCTTCGGTTTGCAGTGAAATGGACACAGCACAACTTTTTGAACGCTCACTTTTGAGCTTCTGGGCCGAAGCATAGCCCTACTTCACTTTAAGACTGAAAGACTAGCCGAGACCGCCTTAGGCACATCGTGATTTTGGGCTACTTCGGCTCGAATTCCCGGAACTTGGGAGATAATTCCCAGTCCCGGGTACTCTAAACTAATTCCTGACGGCCTTGGTTTTCAGTGAAATGGACACAGCCAAACTTTTTGAACGTTCACTTTCGCAGTTCTGGGCCGAAATATAACCCCACTTCACTTTAACACTGAAAGAGTAGCCAAGACCGCGTTACGCGCATGCTAATATTGTCGAACTTCGGCTTGATTTCCTGGCACTTGGGGGATATTTTCCATTCCCGGAAGCTCTAAACTAACTCCTGAATGCCTTGGTTTTTAGTGAAATGGACACAGGTAAAAGGAACGCACGCTCGGTTTCCAGGTTGTAGGCCCAAATATAGCCCCACTTTATTTTAAGACTGAAAGTGTACACGAAACCGCCTTAAGCGCATCGGAATTTTTAGCCACTATGGCTCGATATGCCAAAACTTGGGGGATAGTTTTCAGTCCCGGGGACTCTACCCTAACTCTTGATGGCTTTAGTTTTCAGTAAAATGGTGACAGGTAACAGGAGCGCACGCTCGGTGTCGAGCTTCTAGGCCGAAATGTAGCCCCAGTTCATTTTAAGACTGAAAGAGTAAACGAAACTGCCGTACGCCTATCGTAATTTTAAGAAAGTATGGTGCAATTTGCCGAAACTTGGAGGATAGCTTCCAGTCTCGAGGATTCTAAACTATCTCCTGATGGACTTAGTTCTTAGTGAAATGGACACAGGTAAAAGGAGAGCACGCTCGGTGTCGAGCTTGTAGAACCGAAATATAGCCCCACTTCATTTTCGGAGTAAACGAGTAGCCAAGACCGCCTTACGCGCATCGTGATTTTGAGCATCTTTGGCTCGATTTGCCGGAATTCGGGCAATATTTTCCAGTCCCGAGGACTCTATGTTAACTCCTGATGAACTTAGTTTTCAGTCATATGTACACAGGCAAAAGGAGCGCACGCTCGGTGTTGAGCTTCTCGGCCGAAATATAGCCCCACTTCATTTTAAGACTGAAAGAGTAGCCGAGACCGCCTTACGCGCATCGTGATTTTGAGCAACTTTGGCTCGATCTGCCAGAATTTGGGAAATATTTTCCAGTCCCAAGGACTCTAAAGTAACTCCTGATGGCCTAAGATGTCAGTGAAATGGACACAGGTAAAATTAGCGCACGCCCGGTCTCGAGCTTCTAGGTCGAAATATAGCCCCCCTTAATTTTAAGACTGAAAGAGTAGCCGAGACCGCCTTACGCGCATCGTGATTTTGGGCCACTTTTGCTCGATTTCCCGCAAGTTGGCGAATAATTTAAAGTCCCGGGGACGCTAAACTAACTCCTCATTTCCTTGGTTTGCAGTCAAATGGACACAGCAAAACTTTTTGAACGCTCACTTTCGAGCTTGTGGGCCTAAATATAGCCACACTTCACTTTAAGACTAAAACAGTAGCCGACACCGCGATCCGCGCATCGTGCTTTTGAGCAACTTCTGCTTGCTTTCTTGGAACTTGGGGAATATTTTCCAGTCCCGGGGACTCTAAACTAACTCCTGGTGGCCATGGTTTGCAGTGAAATTCACACAGGACAAGTTTTTGAACGAACACTTTCGAGCTTTTAGGCCGAAATATAGTCCCACATCACTTACGACTTAAAGAGTAGCCGAGACCGGCGTGCGCGCATCGTGATTTTGACCAACTTCGGGTCGATATTCCGGAACTTGGGGGATATTTTCCAGTCCCAGGGACTCTAAACTAACTCTTGATGGCCTTGGTTTGCAGTGAAATGGAGACAGCAAAAGTTTTTGAACGCGCACCTTCAAGCTTCTGGGCCGAAATATAGCCCACTTTACTTTAATACTGAAAAAGTAGCCGAGACCGCCTTACGCGCATCGTGATTTTGACAAACTTCGGGTAGATTTCCCGGAACTTGCGGGATATTTTCAAGTCCCTTGGACGCTAAACTAGGTGCCGATGGCCCTGTTTTGCAGTGAAATGGACACAGCAAAGCTTTTTGAACGCTCACTTTCGAGCTTGTGGGCCGAAATATAGCCATACTTCACTTTAAGACTGAAACAGTAGCCGAGACCACGTTTCGCGCATCGTGATTTTGATCAACTTCGGCTCGATTTCCCGGAACTTGCGAAATATTTTCCAGTCCCGGGGACTCTAAAGTAACTCGTGCTTGTCTTGGTTTGCAGTGAAACGGAAAGAGAAAAAGTTTTTGAACGCATACTTTCGAGCTTCTCGACCGAAATAGAACCCCACTTCACTTGAAGACTGAAAGAGTAGCCGAGACCGCCTTACGTGCATCGTGATTTTGAGCAACTTCGGCTCGATTTGCCGGAACAAAGGGGATATATTCCAGTTCTGAGAACGCTAAACTAATTCCTGAGGACCTTGGTTTGCAGTAAAATGGACCCAGCAAAGCTTTTTGAACGCTCAATTTCGAGCTTCTGGGTTAAAATATAGCCCCCCATTACTTTCACACTAAAAGAGTAGCCGAGACCGCCTTACGTGCATGGTGATTTTGACAAACTTCGGGTTGATTTCCCGGAACTTGGGGGATATTTTCCAGTCCCGGGGACTCTCAACTAACTCCTGCTTGTCTTGGTTTGCAGTGAAATGGACACAGCGAAAGTTTTTGAACCCTCACTCTCGAACTTCTGGGCCGAAATAGAGCCCCATTTTACTTTAAGACTGAAAGAGTAGGGCAGACCGTCTTGAGCGAATCGTGATTTTGACCAATTTCGCCTTTATTTCCCGAAACTTGGGGCATATATTCCAGTCAAAGGGACTCTACAGTAACTCCTGATGGCCTTGGTTTTCAGTGAAATGGACAGAGCACAACTTTGGAGCTTCTGGGCAGAAATATAGCCCCACTTTACTTTAAGACTGAAAGAGTAGATGAGACCGCCTTACGCGCATCGTAATTTTGACGAACTTCGAATGGATTTCCCGGAACTTGGGGCATATTTTGCAGTGTCTTGGACGCTAAACTAAGTCCTGATGGCCTTGTTTTGAAGTAAAATGGACACAACAAAACTTTTTGAACGCTCACTTTCTAGCTTGTGGGCCGAAATATAGCCACACTTGACTTTAGGACTGACACAGTAGCCGAGACCACGTTACGCGCATCATGAATTTAATCAACTTCGGCTCGATTTGCCGGGACTTGGGGGATATTCTGCAGTCCCGGGGACTCTAAACTAACTTCTGATGGCCTTGCTTAGCACTGAAAGTGACAGAGCAAAACTTTTTAAACACTCACTTTCGAGCTTCTGGGCCGAAATATAGCCCCACTTCACTTTAAGACTGAAAGAGTAGCCGAGACCACCTTACGCACATCGTGATTTTGACCAACTTCGGCTCCATTTACCGGAACTTAGGGGATATTTTCCAGTCCCGAAGACTCTTAAGTAACCCCTGATGGCCTTGGTTTGCATTGCAATGGAGACAGCAAAACTTTTTGAACGCTCAGTTTTGAGCTTCTGGGCCGAAATATAGCCCCACTTCACTTTAAGACTGAAAGAGTAGCCGAGACCGTCTTACGCGCATCGTGATTTTGACCAACGTCTTCTCGATTTTCCGGAACTTGGGAAATACTTTCCACTCCCGGGGACTCTAAACTAACTACTGATAGCCTTGGTTTGCAGTGAAATAGACACAGTAATTTTTTTGAGCTTTGAGCTTGTGGGCCGAAATAGAGCCCCACTTCACTTTAGCCTGAAGGAGTAGCCGACACCGCCTTAAGCGCACCGTGATTTTGACCAACTTCGGCTCCATTTGCCGGAACTTGGGGGATATTTTCCAGTCCCGTGGACTCTAAACTAACTCCTGATTGTCTTGGTTTTCAGTGAAATGGACACAGCGAAACTTTTTGAACGCTCACTCTCGAGCTTCTGGACCGAAATATAGCCCCACTTCACTTTAAGACTGAAATAGTAGCCGAGACCGCCTTAGACGCATCGTAATTTTGAATAACTTCGGCTTGAGTTGCCAGAACTTAAGGGATATTTTTTAGTCCCGCGGACTCTAAACTAACTCATGATGGCCTTGGTTTTCAGTTAAATTGAGAGAGCAAAACTTTTTGAACGCTCACTTTCGAGCTTCTGGGCCGAAATATACAGCCACGTCACTTTAAGACTAAAAGAGTATAAGGTCGTAATACTAGCAATAATGATAAATATTGCATAAAACGTACAACAGTTTTTAAAGACATGTTTCGGCATGCTTATACCATCTTCAGTTTAATAGAGTGACTAATGATACGTGACACAAGTTATATACTACAAAATATGAATAAATTATTTACAATATGCATTACAAAACAGTGGAAACGGAAATTACAGAGTTAAAAAGGTGTTGAAGTGATGTAACTGTTTGTTAAGGTCAGGTTTGTTCTTACTAATATAAAAGGCTTCTTTAAGTTTAAGATCAATAGAGCTATTCGCTGAGTCTAAGATGCGAAAACAAGAAGGTGTGTACATGTCCCTGCATGAAGAAAATTGAGAAAGATGTTTAAAAATATGCGAGTTTTTATCGCTTACTGTATGTTCTTTAATCCTGGTAGAAAAATGGCGACTGGTTTCACCAATATAACAGGAATTACATCCCGCACAAGTAAATTGATAAACTACCATGGATTTTAGAGCATCAGGAGTACGATCTTTAAAACTGAACATATTCTTGATTTTGAAAGAAGTAAAAACTAATTTGATATTAAGATCCGTTTCACAAAAACGTTTAAGTAATTGCCGTAGTTTGAGTTCCGTTATTCTAGAGTACTGGCCGATAAAAGGAAGCTTAAAATAGCGTATATTGTTTTCATCATTAACGTTGCGGCTTTTTTGATCAGAAGGCTTGTTAAGATACCGCTTGAAGGTTTTTTCAATGATGTGTGAAGGAAACGAGTTACGTTTTAGAGTGTCCGAAAGCTTGATCAGATCGTTTTCAAAACCGGAAGAAGTGTTGTTGATTTTATAAGTTCGGTCAATGAGAGTACGGACAAGGCCAATTTTATAGCGAAACGGAGTGAAACTAAAAAAAATTGTTAAGAGACCAGTGTAGGTTTTTTTATGAAAAACTGAAAAAACGCAGTCATGCGAAGAGTTGTCAATCAGAACATCCAAAAAGGAAAGTTTACCGTCGTTCTGTTTCTCGAAAGTAAATTTGATGTTGGGATGTTGAGAATTGATGAATTCAAAGAAAGACATGGCATCCCGCTCATTTTTAAAGACGCAAAAAGTATCGTCAACATAACGCCTATAGAGTAAGATGTCGGCCTTGTTAAAATTATTTAGCCATGTTTCTTCGTGAAATCCAAGAAAAAGATTAGCTAAAATAGGTGCTAAAGGGGAGCTCATAGCTACCCCATCGACTTGATCATAAAATTTACCATTGAAAAGAAAATGAGTCTCGGATGTGGCAAATGAAAACAATTTCTTAAGGTCGGGTTTTTTGATGGAAAATTTGGGATGACGTTTCAAAATAAGGTCAACGGCAATATCGATAGTTTCATTTAGCGGAATGTTTGTAAAAAGGCTTTCAACATCGAAGGAAATAAGGAACTTGTTGTTAAAATCGAAACTCCTGAGCTCTTCAACAAAAGAAAAGGAATCCTTAACCGAATATTTATCAGGCAAAAGCGGAACAAGAAGAGAACTTAAGTACTTAGCTAAATTAAAATTGTAAGCTCCAATAGAGGAGAAACCAGTCGCCATTTTTCTACCAGGATTAAAGAACATACAGTAAGCGATAAAAACTCGCATATTTTTAAACATCTTTCTCAATTTTCTTCATGCAGGGGCATGTACACACCTTCTTGTTTTCGCATCTTAGACTCAGCGAATAGCTCTATTGATCTTAAACTTAAAGAAGCCTTTTATATTAGTAAGAACAAACCTGACCTTAACAAACAGTTACATCACTTCAACACCTTTTTAACTCTGTAATTTCCGTTTCCACTGTTTTGTAATGCATATTGTAAATAATTTATTCATATTTTGTAGTATATAACTTGTGTCACGTATCATTAGTCACTCTATTCAACTGAAGATGGCATAAGCATGCCGAAACATGTCTTTAAAAACTGTTGTACGTTTTATGCAATACTAAAAGAGTAGCCGAGACTGCTTTACGCGCATCGTGATTTTGACAAACCTCGGCTCGATTTCCCGGGACTTGGGGGATATTTTGATGTCCCGGACACTGTAAACAACCTGCTGATGTGGCTTGGTTTGCGGTGAAATGGACACAGCAAAACTTTTTGAACTTTCACTTTCGAGCTTCTGGGCCGAAATATAGCCCCAGTTCACTTTAAGAATCAAAAAGTAGCCGAGACTGCTTTACGCGCATCGTGATTTTGACAAACTGCGGCTCGATTTCGCGGAACTTGGAGGATATTTTGATGTCCTGGACACTGTAAACAATCTGCTGATGTGGCTTGGTTTGCGGTGAAATGGACACAGCAAAACGTTTTGAACTTTCACCTTCGAGCTTCTGGGCCGAAATATAGCCCCAGTTCACTTTAAGAATCAAAGAGTAGCCGAGACCGCCTTACGCGCATCGTGATTTTGACAAAATTCGGCTCGATTTCCCCGAACTTGGGCGATATTTTCCAGTCCCGAGGAGTCTAAACTAACTGCTGATGGCCTTGGTTTGCAGTGAAATGAACACAGCAAAACTTTTTTAAACTTTCACTTTCTAGCTTCTCGGGCGAAACATAGCCCCAGTTCACTTTAAGAATCAAAGAGTAGCCGAGACCGCCTTAGGCGCATCGTGATTTTGACAAAATTCGGCTCGATTTCCCCGAATTTGGGCGATATTTTCCAGTCCCGAGCAGTCTAAACTAACTCCTGATGGCCTTAGTTTGATGTGAAATGGACGCAGGAAAACTTTTTGAACGCTTAGTTTCGAGCTTCTGGGCCGAAATACAACCGTACTTCACTTTAAGACTGAAATAGTAGCTGAGACCTGCTTACGATTATCATGATTTTGACCCAGTTCAGCTCGATCTCCCGGAACTTGGGGGATATTTTCCAGTCCGGGGGACTTTAAACTAACTCCTGATGGCCTTGGTTTGCAGTTAAATGCATAAAGCGTAACTTTTTAAAGGTTCACTTTCGAGCTTCTGGGCCGAAATATAGCCCCACTTTACTTTAAGACTGAAAGAGTAGCCGAGACCGTCTTACGCGCATCGTGATTTTGACCAACTTCCGTTCGATTTCCAGGAACTTCCGGGTTATATTCCAGTCCCGGGGACTCTAAACTAACTGCTGATGGCCTTGGTTTGCAGTGAAATGGACACAGCACATTTTTTTTCAACGCTCACTTTCGAGCTTATGGCTCGAAATAAAGCCCCACTTAACTTTAAGACTGAAAGAGTAGCCGAGACCGCCTTACGCGCATCGTGATTTTGGGATACTTCGGCTCGATTTCCCGGAAATAGGGGGATATTTTCCAATCCCGGGGACTCTAAACTAACTCCTGATGGCCTTGGTTTCCAGTGAAATGGACATAGGCACACTTTTTGAACGCGCACTTTCGAGCTTGCTGGCCGAAATATAGCCCTACTTCTTTTTAAGACTGAAAGAGTAGCAGGGAGCGCCTTACGCGCATTGTGATTTTGAGGATCTTCGGCTCGATCTGGCGAAACTTGGGAGATATTTTCCAGTCCCAAAGTCTCTAAACTCACTCCTGATTGTCTAAGATGTGAGTGAAATAGACACAAAAATTTTTGAACCCTTACTTTCGAGCTTCTGGAGTTAAATCTAAGCCTACTTTACCTTAAGACTGAAAGAGTAGCCGAGACCCCCTTAAGCGCATGGTGATTTTGACTAACTTCGGGTGGATTTCCCCTAACTTGGGGAATATTTCCAGTTCCTTTGACGCTAAACTAAGTCGTGATGGCCTTGTTTTGCAGCATAGCCCCACTTCATTTTCGTAGTAAACGAGTAGCCGAGACCGCCTTACGCGCATCGTGATTTTGAGCATCTTTGGCTCGATTTGCCGGAATTCGGGCAATATTTTCCAGTCGAGAGGACTCTATGTTGACTCCTGATGAACTTAGTTTTCAGTGATATGTACACAGGCAAAAGGAGCGCACGCTCGGTGTTGAGTTTCTCGGCCGAAATATAGCCCCACTTCATTTTAAGACTGAAAGAGTAGCCGAGACCGCCTTACGAGCATCGCGATTTTGAGCAACTTTGGCTCGATCTGCCAGAATTTGGGAAATATTTTCCAGTCCCAAGGACTCTAAACTAACTCCTGATGGCCTAAGATGTCAGTGAAATGGACACAGGTAAAATTAGTGCAGGCCCGGTCTCGAGCTTCTAGGTCGAAATATAGCCTCCCTTAATTTTAAGACTGAAAGAGTAGCCGAGACCGCCTTACGCGCATCGTGATTTTGGGCCACTTTTGCTCGATTTCCCGCAAGTTGGCGAATAATTTAAAGTCCCGGGGACGCTAAACTAACTCCCGATGACCTTGCTTTGCAGTTTAATGAACACAGCAAAACATTCTGAACGCTCACCTTCGAGCTTCAGTGCCGCAATATAGCCCTACTTAAATTTAAGACTGAAAGAATAACCGAGAGCGCGTTACGCGCATCGTAATTTTCATCAACTTCGGCGCCATTTCCTGGAACTTGGAGAATATTTTCCAGTTTCGGGGACTCTAAAATAACTCCTGATTGCCTTGGTTTGCAGTCAAATGGACACAGCAAAACTTTTTGAACGCTCACTTTCGAGCTTGTGGGCCTAAATATAGCCACACTTCACTTTAAGACTGAAACAATAGCCGAGACCGCGTTACGCGCATCGTGATTTTGAGGAACTTCTGCTCGCTTTCCTGGAACTTGCGGAATATTTTCCAGTCCCGGGGACTCTAAACTAACTCCTGATGGCCATGGTTTGCAGTGAAATTCACACAGCACAAGCTTTTGAACGAACACTTTCGAGCTTTTAGGCCGAAATATAGTCCCACATCATTTACGACTTAAAGAGTAGCCGAGACCGGCGTGCGCGCATCGTGATTTTGACCAACTTCGGGTCGATATTGCGGAACTTGGGGGATATTTTCCAGTCCCAGGGACTCTAAACTAACTCTTGATGGCCTTGGTTTGCAGTGAAATGGAGACAGCAAAAGTTTTTGAACGCGCACCTTCAAGCTTCTGGGCCGAAACATAGCCCACTTTACTTTTATACTGAAAAAGTAGCCGAGACCGCCTTACGCGCATCGTGATTTTGACAAACTTCGGGTGGATTTCCCGGAACTTGGGGGATATTTTCCAGTCCCTTGGACGCTAAACTAGGTGCCGATGGCCTTGTTTTGCAGTGAAATGGACACAGCAAAGCTTTTTGAACGCTTACTTTCGAGGTTGGGGGCCGAAATATAGCCATACTTCACTTTAAGACTCCAACAGTAGCCGAGACCACGTTTCGCGCATCGTGATTTTGATCAACTTCGGCTCGATTTCTTGGAACTTGCGAAACATTTTCCAGTCCCGGGGACTCTAAAGTAACTCGTGCTGGTCTTGGTTTGCAGTGAAACGGAAACAGAAAAAGTTTTTGAACGCATACTTTCGAGCTTCTCGACCGAAATAGAACCCCACTTCACTTTAAGACTGAAAGAGTAGCCGAGACCGCCTTACGTGAATCGTGATTTTGAGCAACTTCGGCTCGATATGCCGGAACTAAGGGGATATATTCCAGTTCCGAGGACTCTAAACTAATTCCTGATGGCCTTGGTTTGCAGTAAAATGGACCCAGCAAAACTTTTTGAACGCACAATTTCGAGCTTCTGGGCCAAAATATAGCCCCCTATTACTTTAACACTGAAAGAGTAGCCGAGACCGCCTTACGTGCATCGTGATTTTGACAAAGTTCGGGTTGATTTCCCGCAACTTGGGGGATATTTTCCAGTCCCGGGCACTCCCAACTAACTCCTGCTTGTCTTGGTTTGCAGTGAAATGGACACAGCGAAAGTTTTTGAACGCTCACTCTCGAGCTTCTGGGCCGAAATAGAGCCCCATTTTACTTTAAGACTGAAACAGTAGGCGAGACCGTCTTGAGCGAATCGTGATTTTGACCAATTTCGCCTTTATTTCCCGAAACTTGGGGCATATATTCCAGTCAAAGGGACTCTACAGTAACTCCTGATAGCCTTGGTTTTCAGTGAAATGGACAGAGCACAACTTTGGAGCTTCTGGGCAGAAATATAGCCCCACTTTACTTTAAGACTGAAAGAGTAGATGAGACCGCCTTACGCGCATCGTAATTTTGACGAACTTCGAATGGATTTCCCGGAACTTGGGGCATATTTTGCAGTGTCTTGGACGCTAAACTAAGTCCTGATGGCCTTGTTTTGAAGTAAAATGGACACAACAAAACTTTTTGAACGCTCACTTTCTAGCTTGTGGGCCGAAATATAGCCACACTTGACTTTAGGACTGACACAGTAGCCGAGACCACGTTACGCGCATCATGAATTCGATCAACTTCGGCTCCATTTCCCGGGACTTGGGGGATATTCTGCAGTCCCGGGGACTCTAAAGTAACTTCTGATGGCCTTGGTTAGCACTGAAAGTGACAGAGCAAAACTTTTTAAACACTCACTTTCGAGCTTCTGGGCCGAAATATAGCCCCACTTCGCTTTAAGACTGAGAGAGTGGCCGAGACCACCTTACGCACATCGTGATTTTGAGCAACTTCGGTTCGATTTACCGCAACTTGGGGGATATTTTCCAGTCCCGAGGACTGTTAGGTAACCCCTGATTGCCTTGGTTTGTATTGAAATGGATACAGCAAAACTTTTTGAACGCTCACTTTTGAGCTTCTGGGCCGAAATATAGCCCCACTTCACTTTAAGACTGAAAGAGTAGCCGAGACCGTCTTACGCGCATCGTGATTTTGACCAACGTCTTCTCGATTTTCCGGAGCTTGGGAAATACATTCCACTCCCGGGGACTCTAAACTAACTACTGATAGTCTTGGTTTGCAGTGAAATAGACACAGTAATTTTTTTGAGCTTTGAGCTTGTGGGCCGAACTAGAGCCCCACTTCACTTTAAGACTGAAGGAGTAGCCGACACCACCTTAAGCGGACCATGATTTTGACCAACTTCGGCTCGATATGCCGGAACTTGGGGGATATTTTCCAGTCCCGGGGACTCTAAACTAGCTCCTGATTGTCTTGGTTTTCAGTGAAATGGACACAGCGAAACTTTTTGAACGCTCACTCTCGAGCTTCTGGACCGAAATATAGCCCCACTTCACTTTAAGACTGAAAGGGTAGCCGAGACCGCTTTGGGAGCATCGTGATTTTGACCAACTTCTGCTCGATTTACCAGAACTTGGGGAATATTTTCCAGTCCCGGGCACCCTAAACTAACTTTTGATAGCTTTGGTTTGCAGTGAAATGCACACAGCAAAACTTTTTGAACGCTCACTTTCGAGCTTCTGGAGAGAAATATAGCCCCACTTCACTTTAAGACTGAAAGGGTAGCCGAGACCACTTTGGGAGCATCGTGATTTTGACCAACTTCAGCTCGATTTACCAGAACATGGGGAATATTTTCCAGTCCCAGGGACGCTAAACTAACTCCTTATGGCCTTGTTTTTCAGTCAAAGAACACAGGAGAACTCTTTGAACGGTCACTTTCGGGCTTCTGGCCCGAAATATAGCCCCACTTCACTTTAAGACAGAAAGAGTAGCCGAGACCACTTTAGGGGCATCGTGATTTTGACCAACCTCGGCTCAATTTTCCGGACCTTGGGGCATACTTTCTTGTCCCGGGGACGCTAAACTAACTCCTGATGGCCTTGGTTTGCAGTGAAATGAACACAGCAAAACTTTTTGAACGCTCACTTTCGGGCTTCTCGCCCGAAATATAGCCCCACTTCACTCTAAGACTGAAAGAGTAGCCGACACTACCTTACGCAAATCGTGATTTTGACCAACTTCGGCTCGATTTCCCGGAAGTTGGGGGATATTTTCCAGTCCCGGGGACTCTAAACTAGCTCCTGATGGCTTTGGTTTGCAGTCAAATAAACACAGGGAAACTTTTTGAAGGCTTACTTTCAAGCTCCTGGGTAGGAATAAAGCCTCACTTCACTTTAAGACTGAAACAGTAAGCGAGACCGCCTAACGCGCAGCGTGATTTTGACCAACTTCGGCTAAATTTCCCTGAACTTGGGGGGATATTTTCCAGTCCCGAAGACTCTTAAGTAACCCCTGATGGCCTTCGTTTGCATTGAAATGGATACAGCAAAACTTTTTGAAGCTCACTTTTGAGCTTCTGGGCCTAAATATAGCCCCACTTCACTTTAAGACTGAAAGACTAGCCAAGACCGTCTTGCTCACATCGTGATTTTGACCAACGTCTTCTCGATTTTCCGGAACTTGGGAAATATATTGCAGTCCCGGGGACTCTAAACTAACTCCTGATGGCCTTGGTTTGCAGTGAAATGGACACAGCAAATTTTTTGCAGCGCTCACTTTGGAGCTTCTGGGCCGAAATAGAGCCCAACTTCACTTTAAGACTGAAGGAGTAGCCGAGGCCGCCTTAGGCGCATCGTGATTTTGACCAACTTCGGCTTGAGTTGCCAGAACTTAAAAGATATTTTCCACTCCCGGGGACTCTAAACTAACTCATGATGGCCTTGGTTTGCAGTGAAATGGGCACAGCATAACTTTTTGAACGCTCACTTTCGAGCTTCTGGGCCAAAATATACAGCCACTTCACTTTAAGACTGAAAGAGTAGCCGAGACCGCCTTACGCGCATCGTCATTTTTACCAACTTTGGCTCGAGTTCCCAGGAAACGGGGAATATTTTCCGGTACCGGGGACCCTAAAGTAACTCCTGATTGCCTTGGTTTGCATTGAAATGGAGAGAGCGAAACTTTTTCAACGCTCCCCTTCGGGCTTCTGAGCCGAAATATAGCCCCACTTCAGTTTAAGACTGAAAGAGTAGCCGAGACCGTCTTAGCGCATCGTGATTTTGACCAACTTCGGCTCGATTTCCCGAAACTTCGGGGATATATTCAAGTTGCAAGGACTCTAAACTAACCCCTGATGGCCTTGGTCTGCAGTGAAATGGACACAGCAAATTTTTTTGAACGCTTACTTTCGAAATTCTGGGCCGAAATATAGCCCCACTTCACTTTAAGACTGAAATAGTAGCCGAGACCGCCTTAGACGCATCGTGATTTTGACCAACTTCGGCTTGAGTTGCCAGAACTTAAGGGCTATTTTTTAGCCCCGCGGACTCTAAACTAACTCATGATGGCCTTGGTTTTCAGTTAAATTGAGAGAGCAAAACTTTTTGAACGCTCACTTTCGAGCTTCTGGGCCGAAATATACAGCCACGTCACTTTAAGACTAAAAGAGTAGCCGAGACTGCTTTACGCGCATCGTGATTTTGACAAACTTCGGCTCGATATGCCCGGACTTGGGGGATATTTTGATGTCCCGGACACCGCAAACAATCTGCTAATGTGGCTTGGTTTGCGGTGAAATGGACACAGCAAAACTTTTTGAACTTTCACTTTCGAGCTTCTGGGCCGAAATATAGCCCCAGTTCACTTTAAGAATCAAAGAGTAGCCGAGACCGCCTCACGCGCATCGTGATTTTGACAAAACTCGGCTCGATTTCCCCGAACTTGGGCCATATTTTCCAGTCCCGAGGAGTCTAAACTAACTCCTGATGGCCTTGGTTTGCAGTGAAATGAACACAGCAAAACTTTTTGAACTTTCACTTTCTAGCTTCTCGGCCGAAATATAGCCCCAGTTCACTTTAAGAATCAAAAAGTAGCCGAGACCGCCTTACGCGCATCGTGATTTTGACAAAATTCGGCTCGATTTCCCCAAACTTGGGCGATATTTTCCAGTCCCAAGCAGTCTAAACTAACTCCTGATGGCCTTGGTTTGCAGGGAAATGAACAAGGTAACACTTTTTGAACGCTTATTTTCGAGCTTCTGGGATGAAATATAGCCCCACTTCACTTTAAGACTGAAAGAGTAGGCGAGACCGCCTTACGCGCATCGTGATTTTGAGCAACTTCCGCTCGATTTTCTAGAATTTTGGCGATATTTTCAAGTCCCGGGGACTCTACACTAACTCCTGATGGCCTTGGTTTGCAGTTACATGCACAAAGCGTAACTTTTTAAAGGTTCACTTTCGAGCTTCTGGGCCGAAATACAACCGTACTTCACTTTAAGACTGAAAGAGTAGCCGAGACCGTCTTACGCGCATCGTGATTTTGACCAACTTCCGTTGGATTTCCCGGAACTTCGGGGATATATTCCAGTCCCGGGAACTCTAAACTAACGGCTGATTGCGTTGGTTTGCAGTGAAATGGACACAGCACATTTTTTTGAACGCTCACTTTCGAGCTTCTGGGCCGAAATATAGCCCTACTTCACTTTAAGACTGAAAGAGTAGCCGAGACCGCCTTACGCGCATCGTAAGTTTGACCAACTTCGGCTCGATTTCCCAGAAGTTGGCGAATATTTTCAATTCCCGGGGAAGCTAAACTAACTTCCGATGGGCTTAGTTTGAAGTGAAATGGACACAGCAAGACTTTTTGAACGCTCACTTTCGAGCTTATGGCTCGAAATATAGCCCCACTTAACTTTAAGACTGAAAGAGTAGCCGAGACCGCCTTACGCGCATCGTGATTTTGGGATAGTTCGGCTCGATTTACCGGAAATAGGGGGATATTTTCCAGTCCCGGGGACTCTAAACTAACTCCTGATGGCCTTGGTTTCCAGTGAAATGGACACAGGAACACTTTTTGAACGCGCACTTTCGAGCTTGCTGGCCGAAATATAGCCCTACTTCTTTTTAAGACTGAAAGAGTTGACGGGAGCGCATTACGCGCATTGTCATTTTGAAGATCTTCGGCTCGATCTGGCGAAACTTGGGAGATATTTTCCAGTCCCAAAGTCTCTAAACTCACTCCTGTTTGTCTAAGATATGAGTGAAATAGACACAAAAGCTTTTGAACCCTTACTTTCGAGCTTCTGGAGTTAAATCTAAGCCTACTTTACCTTAAGACTGAAAGGGTAGCCGAGACCCCCTTAAGCGCATGGTGATTTTGACTAACTTCGGGTGGATTTCCCGTAACTTGGAGGATATTTCCAGTTCCTTTGACGCTAAACTAAGTCGTGATGGCCTTGTTTTGCAGTGAAATGGAGACAGCAAAACTTTTTAAACACTCAGTTTCGAGCTTCTGGGCCGAAATATTGCCCCAATTCACTTTAAGACTGAAAGAGTAGCCGAGACCGCCGTACGCGCGTCGTGATTTTGACCAACTTCGGTTAAATTTCCCGGAACTTGGGGGATATTTTCCAGTCCCGGGGACTCTAAACTGACCCCCGACGTCCTTGGTCTGCAGTAAAATGGACACAGGAAAACTTTATGAACGCTCACTTTTGAGCTTCTGGGCCGAAATATAGCTCCACTTCACTTTAAGAGTGAAAGAGTAGCCGAGACCGCCTTACGCGCATCGTGATTTTGACCAACTTCGGCTCGATTTCCCGGAACTTGGGGGATATTTTCTAGTCCCGCGGACTCTAAAGTAACTCCTGATGGCCTTGCTCTGGAGTGAAATGGACACAGCACAACTTTTTGAACGCTCACTTTCGAGCTTCTGGGGGGAAATATTGCCCCAGTTGACTTTAAGAATGAAAGAGTAACCGGGACCGGCTTACGCGCATCGTGATTTTGACCAACTTTGGCTCGATTTCCCGGGAAATGGGGGATATTTTCCGGTACCGGGGACTCTAAAGTAACTCCTCACTTCCTCAGTTTGCATTGAAATGGACACAGCACAACTTTTTGAACGCTCACTTTTGAGCTTCTGGGTCGAAGCATAGCCCTACTTCACTTTAAGACTGAAAGACTAGCCGAGACCGCCTTACGCGCATCGTGATTTTGGGCTACTTCGGCTCGATTTCCCGGAACTTGGGAGATAATTCCCAGTCCCGAGCACTCTAAACTAATTTCTGATGGCCTTGGTTTTGAGTGAAATGGACACAGCCAAACTTTTTGAGCGTTCACTTTCGAGCTTCTGGGCCGAAATATAGCCCCACTTCACTTTAAGACTGAAAGAGTAGCCGGGACCGCCTTACGCGCATGGTAATTTTGTCGAACTTCGGCTTGATTTCCTGGGACTTGGGGGATATTTTCCAGTCCCGGAAGCTCTAAACTAACTCCTGAATGCCTTGGTTTTTAGTGAAATGGACACAGGTAAAAGGAGCGCACGCTCGGTTTCCAGGTTGTAGGCCGAAATATAGCCCCACTTTATTTTAAGACTGAAAGTGTACACGAAACCGCCTTAAGTGCATCGAAATTTTTAGCCACTTGGCTCGATATGCCAAAAAGTGGGGGATATTTTCCAGTCCCGGGGACTCTAACCTTACTCTTGCTGGCCTTAGTTTTCAGTAAAATGGTCACAGGTAACAGGAGCGCACGCTCGGTGTCGAGCTTCTAGGCCGAAATGTAGCCCCAGTTCATTTTAAGACTGAAAGAGTAAACCAAACTGCCGTACGCCTATCGTAAATTTAAGAAAGTATGGCGCAATTTGCCGAAACTTGGAGGATAGCTTCCAGTCTCGAGGACTCTAAACTATCTCCTGATGGACTTAGTTCTTAGTGAAATGGACACAAGTAAAAGGAGAGCACGCTCGGTGTCGAGCTTGTAGAACCGAAATATAGCCCCACTTCATTTTCGGAGTAAACGAGTAGCCGAGACCGCCTTAGGCGCATCGTGATTTTGAGCATCTTTGGCTCGATTTGCCGGAATTCGGGCAATATTTTCCAGTCCCGAGGACTCTATGTTAACTCCTGATGAACTTAGTTTTCAGTGATATGTACACAGGCAAAAGGAGCGCACGCTCGGTGTTGAGCTTCTCGGCCGAAATATAGCCCCACTTCATTTTAAGACTGAAAGAGTAGCCGAGACCGCCTTACGCGCATCGTGATTTTGAGCAACTTTGGCTCGATCTGCCAGAATTTGGGAAATATTTTCCAGTCCCAAGGACTCTAAACTAACTCCTGATGGCCTAAGATGTCAGTGAAATGGACACAGGTAAAATTAGCGCACGCCCGGTCTCGAGCTTCTAGGTCGAAATATAGCCCCCCTTAATTTTAAGACTGAAAGAGTAGCCGAGACCGCCTTACGCGCATCGTGATTTTGGGCCACTTTTGCTCGATTTCCCGGAAGTTGGCGAATAATTTAAAGTCCCGGGGACGCTAAACTAACTCCCGATGACCTTGCTTTGCAGTTTAATGAACACAGCAAAACATTCTGAACGCTCACCTTCGAGCTTCAGTGCCGCATTATAGTCCTACTTAAATTTAAGGCTGAAAGAACAACCGAGAGCCCGTTACGCGCATCGTAATTTTCTTCAACTTTGGCGCCATTTCCTGGAACTTGGGGAATATTTTCCAGTTCCGGGGACTCTAAAATAACTCCTGATTGCCTTGGTTTGCAGTCAAATGGACACAGCAAAACTTTTTGAACGCTCACTTTCGAGCTTGTGGGCCTAAATATAGCCACACTTCACTTTAAGACTGAAACAGTAGCCGAGACCGCGTTACGCGCATCGTGATTTTGAGGAACTTCTGCTCGCTTTCCTGGAACTTGGGGAATATTTTGCAGTCCCTGGGACTCTAAACTAACTCCTGATGGCCATGGTTTGCAGTGAAATTCACACAGCACAAGTTTTTGAACGAACACTTTCGAGCTTTTAGGCCGAAATATAGTCCCACATCACTTACGACTTAAAGAGTAGCCGAGACCGGCGTGCGCGCATCGTGGTTTTGACCAACCTCGGGTTGATATTCCGGAACTTGGGGGATATTTTCCAGTCCCAGGGACTCTAAACTAACTCATGATGGCCTTGGTTTGCAGTGAAATGGGCACAGCATAACTTTTTGAACGCTCACTTTCGAGCTTCTGGGCCAAAATATACAGCCACTTCACTTTAAGACTGAAAGAGTAGCCGAGACCGCCTTACGCGCATCGTCATTTTTACCAACTTTGGCTCGAGTTCCCAGGAAACGTTGAATATTTTCCGGTACCGGGGACCCTAAAGTAACTCCTGATTGCCTTGGTTTGCATTGAAATGGAGAGAGCGAAACTTTTTCAACGCTCCCCTTCGGGCTTCTGAGCCGAAATATAGCCCCACTTCAGTTTAAGACTGAAAGAGTAGCCGAGACCGTCTTAGCGCATCGTGATTTTGACCAACTTCGGCTCGATTTCCCGAAACTTCGGGGATATATTCAAGTTGCAAGGACTCTAAACTAACCCCTGATGGCCTTGGTCTGCAGTGAAATGGACACAGCAAATTTTTTTGAACGCTTACTTTCGAAATTTTGGGCCGAAATATAGCCCCACTTCACTTTAAGACTGAAATAGTAGCCGAGACCGCCTTAGACGCATCGTGATTTTGACCAACTTCGGCTTGAGTTGCCAGAACTTAAGGGCTATTTTTTAGCCCCGCGGACTCTAAACTAACTCATGATGGCCTTGGTTTTCAGTTAAATTGAGAGAGCAAAACTTTTTGAACGCTCACTTTCGAGCTTCTGGGCCGAAATATACAGCCACGTCACTTTAAGACTAAAAGAGTAGCCGAGACTGCTTTACGCGCATCGTGATTTTGACAAACTTCGGCTCGATATGCCCGGACTTGGGGGATATTTTGATGTCCCGGACACCGCAAACAATCTGCTAATGTGGCTTGGTTTGCGGTGAAATGGACACAGCAAAACTTTTTGAACTTTCACTTTCGAGCTTCTGGGCCGAAATATAGCCCCAGTTCACTTTAAGAATCAAAGAGTAGCCGAGACCGCCTCACGCGCATCGTGATTTTGACAAAACTCGGCTCGATTTCCCCGAACTTGGGCCATATTTTCCAGTCCCGAGGAGTCTAAACTAACTCCTGATGGCCTTGGTTTGCAGTGAAATGAACACAGCAAAACTTTTTGAACTTTCACTTTCTAGCTTCTCGGCCGAAATATAGCCCCAGTTCACTTTAAGAATCAAAAAGTAGCCGAGACCGCCTTACGCGCATCGTGATTTTGACAAAATTCGGCTCGATTTCCCCAAACTTGGGCGATATTTTCCAGTCCCAAGCAGTCTAAACTAACTCCTGATGGCCTTGGTTTGCAGGGAAATGAACAAGGTAACACTTTTTGAACGCTTATTTTCGAGCTTCTGGGATGAAATATAGCCCCACTTCACTTTAAGACTGAAAGAGTAGGCGAGACCGCCTTACGCGCATCGTGATTTTGAGCAACTTCCGCTCGATTTTCTAGAATTTTGGCGATATTTTCAAGTCCCGGGGACTCTACACTAACTCCTGATGGCCTTGGTTTGCAGTTACATGCACAAAGCGTAACTTTTTAAAGGTTCACTTTCGAGCTTCTGGGCCGAAATACAACCGTACTTCACTTTAAGACTGAAAGAGTAGCCGAGACCGTCTTACGCGCATCGTGATTTTGACCAACTTCCGTTGGATTTCCCGGAACTTCGGGGATATATTCCAGTCCCGGGAACTCTAAACTAACGGCTGATTGCGTTGGTTTGCAGTGAAATGGACACAGCACATTTTTTTGAACGCTCACTTTCGAGCTTCTGGGCCGAAATATAGCCCTACTTCACTTTAAGACTGAAAGAGTAGCCGAGACCGCCTTACGCGCATCGTAAGTTTGACCAACTTCGGCTCGATTTCCCAGAAGTTGGCGAATATTTTCAATTCCCGGGGAAGCTAAACTAACTTCCGATGGGCTTAGTTTGAAGTGAAATGGACACAGCAAGACTTTTTGAACGCTCACTTTCGAGCTTATGGCTCGAAATATAGCCCCACTTAACTTTAAGACTGAAAGAGTAGCCGAGACCGCCTTACGCGCATCGTGATTTTGGGATAGTTCGGCTCGATTTACCGGAAATAGGGGGATATTTTCCAGTCCCGGGGACTCTAAACTAACTCCTGATGGCCTTGGTTTCCAGTGAAATGGACACAGGAACACTTTTTGAACGCGCACTTTCGAGCTTGCTGGCCGAAATATAGCCCTACTTCTTTTTAAGACTGAAAGAGTTGACGGGAGCGCATTACGCGCATTGTCATTTTGAAGATCTTCGGCTCGATCTGGCGAAACTTGGGAGATATTTTCCAGTCCCAAAGTCTCTAAACTCACTCCTGTTTGTCTAAGATATGAGTGAAATAGACACAAAAGCTTTTGAACCCTTACTTTCGAGCTTCTGGAGTTAAATCTAAGCCTACTTTACCTTAAGACTGAAAGGGTAGCCGAGACCCCCTTAAGCGCATGGTGATTTTGACTAACTTCGGGTGGATTTCCCGTAACTTGGAGGATATTTCCAGTTCCTTTGACGCTAAACTAAGTCGTGATGGCCTTGTTTTGCAGTGAAATGGAGACAGCAAAACTTTTTAAACACTCAGTTTCGAGCTTCTGGGCCGAAATATTGCCCCAATTCACTTTAAGACTGAAAGAGTAGCCGAGACCGCCGTACGCGCGTCGTGATTTTGACCAACTTCGGTTAAATTTCCCGGAACTTGGGGGATATTTTCCAGTCCCGGGGACTCTAAACTGACCCCCGACGTCCTTGGTCTGCAGTAAAATGGACACAGGAAAACTTTATGAACGCTCACTTTTGAGCTTCTGGGCCGAAATATAGCTCCACTTCACTTTAAGAGTGAAAGAGTAGCCGAGACCGCCTTACGCGCATCGTGATTTTGACCAACTTCGGCTCGATTTCCCGGAACTTGGGGGATATTTTCTAGTCCCGCGGACTCTAAAGTAACTCCTGATGGCCTTGCTCTGGAGTGAAATGGACACAGCACAACTTTTTGAACGCTCACTTTCGAGCTTCTGGGGGGAAATATTGCCCCAGTTGACTTTAAGAATGAAAGAGTAACCGGGACCGGCTTACGCGCATCGTGATTTTGACCAACTTTGGCTCGATTTCCCGGGAAATGGGGGATATTTTCCGGTACCGGGGACTCTAAAGTAACTCCTCACTTCCTCAGTTTGCATTGAAATGGACACAGCACAACTTTTTGAACGCTCACTTTTGAGCTTCTGGGTCGAAGCATAGCCCTACTTCACTTTAAGACTGAAAGACTAGCCGAGACCGCCTTACGCGCATCGTGATTTTGGGCTACTTCGGCTCGATTTCCCGGAACTTGGGAGATAATTCCCAGTCCCGAGCACTCTAAACTAATTTCTGATGGCCTTGGTTTTGAGTGAAATGGACACAGCCAAACTTTTTGAGCGTTCACTTTCGAGCTTCTGGGCCGAAATATAGCCCCACTTCACTTTAAGACTGAAAGAGTAGCCGGGACCGCCTTACGCGCATGGTAATTTTGTCGAACTTCGGCTTGATTTCCTGGGACTTGGGGGATATTTTCCAGTCCCGGAAGCTCTAAACTAACTCCTGAATGCCTTGGTTTTTAGTGAAATGGACACAGGTAAAAGGAGCGCACGCTCGGTTTCCAGGTTGTAGGCCGAAATATAGCCCCACTTTATTTTAAGACTGAAAGTGTACACGAAACCGCCTTAAGTGCATCGAAATTTTTAGCCACTTGGCTCGATATGCCAAAACTTGGGGGATATTTTCCAGTCCCGGGGACTCTAACCTTACTCTTGCTGGCCTTAGTTTTCAGTAAAATGGTGACAGGTAACAGGAGCGCACGCTCGGTGTCGAGCTTCTAGGCCGAAATGTAGCCCCAGTTCATTTTAAGACTGAAAGAGTAAACCAAACTGCCGTACGCCTATCGTAAATTTAAGAAAGTATGGCGCAATTTGCCGAAACTTGGAGGATAGCTTCCAGTCTCGAGGATTCTAAACTATCTCCTGATGGACTTAGTTCTTAGTGAAATGGACACAAGTAAAAGGAGAGCACGCTCGGTGTCGAGCTTGTAGAACCGAAATATAGCCCCACTTCATTTTCGGAGTAAACGAGTAGCCGAGACCGCCTTAGGCGCATCGTGATTTTGAGCATCTTTGGCTCGATTTGCCGGAATTCGGGCAATATTTTCCAGTCCCGAGGACTCTATGTTAACTCCTGATGAACTTAGTTTTCAGTGATATGTACACAGGCAAAAGGAGCGCACGCTCGGTGTTGAGCTTCTCGGCCGAAATATAGCCCCACTTCATTTTAAGACTGAAAGAGTAGCCGAGACCGCCTTACGCGCATCGTGATTTTGAGCAACTTTGGCTCGATCTGCCAGAATTTGGGAAATATTTTCCAGTCCCAAGGACTCTAAACTAACTCCTGATGGCCTAAGATGTCAGTGAAATGGACACAGGTAAAATTAGCGCACGCCCGGTCTCGAGCTTCTAGGTCGAAATATAGCCTCCCTTAATTTTAAGACTGAAAGAGTAGCCGAGACCGCCTTACGCGCATCGTGATTTTGGGCCACTTTTGCTCGATTTCCCGGAAGTTGGCGAATAATTTAAAGTCCCGGGGACGCTAAACTAACTCCCGATGACCTTGCTTTGCAGTTTAATGAACACAGCAAAACATTCTGAACGCTCACCTTCGAGCTTCAGTGCCGCATTATAGTCCTACTTAAATTTAAGGCTGAAAGAACAACCGAGAGCCCGTTACGCGCATCGTAATTTTCTTCAACTTTGGCGCCATTTCCTGGAACTTGGGGAATATTTTCCAGTTCCGGGGACTCTAAAATAACTCCTGATTGCCTTGGTTTGCAGTCAAATGGACACAGCAAAACTTTTTGAACGCTCACTTTCGAGCTTGTGGGCCTAAATATAGCCACACTTCACTTTAAGACTGAAACAGTAGCCGAGACCGCGTTACGCGCATCGTGATTTTGAGGAACTTCTGCTCGCTTTCCTGGAACTTGGGAAATATTTTGCAGTCCCTGGGACTCTAAACTAACTCCTGATGGCCATGGTTTGCAGTGAAATTCACACAGCACAAGTTTTTGAACGAACACTTTCGAGCTTTTAGGCCGAAATATAGTCCCACATCACTTACGACTTAAAGAGTAGCCGAGACCGGCGTGCGCGCATCGTGGTTTTGACCAACCTCGGGTTGATATTCCGGAACTTGGGGGATATTTTTCAGTCCCAGGGACTCTAAACTAACTCTTGATGGCCTTGGTTTGCAGTGAAATGGAGACAGCAAAACTTTTTGAACGCTCACCTTCAAGCTTCTGGGCCGAAATATAGCCCACTTTACTTTAATACTGAAAAAGTAGCCGAGACCGCCTTACGCGCATCGTGATTTTGACAAACTTCGGGTGGATTTCCCGGAGCTTGGGAGATATTTTCCAGTCCCTTGGACGCTAAACTAGGTGCCGATGGCCTTGTTTTGCAGTGAAATGGACACAGCAAAGCTTTTTGAAGGCTCACTTTCGAGGTTGGGGGCCGAAATATAGCCATACTTCACTTTAGGACTGACACAGTAGCCGAGACCACGTTACGCGCATCATGAATTCGATCAACTTCGGCTCGATTTCCCGGGACTTGCGGGATATTCTCCAGTCCCGGGGACTCTAAACTACCTTCTGATGGCCTTGGTTAGCACTGAAAGCGACAGAGCAAAACTTTTTAAACACTCACTTTCGAGCTTCTGGGCCGAAATATAGCCCCACTTCACTTTAAGACTGAAAGAGTAGCCGAGACCACCTTACGCACATCGTGATTTTGAGCAACTTTGGCTCGATTTGCCGGAACTAAGGGGATATATTCCAGTTCTGAGGACTCTAAACTAATTCCTGATGGCCTTGGTTTGCAGTAAAATGGACCCAGCAAAACTTTTTGAACGCTCAATTTCGAGCTTCTGGGCCAAAATATAGCCCCCCATTACTTTAACACTGAAAGAGTAGCCGAGACCGCCTTACGTCCATCGTGATTTTGACAAACTTCGGGTTGATTTCCCGCAACTTGGGGGATATTTTCCAGTCCCGAGGACTCTTAAGTAACCCCTGATTGCCTTGGTTTGTATTGAAATGGATACAGCAAAACTTTTTGAACGCTCACTTTTGAGCTTCTGGGCCGAAATATAGCCCCACTTCACTTTAAGACTGAAAGAGTAGCCGAGACCGTCTTACGCGCATCGTGATTTTGACCAACGTCTTCTCCATTTTCCGGAACTTGGGAAATACATTCCACTCCCGGGGACTCTAAACTAACTACTGATAGCCTTGGTTTGCAGTGAAATAGACAGTAATTTTTTTTGAGCTTTGAGCTTGTGGGCCGAAATAGAGCCCCACTTCACTTTAAGACTGAAGGAGTAGCCGACACCGCCTTAAGCGCACAATGATTTTGACCAACTTCGGCTCGATATGCCGGAACTTGGGGGATATTTTCCACTTCCGGGGACTCTAAACTAGCTCCTGATTGTCTTGGTTTTCAGTGAAATGGACACAGCGAAACTTTTTGAACGCTCACTCTCGAGCTTCTGGACCGAAATATAGCCCCACTTCACTTTAAGACTGAAAGGGTAGCCGAGACCGCTTTGGGAGCATCGTGATTATGACCAACTTCAGCTCGATTTACCAGAACATGGGGAATATTTTCCAGTCCCAGGGACGCTAAACTATCTCGTGATGGCCTTGTTTTTCAGTCAAAGAACACAGGAAAACTCTTTGAACGGTCACTTTCGGGCTTCTGGGCCGAAATATAGCCACACTTCACTTTAAGACTGAAACAGTAGCCGAGACCGCATTTCGCGCATCGTGATTTTGATCAACTTCGGCTCGATTTCCCGGAACTTGGGCAATATTTTTCAGTCCCGGGGACTCTAATTTAACCCCTGATGGCCTTTGTTTGCAGTGAAATGGACACAGCAAAACTTTTTGAACGCTCACTTTCGGGCTTCTGGCCCGAAATATAGCCCCACTTCACTTTAAGACAGAAAGAGTAGCCGAGACCACTTTAGGGGCATCGTGATTTTGACCAACCTTGGCTCAATTTCCCGGACCTGGGGGCATACTTTCTTGTCCCGGGGACTCTAAACTAACTCCTGATGGCCTTGGTTTGCAGTGAAATGAACACAGCAAAACTTTTTGAACGCTCACTTTCGGGCTTCTCGCCCGAAATATAGCCCCACTTCACTCTAAGACTGAAAGAGTAGCCGACACTACCTTACGCAAATCGTGATTTTGACCAACTTCGGCTCGATTTCCCGGAAGTTGGGGGATATTTTCCAGTCCCGGGGACTCTAAACTAGCTCCTGATGGCTTTGGTTTGCAGTCAAATAAACACAGGGAAACTTTTTGAAGGCTTACTTTCAAGCTCCTGGGCAGGAATAAAGCCTCACTTCACTTTAAGACTGAAACAGTAAGCGAGACCGCCTAACGCGCAGCGTGATTTTGACCAACTTCGGCTAAATTTCCCTGAACTTGGGGGGATATTTTCCAGTCCCGAAGACTCGTAAGTAACCCCTGATGGCCTTCGTTTGCATTGAAATGGATACAGCAAAACTTTTTGAAGCTCACTTTTGAGCTTCTGGGCCTAAATATAGCCCCACTTCACTTTAAGACTGAAAGACTAGCCAACACCGTCTTGCGCACATCGGGATTTTGACCAACGTCTTCTCGATTTTCCGGAACTTGGGAAATATATTGCAGTCCCGGGGACTCTAAACTAACTCCTGATGGCCTTGGTTTGCAGTGAAATGGACACAGCAAATTTTTTGCAGCGCTCACTTTGGAGCTTCTGGGCCGAAATAGAGCCCAACTTCACTTTAAGACTGAAGGAGTAGCCGAGGCCGCCTTAGGCGCATCGTGATTTTGACCAACTTCGGCTTGAGTTGCCAGAACTTAAAAGATATTTTCCACTCCCGGGGACTCTAAACTAACTCATGATGGCCTTGGTTTGCAGTGAAATGGGCACAGCATAACTTTTTGAACGCTCACTTTCGAGCTTCTGGGCCAAAATATACAGCCACTTCACTTTAAGACTGAAAGAGTAGCCGAGACCGCCTTACGCGCATCGTCATTTTTACCAACTTTGGCTCGAGTTCCCAGGAAACGGGGAATATTTTCCGGTACCGGGGACCCTAAAGTAACTCCTGATTGCCTTGGTTTGCATTGAAATGGAGAGAGCGAAACTTTTTCAACGCTCCCCTTCGGGCTTCTGAGCCGAAATATAGCCCCACTTCAGTTTAAGACTGAAAGAGTAGCCGAGACCGTCTTAGCGCATCGTGATTTTGACCAACTTCGGCTCGATTTCCCGAAACTTCGGGGATATATTCAAGTTGCAAGGACTCTAAACTAACCCCTGATGGCCTTGGTCTGCAGTGAAATGGACACAGCAAATTTTTTTGAACGCTTACTTTCGAAATTCTGGGCCGAAATATAGCCCCACTTCACTTTAAGACTGAAATAGTAGCCGAGACCGCCTTAGACGCATCGTGATTTTGACCAACTTCGGCTTGAGTTGCCAGAACTTAAGGGCTATTTTTTAGCCCCGCGGACTCTAAACTAACTCATGATGGCCTTGGTTTTCAGTTAAATTGAGAGAGCAAAACTTTTTGAACGCTCACTTTCGAGCTTCTGGGCCGAAATATACAGCCACGTCACTTTAAGACTAAAAGAGTAGCCGAGACTGCTTTACGCGCATCGTGATTTTGACAAACTTCGGCTCGATATGCCCGGACTTGGGGGATATTTTGATGTCCCGGACACCGCAAACAATCTGCTAATGTGGCTTGGTTTGCGGTGAAATGGACACAGCAAAACTTTTTGAACTTTCACTTTCGAGCTTCTGGGCCGAAATATAGCCCCAGTTCACTTTAAGAATCAAAGAGTAGCCGAGACCGCCTCACGCGCATCGTGATTTTGACAAAACTCGGCTCGATTTCCCCGAACTTGGGCGATATTTTCCAGTCCCGAGGAGTCTAAACTAACTCCTGATGGCCTTGGTTTGCAGTGAAATGAACACGGCAAAACTTTTTGAACTTTCACTTTCTAGCTTCTCGGCCGAAATATAGCCCCAGTTCACTTTAAGAATCAAAAAGTAGCCGAGACCGCCTTACGCGCATCGTGATTTTGACAAAATTCGGCTCGATTTCCCCAAACTTGGGCGATATTTTCCAGTCCCAAGCAGTCTAAACTAACTCCTGATGGCCTTGGTTTGCAGGGAAATGAACAAGGTAACACTTTTTGAACGCTTATTTTCGAGCTTCTGGGATGAAATATAGCCCCACTTCACTTTAAGACTGAAAGAGTAGGCGAGACCGCCTTACGCGCATCGTGATTTTGAGCAACTTCCGCTCGATTTTCTAGAATTTTGGCGATATTTTCAAGTCCCGGGGACTCTAAACTAACTCCTGATGGCCTTGGTTTCATGTGAAATGGACGCAGGAAAACTTTTTGAACGCTCAGTTTCGAGCGTCTGGGCCGAAATACAACCGTACTTCACTTTAAGACTGAAATAGTAGCCGAGACCTCTTTACGAGCATCGTGACTTTGACCCAGTTCAGCTCGATCTCCCGGAACTTGGGGGATATTTTCCAGTCCGGGGGACTTTAAACTAACTCCTGATGGCCTTGGTTTGCAGTTACATGGACAAAGCGTAACTTTTTAAAGGTTCACTTTCGAGCTTCTGGGCCGAAATATAGCAACACTTTACTTTAAGACTGAAAGAGTAGCCGAGACCGTCTTACGCGCATCGTGACTTTGACCAACTTCCGTTCGATTTCCCGGAACTTCGGGGATATATTCCAGTCCCGGGAACTCTAAACTAACGGCTGATTGCGTTGGTTTGCAGTGAAATGGACACAGCACATTTTTTTGAACGCTCACTTTCGAGCTTCTGGGCCGAAATATAGCCCTACTTCACTTTAAGACTGAAAGAGTAGCCGAGAGCGCCTTACGCGCATCGTAATTTTGACCAACTTCGGCTCGATTTGCCAGAAGTTGGCGAATATTTTCAATTCCCGGGGAAGCTAAACTAACTTCCGATGGCCTTAGTTTGCAGTGAAATGGACACAGCAAGACTTTTTGAACGCTCACTTTCGAGCTTATGGCTCGAAATATAGCCCCACGTAACTTTAAGACTGAAAGAGTAGCCGAGACCGCCTTACGCGCATCGTTATTTTGGGATACTTCGGCTCGATTTACCGGAAATAGGGGGATATTTTCTAGTCACGGGGACTCTAAACTAACTCCTGATGGACTTGGTTTCCAGTGAAATGGACACAGGAACACTTTTTGAACGCGCACTTTCGAGCTTGCTGGCCGAAATATAGCCCTACTTCTTTTTAAGACTGAAAGAGTTGGCGGGAGCGCATTACGCGCATTGTCATTTTGAGGATCTTCGGCTCGATCTGGCGAAACTTAGGAGATATTTTCCAGTCCCAAAGTCTCTAAACTCACTCCTGATTGTCTAAGATGTGAGTGAAATAGACACAAAAGCTTTTGAACCCTTACTTTCGAGCTTCTGGAGTTAAATCTAAGCCTACTTTACCTTAAGACTGAAAGGGTAGCCGAGACCCCCTTAAGCGCATGGTGATTTTGACTAACTTCGGGTGGATTTCCCGTAACTTGGAGGATATTTCCAGTTCCTTTGACGCTAAACTAAGTCGTGATGGCCTTGTTTTGCAGTGAAATGGAGACAGCAAAACTTTTTAAACACTCAGTTTCGAGCTTCTGGGCCGAAATATTGCCCCAATTCACTTTAAGACTGAAAGAGTAGCCGAGACCGCCGTACGCGCGTCGTGATTTTGACCAACTTCGGTTAAATTTCCCGGAACTTGGGGGATATTTTCCTGTCCCGGGGACTCTAAACTGACCCCCGACGTCCTTGGTCTGCAGTAAAATGGACACAGGAAAACTTTATGAACGCTCACTTTTGAGCTTCTGGGCCGAAATATAGCTCCACTTCACTTTAAGAGTGAAAGAGTAGCCGAGACCGCCTTACGCGCATCGTGATTTTGACCAACTTCGGCTCGATTTCCCGGAACTTGGGGGATATTTTCTAGTCCCGCGGACTCTAAAGTAACTCCTGATGGCCTTGCTCTGGAGTGAAATGGACACAGCACAACTTTTTGAACGCTCACTTTCGAGCTTCTGGGGGGAAATATTGCCCCAGTTGACTTTAAGAATGAAAGAGTAACCGGGACCGGCTTACGCGCATCGTGATTTTGACCAACTTTGGCTCGATTTCCCGGGAAATGGGGGATATTTTCCGGTACCGGGGACTCTAAAGTAACTCCTGATTTCCTCGGTTTGCAGTGACATGGACACAGCACAACTTTTTGAACGCTCACTTTTGAGCTTCTGGGTCGAAGCATAGCCCTACTTCACTTGAAGACTGAAAGACTAGCCGAGACCGCCTTACGCGCATCGTGATTTCGGGCTACTTCGGCTCGATTTCCCGGAACTTGGGAGATAATTCCCAGTCCCGAGCACTCTAAACTAATTCCTGATGGCCTTGGTTTTGAGTGAAATGGACACAGCCAAACTTTTTGAGCGTTCACTTTCGAGCTTCTGGGCCGAAATATAGCCCCACTTCACTTTAAGACTGAAAGAGTAGCCGGGACCGCCTTACGCGCATGGTAATTTTGTCGAACTTCGGCTTGATTTCCTGGGACTTGGGGGATATTTTCCAGTCCCGGAAGCTCTAAACTAACTCCTGAATGCCTTGGTTTTTAGTGAAATGGACACAGGTAAAAGGAGCGCACGCTCGGTTTCCAGGTTGTAGGCCGAAATATAGCCCTACTTTATTTTAAGACTGAAAGTGTACACGAAACCGCCTTAAGCGCATCGAAATTTTTAGCCACTATGGCTCGATATGCCAAAACTTGGGGGATATTTTCCAGTCCCGGGGACTCTAACCTTACTCTTGCTGGCCTTAGTTTTCAGTAAAATGGTGACAGGTAACAGGAGCGCACGCTCGGTGTCGAGCTTCTAGGCCGAAATGTAGCCCCAGTTCATTTTAAGACTGAAAGAGTAAACCAAACTGCCGTACGCCTATCGTAAATTTAAGAAAGTATGGCGCAATTTGCCGAAACTTGGAGGATAGCTTCCAGTCTCGAGGATTCTAAACTATCTCCTGATGGACTTAGTTCTTAGTGAAATGGACACAAGTAAAAGGAGAGGACGCTCGGTGTCGAGCTTGTAGAACCGAAATATAGCCCCACTTCATTTTCGGAGTAAACGAGTAGCCGAGACCGCCTTAGGCGCATCGTGATTTTGAGCATCTTTGGCTCGATTTGCCGGAATTCGGGCAATATTTTCCAGTCCCGAGGACTCTATGTTAACTCCTGATGAACTTAGTTTTCAGTGATATGTACACAGGCAAAAGGAGCGCACGCTCGGTGTTGAGCTTCTCGGCCGAAATATAGCCCCACTTCATTTTAAGACTGAAAGAGTAGCCGAGACCGCCTTACGCGCATCGTGATTTTGAGCAACTTTGGCTCGATTTGCCGGAACTAAGGGGATATATTCCAGTTCTGAGGACTCTAAACTAATCCCTGATGGCCTTGGTTTGCAGTAAAATGGACCCAGCAAAACTTTTTGAACGCTCAATTTCGAGCTTCTGGGCCAAAATATAGCCCCCCACTACTTTAACACTGAAAGAGTAGCCGAGACCGCCTTACGTGCATCGTGATTTTGACAAACTTCGGGTTGATTTCCCGGAACTTGGCGGATATTTTCCAGTCCCTGGGACTCTCAACTAACTCCTGCTTGTCTTGGTTTGCAGTGAAATGGACACAGCGAAAGTTTTTGAACGCTCACTCTCGAGCTTCTGGGCCGAAATAGAGCCCCATTTTACTTTAAGACTGAAACAGTAGGCGAGACCGTCTTGAGCGAATCGTGATTTTGACCAATTTCGCCTTTATTTCCCGAAACTTGGAGGATATATTCCAGTCAAAGGGACTCTACAGTAACTCCTGATGGCCTTGGTTTTCAGTGAAATGGACAGAGCACAACTTTGGAGCTTCTGGGCAGAAATATAGCCCCACTTTACTTTAAGACTGAAAGAGTAGATGAGACCGCCTTACGCGCATCGTAATTTTGAGGAACTTCGAAAGGATTTCCCGGAACTTGGGGGATATTTTGCAGTCCCTTGGACGCTAAACTAAGTCCTGATGGCCTTGTTTTGAAGTAAAATGGACACAACAAAACTTTTTGAACGCTCACTTTCTAGTTTGTGGGCCGAAATATACCACACTTCACTTTAGGACTGACACAGTAGCCGAGACCACGTTACGCGCATCATGAATTCGATCAACTTCGGCTCGATTTCCCGGGACTTGGGGGATATTCTCCAGTTCGGGGGACTCTAAACTAACTTGTGATGGCCTTGGTTTGCACTGAAAGTAACAGAGCAAAACTTTTTAAACACTCACTTTCGAGCTTCTGGGCCGAAATAGAGCCCCACTACACTTTAAGACTGAAGGAGTAGCCGACACTGCCTTAAGCGCACCGTGATTTTGACCAACTTCGGCTCGATTTCCCGGAAGTTGGGGGATATTTTCCAGTCCCGGGGACTCTAAACTAGCTCCTGATGGCTTTGGTTTGCAGTCAAATAAACACAGGGAAACTTTTTGAACGCTCACTTTCAAGCTCCTGGCCAGGAATAAAGCCTCACTTCACTTTAAGACTGAAACAGTAAGCGAGACCGCCTAACGCGCAGCGTGCTTTTGACCAACTTCGGCTAAATTTCCCTGAACTTGGGGGGATATTTTCCAGTCCCGAAGACTCTTAAGTAACCCCTGATGGCCTTGGTTTGCATTGAAATGGATACAGCAAAACTTTTTGAAGCTCACTTTTGAGCTTCTGGGCCGAAATATAGCCCCACTTCACTTTAAGACTGAAAGACTAGCCAAGACCGTCTTGCGCGCATCGTGATTTTGACCAACGTCTTCTCGATTTTCCGGAACTTGGGAAATATATTGCAGTCCCGGGGACTCTAAACTAACTCCTGATAGCCTTTGTTTGCAGTGAAATGGACACAGCAAATTTTTTGCAGCGCTCACTTTGGAGCTTCTGGGCCGAAATATAGCCCAAGTTCACTTTAAGAATCAAAGAGTAGCCGAGACCGCCTTACGCGCATCGTGATTTTGACAAACTTCGGCTCGATTTCCCCGAACTTGGGCGATATTTTCCAGTCCCGCGGAGTCTAAACTAACCCCTGATGGCCTTGGTTTGCAGTGAAATGAACACATCAAAACTTTTTGAACTTTCACTTTCTAGCTTCTCGGCCGAAATATAGCCCCAGTTCACTTTAAGAATCAAAGAGTAGCCGAGACCGCCTTACGCGCATCGTGATTTTGACAAAATTCGGCTGGATTTCCCCGAACTTGGGCGATATTTTCCAGTCCCGAGCAGTCTAAACTAACTCCTGATGGACTTGGTTTGCAGTGAAATGAACAAGGTAACACTCTTTGAACGCTTATTTTCGAGCTTCTGGGATGAAATATAGCCCCACTTCACTTTAAGAATGAAAGAGTAGGCGACACCGCCTTACGCGCATCGTGATTTTGAGCAACTTTCGCTCGATTTTCTAGAATTTTGGCGATATTTTCAAGTCCCGGGGACTCTAAACTAACTTCTGATGGCCTTGGTTTGATATGACATGCACGCAGGAAAACTTTTTGAACGCTCATTTTCGAGCTTCTGGGCCGAAATACAACCATACTCCACTTTAAGACTGAAATAGTAGCCGAGACCTCCTTACGAGCATGGTGATTTTGACCCAGTTCAGCTCGATTTCCCGGAACTTGGGGGATATTTTCCAGTCCGGGGGACTTTAAACTAACTCCTGATGGCCTTGGTTTGCAGTTAAATGCACAAAGCGTAACTTTTTAAAGGTTCACTTTCGAGCTTCTGGGCCGAAATATAGCCCCACTTTATTTTAAGACTGAAAGAGTAGCCGAGACTGTCTTACGCGCATCGTGATTTTGAACAACTTCCGGTGGATTTCCCGGAACTTCGGGGATATATTCCAGTCCCGGGGACTCTAAACTAACTGCTGATGGCCTTGGTTTGCAGTGAAATGGACACAGCACATTTTTTTGAACGCTCACTTTCGAGCTTCTTGGCCGAAATATAGCCCTACTTCACTTTAAGACTGAAAGAGTAGCCGAGACCGCCTTACGCGCACCGTAATTTTGACCAACTTCGGCTCGATTTCCCGGAAGTTGGCGAATATTATCAATTCCCGGGGAAGCTAAACTAACTTCCGATGGCCTTAGTTTGCAGTTAAATGGACACAGCAAAACTTTTTGAACGCTCACTTTCGAGCTTATGGCTCGAAATATAGCCCAACTTAACTTTAAGACTGAAAGAGTAGCCGAGACCGCCGTACGCGCGTCGTGATTTTGACCAACTTCGGTTAAATTTCCCGGAACTTGGGGGATATTTTTCAGTCCCGGGGACTCTAAACTGACCCCCGACGTCCTTGGTCTGCAGTAAAATGGACACAGCAAAACTTTTTGAACGCTCACTTTTGAGCTTCTGGGCCGAAATATAGCTCCACTTCACTTTAAGAGTGAAAGAGTAGCCGAGACCGCCTTACGCCCATCGTAATTTTGACCAAGTTCGGCTCGATTTCCCGGAACTTGGGGAATATTTTCCAGTCCCGCGGACTCTAAAGTAACTCCTGATGGCTTTGCTCTGGAGTGAAATGGACAGAGCACAACTTTTTGAACGCTCACTTTCGAGCTTCTGGGGGGAAATATTGCCCCAGTTGACTTTAAGAATGAAAGAGTAACCGGGACCGCCTTACGCGCATCGTGATTTTGACCAACTTTGGCTCGATTTCCCGGGAAATGGGGGATATTTTCCGGTACCGGGGACTCTAAAGTAACTCCTGATTTCCTCGGTTTGCAGTGAAATAGACACAGCACAACTTTTTGAACGCTCACTTTTGAGCTTCTGGGCCGAAGCATAGCCCTACTTCACTTTAAGACTGAAAGACTAGCCGAGACCGGCTTACGCGCATCGTGATTTTGGGCTACTTTGGCTCGATTTCCCGGAACTTGGGAGATAATTCCCATTCCCGGGCACTCTAAACTAATTCCTGATGGCCTTGGTTTTCAGTGAAATGGACACAGCCAAACTTTTTGAGCGTTCACTTTCGAGCTTCTGGGCCGAAATATAGCCCCACTTCACTTTAAGACTGAAAGAGTAGCTTGGACCGCGTTACGCGCATGCTAATATTCGCGAATTTCGGCTTGATTTCCTGGGACTTGGGGGATATTTTCCAGTCCCGGAAGCTCTAAACTAACTCCTGAATGCCTTGGTTTTTAGTGAAATGGACACAGGTAAAAGGAGCGCACGCTCGGTTTCCAAGTTGTACGCCGAAATATAGCCCCACTTTATTTTAAGAGTGAAAGTGTACACGAAACCGCCTTAAGCGCATCGAAATTTTTAGCCACTATGGCTCGATATGCCAAAACTTGGTGGATATTTTCCAGTCCCGGGCACTCTACCCTAACTCTTGATGGCCTTAGTTTTCAGTAAAATGGTGACAGGTAACAGGAGCGCACGCTCGGTGTCGAGCTTCTAGGCCGAAATGTAGCCCCAGTTCATTTTAAGACTGAAAGAGTAAACGAAACTGCCGTACGCCTATCGTAATTTTAAGACAGTATGGCTCAATTTGCCGAAACTTGGAGGATAGCTTCCAGTCTCGAGGATTCTAAACTATCTCCTGATGGACTTAGTTCTTAGTGAAATGGACACAGGTAAAAGGAGCGCACGCTCGGTGTCGAGCTTGTAGAACCGAAATATAGCCCCACTTCATTTTCGGAGTAAACGAGTAGCCGAGACCGCCTTACGCGCATCGTGATTTTGAGCATCTTTGGCTCGATTTGGCGGAATTCGTGCAATATTTTCCAGTCCCCAGGACTCTATGTTAACTCATGATGAACTTAGTTTTCAGTGATATGTACACAGGCAAAAGGAGCGCACGCTCGGTGTTGAGCTTCTCGGCCGAAATATAGCCCCACTTCATTTTAAGACTGAAAGAGTAGCCGAGACCGCCTAACGCGCATCGTGATTTTGAGCAACTTTGGCTCGATCTGCCAGAATTTGGGAAATATTTTCCAGTCCCAAGGACTGTAAACTAACTCCTGATGGCCTAAGATGTCAGTGAAATGGACACAGGTAAAATTAGCGCACGCCCGGTCTCGAGCTTCTAGGTCGAAATATAGCCCCCCTTAATTTTAAGACTGAAAGAGTAGCCGAGACCGCCTTACGCGCATCGTGATTTTGGGCCACTTTTGCTCGATTTCCCGCAAGTTGGCGAATAATTTAAAGTCCCGGGGACGCTAAACTAACTCCCGATGACCTTGGTTTGCAGTTTAATGAACACAGCAAAACATTCTGAACGCTCACCTTCGAGCTTTAGTGCCGCAATATAGCCCTTTTTAAATTTAAGACTGAAAGAATAACCGAGAGCCCGTTACGCGCATCGTAATTTTCATCAACTTCGGCGCCATTTCCTGGAACTTGGAGAATATTTTCCAGTTTTGGGGACTCTAAACTAACTCCTGATTGCCTTGGTTTGCAGTCAAATGGACACAGCAAAACTTTTTGAACGCTCACTTTCGAGCTTGTGGGCCTAAATATAGCCACACTTCACTTTAAGACTGAAACAGTAGCCGAGACCGCGTTACGCGCATCGTGATTTTGATCAACTTCTGCTCGCTTTCCTGCAACTTGGGGAATATTTTCCAGTCCCTGGGACTCTAAACTAACTCCTGATGGCCATGGTTTGCAGTGAAATTCACACAGCACAAGCTTTTGAACGAACACTTTCGAGCTTTTAGGCCGAAATATAGTCCCACATCACTTACGACTTAAAGAGTAGCCGAGACCGGCGTGCGCGCATCGTCATTTTGACCAACTTCGGGTCGATATTCCGGAACTTGGGGGATATTTTCCAGTCCCAGGGACTCTAAACTAACTCTTGATGGCCTTGGTTTGCAGTGAAATGGAGACAGCAAAACTTTTTGAACGCTCACTTTCAAGCTGCTGGGCCCAAATATAGCCCACTTTACTTTAATACTGAAAAAGTAGCCGAGACCGCCTTACGCGCATCGTGATTTTGACAAACTTCGGGTGGATTTCCTGGAGCTTGGGGGATATTTTCCAGTCCCTTGGACGCTAAACTAGGTGCCGATGGCCTTGTTTTGCAGTGAAATGGACAAAGCAAAGCTTTTTGAAGGCTCACTTTCGAGGTTGTGGGCCGAAATATAGCCATACTTCACCTTAAGACTGAAACAGTAGCCGAGACCACGTTTCGCGCATCGTGATTTTGATCAACTTCGGCTCGATTTCCTGGAACTTGCGAAATACTTTCCAGTCCCGGGGACTCTAAAGTAACTCGTGCAGGTCTTGGTTTGCAGTGAAACAGAAAGAGAAAAAGTTTTTGAACGCATACTTTCGAGCTTCTGGACCGAAATAGAACCCCACTTCACTTGAAGACTGAAAGAGTAGCCGAGACCGCCTTACGTGCATCGTGATTTTGAGCAACTTCGGCTCGATTTGCGGGAACTAAGGGGATATATTCCAGTTCTGAGGACTCTAAACTAACTCCTGATGGCCTTGGTTTGCAGTAAAATGGACCCAGCAAAACTTTTTGAAAGCTCAATTTCGAGCTCTGGGCCAAAATATAGCCCCCCATTACTTTAACACTGAAAGAGTAGCCGAGACCGCCTTACGTGCATCGTGATTTTGACAAACTTCGGGTTGATTTCTCGGAACTTGGGGGATATTTTCCAGTCCCGGGCATTCCCAACTAACTCCTGCTTGTCTTGGTTTGCAGTGAAATGGACACAGCGAAAGTTTTTGAACGCTCACTCTCGAGCTTCTGGCCCGAAATAGAGCCCCATTTTACTTTAAGACTGAAAGAGTTGGCGAGACCGTCTTGAGCGAATCGTGATTTTGAGCAATTTCGCGTTTATTCCCGGAACTTTGGGGATATTTTGCAGTCCCTTGGACGCTAAACTAAGTCCTGATGGCCTTGTTTTGAAGTAAAATGGACACAGCAAAACTTTTTGAACGCTCACTTTCTAGCTTGTGGGCCGAAATATAGCCACACTTCACTTTAGGACTGACACAGTAGCCGATACCACGTTACGCGCATCATGAATTTGATCAACTTCGGCTCGATTTGCCGGGACTTGGGGGATATTCTCCAGTCTGGGGGACTCTAAACTAACTTCTGATGGCCTTGGTTTGTACTGAAAGTGACAGAGCAAAACTTTTTAAACACTCACTTTCGAGCTTCTGGGCCGAAATATAGCCCCACTTCACTTTAAGACTGAAAGAGTAGCCGAGACCACCTTACGCACATCGTGATTTTGACCAACTTCGGCTTGATTTACCGGAACTTGGGGGATATTTTCCAGTCCCGAGGACTCTTAAGTAACCCCTGATGGCCTTGGTTTGCATTGAAATGGATACAGCAAAACTTTTTGAACGCTCACTTTTGAGCTTCTGGGCCGAAATATAGCCCCACTTCACTTTAAGACTGAAAGAGTAGCCGAGACCGTCTTATGCGCATCGTGATTTTGACCAACGTCTTCTAGATTTTCCGGAACTTGGGAAATACATTCCACTCCCGGGGACTCTAAACTAACTACTGATAGCCTTGGTTTGCAGTGAAATAGACACAGTAATTTTTTTTGAGCTTTGAGCTTGTGGGCCGAAATAGAGCCCCACTACACTTTAAGACTGAAGGAGTAGCCGACACTGCCTTAAGCGCACCGTGATTTTGACCAACTTCGGCTCGATTTGCCGGAAATTGGGGGATATTTTCCAGTCCCGGGGACTCTAAACTAACTCCTGATTGTCTTGGTTTTCAGTGAAATGGACACAGCGAAACTTTTTGAACGCTCACTCTCGAGCTTCTGGACCGAAATATAGCCCCACCTCACTTTAAGACTGAAAGAGTAGCCGAGACCGTCTTGCGCAAACCGTGATTTTGATCAACTTCGGGTCGCTTTCCCGGAACTTGGGGGATATATTCCATTTCCGCGGCCTCTAAACTAACTCCTGATGGCCTTGGTTTTCAGTGAAATGAACAAAGGAAAGCTTTTTGAACACTCTCTTTGTAGCTTCTGGGCCGAAATAGAATCCCACTTCACTTTCAGACTGAAACAGTAGCCGAGACCGCCTCACGCGCATCGTGAGTTAGACCAAGTTCAGCTCGATTTCACGCAACTTTTGGGATATTTTCCAGTCCGGGTGACTCTAAACTAACTCCGGTTGGCCTTGGTTTGCACTGAAATGCGCACAGCATAAATTTTTGAACGCCCACTTTGGAGCTTCTGGGCCGAAATATAGCGACACTTTACTTTAAGACTGAAACAGTAGCCGAGAGCGCATTGCGCGCATCGTGATTTTGATCAACTTCGGCTCGCTTTCCCGCAACTTGGGGAATATTTTCCAGTCCCGGGGACCCTAAACTAAGTCCTGATGGCCTTGTTTTGAAGTGAAACGTACACAGCAAAACTTTTTGAACGCTCACTTTCTAGCTTGTGGGCCGAAATATAGGCACACTTGACTTTAAGACTGAAACAGTAGCCGAGACCACGTTACGCGCATCATGAATTTGATCAACTTCGGCTCCAATTCCCGGGACTTGGGGGATATGTTCCAGTCCCGGGGACTCTAAACTAACTCCTGATGGCCTGCGTTTGCATTGAAATAGACACAGCACAATTTTTTGAACGCACACTTTCGAGATTCTGGGCCGAAATATAGCCCCACTTCACTTAAGACTGAAAGAGTAGCCGACACCGCCTTGCTCGCATCGTGAGTTTGACAAACTTCCGGTCGATATTCCGGAACTTGGGGGATATTTTCCAGTCGCAGGAACTCTAAGCTAACTCCTCATGGCCTTGGTTTGCACTGAAAGGGACAGAGCAAAACTTTTTGAACGCTCACCTTCGAGCTTCCTGGCCGAAATAAAGCCCCACTTTACTTTAAGACTTAAAGAGTAACCGAGACCACGTTACGCGCATTGCGATTTTGACAAACTTCGGGTGGATCTCCCGGAACTTGGGGAACATTTTCCAGTCCCTTGGACGCTAAACTAAGTCCTGATGGCCTTGTTTTGCAGTGAAATGGACACAGCAAAACTTTTTGAACGCTCACTTTCGAGCTTGTGGGCCGAAATATAGGCACACTTTACTTTAAGACTGAAACAGTAGCTGATACCGGATTTCGCGAATCGTGATTTTGATCAACTTCGGTTCGATTCTTCGGAACTTGGGCAATATTTTTCAGTCCCGGGGACTCTAAACTAAGCCCTGATGGCCTCGGTTTGCAGTGAAATGGACACAGGAAAACTTTTTGAACGCTCACTTTCGGGCTTCTGGCCCGAAATATAGCCCCACTTCACTCTAAGACAGAAAGAGTAGCCGAGATTACTTAAGGGGCATCGTGATTTTGACCAACCTCGGCTCAATTTCCCGGACCTTGGGGCATATTTTCTTGTCCCGGGGACGCTAAACTAACTCCTGATGGCCATGGTTTGCAGTGAAATGGACACAGCAAAACTTTTTGAAATTTCAGTTTCGAGCTTGTGGGCCGAAATATAGGCACACTTTACTTTAAGACTGAAACAGTAGCCGATACCGCATTTCGCGCATCGTGATTTTGATCAACTTCGGTTCGATTCTTCGGAACTTGGGCAATATTTTTCAGTCCCGCGGACTCTAAACTAAGCCCTGATGGCCTCGGTTTGCAGTGAAATGGACACAGCAAAACTTTTTGAAATTTCAGTTTCGAGCTTGTGGGCCGAAATATAGGGACACTTTACTTTAAGACTGAAACAGTAGCCGATACCGCATTTCGCGCATCGTGATTTTGATCAACTTCGGTTCGATTCTTCGGAACTTGGGCAATATTTTTCAGTCCCGGGGACTCTAAACTAAGCCCTGATGGCCTCGGTTTGGAGTGAAATGGACACAGCAAAACTTTTTGAACGCTCACTTTCGGGCTTCTGGCCCGAAATATAGCCCCACTTCACTTTAAGACAGAAAGAGTAGCCGAGATTACTTTAGGGGCATCGTGATTTTGACCAACCTCGGCTCAATTTCCCGGACCTTGGGGCATATTTTCTTGTCCCGGGGACGCTAAACTAACTCCTGATGGCCTTGGTTTGCAGTGAAATGAACACAGCAAAACTTTTTGAACGCTCACTTTCGGGCTTCTCGCCCGAAATATAGCCCCACTTCACTCTAAGACTGAAAGAGTAGCCGACACTACCTTACGCAAATCGTGATTTTGACCAACTTCGGCTCGATTTCCCGGAAGTTGGGGGATATTTTCCAGTCCCGGGGACTCTAAACTAGCTCCTGATGGCTTTGGTTTGCAGTCAAATAAACACAGGGAAACTTTTTGAACGCTCACTTTCAAGCTCCTGGGCAGGAATAAAGCCTCACTTCACTTTAAGACTGAAACAGTAAGCGAGACCGCCTAACGCGCACCGTGATTTTGACCAACTTCGGCTAAATTTCCCTGAACTTGGGGGGATATTTTCCAGTGCCGAAGACTCTTAAGTAACCCCTGATGGCCTTGGTTTGCATTGAAATGGATACAGCAAAACTTTTTGAAGCTCACTTTTGAGTTTCTGGGCCGAAATATAGCCCCACTTCACTTTAAGACTGAAAGACTAGCCAAGACAATCTTGCGCGCATCGGGATTTTGACCAACGTCTTCTCGATTTTGCGGAACTTGGGAAATATATTGCAGTCCCGGGGACTCCAAACTAACTCCTGATGGCCTTGGTTTGCAGTGAAATGGACACAGCAAATTTTTTGCAGCGCTCACTTTGGAGCTTCTGGGCCAAAATAGAGCCCCACTTCACTTTAAGACTGAAAGAGTAGCCGAGGCCGCCTTAGGCGCATCCTGATTTTGACCAACTTCGGCTTGAGTTGCCAGAACTTAAAAGATATTTTCCACCCCCGGG
Organism: Orbicella franksi; assembly: GCF_964199315.1. Classification (NCBI taxonomy): domain Eukaryota; kingdom Metazoa; phylum Cnidaria; class Anthozoa; order Scleractinia; family Merulinidae; genus Orbicella; species Orbicella franksi. Next base: position 638,181 of record NC_138147.1, on the reverse strand, counting down.
GACTCTAAACTAACTCATGATGGCCTTGGTTTTCAGTGAAATTGAGAGAGGAAAACTTTTTGAACGCTCACTTTCGAGCTTCTGGACCGAAATATAGCCCTGCTTCACTTTCAGACTCAAAGAGTAGCCGAGACCGCCTTACGCGAATCGTTATTTTGACCAACTTCGTCTCGATTTCGCGGAACTTGGAGGATATTTTCAAGTTCCGGGTACTGTAAACTACTTACTGAGGGCCTTGCTTTGCAGTGAAATGGGCACAGCATAACTTTTTGAACGCTCACTATCGAGCTTATGGGCCGAAATATACAGCCACGTCACGTTAAGACTAAAAGAGTAGCCGAGACTGCTTTACGCGCATCGTGATTTTGACAAGCTTCGGCTGGATTTCCCGGAACTTGGGGGATATTTTGATGTCTCGGACACTGTAAACAATCTGCTGATGTGGCTTGGTTTGCGGTGAAATGGACACAGCAAAACTTTTTGAACTTTCACTTTGGAGGTTCTGGGCCGAAATATAGCCCCAGTTCACTTTAAGAATCAAAGAGTAGCCGAGACCGCCTTACGGGCATCGTGATTTTGACAAAATTCGGCTGGATTTCCCGAACTTGGGCGATATTTTCCAGTCCCGAGCAGTCTAAACTAACTCTTGATGGCCTTGGTTAGCAGTGAAATGAACAAGGTAACACTTTTTGAACGCTTATTTCCGAGCTTCTGGGATGAAATATAGCCCCACTTCACTTTAAGACTAAAAGAGTAGGCGAGACCACCTTACGCGCATCATAATTTTGAGCAACTTCCGCTCGATTTTCTAGAGTTTTGGCGACATTTTCAAGTCCCGGGGACTCTAAACTAACTCCTGATGGCCTTGGTTTGATGTGAAATGGACGCAGGAAAACTTTTTGAACGCTCAGTTTCGAGCGTCTGGGCCGAAATACAACCGTACTTCACTTTAAGACTGAAATAGTAGCCGAGACCTCCTTACGAGCATCGTGATTTTGACCCAGTTCAGCCCGATTTCCCGGAACTTGGGGGATATTTTCCAGTCCGGGGGACTTTAAACTAACTCCTGATGGCCTTGGTTTGCAGTTAAATGCACATAGCGTAACTTTTTAAAGGTTCACTTTCGAGCTTGCTGGCCGCAATATAGCCCTACTTCTTTTTAAGACTGAAAGAGTAGGCGGGAGCGCCTTACGCGCATTGTGATTTTGAGGATCTTCGGCTCGATCTGGCGAAACTTGGGAGATATTTTCCAGTCCCAAAATCTCTAAACTCACTCCTGATTGTCTATGATGTAAGTGAAATAGACACAAAAATTTTTGAACCCTTACTTTCGAGCTTCTGGAGTTAAATCTAAGCCCACTTTACCTTAAGACTGAAAGAGTAGCCGAGACCCCCTTAAGCGCATGGTGATTTTGACTAAGTTCGGGTGGATTTCCCGTAACTTGGGGGATATTTCCAGTTCCTTTGACGCTAAACTAAGTCGTGATGGCCTTGTTTTGCAGTGAAATGGAGACAGCAAAACTTTTTAAACACTCAGTTTCGAGCTTCTAGGCCGAAATATTGCCCCAATTCACTTTAAGACTGAAAGAGTAGCCGAGACCGCCGTACGCGCGTCGTGATTTTGACCAACTTCGGTTAAATTTCCCGGAGCTTGGGGGATATTTTCCAGTCCCGGGCACTCTAAACTGACCCCCGACGTCCTTGGTCTGCAGTAAAATGGACACAGCAAAACTTTTTGAACGCTCACTTTTGAGCTTCTGGGCCGAATATAGCTCCACTTCACTTTAAGAGTGAAAGAGTAGCCGAGACCGCCTTACGCCCATCGTAATTTTGACCAACTTCGGCTCGATTTCCCGGCACTTGGGGGATATTTTCCAGTCCCTCGGACTCTAAAGTAACTCCTGATGGCCTTGCTCTGGAGTGAAATGGACACAGCACAACTTTTTGAACGCTCACTTTCGAGCTTCTGGGGGGAAATATTGCCCCAGTTGACTTTAAGAATGAAAGAGTAACCGGGACCGCCTTACGCGCATCGTGATTTTGACCAACTTTGGCTCGATTTCCCGGGAAATGGGGGATATTTTCCGGTACCGGGGACTCTAAAGTAACTCCTGATTTCCTCGGTTTGCAGTGAAATAGACACAGCACAACTTTTTGAACGCTCACTTTTGAGCTTCTGGGCCGAAGCATAGCCCTACTTCACTTTAAGACTGAAAGACTAGCCGTGACCGCCTTACGCGCATCGTGATTTTGGGCTACTTCGGCTCGATTTCCCGGAACTTGGGAGATAATTCCCATTCCCAGGCACTCTAAGCTAATTACTGATGGCCTTGGTTTTCAGTGAAATGGACACAGCCAAGCTTTTTGAGCGTTCACTTTCGAGCTTCTGGGCCGAAATATAGCCCCACTTCACTTTAAGACTGAAAGAGTAGCCGGGACCGCCTTACGCGCATGCTAATATTCGCGAACTTCGGCTTGATTTCCTGGGACTTGGGGGATATTTTCCAGTCCCGGAAGCTCTAACCTAACTCCTGAATGCCTTGGTTTTTAGTGAAATGGACACAGGTAAAAGGAGCGCACGCTCGGTTTCCAGGTTGTAGGCCCAAATATAGCCCCACTTTATTTTAAGACTGAAAGTGTACACGAAACCGCCTTAAGCGCATCGAAATATTTAGCCACTATGGCTCGATATGCCAAAACTTGGGGGATAGTTTCCAGTCCCGGGGACTCTACCCTAACTCTTGATGGCCTGAGTTTTCAGTAAAATGGTGACAGGTAACAGGAGCGCACGCTCGGTGTCGAGCTTCTAGGCCGAAATGTAGTCCCAGTTCATTTTAAGACTGAAAGAGTAAACCAAACTGCCGTACACCTATCGTAATTTTAAGAAAGTATGGCTCAATTTGCCGAAACTTGGAGGTTAGCTTCCAGTCTCGAGGATTCTAAACTATCTCCTGATGGACTTAGTTCTTAGTGAAATGGACACAGGTAAAAGGAGCGCACGCTCGGTGTCGAGCTTGTAGAACCGAAATATAGCCCCACTTCATTTTCGGAGTAAACGAGTAGCCGAGACCGCCTTACGCGCATCGTGATTTTGAGCATCTTTGGCTCGATTTGGCGGAATTCGTGCAATATTTTCCAGTCCCCAGGACTCTATGTTAACTCATGATGAACTTAGTTTTCAGTGATATGTACACAGGCAAAAGGAGCGCACGCTCGGTGTTGAGCTTCTCGGCCGAAATATAGCCCCACTTCATTTTAAGACTGAAAGAGTAGCCGAGACCGCCTAACGCGCATCGTGATTTTGAGCAACTTTGGCTCGATCTGCCAGAATTTGGGAAATATTTTCCAGTCCCAAGGACTGTAAACTAACTCCTGATGGCCTAAGATGTCAGTGAAATGGACACAGGTAAAATTAGCGCACGCCCGGTCTCGAGCTTCTAGGTCGAAATATAGCCCCCCTTAATTTTAAGACTGAAAGAGTAGCCGAGACCGCCTTACGCGCATCGTGATTTTGGGCCACTTTTGCTCGATTTCCCGTAAGTCTGCGAATAATTTAAAGTCCCGGGGACGCTAAACTAACTCCCGATGACCTTGCTTTGCAGTTTAATGAACACAGCAAAACATTCTGAACGCTCACCTTCGAGCTTCAGTGCCGCAATATAGCCCTACTTAAATTTAACACTGAAAGAATAATCGAGAGGCCGTTACGCGCATCGTAATTTTTATCAACTTCGGCGCCATTTCCTGGAACTTGGAGAATATTTTCCAGTCCCTGGGACCCTAAACTATCTCCTGATTGCCATGGTTTGCAGTGAAATTCACACAGCACAAGTTTTTGAACGAACACTTTCGAGCTTTTAGGCCGAAATATAGTCCCACAGCACTTACGACTTAAAGAGTAGCCGAGACCAGCGTGCGCATCGTGATTTTGACCAACTTCGGGTCGATATTCCGGAACTTGGGGTATATTTTCCACTCCCAGGGACTCTAAACTAACTCTTGATGGCCTTGGTTTGCAGTGAAATGGAGACAGGAAAACGTTTTGAACGCTCACCTTCAAGCTTCTGGGCCGAAATATAGCCCACTTTACTTTAATACTGAAAAAGTAGCCGAGACCGCCTTACGCGCATCGTGATTTTGACAAACTTCGGGTGGATTTCCCGGAGCTTGGGGGATATTTTCCAGTCTCTTGGACGCTAAACTAGGTGCCGATGGCCTTGTTTTGCAGTGAAATGGACGCAGAAAAGGTTTTTCAAGGCTCACTTTTGAGGTTGTGGGCCAAAATATAGCCATTCTTCACTTTAAGACTGAAACGGTAGCCGAGACCACGTTTCGCGCATCGTGATTTTGATCAACTTCGGCTCGATTTCCCGGAACTTGCGAAATATTTTCCAGTCCCGGGGACTCTAAACTAACTCGTGCTGGTCTTGGTTTGCAGTGAAACGGAAAGAGAAAAAGTTTTTGAACGCATACTTTCGAGCTTCTGGGCCGAAATATAGCCCCACTTCACTTGAAGACTGAAAGAGTAGCCGAGACCGCCTTACGTGCATCGTGATTTTGAGCAACTTCGGCTCGATTTGCCGGAACTAAGGGGATATATTCCAGTTCTGAGGACTCTAAACTACTTCCTGATGGCCTTGGTTTGCAGTAAAATGGAGCCAGCAAAACTTTTTGAACGCGCAATTTCGAGCTTCTGGGCCAAAATATAGCCCCCCCATTACTTTAACACTAAAAGAGTAGCCGAGATCGCCTTACGTGCATCGTGATTTTGACAAACTTCGGGTTGATTTCTCGGAACTTGGGGGATATTTTCCAGTCCCGGGGACTCTCAACTAATCCCTGCTTGTCTTGGTTTGCAGTGAAATGGACACAGCGAAAGTTTTTGAACGCTCACTCTCGAGCTTCTGGGCCGAAATAGAGCCCCATTTTACTTTAAGACTGAAAGAGTAGGCGAGACCGCCTTGAGCGAATCGTGATTTTGACCAATTTCGCGTTTATTTCCCGAAACTTGGGGGATATATTCCAGTCAAAGGGACTCTACAGTAACTCCTGATGGCCTTGGTTTTCAGTGAAATGGACAGAGCACAACTTTGGAGCTCCTGGGCAGAAATATAGCCCCACTTTACTTTAAGACTGAAAGAGTAGATGAGACCGCCTTACGCGCATCGTAATTTTGACGACCTTCGAATGGATTTCCCGGAACTTCGGGGATATTTTGCAGTCCTTTGGACGCCAAACTAAGTCCTGATGGCCTTGTTTTGAAGTAAAATGGACACAACAAAACTTTTTGAACGCTCACTTTCTAGCTTGTGGGCCGAAATATAGCCACACTTCACTTTAGGACTGACACAGTAGCCGAGACCACGTTACGCGCATCATGAATTTGATAAACTTCGGCTCGATTTTCCGGAACTTGGGGGATATTCTCCAGTCTGGGGGACTCTAAACTAACTTCTGATGGCCTTGGTTTGCACTGAAAGTGACAGAGCAAAACTTTTTAAACACTCACTTTCGAGCTTCTGGGCCGAAATATAGCCCCACTTCACTTTAAGACTGAAAGAGTAGCCGAGACCACCTTACGCACATCGTGATTTTGACCAACTTCGGCTGGATTTACCGTAACTTGGGGGATAGTTTCCAGTACCGAGGACTCTTAAGTAACCCCTGATGCCCTTGGTTTGCATTGAAATGGATACAGCAAAACTTTTTGAACGCTCACTTTTGAGCTTCTGGGCCGAAATATAGCCCCACTTCACTTTAAGACTGAAAGAGTAGCCGAGACCGTCTTACGCGCATTGTGATTTTGACCAACGTCTTCTAGATTTTCCGGAACTTGGGAAATATATTCCATTTCCGCGGGCTCTAAACTAACTCCTGATGGCCTTGGTTTTCAGTGAAATGGGGAAAGGAAAGCTTTTTGAACACTCACTTTGTAGCTTCTGGGCCGAAATAGAATCCCACTTCACTTTCAGACTGAAATAGTAGCCGAGACCGCCTCACGCGCGTCGTGAGTTACACCAAGTTCAGCTCGATTTCACGCAACTTTTGGGATATTTTCCAGGCCGGGGGACTCTAAACTAACTCCGGATGGCTTTGGTTTGCACTGAAATGCGCACAGCATAAATTTTTGAACGCCCACTTTGGAGCTTCTGGGCCGAAATATAGCCCCACTTCACGTTAAGACTGAAAGAGTAGCCGAGATCGCCTTACGCGCATCGTGATTTTGACCATTTTCGGATCGATTTCTCGGAACTTGGGGAATATTTTCCAGTCCCAGGGACTCTAAACTAACTCCTGATCGCCTTGCTTTGCATTGAAATGGACACAGCAAAACTTTTTGAACGCTCACTTTAAAGCTTGTGGGCCGAAATATAGCCACACTTTACTTTAAGACTGAAACAGTAGCCGAGACCGCATTGCGCGCATCGTGATTTTTATCAACTTCGGCTCGCTTTCCCGGAACTTGGGGAATATTTTCCAGTCCCGGGGACCCTAAACTAAGTCCTGATGGCCTTGTTTTGAAGTGAAACGTACACAGCAAAACTTTTTGAACGCTCACTTTCTAGCTTGTGGGCCGAAATATAGGCACACTTGACTTTAAGACTGAAACAGTAGCCGAGACCACGTTACGCGCATCATGAATTTGATCAACTTCGGCTCCAATTCCCGGGACTTGGGGGATATGTTCCAGTCCCGGGGACTCTAAACTAACTCCTGATGGCCTTGGTTTGCATTGAAATGGACACAGCACAATTTTTTGAACGCACACTTTCGAGCTTGTGGGCCGAAATATAGCCCCACTTCACTTAAGAGTGAAAGAGTAACAAGACCACCTTGCTCTCATCGTGAGTTTGACAAACTTCCGGTCGATATTCCGGAACTTGGGCGATATTTTCCAGTCGCAGGAACTCTAAGCTAACTCCTCATGGCCTTGGTTTGCAGTGAAATGGACACAGCAAAACTTTTTGAACGCTCACCTTCGAGCTTCCTGGCCGAAATAAAGCCCCAATTTACTTTAATACTTAAAGAGTAACCGAGACCACCTTACGCGCATTGCGATTTTGAAAAACTTCGGGTGGAACTCCCGGAACTTGGGGAATATTTTCCAGTCCCGGGGACCCTAAACTAACTTTTGATAGCTTTGGTTTGCAGTGAAATGCACACAGCAAAACTTTTTGAACGCTCACTTTCGAGCTTCTGGACAGAAATATAGCCCCACTTGACTTTAAGACTGAAAGGGTAGCCGAGACCGCTTTGGGAGCATCGTGATTTTGACCAACTTCAGCTCGATTTACCGGAACCTGGGGAATATTTTCCAGTGCCAGGGACGGTAATCTAACTCGTGATGGCCTTGTTTTTCAGTCAAAGAACACAGCAAAACTTTTTGAAGGCTCACTTTCGGGCTTCTGGGCCGAAATATAGCCCCACTTCACTTTAAGACTGAAACAGTAGCCGATACCCCATTTCGCGCATCGTGATTTTCATCAACTTCGGTTCGATTCCCCGGAACTTGGGCAATCTTTTTCAGTCCCGGGGACTCTAAACTAACCCCTGATGGCCTTGGCTTGCAGTGAAATGGACACAGCAAAACTTTTTGAACGCTCACTTTCGGGCTTCTGGCCCGAAATATAGCCCCACTTCACTTTAAGACAGAAAGAGTAGCCGAGATTACTTTAGGGGAATCGTGATTTTGACCAACCTCGGCTCAATTTCCCGGACCTTGGGGCATATTTTCTTGTCCCGGGGACGCTAAATTAACTCCTGATGGCCTTGGTTTGCAGTGAAATGAACACAGCAAGACTTTTTGAACGCTCACTTTCGGGCTTCTCGCCCGAAATATAGTCCCACTTCACTCTAAGACTGAAAGAGTAGCCGACACTACCTTACGCAAATCGTGACTTTGACCAACTTCGGCTCGATTTCCCGGAAGTTGGGGGATATTTTCCAGTCCCGGGGACTCTAAACTAGCTCCTGATGGTTTTGGTTTGCAGTCAAATAAACACAGGGAAACTTTTTGAACGCTCACTTTCAAGCTCCTGGCCAGGAATAAAGCCTCACTTCACTTTAAGACTCAAACAGTAAGCGAGACCGCCTAACGCGCAGCGTGATTTTGACCAACTTCGGCTAAATTTCCCTGAACTTGAGGGAATATTTTCCAGTCCCGAAGACTCTTAAGTAACCCCTGATGCCCTTGGTTTGCATTGAAATGGATACAGCAAAACTTTTTGAAGCCCACTTTTGAGCTTCTGGGCCGAAATATAGCCCCACTTCACTTTAAGACTGAAAGACTAGCCAAGATCGTCTTGCGCGCATCGTGATTTTGACCAACGTCTTCTCGATTTTCCGGAACTTGGGAAATATATTGCAGTCCCGGGGACTTTAAACTAACTCCTGATGGTCTTGGTTTGCAGTGAAATGGACACAGCAAATTTTTTGCAGCGCTCACTTTGGAGCTTCTGGGCCGAAATAGAGCCCCACATCACTTTAAGACTGAAAGAGTAGCCGAGGCCGCCTTAGGCGCATCCTGATTTTGACCAACTTCGGCTTGAGTTGCCAGAACTTAAAAGATATTTTCCACTCCCGGGGACTCTAAACTAACTCATGATGGCCTTGGTTTTCAGTGAAATTGAGAGAGGAAAACTTTTTGAACGCTCACTTTCGAGCTTCTGGACCGAAATATAGCCCTACTTCACTTTAAGACTTAAAGAGTAGCCGAGACCGCCTTACGCGAATCGTTATTTTGACCTACTTCGTCTCGATTTGGCGGAACTTGGAGGATATTTTCCAGTTCTGGGGACTGTAAATTACTTCCTGAGGGCCTTGCTTTGCAGTGAAATGGGCACAGCATAACTTTTTGAACGCTCACTTTCGAGCTTCTGGGCCAAAATATACAGCCACGTCACTTTAAGACTAAAAGGGTAGCCGAGACTGCCTTACGCGCATCGTGATTTTCACAAACTTCGGCTCGATTTCCGGAACTTGGGGGATATTTTGATGTCCCGGAGACTTTAAACTATCTCCTGATGTGGCTTGGTTCGCGGTGAAATGGACACAGCAAAACTTTTTGAACTTTCACTTTCGAGCTTCTGGGCCGAAATATAGCCCGAGTTCACTTTAAGAATGAAAGAATAGCGGAGACCGCCTTACGCGCATCGTGATTTTGATCAACTTTGGCTCGATTTTCCAGGAAATGGGGAATATTTTCCGGTACCGGGGACCCTAAAGTAACTCCTGATTCCCTTGGTTTGCACTAAAATGGAGAGAGCAAAACTTTTTCAACGCTTCGCTTTGGGCTTCTGAGCCGTAATATAGCCCCACTTCAGTTTAAGACTGAAAGAGTAGCCAAGACCGTCTTACGCGCATCGTGATTTTGACCAACTTCGGCTCGATTTCCCGAAACTTCTGTGATATATTGAAATTCCAAGGACTCTAAACTGATGGCCTTAGTCTGGACACAGCAAAACTTTTTGAACTTTCACTTTCGAACTTCTGGGCCGAAATATAGCTCCAGTTCACTTTAAGAATCAAAGAGTAGCCGAGAACGCCTTACGCGCATCGTGATTTTGACAAAATTCGGCTCGATTTCCCCGAACTTGGGCGATATTTTCCAGTCCCGAGCAGTCTAAACTAACTTATGATGGCCTTGGTTTGCAGTGAAATGAACAAGGTAACACTTTTTGAACGCTTATTTTCGAGCTTCTGGGATAAAATATAACCCCACTTCACTTTAAGGCTGAAAGAGTAGGCGAGACCGCCTTACGCGCATTGTAATTTTGAGCAACTTCCGGTCGATTTTCTAGAATTTTGGCGATATTTTCAAGTCCCGGGGACTCTAAACTAACTCCTGATGGCCTTGGTTTGATGTGAAATGGACGCAGGAAAACTTTTTGAACGCTCAGTTTCGAGCTTCTGGGCCGAAATACAACCGTACTCCACTTTAAGACTGAAATAGTAGCCGAGACCTCCTTACGAGCATGGTGATTTTGACCCAGTTCAGCTCGATTTCCCGGAACTTGGGGGATATTTTCCAGTCCGGGGGACTTTAAACTAACTCCTGATAGCCTTGGTTTCCAGTGAAATGCACAAAGCGTAACTTTTTAAAGGTTCACTTTCGAGCTTCTGGGCCGAAATATAGCCCCACTTTACTTTAAGACTGAAAGAGTAGGCGGGAGCGCCTTACGCGCATTGTGATTTTGAGGATCTTCGGCTCGATCTGGCGAAACTTGGGAGATATTTTCCAGTCCCAAAGTCTCTAAACTCACTCCTGATTGTCTAAGATGTAAGTGAAATAGACACAAAAATTTTTGAACCCTTACTTTCGAGCTTCTGGAGTTAAATCTAAGCCCACTTTACCTTAAGACTGAAAGAGTAGCCGAGACCCCCTTAAGCGCATGGTGATTTTGAGTAACTTCGGGTGGATTTCCCGTAACTTGGGGGATATTTCCAGTTCCTTTGACGCTAAACTAAGTCGTGATGGCCTTGTTTAGCAGTGAAATGGAGACAGTAAAATTTTTTAAACACTCAGTTTCGAGCTTCTGGGCCGAAATATTGCCCCAATTCACTTTAAGACTGAAAGAGTAGCCGAGACCGCCGTACGCGCGTCGTGATTTTGACCAACTTCGGTTAAATTTCCCGGAGCTTGGGGGATATTTTCCAGTCCTGGGGACTCTAAACTGACCCCCGACGTCCTTGGTCTGCAGTAAAATGGACACAGCAAAACTGTTTGAACGCTCACTTTTGAGCTTCTGGGCCGAAATATAGCTCCACTTCACTTTAAGAGTGAAAGAGTAGCCGAGACCGCCTTACGCCCATCGTAATTTTGACCAACTTCGGCTCGATTTCCCGGAACTTCGGGGATATTTTCCAGTCCCGCGGACTCTAAAGTAACTCCTGATGGCCTTGCTCTGGAGTGAAATGGACACAGCACAACTTTTTGAACGCTCACTTTCGAGCTTCTGGGGGGAAAAATTGCCCCAGTTGACTTTAAGAATGAAAGAGTAACCGGGACCGCCTTACGCGCATCGTGATTTTGACCAACTTTGGCTCGATTTCCCGGGAAATGGGGGATATTTTTCGGTACCGGGGACTCTAAAGTAACTCCTGATTTCCTCGGTTTGTATTGAAATGGACACAGCACAACTTTTTGAACGCTCACTTTTGAGCTTCTTGGCCATAGCATAGCCCTACTTCACTTTTTGACTGAAAGACTAGCCGAGACCGCCTTACGCGCATCGTAATTTTGGGCTACCTCGGCTCGATTTCCCGGAACTTGGGAGATAATTCCCAGTCCCGGGCACTCTAAGCTAATTCCTGATGGCCTTGGTTTTCAGTGAAATGGACACAGCCAAACTTTTTGAACGTTCACTTTCGAGCTTCTGGGCCGAAATATAGCCCCACTTCACTTTAAGACTGAAAGAGTAGCCGGGATCGCGTTACGCGCACGCTAATTTTGTCGAACTTCGGCTTGATTTCCTGGGACTTGGGGGATATTTTCCAGTCCCGGAAGCTCTAACCTAACTCCTGAATGCCTTGGTTTTTAGTGAAATGGACACAGGTAAAAGGAGCGCACGCTCGGTTTCCAGGTTGTAGGCCGAAATATAGCCCCACTTTATTTTAAGACTGAAAGTGTACACGAAATCGCCTTAAGCGCATCGAAATTTTTAGCCACTATGGCTCGATATGCCAAAACTTGTGGGATATTTTCAGGTGGCGGGGACTCTACCCTAACTCTTGATGGCCTTAGTTTTCAGTAAAATGGTGACAGGTAACAGGAGGGCACGCTCGGTGTCGAGCTTCTAGGCCGAAATGTAGCCCCAGTTCATTTTAAGACTGAAAGAGTAAACGAAACTGCCGTACGCCTCTCGTAATTTTAAGAAAGTATGGCTCAATTTGACGCAACTTGGAGGATAGCTTCCAGTCTCGAGGATTCTAAACTATCTCCTGGTGGACTTAGTTCTTAGTGAAATGGACACAGGTAAAAGGAGAGCACGCTCGGTGTGGAGCTTGTAGAACCGAAATAAAGCCCCACTTCATTTTCAGAGTAAACGAGTAGCCGAGACCGCCTTACGCGCATCGTGATTTTGAGCATCTTTGGCTCGATTTGCCGGAATTCGGGCAATATTTTCCAGTCCCGAGGACTCTATGTTAACTCCTGATGAACTTAGTTTTCAGTGATATGTACACAGGCAAAAGGAGCGCACGCTCGGTGTTGAGCTTCTCGGCCGAAATATAGCCCCACTTCATTTTAAGACTGAAAGAGTAGCCGAGACCGCCTTACGCGCATCGTGATTTTGAGCAACTTTGGCTCGATCTGCCAGAATTTGGGAAATATTTTCCAGTCCCAAGGACTCTAAACTAACTCCTGATGGCCTAAGATGTCAGTGAAATGGACACAGGTAAAATTAGCGCACGCCCGGTCTCGAGCTTCTAGGTCGAAATATAGCCCCCCTTAATTTTAAGACTGAAAGAGTAGCCGAGACCGCCTTACGCGCATCGTGATTTTGGGCCACTTTTGCTCGATTTCCCGCAAGTTGGCGAATAATTTAAAGTCCCGGGGACGCTAAACTAACTCCCGATGACCTTGCTTCTTCGAGCTTCAGTGCCGCAATATAGCCCTACTTAAATTTAAGACTGAAAGAATAACCGAGAGCCCGTTACGCGCATCGTAATTTTCATCAACTTCGGCGCCATTTCCTGGAACTTGGACAATATTTTCCAGTTCCGGGGACTCTAAACTAGCTCCTGATTGCCTTGGTTTGCAGTCAAATGGACACAGCAAAACTTTTTGAACGCTCACATTCGAGCTTGTGGGCCTAAAAATAGCCACACTTCACTTTAAGACTGAAACAGTAGCCGAGACCGCGTTACGCGCATCGTGATTTTGAGCAACTTCTGCTCGCTTTCCTGTAACTTGGGGAATCTTTCCCAGTCCCGGTGACCCTAAACTAAGTCCTGATGGCCTTGTTTTGAAGTGAAACGGACACAGTTAAACTCTTTGAACGGTCACTTTCTAGCTTGTGGGCCGAAATATAGGCACACTTGACTTTAAGACTGAAACAGTAGCCGAGACCACGTTACGCGCATCATGAATTTGATCAACTTCGGCTCCAATTCCCGGGACTTGTGGGATATGTTCCAGTCCCGGGGACTCTAAACTAACTCCTGATGGCCTTGGTTTGCATTGAAATGGACACAGCACAATTTTTTGAACGCACACTTTCGAGCTTGTGGGCCGAAATATAGCCCCACTTCACTTAAGACTGAAAGAGTAGCCGACACCGCCTTGCTCGCATTGTGAGTTTGACAAAATTCCGGTCGATATTCCGAAACTTGGGGAATATTTTCCAGTGCCAGGGACGCTAAACTAAGTCGTGATGTCCTTGTTTTTCAGTCAAAGAACACAGCAAAACTTTTTGAAGGCTCACTTTCGGCCTTCTGGCCCGAAATATAGCCGCACTTCACTTTAAGACAGAAAGAGTAGCCGAGACCACTTTAGGGGCATCGTGATTTTGACCAACCTCGGCTCAATTTCCCGGACCTTGGGGCATATTTTCTTGTCCCGGGGACGTCAAACTAACTCCTGATGGCCTTGGTTTGCAGTGAAATGAACACAGCAAAACTTTTTGAACGCTCACTTTCGGGCTTCTCGCCCGAAATATAGCCCCACTTCATTCTAAGACTGAAAGAGTAGCCGACACTACCTTAGGCAAATCGTGATTTTGACCAACTTCGGCTCGATTTCCCGGAAGTTGGGGGATATTTTCCAGTCCCGGGGACTTAAACTAGCTCCTGATGGCTTTGGTTTGCAGTCAAATAAACACAGGGAAACTTTTTGAACGCTTACTTTCAAGCTCCTGGGCAGGAATAAAGCCTCGCTTCACTTTAAGACTGAAACAGTAAGCGAGACCGCCTAACGCGCACCGTGATTTTGACCAACTTCGGCTCGATTTACCGGAACTTGGGGGGATATTTTCCAGTCCCGAAGACTCTTAAGTAACCCCTGATGGCCTTGGTTTGCATTGAAATGGATACAGCAAAACTTTTTGAAGCTCACTTTTGAGCTTCTGGGCCGAAATAGAGCCCCACTTCACTTTAAGACCCAAAGAGTAGCCGAGGCCGCCTTAGGCGCATCGTGATTTTGACCAACTTCGGCTTGAGTTGCCAGAACTTCAAAGATATTTTCCACTCCCGGGGACTCTAAACTAACTCATGATGGCCTTGGTTTTCAGTGAAATTGAGAGAGTAAAACTTTTTGAACGCTCACTTTCGAGCTTCTGGACCGAAATATAGCTCTACTTCACTTTCAGACTCAAAGAGTAGCCGAGACCGCCTTACGCGAATCGTTATTTTGACCAACTTCGTCTCGATTTGGCGGAACTTGGAGGATATTTTCCAGTTCCGGGGACTGTAAACTACTTCCTGAGGGCCTTGCTTTGGTGTGAAATGGGCACAGCATAACTTTTTGAACGCTCACTTTCGAGCTTCTGGGCCAAAATATACAGCCACGTCACTTTAAGACTAAAAGAGTAGCCGAGACTGCTTTACGCGCATCGTGATTTTGACAAACTTCGGCTCGATTTCCCGGAACTTGGGGGATATTTTGATGTCCCGGAGACTGTAAACTATCTCCTGATGTGACTTGGTTCGCGGTGAAATGGACACAGCAAAACTTTTTGAACTTTCACTTTCGAGCTTCTAGGCCGAAATATAGCCCGAGTTCACTTTAAGAATGAAAGAATAGCCGAGACCACCTTACGCGCATCGTGATTTTGACCATCTTTGGCTCGATTTCCCAGGAAATAGAAAATATTTTCCGGTACCGGGGACTCTAAAGTAACTCCTGATTGCCTTGGTTTGCATTGAAATGGAGAGAGCAAAACTTTTTCAACGCTCCCTTTCGGGCTTCTGAGCAGAAATATAGCCCCACTTCAGTTTAAGACTGAAAGAGTAGCCGAGACCGTCTTACGCGCATCGTGATTTTGACCAACTTCGGCTCGATTTCCCGCAACTTCGGGGATATATTCAAGTTCTAAGGACTCTAAACTAACCCCTGATGGCCTTGGTCTGCAGTGAAATGGACACAGCAAAATTTTTTGAACGCTTACTTTCGAAATTCTGGGCCGAAATATAGCCCCACTTCACTTTAAGACTGAAATAGTAGCCGAGACCGCCCTAGACGCATCGTGATTTTGACCAACTTCGGCTTGAGTTGCCAGAACTTAAGGGATATTTTTTAGTCCCGCAGACTCTAACCTAACTCATGATGGCCTTGGTTTCCAGTTAAATTGAGAGAGCAACACTTTTTGAACGCTCACTTTCGAGCTTCTGGGCCAAAATATACAGCCACGTCACTTTAAGACTAAAAGAGTAGCCGAGACTGCTTTACGCGCATCGTGATTTTGACAAACTTCGGCTCGATTTCCCGGGACTTGGGGGATATTTTGATGTCCCGGACACTGTAAACAATCTGCTGATGTGGCTTGGTTTGCGGTGAAATGGACACAGCAAAACTTTTTGAACTTCCACTTTCTAGCTTCTCGGCCGAAATATAGCCGCAGTTCACTTTAAGAATCAAAGAGTAACCGAGACCGCCTTACGCGCATCGTGATTTTGACAAAATTCGGCTGGATTTCCCCGAACTTGGCCGCTATTTTCCAGTCCGGAGCAGTCCAAACTAACTCCTGATGGCCTTGGTTTGCAGTGAAATGAACAAGGTAACACTTTTTGAACGCTTATTTTCGAGCTTCTGGGATGAAATATAGACCCACTTTACTTTAAGACTGAAAGAGTAGGCGAGACCGCCTTACGCGCATCGTGGTTTTGAGCAACTTGCGCTCGATTTTCTAGAATTTTGGCGATATTTTCAAGTCCTGGGGACTCTAAACTAACTCCTGATGGCCTTGGTCTGATGTGAAATGGACGCAGGAAAACTTTTTGAACGCTCCGTTTCGAGCTTCTGGGCCGAAATATAGCCCTACTTCACTTTAAGACTGAAAGAGTAGCCGAGACCGCCTTACGCGCATCGTAATTTTGACCAACTTCGGCTCGATTTCCCGGAAGTTGGCGAATATTTTCAATTCCCGGGGAGGCTAAACTAACTTCCGATGGCCTTACTTTGAGGTTAAATGGACACGGCAAAACTTTTTTAACGCTCACTTTCGAGCTTATCGCTCGAAATATAGCCCCACGTAACTTTAAGACTGAAAGAGTAGCCGAGACCGTCTTACGCGCATCGTAATTTTGGGATACTTCGGCTCGATTTCCCGGAAATAGGGGGATATTTTCCAGTCCCGGGGACTCTAAACTAACTCCTGATGGCCTTGGTTTCCAGTGAAAGAGACACAGGCACACTTTTTGAACGCGCACTTTCGAGCTTGCTGGCCGAAATATAGCCCTACTTCTTTTTAAGACTGAAAGAGTTGACGGGAGCGCCTTACGCGCATTGTGATTTTGAGGATCTTCGGCTCGATCTGGCGAAACTTGGGAGATATTTTCCAGTCCCAAAGTCTCTAAACTCACTCCTGATTGTCTAAGATGTGAGTGAAATAGACACAAAAATTTTTGAACCCTTACTTTCGAGCTTCTCGAGTTAAATCTAAGCCCACTTTACCTTAAGACTGAAAGAGTAGCCGAGACTCCCTTAAGCGCATGGTAATTTTGACTAACTTCGGGTGGATTTCCCGTAACTTGGGGGATATTTCCAGTTCTTTTGACGCTAAACTAAGTCGTGATGGCCTTGTTTTGCAGTGAAATGGAGACAGCAAAACTTTTTAAACACTCAGTTTCGAGCTTCTGGGCCGAAATATAGCCCTACTTCACTTTAAGACTGAAAGAGTAGCCGAGACCGCCTTACGCGCATCGTAATTTTGACCAACTTCGGCTCGATTTCCCGGAAGTTGGCGAATATTTTCAATTCCCGGGGAGGCTAAACTAACTTCCGATGGCCTTACTTTGAGGTTAAATGGACACGGCAAAACTTTTTTAACGCTCACTTTCGAGCTTATCGCTCGAAATATAGCCCCACGTAACTTTAAGACTGAAAGAGTAGCCGAGACCGTCTTACGCGCATCGTAATTTTGGGATACTTCGGCTCGATTTCCCGGAAATAGGGGGATATTTTCCAGTCCCGGGGACTCTAAACTAACTCCTGATGGCCTTGGTTTCCAGTGAAAGAGACACAGGCACACTTTTTGAACGCGCACTTTCGAGCTTGCTGGCCGAAATATAGCCCTACTTCTTTTTAAGACTGAAAGAGTTGACGGGAGCGCCTTACGCGCATTGTGATTTTGAGGATCTTCGGCTCGATCTGGCGAAACTTGGGAGATATTTTCCAGTCCCAAAGTCTCTAAACTCACTCCTGATTGTCTAAGATGTGAGTGAAATAGACACAAAAATTTTTGAACCCTTACTTTCGAGCTTCTCGAGTTAAATCTAAGCCCACTTTACCTTAAGACTGAAAGAGTAGCCGAGACCCCCTTAAGCGCATGGTAATTTTGACTAACTTCGGGTGGATTTCCCGTAACTTGGGGGATATTTCCAGTTCTTTTGACGCTAAACTAAGTCGTGATGGCCTTGTTTTGCAGTGAAATGGAGACAGCAAAACTTTTTAAACACTCAGTTTCGAGCTTCTGGGCCGAAATATTGCCCCAATTCACTTTAAGACTGAAAGAGTAGCCGAGACCGCCGTACGCGCGTCGTGATTTTGACCAACTTCGGTTAAATTTCCCGGAACTTGGGGGATATTTTCCAGTCCCGGGGACTCTAAACTGACCCCCGACGTCCTTGGTCTGCAGTCAAATGGACACAGCACAACTTTTTGAACGCTCACTTTTGAGCTTCTGGGCCGAAGCATAGCCCTACTTCACTTTAAGACTGAAAGACTAGCCGAGACCGCCTTACGCGCATCGTGATTTTGGGCTACTTTGGCTCGATTTCCCGGAACTTGGGAGATAATTCCCAGTCCCGGGCACGCTAAACTAATTCCTGATGGCCTTGGTTTTCAGTGAAATGGACACAGCCAAGCTTTTTGAACGTTCACTTTCGCACTTCTGGGCCGAAATATAACCCCACTTCACTTTAAGACTGAAAGAGTAGCCGGGACCGCCTTACGCGCATGGTAATTTTGTCGAACTTCGGCTTGATTTCCTGGGACTTGGGGCATCTTTTCTAGTCCCGGAAGCTCTAAACTAACTCCTGAATGCCTTGGTTTTTAGTGAAATGGACACAGGTAAAAGGAGCGCACGCTCGGTTTCCAGGTTGTAGGCCCAAATATAGCCCCACTTTATTTTAAGACTGAAAGTGTACACGAAACCGCCTTAGGCGCATCGGAATTTTTAGCCACTATGGCTCGATATGCCAAAACTTGGTGGATAGTTTCCAGTCCCGGGGACTCTACCCTAACTCTTGATGGCCTTAGTTTTCAGTAAAATGGTGACAGGTAACAGGAGCGCACGCTCGGTGTCGAGCTTCTAGGCCGAAATGTAGCCCCAGTTCATTTTAAGACTGAAAGAGTAAACGAAACTGCCGTACGCCTATCGTAATTTTAAGAAAGTATGGCTCAATTTGCCGAAACTTGGAGGATAGCTTCCAGTCTCGAGGATTCTAAACTCTCTCCTGATGGACTTAGTTCTTAGTGAAATGGACACAGGTAAAAGGAGAGAACGCTCGGTGTCGAGCTTGTAGAACCGAAATATAGCCCCACTTCATTTTCGGAGTAAACGAGTAGCCAAGACCGCCTTACGCGCATCGTGATTTTGAGCATCTTTGGCTCGATTTGCCGGAATTCGGGCAATATTTTCCAGTCCCGAGGACTCTATGTTAACTCCTGATGAACTTAGTTTTCAGTGATATGTACACAGGCAAAAGGAGCGCACGCTCGGTGTTGAGCTTCTCGGCCGAAATATAGCCCAACTTCATTTTAAGACTGAAAGAGTAGCCGAGACCGCCTTACGCGCATCGTGATTTTGAGCAACTTTGGCTCGATCTGCCAGAATTTGGGAAATATTTTCCAGTCCCAAGGACTCTAAACTAACTCCTGATGGCCTAAGATGTCAGTGAAATGGACACAGGTAAAATTAGCGCACGCCCGGTCTCGAGCTTCTAGGTCGAAATATAGCCCCCCTTAATTTTAAGACTGAAAGAGTAGCCGAGACCAGCGAGCGCGCATCGTAATTTTGACCAACTTCGGGTCGATATTCCGGAACTTGGGGGATATTTTCCAGTTCCAGGGACTCTAAACTAACTCTTGATGGCCTTGGTTTGCAGTGAAATGGAGACAGCAAAAGTTTTTGAACGCGCACCTTCAAGCTTCTGGGCCGAAATATAGCCCACTTTACTTTAATACTGAAAAAGTAGCCGAGACCGCCTTACGCGCATCGTGATTTTGACAAACTTCGGGTGGATTTCCCGGAACTTGGGAGATATTTTCCAGTCCCTTGGACGCTAAACTAGGTGCCGATGGCCCTGTTTTGCAGTGAAATGGACACAGGAAAGCTTTTTGAAGGGCCGAAATATAGCCATACTTCACTTTAAGACTGAAACAGTAGCCGAGACCACGTTTCGCGCATCGTGATTTTGATCAACTTCGGCTCGATTTCCCGGAGCTTGCGAAATATTTTCCAGTCCCGGGGACTCTAAACTAACTCGTGCTGGTCTTGGTTTGCAGTGAAACGGAAACAGAAAAAGTTTTTGAACGCATACTTTCGAGCTTCTCGACCGAAATAGAACCCCACTTCACTTGAAGACTGAAAGAGTAGCCGAGACCGCCTTACGTGCATCGTGATTTTGAGGAACTTCGGCTCGATATGCCGGAACTAAGGGGATATATTCCAGTTCTGAGGACTCTAAACTAATTCCTGAGGACCTTGGTTTGCAGTAAAATGGACCCAGCAAAGCTTTTTGAACGCTCAATTTCGAGCTTCTGGGCCAAAATATAGCCCCCCCCATTCCTTTAACACTAAAAGAGTAGCCGAGACCGCCTTACGTGCATCGTGATTTTGACAAACTTCGGGTTGATTTCCCGGAACTTGTGGTATATTTTCCAGTCCCGGGGACTCTCAACTAACTCCTGCTTGTCTTGGTTTGCAGTGAAATGGACACAGCGAAAGTTTTTGAACCCTCACTCTCGAACTTCTGGGCCGAAATAGAGCCCCATTTTACTTTAAGACTGAAAGAGTAGGCCAGACCGTCTAGAGCGAATGGTAATTTTGACCAATTTCGCCTTTATTTCCCGAAACTTGGGGGATATATTCCAGTCAAAGGGACTCTACAGTAACTCCTGATGGCCTTGGCTTTCAGTGAAATGGACAGAGCACAACTTTGGAGCTCCTGGGCAGAAATATAGCCCCACTTTACTTTAAGACTGAAAGAGTAGATGAGACCGCCTTACGCGCATCGTAATTTTGACGAACTTCGAATGGATTTCCCGGAACTTGGGGGATATTTTGCAGTCCCTTGGACGCTAAACTAAGTCCTGATGGCCTTGTTTTGAAGTAAAATGGACACAACAAAACTTTTTGAACGCTCCCTTTCTAGCTTGTGGGCCGAAATATAGCCACACTTCACTTTAGGACTGACACAGTAGCCGAGACCACGTTACGCGCATCATGAATTTGATCAACTTCGGCTCGATTTGCCGGGACTTGGGGGATATTCTCCAGTCCCGGGGACTCTAAACTAACTTCTGATGGCCTTGGTTAGCACTGAAAGTGACAGAGCAAAACTTTTTAAACACTCACTTTCGAGCTTCTGGGCCGAAATATGGCCCGACTTCACTTTAAGACTGAAAGAGTAGCCGAGACCACCTTACGCACATCGTGATTTTGACCAACTTCGGCTCGATTTACCGGAACTTAGGGGATATTTTCCAGTCCCGAGGACTCTTAAGTAACCCCTGATGGCCTTGGTTTGCATTGCAATGGAGACAGCAAAACTTTTTGAACGCTCAGTTTTGAGCTTCTGGGCCGAAATATAGCCCCACTTCACTTTAAGACTGAAAGAGTAGCCGAGACCGTCTTACGCGCATCGTGATTTTGACCAACGTCTTCTCGATTTTCCGGAACTTGGGAAATACATTCCACTCCCGGGGACTCTAAACTAACTCCTGATAGCCTTGGTTTGCAGTGAAATAGACACAGTAATTTTTTTGAGCTTTGAGCTTGTGGGCCGAAATAGAGCCCCACTTCACTTTAGCCTGAAGGAGTAGCCGACACCGCCTTAAGCGCACCGTGATTTTGACCAACTTCGGCTCCATTTGCCGGAACTTGGGGGATATTTTCCAGTCCCGTGGACTCTAAACTAACTCCTGATTGTCTTGGTTTTCAGTGAAATGGACACAGCGAAACTTTTTGAACGCTCACTCTCGAGCTTCTGGACCGAAATATAGCCCCACTTCACTTTAAGACTGAAATAGTAGCCGAGACCGCCTTAGACGCATCGTAATTTTGAATAACTTCGGCTTGAGTTGCCAGAACTTAAGGGATATTTTTTAGTCCCGCGGACTCTAAACTAACTCATGATGGCCTTGGTTTTCAGTTAAATTGAGAGAGCAAAACTTTTTGAACGCTCACTTTCGAGCGTCTGGGCCGAAATATACAGCCACGTCACTTTAAGACTAAAAGAGTATAAGGTCGTAATACTAGCAATAATGATAAATATTGCATAAAACGTACAACAGTTTTTAAAGACATGTTTCGGCATGCTTATACCATCTTCAGTTTAATAGAGTGACTAATGATACGTGACACAAGTTATATACTACAAAATATGAATAAATTATTTACAATATGCATTACAAAATAAGTGGAAACGGAAATTACAGAGTTAAAAAGGTGTTGAAGTGATGTAACTGTTTGTTAAGGTCAGGTTTGTTCTTACTAATATAAAAGGCTTCTTTAAGTTTAAGATCAATAGAGCTATTCGCTGAGTCTAAGATGCGAAAACAAGAAGGTGTGTACATGCCCCTGCATGAAGAAAATTGAGAAAGATGTTTAAAAATATGCGAGTTTTTATCGCTTACTGTATGTTCTTTAATCCTGGTAGAAAAATGGCGACTGGTTTCACCAATATAACAGGAATTACATCCCGCACAAGTAAATTGATAAACTACCATGGATTTTAGAGCATCAGGAGTACGATCTTTAAAACTGAACATATTCTTGATTTTGAAAGAAGTAAAAACTAATTTGATATTAAGATCCGTTTCACAAAAACGTTTAAGTAATTGCCGTAGTTTGAGTTCCGTTATTCTAGAGTACTGGCCGATAAAAGGAAGCTTAAAATAGCGTATATTGTTTTCATCATTAACGTTGCGGCTTTTTTGATCAGAAGGCTTGTTAAGATACCGCTTGAAGGTTTTTTCAATGATGTGTGAAGGAAACGAGTTACGTTTTAGAGTGTCCGAAAGCTTGATCAGATCGTTTTCAAAACCGGAAGAAGTGTTGTTGATTTTATAAGTTCGGTCAATGAGAGTACGGACAAGGCCAATTTTATAGCGAAACGGAGTGAAACTAAAAAAAATTGTTAAGAGACCAGTGTAGGTTTTTTTATGAAAAACTGAAAAAACGCAGTCATGCGAAGAGTTGTCAATCAGAACATCCAAAAAGGAAAGTTTACCGTCGTTCTGTTTCTCGAAAGTAAATTTGATGTTGGGATGTTGAGAATTGATGAATTCAAAGAAAGACATGGCATCCCGCTCATTTTTAAAGACGCAAAAAGTATCGTCAACATAACGCCTATAGAGTAAGATGTCGGCCTTGTTAAAATTATTTAGCCATGTTTCTTCGTGAAATCCAAGAAAAAGATTAGCTAAAATAGGTGCTAAAGGGGAGCTCATAGCTACCCCATCGACTTGATCATAAAATTTACCATTGAAAAGAAAATGAGTCTCGGATGTGGCAAATGAAAACAATTTCTTAAGGTCGGGTTTTTTGATGGAAAATTTGGGATGATGTTTCAAGATAAGGTCAACGGCAATATCGATAGTTTCATTTAGCGGAATGTTTGTAAAAAGGCTTTCAACATCGAAGGAAATAAGGAACTTGTTGTTAAAATCGAAACTCCTGAGCTCTTCAACAAAAGAAAAGGAATCCTTCACCGAATATTTATCAGGCAAAAGCGGAACAAGAAGAGAACTTAAGTACCTAGCTAAATTATAATTGTAAGCTCCAATAGAGGAGAAACCAGTCGCCATTTTTCTACCAGGATTAAAGAACATACAGTAAGCGATAAAAACTCGCATATTTTTAAACATCTTTCTCAATTTTCTTCATGCAGGGGCATGTACACACCTTCTTGTTTTCGCATCTTAGACTCAGCGAATAGCTCTATTGATCTTAAACTTAAAGAAGCCTTTTATATTAGTAAGAACAAACCTGACCTTAACAAACAGTTACATCACTTCAACACCTTTTTAACTCTGTAATTTCCGTTTCCACTGTTTTGTAATGCATATTGTAAATAATTTATTCATATTTTGTAGTATATAACTTGTGTCACGTATCATTAGTCACTCTATTAAACTGAAGATGGCATAAGCATGCCGAAACATGTCTTCAAAAACTGTTGTACGTTTTATGCAATACTAAAAGAGTAGCCGAGACTGCTTTACGCGCATCGTGATTTTGACAAACCTCGGCTCGATTTCCCGGGACTTGGGGGATATTTTGATGTCCCGGACACTGTAAACAACCTGCTGATGTGGCTTGGTTTGCGGTGAAATGGACACAGCAAAACTTTTTGAACTTTCACTTTCGAGCTTCTGGGCCGAAATATAGCCCCAGTTCACTTTAAGAATCAAAGAGTAGCCGAGACTGCTTTACGCGCATCGTGATTTTGACAAACTTCGGCTCGATTTCGCGGGACTTGGAGGATATTTTGATGTCCTGGACACTGTAAACAATCTGCTGATGTGGCTTGGTTTGCGGTGAAATGGACACAGCAAAACGTTTTGAACTTTCACTTTCGAGCTTCTGGGCCGAAATATAGCCCCAGTTCACTTTAAGAATCAAAGAGTAGCCGAGACCGCCTTACGCGCATCGTGATTTTGACAAAATTCGGCTCGATTTTTCCGAACTTGGGCCATATTTTCCAGTCCCGAGGAGTCTAAACTAACTGCTGATGGCCTTGGTTTGCAGTGAAATGAACACAGCAAAACTTTTTGAACTTTCACTTTCTAGCTTCTCGGCCGAAACATAGCCCCAGTTCACTTTAAGAATCAAAGAGTAGCCGAGACCGCCTTAGGCGCATCGTGATTTTGACAAAATTCGGCTCGATTTCCCCGAATTTGGGCGATATTTTCCAGTCCCGAGCAGTCTAAACTAACTCCTGATGGCCTTAGTTTGATGTGAAATGGACGCAGGAAAACTTTTTGAACGCTTAGTTTCGAGCTTCTGGGCCGAAATACAACCGTACTTCACTTTAAGACTGAAATAGTAGCTGAGACCTCCTTACGAGCATCATGCTTTTGACCCAGTTCAGCTCGATTTCCCGGAACTTGGGGGATATTTTCCAGTCCGGGGGACTTTAAACTAACTCCTGATGGCCTTGGTTTGCAGTTAAATGCATAAAGCGGAACTTTTTAAAGGTTCACTTTCGAGCTTCTGGCCCGAAATATAGCCCCACCTAAGTTAGGACTGAAAGAGTAGCCGAGACCGTCTTACGCGCATCGTGATTTTGACCAACTTCCGTTCCATTTCCCGGAACTTCCGGGATATATTCCAGTCCCGGGGACTCTAAACTAACTGCTGATGGCCTTGGTTTGCAGTGAAATGGACACAGCACATTTTTTGAACGCTCACTTTCGAGCTTATGGCTCGAAATAAAGCCCAACTTAACTTTAAGACTGAAAGAGTAGCCGAGACCGCCTTACGCGCATCGTGATTTTGGGATACTTCGGCTCGATTTCCCGGAAATAGGGGGATATTTTCCAGTCCCGGGGACTCTAAACTAACTCCTGATGGCCTTGGTTTCCAGTGAAATGGACATAGGCACACTTTTTGAACGGGCACTTTCGAGCTTGCTGGCCGAAATATAGCCCTACTTCTTTTTAAGACTGAAAGAGTAGGAGGGAGCGCCTTACGCGCATTGTGATTTTGAGGATCTTCGGCTCGATCTGGCGAAACTTGGGAGATATTTTCCAGTCCCAAAGTCTCTAAACTCACTCCTGATTGTCTAAGATGTGAGTGAAATAGACACAAATTTTTGAACCCTTACTTTCGAGCTTCTGGAGTTAAATCTAAGCCCACTTTACCTTAAGACTGAAAGAGTAGCCGAGACCCCCTTAAGCGCATGGTGATTTTGAGTAACTTCGGGTGGATTTCCCGTAACTTGGGGGATATTTCCAGTTCCTTTGAGGCTAAACTAAGTCGTGATGGCCTTGTTTTGCATTGAAATGGACACAGCAAAGCTTTTTAAACACTTAGTTTCGAGCTTCTGGGCCGAAATATTGCCCCAATTCACTTTAAGACTGAAAGAGTAGCCGAGACCGCCGTACGCGCGTCGTGATTTTGACCAACTTCGGTTAAATTTCCCGGAACTTGGGGGATATTTTCCAATCCCAGGGACTCTAAACTGACCCCCGACGTCCTTGGTCTGCAGTCAAATGGACACAGCAAAACTTTTTGAACGCTCACTTTTGAGCTTCTGGGCCGAAATATAGCTCCACTTCACTTTAAGAGTGAAAGAGTAGCCGAGACCGCCTTACGCCCATCGTAATTTTGACCAACTTCGGCTCGATTTCCCGGCACTTGGGGGATATTTGCCAGTCCCGCGGACTCTAAAGTAACTCCTGATGGCCTTGCTCTGGAGTGAAATGGACACAGCACAACTTTTTGGACGCTCACTGTCGAGCTTCTGGGGGGAAATATTCCCCCAGTTGACTTTAAGAATGAAAAAGTAACCGGGACCGGCTTACGCGCATCGTGATTTTGACCAACTTTGGCTCGATTGCCCGGGAAATGGGGGATATTTTCCGGTGCTGGGGACTCTTAAGTAATTCCTGATTTCCTCGGTTTGCAGTGAAATGGACACAGCACAACTTTTTGAACGCTCACTTTTGAGCTTCTGGGCCGAAATATAGCCCCACTTCACTTTAAGACTGAAAGAGTAGCCGGGACCGCCTTACGCGCATGCAAATTTTGTCGAACTTCGGCTTGATTTCCTGGGACTTGGGGGATATTTTCCAGTCCCGGAAGCTCTAAACTAACTCTTGAATGCCTTGGTTTTTAGTGAAATGGACACAGGTAAAAGGAGTGCACGCTCGGTTTCCAAGTTGTAGGCCGAAATATAGCCCCACGTTATTTTAAGACTGAAAGTGTACACGAAACCGCCTTAAGCGCATCGAAATTTTTAGCCACTATGGCTCGATATGCCAAAACTTGGGGGATATTTTCCAGTCCCGGGGACGCTACCCTAACTCTTGATGGCCTTAGTTTTCAGTAAAATGGTCACAGGTAACAGGAGCGCACGCTCGGTGTCGAGCTTCTAGGCCGAAATGTAGCCCCAGTTCATTTTAAGACTGAAAGAGTAAACCAAACTGCCGTACGCCTATCGTAATTTTAAAAAAGTATGGCTCAATTTGCCGAAACTTGGAGGATAGCTTCCAGTCTCGAGGATTCTAAACTATCTCCTGATGGACTTAGTTCTTAGTGAAATGGACACAGGTAAAAGGAGCGCACGCTCGGTGTCGAGCTTGTAGAACCGAAATATAGCCCCACTTCATTTTCGGAGTAAACGAGTAGCCGAGACCGCCTAACGCGCATCGTGATTTTGAGCATCTTTGGCTCGATTTGCCGGAATTCGGGCAATATTTTCCAGTCGAGAGGACTCTATGTTGACTCCTGATGAACTTAGTTTTCAGTGATATGTACACAGGCAAAAGGAGCGCACGCTCGGTGTTGAGTTTCTCGGCCGAAATATAGCCCCACTTCATTTTAAGACTGAAAGAGTAGCCGAGACCGCCTTACGAGCATCGCGATTTTGAGCAACTTTGGCTCGATCTGCCAGAATTTGGGAAATATTTTCCAGTCCCAAGGACTCTAAACTAACTCCTGATGGCCTAAGATGTCAGTGAAATGGACACAGGTAAAATTAGTGCAGGCCCGGTCTCGAGCTTCTAGGTCGAAATATAGCCTCCCTTAATTTTAAGACTGAAAGAGTACCCGAGACCGCCTTACGCGCATCGTGATTTTGGGCCACTTTTGCTCGATTTCCCGCAAGTTGGCGAATAATTTAAAGTCCCGGGGACGCTAAACTAACTCCCGATGACCTTGCTTTGCAGTTTAATGAACACAGCAAAACATTCTGAATGCTCACCTTCGAGCTTCAGTGCCGCAATATAGCCCTACTTAAATTTAAGACTAAAAGAATAACCGAGAGCGCGTTACGCGCATCGTAATTTTCATCAACTTCGGCGCCATTTCCTGGAACTTGGAGAATATTTTCCAGTTTCGGGGACTCTAAACTAACTCCTGATTACCTTGGTTTGCAGTCAAATGGACACAGCAAAACTTTTTGAACGCTCACTTTCGAGCTTGTGGGCCTAAATATAGCCACACTTCACTTTAAGACTGAAACAGTAGCCGAGACCGCGTTACGCGCATCGTGATTTTGAGGAACTTCTGCTCGCTTTCCTGGAACTTGGGGAATATTTTGCAGTCCCTGGGACTCTAAACTAACTCCTGATGGCCATGGTTTGCAGTGAAATTCACACAGCACAAGTTTTTGAACGAACACTTTCGAGCTTTTAGGCCGAAATATAGTCCCACATCACTTACGACTTAAAGAGTAGCCGAGACCGGCGTGCGCGCATCGTCATTTTGACCAACTTCGGGTCGATATTCCGGAACTTGGGGGATATTTTCCAGTCCCAGGGACTCTAAACTAACTCTTGATGACCTTGGTTTGCAGTGAAATGGAGACAGCAAAACTTTTTGAACGCGCACCTTCAAGCTTCTGGGCGGAAATATAGCCCACTTTACTTTAATACTGAAAAAGTAGCCGAGACCGCCTTACGCGCATCGTGATTTTGACAAACTTCGGGTGGATTTCCCGGAGCTTGGGGGATATTTTTGCAGTCCCTTGGACGCTAAACTAGGTGCCGATGGGCTTGTTTTGCAGTGAAATGGACACAGCAAAGCTTTTTGAAGGCTCACTTTCGAGGTTGGGGCCGAAATATAGCCATACTTCACTTTAAGACTGAAACAGTAGCCGAGACCACGTTTCGCGCATCGTGATTTTGATCAACTTCGGCTCGATTTCCTGGAACTTGCGGGATATTTTCCAGTCCCGGGAACTCTAAAGTAACTCGTGCTGGTCTTGGTTTGCAGTGAAACGGAAAGAGAAAAAGTTTTTGAACGCATACTTTCGAGCTTCTCGACCGAAATAGAACCCCACTTCACTTGAAGACTGAAAGAGTAGCCGAGACCGTCTTACGTGAATCGTGATTTTTAGCAACTTCGGCTCGATATGCCGGAACTAAGGGGATATATTCCAGTTCTGAGGACTCTAAACTAATTCCTGATGGCCTTGGTTTGCAGTAAAATGGACCCAGCAAAACTTTTTGAACGCTCAATTTCGAGCTTCTGGGCCAAAATATAGCCCCCCATTACTTTAACACTGAAAGAGTAGCCGAGACCGCCTTACGTGCATCGTGATTTTGACATACTTCGCGTTGATTTCCCGCAACTTGGGGGATATTTTCCAGTCCCGGGGACTCTAACCTAACTCCTACTTGTCTTGGTTTGCAGTGAAATGGACACAGCGAAAGTTTTTGAACGCTCACTCTCGAGCTTCTGGGCCGAAATAGAGCCCCATTTTACTTTAAGACTGAAAGAGTAGGCGAGACCGTCTTGAGCGAATCGTGATTTTGACCAATTTCGCCTTTATTTCCCGAAACTTGGGGCATATATTCCAGTCAAAGGGACTCTACAGTAACTCCTGATAGCCTTGGTTTTCAGTGAAATGGACAGAGCACAACTTTGGAGCTTCTGGGCAGAAATATAGCCCCACTTTACTTTAAGACTGAAAGAGTAGATGAGACCGCCTTACGCGCATCGTAGTTTTGACGAACTTCGAATGGATTTCCCGGAACTTGGGGCATATTTTGCAGTCCCTTGGACGCTAAACTAAGTCCTGATGGCCTTGTTTTGAAGTAAAATGGACACAACAAAACTTTTTGAACGCTCCCTTTCTAGCTTGTGGGCCGAAATATAGCCACACTTCACTTTAGGACTGACACAGTAGCCGAGACCACGTTACGCGCATCATGAATTCGATCAACTTCGGCTCGATTTCCCGGGACTTGGGGGATATTCTCCAGTCCCGGGGACTCTAAACTAACTTCTGATGGCCTTGGTTTGCACTGAAAGTGACAGAGCAAAACTTTTTAAACACTCACTTTCGAGCTTCTGGGCCGAAATATAGCCCCACTTCGCTTTAAGACTGAAAGAGTAGCCGAGACCACCTTACGCACATCGTGATTTTGACCAACTTCGGCTAGATTTACCGGAACTTGGGGGATATTTTCCAGTCGCGAGGACTCATAAGTAACCCCTGATTGCCTTGGTTTGTATTGAAATGGATACAGCAAAACTTTTTGAACGCTCACTTTTGAGCTTCTGGGCCGAAATATAGCCCCACTTCACTTTAAGACTGAAAGAGTAGCCGAGACCGTCTTACGCGCATCGTGATTTTGACCAACGTCTTCTCGATTTCCGGGAACTTGGGAAATACATTCCACTCCCGGGGACTCTAAACTAACTACTGATAGCCTTGGTTTGCAGTGAAATAGACACAGTAATGTTTTTTGAGCTTTGAGCTTGTGGGCCGAAATAGAGCCCCACTTCACTTTAGCCTGAAGGAGTAGCCGACACCGCCTTAATTGCACCATGATTTTGACCAACTTCGGCTCGATATGCGGGAACTTGGGGGATATTTTCCAGTCCCGGAGACTCTAAACTAGCTCCTGATTGTCTTGGTTTTCAGTGAAATGGACACAGCGAAACTTTTTGAACGCTCACTCTCGAGCTTCTGGACCGAAATATAGGTCCACTTCACTTTAAGACTGAAAGGGTAGCCGAGACCGCTTTGGGAGCATCGTGATTTTGACCAAATTCTGCTCGATTTACCAGAACTTGGGGAATATTTTCCAGTCCCGGGAACCCTAAAGTAACTTTTGATAGCTTTGGTTTGCAGTGAAATGCACACAGCAAAACTTTTAGAACGCTCACTTTCGAGCTTCTGGACAGAAATATAGCCCCACTTCACTTTAAGACTGAAAGGGTAGCCGAGACCGCTTTGGGAGCATCGTGATTTTGACCAACTTCAGCTCGATTTACCAGAACATGGGGAATATTTTCCAGTGCCAGGGACGCTAAACTAACTCGTGATGGCCTTGTTTTTCAGTCAAAGAACACAGGAAAACTCTTTGAACGGTCACTTTCGGGCTTCTGGCCCGAAATATAGCCCCACTTCACTTTGACAGAAAGAGTAGCCGAGACCACTTTAGGGGCATCGTGATTTTGACCAACCTCGGCTCAATTTCCCGGACCTTGGGGCATACTTTCTTGTCCCGGGGACGCTAAACTAACTCCTGATGGCCTTGGTTTGCAGTGAAATGAACACAGCAAAACTTTTTGAACGCTCACTTTCGGGCTTCTCGCCCGAAATATAGCCCCACTTCACTCTAAGACTGAAAGAGTAGCCGACACTACCTTACGCAAATCGTGATTTTGACCAACTTCGGCTCGATTTCCCGGAAGTTGGGAGATATTTTCCAGTCCCGGGGACTCTAAACTAGCTCCTGATGGCTTTGGTTTGCAGTCAAATAAACACAGGAAAACTTTTTGAACGCTCACTTTCAAGCTCCTGGGCAGGAATAAAGCCTCACTTCACTTTAAGACTGAAACAGTAAGCGAGACCGCCTAACGCGCACCGTGATTTTGACCAACTTCGACTAAATTTCCCTGAACTTGGGGGGATATTTTCCAGTCCCAAAGACTCGTAAGTAACCCCTGATGGCCTGCGTTTGCATTGAAATGGATACAGCAAAACTTTTTGAAGCTCACTTTTGAGCTTCTGGGCCTAAATATAGCCCCACTTCACTTTAAGACTGAAAGACTAGCCAAGACCGTCTTGCTCACATCGTGATTTTGACCAACGTCTTCTCGATTTTCCGGAACTTGGGAAATATATTGCAGTCCCGGGGACTCTAAACTAACTCCTGATGGCCTTGGTTTGCAGTGAAATGGACACAGCAAATTTTTTGCAGCGCTCACTTTGGAGCTTCTGGGCCGAAATAGAGCCCCACTTCACTTTAAGACTAAAAGAGTAGCCGAGGCCGCCTTAGGCGCATCGTAATTTTGACCAACTTGGGCTTGAGTTGCCAGAACTTCAAAGATATTTTCCACTCCCGGGGACTCTAAACTAACTCATGATGGCCTTGGTTTTCAGTAAAATTGAGAGAGGAAAACTTTTTGAACGCTCACTTTTGAGCTTCTGGACCGAAATATAGCTCCACTTCACTTTAAGAGTGAAAGAGTAGCCGAGACCGCCTTACGCGCATCGTGATTTTGACCAACTTTGGCTCAATTTCCCGGGAAATGGGGGATATTTTCCGGTACCGGCGACTCTAAAGTAACTCCTCACTTCCTCGGTTTGCAGTGAAATGGACATAGCACAACTTTTTGAACGCTCACTTTTGAGCTTCTGGGTCGAAGCATACCCCTACTTCACTTTAAGACTGAAAGACTAGCCGAGACCGCCTTACGCGCATCGTGATTTTGGGCTACTTCGGCTCGATTTCCCGGAACTTGGGAGATAATTCCCAGTCCCGAGCACTCTAAACTAATTCCTGATGGCCTTGGTTTTCAGTGAAATGGACACAGCCAAACTTTTTGAGCATTCACTTTCGAGCTTCTGGGCCGAAATATAGCCCCACTTCACTTTAAGACTGAAAGAGTAGCCGGGACCGCCTTACGCGCATCGTAATTTTGTCGAACTTCGGCTTGATTTCCTGGGACTTGGGGGATATTTTCCAGTCCCGGAAGCTCTAAACTAACTCCTGAATGCCTTGGTTTTTAGTGAAATGGACACAGGTAAAAGGAGCGCACGCTCGGTTTCCAGGTTGTAGGCCGAAATATAGCCCTACTTTATTTTAAGACTGGAAGTGTACACGAAACCGCCTTAAGCGCATCGAAATTTTTAGCCACTATGGCTCGATATGCCAAAACTTGGGGGATATTTTCCAGTCCCGGGCACTCTAACCTTACTCTTGCTGGCCTCAGTTTTCAGTAAAATGGTGACAGGTAACAGGAGCGCACGCTCGGTGTCGAGCTTCTAGGCCGAAATGTAGCCCCAGTTCATTTTAAGACTGAAAGAGTAAACGAAACTGCCGTACGCCTATCGTAATTTTAAGAAAGTATGGCGCAATTTGCCGAAACTTGGAGGATAGCTTCCAGTCTCGAGGATTCTAAACTATCTCCTGATGGACTTAGTTCTTAGTGAAATGGACACAAGTAAAAGGAGAGCACGCTCGGTGTCGAGCTTGTAGAACCGAAATATAGCCCCACTTCATTTTCGGAGTAAACGAGTAGCCGAGACCGCCTTACGCGCATCGTGATTTTCAACATCTTTGGCTCGATTTTCCGGAATTCGGGCAATATTTTCCAGTCCCCAGGACTCTATGTTAACTCCTGATGAACTTAGTTTTCAGTGATATGTACACAGGCAAAAGGAGCGCACGCTCGGTGTTGAGCTTCTCGGCCGAAATATAGCCCCACTTCATTTTAAGACTGAAAGAGTAGCCGAGACCGCCTTACGCGCATCGTGATTTTGAGCAACTTTGGCTCGATCTGCCAGAATTTGGGAAATATTTTCCAGTCCCAAGGACTCTAAAGTAACTCCTGATGGCCTAAGATGTCAGTGAAATGGACACAGGTAAAATTAGCGCACGCCCGGTCTCGAGCTTCTAGGTCGAAATATAGCCTCCCTTAATTTTAAGACTGAAAGAGTAGCCGAGACCGCCTTACGCGCATCGTGATTTTGGGCCACTTTTGCTCGATTTCCCGCAAGTTGGCGAATAATTTAAAGTCCCGGGGACGCTAAACTAACTCCCGATGACCTTGCTTTGCAGTTTAATGAACACAGCAAAACAATCTGAACGCTCACCTTCGAGCTTCAGTGCCGCATTATAGTCCTACTTAAATTTAAGGCTGAAAGAACAACCGAGAGCGCGTTACGCGCATCGTAATTTTCGTCAACTTTGGCGCCATTTCCTGGAACTTGGAGAATATTTTCCAGTTCTGGGGACTCTGAACTAACTCCTGATTGCCTTGGTTTGCAGTCAAATGGACACAGCAAAACTTTTTGAACGCTCACTTTCGAGCTTGTGGGCCTGAATATAGCCACACTTCACTTTAAGACTGAAACAGTAGCCGAGACCGCGTTACGCGCATCGTGATTTTGAGGAACTTCTGCTCGCTTTCCTGGAACTTGGGGAATATTTTGCAGTCCCTGGGACTCTAAACTAACTCCTGATGGCCATGGTTTGCAGTGAAATTCACACAGCACAAGTTTTTGAACGAACACTTTCGAGCTTTTAGGCCGAAATATAGTCCCACATCACTTACGACTTAAAGAGTAGCCGAGACCGGCGTGCGCGCATCGTGGTTTTGACCAACTTCGGGTCGATATTCCGGAACTTGGGGGATATTTTCCAGTCCCAGGGACTCTAAACTAACTCTTGATGGCCTTGGTTTGCAGTGAAATGGAGACAGGAAAACTTTTTGAACGCTCACCTTCAAGCTTCTGGGCGGAAATATAGCCCACTTTACTTTAATACTGAAAAAGTAGCCGAGACCGCCTTACGCGCATCGTGATTTTGACAAACTTCGGGTGGATTTCCCGGAGCTTGGGGGATATTTTCCAGTCCCTTGGACGCTAAACTAGGTGCCGATGGCCTTGTTTTGCAGTGAAATGGACACAGCAAAGCTTTTTGAAGGCTCACTTTCGAAGTTGGGGGCCGAAATATAGCCATACTTCACTTTAGGACTGACACAGTAGCCGAGACCACGTTACGCGCATCATGAATTCGATCAACTTCGGCTCGATTTCCCGGGACTTGCGGGATATTCTCCAGTCCCGGGAACTCTAAACTAACTTCTGATGGCATCGGTTAGCACTGAAAGTGACAGAGCAAAACTTTTTAAACACTCACTTTCGAGCTTCTGGGCCGAAATATAGCCCCACTTCACTTTAAGACTGAAAGAGTAGCCGAGACCGCCTTACGTGCATCGTGATTTTGAGCAACTTCGGCTCGATTTGCCGGAACTAAGGGGATATATTCCAGTTCTGAGGACTCTAAACTAATTCCTGATGGCCTTGGTTTGCAGTAAAATGGACCCAGCAAAACTTTTTGAACGCTCAATTTCGAGCTTCTGGGCCAAAATATAGCCCCCCATTACTTTAACACTGAAAGAGTAGCCGAGACCGCCTTACGTGCATCGTGATTTTGACATACTTCGCGTTGATTTCCCGCAACTTGGGGGATATTTTCCAGTCCCGCGGACTCTCAACTAACTCCTGCTTGTCTTGGTTTGCAGTGAAATGGACACAGCGAAAGTTTTTGAACGCTCACTCTCGAGCTTCCGGGCCGAAATAGAGCCCCATTTTACTTTAAGACTGAAAGAGTAGGCGAGACCGTCTTGAGCGAATCGTGATTTTGACCAATTTCGCGTTTATTTCCCGAAACTTGGGGGATATATTCCAGTCAAAGGGACTCTACAGTAACTCCTGATAGCCTTGGTTTTCAGTGAAATGGACAGAGCACAACTTTGGAGCTTCTGGGCAGAAATATAGCCCCACTTTACTTTAAGACTGAAAGAGTAGATGAGACCGCCTTACGCGCATCGTAGTTTTGACGAACTTCGAATGGATTTCCCGGAACTTGGGGCATATTTTGCAGTCCCTTGGACGCTAAACTAAGTCCTGATGGCCTTGTTTTGAAGTAAAATGGACACAACAAAACTTTTTGAACGCTCACTTTCTAGCTTGTGGGCCGAAATATAGCCACACTTCACTTTAGGACTGACACAGTAGCCGAGACCACGTTACGCGCATCATGAATTTGATCAACTTCGGCTCGATTTTCCGGGACTTGGGGGATATTCTCCAGTCCCGGGGACTCTAAACTAACTTCTGATGGCCTTGGTTTGCACTGAAAGTGACAGAGCAAAACTTTTTAAACACTCACTTTCGAGCTTCTGGGCCGAAAGATAGCCCCACTTCACTTTAAGACTGAAAGAGTAGCCGAGACCGCCTCACGCGCATCGTGATTTTGACCAACGTCTTCTCGATTTCCCCGAACTTGGGCCATATTTTCCAGTCCCGAGGAGTGTAAACTAACTCCTGATGGCCTTGGTTTGCAGTGAAATAGACACAGTAATTTTTTTTGAGCTTTGAGCTTGTGGGCCGAAATAGAGCTCCACTACACTTTAAGACTGATGGAGTAGCCGACACGGCCTTAAGCGCACCGTGATTTTGAGCAACTTCGGCTCGATTTGCCGGAACTTGGGGGATATTTGCCAGTCCCGGGGACTCTAAACTAACTCCTGATTGTCTTGGTTTTAGGTGAAATGGACACACGAAACTTTTTGAACGCTCACTCTCGAGCTTCTGGACCGAAATATAGCCCCACTTCACTTTAAGACTGAAAGAGTAGCCGAGACCGTCTGGCGCAAATCGTGATTTTGACCAACTTCCGGTCGGTTTCCCGGAGCTTGGGGGATATATTCCATTTCCGCGGGCTCTAAACTAACTCCTGATGGCCTTGGTTTTCAGTGAAATGGACAAAGGAAAGCTTTTTGAACACTCTCTTTGTAGCTTCTGGGCCGAAATAGAATCCCACTTCACTTTCAGACTGAAACAGTGGCCGAGACCAGCTCACGCGCATCGTGAGTTACACCAAGTTCAGCTTGATTTCACGCAACTTTTGGGATATTTTCCAGTCCGGGGGACTCTAAACTAACTCCGGATGTCCTTGGTTTGCACTGAAATGCGCACAGCATAAATTTTTGAACGCCCACTTTGGCGCTTCTGGGCCGAAATATAGCGACACTTTACTTTAAGACTGAAACAGTAGCCGAGACCGCATTGCGCGCATCGTGATTTTGATCAACTTCGGCTCGCTTTCCCGGAACTTGGGGAATATTTTCCAGTCCCGGGGACCCTAAACTAAGTCCTGATGGCCTTGTTTTGAAGTGAAATGGACACAGCAAAACTTTTTGAACGCTCACTTTCGAGCTTGTGGGCCGAAATATAGGCACACTTGACTTTAAGACTGAAACAGTAGCCGAGACCACGTTACGCGCATCATGAATTTGATCAGCTTCGGCTCCAATTCCCGGAACTTGGGGGATATGTTCCAGTCCCGGGGACTCTAAACTAACTCCTGATGGCCTTGGTTTGCATTGAAATGGACACAGCACAATTTTTTGAACGCACACTTTCGAGATTCTGGGCCGAAATATAGCACCACTTCACTTAAGACTGAAAGAGTAGCCGAGACCGCCTTGCTCGCATCGTGAGTTTGACAAACTTCCGGTCGATATTCCGGAACTTGGGGGATATTTTCCAGTCGCAGGAACTCTAAACTAACTCTTCATGGCCTTGGTTTGCAGTGAAATGGACAGAGCAAAACTTTTTCAACGCTCACCTTCGAGCTTCCTGGCCGAGATAAAGCCCCACTTTACTTTAAGACTTAAAGAGTAACCGAGACCACGTTACGCGCATTGTGATTTTGACAAACTTCGGGTGGATCTCCCGGAACTTGGGGAACATTTTCCAGTCCCTTGGACGCTAAACTAAGTCCTGATGGCCTTGTTTTGCAGTGAAATGGACACAGCAAAACTTTTTGAACGCTCAGTTTCGAGCTTGTGGGCCGAAATATAGACACACTTTACTTTAAGACTGAAACAGTAGCCGATACCGCATTTCGCGCATCGTGATTTTGATCAACTTCGGTTCGATTCCCCGGAACTTGGGCAATATTTTTCAGTCCCGGGGACTCTAAACTAAGCCCTGATGGCCTTGGTTTGCAGTGAAATGGACACAGCAAAACTTTTTGAACGCTCACTTTCGGCCTTCTGGCATGAAATATAGCCCCACTTCACTTTAAGACAGAAAGAGTAGCCGAGACCACTTTAGGGGCATCGTGATTTTGACCAACCTCGGCTCAATTTCCCGGACCTTGGCGCATATTTTCTTGTCCCGGGGACGCTAAACTAACTCCTGATGGCCTTGGTTTGCAGTGAAATGAACACAGCAAAACTTTTTGAACGCTCACTTTCGGGCTTCTCGCCCGAAATATAGCCCCACTTCACTCTAAGACTGAAATAGTAGCCGACACTACCTTACGCAAATCGTGATTTTGACCAACTTCGGCTCGATTTCCCGGAAGTTGGGGGATATTTTCCAGTCCCGGGGACTCTAAACTAGCTCCTGATGGCTTTGGTTTGCAGTCAAATAAACACAGGGAAACTTTTTGAACGCTCACTTTCAAGCTCCTGGCCAGGAATAAAGCCTCACTTCACTTTAAGACTCAAACAGTAAGCGAGACCACCTAACGCGCACCGTGATTTTGACCAACTTCGGCTAAATTTCCCTGAACTTGGGGGGATATTTTCCAGTCCCGAAGACTCTTAAGTAACCCCTGATGCCCTTCGTTTGCATTGAAATGGATACAGCAAAACTTTTTGAAGCTCACTTTTGAGCTTCTGGGCCGAAATATAGCCCCCCTTCACTTTAAGACTGAAAGACTAGCCAAGACCGTCTTGCGCGCATAGTGATTTTGACCAACGTCTTCTCGATTTTCCGGAACTTGGGAAATATATTGCAGTCCCGGGGACTCCAAACTAACTCCTGATGGCCTTGGTTTGCAGTGAAATGGACACAGCAAAGTTTTTGCAGCGCTCACTTTGGAGCTTCTGGGCCAAAATAGAGCCCCACTTCACTTTAAGACTGAAAGAGTAGCCGAGGCCGCCTTAGGCGCATCGTGATTTTGACCAACTTCGGCTTGAGTTGCCAGAACTTAAAAGATATTTTCCACTCCCGGGGACTCTAAACTAACTCATGATGGCCTTGGTTTTCAGTGAAATTGAGAGAGGAAAACTTTTTGAACGCTCACTTTCGAGCTTCTGGACCGAAATATAGCCCTGCTTCACTTTCAGACTCAAAGAGTAGCCGAGACCGCCTTACGCGAATCGTTATTTTGACCAACTTCGTCTCGATTTGGCGGAACTTGGAGGATATTTTCAAGTTCTGGGGACTGTAAACTACTTCCTGAGGGCCTTGCTTTGCAGTGAAATGGGCACAGCATAACTTTTTGAACGCTCACTATCGAGCTTCTGGGCCGAAATATACAGCCACGTCACGTTAAGACTAAAGGAGTAGCCGAGACTGCTTTACGCGCATCGTGATTTTGACAAACTTCGGCTCGCTTTCCCGGAACTTGGGGGATATTTTGATGTCCCGGACACTGTAAACAATCTGCTGATGTGGCTTGGTTTGCGGTGAAATGGACACAGCAAAACTTTTTGAACTTTCACTTTGGAGCTTCTGGGCCGAAATATAGCCCCACTTCACTTTAAGAATCAAAGAGTAGACGAGACCGCCTTACGCGCATCGTGATTTTGACAAACTTCGGCTCGATTTCCCCGAACTTGGGCGATATTTTCCAGTCCCGAGGAGTCTAAACTAACTCCTGATGGCCTTGGTTTGCAGTGAAATGAACACAGCAAAA
This sequence comes from Orbicella franksi, assembly GCF_964199315.1. NCBI lineage: Eukaryota > Metazoa > Cnidaria > Anthozoa > Scleractinia > Merulinidae > Orbicella > Orbicella franksi. The sequence continues at coordinate 599,390 of NC_138147.1, read as the reverse complement.
CTTTTTGAACTTTCACTTTCTAGCTTCTCGGCCGAAATATAGCCCCAGTTCACTTTAAGAATCAAAGAGTAGCTGAGACCGCCTTACGCGCATCGTGATTTTGACAAACTTCGGCTGGATTTCCCCGAACTTGGGCGATATTTTCTAGTCCCGAGCAGTCTAAACTAACTCCTGATGGCCTTGGTTTGCAGTGAAATGAACAAGGTAACACTTTTTGAACGCTTATTTTCGAGCTTCTGGGATGAAATATAGCCCCACTTCACTTTAAGACTGAAAGAGTAGGCGAGACCGCCTTACGCGCATCGTGATTTTGAGCAACTTCCGCTCGATTTTCTAGAATTTTGGCGATATTTTCAAGTCTCGGGGACTCTAAACTAACTCCTGATGGCCTTGGTTTGATGTGAAATGCACAAAGCGTAACTTTTTAAAGGTTCACTTTCGAGCTTCTGGGCCGAAATATAGCCCAACTATATTTTAAGACTGAAAGAGTAGCCGAGACGGTCTTACGAGCATCGTGATTTTGACCAACTTCCGTTGGATTTCCCGGAACTTCGGGGATATATTCCAGTCCCGGGGACTCTAAACTAACTGCTGATGGCCTTGGTTTGCAGTGAAATGGACACAGCACATTTTTTTGAACGCTCACTTTCGAGCTTCTGGGCCGAAATATAGCCCTACTTCACTTTAAGACTGAAAGAGTAGCCGAGAGCGCCTTACGCGCATCGTAATTTTGACCAACTTCGGGTCGATTTCCCGGAAGTTGACGAATATTTTCAATTCCCGGGGAAGCTAAACTAACTTCCGATGACCTTAGTTTGCAGTTAAATGGACACGGCAAAATTTTTTGAACGCTCACTTTCGAGCTTATGGCTCGAAATATAGCCCCACTTAACTTTAAGACTGAAAGAGTAGCCGAGACCGCCTTACGCGCATCGTGATTTTGGGATACTTCGGCTCGATTTCCCGGAAATAGGGGGATATTTTCCAGTCCTGGGGACTCTAAACTAACTCCTGATGGCCTTGGTTTGCAGTGAAATGGACACAGGAACACTTTTTGAACGCGCACTTTCGAGCTTGCTGGCCGCAATATAGCCCTACTTCTTTTTAAGACTGAAAGAGTAGGCGGGAGCGCCTTACGCGCATTGTGATTTTGAGGATCTTCGGCTCAATCTGGCGAAACTTGGGAGATATTTTCCAGTCCCAAAGTCTCTAAACTCACTCCTGATTGTCTATGATGTAAGTGAAATAGACACAAAAGCTTTTGAACCCTTACTTTCGAGCTTCTGGAGTTAAATCTAAGCCCACTTTACCTTAAGACTGAAAGAGTAGCCGAGACCCCCTTAAGCGCATGGTGATTTTGACTAACTTCGGGTGGATTTCCCGTAACTTGGGGGATATTTCCAGTTCCTTTGACGCTAAGCTAAGTCGTGATGGCCTTGTTTTGCAGTGAAATGGAGACAGCAAAACTTTTTAAACACTCAGTTTCGAGCTTCTGGGCCGAAATATTGCCCCAATTCACTTTAAGACTGAAAGAGTAGCCGAGACCGCCGTACGCGCGTCGTGATTTTGACCAACTTCGGTTAAATTTCCCGGAGCTTGGGGGATATTTTCCAGTCCTGGGGACTCTAAACTAACTCCTGATGGCCTTGGTTTCCAGTGAAATGGACACAGGAACACTTTTTGAACGCGCACTTTCGAGCTTGCTGGCCGCAATATAGCCCTACTTCTTTTTAAGACTGAAAGAGTAGGCGGGAGCGCCTTACGCGCATTGTGATTTTGAGGATCTTCGGCTCAATCTGGCGAAACTTGGGAGATATTTTCCAGTCCCAAAGTCTCTAAACTCACTCCTGATTGTCTATGATGTAAGTGAAATAGACACAAAAGCTTTTGAACCCTTACTTTCGAGCTTCTGGAGTTAAATCTAAGCCCACTTTACCTTAAGACTGAAAGAGTAGCCGAGACCCCCTTAAGCGCATGGTGATTTTGACTAACTTCGGGTGGATTTCCCGTAACTTGGGGGATATTTCCAGTTCCTTTGACGCTAAGCTAAGTCGTGATGGCCTTGTTTTGCAGTGAAATGGAGACAGCAAAACTTTTTAAACACTCAGTTTCGAGCTTCTGGGCCGAAATATTGCCCCAATTCACTTTAAGACTGAAAGAGTAGCCGAGACCGCCTTACGCCCATCGTAATTTTGACCAAGTTCGGCTCGATTTCCCGGAGCTTGGGGGATATTTTCCAGTCCCGCGGACTCTAAAGTAACTCCTGATGGCCTTGCTCTGGAGTGAAATGGACACAGCACAACTTTTTGAACGCTCACTTTCGAGCTTCTGGGGGGAAATATTGCCCCAGTTGACTTTAAGAATGAAAGAGTAACCGGGACCGCCTTACGCGCATCGTGATTTTGACCAACTTTGGCTCGATTTCCCGGGAAATGGGGGATATTTTCCGGTACCGGGGACTCTAAAGTAACTCCAGATTTCCTCGGTTTGCAGTGAAATAGACACAGCACAACTTTTTGAACGCTCACTTTTGAGCTTCTGGGCCGAAGCATACCCCTACTTCACTTTAAGACTGAAAGACTAGCCGAGACCGCCTTACGCGCATCGTGATTTTGGGCTACTTCGGCTCGATTTCCCGGAACTTGGGAGATAATTCCCAGTCCCGAGCACTCTAAACTAATTCCTGATGGCCTTGGTTTTCAGTGAAATGGACACAGCCAAACTTTTTGAGCGTTCACTTTCGAGCTTCTGGGCCGAAATATAGCCCCACTTCACTTTAAGACTGAAAGAGTAGCCGGGACCGCCTTACGCGCATCGTAATTTTGTCGAACTTCGGCTTGACTTCCTGGGACTTGGGGGATATTTTCCAGTCCCGGAAGCTCTAAACTAACTCCTGAATGCCTTGGTTTTTAGTGAAATGGACACAGGTAAAAGGAGCGCACGCTCGGTTTCCAGGTTGTAGGCCGAAATATAGCCCTACTTTATTTTAAGAGTGAAAGTGTACACGAAACCGCCTTAAGTGCATCGAAATTTTTAGCCACTATGGCTCGATATGCCAAAACTCGGTGGATATTTTCCAGTCCCGGGCACTCTAACCTTACTCTTGCTGGCCTCAGTTTTCAGTAAAATGGTGACAGGTAACAGGAGCGCACGCTCGGTGTCGAGCTTCTAGGCCGAAATGTAGCCCCAGTTCATTTTAAGACTGAAAGAGTAAACGAAACTGCCGTACGCCTATCGTAATTTTAAGAAAGTATGGCGCAATTTGCCGAAACTTGGAGGATAGCTTCCAGTCTCGAGGATTCTAAACTATCTCCTGATGGACTTAGTTCTTAGTGAAATGGACACAAGTAAAAGGAGAGCACGCTCGGTGTCGAGCTTGTAGAACCGAAATATAGCCCCACTTCATTTTCGGAGTAAACGAGTAGCCGAGACCGCCTTACGCGCATCGTGATTTTCAACATCTTTGGCTCGATTTTCCGGAATTGGGGCAATATTTTCCAGTCCCCAGGACTCTATGTTAACTCCTGATGAACTTAGTTTTCAGTGATATGTACACAGGCAAAAGGAGCGCACGCTCGGTGTTGAGCTTCTCGGCCGAAATATAGCCCCACTTCATTTTAAGACTGAAAGAGTAGCCGAGACCGCCTTACGCGCATCGCGATTTTGAGCAACTTTGGCTCGATCTGCCAGAATTTGGGAAATATTTTCCAGTCCCAAGGACTCTAAAGTAACTCCTGATGGCCTAAGATGTCAGTGAAATGGACACAGGTAAAATTAGCGCACGCCCGGTCTCGAGCTTCTAGGTCGAAATATAGCCCCCCTTAATTTTAAGACTGAAAGAGTAGCCGAGACCGCCTTACGCGCATCGTGATTTTGGGCCACTTTTGCTCGATTTCCCGCAAGTTGGCGAATAATTTAAAGTCCCGGGGACGCTAAACTAACTCCCGATGACCTTGCTTTGCAGTTTAATGAACACAGCAAAACAATCTGAACGCTCACCTTCGAGCTTCAGTGCCGCATTATAGTCCTACTTAAATTTAAGGCTGAAAGAACAACCGAGAGCCCGTTACGCGCATCGTAATTTTCGTCAACTTTGGCGCCATTTCCTGGAACTTGGAGAATATTTTCCAGTTCTGGGGACTCTGAACTAACTCCTGATTGCCTTGGTTTGCAGTCAAATGGACACAGCAAAACTTTTTGAACGCTCACTTTCGAGCTTGTGGGCCTGAATATAGCCACACTTCACTTTAAGACTGAAACAGTAGCCGAGACCGCGTTACGCGCATCGTGATTTTGAGGAACTTCTGCTCGCTTTCCTGGAACTTGGGGAATATTTTGCAGTCCCTGGGACTCTAAACTAACTCCTGATGGCCATGGTTTGCAGTGAAATTCACACAGCACAAGTTTTTGAGCGAACACTTTCGAGCTTTTAGGCCGAAATATAGTTCCACATCACTTACGACTTAAAGAGTAGCCGAGACCGGCGTGCGCGCATCGTGGTTTTGACCAACTTCGGGTCGATATTCCGGAACTTGGGGGATATTTTCCAGTCCCAGGGACTCTAAACTAACTCTTGATGGCCTTGGTTTGCAGTGAAATGGAGACAGGAAAACGTTTTGAACGCTCACCTTCAAGCTTCTGGGCCGAAATATAGCCCACTTTACTTTAATACTGAAAAAGTAGCCGAGACCGCCTTACGCGCATCGTGATTTTGACAAACTTCGGGTGGATTTCCCGGAGCTTGGGGGATATTTTCCAGTCCCTTGGACGCTAAACTAGGTGCCGATGGCCTTGTTTTGCAGTGAAATGGACACAGCAAAGCTTTTTGAAGGCTCACTTTCGAGGTTGGGGGCCGAAATATAGCCATACTTCACTTTAGGACTGACACAGTAGCCGAGACCACGTTACGCGCATCAAGAATTCGATCAACTTCGGCTCGATTTCCCGGGACTTGCGGGATATTCTCCAGTCCCGGGGACTCTAAACTAACTTCTGATGGCATCGGTTAGCACTGAAAGTGACAGAGCAAAACTTTTTAAACACTCACTTTCGAGCTTCTGGGCCGAAATATAGCCCCACTTCACTTGAAGACTGAAAGAGTAGCCGAGACCGCCTTACGGGCATCGTGATTTTGAGCAACTTCGGCTCGATTTGCCGGAACTAAGGGGATATATTCCAGTTCTGAGGACTCTAAACTAATTCCTGATGGCCTTGGTTTGCAGTAAAATGGACCCAGCAAAACTTTTTGAACGCTCAATTTCGAGCTTCTGGGCCAAAATATAGCCCCCCATTACTTTAACACTGAAAGAGTAGCCGAGACCGCCTTACGTGCATCGTGATTTTGACATACTTCGCGTTGATTTCCCGGAACTTGGGGGATATTTTCCAGTCCCGGGGACTCTCAACTAACTCCTGCTTGTCTTGGTTTGCAGTGAAATGGACACAGCGAAAGTTTTTGAACGCTCACTCTCGAGCTTCTGGGCCGAAATAGAGCCCCATTTTACTTTAAGACTGAAAGAGTAGGCGAGACCGTCTTGAGCGAATCGTGATTTTGACCAATTTCGCGTTTATTTCCCGAAACTTGGGGGATATATTCCAGTCAAAGGGACTCTACAGTAACTCCTGATGGCCTTGGTTTTCAGTGAAATGGACAGAGCACAACTTTGGAGCTTCTGGGCAGAAATATAGCCCCACTTTACTTTAAGACTGAAAGAGTAGATGAGACCGCCTTACGCGCATCGTAGTTTTGACGAACTTCGAATGGATTTCCCGGAACTTGGGGCATATTTTGCAGTCCCTTGGACGCTAAACTAAGTCCTGATGGCCTTGTTTTGAAGTAAAATGGACACAACAAAACTTTTTGAACGCTCACTTTCTAGCTTGTGGGCCGAAATATAGCCACACTTCACTTTAGGACTGACACAGTAGCCGAGACCACGTTACGCGCATCATGAATTTGATCAACTTCGGCTCGATTTTCCGGGACTTGGGGGATATTCTCCAGTCCCGGGGACTCTAAACTAACTTCTGATGGCCTTGGAATGCACTGAAAGTGACAGAGCAAAACTTTTTAAACACTCACTTTCGAGCTTCTGGGCCGAAAGATAGCCCCACTTCACTTTAAGACTGAAAGAGTAGCCGAGACCGCCTCACGCGCATCGTGATTTTGACCAACGTCTTCTCGATTTCCCTGAACTTGGGCGATATTTTCCAGTCCCGAGGAGTGTAAACTAACTCCTGATGGCCTTGGTTTGCAGTGAAATAGACACAGTAATTTTTTTTGAGCTTTGAGCTTGTGGGCCGAAATAGAGCTCCACTACACTTTAAGACTGATGGAGTAGCCGACACGGCCTTAAGCGCACCGTGATTTTGAGCAACTTCGGCTCGATTTGCCGGAACTTGGGGGATATTTGCCAGTCCCGGGGACTCTAAACTAACTCCTGATTGTCTTGGTTTTAGGTGAAATGGACACACGAAACTTTTTGAACGCTCACTCTCGAGCTTCTGGACCGAAATATAGCCCCACTTCACTTTAAGACTGAAAGAGTAGCCGAGACCGTCTGGCGCAAATCGTGATTTTGACCAACTTCGGGTCGGTTTCCCGGAGCTTGGGGGATATATTCCATTTCCGCGGGCTCTAAACTAACTCCTGATGGCCTTGGTTTTCAGTGAAATGGACAAAGGAAAGCTTTTTGAACACTCTCTTTGTAGCTTCTGGGCCGAAATAGAATCCCACTTCACTTTCAGACTGAAACAGTGGCCGAGACCAGCTCACGCGCATCGTGAGTTACACCAAGTTCAGCTTGATTTCACGCAACTTTTGGGATATTTTCCAGTCCGGGGGACTCTAAACTAACTCCGGATGTCCTTGGTTTGCACTGAAATGCGCACAGCATAAATTTTTGAACGCCCACTTTGGCGCTTCTGGGCCGAAATATAGCGACACTTTACTTTAAGACTGAAACAGTAGCCGAGACCGCATTGCGCGCATCGTGATTTTGATCAACTTCGGCTCGCTTTCCCGGAACTTGGGGAATATTTTCCAGTCCCGGGGACCCTAAACTAAGTCCTGATGGCCTTGTTTTGAAGTGAAATGGACACAGCAAAACTTTTTGAACGCTCACTTTCGAGCTTGTGGGCCGAAATATAGGCACACTTGACTTTAAGACTGAAACAGTAGCCGAGACCACGTTACGCGCATCATGAATTTGATCAGCTTCGGCTCCAATTCCCGGGACTTGGGGGATATGTTCCAGTCCCGGGGACTCTAAACTAACTCCTGATGGCCTTGGTTTGCATTGAAATGGACACAGCACAATTTTTTGAACGCACACTTTCGAGATTCTGGGCCGAAATATAGCACCACTTCACTTAAGACTGAAAGAGTAGCCGAGACCGCCTTGCTCGCATCGTGAGTTTGACAAACTTCCGGTCGATATTCCGGAACTTGGGGGCTATTTTCCAGTCGCAGGAACTCTAAACTAACTCTTCATGGCCTTGGTTTGCAGTGAAATGGACAGAGCAAAACTTTTTCAACGCTCACCTTCGAGCTTCCTGGCCGAGATAAAGCCCCACTTTACTTTAAGACTTAAAGAGTAACCGAGACCACGTTACGCGCATTGTGATTTTGACAAACTTCGGGTGGAACTCCCGGAACTTGGGGAACATTTTCCAGTCCCTTGGACGCTAAACTAAGTCCTGATGGCCTTGTTTTGCAGTGAAATGGACACAGCAAAACTTTTTGAACGCTCAGTTTCGAGCTTGTGGGCCGAAATATAGACACACTTTACTTTAAGACTGAAACAGTAGCCGATACCGCATTTCGCGCATCGTGATTTTGATCAACTTCGGTTCGATTCCCCGGAACTTGGGCAATATTTTTCAGTCCCGGGGACTCTAAACTAAGCCCTGATGGCCTTGGTTTGCAGTGAAATGGACACAGCAAAACTTTTTGAACGCTCACTTTCGGCCTTCTGGCATGAAATATAGCCCCACTTCACTTTAAGACAGAAAGAGTAGCCGAGACCACTTTAGGGGCATCGTGATTTTGACCAACCTCGGCTCAATTTCCCGGACCTTGGCGCATATTTTCTTGTCCCGGAGACGCTAAACTAACTCCTGATGGCCTTGGTTTGCAGTGAAATGAACACAGCAAAACTTTTTGAACGCTCACTTTCGGGCTTCTCGCCCGAAATATAGCCCCACTTCACTCTAAGACTGAAATAGTAGCCGACACTACCTTACGCAAATCGTGATTTTGACCAACTTCGGCTCGATTTCCCGGAAGTTGGGGGATATTTTCCAGTCCCGGGGACTCTAAACTAGCTCCTGATGGCTTTGGTTTGCAGTCAAATAAACACAGGGAAACTTTTTGAACGCTCACTTTCAAGCTCCTGGCCAGGAATAAAGCCTCACTTCACTTTAAGACTCAAACAGTAAGCGAGACCACCTAACGCGCACCGTGATTTTGACCAACTTCGGCTAAATTTCCCTGAACTTGGGGGGATATTTTCCAGTCCCGAAGACTCTTAAGTAACCCCTGATGCCCTTCGTTTGCATTGAAATGGATACAGCAAAACTTTTTGAAGCTCACTTTTGAGCTTCTGGGCCGAAATATAGCCCCCCTTCACTTTAAGACTGAAAGACTAGCCAAGACCGTCTTGCGCGCATAGTGATTTTGACCAACGTCTTCTCGATTTTCCGGAACTTGGGAAATATATTGCAGTCCCGGGGACTCCAAACTAACTCCTGATGGCCTTGGTTTGCAGTGAAATGGACACAGCAAAGTTTTTGCAGCGCTCACTTTGGAGCTTCTGGGCCAAAATAGAGCCCCACTTCACTTTAAGACTGAAAGAGTAGCCGAGGCCGCCTTAGGCGCATCGTGATTTTGACCAACTTCGGCTTGAGTTGCCAGAACTTAAAAGATATTTTCCACTCCCGGGGACTCTAAACTAACTCATGATGGCCTTGGTTTTCAGTGAAATTGAGAGAGGAAAACTTTTTGAACGCTCACTTTCGAGCTTCTGGACCGAAATATAGCCCTGCTTCACTTTCAGACTCAAAGAGTAGCCGAGACCGCCTTACGCGAATCGTTATTTTGACCAACTTCGTCTCGATTTGGCGGAACTTGGAGGATATTTTCAAGTTCTGGGGACTGTAAACTACTTCCTGAGGGCCTTGCTTTGCAGTGAAATGGGCACAGCATAACTTTTTGAACGCTCACTATCGAGCTTCTGGGCCGAAATATACAGCCACGTCACGTTAAGACTAAAGGAGTAGCCGAGACTGCTTTACGCGCATCGTGATTTTGACAAACTTCGGCTCGCTTTCCCGGAACTTGGGGGATATTTTGATGTCCCGGACACTGTAAACAATCTGCTGAGTGGCTTGGTTTGCGGTGAAATGGACACAGCAAAACTTTTTGAACTTTCACTTTGGAGCTTCTGGGCCGAAATATAGCCCCACTTCACTTTAAGAATCAAAGAGTAGACGAGACCGCCTTACGCGCATCGTGATTTTGACAAACTTCGGCTCGATTTCCCCGAACTTGGGCGATATTTTCCAGTCCCGAGGAGTCTAAACTAACTCCTGATGGCCTTGGTTTGCAGTGAAATGAACACAGCAAAACTTTTTGAACTTTCACTTTCTAGCTTCTCGGCCGAAATATAGCCCCAGTTCACTTTAAGAATCAAAGAGTAGCCGAGACCGCCTTACGCGCATCGTGATTTTGACAAACTTCGGCTCGATTTCCCCGAACTTGGGCGATATTTTCCAGTCCCGAGCAGTCTAAACTAACTCCTGATGGCCTTGGTTTGCAGTGAAATGAACAAGGTAACACTTTTTGAACGCTTATTTTCGAGCTTCTGGGATGAAATATAGCCCCACTTCACTTTAAGACTGAAAGAGTAGGCGAGACCGCCTTACGCGCATCGTGATTTTGAGCAACTTCCGCTCGATTTTCTAGAATTTTGGCGATATTTTCAAGTCTCGGGGACTCTAAACTAACTCCTGATCGCCTTGGTTTGATGTGAAATGGACGCAGGAAAACTTTTTGAACGCTCAGTTTCGAGCTTCTGGGCCGAAATACAACCGTACTCCACTTTAAGACTGAAATAGTAGCCGAGACCTCCTTACGAGCATGGTGATTTTGACCCAGTTCAGCTCGATTTCCCGGAACTTGGGGGATATTTTCCAGTCCGGGGGACTTTAAATTAACTCCTGATGGCCTTGGTTTGATGTGAAATGCACAAAGCGTAACTTTTTAAAGGTTCACTTTCGAGCTTCTGGGCCGAAATATAGCCCCACTATATTTTAAGACTGAAAGAGTAGCCGAGACCGTCTTACGAGCATCGTGATTTTGACCAACTTCCGTTGGATTTCCCGGAACTTCGGGGATATATTCCAGTCCCGGGGACTCTAAACTAACTGCTGATGGCCTTGGTTTGCAGTGAAATGCACACAGCACATTTTTTTGAACGCTCACTTTCGAGCTTGTCCGCCGAAATATAGCCCTACTTCACTTTAAGACTGAAAGAGTAGCCGAGACCGCCTTGCGCGCATCGTAATTTTGACCAACTTCGGGTCGATTTCCCGGAAGTTGACGAATATTTTCAATTCCCGGGGAAGCTAAACTAACTTCCGATGGCCTTAGTTTGCAGTTAAATGGACACGGCAAAACTTTTTGAACGCTCACTTTCGAGCTTATGGCTCGAAATATAGCCCCACTTAACTTTAAGACTGAAAGAGTAGCCGAGACCGCCTTACGCGCATCGTGATTTTGGGATACTTCGGCTCGATTTCCCGGAAATAGGGGGATATTTTCCAGTCCCGGGGACTCTAAACTAACTCCTGATGGCCTTGGTTTGCAGTGAAATGGACACAGGAACACTTTTTGAACGCGCACTTTCGAGCTTGCTGGCCGCAATATAGCCCTACTTCTTTTTAAGACTGAAAGAGTAGGCGGGAGCGCCTTACGCGCATTGTGATTTTGAGGATCTTCGGCTCGATCTGGCGAAACTTGGGAGATATTTTCCAGTCCCAAAATCTCTAAACTCACTCCTGATTGTCTATGATGTAAGTGAAATAGACACAAAAGCTTTTGAACCCTTACTTTCGAGCTTCTGGAGTTAAATCTAAGCCCACTTTACCTTAAGACTGAAAGAGTAGCCGAGACCCCCTTAAGCGCATGGTGATTTTGACTAACTTCGGGTGGATTTCCCGTAACTTGGGGGATATTTCCAGTTCCTTTGACGCTAAGCTAAGTCGTGATGGCCTTGTTTTGCAGTGAAATGGAGACAGCAAAACTTTTTAAACACTCAGTTTCGAGCTTCTGGGCCGAAATATTGCCCCAATTCACTTTAAGACTGAAAGAGTAGCCGAGACCGCCGTACGCGCGTCGTGATTTTGACCAACTTCGGTTAAATTTCCCGGAGCTTGGGGGATATTTTCCAGTCCTGGGGACTCTAAACTAACTCCTGATGGCCTTGGTTTCCAGTGAAATGGACACAGGAACACTTTTTGAACGCGCACTTTCGAGCTTGCTGGCCGCAATATAGCCCTACTTCTTTTTAAGACTGAAAGAGTAGGCGGGAGCGCCTTACGCGCATTGTGATTTTGAGGATCTTCGGCTCGATCTGGCGAAACTTGGGAGATATTTTCCAGTCCCAAAATCTCTAAACTCACTCCTGATTGTCTATGATGTAAGTGAAATAGACACAAAAGCTTTTGAACCCTTACTTTCGAGCTTCTGGAGTTAAATCTAAGCCCACTTTACCTTAAGACTGAAAGAGTAGCCGAGACCCCCTTAAGCGCATGGTGATTTTGACTAACTTCGGGTGGATTTCCCGTAACTTGGGGGATATTTCCAGTTCCTTTGACGCTAAGCTAAGTCGTGATGGCCTTGTTTTGCAGTGAAATGGAGACAGCAAAACTTTTTAAACACTCAGTTTCGAGCTTCTGGGCCGAAATATTGCCCCAATTCACTTTAAGACTGAAAGAGTAGCCGAGACCGCCGTACGCGCGTCGTGATTTTGACCAACTTCGGTTAAATTTCCCGGAGCTTGGGGGATATTTTCCAGTCCCGGGGACTCTAAACTGACCCCCGACGTCCTTGGTTTGCAGTAAAATGGACACAGCAAAACTTTTTGAACGCTCACTTTTGAGCTTCTGGGCCGAATATAGCTCCACTTCACTTTAAGAGTGAAAGAGTAGCCGAGACCGCCTTACGCCCATCGTAATTTTGACCAAGTTCAGCTCGATTTCCCGGAACTTGGGGGATATTTTCCAGTCCCGCGGACTCTAAAGTAACTCCTGATGGCCTTGCTCTGGAGTGAAATGGACACAGCACAACTTTTTGAACGCTCACTTTCGAGCTTCTGGGGGGGAAATATTGCCCCAGTTGACTTTAAGAATGAAAGAGTAACCGGGACCGCCTTACGCGCATCGTGATTTTGACCAACTTTGGCTCGATTTCCCGGGAAATGGGGGATATTTTCCGGTACCGGGGACTCTAAAGTAACTCCAGATTTCCTCGGTTTGCAGTGAAATAGACACAGCACAACTTTTTGAACGCTCACTTTTGAGCTTCTGGGCCGAAGCATACCCCTACTTCACTTTAAGACTGAAAGACTAGCCGTGACCGCCTTACGCGGATCGTGATTTTGGGCTACTTCGGCTCGAATTCCCGGAACTTGGGAGATAATTCCCAGTCCCAGGCACTCTAAGCTAATTCCTGATGGCCTTGGTTTTCAGTGAAATGGACACAGCAAAACTTTTTGAACGTTCGCTTTCGAGCTTCTGGGCCGAAATATAGCCCCACTTCACTTTAAGACTGAAAGAGTAGCCGGGCCCGCCTTATGCGCATGCTAATTTTCGCGAACTTCGGCTTGATTTCCTGGGACTTGACGGATATTTTCCAGTCCCGGAAGCTCTAACCTAACTCCTGAATGGCTTGGTTTTTAGTGAAATGGACACAGGTAAAAGGAGCGCACGCTCGGTTTCCAGGTTGTAGGCCGAAATATAGCCCCACTTTATTTTAAGACTGAAAGTGTACACGAAACCGCCTTAAGCGCATCGAAATTTTTAGCCACTATGGCTCGATATGCCAAAACTTGGTGGATAGTTTCCAGTCCCGGGCACTCTACCCTAACTCTTGATGGCCTTAGTTTTCAGTAAAATGGTGACAGGTAACAGGAGCGCACGCTCGCTGTCGAGCTTCTAGGCCGAAATGTAGCCCCAGTTCATTTTAAGACTGAAAGAGTAAACCAAACTGCCGTACGCCTATCGTAATTTTAAGAAAGTATGGCTCAATTTGCCGAAACTTGGAGGTTAGCTTCCAGTCTCGAGGATTCTAAACTATCTCCTGATGGACTTAGTTCTTAGTGAAATGGACACAGGTAAAAGGAGAGCACGCTCGGTGTCGAGCTTGTAGAACCGAAATATAGCCCCACTTCATTTTCGGAGTAAACGAGTAGCCGAGACCGCCTTACGCGCATCGTGATTTTGAGCATCTTTGGCTCGATTTGGCGGAATTCGGGCAATATTTTCCAGTCCCCAGGACTCTATGTTAACTCATGATGAACTTAGTTTTCAGTGATATGTACACAGGCAAAAGGAGCGCACGCTCGGTGTTGAGCTTCTCGGCCGAAATATAGCCCCACTTCATTTTAAGACTGAAAGAGTAGCCGAGACCGCCTTACCCGCATCGTGAGTTTGAGCAACTTTGGCTCGATCTGCCAGAATTTGGGAAATATTTTCCAGTCCCAAGGACTCTAAACTAACTCCTGATGGCCTAAGATGTCAGTGAAATGGACACAGGTAAAATTAGCGCACGCCCGGTCTCGAGCTTCTAGGTCGAAATATAGCCCCCCTTAATTTTAAGACTGAATGAGTAGTCGAGACCGCCTTACGCGCATCGTGATTTTGGGCCACTTTTGCTCGATTTCCCGGAAGTTGGCGAATAATTTAAAGTCCCGGGGACGCTAAACTAACTCCCGATGACCTTGCTTTGCAGTTTAATGAACACAGCAAAACATTCTGAACGCTCACCTTCGAGCTTCAGTGCTGCAATATAGACCTACTTAAATTTAAGACTGAAAGAATAATCGAGAGCCCGTTACGCGCATCGTAATTTTCATCAACTTCGGCGCCATTTCCTGGAACTTGGAGAATATTTTCCAGTTCCGGGGACTCTAAAATAACTCCTGATTGCCTTGGTTTGCAGTCAAATGGACACAGCAAAACTTTTTGAACGCTCACTTTCGAGCTTGTGGGCCTAAACATAGCCACACTTCACTTTAAGACTGAAACAGTAGCCGAGACCGCGTTACGCGCATCGTGATTTTGAGCGACTTCTGCTCGCTTTCCTGGAACTTGGGATATATTTTCCTGTCCCTGGGACTCTAAACTAACTCCTGATGGCCATGGTTTGCAGTGAAATTCACACAGCACAAGTTTTTGAACGAACACTTTCGAGCTTTTAGGCCGAAATATAGTCCCACATCACTTACGACTTAAAGAGTAGCCGAGACCGGCGTGCGCGCATCGTGATTTTGACCAACTTCGGGTCGATATTCCGGAACTTGGGGGATATTTTCCAGTCCCAGGGACTCTAAACTAACTCTTGATGGCCTTGGTTTGCAGTGAAATGGAGACAGGAAAACGTTTTGAACGCTCACCTTCAAGCTTCTGGGCCGAAATATAGCCCACTTTACTTTAATACTGAAAAAGTAGCCGAGACCGCCTTACGCGCATCGTGATTTTGACAAACTTCGGGTGGATTTCCCGGAGCTTGGGAGATATTTTCCAGTCTCTTGGACGCTAAACTAGGTGCCGATGGCCTTGTTTTGCAGTGAAATGGACCCAGAAAAGCTTTTTCAAGGCTCACTTTTGAGGTTGTGGGCCAAAATATAGCCATACTTCACTTTAAGACTGAAACAGTAGCCGAGACCACCTTTCGCGCATCGTGATTTTGATCAACTTCGGCTCGATTTCCCGGAACTTGCGAAATATTTTCCAGTCCCGGGGACTCTAAACTAACTCGTGGTGGTCTTGGTTTACAGTGAAACGGAAACAGAAAAAGGTTTTGAACGCATACTTTCGAGCTTCTGGGCCGAAATATAGCCCCACTTCACTTTAAGACTGAAAGAGTAGCCGAGACCGCCTTACGTGCATCGTGATTTTGAGCAACTTCGGCTCGATTTGCCGGAACTAAGGGGATATATTCCAGTTCTGAGGACTCTAAACTACTTCCTGATGGCCTTGGTTTGCAGTAAAATGGACCCAGAAAATCTTTTTGAACGCTCAATTTCGAGCTTCTGGGCCAAAATATAGCCCCCCATTACTTTAACACTAAAAGAGTAGCCGAGACCGCCTTACGTGCATCGTGATTTTGACAAACTTCGGGTTGATTTTCCGGAACTTGGGGGATATTTTCCAGTCCCGGGGACTCTCAACTAACCCCTGCTTGTCTTGGTTTGCAGTGAAATGGACACAGCGAAAGTTTTTGAACGCTCACTCTCGAGCTTCCGGGCCGAAATAGAGCCCCATTTTACTTTAAGACTGAAAGAGTAGGAGAGACCGCCTTGAGCGAATCGTGATTTTGACAATTTCGCGTTTATTTCCCGAAACTTGGGGGATATATTCCAGTCAAAGGGACTCTACAGTAACTCCTGATGGCCTTGGTTTTCAGTGAAATGGACAGAGCACAACTTTGGAGCTTCTGGGCAGAAATATAGCCCCACTTTACTTTAAGACTGAAAGAGTAGATGAGACCGCCTTACGCGCATCGTAATTTTGACGACCTTCGAATGGATTTCCCGGAACTTGGGGGATATTTTGCAGTCCCTTGGACGCTAAACTAAGTTCTGATGGCCTTGTTTTGAAGTAAAATGGACACAACAAAACTTTTTGAACGCTCACTTTCTAGCTTTTGGGCCGAAATATAGCCACACTTCACTTTAGGACTGACACAGTAGCCGAGACCACGTTACGCGCATCATGAATTTGATCAACTTCGGCTCGATTTTCCGGGACTTGGGGGATATTCTCCAGTCCCGGGGACTCTAAACTAACTTCTGATGGCCTTGGTTTGCACTGAAAGTGACAGAGCAAAACTTTTTAAACACTCACTTTCGAGCTTCTGGGCCGAAATATAGCCCCACTTCACTTTAAGACTGAAAGAGTAGCCGAGACCACCTTACGCACATCGTGATTTTGACCAACTTCGGCTGGATTTACCGTAACTTCGGGGATAGTTTCCAGTCCCGAGGACTCTTAAGTAACCCCTGATGGCCTTGGTTTGCATTGAAATGGATACAGCAAAACTTTTAGAACGCTCACTTTGGAGCTTCTGGGCCGAAATATAGCCCCACTTATCTTTAAGACTGAAAGAGTAGCCGAGACCGTCTTACGCGCATTGTGATTTTGACCAACGTCTTCTAGATTTTCCGGAAGTTGGGAAATATATTCCATTTCCGCGGGCTCTAAACTAACTCCTGATGGCCTTGGTTTTCAGTGAAATGGACAAAGGAAAGCTTTTTGAACACTCACTTTGTAGCTTCTGGGCCGAAATAGAATCCCACTTCACTTTCAGACTGAAATAGTAGCCGACACCGCCTCACGCGCATCGTGAGTTAGACCAAGTTCAGCTCGATTTCACGCAACTTTTGGGATATTTTCCAGGCCGGGGGACTCTAAACTAACTGCGGATGGCCTTGGTTTGCACTGAAATGCGCACAGCATAAATTTTTGAACGCCCACTTTGGAGCTTCTGGGCCGAAATATAGCCCCACTTCACGTTAAGACTGAAAGAGTAGCCGAGATCGCCTTACGCGCATCGTGATTTTGACTATTTTCGGATCGATTTCTCGGAACTTGGGGAATATTTTCCAGTCCCAGGGACTCTAAACTAACTCCTGATCGCCTTGCTTTGTATTGAAATGGACACAGCAAAACTTTTTGAACGCTCACTTTGGAGCTTGTGGGCCGAAATATAGCCACACTTTACTTTAAGACTGAAACAGTAGCCGAGACCGCATTGCGCGCATCGTGATTTTGATCAACTTCGGCTCGCTTTCCCGGAACTTGGGGAATATTTTCCAGTCCCGGGGACCCTAAACTAAGTCCTGATGGCCTTGTTTTGAAGTGAAACGTACACAGCAAAACTTTTTGAACGCTCACTTTCTAGCTTGTGGGCCGAAATATAGGCACACTTGACTTTAAGACTGAAACAGTAGCCGAGACCACGTTACGCGCATCATGAATTTGATCAACTTCGGCTCCAATTCCCGGGACTTGGTGATATGTTCCAGTCCCGGGGACTCTAAACTAACTCCTGATGGCCTTGGTTTGCATTGAAATGGACACAGCACAATTTTTTGAACGCACACTTTCGAGATTCTGGGCCGAAATATAGCCCCACTTCACCTAAGACTGAAAGAGTAGCAAGACCACCTTGCTCTCATCGTGAGTTTGACAAACTTCCGGTCGATATTCCGGAACTTGGGCGATATTTTCCAGTCCCAGAAACTCTAAACTAACTCCTGATCGCCTTGCTTTGTATTGAAATGGACACAGCAAAACTTTTTGAACGCTCACTTTCGAGCTTCTGGACAGAAATATAGCCCCACTTGACTTTAAGACTGAAAGGGTAGCCGAGACCGCTTTGGCAGCATCGTGATTTTGACCAACTTCAGCTCGATTTACCGGAACCTGGGGAATATTTTCCAGTGCCAGGGACGGTAAACTAACTCGTGATGGCCTTGTTTTTTAGTCAAAGAACACAGCAAAACTTTTTGAACGCTCACTTTCGGGCTTCTGGGCCGAAAGATAGCCCCACTTCACTTTAAGACTGAAACAGTAGCCGATACCCCATTTCGCGCATCGTGATTTTGATCAACTTCGGTTCGATTCCCCGGAACTTGGGCAATCTTTTTCAGTCCCGGGGACTCTAAACTAACCCCTGATGGCCTTGGTTTGGAGTGAAATGGACACAGCAAAACTTTTTGAACGCTCACTTTCGGCCTTCTGGCCCGAAATATAGCCGCACTTCACTTTAAGACAGAAAGAGTAGCCGAGACCACTTTAGGGGCATCGTGATTTTGACCAACCTCGGCTCAATTTCCCGGACCTTGGCGCATATTTTCTTGTCCCGGGGACGCTAAATTAACTCCTGATGGCCTTGGTTTGCAGTGAAATGAACACAGCAAGACTTTTTGAACGCTCACTTTCGGGCTTCTCGCCCGGAATATAGCCCCACTTCACTCTAAGACTGAAATAGTAGCCGACACTACCTTACTCAAATCGTGATTTTGACCAACTTCGGCTCGATTTCCCGGAAGTTGGGGGATATTTTCCAGTCCCGGGGACTCTAAACTAGCTCCTGATTGCTTTGGTTTGCAGTCAAATAAACACAGGGAAACTTTTTGAACGCTCACTTTCAAGCTCCTGGCCAGGAATAAAGCCTCACTTCACTTTAAGACTCAAACAGTAAGCGAGACCGCCTAACGCGCACCGTGATTTTGACCAACTTCGGCTAAATTTCCCTGAACTTGAGGGGATATTTTCCAGTCCCGAAGACTCTTAAGTAACCCCTGATGGCCTTCGTTTGCATTGAAATGGATACAGCAAAACTTTTTGAAGCTCACTTTTGAGCTTCTGGGCCGAAATATAGCCCTACTTCACTTTCAGACTTAAAGAGTAGCCGAGACCGCCTTACGCGAATCGTTATTTTGACCAACTTCGTCTCGATTTCGCGGAACTTGGAGGATATTTTCCAGTTCTGGGGACTGTAAATTACTTCCTGAGGGCCTTGCTTTGCAGTGAAATGGGCACAGCATAACTTTTTGAACGCTCACTTTCGAGCTTCTGGGCCAAAATATACAGCCACGTCACTTTAAGACTAAAAGAGTAGCCGAGACTGCCTTACGCGCATCGTGATTTTCACAAACTTCGGCTCGATTTCCGGAACTTGGGGGATATTTTGATGTCCCGGAGACTGTAAACAATCTCCTGATGTGGCTTGGTTCGCGGTGAAATGGACACAGCAAGACTTTTTGAACTTTCACTTTCGAGCTTCTGGGCCGAAATATAGCCCGAGTTCACTTTAAGAATGAAAGAATAGCGGAGACCGCCTTACGCGCATCGTGATTTTGATCAACTTTGGCTCGATTTTCCAGGAAATGGGGAATATTTTCCGGTACCGGGGACCCTAAAGTAACTCCTGATTCCCTTGGTTTGCACTAAAATGGAGAGAGCAAAACTTTTTCAACGCTTCCCTTTGGGCTTCTGAGCCGTAATATAGCCCCACTTCAGTTTAAGACTGAAAGAGTAGCCAAGACCGTCTTACGCGCATCGTGATTTTGACCAACTTCGGCTCGATTTCCCGAAACTTCTGTGATATATTGAAATTCCAAGGACTCTAAACTGATGGCCTTGGTCTGCAGTGAAATGGACACAGCAAATTTTTTTGAACGCTTACTTTCGAAATTCTGGGCCGAAATATAGCCCCACTTCACTTTAAGACTGAAATAGTTGCCGAGACCGCCTTAGACGCATCGTGATTTTGAATAACTTCGGCTTGAGTTGCCAGAATTTAAGGGATATTATTTAGTCCCGCGGACTCTAAACTAACTCATGATGGCCTTGGTTTTGAGTTAAATTGAGAGAGCAAAACTTTTTGAACGCTCACTTTCGAGCTTCTGGGCCGAAATATACAGCCACGTCACTTTAAGACTAAACGAGTAGCCGAGACTGCTTTACGCGCATCGTGATTTTGACAAACTTCGGCTCGCTTTCCCGGAACTTGGGGGATATTTTGATGTCCTGGACACTGTAAACAATCTGCTGATGTGGCTTGGTTTGCGGTGAAATGGACACAGCAAAACTTTTTGAACTTTCACTTTCGAGCTTCTGGACCGAAATATAGCCCCAGTTCACTTTAAGAATCAAAGAGTAGCCGAGAACGCCTTACGCGCATCGTGATTTTGACAAAATTCGGCTCGATTTCCCCGAACTTGGGCGATATTTTCCAGTCCCGAGCAGTCTAAACTAACTTATGATGGCCTTGGTTTGTAGTGAAATGAACAAGGTAACACTTTTTGAACGCTTATTTTCGAGCTTCTGGGATAAAATATAACCCCACTTCACTTTAAGGCTGAAAGAGTAGGCGAGACCGCCTTACGCGCATTGTGATTTTGAGCAACTTCCGCTCGATTTTCTAGAATTTTGGCGATATTTTCAAGTCCCGGGGACTCTAAACTAACTCCTGATGGCCTTGGTTTGATGTGAAATGGACGCAGGAAAACTTTTTGAACGCTCAGTTTCGAGCTTCTGGGCCGAAATACAACCGTACTCCACTTTAAGACTGAAATAGTAGCCGAGACCTCCTTACGAGCATGGTGATTTTGACCCAGTTCAGCTCGATTTCCCGGAACTTGGGGGATATTTTCCAGTCCGGGGGACTTTAAATTAACTCCTGATGGCCTTGGTTTGATGTGAAATGCACAAAGCGTAACTTTTTAAAGGTTCACTTTCGAGCTTCTGGGCCGAAATATAGCCCCACTATATTTTAAGACTGAAAGAGTAGCCGAGACCGTCTTACGAGCATCGTGATTTTGACCAACTTCCGTTGGATTTCCCGGAACTTCGGGGATATATTCCAGTCCCGGGGACTCTAAACTAACTGCTGATGGCCTTGGTTTGCAGTGAAATGGACACAGCACATTTTTTTGAACGCTCACTTTCGAGCTTCTCGGCCGAAATATAGCCCTACTTCACTTTAAGACTGAAAGAGTAGCCGAGACCGCCTTACGCGCATCGTAATTTTGACCAACTTCGGCTCGATTTGCCGGAAGTTGGCGAATATTTTCAATTCCCGCGGAAGCTAAACTAACTTCCGATGGCCTTAGTTTGCAGTTAAATGGACACGGCAAAACTTTTTGAACGCTCACTTTCGAGCTTATGGGTCGAAATATAGCCCCACTTAACTTTAAGACTGAAAGAGTAGCCGAGACCGCCTTACGCGCATCGTGATTTTGGGATTCTTCGGCTCGATTTCCCGGAAATAGGGGGATATTTTTCAGTCCCGGGGACTCTAAACTAACTCCTGATGGCCATGGTTTCCAGTGAAATGGACACAGGAACACTTTTTGAACGCGCACTTTCGAGCTTGGTGGCCGCAATATAGCCCTACTTCTTTTTAAGACTGAAAGAGTAGCCGGGAGCGCCTTACGCGCATTGTGATTTTGAGGCTCTTCGGCTCGATCTGGCGAAACTTGGGAGATATTTTCCAGTCCCAAAGTCTCTAAACTCACTCCTGATTGTCTAAGATGTGAGTGAAATAGACACAAAACTTATTGAACCCTTACTTTCGAGCTTCTGGAGTTAAATCTAAGCCCACTGTACCTTAAGACTGAAAGAGTAGCCGAGACCCCCTTAAGCGCATGGTGATTTTGACTAACATCGGGTGAATTTCCCGTAACTTGGGGGATATTTCCAGTTCCTTTGAGGCTAAACTAAGTCGTGATGGCCTTGTTTTGCAGTGAAATGGAGACAGCAAAACTTTTTAAACACTCAGTTTCGAGCTTCTGGGCCGAAATATTGCCCCTATTCACTTTAAGACTGAAAGAGTACCCGAGACCGCCGTAGCGCGTCGTGATTTTCCCTAACTTCGGTTAAATTTCCCGGAACTTGGGGGATATTTTCCAGTCCCGGGGACTCTAAACTGACCCCCGACGTCCTTGGTCTCCAGTCAAATGGACACAGCAAAACTTTTTGAACGCTCACTTTCGAGCTTCTGGACAGAAATATAGCCCCACTTGACTTTAAGACTGAAAGGGTAGCCGAGACTGCTTTGGGAGCATCGTGATTTTGACCAACTTCAGCTCGACTTACCGGAACTTGGGGAATATTTTCCAGTCCCAGGGACGCTAGACTAACTCGTGATGGCCTTGTTTTTCAGTCAAGGAACACGGCAAAACTTTTTGAAGCCTCACTTTCGGGCTTCTGGGCCGAAATATAGCCCCACTTCACTTTAAGACTGAAACAGTAGCCGATACCGCATTTCGCGCATCGTGATTTTGATGAACTTCGGTTCGATTCCCCGGAACTTGGGGTATCTTTTTCAGTCCCAGGGACTCTAAACTAAGCCCTGATGGCCTTGGTTTGCAGTGAAATGGACACAGCAAAACTTTTTGAACGCTCACTTTCGGCCTTCTGGCCCGAAATATAGCCCCACTTCACTTTAAGACAGAAAGAGTAGCCGAGACCACTTTACGGGCATCGTGATTTTGACCAACCTCGGCTCAATTTCCCGGACCTTGGGGCATATTTTCCAGTCCCGGGGACACTAAACTAACTCTTGATGGCCTTGGTTTGAAGTGAAATGAACACAGCAAAACTTTGTGAACGCTCACTTTCGGGCTTCTCGCCCAAAATATAGCCCCACTTCACTCTAAGACTGAAAGAGGAGCCGACACTTTCCGAACTCCAAACTTCGGCTCGATTTCCCGGGACTTGGGGGATATTTTGATATCCCGGACACTGTAAACAATCTGCTGATGTGGCTTGGTTTGCGGTGAAATGGACACAGCAAAACTTTTTGAACTTTCACTTTCGAGCTTCTGGGCCGAAATATAGCCCCAGTTCACTTTAAGAATCAAAGAGTAGCCGAGACCGCCTTACGCGCATCGTGATTTTGACAAAATTCGGCTCGATTTACCCGAACTTGGGCAATATTTTCCAGTCCCGAGGAGTTTTAGCCAACTGCTGATGGCCTTGGTTTGCAGTGAAATGAACACAGCAAAACTTTTTGAACTTTCACTTTCTAGCTTCTCGGCCGAAATATAGCCCCAGTTCACTTTGAGAGTCAAAGAGTAGCCGAGACCGCCTTACGCGCATCGTGATTTTGACAAAATTCGGCTCGATTTCCCCGAACTTGGGCGATATTTTCCAGTCCCGAACAGTCTAAACTAACTCCTGATGGCCTTGCTTTGCATTGAAATGGACAGAGCAAAACTTTCTGAACGCTCACTTTCGAGCTTCTGGGATGAAATATAGCCCCACTTCACTTTAAGACTGAAAGAGTAGGCGAGACCGCCTTACGCGCATCGTGATTTTGAGCAACTTCCGCTCGATTTTCTAGAATTTTGGCGATATTTTCAAGTCCCGGGGACTTTAAACTAACTCCTGATGGCCTTGGTTTGATGTGAAATGGACGCAGGAAAACTTTTTGAACGCTCAGTTTCGAGCTTCTGGGCCGAAATACAACCGTACTTCACTTTAAGACTGAAATAGTACAGGAGACCTCCTTACGAGCATGGTGATTTTGACCCAGTTCAGCTCGATTTCCCGGAACTTGGGGGATATTTTCCAGTCCGGGGGACTTTACACTAACTCCTGATGGGCTTGGTTTGCAGTTAAATGCACAAAGCGTAACTTTTCAAAGGTTCACTTTCGAGCTTCTGGGCCGAAATATAGCCCCACTTTACTTTAAGCCTGAAAGAGTAGCCGAGACCGTCTTACGGGCATCGTGATTTTGACCAACTTCCGTTGGATTTCCCGGAACTTCGGGGATATATTCCAGTCCCGGGGACTCTAAACTAACTCCTGATGGCCTTGGTTTGCAGTGAAATGGACACAGCACATTTTTTTGAACGCTCACTTTCGAGCTTCTCGGCCGAAATATAGCCCTACTTCACTTTAAGACTGAAAGAGTAGCCGAGACCGCCTTACGCGCATCGTAATTTTGGCCAACTTCGGCAACATTCCCCGGAAGTTGGCGAATATTTTCAATTCCCGGGGAACGCTCACTTTCGAGCTTCTCGGCCGACATATAGCCCCACTTTACTTAAAGACTGAAAGAGTAGCCGAGACCGTCTTACGCGCATCGTGATTTTGACAAACTTCCGTTCGATTTCCCGGAACTTGGGATATATTTTCCAGTCCCGGGGACTCTAAACTAACTCCTGATGGCCATGGTTTGCAGTGAAATTCACACAGCACAAGTTTTTGAGCGAACACTTTCGAGCTTTTAGGCCGAAATATAGTTCCACATCACTTACGACTTAAAGAGTAGCCGAGACCGGCGAGCGCGCATCGTGGTTTTGACCAACTTCGGGTCGATATTCCGGAACTTGGGGGATATTTTCCAGTCCCAGGGACTCTAAACTAACTCTTGATGGCCTTGGTTTGCAGTGAAATGGAGACAGCAAAACTTTTTGAACGCTCACCTTCAAGCTTCTGGGCCGAAATATACCCCATTTTAGTTTAATACTGAAAAAGTAGCCGAGACCGCCTTACGCGCATCGTGATTTTGACAAACTTCGGGTGGATTTCCCGGAGCTTGGGGGATATTTTCCAGTCTCTTGGACGCTAAACTAGGTGCCGATGGCCTTGTTTTGCAGTAAAATGGACACAGCAAAGCTTTTTCAAGGCTCACTTTCGAGGTTGTGGGCCGAAATATAGCCATACTTCACTTTAACACTGAAACAGTAGCCGAGACCACCTTTCGCGCATCGTGATTTTGATCAACTTCGGCTCGATCTCCCGGAACTTGCGAAATATTTTCCAGTCCCGGGGACTCTAAAGTAACTCGTGCTGGTCTTGGTTTGCAGTGAAACGGAAACAGAAAAAGTTTTTGAACGCATACTTTCGAGCTTCTGGAGCGAAATAGAACCCCACTTCACTTGAAGACTGAAAGAGTAGCCGAGACCGCCTTACGTGCATGGTGATTTTGAGCAACTTCGGCTCGATTTGCCGGAACTAAGGGCATATATTCCAGTTCTGAGGACTCTAAACTAATTCCTGATGGCCTTGGTTTGCAGTAAAATGGACCCAGCAAAACTTTTTGAACGCTCAATTTCGAGCTTCTGGGCCAAAATATAGCCCCCCATTACTTTAACACTGAAAGAGTAGCCGAGACCGTCTTGAGCGAATCGTGATTTTTACCAATTTCGCGTTTATTTCCCTAAACTTGGCGATATATTCCAGTCAAAGGGACTCTACAGTAACTCCTGATGACCTTGGTTTTCAGTGAAATGGACAGAGCACAACTTTGGAGCTTCTGGGCAGAAATATAGCCCCACTCTACTTTAAGACTGAAAGAGTAGCTGAGACCGCCTTACGCGCATCATAATTTTGACGAACTTCCAATGGATTTCCCGGAACTTGGGGGATATTTTGCAGTCCCTTGGACGCTAAACTAAGTCCTGATGGCCTTGTTTTGAAGTAAAATGGACACAACAAAACTTTTTGAACGCTCACTTTCTAGCTTGTGGGCCGAAATATAGCCACACTTCACTTTAGGACTGACACAGTAGCCGAGACCACGTTACGCGCATCATGAATTTGATCAACTTCGGCTCGATTTCCCGGGACTTGGGGGATACTCTCCAGTCCCGGGGACTCTAAACTAACTTCTGATGGCCTTGGTTTGCACTGAAAGTGACAGAGCAAAACATTTTAAACACTCACTTTCGAGCTTCTGGGCCGAAATATAGCCCCACTTCACTTTAAGACTGAAAGAGTAGCCGAGACCACCTTACGGACATCGTAATTTTGACCAACTTCGGCTCGATTTACCGGAACTTGGGGGATATTTTCCAGTGCCGAGGACTCTTAAGGAGCCCCTGATGGCCTTGGTTTGCATTGAAATAGATACAGCAGAACTTTGTGAACGCTGACTTTTGAGCTTCTGGGCCGAAATATAGCCCCACTTCACTTTAAGACTGAAAGAGTAGCCTTCGTTTCCACTGAAATGCGCACAGCATAAATTTTTGAACGCCCACTTTGGAGCTTCTGGGCCGAAATATAGCCCCACTTCACTTTAAGACTGAAAGAGTAGCCGAGATCGCCTCACGCGCATCGTGATTTTGACTATTTTCGGACCGATTTCTCGGAACTTGGGGAATATTTTCAAGTCCCAGGGACTCTAAACTAACTCCTGATCGCCTTGCTTTGCATTGAAATGGACACAGCAAAACTTTTTGAACGCTCACTTTCGAGCTTGTGGGCCGAAATATAGCCACACTTTACTTTAAGACTGAAACAGTAGCCGAGGCCGCTTTAGGCGCATCGTGATTGTGACCAACTTCGGCTTGAGTTGCCAGAACTTAAAAGATATTTTCCACTTCCGGGGACTCTAAACTAACTCATGATGGCCTTGGTTTTCAGTGAAATTGAGAGAGGAAAACTTTTTGAACGCTCACTTTCGAGCTTCTGGACCGAAATATAGCCCTACTTCACTTTCAGACTCAAAGAGTAGCCGAGACCGCCTTACGCGAATCGTTATTTTGACCAACTTCGTCTCGATTTGGCGGAACTTGGAGGATATTTTCCAGTTCCGGGGACTGTAAACTACTTCCTGAGGGCCTTGCTTTGCAGTGAAATGGGCACAGCATAACTTTTTGAACGCTCACTTTCGAGCTTCTGGGCCAAAATATACAGCCACGTCACTTTAAGACTAAAAGAGTAGCCGAGACTGCTTTTCGCGCATCGTGATTTTGACAAACTTCGGCTCGATTTCCCTGGACTTGGGGGATATTTTGATGTCCCGGAGACTGTAAACTATCTCCTGATGTGGCTTGGTTCGCGGTGAAATGGACACAGCAAAACTTTTTAAACTTTCACTTTGGAGCTTCTGGGCCGAAATATAGCCCGAGTTCACTTTAAGAATGAAAGAATAGCCGAGACCGCCTTACGCGCGTCGTGATTTTGACCAACTTTGGCTCGATTTCCCAGGAAATGGGAAATATTTTCCGGTACCGGGGACTCTAAAGTAACTCGTGATTGCCTTGGTTTGCATTGAAATGGAGAGAGCAAAACTTTTTCAACGCTCCCTTTTGGGCTTCTGAGCCGAAATATAGCCCCACTTCAGTTTAAGACTGAAAGAGTAGCCGAGACCGTCTTACGCGCATCGTGATTTTGACAAACTTCGGCTCGATTTCCCGAAACTTCGGGGATATATTTAAGTTCCAAGGACTCTAAACTAACCCCTGATGGCCTTGGTCTGCAGTGAAATGTACACAGCAAATTTTTTTGAACGCTTACTTTCGAAATTCTGGGCCGAAATATAGCCCCACTTCACTTTAAGACTGAAACAGTGGCCGAGACCGCCTTAGACGCATCGTGATTTTGACCAACTTCGGCTTGAGTTGCCAGAACTTAAGAGATATTTTTTAGTCCCCCGGACTCCAAACTAACTCATGATGGCCTTGGTTTTCAGTTAAGTTGAGAGAGATAAACTTTTTGAACTTTCACTTTCTAGCTTCTCGGCCGAAATATAGCCCCAGTTCACTTTAAGAATGAAAGAGTAGCCGAGACCGCCTTACGCGCATCGTGGTTTTGAAAAAATTCGGCTTGATTTCCCCGAACTTGGGCGATATTTTCCAGTCCCGAGTAGTCTAAACTAACTCCTGATGGCTTTGGTTTACAGTGACATGAACAAGGTAACACTTTTTGAACGCTTATTTTCGAGCTTCTGGGATGAAATATAGCCCCACTTCACTTTAAGACTGAAAGAATAGGCGAGACGGCCTTACGCGCATCATGATTTTGAGCAACTTCCGCTCGATTTTCTAGAATTTTGGCGATATTTTCAAGTCCCGGGGACTCTAAACTAACTCCTGATGGCCTTGGATTGATGTGAAATGGACGCAGGAAAACTTTTTGAACGCTCAGTTTCCAGCTTCTGGGCCGAAATACAACCGTACTTCACTTTAAGACTGAAATAGTAGCCGAGACCTCCTTACGAGCATCGTGATTTTGACCCAGTTCAGCTCGATTTCCCGGAACTTGGGGGATATTTTCCAGTCCGGGGGACTTTAAAATAACTCCTGATGGGCTTGGTTTGCAGTTAAATGCACAAAGCGTAACTTTTTAAAAGTTCACTTTCGAGCTTCTGGGCCGAAATATAGCGCCACTTTACATTAAGACTGAAAGAGTAGCCGAGACCGTCTTACGCGCATCGTGATTTTGACCAACTTCCGTTGGATTTCCCGGAACTTCGGGGATATATTCCAGTCCCGGGCACTCTAAACTAACTGCTGATGGCCTTGGTTTGCAGTGAAATGGACACAGCACATTTTTTTGAACGCTCACTTTCGAGCTTCTGGGCCGAAATATAGCCCTACTTCACTTTAAGACTGAAAGAGTAGCCGAGACCGCCTTACGCGCATCGTAATTTTGACCAACTTCGGCTCGATTTCCCAGAAGTTGGCGAATATTTTCAATTCCCGAGGGAGCTAAACTAACTTCCGATGGGCTTAGTTTGCAGTTAAATGGACACAGCAAAACTTTTTGAACGCTCACTTTAGAGCTTATGGCTCGAAATATAGCCCCACTTAACTTTAAGACTGAAAGAGTAGCCGAGACCGCCTTACGCGCATCGTGATTTTGGGATACTTCGGCTCGATTTCCCGGAAATAGTGGGATATTTTCCAGTCCCGGGGACTCTAAACTAACTCCTGATGGCCTTGGTTTCCAGTGAAATGGACACAGGCACACTTTTTGAACGCGCACTTTCGAGCTTGCTGGCCGCAATATAGCCCTACTTCTTTTTAAGACTGAAAGAGTAGGCGGGAGCGCCTTACGCACATTGTGATTTTGAGGATCTTCGGCTCGATCTGGCGAAACTTGGGAGATATTTTCCAGTCCCAAAGTCTCTAAACTCACTCCTGATTGTCTAAGATGTGAGTGACATAGACACAAAAGCTTTTGAACCCTTACTTTCGAGCTTCTGGAGTTAAATCTAAGCCCACTTTACCTTAAGACTGAAAGAGTAGCCGAGACCCCCTTAAGCGCATGGTGATTTTGACTAACTTCGGGTGGATTTCCCGTAGCTTGGGGGATATTTCCAGTTCCTTTGAGGCTAAACTAAGTCGTGATGGCCTTGTTTTGCAGTGAAATGGAGACAGCAAAACTTTTTAAACACTCAGTTTCGAGCTTCTGGGCCGAAATATTGCCCCAATTCACTTTAAGACTGAAAGAGTAGCCGCGACCGCCGTACGCGCGTCGTGATTTTGACCAACTTCGGTTAAATTTCCCGGAACTTGCGGGATATTTTCCAGTCCCGGGCACTCTAAACTGGCCCGCGACGTCCTTGGTCTGCAGTAAAATGGACACAGCAAAACTTTTTGATAGCGCACTTTTGAGCTTCTGGGCCGAAATATAGCTCCACTTCACTTTAAGAGTGAAAGAGTAGCCGAGACCGCCTTACGCCCATCGTAATTTTGACCAACTTCGGCTCGATTTCCCGGAACTTGGGGGATATTTTCCAGTCCCGCGGACTCTAAAGTAACTCCTGATGGCCTTGCTCTGGAGTGAAATGGACACAGCACAACTTTTTGAACGCTCACTTTCGAGCTTCTGGGGGGAAATATTGCCCCAGTTTACTTTAAGAATGAAAGAGTAACTGGGACCGCCTTACGCGCATCGTGATTTTGACCAACTTTGGCTCCATTTCCCGGGAAATGGGGGATATTTTCCGGTACCGGGGACTCTAAACTAACTCCTGATTTCCTCGGTTTGCAGTGAAATGGACACAGCACAACTTTTTGAACGCTCACTTTTGAGCTTCTGGGCCGAAGCATAGCCCTACTTCACTTTAAGACTGAAAGACTAGCCGTGACCGCCTTACGCGCATCGTGATTTTGGACTACGTAGGCTCGATTTCCTGGAACTTGGGAGATAATTCCCAGTCCCGTGCACTCTAAACTAATTCCTGATGGCCTTGGTTTTCAGTGAAATGGACACAGCGAAACTTTTTGAACGTTCACTTTCGAGCTTCTGGGCCGAAATATAGCCCCACTTCACTTTAAGACTGAAAGAGTAGCCAGGACCGCCTTACGGGCATGGTAATTTTGTCGAACTTCGGCTTGATTTCCTGGGACTTGGGGGATATTTTCGAGTCCCGGAAGCTCTAAACTAACTCCTGAATGCCTTGGTTTTTAGTGAAATGGACACAGGTAAAAGGAGCGCACGCTCGGTTTCCAGGTTGTAGGCCGAAATATAGCCCCACTTTATTTTAAGACTGAAAGTGTACACGAAACCACCTTAAGCGCATCGAAATTTTTAGCCACTATGGCTCGATATGCCAAAACTTGGGGGATATTTTCGAGTCCCGGGGACGCTACCCTAACTCTTGATGGCCTTAGTTTTCAGTAAAATGGTCACAGGTAACAGGAGCGCACGCTCAGTGTGGAGCCTCTAGACCGAAATATGGCCCCAGTTCATTTTAAGACTGAAAGAGTAAACGAAACTGCCGTACGCCTATCGTAATTTTAAGAAAGGATGGAATTAGTTCTTAGTGAAATGGACACAGGGTAAAGGAGCGCACGCTCGGTGTCGAGCTTGTAGAATCGAAACATAGCCCCACTTCATTTTCGGAGTAAACGAGTAGCCGAGACCGCCTTACGCGCATCGTGATTTTGAGCATCTTTGGCTCGATTTGGCGGAATTCGGGCAATATTTTCCAGTCCCCAGGACTCTATGTTAACTCCTGATGAACTTAGTTTTCAGTGATATGTACACAGGCAAAAGGAGCGCACGTTCGGTGTTGAGCTTCTCGGCCGAAATATAGCCCCACTTCATTTTAAGACTGAAAGAGTAGCCGAGACCGCCTTACGCGCATCGTGATTTTGAGCAACTTTGGCTCGATCTGCCAGAATTTGGGAAATATTTTCCAGTCCCAAGGACTGTAAACTAACTCCTGATGGCCTAAGATGTCAGTGAAATGGACACAGGTAAAATTAGCGCACGCCCGGTCTCGAGCTTCTAGGTCGAAAAATAGCCCCCCTTAATATTAAGACTGAAAGAGTAGCCGAGACCGCCTTACGCGGATCCTGATTTTGGGCCACTTTTGCTCGATTTCCCGGAAGTTGGCGAATAATTTAAAGTCCCAGGGACGCTAAACTAACTCCCGATGACCTTGGTTTGCAGTTTAATGAACACAGCAAAACATTTTGAACGCTCACCTTTGAGCTTCAGTGCCGCAATATAGCCCTACTTAAATTTAAGACTGAAAGAGTAACCGAGAGCCCGTTACGCGCATCGTAATTTTCATCAACTTCGGCGCCATTTCCTGGAACTTGGAGAATATTTTCCAGTTCCGGGGACTCTAAACTAACTCCTGATATCCTTGGTTTGCAGTGAAATGGACACAACAAAACTTTTTGAACGCTCACTTTCGAGCTTGTGGGCCGAAATATAGCCACACTTCACTTTAGGACTGACACAGTAGCCGAGACCACCTTACGCGTATCATGAATTTGATCAGCTTCGGCTCGATTTCCCGGGACTTGGGGGATATTCTCTAGTCCCGGGGACTCGAAACTAACTTCTGATGGCCTTGGTTTGCACTGAAAGTGACAGAGCAAAACTTTTTAAACACTCACTTTCGAGCTTCTGGGCCGAAATATAGCCCCACTTCACTTTAAGACTGAAAGAGTAGCCGAGACCACCTTACGCGCATCGTGATTTTGTCCAACGTCTTCTCGATTTTCCTAAACTTGGGAAATATATTGCAGGCTCGGGTACTCTAAACTAACCCCTGATGGCCTTGGTTTGCAGTGAAATAGACACAGCAAAGTTTTTGCAGCGCTCACTTTGGAGCTTCTGGGCCGAAATAGAGCCCCACTTCACTTTAAGACTGAAAGAGTAGCCGAGGCCGCCTTAGGCGCATCGTGATTTTGACCAACTTCGGCTTGAGTTGCCAGAACTTAAAAGATATTTTCCACTCCCGTGGACTCTAAACTAACTCATGATGGCCTTGGTTTTCAGTGAAATTGAGAGAGGAAAACTTTTTGAACGCTCACTTTCGAGCTTCTGGACCGAAATATAGCCCTACTTCACTTTCAGACTCAAAGAGTAGCCGAGACCGCCTTACGCGAATCGTTATTTTGACCAACTTCGTCTCGATTTGGCGGAGCTTGGAGGATATTTTCCAGTTCCGGGGACTGTAAACTACTTCCTGAGGGCCTTGCTTTGCAGTGAAATGGGCACAGCATAACTTTTTGAACGCTCACTTTCAAGCTTCTGGGCCGAAATATACAGCCACGTCACTTTAAGACTAAAAGAGTAGCCGAGACTGCTTTACGCGCATCGTGATTTTGACAAACTTCGTTCGATTTCCCTGGACTTGGGGGATATTTTGATGTCCCGGAGACTGTAAACTATCTCCTGATGTGGCTTGGTTCGCGGTGAAATGGACACAGCAAAACTTTTTGAACTTTCACTTTGGAGCTTCTGGGCCGAAATATAGCCCGAGTTCACTTTAAGAATGAAAGAATAGCCGAGACCGCCTTACGCGTGTCGTGATTTTGACCAACTTTGGCTCGATTTCCCAGGAAATGGGGAATATTTTCCGGTACCGGGGACTCTAAAGTAACTCGTGATTGCCTTGGTTTGCATTGAAATGGAGAGAGCAAAACGTTTTCAACGCTCCCCTTCTGGCTTCTGAGCCGAAGTATAGCCCCACTTCAGTTTAAGACTGAAAGAGTAGCCAAGACCGTCTTACGCGCATCGTGAATTTGACAAACTTCGGCTCGATTTCCCGAGACTTCGGGGATATATTCAAGTTCCAAGGACTCTAAACTAACTCCTGATGGCCTTGGTCTGCAGTGAAAGGGACACAGCAAATTTTTTTGAACGCTTACTTTCGAAATTCTGGGCCGAAATATAGCCCCACTTCACTTTAAGACTGAAAGAGTAGCCGAGACCGCCTTAGACGCATCGTGATTTTGACCAACTTCGGCTTGAGTTGCCAGAACTTAAGGGATATTTTTTAGTCCCGCGGACTCTAAACTAACTCATGATGGCCTTGGTTTTCAGTTAAATTGAGAGAGCAAAACTTTTTGAACGCTCACTTTCGAGCTTCTGGGCCGAAATCTACAGCCACGTCACTTTGAGACTAAAAGAGTAGCCGAGACTGCTTTACGCGCATCGTGATTTTGACAAACTTCGGCTCGATTTCCCGGGACTTGGGGGATATTTTGATGTCCCGGACACTGTAAACAATCTGCTGATTTGGCTTGGTTTGGGGTGAAATGGACACAGCAAAACATTTTGAACTTTCACTTTCGAGCTTCTGGGCCGAAATATAGCCCCTGTTCACTTTAAGAATCAAAGAGTAGCCGAGACTGCTTTACGCGCATCGTGATTTTGACAAACTTCGGCTCGATATCCCGGGACTTGGGGGATATTTTGATGTCCTGGACACTGTAAACAATCTGCTGATGCGGGACGGTTTGCGGTGAAATGGACACAGCAAAACGTTTTGAACTTCTACTTTCGAGCTTCTGGGCCGAAATATAGCCCCAGTTCACTTTAAGAGCCAGTGCCCATAATTATCTACCAAACAACGGCACAAGTCGAAAAATCGATTTTGCTCATTTTTTGCCCATAGATTGGCCCTAGCTAGTAAACAAACGGACCATAGTTAGTTTCTGCTAATGCAGCTTTTTTGGGGAGAAATTTGCGAAAAATGATTTTTTTCCGATTAGGCTCAAAATCTACTTCCCGTTTTGCTGAATTTTCCGAATATTTGTTTCCTTCGCGCTCCGCAGAACAGCTACTTGAGAATCTTTCAATGGTCTTTACATTCAGCTCAGGTCTTCATGGTATGACTGAGCGAAAAATAAAATAAATCGAGGCTTCGTTTCAGCCTGAAACGAGATCGAACACGAACGGAAAATATTACGATGTGTTTCAAACGAATAATAGCACTAAAATATCGCCATATTTTTCTATGGGCTATAACTTTAAATGCCATAAAAACACTTTATACGGGTTAACTGTGCACCCACCTGTTTGAAAATCAAAAAATATCTCTGGGCAAATGGTTTTAAGTCGCCCGCCTTGACCTGTGCTTCTCATGAATTTTTCCCCGAACCGCCGTGAGAATGTAAACAATTGCGTGACTCTGGCGGTCACCCTGAATACATAATTCGTTTCCAACAAACCGCAGATGGCTATCTTAGAACATTTGGGTGAAAAAAGAAAAACATAATGGACCACTTTTAACTTTTATATTTTGAAAGTCATCGCTTTGGAAATTTCGTTAATTAAAAACGCCAATCAAAAGCAATTTACTCGGAGTTCGGGTGTTACTGCTATGTCGTTTTAGGCTGTCGTTCTTTTTCTGATCATTTTAATTACAAGAACGAGTTCTAGAAAGAAAATCGTTCTAAGTTCATTTGTTAAGCGTAATGAAAAGTTGATATTGTTGGTTTGTAGCCTTACGTGATCTGAAGGAACGCTACAGTGATTAAATTTGCATTTGTTGATTTCGACGGATCGTTTTTCGGTTAAATCTTTTTATTTGTGCCAGCACATTTAGTGCTTTTTCTCCTGCTAAAAAGTCGGAAAAAGTAAAGTAAACAAATCCTAAAAGTCATAAATAAGAGGCATCGACAGTGCGAGTGTCTCGGTAAGCTGTTAATTTGAACAATTACTGTGCTGGACGGATTGCTTTCCTGGTTACCCACGTACTATACATAGTTCATTGTGCGCGAATGTTTCTGTTTCAAACAACTGAAATGCTCAGTGCTTTTTCCTTTTTTTCTTCAGTCTTAAAACTTAAGGTTAAAGTTAGGCTAAACCCTAAACTGTTTTGGCGGCCAACCTATTTTTGGCTAATTGCTTAATCAAATTATATATATATTTCATTGAAATTCGCTCCTCTGTGACCGACTTCCGCGAACAAAACAAGATGGATGTTCGCTGTTCATTTAAGACTACAATCCTGGTCAAAAGTGTTGGGACAGTTACGGCAGATGACTTCACAGCCAGCCTCTCTTAAGACCAAAACCGCGCAAGCCCGCCTACCCCCTCCCCCTGTCAATGTTGATAAAAATCTTGAAGAAAAAAATCCTTGACAATAGCCTCAGAATAGCCTCGTTTCAAGAGTTGTTCACCTCCTAGAACAGTATTCTCGAACTAAAGAGACGATAAGATAGATATTCACGTCTTATTCCAATAATAGCGATTTTTCAGCAATCGCGTTTGATTCCAACACAACTGTCTAACCACTTTCTATTGTCCCTTTTTCCTTTTTTCCCACATCCAATCTAGTCTTCAGAATAGCTTCATTTTCATGCAACATTGCTAGGGGAGAGGGGGGTCAATTGTACTTGCTTCCATTCATCTTTTGTTCTAAAACGTTAAAGACGTAGTTGAAATCGTGGGTTTCAGCGCGCAAAAATGGGAGGTGTCCCAACAACTTATGGCCAGGATTGCAAGTTTACACTAGAGGAAATTGTTCCGGATTCGTGATGAATCCAGAATGTTTTAGTGCCGGATTGATTTTGCCATTTACACAAAAGTGGACGAAACCGAAATAAAAACCCCCCGGTTTGGTCGTGTCTCCGGAGATTTTGAATCCGGAATTTAAAGTGAGAACTTTGAATCCGAAAACTTTTGAATCCGGAGAGTTTTGTCGTGTGAACGATTTTCTCTCGAATCCAGATATTTTTCCGCCTGTGATCTTTTGAGTTTGCGGTGGGACGAAAATGGCGGATTACATGATCCAGTCGTAGTCGAGTCGTAGGCGCATTGATGGCCATTTGATGGCGGTCGCTGGGTGATTACCTCGTGCTGTTTCAGGTGTAGGTAATCACTTTTATAATGGGTAATGCCATACTCCTCAGAAACCGTGCCCAATTTATACTTTACTGCGCAGATGACGACGATGGCACGATCGAAAACCTCGACGGTTTTCGACCCTAAACCCTAAGTAAATACCTGGAGGAACCTGGCATGATGGACAACAGTACCGTGGTCAGCGAGTTGCAAGAAAACTTCAGACTGTCTCAACCTACCCCTAGCCTTATTTTCGGAGGCATTTTGTTTCTCGTTGTCGAGGCAACAAACTGCTTGTTAGCCATTCCATCATGAATGTTCCCGGAGTTATCGTCGTGTATAAACGATTAAGAATCCGAATATCCTTTCACTGTAAACCCCTACTAATCCGAATACTCTAAAATTGATGAATTCGGGAACTCCTTTATTGTAAACCTAGTCCTAGATCGACCACTGTAATGTTTATTTGTCTACCAGTGTTTTGATCTGCAAATTTCAGTTAATTGATCAAACAACCAAAGTAGAAAAGATGGATTTTTTTCCCAGTATGATTGAAACTTAAACGCAATTTCTTCCTCGGCTAATTCAATTCAAGAAATTCCGGGTTTTCTAGCTGAGTTTGAGCATATTGTGTAGGTACAAATTTTCTACACAGCTAGAAGAGCTGAGATGCCGTCACGCAGTTAGTAGTCTATAGAAATTATGGTATTTCCACTTGACTTTATTTGTCAGTCAATAAATCATAGAGGATTGGTTAAGTGTATCTCTGAAACTGCTACTGTGTTGTAAGTTATCAGTGAAATCAATAAAATAAACAAGTGTTAAAATCATTTCCCGGAGTACTGTAGTAACGCTCTTTATCATGGATGTCGTGGGTGTCGCAATGCAAATGAAAAAACATATATATTTATACTAAGTTAAACAAAGAAAACAAAAACAAAAAACAACAAAAAAAACATTTTCCATTATTTTATCCACACAACGTTTCAAAAATTGCTTCCATCGGATTGCTGGAAACGAATATTTTACTCGAGAGTGGCTATCCGCGTCACGCAATTGCTTACATTCCAACGGCGGATTTTGGGCAAAATCTATGAGAAACACAGGCCAAGGCGGGCGACTTGAAGCCATTTGCCCAGAGATATTTTTTGATATCCTAACAGGTGGTTGTATATTTAACCCGTAGAAAGTGTTTTTATGGTATTTAAAGTTATAGCCCATAGAAAAATATGGCGATGTTTTTAAGCAATAATTCTCTTGCGACATACTGTAAAATTTTGCGTTTCAGTTTTACCTCTTTTCGGGCTCAAAACTAACTTTGATTTATTTTATTTTTCGCTCAGTCATACTACCAAGACCTGAACTGAATATAAAATCCATTGAAAGATTCTCAAGTAGTTGTTCTGCGGAGCGCGAAGCAATCAAATATTCGGAAAATTCAGCAAAACCGGAAGTAGATTTTGAGCCCAGTGGGGTCGGAATCGTTTTTGGCGTATTTCTACCAAAGAAAGCTGTATTAGCAGAGACTAACTATGGTCCGTTTCTATTCTTACTAGGACCTATCTATGGACAAGATACAAGCGAAATCAAATTTTCGACCTGTGCCATTGATAGGCGATTTAGGTCCTTTTTTATAGGCATTCACTCTTAAGAATCAAAGAGTAGCCGAGACCGCCTTACGCGCATCCTGATTTTGACAAACTTCGGCTCGATTTCCCCGAACTTGGGCGATATTTTCCAGTCCCGAGCAGTCTAAACTAACTCCTGATGGCCTTGGTTTGCAGTGAAATGAACACAGCAAAACTTTTTGAACTTTCACTTTCGAGCTTCTGGGCCGAAATATAGCCCCAGTTCACTTTAAGAATCAAAGAGTAGCCGAGACCGCCTTACGCGCATCGTGATTTTGACAAAATTCGGCTCGATTTCCCCGAACTTGGGCGATATTTTCCAGTCCCGAGCAGTCTAAACTAACTCCTGATGGCCTTGGTTTGCAGTGAAATGAACAAGGTTACACTTTTTGAACGCTTATTTTCGAGCTTCTGGGATGAAATATAGCCCCACTTCACTTTAAGACTGAAAGAGTAGGCGAGACCGCCTTACGCGCATCGTGATTTTGAGCAACTTCCGCTCGATTTTCTAGAATTTTGCCGATATTTTCAAGTCCCGGGGACTCTAAACTAACTCCTGATGGCCTTGGTTTGATGTGAAATGGACGCAGGAAAACTTTTTGAACGCTCATTTTCGAGCTTCTGGGCCGAAATACAACCGTACTTCACTTTAAGACTGAAATAGTAGCCGAGACCTCCTTACGAGCATCGTGATTTTGACCCAGTTCAGCTCAATCTCCCGCAGCTTGGGGGATATTTTCCAGTCCGGGGGACTTTAAACTAACTCCTGATGGCCTTGGTTTGCAGTTAAATGCACAAAGCGTAACTTTTTAAAGGTTCTCTTTCGAGCTTCTGGGCCGAAATATAGCCCCACATTACTTTAAGACTGAAAGAGTAGCCGAGACCGTCTTACGCGCATCGTGATTTTGACCAACTTCCGTTGGATTTCCCGGAACTTCGGGGATATATTCCAGTCCCGGGGACTCTAAACTAACTGCTGATGGCCTTGGTTTGCAGTGAAATGGGCACAGCACACTTTTTTGAAGGCTCACTTTCGAGCTTCTCGGCCGAAATATAGCCCTACTTCACTTTAAGACTGAAAGAGTAGCCGAGACCGCCTTACGCGCATCGTAATTTTGACCAACTTCGGCTCGATTTGCCGGAAGTAGGCGAATATTTTCAATTCCCGGGGAGGCTAAACTAACTTCCGATGGCCTTAGTTTGCATTTAAATGGACACGGCAAAACTTTTTGAACGCTCACTTTCGAGCTTATGGCTCGAAATATAGCCCCACTTAACTTTAAGACTGAAAGAGTAGCCGAGACCGCCTTACGCGCATCGTGATTTTGGGATACTTCGGCTCGATTTCCCGGAAATAGTGGGATATTTTCCAGTCCCGGGGACTCTAACCTAACTCCTGATGGCCTTGGTTTCCAGTGAAATGGACACAGGCACACTTTTTGAACGCGCACTTTCGAGCTTGCTGGCCGCAATATAGCCTTCTTCTTTTTAAGACTGAAAGAGTAGGCGGGAGCGCCTTACGCGCATTGTGATTTTGAGGATCTTCGGCTCGAACTGGCGAAACTTCGGAGATATTTTCCAGTCCCAAAGTCTCTAAACTCACTCCTGATTGTCTAAGATGTGAGTGAAATAGACACAAAAGCTTTTGAACCCTTACTTTCGAGCTTCTGGAGTTAAATCTAAGCCCACTTTACCTTAAGACTGAAAGAGTAGCCGAGACCCCCTTAAGCGCATGGTGATTTTGACTAACTTCGGGTGGATTTCTCGTAGCTTGGGGGATATTTCCAGTTCCTTTGAGGCTAAACTAAGTCGTGATGGCCTTGTTTTGCAGTGAAATGGAGACAGCAAAACTTTTTAAACACTCAGTTTCGAGCTTCTGGGCCGAAATATTGCCCCAATTCACTTTAACACTGAAAGAGTAGCCGAGACCGCCGTACGCGCGTCGTGATTTTGACCAACTTCGGTTAAATTTCCCGGAACTTGGGGGATATTTTCCAGTCCCGGGGACTCTAAACTGACCCCCGACGTCCTTGGTCTGCAGTAAAATGGACACAGCAAAACTTTTTGAACGCTCACTTTTGAGCTTCTGGGCCGAAATATAGCTCCACTTCACTTTAAGAGTGAAAGAGTAGCCGAGACCGCCTTACCCCATCGTAATTTTGACCAAGTTCGGCTCGATTTCCCGGAACTTGGGGGATATTTTCCAGTCCCGCGGACTCTAAAGTAACTCCTGATGGCCTTGCTCTGGAGTGAAATGGACACAGCACAACTTTTTGAACGCTCACTTTCGAGCTTCTGGGGGGAAATATTGCCCCAGTTGACTTTAAGAATGAAAGAGTAACCGGGACCGCCTTACGCGCATCGTGATTTTGACCAACTTTGGCTCGATTTTCCGGGAAATGGGGGATATTTTCCGGTACCGGGGACTCTAAACTAACTCCTGATTTTCTCGGTTTGCAGTGAAATGGACACAGCACAACTTTTTGAACGCTCACTTTTGAGCTTCTGGGCCGAAGCATAGCCCTACTTCACTTTAAGACTGAAAGACTAGCCGAGACCGCCTTACGCGCATCGTGATTTTGGGTTACTTCGGCTCGATTTCCCGGAACTTGGGAGATAATTCCCAGTCCCGGGCACTCTAAACTAACTCCTGATGGCCTTGGTTTTCAGTGAAATGGACACAGCGAAACTTTTTGAACGTTCACTTTTGAGCTTCTGGGCCGAAATATAGCCCCACTTCACTTTAAGACTGAAAGAGTAGCCGGGACCACCTTACGCGCATGGTAATTTTGTCGAGCTTCGGCTTGATTTCCTGGGACTTGGGGGATATTTTCCAGTCCCGGAAGCTCTAAACTAACTCCTGAATGCCTTGGTTTTTAGTGAAATGGACACAGGTAAAAGGAGGGCACGCTCGGTTTCCAGGTTGTAGGCCGAAGTATAGCCCCACTTTATTTTAAGACTGAAAGTGTACACGAAACCGCCTTAAGCGCATCGAAATTTTTAGCCACTATGGCTCGATATGCCAAAACTTGGGGGATATTTTCCAGTCCCGGGGACTCTACCCTAACTCTTGATGGCCTTAGTTTTCAGTAAAATGATCACAGGTAACAGGAGCGCACGCTCGGTGTTGAGCTTCTAGGCCGAAATGTAGCCCCAGTTCATTTTAAGACTGAAAGAGTAAACGAAACTGCCGTACGCCTATCGTAATTTTAAGAAAGTATGGCTCAATTTGCCGAAACTTGGAGGATAGCTTCCAGTCTCGAGGATTCTAAACTATCTCCGGATGGACTTAGTTCTTAGTGAAATGGACACAGGTAAAAGAAGAGCACGCTCGGTGTCGAGCTTGTAGAACCGAAATATAGCCCCACTTCATTTTCGGAGTAAACGAGTAGCTGAGACCGCCTTACGCGCATCGTGATTTTGAGCATCTTTGGCTCGATTTGCCGGAATTCGGGCAATATTTTCCAGTCTCCAGGACTCTATGTTAATTCCTGATGCACTTAGTTTTTAGTGATATGTACACAGGCAAAAGGAGCGCACGTTCGGTGTTGAGCTTCTCGGCCGAAATATAGCCCCACTTCATTTTAAGACTGAAAGAGTAGCCGAGACCGCCTTACGCGCATCGTGATTTTGAGCAACTTTGGCTCGATCTGCCAGAATTTGGGAAATATTTTCCAGTCCCAAGGACTGTAAACTAACTCCTGATGGCCTAAGATGTCAGTGAAATGGACACAGGTAAAATTAGCGCACGCCCGGTCTCGAGCTTCTAGGTCGAAATATAGCCCCCCTTAATTTTAAGACTGAAAGAGTAGCCGAGACCGCCTTACGCGCATCGTGATTTTGGGCCACTTTTGCTCGATTTCCCGGAAGTTGGCGAATAATTTAAAGTCCCAGGGACGCTAAACTAACTCCCGATGACCTTGTTTTGCAGTTTAATGAACACAGCAAGACATTCTGAACGCTCACCTTCGAGCTTCAGTGCCGCAATATAGCCCTACTTAAATTTAAGACTGAAAGAATAACCGAGAGCCCGTTACGCGCATCGTAATTTTCATCAACTTCGGCGCCATTTCCTGGAACTTGGAGAATGTTTTCCAGTTCCGGGGACTCTAAACTAACTCCTGATTGCCTTGGTTTGCAGTCAAATGGACACAGCAAAACTTTTTGAAGGCTCACTTTCGAGCTTGTGGGCCGAAATATAGCCACACTTCACTTTAAGACTGAAACAGTAGCCGAGACCGCGTTACGCGCATCGT
This sequence comes from Orbicella franksi, assembly GCF_964199315.1. NCBI lineage: Eukaryota > Metazoa > Cnidaria > Anthozoa > Scleractinia > Merulinidae > Orbicella > Orbicella franksi. The sequence continues at coordinate 557,935 of NC_138147.1, read as the reverse complement.
GATTTTCAGCAACTTCTGCTCGCTTTCCTGGAACTTCGGGAATATTTTCCAGTCCCGGGGACTCTAAACTAACTCCTGATGGCCATGGTTTGCAGTGAAATTCACACAGCACAAGTTTTTGAAAGAACACTTTCGAGCTTTTAGGCCGAAATATAGTCCCACATCACTTACGACTTAAAGAGTAGCCGAGACCGGCGTGCGCGCATCGTGATTTTGACCAACTTCGGGTCGATATTCCGGAACTTGGGGGATATTTTCCAGTCCCAGGGACTCTAAACTAACTCTTGATGGCCTTGATTTGCAGTGAAATGGAGACAGCAAAACTTTTTGAACGCTCACCTTCAAGCTTCTGGGCCGAAATATAGCCCACTTTACTTTAATACTGAAAAAGTAGCCGAGACCGCCTTACGCGCATCGTGATTTTGACAAACTTCGGGTGGATTTCCCGGAGCTTGGGGGATATTTTCCAGTCCCTTGGAAGCTAAACTAGGTGCCGATGGCCTTGTTTTGCAGTGAAATGGACACAGCAAAGCTTTTTGAAGGCTCACTTTCGAGGTTGTGGGCCGAAATGTAGCCATGCTTCACTTTAAGACTGAAACAGTAGCCGAGACCACGTTTCGCGCATCGTGATTTTGATCAACTTCGGCTCGATTTCCCTGAACTTGCGAAATATTTTCCAGTCCCCGGGACTCTAAAGTAACTCGTGCTGGTCTTGGTTTGCAGTGAAACGGAAACAGAAAAAGTTTTTGAACGCATACTTTCGAGCTTCTGGACCGAAATAGAGCCCCACTTCACTTGAAGACTGAAAGAGTAGCCGACACCGCCTTACGTGCATCGTGATTTTGAGCAACTTCGGCTCAATTTGCTAAGTAAGGGCATATATTCCAGTTCTGAGGTCTCTAAACTGATTCCTGATGGCCTTGGTTTGCAGTAAAATGGACCCAGAAAATCTTTTTGAACGCTGAATTTCGAGCTTCTGGGTCAAAATATAGCCCCCCATTACTTTAACACTGAAAGAGTAGCCGAGACCGCCTTACGTGCATCGTGATTTTGACAAACTTCGGGTGGATTTCCCGGAAATTGGGGGATATTTTCCAGTCCCGGGGACTCTCAACTAACTCCTGCTTGTCTTAGTTTGCAGTGAAATGGACACAGCGAAAGTTTTTGAACGTTCCCTCTCGAGCTTCTGGGCCGAAATAGAGCCCCATTTTACTTTAAGACTGAAAGAGTAGGCGATACCGTCTTGAGCGAATCGTGATTTTGACCAATTTCGCCTTTATTTCCCGAAACTTGGGGCATATATTCCAGTCAAAGGGACTCTACAGTAACTCCTGATGGCCTTGGTTTTCAGTGAAATGGACAGAGCACAACTTTGGAGCTTCTGGGCAGAAATATAGCCCCACTTTACTTTAAGACTGAAAGAGTAGATGAGACCGCCTTACGCGCATCGTAATTTTGACGACCTTCGAATGGATTTCCCGGAACTTGGGGGATATTTTGCAGTGTCTTGGACGCTAAACTAAGTCCTGATGGCCTTGTTTTGAAGTAAAATGGACACAACAAAACTTTTTGAACGCTCCCTTTCTAGCTTGTGGGCCGAAATATAGCCACACTTCACTTTAGGACTGACACAGTAGCCGAGACCACGTTACGCGCATCATGAATTTGATCAACTTCGGCTGGATTTCCCGGGACTTGGGGGATACTCTCCAGTCCCGGGGACTCTAAACTAACTTCTGATGGCCTTGGTTTGCACTGAAAGTGACAGAGCAAAACTTTTTAAACACTCACTTTCGAGCTTCTGGGCCGAAATATAGCCCCACTTCACTTTAAGACTGAGAGAGTAGCCGAGACCACCTTACGCACATCGTGATTTTGACCAACTTCGGCTGGATTTACCGGAACTTGGGGGATATTTTCCAGTGCTGAGGACTCTTAAGTAACCCCTGATGGCCTTGGTTTGCATTGAAATGGATACAGCAAAACTTTTTGCAGGCTCACTTTTGAGCTTCTGGGCCGAAATATAGCCCCACTTCACTTTAAGACTGAAAGAATAGCCGAGACCGTCTTGCGCAAATCGTGATTTTGACGAAATTCGGGTCGGTTTCCTGGAACTTGGGGGATATATTCCATTTCCGCGGGCTCTAAACTAACTCCTGATGGCCTTGGTTTTCAGTGAAATGGACAAAGGAAAGCTTTTAGAGCACTCTCTTTGTAGCTTGTGGGCCGAAATAGAATTCCACTTCACTTTCAGACTGAAATAGTAGCCGAGACCACCTCACGCGCATCGTGCGTTAGACCAAGTTGAGCTTGATTTCACGCAACTTTTGGGATATTTTCCAGTCCGGCGGACTCTAAACTAACTCCGGATGTCCTTGGTTTGCACTGAAATGCGCACAGCATAAATTTTTGAACGCCCACTTTGGAGCTTCTTGGCCGAAATATAGCCCCACTTCACTTTAAGACTGAAAGAGTAGCCGAGATCGCCTTACGCGCATCGTGATTTTGACTATTTTCGGATCGATTTCTCGGAACTTGGGGGATATTTTCCAGTCCCGGGGACTCTAAACTAACACCTGATCGCCTTGCTTTGCATTGAAATGGACACAGCAAAACTTTTTGAACGCTCACTTTCGAGCTTGTGGGCCGAAATATAGCCACACTTTACTTTAAGAGTGAAACAGTAGCCGAGACCGCATTTCGCGCATCGTGATTTTGATCAACTTTGGCTCGCTTTCCCGGAACTTGGGGAATATTTTCCAGTCCCGGGGACCCTAAACTAAGTCCTGATGGCCTTGTTTTGAAGTGAAATGGACACAGCAAGACTTTTTGAACGCTCACTTTCTAGCTTGTGGGCCGAAATATAGGCACACTTGACTTTAAGACTGAAACAGTAGCCGACACCAAGTTACGCCCATCATGAATTTGATCAACTTCGTCTCCAATTCCCGGGACTTGGGGGATATGTTCCAGTCCCGGCGACTCTAAACTAACTCCTGATCGGCTTGGTTTGCATTGAAATGGACACAGCACAATTTTTTGAACGCACACTTTCGAGATTCTGGGCCGAAATATAGCCCCACTTCACTTAAGACTGAAAGAGTAGCCGAGACCGCCTTGCTCGCATCCTGAGTTTGACAAACTTCCGGTCGATATTCCGGAGCTTGGGGCATATTTTCCAGTCCCAGGAGCTCTAAACTAACTCCTCATGGCCTTGGTTTGCAGTGAAATGCACAGAGCAAAACTTTTTGAAAGCTCACCTTCGACCTTCCTGGCCGAAATAAAGCCCCACTTTACTTTAAGACTTAAAGAGTAACCGAGACAACCTTACGCGCATTGTGATTTTGACAAACTTCGGGTGGATCTCCCGGAACTTGGGGAACATTTTCCAGTCCTTTGGACGCTAAACTAAGTCCTGATGGCCTTGTTTTGCAGTGAAATGGACACAGCAAAACTTTTTAAACGCTCCCTTTCGAGCTTGTGGGCCGAAATATAGCCACACTTTACTTTAAGACTGAAACAGTAGCCGAGACCGCATTTCGCGCATCGGGATTTTGATCAACTTCGGCTCGCTTTCCCGGAACTTGGGGAATATTTTCCAGTCCCGGGCAACCTAAACTAGCTTTTGATAGCTTTGGTTTGCAGTGAAATGCACACAGCAAAACTTTTTGAACGCTCACTTTCAAACTTCTGGAGAGAAATATACCCCCACTTGACTTTAAGATTGAAAGGGTAGCCGAGACCGCTTTGGGAGCATCGTGATTTTGACCAACTTCAGCTCGATTTACCGGAACTTGGGGAATATTTTCCAGTCCCAGGGACGCTAAACTAACTCGTGATGGCCTTGTGTTTTAGTCAAACAACACAGCAAAACTTTTTGAAGGCTCACTTTCGGGCTTCTGGGCCGAAATATAGTCCCACTTCACTTTAAGACTGAAACAGTACCCAATACCGCATTTCGCGCATCGCGATTTTGATCAACTTCGGTTCGATTCCCCGGAACTTGGGCAATATTTTTCAGTCCCGGGGACTCTAAACTAACCCCTGATGGCCTTGGTTTGCAGTGAAATGGACACAGCGAAACTTTTTGAACGCTCACTTTCGGGCTTCTGGCCCGAAATATAGCCCCACTTCACTTTAAGACAGAAAGAGTAGCCGAGACCACTTTAGGGGCATCGTGATTTTGACCAACCTCGGCTCAATTTCCCGGACCTTCGGGCATATTTTCTTGTCCCCGGGACGCTAAACTAACTCCTGATGGCCTTGGTTTGGAGTGAAATGAACACAGCCAAACTTTTTGAACGCTCACTTTCGGGCTTCTCGCCCGAAATATAGCCCCACTTCACTCTAAGACTGAAAGAGTAGCCGACACTACCTTACGCAAATCGTGATTTTGACCAACTTCGGCTCGATTTCCCGGAAGTTGGGGGATACTTTCCAGTCCCGGGGACTCTAAACTAGCTCCTGATGGCTTCGGTTTGCAGTCAAATAAACACAAGGAAATTTTTTAAACGCTCACTTTCAAGCTCCTGGCCAGGAATAAAGCCTCACTTCACTTTAAGACTGAAACAGTAAGCGAGACTGCCTAACGCGCAGCGTGATTTTGACCAACTTCGGCTAAATTTCCCTGAACTTGGGGGGATATTTTTTAGTCCCGAAGACTCTTAAGTAACCCCTGATGGCCTTGGTTTGCATTGAAATGGATACAGCAAAACTTTTTGAAGCTCACTTTTGAGCTTCTGGGCCGAAATATAGCCCCACTTTACTTTAAGACTGAAAGACTAGCCAAGACCGTCTTGCGCGCATCGTGATTTTGACCAACGTCTTCTCGATTTTCCGGAACTTGGGAAATATATTGCAGTCCCGGGGACTCTAAACTAACTCCTGATGGCCTTGGTTTGCAGTGAAATGGACACAGCAAATTTTTTGCAGCGCTCACTTTGGAGCTTCTGGGCCGAAATAGAGCCCCACTTCACTTTAAGACTGAAAGAGTAGCCGAGGCCGCCTTAGGCGCATCGTGATTTTGACCAACTTCGGCTTGAGTTGCCAGAACTTAAAAGATATTTTCCACTCCCGGGGACTCTAAACTAACTCATGATGGCCTTGGTTTTCAGTGAAATTGAGAGAGGAAAACTTTTTAAACGCTCACTTTCGAGCTTCTGGACCGAAATATAGCCCTACTTCACTTTCAGACGCAAAGAGTAGCCGAGACCGCCTTACGCGAATCGTTATTTTGACCAACTTCGTCTCGATTTGGCGGAACTTGGAGGATATTTTCCAGTTCCGGGGACTGTAAACTACTTCCTGAGGGCCTTGCTTTGCAGTGAAATGGGCACAGCATAACTTTTTGAAGGCTCACTTTCGAACTTCTGGGCCAAAATATACACGTCACGTCACTTTAAGACTAAAAGAGTAGCCGAGACTGCTTTACGCGCATCGTGATTTTCACAAACTTCGGCTCGATTTCCCGGAACTTGGGGGATATTTTGATTTCCCGGAGACTGTAAACTATCTTCTGATGCCGCTTGGTTCGCGGTGAAATGGACACAGCAAAACTTTTTGAACTTTCACTTTCGAGCTTCTGGGCCGAAATATAGCCCGAGTTCACTTTAAGAATGAAAGAATAGCCGAGACCGCCTTACGCGCATCGTGATTTTGACCAACTTTGGCTCGATTTCCCAGGAAATGGCGAATATTTTCCGGTACCGGGGACTCTAAAGTAACTCCTGATTGCCTTGGTTTGCATTGAAATGGAGAGAGCAAAACTTTTTCAACGCTCCCCTTCGGGCTTCTGAACCGAAATATAGCCCCACTTCAGTTTAAGACTGAAAGAGTAGCCGAGACCGTCTTACGCGCATCGTGATTTTGACCAACTTCGGCTGGATTTCCCGAAACTTCGGGGATATATTCAAGATCCAAGGACTCTAAACTAACCCCTGATGGCCTTGGTCTGCAGTGAAATGGACACAGCAAATTTTTTTGAACGCTTACTTTCGAAATTCTGGGCCGAAATATAGCCCCACTTCACTTTAAGACTGAAATAGTAGCCGAGACCGCCTTAGACGCATCGTGATTTTGACCAACTTCGGCTTGAGTTGCCAGAACTTAAGGGTTATATTTTAGTCCCGCGGACTCTAAACTAACTCATGATGGCCTTGGTGTTCAGTTAAATTGAGAGAGCAAAACTTTTTGAACGCTCACTTTCGAGCTTCTGGGCCGAAATCTACAGCCACGTCACTTTGAGACTAAAAGAGTAGCCGAGACTGCTTTACGCGCATCGTGATTTTGACAAACTTCGGCTCGATTTCCCGGGACTTGGGGGATATTTTGATGTCCCGGACACTATAAACAATCTGCTGATGTGGCTTGGTTTTCGGTGAAATGGACACAGCATAACATTTTGAACTTTCACTTTCGAGCTTCTGGGCCGAAATATAGCCCCAGTTCACTTTAAGAATCAAAGAGTAGCCGAGACTGCTTTACGCGCATCGTGATTTTGACAAACTTCGGCTCGATTTCCCGGGACTTGGGGGATATTGTGATGTCCTGGACCCTATAAACAATCTGCTGATGTGGCATGGTTTCCGGTGAAATGGACACAGCAAAACGTTTTGAACTTTCACTTTCGAGCTTCTGGGCCGAAATATAGCCCCAGTTCAGTTTAAGAATCATAGAGTAGCCGAGACCGCCTTACGCGTATCGTGATTTTGACAAACTTCGGCTCGATTTCCCCGAACTTGGGCGATATTTTCCAGTCCCGAGCAGTCTAAACTAACTCCTGATGGCCTTGGTTTGCAGTGAAATGAACAAGGTAACACTTTCTGAACCCTTATTTTCGAGCTTCTGGGATTAAATATAACCCCACTTCACTTTAAGACTCAAAGAGTAGGCGAGACCGCGTTACGCGCATCGTGATTTTGAGCAACTTCCGGTCGATTTTCTAGAATTTTGGCGATATTTTCAACTCCTGGGGACTCTAAACTAACTCCTGATGGCCTTAGTTTGATGTGAAATGGACAGAGGAAAACTTTTTGAACGCTCAGTTTCGAGCTTCTGGGCCGAAATACAACGGTACTTCACTTTAAGACTGAAATAGTAGCCGAGACCTCCTTACGAGCATCGTGATTTTGAACCAGTTCAGCTCGATCTCCCGGAACTTGGGGGATATTTTCCAGTCCGGGGGACTTTAAACTAATTCCTGATGGCCTTGGTTTGGAGTTAAATGCTCAAAGCGTAACTTTTTAAAGGTTCACTTTCGAGCTTCTGGGCCGAAATATAGCCCCACTTTACTTTAAGACTGAAAGAGTAGCCGAGACCGTCTTACGCGCATCGTGATTTTGACCAATCTCGGCTCGATTTCCCGGAACTTCGGGGATACATTCCAGTCCCGGGTACTCTAAACTAACTGCTGATGGCCTTGGCTTCCAGTGAAATGGACAAAGCACATTTTTTTGAACGCTCACTTTCGAGCTTCTCGGCAGAAATATAGCCCTACTTCACTTTAAGACTGAAAGACTAGCCGAGACCGCCTTACGCGTATCGTAATTTTGACCAACTTCGGGTCGATTTCCCGGAAATAGGGGGATTTTTTCCAGTCCCGGGGACTCTAAACTAACTCCTATTGGTCTTGGTTTCCAGTGAAATGGACACAGGAACACTTTTTGAACGCGCACTTTCGAGCTTGCTGGCCGAAATATAGCCCTACTTCTTTTTAAGACTGAAAGAGTAGGCGGGAGCGCCTTACGCGCATTGTGATTTTGAGGATCTTCGGCTCGAACTGGCGAAACTTCGGAGATATTTTCCAGTCCCAAAGTCTCTAAACTCACTCCTGATTGTCTAAGATGTGAGTGAAATAGACACAAAAATTTTTGAACCCTTACTTTCGAGCTTCTGGAGTTAAATCTAAGCCCACTTTACCTTAAGACTGTAAGAGTAGCCGAGACCCCCTTAAGCGCATGGTGATTTTGACTAACTTCGGGTGGATTTCCCGTAGCTTGGGGGATATTTCCAGTTCCTTTGACGCTAAACTAAGTCGTGATGGCCTTGTTTTGCAGTGAAATGGAGACAGCAAAACTTTTAAACACTCAGTTTCGAGCTTCTGGGCCGAAATATTGCCCCATTTCACTTTAAGACTGAAAGAGTAGCCGAGACTGCCGTACGCGCGTTGTGATTTTGACCAACTTCGGTTAAATTTCCCGGAACTTCGGGGATATTTTCCAGTCCCGGGGACTCTAAACTGACCCCCGACGTCCTTGGTCTGCAGTAAAATGGACACAGCAAAACTTTTTGAACGCTCACTTTTGAGCTTCTGGGCCGAAATATAGCTCCACTTCACTTTAAGAGTGAAAGAGTAGCCGAGACCGGCTTACGCCCATCGTAATTTTGACCAACTTCGGCTAGATTTCCCGGAACTTGGGGGATATTTTCCAGTCCCGCGGACTCTAAAGTAACTCCTGATGGCCTTGCTCTGGAGTGAAATGGACACAGCACAACTTTTTGAACGCTCACTTTCGAGCTACTGGGGGGAAATATTGCCCCAGTTGACTTTAAGAATGAAAGAGTAACCGGGACCGCCTTACGCGCATCGTGATTTTGACCTACTTTGGCTCGATTTCCCGGGTAATGGGGGATATTTTCCCGTACCAGGTACTCTAAAGTAACTCCTGATATCCTCGGTTTGCAGTGAAATGGACACAGCACAACTTTTTGAACGCTCACTTTTGAGCTTCTGGGCCGAAGCATAGCCCTACTTCACTTTAAGACTGAAAGACTAGCCGAGACCGCCTTACGCACATCGTGATTTTGGGCTACTTCGGCTCGATTTCCCGGAACTTGGGAGATAATTCCCAGTCCCGGGCACTCTAAACTAATTCCTGATGACCTTGGTTTCCAGTGAAATGGACACAGCCAAACTTTTTGAACGTTCACTTTCGAGCTTCTGGGCCGAAATATAGGCCCACTTCACCTTAAGACTGAAAGAGTAGCCGGGACCGCGTTACGCGCATGGTAATTTTGTCGAGCTTCGGCTTGATTTCCTGGGACTTGGGGGATATTTTCCAGTCCCGGAAGCTCTAAACTAACTCCTTAATGCCTTGGTTTTTAGTGAAATGGACACAGGTAAAAGGAGCGCACGCTCGGTTTCCAGGTTGTACGCCGAAATATAGCCCCACTTTATTTTAAGACTGAAAGTGTACACGAAACCGTCTTAAGCGCATCGAAATTTTTAGCCACTATGGCTCGATATGCCAAAACTTGGGGGATATTTTCCAGTTTCGGGGACTCTACCCTAACTCTTGATGGCCTTAGTTTTCAGTAAAATGGTCACAGGTAAAAGGAGCGCACGCTCGGTGTTAAGCTTCTAAGCCGAAATGTAGTCCCAGTTCATTTAAAGACTGAAAGAGTAAACGAAACTGCCGTACGCCTATCGTAATTTTAAGAAAGTATGGCTCAATTTGCCGAAACTTGGAGGATAGCTTCCAGTCTCGAGGATTCTAAACTATCTCCTGATGGACTTAGTTCTTAGTGAAATGGACACAGGTAAAAGGAGAGCACGCTCGGTGTCGAGCTTGTAGAACCGAAATATAGCCCCACTTCATTTTAAGACTGAAAGAGTAGCCGAGACCGCCTTACGCGAATCGTGATTTTGAGCAACTTTGGCTCGATCTGCCAGAATTTGGGAAATATTTTCCAGTCCTAAGGACTCTAAACTAACTCCTGATGGCCTAAGATGTCAGTGAAATGGACACACGTAAAATTTGCGCACGCCCGGTCTCGAGCTTCTAGGTCGAAATATAGCCCCCTTTAATTTTAAGACTGAAAGAGTAGCCGAGACCGCCTTACGCGCATCGTGAATTTGGGCCACGTTTGCTCGATTTCCCGGAAGTTGGCGAATAATTTAAAGTCCCGGGGACGCTAAACTAACTCCCGATAACCTTGTTTTGCAGTTTAATGAACACAGCAAAACATTCTGAACGCTCACCTTCGAGCTTCAGTGCCGCAATATAGCCCTACTTAAATTTAAGACTGAAAGAATAACCGAGAGCCCGTTACGCGCATCGTAATTTTCATCAACTTCGGCGCCATTTCCTGGAACTTGGAGAATATTTTCCAGTTCCGGGGACTCTAAACTAACTCCTGATTGCCTTGGTTTGCAGTCAAATGGACACAGCAAAACTTTTTGATCGCTCACTTTCGAGCTTGTGGGCCTAAATATAGCCACACTTCACTTTAAGACTGAAACCGTAGCCGAGACCGCGTTACGCGCATCGTGATTTTCAGCAACTTCTGCTCGCTTTCCTGGAACTTGGGGAATATTTTCCACTCCCGGGGACTCTAAACTAACTCCTGATGGCCATGGTTTGCAGTGAAATTCACACAGCACAAGTTTTTGAAAGAACACTTTCGAGCTTTTAGGCCGAAATATAGTCCCACATCACTTACGACTTAAAGAGTAGCCGAGACCGGCGTGCGCGCATCGTGATTTTGACCAACTTCGGGTCGATATTCCGGAACTTGGGGGATATTTTCCAGTCCCAGGGACTCTAAACTAACTCTTGATGGCCTTGGTTTGCAGTGAAATGGAGACAGCAAAACTTTTTGAACGCTCACCTTTAAGCTTCTGGGCAAAAATATAGCCCAATTTACTTTAATACTGAAAAAGTAGCCGAGACCGCCTTACGCGCATCGTGATTTTGACAAACTTCGGGTGGATTTCCCGGAGCTTGGGGGATATTTTCCAGTCCCTTGGACGCGAAACTAGGTGCCGATGGCCTTGTTTTGCAGTGAAATGGACACAGCAAAGCTTTTTGAAGGCTCACTTTCGAGGTTGTGGGCCGAAATATAGCCATACTTCACTTTAAGACTGAAACAGTAGCTGAGACCACGTTTCGCGCAACGTGATTTTGATCAACTTCGGCTCGATTTCCCGGAACTTGCGAAATATTTTCCAGTCCTGGGGACTCTAAACTAACTCGTGCTGGTCTTGGTTTGCAGTGAAACGGAAACAGAAAAAGTTTTTGAACGCATACTTTCGAGCTTCTGGACCCAAATAGAGCCCCACTTCACTTGAAGACTGAAAGAGTAGCCGAGACCGCCTTACGTGCATCGTGATTTTGAGCAACTTCGGCTCGATTTGCCGGAACTAAGGGCATATATTCCAGTTCTGAGGTCTCTAAACTACTTCCTGATGGCCTTGGTTTGCAGTAAAATGGACCCAGCGAAACTTTTTGAACGCTCAATTTCGAGCTTCTGGGCCAAAATATAGCCCCCCCATTCCTTTAACACTGAAAGAGTAGCCGTGACCGCCTTACGTGCATCGTGATTTTGACAAACTTCGGGTTGATTTCCCGGAACTTGGGGGATATTCTCCAGTCCCGGGGACTCTCAACTAACTCCTGCTTTTCTTGGTTTGCAGTGAAATGGACACAGCGAAAGTTTTTGAACGCTCACTCTCGAGCTTCTGGGCCGAAATAGAGCCCCATTTTACTTTAAGACTGAAAGAGTAGGCGAGACCGTCTTGAGCGAATCGTGATTTTGACCAATTTCGCCTTTATTTCCCGAAACTTGGGGCATATATTCCAGTCAAAGGGACTCTACAGTAACTCCTGATGGCCTTGGTTTTCAGTGAAATGGACAGAGCACAACTTTGGAGCTTCTGGGCAGAAATATAGCCCCACTTTCCTTTAAGACTGAAAGAGTAGATGAGACCGCCTTACGCGCATCGTAATTTTGACGAACTTCGAATGGATTTCCCGGACCTTGGGGGATATTTTGCAGTGTCTTGGACGCTAAACTAAGTCCTGATGGCCTTGTTTTGAAGTAAAATGGACACAACAAAATTTTTTGAACGCTCCCTTTCTAGCTTGTGGGCCAAAATATAGCCCCCAATTACTTTAACACTGAAAGAGTAGCCCAGACCGCCTTACGTGTATCGTGATTTTGACAAACTTTAGGTTGATTTCCCGGAACTTGGGGGATATTCTCCAGTCCCGGGGACTCTAAACTAACTTCTGATGGCCTTGGTTTGCACTGAAAGTGACAGAGCAAAACTTTTGAAACACTCACTTTCGAGCTTCTGGGCCGAAATATAGCCCCACTCCACTTTAAGACTGAAAGAGTAGCCGAGACCACCTTACGCACATCGTGATTTTGACCAACTACGGCTCGATTTACCGGAACTTGGGGGATATTTTCCAGTCCCGAGGACTCTTAAGTAACCCCTGATGGCCTTGGTTTGCATTGAAATGGATACAGCAAAACTTTTTGAACGCTCAATTTTGAGCTTCTGGGCCGAAATATAGCCCCACTTCACTTTAAGACTGAAAGAGTAGCCGAGACCGTCTTACGCGCATCGTGATTTTGACCAACGTCTTCTCGATTTTCCGGAACTTGGGAAATACATTCCACTACCGGGGACTCTAAACTAACTACTGATAGCCTTGGTTTGCAGTGAAATAGACAGTAATTTTTATTGAGCTTTGAGCTTGTGGGCCGAAATAGAGCCCCACTTCACTTTAAGACTGACGGAGTAGCCGACACCGCCTTAAGCGCACCGTGATTTTGATCAACTTCGGCTCGATTTGCCGGAACTTGGGGGATATTTGCCAGTCCCGGGGACTCTAAACTAATTCCTGATTGTCCTGGTTTTCAGTGAAATGGACACAGCGAAACTTTTTGAACGCTCACTCTCGAGCTTCTGGACCGAAATATAGCCCCACTTCACTTTAAGACTGAAAGAGTAGCCGAGACCGTCTTGTGCAAATCGTCATTTTCACCAACTTCCGGTCGGTTTCCCGGAGCTTGGGGGATATATTCCATTTCCGCGGGCTCTAAACTAGCTCCTGATGGGCTTGGTTTTCAGTGAAATGGACAAAGGAAAGCTTTTTGAACACTCTCTTTGTAGCTTCTGGGCCGAAATAGAATCCCACTTCACTTTAAGACTGAAATAGTAGCCGAGACCGCCTAAGACGCATCCTGATTTTGACCAACTTCGGCTTCAGTTGCCAGAACTTAAGGGATATTTTTTAGTCCCGCGGTCTCTAAACTAACTCATGATGGCCTTGGTTTTCAGTTAAATTGAGAGAGCAAAACTTTTTGAACGCTCACTTTCGAGCTTCTGGGCCGAAATATACAGCCACGTCACGTTAAGACTAAAAGAGTAGCCGAGACCGCCGTACGCGCGTCGTGATTTTGACCAACTTCGGTTAAATTTCCCGGAACTTGGGGATATTTTCCTGTCCCGGGGACTCTAAACTGACCCCCCACGTCCTTGGTCTGCACTAAAATGGACACAGCAAAACTCTTTGAACGCTCACTTTTGAGCTTCTGGGCCGAAATATAGCTCCACTTCACTTTAAGAGTGAAAGAGTAGCCGAGACCGCCTTACGCCCATCGTAATTTTGACCAACTTCGGCTCGCTTTCCCGGAACTTGGGGAATATTTTCCAGTCCCGCGGACTCTAAAGTAACTCCTGATGGCCTTGCTCTGGAGTGAAATGGACACAGCACAACTTTTTGAACGCTCACTTTCGAGCTTCTGGGGAGAAATATTGCCCCAGTTCACTTTGAGAATGAAACAGTAACCGGGACCGCCTTACGCGCATCGTGATTTTGACCAACTTCGGCTCGATTTACCGGAACTTGGGGGATATTTTCCAGTCCGGAGGACTCTTACGTAACCCCTGATGGCCTTGGTTTGCATTGAAATGGATAGAGCAAAACTTTTTGAACGCTCACTTTTGAGCTTCTTGGCCGAAATATAGCCCCACTTCACTTTAAGACTGAAAGAGTAGCCGAGACCGTCTTGTGCAAATCGTCATTTTGACCAACTTCGGGTCGGTTTCCCGGAACTTGGGGGATATATTCCATTTCCGCGGACTCTAAACTAATTCCTGATGGCCTTGGTTTTCAGTGAAATGGACAAAGGAAAGCTTTTTGAACACTCTCTTTGTAGCTTCTGGTCCGAAATAGAATCCCACTTCACTTTCAGACTGAAATAGTAGCCGAGACCGCCTCACGCGCATCGTGAGTTAGATCAAGTTCAGCTCGATTTCAAGCAACTTTTGGGATATTTTCAAGTCCGGGGGACTCTAAACTAACTCCGGATGTCCTTGGTTTGCACTGAAATGCGCACAGCATAAATTTTTGAACGCCCACTTTGGAGCTTCTGGGCCGAAATATAGCCCCACTTCACTTTAAGACTGAAAGAGTAGCCGAGATCGCCTTACGCGCATCGTGATTTTGACCATTTTCGGATCGATTTCTCGGAACTTGGGGGATATTTTCCAGTCCCGGGGACTCTAAACTAACTCCTGATCGCCTTGCTTTGCATTGAAATGGACAGAGCAAAACTTTTTGAACGCTCACTTTCGAGGTTGTGGGCCGAAATATAGCCACACTTTACTTTAAGACTGAAACAGTAGCCGAGACCGCATTTCGCGCATCGTGACTTTGATCAACTTCGGCTCGCTTTCGCGGAACTTGGGGAATATTTTCCAGTCCCGGTGACCCTAAACTAAGTCCTGATGGCCTTGTTTTGAAGTCAAACGGACACAGTTAAACTTTTTGAACGGTCACTTTCTAGCTTGTGGGCCGAAATATAGGCACACTTGACTTTAAGACTGAAACAGTAGCCGACACCACGTTACGCGCATCATGAATTTGTTCAACTTCGGCTCCAATTCCCGGGACTTGGGGGATATGTTCCAGTCCCGGGGACTCTAAACTAACTCCTGATGGCCTTGGTTTGCATTGAAATAGACACAGCACAATTTTTTGAACGCAGACTTTCGAGATTCTGGGCCGAAATATAGCCCCACTTCACTTAAGACTGAAAGAGTAGCCGAGACCGCCTTGCTCGCATCGTGAGTTTGACAAACTTCCGGTCGATATTCCGGAACTTGGGGGATATTTTCCAGTCCCAGCAACTCTAAACTAACTCCTCATGGCCTTGGTTTGCACTGAAATGGACAGAGCAAAACTTTTTGAACGCTCACCTTCGAGCTTCCTGGCCGAAATAAAGCCCCACTTTACTTTAAGACTTAAAGAGTAACCGAGACCACCTTACGCGCATTGTGATTTTGACAAACTTCGGGTGGATCTCCCGGACCTTGGGGAACATTTTCCAGTCCTTTGCACGCTAAACTAAGTCCTGGTGGCCTTGTTTTGCAGTGAAATGGACACAGCAAAACTTTTTGAACGCTCACTTTCGAGCTTGTGTGCCGAAATATAGCACACTTTACTTTAAGACTGAAACAGTAGCCGAGACCGCATTTCGCGCATCGTGATTTTGATCAACTTCGGCTCGCTTTCCCGGAACTTGGGGAATATTTTCCAGTCCCGGGGACCCTAAACTAACTTTTGATAGCTTTGGTTTGCAGTGAAATGCACACAGCAAAACTTTTTGAACGCTCACTTTCGAGCTTCTGGACAGAGATATAGCCCCACTTGACTTTAAGACTGAAAGGGTAGCCGAGACCGCTTTGGGAGCATCGTGATTTTGACCAACTTCAGCTCGATTTACCGGAACTTGGGAAATATTTTCCAGTTCCAGGGACGCTAAACTAACTCGTGATGGCCTTGTTTTTCAGTCAAAGAACACAGCAAAACTTTTTGAAGGCTCACTTTCGGGCTTCTGGGCCGATATATAGCACCAGTTCACTTTAAGACTGAAAAACTAGCCGATACCGCATTTCGCGCATCGTGATTTTGATCAACATCGGTTCGATTCCCCGGAACTTGGGCAATATTTTTCAGTCCCGGGGACTCTAAACTAACCCCTGATGGCCTTGGTTTGCAGTGAAATGGACACAGCAAAACTTTTTGAACGCTCCCTTTCGGGCTTCCGGCCCGAAATATAGCCCCACTTCACTTTAAGACAGAAAGAGTAGCCGAGACCACTTTAGGGGCATCGTGATTTTGACCAACCTCGGCTCAATTACCCGGACCTTGGAGCATATTTTCTTGTCCCGGGGACGCTAAACTAACTCCTGATGGCCTTGGTTTGCAGTGAAATGAACACAGCAAAACTTTTTGAACGCTCCCTTTCGGGCTTCTCGCCCGAAATATAGCCCCACTTCACTCTAAGACTGAAAGACTAGCCAAGACCGTCTTGCGCGCATCGTGATTTTGACGAACGTCTTCTCGATTTTCCGGAACTTGGGAAATATATTGCAGTCCCGGGGACTCTAAACTAACTCCTGATGGCCTTGGTTTGCAGTGAAATGGACACAGCAAATTTTTTGCAGCGCTCACTTTGTAGCTTCTAGGCCGAAATAGAGCCCCACTTCACTTTAAGACTGAAAGAGTAGCCGAGGCCGCCTTAGGCGCATCGTGATTTTGACCAACTTCGGCTTGAGTTGCCAGAACTTAAAAGATATTTTCCACTCCCGGGGACTCTAAACTAACTCATGATGGCCTTGCTTTTCAGTGAAATTGAGAGAGGAAAACTTTTTGAATGCTCACTTTCGAGCTTCTGGACCGAAATATAGCCCTACTTCACTTTCAGACTCAAAGAGTAGCCGAGACCGCCTTACGCGAATCGTTATTTTGACCAACTTCGTCTCGATTTGGCGGAACTTGGAGGATATTTTCCAGTTCCGGGGACTGTAAACTACTTCCTGAGGGCCTTGCTTTGCAGTGAAATGGGCACAGCATAACTTTTTGAAGGCTCACTTTCGAGCTTCTGGGCCAAAATATACAGCCACGTCACTTTAAGACTAAAAGAGTAGCCGAGACTGCTTTACGCGCATCGTGATTTTCACAAACTTCGGCTCGATTTCCCGGAACTTGGGAGAAATTTTGATGTCCCGGAGACTGTAAACTATCTCCTGGTGTGGCTTGGTTCGCGGTGAAATGGACACAGCAAAATTTTTTGAACTTTCACTTTCCAGCTTCTGGGCCGAAATATAGCCCGAGTTCACTTTAAGAATGAAAGAATATGTGAGACCGCGTTACGCGCATCGTGATTTTGACCAACTTTGGCTCGATTTCCCAGGAAATGGGGAATATTTTCCGGTACCAGGGACTCTAAAGTAACTCCTGATTGCCTTGGCTTGCAATGAAATGGAGAGAGCAAAACTTTTTCAACGCTCCCCTTCGGGCTTCTGAGCCGAAATATAGCCCCACATCAGTTTAAGACTGAAAGAGTAGCCGAGACCGTCTTACGCGCATCGTGATTTTGACCAACTTCGGCTCGATTTCCCGAAACTTCAGGGATATATTCAAGTTCCAAGGACTCTAAACTAACCCCTGATGGCCTTGGTCTGCAGTGAAATGGACACAGCAAATTTTTTTGAACGCTTACTTTCGAAATTCTGGGCCGAAATATAGCCCCACTTCACTTTAAGAATGAAATAGTAGCCGAGACCGCCTTAGACGCATCGTGATTTTGACAAACTTCGGCTCGATTTCCCGGGACTTGGGGGATATTTTGATGTCCCGGACACTGTAAACAATCTGCTGATGTTGCTTGGTTTGCGGTGAAATGGACACAGCAAAACTGTTTGAACTTTTACTTTCGAGCTTCTCGGCCGAAATAAAGCCCCAGTTCACTTTAAGTATCAAAGAGTAGCCGACACCGCCTTACGCGCATCGTGATTTTTACCAACTTCGGCTTGAGTTGCCAGAACTTAAGGGATATTTTCTAGTCCCCCGGACTCTAAACTAACGCATGATGGCCTTGGTTTTCAGTTAAATTGAGAGAGCAAAACTTTTTGAACTTTCACTTTCTAGCTTCTCGGCCGAAATATAGCCCCAGTTCACTTTAAGAATGAAAGAGTAGCCGCGACCGCCTTACGCGCATCGTGATTTTGACAAAATTCGGCTCGATTTCCCCGAACTTGGGCGATATTTTCCAGTCCAGAGCAGTCTAAACCAACTCCTGATGGCGTTGGTTTGACGTGAAATGGACGCAGGAAAACTTTTTGAACGCTCAGTTTCGAGCTTCTGGGCCGAAATATACCCCTACTTCACTTTAAACTGAAAGAGTAGCCGAGACCGCCTTACGCGCATCGTAATTTTGACCAACTTCGGCTCGATTTCTTGGAAGTTGGCGAATATTTTCAATTCCCGGGGAAGCTAAACTAACCTCCGATGGCCTTAGTTTGCAGTTAAATGGACACGGCAAAACTTTTTGAACCCTCACTTTCGAGCTTATGGCTCAAAATATAGCCCCACTTAACTTTAAGACTGAAAGAGTAGCCGAGACCGCCTTACGCGCATCGTGATTTTGGGATACTTCGGCTCGATTTCCCGGAAATAGGGGGATATTTTCCAGTCCCGGGGACTCTAAACTAACTCCTGATGGCCTTGGTTTCCAGTGAAACGGACACAGGCACACTTTTTGAACGCGCACTTTCGAGCTTGGTGGCCGAAATATAGCCCTACTTCTTTTTAAGACTGAAAGAGTAGGCGGGAGCGCCTTACGCGCATTGTGATTTTGAGGATCTTCGGCTCGATCTGGCGAAACTTGGGAGATATTTTCCAGTCCCAAAGTCTCTAAACTCACTCCTGATTGTCTAAGATGCGAGTGAAATAGACACAAAAGTTTTTGAACCCTTACTTTCGAGCTTCTGGAGTTAAATCTAAGCCCACTTTACCTTAAAACTGAAAGAGTAGCCGAGACCCCCTTAAGCGCATGGTGATTTTGACTAACTTCGGGCGGATTTCCCGGAACTTGGGAAATATTTCCAGTTCCTTTGACGCTAAACTAAGTCGTGATGGCCTTGTTTTGCAGTGAAATGGAGACAGCAAAACTTTTTAAACACTCAGTTTCGAGCTTCTGGGCCGAAATATTGCCCCAATTCACTTTAAGACTGAAAGAGTAGCCGAGAGCGCCGTACGCGCATCGTGATTTTGACCAACTTCGGTTAAATTTCCCGGAACTTGGGGGATATTTTCCAGTCTCGGGGACTCTAAACTGGCCCCCGCCGTCCTTGCTCTGCAGTAAAATGGACACAGCAAAACTTTTTGAACGCTCACTTTTGAGCTTCTGGGCCGAAATATAGCTCCACTTCACTTTAAGAGTGAAAGAGTAGCCGAGACCGCCTTACGCCCATCGTAATTTTGACCAACTTCGGCTCGATTTCCCGGAACTTGGGGGATATTTTTCAGTCCCGCGGCCCCTAAAGTAACTCCTGATGGCCTTGCTCTGGAGTGAAATGGACACATCACAACTTTTTGAACGGTCACTCTCGAGCTTCTGAGGGGAAATATTGCCGGGACCGCCTTACGCGCATGGTAATTTTCTCGAACCTCTGCTTGATTTCCTGGGACTTGGGGGATATGTTCCAGTCCCGGAAGCTCTAAACTAACTCCTGAATGTCTTGGTTTTTAGTGAAATGGACACAGGTAAAAGGAGCGCACGCTCGGTTTCCAGGTTGTAGGCCGAAGTATAGCCCCACTTTATTTTAAGACTGAAAGTGTACACGAAACCGCCTTAAGCCCATCGAAATTTTTAGCCACTATGGCTTGATATGCCAAAACTTAGGGGATATTTTCCAGTCCCGGGGACTCTACCCTAACTCTTGATGGCCTTAGTTTTCAGTAAAATGGTCACAGGTAACAGGAGCGCACGCTCGGTGTCGAGCTTCTAGGCCGAAATGTAGCCCCAGTTCATTTAAAGACTGAAAGAGTAAACGAAACTCCCGTACGCCTATCGTAATTTTAAGAAAGTATGGCTCAATTTGCCGAAACTTGGAGGATAGCTTCCAGTCTCGAGGATTCTAAAATATCTCCTGATGGACTTAGTTCTTAGTGAAATGGACACAGGTAAAAGGAGCGCACGCTCGGTGTCGAGCTTGTAGAACCGAAATATAGCCCCACTTCGTTTTCGGAGTAAACGAGTAGCCGAGACCGCCTGACGCGCATCGTGATTTTGAGCATCTTTGGCTCGATTTGCCGGAATTCGGGCAATATTTTCAAGTCCCGAGGACTCTATGTTAACTCCTGATGAACTTAGTTTTCAGTGATATGTACACAGGCAAAAGGAGCGCACGCTCGGTGTTGAGCTTCTCGGCCGAAATATAGCCCCACTTCATTTTAAGACTGAAAGAGTAGCCGAGACCGCCTTACGCGCATCGTGATTTTGAGCAACTATGGCTCGATCTGCCAGAATTTGGAAAATATTTTCCAGTCCCAAGGACTCTAAACTAACTCCTAATGGCCTAAGATGTCAGTGAAATGGACACAGGTAAAATTAGTGCACGCCCGGTCTCCAGCTTCTGGGTCGAAATATAGACCCCCGTAATTTTAAGACTGAAAGACTAGCCGAGACCGCCTTACGCACATCGTGATTTTGGGCCACTTTTGATCGATTTCCCGCAAGTTGGCGAATAATTTAAAGTCCCGGAGACGCTAAACTAACTCCCGATGACCTTGCTTTGCAGTTTAATGAACACAGCAAAACATTCTGAACGCTCACATTCGAGCTTCAGTGCCGCAATATAGCCCTACTTAAATTTAAGACTGAAAGAATAACCGAGAGCGCGTTACGCGCATCGTAATTTTCATCAACTTCGGCGCCATTTCCTGGAACTTGGAGAATATATTCCAGTTCCGGGGACTCTAAACTAACTCCTGATTGCCTTGGTTTGCAGTCAAATGGACACAGCAAAACTTTTTGAAGGCTCACTTTCGAGCTTGTGGGCCTAAATATAGCCACACTTCACTTTAAGACTGAAACAGTAGCCGAGACCGCGTTACGCGCATCGTGATTTTCAGCAACTTCTGCTCGGTTTCCTGGAACTTGGGGAATATTTTCCACTCCCGGGGACTCTAAACTAACTCCTGATGGCCATGGTTTGCAGTGAAATTCACACAGCGCAAGTTTTTGAACGAACACTTTCGAGCTTTTAGGCCGAAATATAGTTCCACATCACTTACGACTTAAAGAGTAGCCGAGACCGGCGTGCCGCATCGTGATTTTGACCAACTTCGGGTCGATATTCCGGAACTTGGGGGATATTTTCCAGTCCCAGGGACTCTAAACTAACTCTTGATGGCCTTGGTTTGCAGTAAAATGGAGCCAGCAAAACTTTTTGAACGCTCAATTTCGAGCTTCTGGGCCAAAATATAGCCCCCCATTACTTTAACACTGAAAGAGTAGCAGAGACCGCCTTACGTGCATCGTGATTTTGACAAACTTCGGGTTGATTTCCCGGAACTTGGGGGATATTTTCCAGTCCCGGGGACTCTCAACTAACTCCTGCTTGTCTTGGTTTGCAGTGAAATGGACACAGCGAAAGTTTTTGAACGCTCACTCTCGAGCTTCTGGGCCGAAATGGAGCACCATATTACTTTAAGACTTAAAGAGTAGGCGAGACCGTCTTGAGCGAATCGTGATTTTGACTAATTTCGCGTTTATTTCCCGAAACTTGGGGCATATATTCCAGTCAAAGGGACTCTACAGTAACTCCTGATGGCCTTGGTTTTCAGTGAAATGGACAGAGCACAACTTTGGAGCTTCTGGGCAGAAATATAGCCCCACTTTACTTTAAGACTGAAAGAGTAGATGAGACCACCCTACGCGCATCGTAATTTTGACGAACTTCGAATGGATTTCCCGAAACTTGGGGGATATTTTGCAGTCCCTTGGACGCTAAACTAAGTCCTGATGGCCTTGTTTTGAAGTAAAATGGACACAACAAAACTTTTTGAACGCTCACTTTCTAGCTTGTGGGCCGAAATATAGCCACACTTCACTTTAGGACTGACACAGTAGCCGAGACCACGTTACGCGCATCATGAATTTGATCAACTTCGGCTCGATTTCCCGGGACTTGGGGGATATTTTCCAGTCCCGGGGACTCTAAACTAACTTCTGATGGCCTTGGTTTGCACTGAAAGTGACAGAGCAAAACTTTTGAAACACTCACTTTCGAGCTTCTGGGCCGAAATATAGCCCCACTTCACTTTAAGACTGAAAGAGTAGCCGAGACCACCTTACGCACATCGTGATTTTGACCAACTTCGGCTCGATTTACCGGAACTTGGGGGATATTTTCCAGTCCCGAGGACTCATAAGTAACCCCTGATGGCCTAGGTTTGCATTGAAATGAATACAGCAAAACTTTTTGAACGCTCACTTTTGAGCTTCTGGGCCGAAATATAGCCCCACTTCACTTTAAGACTGAAAGAGTAGCCGAGACCGTCTTACGCGCATCGTGATTTTGACCAACGTCTTCTCGATTTTCCGGAACTTGGGAAATACATTCCACTACCGGGGACTCTAAACTAACTACTGATAGCCTTGGTTTGCAGTGAAATAGACACAGTAATTTTTTTTGAGCTTTGAGCTTGTGGGCCGAACTAGAGCCCCACTTCACTTTTAGACTGAAATAGTAGCCGACACCGCCTTAAGCGCACCGTTATTTTGACCAACTTCGGCACGATTTGTCGGAACTTGGGGATATTTTCCAGTCCAGGGGACTCTAAACTAACTCCTGATTGTCTTAGTTTTCAGTGAAATAGACACAGCGAAACTTTTTGAACGCTCACTCTCGAGCTTCTGGACCGAGATATAGCCCCACTTTACTTTAAGACTGAAAGAGTAGCCGAGACCGTCTTGCGCAAATCGTGATTTTGACCAACTTCGGGTCGGTTTCCCGGAACTTGGGGTATATATTCCATTTCCGCGGGCTCTAAATTGACTCCTGATGGCCTTGGTTTTCAGTGAAATGGACAAAGGAAAGCTTTTTGAACACTCTCTTTGTAGCTTCTGGGCCGAAATAGAATCCCACTTCACTTTTAGACTGAAATAGTAGCCGAGACCGCCTCAACCGCATCGTGAGTTAGACCAAATTCAGCTCGATTTCACGCAACTTTTGGGATATTTTCCAGTCCAGGGGACTCTAAACTAACTCCGGATGGCCTTGGTTTGCACTGAAATGCGTACAGCATAAATTTTTGAACGCCCACTTTGGAGCTTCTGAGCCGAAATATAGCACCACTTCACTTTAAGACTGAAAGAGTAGGCGAGATCGCCTTACGGCCATCGTGATTTTGACTATTTTCGGATCGATTTCTCGGAACTTGGGGGATATTTTCCAGTCCCGGGGACTCTAAACTAACTCCTGATTGCCTTGCTTTGCATTGAAATGGACAGAGCAAAACTTTTTGAACGCTCACTTTCGAGCTTGTGGGCCGAAATATAGCCACACTTTTCTTTAAGACTAAAACAGTAGCCGAGACCGCATTTCGCTCATCGAGATTTTGATCAACTTCGGCTCACTTTCCCGGAACTTGGGGAATATTTTCCAGTCCCGGGTCCCCTAAACTAAGTCCTGATGGCCTTGTTTTGAAGTGAAACGGACACAGCAAAACTTTTTGAACGCTCACTTTCTAGCTTGTGGGCCGAAATATAGGCACACTTGACTTTAAGACTGAAACAGTAGCCGAGACCACGTTACGCGCATCATGAATTTGATCAGCTTCGGCTCCAATTCCCGGGACTTGGGGGATATGTTCCAGTCCCGGGGACTCTAAACTAACTCCTGATGGCCTTGGTTTGCATTGAAATAGACACAGCACAATTTTTTGAACGCAGACTTTCGAGATTCTGGGCCGAAATATAGCCCCACTTCACTTAAGACTGAAAGAGTAGCCGAGACCGCCTTGCTCGCATCGTGAGTTTGACAAACTTCCGGTCGATATTCTTGAACTTGGGGGTTATTTTCCAGTCCCAGCAACTCTAAACTAACTCCTCATGGCCTTGGTTTGCAGTGAAATGGACAGAGCAAAACTTTTTGAACGCTCACCTTTGAGCTTCCTGGCCGAAATAAAGCCCCACTTTACTTTAAGACTTAAAGAGTAACCGAGATCGCCTTACGCGCATTGCGATTTTGACAAACTTCGGGTGGATCTCCCGGAACTTGGGGAACATTTTCCAGTCCCTTGGACGCTAAACTAAGTCCTGATGGCATTGTTTTGCAGTGAAATGGACACAGCAAAACTTTTTGAACGCTCACTTTTGAGCTTGTGGACCTAAATATAGCCACACTTTACTTTAAGACTCAAACAGTAGCCGACACTACCTTACGCAAATCGTGATTTTGACCAACTTCGGCTCGACTTTCCGGAACTTTGGAAATATATTGCAGTCCCGGGGACTCTAAACTAACTCCTGATGGCCTTGGTTTGCAGTGAAATGGACACAGCAATTTTTTTGCAGCGCTCACTTTGGAGTTTCTGGGCCGAAATACAGCCCCACTTCACTTTAAGACTGAAAGAGTAGCCGAGGCCGCCTTAGGCGCATCGTGATTTTGACCAACTTCGGCTTGAGTTGCCAGAACTTAAAAGATATTTTCCACTCCCGGGGACTCTAAACTAACTCATGATGGCCTTGCTTTTCAGTGAAATTGAGAGAGGAAAACTTCTTGAACGCTCACTTTCGAGCTTCTGGACCGAAATATAGCCCTACTTCACTTTCAGACTCAAAGAGTAGCCGAGACCGCCTTACGCGAATCGTTATTTTGACCAACTTCGTCTCGATTTGGCGGAGCTTGGAGGATATTTTCCAGTTCCGGGGACTGTAAACTACTTCCTGAGGGCCTTGCTTTGCAGCGAAATGGGCACAGCATAACTTTTTGAAGGCTCACTTTCGAGCTTCTGGGCCAAAATATACAGCCACGTCACTTTAAGACTAAAAGAGTAGCCGAGACTGCTTTTCGCGCATCGTGATTTTCACAAACTTCGGCTCGATTTCCCGGAACTTGGGGATATTTTGATATCCCGGAGACTGTAAACTATCTCCTGATGTGGCTTGGTTCGCGGTGAAATGGACACAGCAAAACTTTTTGAACTTTCACTTTCGAGCTTCTGGGCCGAAATATAGCCCGAGTTCACTTTAAGAATAAAAGAATAGCCGAGACCAGCTTACGCGCATCGTGATTTTGACCAACTTTGGCTCGATTTCCCAGGAAATGGGGAATATTTTCCGGTACCGGGGACTCTAAAGTAACTCCTGATTGCCTTGGTTTGCATTGAAATGGAGAGAGCAAAACGTTTTCAACGCTCCCCTTCGGGCTTCTGAGACGAAATATAGCCCCACTTCAGTTTAACACGGAAACAGTAGCCGACACCGTCTTACGCGTATCGTGATTTTGACCAACTTCGGATCGATTTCCCGAAACTTCGGGGATATATTCAAGTTCCAAGGACTCTAAACTAACCCCTGATGGCCTTGGTCTGCAGTGAAATGGACACAGCAAATTTTTTGAACGATTACTTTCGAAATTCTGGACCGAAATATAGCCCCACTTCACTTTAAGAATGAAATAGTAGCCGAGACCGCCTTAGACGCATCGTGATTTTGACCAACTTCGGCTTGAGTTCCCAGAACTTAAGGGATATTATTTAGTCCCGCGGACTCTAAACTAACTCATGATGGGCTTGGTTTTCAGTTAAATTGAGAGAGCAAAACTTTTTGAACGCTCACTTTCGAGCTTCTGGGCCGAAATTTACAGCCAGGTCACTTTAAGACTAAAAGAGTAGCCGAGACTGCTTTACGCGCATCGTGATGTTGACAAACTTCGGCTCAATTTCCCGGGACTTGGGGGATATTTTGATGTCCCGGACACTGTAAACAATCTGCTGATGTTGCTTGTTTTGCGGTGAAATGGACACAACAACACTTTCTGAACTTTCACTTTCGAGCTTCTGGGCCGAAATATAGCCCCAGTTCAGTTTAAGAATCAAAGAGTAGCCGACACCGCCTTACGCGCATCCTGATTTTGACAAAATAAGGCTCGATTTCCCCGAACTTCGGCCATATTTTCCAGTCCCGAGCAGTCTAAACTAACTGCTGATGGCCTTGGTTTGCAGTGAAATGAACACAGCAAAACTTTTTGAACTTTCACTTTCTAGCTTCTCGGCCGAAATATAGCCCCAGTTCACTTTAAGAATCAAAGAGTAGCCGTGACCGCCTTACGCGCATCCTGATTTTGACAAAATTCGGCTCGATTTCCCGAACTTGGGCGATATTTTCCAGTCCCGAGCAGTCTAAACTAACTCCTGATGGCCTTGGTTTGCAGTGAAATGAACAAGGTAACACTTTTTGAACGCTTATTTTCGAGCTTCTGGGTTGAAATATAGCCCCACTTCACTTTAAGACTAAAAGAGTAGGCGACACCGCCTTACGCGCATCGTGATTTTGAGCAACTTCCGCTCGATTTTCTAGAATTTTGGCAATATTTTAAAGTCCCGGGGACTCTAAACTAACTCCTGATGGCCTTGGTTTGATGTGAAATGGACGCAGGAAAACTTTTTGAACCCTCAGTTTCGAGCTTCCGGGTCGAAATACAACCGTACTTCACTTTAAGACTGACATAGTAAGTAGCCGAGACCTCCTTACGAGCATCGTGATTTTGACCCAGTTCAGCTCGATTTCCCGGAACTTGGGGGATATTTTCAAGTCCGGGGGACGTTAAACTAATTCCTGATGGCCTTGGTTTGCAGTTAAATGCACAAAGCGCAACTTTTTAAAGGTTCACTTTCGAGCTTCTGGGCCGAAATATAGCCCCACTTTACTTTAAGACTGAAAGAGTAGCCGAGACCGTCTTACGCGGATTGTGATTTTGACCAACTTCCGTTGGATTTCCCGGAACTTCGGGGATATATTCCAGTCTCGGGGACTCTAAACTAACTGCTGATGGCCTTGGTTTGCAGTGAAATGGACACAGCACATTTGTTGAACGCTCACTTTCGAGCTTCTCGGCCGAAATATAGCCCTACTTCACTTTAAGACTGAAACAGTAGCCGAGACCGCCTTACCCGCATCGTAATTTTGACAAACTTCGGCTCGATTTGCCGGAAGTTGGTGAATATTTTCAATTCCCGGGGTAGCTAAACTAACTCTCGATGACCTTAGTTTGCAGTTAAGTGGACACAGCAAAACTTTTTGAACGCTCACTTTCGGGCCTATGGCTTGAAATATAGCCCTACTTAACTTTAAGACTGAAAGAGTAGCCGAGACCGCCTTACGCGCATCGTGATTTTGGGATACTTCGGCTCGATTTCCCGGAAATGGGGGGATTTTTTCCAGTCCCGGAGACTCTAAACTAACTCCTGATGGCCTTGGTTTCCAGTGAAATGGACACAGGAATACTTTTTGAACGCGCACTTTCGAGCTTGGTGGCCGAAATATAGCCCTACTTCTTTTTAAGACTGAAAGAGTAGGCGGGAGCGCCTTACGCGCATTGTGATTTTGAGGATCTTCGGCTCGATCTGGCGAAACTTGGGAGATATTTTCCAGTCCCAAAGTCTCTAAACTCACTCCTGATTGTCTAAGATGTGAGTGATATAGACACAAAAATTTTTGAACCCTTACTTTCGAGCTTCAGGAGTTAAATCTAAGCCCACTTTACCTTAAGACTGAAAGAGTAGCCGAGACCCCCTTAAGCGCATGGTGATTTTGACTAACTTCGGGTGGATTTCCCGTAACTTGGGGGATATTACCAGTTCCTTTGACGCTAAAATAAGTCGTGATGGCCTTGTTTTGCAGTGAAATGGACACAGCAAAACTTTTTAAACACTCATTTTCGAGCTTCTGGGCCGAAATATTGCCCCAATTCACTTTAAGACTGAAAGAGTAGCCGGGACCGCGTTACGCGCGTCGTCATTGCGGCCAACTTCGGTTAAATTTCCCGGAACTTGGGGGATATTTTCCAGTCGCGGTGAGTCTAAACTGACCCCCGACGTCCTTGGTCTGCAGTAAAATGGACACCGCAAAACTTTTTGAAAGCTCACTTTTGAGCTTCTGGGCCGAAATATAGCTCCACTTCACTTTAAGAGTGAAAGAGTAGCCGAGACCGCCTTACGCCCATCGTAATTTTGACCAACTTCGGCTCGATTTCCCGGAACTTGGGGGATATTTTCCAGTCCCGCGGACCCTAAAGTAACTCCTGATGGCCTTGCTCTGGAGTGAAATGGACACAGCACAACTTTTTGAACGCTCACTTTCGAGCTTCTGGAGGGAAATATTGCCCCAGTTGACTTTAAGAATGAAAGAGTAACCGGGACCGCCTTACGCGCATCGTGATTTTGACCTACTTTGGCTCGATTTCCCGGGAAATGGGGGATATTTTCCGGTACCGCGGACTCTAAAGTAACTCCTGATTTCCTCGGTTTGCAGTGAAATGGACACAGCACAACTTTTTGAACGCTCACTTTTGAGCTTTTGGGCCGAAGCATAGCCCTACTTCACTTTAAGACTGAAAGACTAGCCGAGACCGCCTTACGCGCATCGTGATTTTGGGCTACTTCGGCTCGATTTCCCGGAACTTGGGAGATAATTCCCAGTCCCGGGCACTCTAAACTAATTCCTGATGGCCTTGGTTTTCAGTGAAATGGACACAGCCAAACTTTTTGAACGTTCACTTTCGAGCTTCTGGGTCGAAATATAGCCCCACTTCACTTTAAGACTGAAAGAGTAGCCGGGACCGCCTTACGCGCATGGTAATTTTGTCGAACTTCGCCTTGATTTCCTGGGACTTGGTTGATATTTTCCAGTCCCCTAAGCTCTAAGCTAACTCCTGAATGCCTTGGTTTTTAGTGAAATGGACACAGGTAAAAGGAGCGCACGCTCGGTTTCCAGGTTGTACGCCGAAATATAGCCCCACTTTATTTTAAGACTGAAACTGTACACGAAACCGCCTTAAGCGCATCGAAATTTTTAGCCACTATGGTTCGATATGCCAAAACTTGGGGGATATTGTCCAGTCCCGGGGACTCTACCCTAACTCTTGATGGCCTTAGTTTTCAGTAAAATGATGACAGGTAACGGGAGCGCACGCTCGGTGTCGAGCTTCTAGGCCGAAATGTAGCCCCAGTTCATTTTAAGACTGAAAGAGTAAACGAAACTGCCGTACGCCTATCGTAATTTTAAGAAAGTATGGCTCAATTTGCCGAAACTTGGAGGATAGCTTCCAGTCTCGCGGATTCTAAACTATCTCCTGGTGGACTTAGCTGTAAGTGAAATGGACACAGGTAAAAGGAGAGCACGCTCGGTGTCGAGCTTGTAGAACCGAAATATAGCCCCACTTCATTTTCGGAGTAGCCGAGTAGCCGAGACCGCCTTACGCGCATCGTGATTTTGAGCATCTTTGGCTCGATTTGCCGCAATTCGGGCAATATTTTCCAGTTCCGAGGACTCTATGTTAACTCCTGATGAACTTAGTTTTCAGTGATATGTACACAGGCAAAAGGAGCGCACGCTCGGTGTTGAGCTTCTCGGCCGAAATATAGCCCCACTTCATTTTAAGACTGAAAGAGTAGCCGAGACCGGCTTACGCACATCGTGATTTTGGGCCACTTTTGCTCGATTTCCCGCAAGTTGGCGGATAATTTAAAGTCCTGGGGACGCTAAACTAACTCCCGATGACCTTGCTTTGCAGTTTAATGAACACAGCAAAACATTCTGAACGCTCACCTTCGAGCTTTAGTGCCGCAATATAGCCCTACTTAAATTTAAGACTGAAAGAATAACCGAGAGCCCGTTACGCGCATCGTGATTTTGAGCAACTTCTGCTCGCTTTCCTGGAACTTGGGGAATATTTTGCAGTCCCGGGAACTCTAAACTAACTCCTGATGGCCATGGTTTGCAGTGAAATTCACACAGCACAAGTTTTTGAACGAACACTTTCGAGCTTGTGGGCCGAAATATAGCCAACTTTACTTTAATACTAAAAAAGTAGCTGAGACCGCCTTACGCGCATCGTGATTTTGACAAACTTCGGGTGGATTTCCCGGAGCTTGGGGGATATTTTCCAGTCCCTTGGACGCTAAACTAGGTGCCGATGGCCTTGTTTTGCAGTGAAATGGACACAGCAAAGCTTTTTGAACGCTCACTTTCGAGGTTGTGGGCCGAAATATAGCCATACTTCACTTTAAGACCGAAACAGTAGCCGAGACCACGTTTCGCGCATCGTGATTTTGATCAACTTCGGCTCGATTTCCCGGAACTTGCGAAATATTTTGCAGCCCCGGGGACTTTAAACTAACTCGTGCTGGTCTTGGTTTGCAGTGAAACGGAAACAGAAAAAGTTTTTGAAGGCATACTTTCGAGCTTCTGGACCGAAATAGAACCCCACTTCACTTGAAGACTGAAAGAGTAGCCGAGACCGCCTTACGTGCATCGTGATTTTGAGCAATTTTGGCTCGATTTGCCGGAACTAAGGGGATATATTCCAGTTCTGAGGTCTTTAAACTACTTCCTGATGGCCTTGCTTTGCAGTAAAATGGAGACAGGAAAACTTTTTAAACGCTCAATTTCGAGCTTCTGGGCCAAAATATAGCCCCCCATTACTTTAACACTGAAAGAGTAGCCGAGACCGCCTTACGTGCATCGTGATTTTGACAAACATCGGGTTGATTTCCCGGAACTTGGGGGATATTTTCCAGTCCCGGGGACTCTCAACTAACTCCTGCTTGTCTTGGTTTGCAGTGAAATGGACACAGCGAAAGTTTTTGAACGCTCACTCTCGAGCTTCTGGGCCGAAATAGAACCCCATTTTACTTTAAGACTGAAAGAGTAGGCGAGACCGTCTTGAGCGAATCGTGATTTTGAGCAATTTCGCGTTTATTTCCCGAAACTCGGGGGATATATTCCAGTCAAAGGGACTCTACAGTAACTCCTGATGGCCTTGGTTTTCAGTGAAATGGACAGAGCACAACTTTGCAGCTTCTGGGCAGAAATATAGCCCGACTTTACTTTAAGACTGAAAGAGTAGATGAGACCGCCTTACGCGCATCGTAATTTTGACGAACTTCCAATGGATTTCCCGGAACTTGGGGGATATTTTGCAGTCCCTTGGACGCTAAACTAAGTCCTGATGGCCTTGTTTTGAAGTGAAATGGAAACAACAAAACTTTTTGAACGCTCACTTTCTAGCTTGTGGGCCGAAATATAGCCACACTTCACTTTAGGACTGACACAGCAGCCGAGACCACGTTACGCGCATCATGAAGTCGATCAACTTCGGCTCGCTTTCCCGGAACTTGGGGGATATTTTCCAGTCCCGGGGACTCTAAACTAACTCCTGATGGCCTTGGCTTGCATTGAAATGGACACAGCACAATTTTTTGAACGCACACTTTCCAGATTCTGGGCCGAAATATAGCCCCACTTCAGTTAAGACTGAAAGATTAGCCAGACCGCCTTGCTCGCATCGTGAGTTTAACAAACTTCCGGTCGATATTCCGGAACTTGGGGGATATTTTCCAGTCCCAGGAACTCTAAACTAACTCCTCATGGCCTTGTTTTGCAGTGATATGGACACAGCAAAACTTTTTGAACGCTCACCTTCGAGCTTCCTGGCCGAAATAAAGCCCCACTTTACTTTAAGACTTAAAGAGTAACCGAGAGCACCTTACGCGCATTGTGATTTTGACAAACTTCGGGTGGATCTCCCGGAACATGGGGAACATTTTCCAGTCCCTTGCACGCTAAACTAAGTCCTGATGGCCTTCTTTTGCAGTGAAATGGACACAGCAAAACTTTTTGAACGCTCAGTTTCGAGCTTGTGGGCCTAAATATAGCCACACTTTACTTTAAGACTGAAACAGTAGCCGAGACCGCATTTCGCGCATCGTGATTTTGATCCACTTCGGCCCGCTTTCCCGGAACTTGGGGAATATTTTCCAGTCCCGGGGACTCTAAACTAACTTTTGCTAGCTTTGGTTTTCAGTGAAATGCACACAGCAAAACTTTTTGAACGCTCACTTTGGAGCTTCTGGACAGAAATATAGCCCCACTTGACTTTAAGACTGAAAGGGTAGCCGAGACCGCTTTGGGAGCATCGTACTTTTGACCAACTTCAGCTCGATTTACCAGAACTTGGGGAATATTTTCCAGTCCCAGGGACGCTAAACTAACTCGTGATGGCCTTGTTTTTCAGTCAAAGAACACAGCAAAACTTTTTGAACGCGCACTTTCGGGCTTCTGGGCCGAAATATAGCCCCACTTCACTTTAAGACTGAAACAGTAGCCGATACCGCATTTCGCGCATCGCGATTTTGATCAACTTCGGTTCGATTCCCCGGAACTTGGGCAATCTTTTTAAGTCCCGCGGACTCTAAACTAATCCCTGATGGCCTTGGTTTGCAGTGAAATGCACAGAGCAAAACTTTTTGAACGCTCACTTTCGGGCTTCTGGCCCGAAATATAGCCCCACTTCACTTTAAGACAGAAAGAGTAGCCGAGACCACTTTAGGGGCATCGTGATTTTGACCAACCTCGGCTCAATTTCCCGGACCTTGGGGCATATTTTCTTGTCCCGGGGACGCTAAACTAACTCCTGATGGCCTTGGTTTGCAGTGAAATCAACACAGCAAAACTTTTTGAACGCTCACTTTCGGGCTTCTCGCCCGAAATATAGCCCCACTTCACTCTAAGGCTGAAAGAGTAGCCGACACTACCTTACGCAAATCGTGATTTTGACCAACTTCGGCTCGACTTCCCGGAGGTTGGGGGATATTTTCCAGTCCCGGGGACTCTAAACTAGCTCCTGATGGCCTTGGTTTGCAGTCAACTAAACACAGGGAAACTTTTTGAACGCTCACTTTCAAGCTGCTGGCCAGCAATAAAGCCTCACTTCACTTTAAGACTGAAAGAGTAAGCGAGACCGCCTAACGCGCAGCGTGATTTTGACCAACTTCGGCTAAATTTCCCTGAACTTGGGGGGATATTTTCCAGTCCCGAAGACTATTAAGTAACCCCTGATGGCCTTGGTTTGCATTGAAATGGATACAGCAAAACTTTTTGAAGCTCACTTTTGAGCTTCTGGGCCGAAATATAGCCCCACTTCACTTTAAGACTGAAAGACTAGCCAAGACCGTCTTGCGCGCATCGTGATTTTGACCAACGTCTTCTCGATTTTCCGGAACTTGGGAAATATATTGCAGTCCCGGGGACTCTAAACTAACTCCTGATGGCCTTGGTTTGCAGTGAAATGGACACAGCAAATTTTTTGCAGCACTCACTTTGGAGCTTCTGGGCCGAAATAGAGCCCCACTTCACTTTAAGACTGAAAGAGTAGCCGAGGCCGCCTTAGGCGCATCGTGATTTTGACCAACTTCGGCTTGAGTTGCCAGAACTTAAAAGATATTTTCCACTCCCGGGGACTCTAAACTAACTCATGATGGCCTTGGTTTTTAGTGAAATTGAGACAGGCAAACTTTTTGAACGCTCACTTTCGAGCTTCTGGACCGAAATATAACCCTACTTCACCTTCAGACTCAAAGAGTAGCCGAGACCGCCTTACGCGAATCGTTATTTTGACCAACTTCGTCTCGATTTGGCGGAACTTGGAGGATATTTTCCAGTTCCGGGGACTGTAAACTACTTCCTTAGGGCCTTGCTTTGCAGTGAAATGGGCACAGCATAACTTTTTGAAGGCTCACTTTCGAGCTTCTGGGCCAAAATATACACGTCACGTCACTTTAACACTAAAAGAGTAGCCGAGACTGCTTTACGCGCATCGTGATTTTCACACACTTCGGCTCGATTTCCCGGAAATTGGGGGATATTTTGACGTCCCGAAGGCTGTAAACTATCTCCTGATGTGGCTTGGTTCGCGGTGAAATGGACACAGCAAAACTTTTTGAACTTTCACTTTCGAGCTTCTGGGCCGAAATATAGCCCGAGTTCACTTTAAGAATAAAAGAATAGCCGAGACCGCCTTACGCGCATCGTGATTTTGACCAACTTTGGCTCGATTTCCCAGGAAATGGGGAATATTTTCCGGTACCGGGGACTCTAAAGTAACTCGTGATTGCCTTGGTTTGCATTGAAATGGAGAGAGCAAAACTTTTTCAACGCTCCCCTTCGGGCTTCTGAGCCGAAATATAGCCCCACTTCAGTTTAAGACTGAAAGAGTAGCCGAGACCGTCTTACGCGCATCGTGATTTTGACCAACTTCGGCTCGATTTCCCGAGACTTCGGGGATATATTCAAGTTCCATGGACTCGAAACTAACCCCTGATGGCCTTGGTCTGCAGTGAAATGGACACAGCAATTTTTTTTGAACGCTTACTTTCGAAATTCTGGGCCGAAATATAGCCCCACTTCACTTTAAGACTGAAATAGTAGCCGAGACCGTCTTAGACGCATCGTGATTTTGACTAACTTCGGCTTGAGTAGCCAGAACTTAAGGGATATTTTTTAGTCCCGCGCACTCTAAACTAACTCATGATGTCCTTGGTTTTCAGTTAAATTGAGAGAGCAAAACTTTTTGAACGCTCACTTTCGAGCTTCTGGGCCGAAATATAGTCACGTCACGTTAAGACTAAAAGAGTAGCCGAGACTGCTTTACGCGCATCGTGATGTTGACAAACTTCGGCTCGATTTCCCGGGACTTGGGGGATATTTTGATGTCCCGGACACTGTAAACAATCTGCTGATGTGGCTTGGTTTGCGGTGAAATGGGCACAGCAAAACTTTTTGAACTTTCACTTTCGAGCTTCTGGGCCGAAATATAGCCCCAGTTCACTTTGAGAATCAAAGAGTAGCCGAGACCGCCTTCCGCGCATCGTGATTTTGACAAAATTCGGCTCGATTTCCCCGAACTTGGGCCATATTTTCCAGTCCCGAGCAGTCTAAACTAACTCCTGATGGCCTTGGTTTGCAGTGAAATGAACACAGCAAAACGTTTTGAACTTTCACTTTCGAGCTTCTGGGCCGAAATATAGCCCCAGTTCACTTTAAGAATCAAAGAGTAGGCGAGACCGCCTTACGCGCATCATGATTTTGACAAAATTCGACTCGATTTCCCCGAACTTGGGAGATATTTTCCAGTCCCGAGCAGTCTAAACTAACTCCTGATGGCCTTGGTTTGCAGTGAAATGAACAAGGTAACACTTTTTGAACGCTTATTTTCGAGCTTCTGGGATGAAATATAGCCCCACTTCACTTTAAGACTGAAAGACTAGGCGAGAGCGCCTTACGCGCATCGTGATTTTGAGCACTTTCCGCTCGATTTTCTAGAATTTTGGCGATATTTTCAAGTCCTGGGGACTCTAAACTAACTCCTGATGGCCTTGGTTTGATGTGAAATGGACGCAGGAAAACTTTTTGAACGCTCAGTTTCGAGCTTCTGGGCGGGAAATACAACCGTACTTCACTTTAAGACTGAAATAGTAGCCGAGACCTCCTTACGAGCATCGTGATTTTGACCCAGTTCAGCTCGATTTCTCGGAACTTGGGGGATATTTTCCATTCCGGGGGACTTTAAACCAACTCCTGATGGCCTTGGTTTGCAGTTAAATGAACAAAGCGTAACTTTTTAAAGGTTGACTTTCGAGCTTCTGGGTCGAAATATAGCCCCACTTTACTTTAAGACTGAAAGAGTAGCCGAGACCGTCTTACGCGCATCGTGATTTTGACCAACTTCCGTTGGATTTCCCGGAACTTCGGGGATATATTCCAGTCCCGGGGACTCTAAACTAACTGCTGATGGCTTTGGTTTGCAGTGAAATGGACACAGCACATTTGTTGAACGCTCACTTTCGAGCTTCTCGGCCGAAATATAGCCCTACTGCACTTTAAGACTGAAAGAGTAGCCGAGACCGCCGTACGCGCATCGTAATTTTGACCAACTTCGGCTCTATTTGCCGGAAGTTGGCGAATATTTTCAATTCCCGGGGAAGCTAAACTAACTTCCGATGGCCTTAGCTTGCAGTTAAGTGGACACAGCAAAACTTTTTGAACGCTCACTTTCGAGCTTATGGCTCGAAATATAGTCCCACTTAACTTTAAGACTGAAAGAGTAGCCGAGACCGCCTTACGCGCATTGTGATTTTAAGGATCTTCGGCTCGATCTGGCGAAACTTGGGAGATATTTTCCAGTCCCAAAGTCTCTAAACTCACTCCTGATTGTCTAAGATATGACTGAAATAGACACAAAAATTTTTGAACCCTTACTTTCGAGCTTCTGGAGTTAAATCTAAGCCCACTTTACCTTAAGACTGAAAGAGTAGCCGAGACCCCCTTAAGCGCATAGTGATTTTGACTAACTTCGGGTGGATTTCCCGTAACTTGGGGCATATTTCCAGTTCCTTTGACGCTAAACTAAGTCGTGATGGCCTTGTTTTGCAATGAAATGGAGACACAAAACTTTTTAAACACTCAGTTTCGAGCTTCTGGGCCGAAATATTGCCCCAATTCACTTTAAGACTGAAAGAGTAGCCGAGACCGCCGTACGCGCATGGTGATTTTGACCAACTTCGGTTAAATTTCCCGGAACTTGGGGGATATTTTCCAGTCCCGGGGACCCTAACCTGACCCTCGACGTCCTTGGTCTGCAGTAAAATGGATACAGCAAAACTTTTTGAACGCTCACTTTTGAGCTTCTGGGCCGAAATATAGCTCCACTTCACTTTAAGAGTCAAAGAGTAGCCGAGACCGCCTTACGCCCATCGCAATTTTGACCAAGTTCGGCTCGATTTCCCGGAACTTGGGGGATATTTTCCAGTCCCGCGAACTCTAAAGTAACTCCTGATGGGCTTGCTCTGGAGTGAAATGGACACAGCACAACTTTTTGAACGCTCACTTTCGAGCTTCTGGTGGGAAATATTGCCCCAGTTCACATTAAGAATGAAAGAGTAACCGGGACCGCCTTACGCGCATCGTGATTTTGACCAACTTTGGCTCGATTTCCCGGGAAATGGGGGATATTTTTCGGTACCGGGGACTCTAAACTAACTCCTGATTTCCTCGGTTTGCAGGGAAATGGACACAGCACAACTTTTTGAACGCTCACTTTTGAGCTTTTGGGCCGAAGCATAGCCCTACTTCACTTTAAGACTGAAAGACGAGCCGAGACCGCCTTACGCGCATCGTGATTTTGGGCTACGTAGGCTCGATTTCCCGGAACTTGGGAGATAATTCCCAGTCCCGGGCACTCTAAACTAACTCCTGATGGCCTTGGTTTCCAGTGAAATGGACACAGCCAAACTTTTTGAACGTTCACTTTCGAGCTTCTGGGCCGAAATATAGCCCCACTTCACTTTAAGACTGAAAGAGTAGCCGGGACCGCCTTACGCGCATGGTGATTTTGTCGAACTTCGCCTTGATTTCCTGGGACTTTGGGGGATATTTTCCAGTCCCGGAAGCTCTAAACTAACTCCTGAATGCCTTGGTTTTTAGTGAAATGGACACAAGTAAAAGGAGCGCACGCTCGGTTTCCAGGTTGTAGGCCGAGATATAGCCCCACTTTATTTTAAGACTGAAAGTGTACGCGAAGCCCCCTTAAGCGCATCGAAATTTTTAGCCACTATGGCTCGATATCCCTAAACTTGGGGGATATTTTCCAGTCCCGGGGACTCTACCCTAACTCTTTATGGCCTTAGTTTTCAGTAAAATGGTCACAGGTAACAGGAGCGCACGCTCGGTGTCCAGCTTCTAGGCCGAAATGTAGCCCCAGTTCATTTTAAGACTGAAAGAGTAAACGAAACTGCCGTACGCCTATAGTAATTTTAAGAAAGTATGGCTCAATTTGCCGAAACTTGGAGGATAGCTTCCAGTCTCGAGGATTCTAAACTATCTCCTGATGGTCTTAGTTCTTAGTGAAATGGACACAGGTAACAGGAGAGCACGCTCGGTGTCGAGCTTGTAGAACCGAAATATAGCCCCACTTCATTTTCGGAGTAAACGAGTAGCCGAGACCGCCTTACGCGCATCGTGATTTTGAGCATCTTTGGCTCGATTTGCCGCAATTCGGGCAATATTTTCCAGTCCCGAGGACTCTATGTTAACTCCTGATGAACTTAGATTTCAGTGATATGTACACAGGCAAAAGGAGCGCACGCTCGGTGTTAAGCTTCTCGGCCGAAATATAGCCCCACTTCATTTTAAGACTGAAAGAGTAGCCGAGACCGCCTTACGCGCATCGTGATTTTGAGCAACTTTGGCTCGATCTCCCAGAATTTGGGAAATATTTTCCAGTCCCAAGGACTCTAAACTAACTCCGGATGGCCTAAGATGTCAGTGAAATGGACACAGGTAAAATTAGTGCACGCCCGGTCTCGAGCTTCTAGGTCGAAATATAGCCCCCCTTAATTTTAAGACTAAAAGAGTAGTCGCGACTCGCCTTACGCGCATCGTGATTTTGGGCCACTTTTGCCTCGATTTCCCGGAAGTTGGCGAGTAATTTAAAGTCCCGGGGACGCTAAACTAACTCCCGATGACCTTGGTTTGCAGTTTAATGAACACAGCAAAACATTCCGAACGCTCACCTTCGAGCTTCAGTGCCGCACTATAGCCCTACTTAAATTTAAGACTGAAAGAATAACCGAGAGCGCCATTTCCTGGAACTTGGAGAATATTTTCCAGTTCCGGGGACTCTAAACTAACTCCTGATATCCTTGGTTTGCAGTCAAATGGACACAGCAAAACTTTTTGAACGCTCACTTTCGAGCTTGTGAGCCTAAATATAGCCACACTTCACTTTAAGACTGAAACAGTAGCCGAGACCGCGTTACGCGCATCGTGATTTTGAGCAACTTCTGCTCGCTTTCCTGGAACTTGGGGAATCTTTTCCAGTCCCGGGGACTCTAAACTAACTCCTGATGGCCATGGTTTGCAGTGAAATTCACACAGCACAAGTTTTTGAACGAACACTTTCGAGCTTTCAGGCCGAAATATAGTCCCACATCACTTACGACTTAAAGAGTAGCCGAGAACAGCGTGCGCGCAACGTGATTTTGACCAACTTCGGGTCGATATTCCGGAACTTGGGGGATATTTTCCAGTACCAGGGACTCTAAACTAACTCTTGATGGCCTTGGTTTGCAGTGAAGTGGAGAAAGCAAAAGTTTTTCAACGCTCACCTTCAAGCTTCTGGGCCGAAATATAGCCCACTTTACTTTAATACCGAAAAAGTAGCCGAGACCGCCTTACGCGCATCGTGATTTTGACAAACTTCGGGTTGATTTCCCGGAGCTTGTGGGATATTTTCCAGTCCCTTGGACGCTAAACTAGGTGCCGATGGCCTTGTTTTGCAGTGAAATGGACACAGCAAAGCTTTTTGAAGGCTCACTTTCGAGGTTGTGGGCCGAAATATAGCCATACTTCACTTTAAGACTGAAACAGTAGCCGAGACCACGTTTCGCGCATCGTGATTTTGATCAACTTCGGCTCGATTTCCCGGAACTTGCGAAATATTTTCCAGTCCCGGGGACTCTAAACTAACTCGTGCTGGTCTTGGTTTGCAGTGAAACGGAAACAGAAAAAGTTTTTGAACGCATACTTTCGAGCTTATGGACGGAAATAGAACCCCACTTCACTTTAAGACTAAAAGAGTAGCCGAGACCGCCTTACGTGCATCGTGATTTTGAGCAACTTCGGCTCGATTTGCCGGAACTAAGGGGTTATATTCCAGTTCTGAGGACTCTAAACTAAATCCTGATGGCCTTGGTTTGCAGTAAAATGGAGCCACCAAAACTTTTTGAACGCTCACTTTCGAGCTTGTGGGCCGAAATATAGCCACACTTCACTTTAGGACTGACACAGTAGCCGATACCACGTTACGCGCATCATGAATTTGATCAACTTCGGCTGGATTTCCCGGGACTTGGGGGATATTCTCCAGTCCCGGGGACTCTAAACTAACTTCTGATGGCCTTGGTTTGCACTGAAAGTGACAGAGCAAAACTTTTTAAACACTCACTTTCGAGCTTCTGGGCCGAAATATAGCCCCACTTCACTTTAAGACTGAAAGAGTAGCCGAGACCACCTTACGCACATCGTGATTTTGACCAACTTCGGCTCGATTTACCGGAACTTGGGGGACATTTTCCAGTCCCGAGGACTCATAAGTAACCCCTGATGGCCTTGGTTTCAATTGAAATTAATACAGCAAAACTTTTCGAACGCTCACTTTTGAGCTTCTGGGCCGAAATATAACCCCACTTCACTTTAAGACTGAAAGAGTAGCCGAGACCGTCTTACGCGCATCGTGATTTTGACCAACGTCTTCTCGATTTTCCGGAACTTGGGAAATACTTTCCACTCCCTGGGACTTTAACCTAACTACTGATAGCCTTGGTTTGCAGTGAAATAGACACAGTAATTTTTTTTGAGCTTTGAGGTTGTGGGCCGAAATAGAGCCCCACTTCACTTTAAGAATGAGGAAGTAGCCGACACCGCCTTAAGCGCACCGTGATTTTGACCAACTTCGGCTCGATTTGCCGGAAATTGGGGGATATTTTCCAGTCCCGGGGACTCTAAGCTAACTCCTGATTGTCCTGGTTTTCAGAGAAATGGACACAGCGAAACTTTTTGAACGCTCACTCTCGAGCTTCTGGACCGAAATATAGCCCCACTTCACTTTAAGACTGAAAGAGTAGCCGAGACCGTCTTGCGCAAATCGTGATTTTGACCAACTTCGGGTCGGTTTCCCGGAACTTGGGGGGTATATTCCATTTCCGCGGACTCTAAACTAACTCCTGATGGCCTTGTTTTTCAGTGAAATGGACAAAGGAAAGCTTTTTGAACACTCTCTTTGTAGCTTCTGGGCCGAAATAGAATCCCACTTCATTTTCAGACTGATATAGTAGCCGAGACCGCCTCACGCGCATCGTGAGTTAAACCAAGTTCAGCTCGATTTCACGCAACTTTTGGGATATTTTCCAGTCCGGGGGACTCTAAACTAACTCCGGATGGCCTTGGTTTGCACTGAAATGCGCAAAGCATAAATTTTTGAACGCCCACTTTCGAGCTTGTGGGCCGAAATATAGCCACACCTTACTTTAAGACTGAAACAGTAGCCGAGACCGCATTTCGCGCATCGTGATTTTGATCAACTTCGGCTCGCTTTCCCGGAACTTGGGGAATATTTTCCAGTCCCGAGGACTCTAAACTAACTCCTGATGGCCTTGCTTTCCATTGCAATGGACAGAGCAAAACTTTTTGAACGCTCACTTTCGAGCTTATGGCTCGAAATATAGCCCCACTTAGCTTTAAGACTGAAAGAGTAACCCAGACCGCCATACGCGCATCGTGATTTTGGGATACTTCGGCTCGATTTCCCGGAAATAGGGGGATTTTTTCCAGTCCCGGAGCCTCTAAACTAACTCCTGATGTTCTTGGTTTCCAGTGAAATGGACACAGGAACACTTTTTGAACGCGCACTTTCGAGCTTGCTGGCCGAAATATAGCCCTACTTCTTTTTAAGACTGAAAGAGTAGGCGGGAGCGCCTTACGCGCATTGTGATTTTGAGGATCTTCGGCTCGATCTGGCGAAACTTGGGAGATATTTTCCAGTCCCAAAGTCTCCAATCTCACTTCTGATTGTCTAAGATGTGAGTGAAATAGACACAAAAATTTTTGAACCCTTACTTTCGAGCTTCTGGAGTTAAATCTAAGCCCACTTTACCTTAAGACTGAAAGAGTAGCCGAGACCCCCTTAAGCGCATGGTGATTTTGACTAACTTCGGGTGGATTTCCCGTAACTTGGGGCATATTTCCAGTTCCTTTGACGCTAAAATAAGTCGTGATGGTCTTGTTTTGCAGTGAAACGGACACGGCAAAAGTTTTTAAAAACTCAGTTTCGAGCTTCTGGGACGAAATATTGCCCCAATTCACTTTAAGACTGAAAAAGTAGCCGAGACCGCCGTACGCGCGTCGTGATTTTGACCAACTTCGGTTAAATTTCCCGGAACTTGGGGGATATTTTCCAGTCCCGGGGACTCTAAACTGACCCCCGACGTCCTTGGTCTGCAGTCAAATGGACACAGCAAAACTTTTTGAACGCTCACTTTTGAGCTTCTGGGCCGAAATATAGCTCCACTTCACTTTAAGAGTGAGAGAGTAGCCGAGACCGCCTCACGCCCATCGCAATTTTGACCAACTTCGGCTCGATTTCCCGGAACTTGGGGGATATTTTCCAGTCCCGCGAACTCTGAAGTAACTCCTGATGGCCTTGCTGTGGAGTGAAATGGATACAGCACAACTTTTTGAACGCTCACTTTCGAGCTTCTGGGGGGAAATATTGCCCCAGTTCACTTTAAGAATGAAAAAGCAACCGGGACCGCCTTACGCGCATCGTGATTTTGACCAACTTTGGCTCGATTTCCCGGGAAATGGGGGATATTTTTCGGTACCGGGGACTCTAAACTAACTCCTGATTTCCTCGGTTTGCAGTGAAATGGACACAGCACAACTTTTTGAACGCTCACTTTTGAGCTTCTGGGCCGAAGCATAGCCCTACTTCACTTTAAGACTGAAAGACTAGCCGAGACCGCCTTACGCGCATCGTGATTTTGAGCTACTTCGGCTCGATTTCCCAGAACTTGGGAGATATTTCCCAGTCCCGGGCACTCTAAACTAACTCCTGATGGCCTTGGTTTTGAGTGAAATGGACACAGCCAAACTTT
Source organism: Orbicella franksi (assembly GCF_964199315.1). NCBI lineage: Eukaryota > Metazoa > Cnidaria > Anthozoa > Scleractinia > Merulinidae > Orbicella > Orbicella franksi. Next base: position 515,573 of record NC_138147.1, on the reverse strand, counting down.
TTGAACGTTCACTTTCGAGCTTCTGGGCCGAAATATAGCCCCACTTCACTTTAAGACTGAAAGAGTAGCCGGGACCGCGTTACGCGCATGGTAATTTTGTCGAACTTCGGCTTGATTTCCTGGGACTTGCGGGATGTTTTCCAGTCCCGGAAGCTCTAAACTAACTCCTGAATGCCTTGGTTTTTAGTGAAATAGACACAAGTAAAAGGAGCGCACGCTCGGTTTCCAGGTTGTAGGCCGAAATATAGCCCCACTTTATTTTAAGACTGAAAGTGTACAGGAAACCGCCTTAAGCGCATTGAAATTTTTAGCCACTATGGCTCGATATGCCAAAACTTGGGGGATATTTTCCAGTCCCAGGGACTCTACCCTAACTCTTGATGGCCTTAGTTTTCAGTAAAATGGTCACAGGTAACAGGAGCGCACGCTCGGTGTCGAGCTTCTAGGCCGAAATGTAGCCCCAGTTCATTTTAAGACTGAAAGAGTAAACGAAACTGCCGTACGCCTATCGTAATTTTAAGAAAGTATGGCTCAATTTGCCGAAACTTGCAGGATAGCTTCCAGTCTCGAGGATTGTAAACTATCTCCTGTTGGACTTAGTTCTTAGTGAAATGGACACAGGTAAAAGGAGAGCACGCTCGGTGTCGAGCGTGTAGAACCGAAATATAGCCCCACTTCATTTTCGGAGTAAACGAGTAGCCGAGACCGCCTTACGCGCATCGTGATTTTGAGCATCTTTGGCTCGATTTGCCGCAATTCGGGATATATTTTCCAGTCCCGAGGACTCTATGTTAACTACTGATGAACTTAGTTTTCAGTGATATGTACACAGGCAAAAGGAGCGCACGCTCGGTGTTGAGCTTCTAGGCCGAAATATAGCCCCACTTCATTTTAAGACTGAAAGAGTAGCCGAGACCGCCTTACGCGCATCGTGATTTTGAGCAACTTTGGCTCGATCTCCCAGAATTTGGGAAATATTTTCCAGTCCCAAGGACTCTAAACTATTTCCTGATGGCCTAAGATGTCAGTGAAATGGACACAGGTAAAATTAGCGCACGCCCGGTCTCGAGCTTCTAGGTCGAAATATAGCCCCCCTTCATTTTGAGACTGAAAGAGTAGCCGAGACCGCCTTACGCGCATCGTGATTTTGAGCAACTTTGGCTCGATCTGCCAGAATTTGGGAAATATTTTCCAGTCCCAAGTACTCTAAACTATTTCCTGATGGCCTAAGATGTCAGTGAAATGGACACAGGTAAAATTAGCGCACGCCCGGTCTCGAGCTTCTAGGTCGAAATATAGCCCCCCTTAATTTTAAGACTGAGAGTAGCCGAGACCGCCTTACGCGCATCGTGATTTTGGGCCACTTTTGCTCGATTTCCCGCAAGTTGGCGAATAATTTAAAGTCCCGGGGACGCTAAACTAACTCCCGATGACTTTGGTTTGCAGTTTAATGAACACAGCAAAACATTCTGAACGCTCACCTTCGAGCTTCAGTGCCGCAATATAGCCCTACTTAAATTTAAGACTGAAAGAATAACGGAGAGCCCGTTACGCGCATCGTAATTTTCATCAACTTCGGCGCCATTTTCTGGAACTTGGAGAATATTTTCCAGTTCCGGGGACTCTAAACTAACTCCTGATTGCCTTGGTTTGCAGTGAAATGGATACAGCAAAACTTTATGAACGCTCACTTTCGAGCTTGTGGGCCTAAATATAGCCACACTTCACTTTAAGACTGAAACAGTAGCCGAGACCATGTTACGCGCATCATGAATTTGATCAACTTCGGCTCGATTTCCCGGGACTTGGGGGATATTCTCCAGTCCCGGGGACTCTAAACTAACTCCTGATTGCCTTGGTTTGCAGTGAAATGGACACAGCAAAGCTTTTTGAAGGCTCACTTTCGAGGTTGTGGGCCGAAATATAGCCATACTTCACTTTAAGACTGAAACAGTAGCCGAGACCACGTTTCACGCATCGTGATTTTGATCAACTTCGGCTCGATTTCCCGGAACTTGCGAAATATTTTCCAGTCCCGGGGACTCTAAACTAACTCGTGCTGGTCTTGGTTTGCAGTGAAACGGAAACAAAAAAAGTTTTTGAACGCATACTTTCGAGCTTCTGGACCGAAATAGAACCCCACTTCACTTGAAGACTGAAATAGTAGCCGAGACCGGCTTACGTGCATGGTGATTTTGAGCAACTTCGGCTCGATTTGCCGGAACTCAGGGGATATATTCCAGTTCTGAGGACTCTAAACTAATTCCCGATGGCCTTGGTTTCCAGTAAAATGGACCCATCAAAACTTTTTGAACGCTCAATTTCGAGCTTCTGGGCCAAAATATAGCCCCCCATTACTTTAACATTGAAAGAGTAGCCGAGACCGCCTTACGTGGATCGTGATTTTGACAAACTTCGGGTTGATTTCCCGGAACTTGGGGGATATTTTCCAGTCCCGGGGACTCTCAACTAACTCCTACTTGTCTTGGTTTGCAGTGAAATGGACACAGCGAAAGTTTTTGAACGCTCACTCTCGAGCTTCTGGGCCGAAATAGAGCCCCATTTTACTTTAAGACTGAAAGAGTAGGCGAGACCGTCTTGAGCGAATCGTGATTTTGACCAATTTCGCCTTTATTTCCCGAAACTTGGGGGATATATTCCAGTCAAAGGGACTCTACAGTAACTCCTGATGGCCTTGGTTCTCAATGAAATAGACAGAGCACAACTTTGGAGCTTCTGGGCAGAAATATAGCCCGACTTTACTATAAGACTGAAAGAGTAGATGAGACCGCTTTACGCGCATCGTAATTTTGACGAACTTCGAATGGATTTCCCGGAACTTGGGGGATATTTTGCAGTCCCTTGGACGCTAAACTACGTCCTGATGACCTTGTTTTGAAGTAAAATGGGCACAACAAAACTTTTTGACCGCTCGCTTTCGAGCTTGTGGGCCGAAATATAGCCACACTTCACTTTAGGACTGACACAGTAGCCGATACCACGTTACGCGCATCATGAATTTGATCAACTTCGGCTGGATTTCCCGGGACTTGGGGGATATTCTCCAGTCCCGGGGACTCTAAACTAACTTCTGATGGCCTTGGTTTGCACTGAAAGTGACAGAGCAAAACTTTTTAAACACTCACTTTCGAGCCTCTAGCCCGAAATATTGCCCCACTTCACTTTAAGACTGAAAGAGTAGCCGAGACCACCTTACGCACATCGTGATTTTGACCAACTTCGGCTCGATTTACCGGAACTTGGGGGACATTTTCCAGTCCCGAGGACTCTTAAGTAACCCCTGATGGCCTTGGTTTGCATTGAAATGGATACAGCAAAACTTTTCGAACGCTCACTTTTGAGCTTCTGGGGTGAAATATAGCCCCACTTCACTTTAAGACTGAAAGAGTAGCCGAGACCGTCTTACGCGCATCGTGATTTTGACCAACGTCTTCTCGATTTTCCGGAACTTCGGAAAAACATTCCACTCCCGGGGACTCTAAACTAACTACTGATAGCCTTGGTTTGCAGTGAAATAGACACAGTAATTTTTTTTGAGCTTTGAGCTTGTGAGCCGAAATAGAGCCCCACTTCACTTTAACACTAAAGGAGTAGCCGACACTGCCTTAAGCGCACCGTGATTTTGACCAACTTCGGCTCTATTTGCCGGAAATTGGGGAATATTTTCCAGACCCGGGGACTCTAAACTAACGCCTGATTGTCTTGGTTTTTAGTGAAATGGACACAGCGAAACTTTTTGAACGCTCACTCTCGAGCTTCTGGACCGAATTATAGCCCCACTTTACTTTAAGACTGAAAGAGTAGCCGAGACCGTCTTGCGCAAATCGTGATTTTCACCAACTTCGGGTCGGTTTCCCGGAACTTGGGGGATATATTCCATTTCCGCGGACTCTAAACTAACTCCTGATGGCCTTGGTTTTCAGTGAAATGGACAAAGGAAAGCTTTTTGAACACTCTCTTTGTAGCCTCTGGGCCGAAATAGAATCCCACTTCACTTTCAGACTGAAATAGTAGCCGAGACCGCCTCATGCGCATCGTGAGTTAGACCAAGTTCAGCTCGATTTCACGCAACTTTTGGGATATTTTCCAGTCCGGGGGACTCTAAACTAACTCCGGATGGCCTTGGTTTGCACTGAAATGCGCACAGCATAAATTTTTGAACGCCCACTTTGGAGCTTCTGGGCCGAAATATAGCCCCACTTCACTTTAAGACTGAAAGAGTAGCCGAGATCGCCTTACGCGCATCGTGATTTTGACCATTTTCGAATCGATTTCTTAGAACTTGGGGGATATTTTGCAGTCCCGGGGACTCTAAACTAACTCCTGATCGCCTTGCTTTGCATTGAAATGGACAGAGCAAAAGTTTTTGAACGCTCACTTTCGAGCTTGTGGGCCGAAACATAGCCACACTTCACTTTAGGACTGACACAGTAGCCGATACCACGTTACGCGCATCATGAATTTGATCAACTTCGGCTCGATTTCCCGGGACTTGGGGAATATTCTCCAGTCCCGGGGACTCTAAACTAACTTCTGATGGCCTTGGTTTGCACTGAAAGTGACAGAGCAAAACTTTTTAAACACTCACTTTCGAGCTTCTGGGCCGAAATATAGCCCCACTGCACCTTAAGACTGAAAGAGAAGCCGAGATCGCCTTACGCGCATCGTGATTTTGACCATTTTCCGATCGATTTCTCGGAACTTGGGGGATATTTTCCAGTCCCGGGGACTCTAAACTAACTCCTGATCGCCTTGTTTTGCATTGAAATGGACAGAGCAAAAGTTTTTGAACGCTCACTTTCGAGCTTGTGGGCCGAAATATAGCCACACTTTACTTTAAGAGTGAAACAGTAGCCGATACCACATTTCGCGCATCGTGATTTTGATCAACTTCGGCTCGCTTTCCCGGAACTTCGGGGATATTTTCCAGTCCCGGGGAATCTAAACTAACTCCTGATGGCCTTGGCTTGCATTGAAATGGACACAGCACAATTTTTTGAACGCACACTTTCCAGATTCTGGACCGAAATATAGCCCCACTTCAGTTAAGACTGAAAGATTAGCCAGACCGCCTTGCTCGCATCGTGAGTTTAACAAACTTCCGGTCGATATTCCGGAACTTGGGGGATATTTTCCAGTCCCAGGAGCTCTAAACTAACTCCTCATGGCCTTGGTTTGCAGTGATATGGACACAGCAAAACTTTTTGAACGCTCACCTTCGAGCTTCCTGGCCGAAATAAAGCCCCAGTTTACTTTAAGACTTAAAGAGTAACCGAGAGCACCTTACGCGCATTGTGATTTTGACAAACTTCGGGTGGATCTCCCGGAACTTGGGGAACATTTTCCAGTCCCTTGCACGCTAAACTAAGTCCTGATGGCCTTGTTTTGCAGTGAAATGGACACAGCAAAACTTTTTGAACGCTCAGTTTCGAGCTTGTGGGCCTAAATATAGCCACACTTTACTTTAAGACTGAAACAGTAGCCGAGACCGCATTTCGCGCATCCTGATTTTGATCCACTTCGGTCCGCTTTCCCGGAACTTGGGGAATATTTTCCAGTCCCGGGGACTCTAAACTAACTTTTGCTAGCTTTGGTTTGCAGTGAAATGCACACAGCAAAACTTTTTGAACGCTCACTTTCGAGCTTCTGGACAGAAATATAGCCCCACTTGACTTTAAGACTGAAAGGGTAGCCGAGACCGCTTTGGGAGCATCGTACTTTTGACCAACTTCAGCTCGATTTACCGGCACTTGGGGAATATTTTCCAGTCCGAGGGACGCTAAACTAACTCGTGATGGCCTTGTTTTTCAGTCAAAGAACACAGCAAAACTTTTTGAACGCGCACTTTCGGGCTTCTGGGCCGAAATATAGCCCCACTTCACTTTAAGACTGAAACAGTAGCCGATACCGCATTTCGCGCATCGCGATTTTGATCAACTTCGGTTCGATTCCCCGGAACTTGGGATTCTGGACCGAAATATAGCCCCACTTCAGTTAAGACTGAAAGATTAGCCAGACCGCCTTGCTCGCATCGTGAGTTTAACAAACTTCCGGTCGATATTCCGGAACTTGGGGGATATTTTCCAGTCCCAGGAGCTCTAAACTAACTCCTCATGGCCTTGGTTTGCAGTGATATGGACACAGCAAAACTTTTTGAACGCTCACCTTCGAGCTTCCTGGCCGAAATAAAGCCCCAGTTTACTTTAAGACTTAAAGAGTAACCGAGAGCACCTTACGCGCATTGTGATTTTGACAAACTTCGGGTGGATCTCCCGGAACTTGGGGAACATTTTCCAGTCCCTTGCACGCTAAACTAATCCCTGATGGCCTTGTTTTGCAGTGAAATGCACAGAGCAAAACTTTTTGAACGCTCACTTTCGGGCTTCTGGCCCGAAATATAGCCCCACTTCACTTTAAGACAGAAAGAGTAGCCGAGACCACTTTAGGGGCATCGTGATTTTGACCAACCTCGGCTCAATTTCCAGGACCTTGGGGCATATTTTCTTGTCCCGGGGACGCTAAACTAACTCCTGATGGCCTTGGTTTGCAGTGAAATCAACACAGCAAAACTTTTTGAACGCTCACTTTCGGGCTTCTCGCCCGAAATATAGCCCCACTTCACTCTAAGACTGAAAGAGTAGCCGACACTACCTTACGCAAATCGTGATTTTGACCAACTTCGGCTCGATTTCCCTGAGGTTGGGGGATATTTTCCAGTCCCGGGGACTCTAAACTGGCTCTTGATGGCCTTGGTTTGCAGTCAACTAAACGCAGGGAAACTTTTTGAACGCTCACTTTCAAGCTGCTGCCCAGCAATAAAGCCTCACTTCACTTTAAGACTGAAAGAGTAAGCGAGACCGCCTAACGCGCACCGTGATTTTGACCAACTTCGGCTAAATTTCCCTGAACTTGGGGGGATATTTTCCAGTCCCGAAGACTATTAAGTAACCCCTGATGGCCTTGGTTTGCATTGAAATGGATACAGCAAAACTTTTTGAAGCTCACTTTTGAGCTTCTGGGCCGAAATATACCCCCACTTCACTTTAAGACTGAAAGACTAGCCAAGACCGTCTTGCGCGCATCGTGATTTTGACCAACGTCTTCTCGATTTTCCGGAACTTGGGAAATATATTGCAGTCCCGGGGACTCTAAACTAACTCCTGATGGCCTTGGTTTGCAGTGAAATGGACACAGCAAATTTTTTGCAGCACTCACTTTGGAGCTTCTGGGCAGAAATAGAGCCCCACTTCACTTTAAGACTGAAAGAGTAGCCGAGGCCGCCTTAGGCGCATCGTGATTTTGACCAACTTCGGCTTGAGTTGCCAGAACTTAAAAGATATTTTCCACTCCCGGGGACTCTAAACTAACTCATGATGGCCTTGGTTTTTAGTGAAATTGAGACAGGCAAACTTTTTGAACGCTCACTTTCGAGCTTCTGGACCGAAATATAACCCTACTTCACCTTCAGACTCAAAGAGTAGCCGAGACCGCCTTACGCGAATCGTTATTTTGACCAACTTCGTCTCGATTTGGCGGAACTTGGAGGATATTTTCCAGTTCCGGGGACTGTAAACTACTTCCTTAGGGCCTTGCTTTGCAGTGAAATGGGCACAGCATAACTTTTTGAAGGCTCACTTTCGAGCTTCTGGGCCAAAATATACACGTCACGTCACTTTAACACTAAAAGAGTAGCCGAGACTGCTTTACGCGCATCGTGATTTTCACAAACTTCGGCTCGATTTCCCGGAACTTGGGGGATATTTTGATGTCCCGAAGGCTGTAAACTATCTCCTGATGTGGCTTGGTTCGCGGTGAAATGGACACAGCAAAACTTTTTGAACTTTCACTTTCGAGCTTCTGGGCCGAAATATAGCCCGAGTTCACTTTAAGAATAAAAGAATAGCCGAGACCGCCTTACGCGCATCGTGATTTTGACCAACTTTGGCTCGATTTCCCAGGAAATGGACAATATTTTCCGGTACCGGGGACTCTAAAGTAACTCGTGATTGCCTTGGTTTGCATTGAAATGGAGAGAGCAAAACTTTTTCAACGCTCCCCTTCGGGCTTCTGAGCCGAAATATAGCCCCACTTCAGTTTAAGACTGAAAGAGTAGCCGAGACCGTCTTACGCGCATCGTGATTTTGACCAACTTCGGCTCGATTTCCCGAGACTTCGGGGATATATTCAAGTTCCATGGACTCCAAACTAACCCCTGATGGCCTTGGTCTGCAGTGAAATGGACACAGCAAATTTTTTTGAACGCTTACTTTCGAAATTCTGGACCGAAATATAGCCCCACATCACTTTAAGACTGAAATAGTAGCCGAGACCGCCTTAGACGCATCGTGATTTTGACCAACTTCGGCTTGAGTAGCCAGAACTTAAGGGATATTTTTTAGTCCCGCGCACTCTAAACTAACTCATGATGTCCTTGGTTTTCAGTTAAATTGAGAGAGCAAAACTTTTTGAACGCTCACTTTCGAGCTTCTGGGCCGAAATATACAGCCACGTCACTTTAAGACTAAAAGAGTAGCCGAGACTGCTTTACGCGCATCGTGATGTTGACAAACTTCGGCTCGATTTCCCGGGACTTGGGGGATATTTTGATGTCCCGGACACAGTAAACAATCTGCTGATGTGGCTTGGTTTGCGGTGAAATCGGCACAGCAAAACTTTTTGAACTTTCACTTTCGAGCTTCTGGGCCGAAATATAGCCCCAGTTCACTTTGAGAATCAAAGAGTAGCCGAGACCGCCTTCCGCGCATCGTGATTTTGACAAAATTCGGCTCGATTTCCCCGAACTTGGGCCATATTTTCCAGTCCCGAGCAGTCTAAACTAACTCCTGATGGCCTTGGTTTGCAGTGAAATGAACACAGCAAAACGTTTTGAACTTTCACTTTCTAGCTTCTCGGCCGAAATATAGCCCCAGTTCACTTTAAGAATCAAAGAGTAGGCGAGACCGCCTTACGCGCATCGTGATTTTGACAAAATTCGACTCGATTTCCCCGAACTTGGGTGATATTTTCCAGTCCCGAGCAGTCTAAACTAACTCCTGATGGCCTTGGTTTGCAGTGAAATGAACAAGGTAACACTTTTTGAACGCTTATTTTCGAGCTTCTGGGATGAAATATAGCCCCACTTCACTTTAAGACTGAAAGACTAGGCGAGAGCGCCTTACGCGCATCGTGATTTTGAGCACTTTCCGCTCGATTTTCTAGAATTTTGGCGATATTTTCAAGTCCTGGGGACTCTAAACTAACTCCTGATGGCCTTGGTTTGATGTGAAATGGACGCAGGAAAACTTTTTGAACGCTCAGTTTCGAGCTTCTGGGCGGGAAATACAACCGTATTTCACTTTAAGACTGAAATAGTAGCCGAGACCTCCTTACGAGCATCGTGATTTTGACCCAGTTCAGCTCGATTTCCCGGAACTTGGGGGATATTTTCCATTCTGGGGGACTTTAAACCAACTCCTGATGGCCTTGGTTTGCAGTTAAATGCACAAAGCGTAACTTTTTAAAGGTTCACTTTCGAGCTTCTGGGTCGAAATATAGCCCCACTTTACTTTAAGACTGAAAGAGCAGCCGAGACCGTCTTACGCGCATCGTGATTTTGACCAACTTCCGTTGGATTTCCCGGAACTTCGGGGATATATTCCAGTCCCGGGGACTCTAAACTAACTGCTGATGGCCTTGGTTTGCAGTGAAATGGACACAGCACATTTGTTGAACGCTCACTTTCGAGCTTCTCGGCCGAAATATAGCCCTACTTCACTTTAAGACTGAAAGAGTAGCCGAGACCGGCTTACGCGCATCGTAATTTTGACCAACTTCGGCTCGATTTGCCAGAAGTTGGCGAATATTTTCAATTCCCGGGAAAGCTAAACTAACTTCCGATGGCCTTAGCTTGCAGTTAAGTGGACACAGCAAAACGTTTTGAACGCTCACTTTCGAGCTTATGGCTCGAAATATAGTCCCACTTAACTTTAAGACTGAAAGAGTAGCTGACACTACCTTACGCAAATCGTGATTTTGACCAACTTCGGCTCGATTTCCCGGAACTTGGGGGATATTTTCCAGTCCCGCGGACTCTAAAGTAACTCCTGATGGCCTTGCTCTGGAGTGAAATGGACACCGCACAACTTTTTGAACGCTCACTTTCGAGCTTCTGGGGGGAAATATTGCCCCAGTTCACTTTAAGAATGAAGGAGTAACCGGGACCGCCTTACGCGCATCGTGATTTTGGGCCACTTTTGCCTCGATTTCCCGGAAGTTGGCGAGTAATTTAAAGTCCCGGGGACGCTAAACTAACTCCCGATGACCTTGGTTTGCAGTTTAATGAACACAGCAAAACATTCTGAACGCTCACCTTCGAGCTTTAGTGCCGCAATATAGCCCTACTTAAATTTAAGACTGAAAGAATAACCGAGAGCGCCATTTCCTGGAACTTGGAGAATATTTTCCAGTTCCGGGGACTCTAAACTAACTCCTGATTGCCTTGGTTTGCAGTGAAATGGACACAGCAAAACTTTTTGAACGCTCACTTTCGAGCTTGTGAGCCTAAATATAGCCACACTTCACTTTAAGACTGAAACAGTAGCCGAGACCGCGTTACGCGCATCGTGATTTTGAGCAACTTCTGCTCGCTTTCCTGGAACTTGGGGAATCTTTTCCAGTCCCGGGGACTCTAAACTAACTCCTGATGGCCATGGTTTGCAGTGAAATTCACACAGCACAAGTTTTTGAACGAACACTTTCGAGCTTTTAGGCCGAAATATAGTCCCACATCACTTACGACTTAAAGAGTAGCCGAGAACAGCGTGCGCGCAACGTGATTTTGACCAACTTCGGGTCGATATTCCGGAACTTGGGGGATATTTTCCAGTACCAGGGACTCTAAACTAACTCTTGATGGCCTTGGTTTGCAGTGAAGTAGAGACAGCAAAAGTTTTTCAACGCTCACCTTCAAGCTTCTGGGCCGAAATATAGCCCACTTTACTTTAATACCGAAAAAGTAGCCGAGACCGCCTTACGCGCATCGTGATTTTGACAAACTTCGGGTGGATTTCCCGGAGCTTGGGGGATATTTTCCAGTCCCTTGGACGCTAAACTAGGTGCCGATGGCCTTGTTTTGCAGTGAAATGGACACAGCAAAGCTTTTTGAAGGCTCACTTTCGAGGTTGTTGGCCGAAATATAGCCATACTTCACTTTAAGACTGAAACAGTAGCCGAGACCACGTTTCGCGCATCGTGATTTTGATCAACTTCGGCTCGATTTCCCGGAACTTGCGAAATATTTTCCAGTCCCGGGGACTCTAAAGTAACTCGTGCTGGTCTTGGTTTGAAGTGAAACGGAAACAGAAAAAGTTTTTGAACGCATACTTTCGAGTTTCTGGACGGAAATAGAACCCCACTTCACTTGAAGACTGAAAGAGTAGCCGAGACCGCCTTACGTGCATGGTGATTTTGAACAACTTCGGCTCGATTTGCCGGAACTCAGGGAATATATTCCAGTTCTGAGGACTCTAAACTAACTCCTGATGGCCTTGGTTTGCAGTAAAATGGACCCAGCAAAACTTTTTGAACGCTCAATTTCGAGCTTCTGGGCCAAAATATAGCCCCCCATTACTTTAACACTGAAAGAGTAGCCGAGACCGCCTTACGTGCATCGTGATTTTGACAAACATCGGTTTGATTTCCCGGAATTTGGGGGATATTTTCCACTCCCGGGGACTCTCAACTAACTCCTACTTGTCTTGGTTTGCAGTGAAATGGACACAGCGAAAGTTTTTGAACGCTCACTCTCGAGCTTCTGCGCCGAAATAGAGCCCCTTTTTACTTTAAAACTGAAAGAGTAGGCGAGACCGTCTTGAGCGAATCGTAATTTTGACCAATTTCGCGTTTGTTTCCCGAAACTTGGGGGATATATTCCAGTCAAAGGGACTCTAGAGTAACTCCTGATGGCCTTGGTTTTCAGCGAAATGGACAGAGCACAACTTTGCAGCTTCTGGGCAGAAATATAGCCCCACTTTACTTTAAGACTGAAAGAGTAGATGAGACCGCCTTACGCGCATCGTAATTTTGACGAACTTCGAATGAATTTCCCGGAACTTGGGGGATATTTTGCAGTCCCTTGGACGCTAAACTTAGTCCTGATGGCCTTGTTTTGAAGTAAAATGGACACAACCAAACTTTTTGAACGCTCACTTTCTAGCTTGTGGGCCGAAATATAGCCACACTTCACTTTAGGACTGACACAGTAGCCGAGACCACGTTACGCGCATCATGAATTTGATCAACTTCGGCTGGATTTCCCGGGACTTGGGGGATATTGTCCAGTCCCGGGAACTCTAAACTAACTTCTGATGGCCTTGGTTTGCACTGAAAGTGACAGAGCAAAACTTTTTAAACACTCACTTTCGAGCTTCTGGGCCGAAATATAGCCCCACTTCACTTTAAGACTGAAAGAGTAGCCGAGACCGTCTTACGCGCATCGTGATTTTGACCAACGTCTTTTCGATTTTCCGGAACTTGGGAAACACATTCCACTCCCGGGGACTCGAAACTAACTACTGATAGCCTTGGTTTGCAATGAAGTAGACACAGTAATTTTTTTTGAGCTTTGAGCTTGTGGGCCGCAATAGAGCCCCACTTCACTTAAGACTGAAAGAGTAGCCGAGACCGCCTTGCTCGCATCGTGAGTTTGACAAACTTCCGGTCGATATTCCGGAACTTGGGGGATATTTTCCAGTCCCAGGAGCTCTAAACTAACTCCTCATGGCCTTGGTTTGCAGTGAAGTGGACAGAGCAAAACTTTTTGAACGCTCACCTTCGAGCTTCCTGGGCGAAAGAAAGCCCCACTTTACTTTAAGACTTAAAGAGTAACCGAGCCCACCTTACGCGTATTGTGATTTTGACAAACTTCGGGTGGATCTCCCGGAACTTGGGGAACATTTTCCAGTCCCATGGATGCTAAACTAAGTCCTGATGGCCTTGTTTTGCAGTGAAATGGACACAGCAAAACTTTTTGAACGCTCAGTTTCGAGCTTGTGGGCCGAAATATAGCCACACTTTACTTTAAGACTGAAACAGTAGCCGAGACCGCATTTCGCGCATCGTGATTTTGATCAACTTCGGCTCGCTTTCCCGGAACTTGGGAAATATTTTCCAGTCCCGGGGACCCTAAACTAACTTTTGATAGCCTTAGTTTGCAGTGAAATGCACACAGCAACGAACGCTTATTTGAACGCTCATTTTCGAGCTTCTGGACAGAAATATAGCTCCACTTGACTTTAAGAGTGAAAGGGTAGCCGAGACCGCTTTGGAAGCATCGTGATTTTGACCAACTTCAGCTCGATTTACCAGAACTTGGGGAATATTTTCCAGTCCCAGGGACGCTAAACTAACTCGTGATGGCCTTGTTTTTCAGTCAAAGAACACAGCAAAACTTTTTGAACGCTCACTTTCGGGCTTCTGGGCCGAAATATAACACCACATTACTTTAAGACTGAAACAGTAGCCGATACAGCATTTCGCGCATCGTGATTTTGATCAACTTCGGTTCGATTCCCCGGAACTTGGGCCATATTTGTCAGTCCCTGGGAGTCTAAACTAACCCCTGATGGCCTTGGTTTGCAGTGAAATGGATACAGCAAAACTTTTTGAACACTCACTCTCGGGCTTCTGGCCCGAAATATAGCCCCACTTCACTTTAAGACAGAAAGAGTAGCCGAGACCACTTTAGGGGCATCGTGATTTTGACCAACCTCGGCTCAATTTCCCGGACCTTGGGGCATATTTTCTAGTCCCGGGGACGCTAAACTAACTTCTGATGGCCTTGGTTTGCAGTGAAATCAACACAGCAAAACTTTTTGAACGCTCACTTTCGGGCTTCTTGCCCGAAATATAGCTCCACTTTACTCTAAGACTGAAAGAGTAGCTGACACTACCTTACGCAAATCGTGATTTTGACCAACTTCGGCTCGATTTCCCGGAAGTTGGCGGATATTTTCCAGTCCCGGGGACTCTAAACTAGCTCCTAATGGCTTTGGTTTGCAGTCAAATAAACACAGGGAAACTTTTTGAACGCTCACTTTCAAGCACCTGCCCAGGAATAAAGCCTCACTTCACTTTAAGACTGAAAGAGTAAGCGAGACCGCCTAACGCGCACCGTGATTTTGACCAACTTCGGCTAAGTTTCCCTGAACTTGGGGGGATATTTTCCAGTCCCAAAGAATCTTAAGTAACCCCTGATGGCCTTTGTTTGCATTGAAATGGCTACAGCAAAACTTTTTGAAGCTCACTTTTCAGCTTCTGGGCCGAAATATAACCCCACTTCACTTAAGACTGAAAGACTAGCCAAGACCGTCTTGCGCGCATCGTGATTTTGACCAACGTCTTCTCGATTTTCCGGAACCTGGGAAATATATTGCAGTCCCGAGGACTCTAAACTAACTCCTGATGGCCTTGGTTTGCAGTGAAATGGACACAGCAAATTTTTTGCAGCGCTCACTGTGGAGCTTCTGGGCCGAAATAGAGCCCCACTTCACTTTAAGAATGAAAGAGTAGCCGAGGCCGCCTTAGGCGCATCGTGATTTTGACCAACTTCGGCTTGAGTTGCCAGAACTTAAAAGATATTTTCCACTCCCGGGGACTCTAAACTAACACATGATGGCCTTCGTTTTTAGTGAAATTGAGAGAGGAAAACTTTTTGAACGCTCACTTTCGAGCTTCTGGAACAAAATATAACCCTACTTCACTTTCAGACTCAAAGAGTAGCCGAGCCCGCCTTACGCGAATCGTTATTTTCACCAACGTCGTCTCGATTTGGCGGAACTTGGAGGATATTTTCCAGTTCCGGAGACTGTAAACTACTTCCTGAGGGCCTTGCTTTGCAGTGAAATGGGCACAGCATAACTTTTTGAAGGCTCACTTTCGAGCTTCTGGGCCAAAATATACACGTCACGTCACTTTAAGACTAAAAGAGTAGCCGAGTCTGCTTTACGCGCATCGTGATTTTCACAAACTTCGGCTCGATTTCCCGGGACTTGGGGGATATTTTGATGTCCCGGAGACTGTTAACTATCTCCTGATGTGGCTTGGTTCGCGGTGAAATGGACACAGCAAAACTTTTTGAACTTTCACTTTCGAGCTTCTGGGCCGAAAGATAGCCGGAGTTCACTTTAGGAATGAAAGAATAGCCGAGACCACCTTACGCGCATCGTGATTTTGACGAACTTTGGCTCGACTTCCCAGGAAATGGGGAATATTTTCCGGTACCGGGGACTCTAAAGTAACTCCTGATTGCCTTGGTTTGCATTGAAATGGAGAGAGCAAAACTTTTTCAACGCTCCCCTTCGGGCTTCTGAGCCGAAATATAGCCCCACTTCAGTTTAAGACTGAAAGAGTAGCCGAGACCGTCTTACGCGCATCGTGATTTTGACCAAAATTCGGCTCGATTTCCCGAAACTTCGGGGATATATTCATGTTCCAAGGACTCGAAACTAACCCTTGATGGCCTTGGTCTGCAGTGAAATGGACACAGCAAATTTTGTTGAACGCTTACTTTTGAAATTCTGGGCCGAAATATAGCCCCACTTTACTTTAAGACTGAAATAGTAGCCGAGACCGTCTTAGACGCATCGTGATTTTGACCAACTTCGGCTTGAGTTGCCAGCACTTAAGGGATATTTTTTAGTCCCGCGCACTTTAAACTAACTCATGATGGCCTTGGTTTTCAGTTAAATTGAGAGAGCAAAACTTTTTGAACGCTCACTTTCGAGCTTCTGGGCCGAAATATACAGCCACGTCACTTTAAGACTAAAAGAGTAGCCGAGACTGCTTTACGCGCATCGTGATTTTGACAAACTTCGGCTCGATTTCCCGGGACTTTGGAGATATTTTGATGTCCCGCACACTGCAAACAATCTGGTGATGTCGCTTGGTTTGCGGTGAAATGGGCACAGCAAAACTTTTTGAACTTTCACTTTCGAGCTTCTGGGCCGAAATATAGCCCCAGTTCACTTTAAGAATCAAAGAGTAGCCGAGACCGCCTTACGCGCATCGTGATTTTGACAAAATTCGGCTCGATTTCCCCGAACTTGGGCGATATTTTCCAGTCCCGAGCAGTCTAAACTAACTCCTGATGGCCTTGGTTTGCAGTGAAATGAACATGGTTACACTTTTTGAACGCTTATTTTCGAGCTTCTGGGATAAAATAGAGCCCCACTTCACTTTAAGACTGAAAGAGTAGGCGAGACCGCCTTACGCGCATCGTGATTTTCAGCAACTTCCGCTCGATTTTCTAGAATTTTGGCGATATTTTCAAGTCCCGGGGACTCTAAACTAACTCCTGATGGCCTTGGTTTGATGTGAAATGGACGCAGGAAAACTTTTTGAACGCTCAGTTTCGAGCTTCTGGGCCGAAATACAACCGTACTTCACTTTAAGACTGAAATAGTAGCCGAGACCTCCTTACGAGCATCGTGATTTTGACCCAGTTCAGCACGATTTCCCGGAACTTGGGGGATATTTTCCAGTCCTGGAGACTTTAAACTAACTCCTGATGGCCTTGGTTTGCAGTTAAATGCACAAAGCGTAACTTTTTAAAGGTTCACTTTCGAGCTTCTGGGCCAAAATATTGCCCTACTTTACTTTAAGCCTGAAAGAGTAGCCGAGACCGTCTCACGCGCATCGTGATTTTGACCTTCCGTTCGATTTCCCGGAACTTCGGGGACATATTCCAGTCCTGGGGACTCTAAACTAACTGCTGATGGCCTTGGTTTGCAGTGAAATGGACACAGCACATTTTTTTGAACACTCACTATCGAGCTTCTCGGCCGAAATATAGCCCTACCTCACTTTAAGACTGAAAGAGTAGCCGAGACCGCCTTACGCGCATCGTAATTTTGACCAACTTCGGCTCGATTTGCCGGAAGTTAGCGAATCTTTTCAATTTCCGGGGAAGCTAAACTAACTTCCGATGGCCTTAGTTTGCAGTTAAGTGGACACAGCAAAACTTTTTGAACGCTCACTTTCGAGCTTATGGCTCGAAATATAGTCCCACTTAACTTTAAGACTGAAAGAGTAGCCGAGACCGCCTTACGCGCATCGTGATTTTGGGATACTTCGGCTCGATTTCCCGGAAATAGGGGGATATTTTCCAGTCCCGGGGACTCTAAACTAACTCCTGATGGCCTTGGTTTTCAGTGAAATGGACACAGCCAAACTTTTTGAACGTTCACTTTCGAGCTTCTGGGCCGAAATATAGCCCCACTTCACTTGAAGACTGAAAGAGTAGCCGGCACCGCCTTACGCGCATGGTAATTTTGTCGAACTTCGGCTTGATTTCCTGGGACTTGGGGGATATTTTCCAGTCCCGGAAGCTCTAAACTAACTCCTGAATGCCTTGGTTTTTAGTGAAATAGACACAGGTAAAAGGAGCGCACGCTCGGTTTCCAGGTTGTAGGCCGAAATATAGCCCCACTTTATTTTAAGACTGAAAGTGTACACGAAACCGCCTTAAGCGCATCGAAATTTTTAGCCACTATGGCTCGATATGCCAAAACTTGGGGAATATTTTCCAGTCCCGGGGACTCTACCCTAACTCTTGATGGCCTTAGTTCTCAGTAAAATGGTCACAGGTAACAGGAGCGCAAGCTCGGTGTCGAGCTTCTAGGCCGAAATGTAGCCCCAGTTCATTTTAAGACTGAAAGAGTAAACGAAACTGCCGTACGCTTATCGTAATTTTAAGAAAGTATGGCTCAATTTGCCGAAACTTGCAGGATAGCTTCCAGTCTCGAGGATTCTAAACTATCTCCTGATGGACTTAGTTCTTAGTGAAATGGACACAGGTTAAAGGAGAGCACGCTCGGTGTCGAGCTTGTAGAACCGAAATATAGCCCCACTTCATTTTCGGAGTAAACGAGTAGCCGAGACCGCCTTACCCGCGTCGTGATTTTGAGCATCTTTGGCTCGATTTGCCGGAATTTGGGCAATATTTTCCAGTCCCGAGGACTCTATGTTAACTACTGATGAACTTAGCTTTCAGTGATATGTACACAGGCAAAAGGAGCGCACGCTCGGTGTTGAGCTTCTCGGCCGAAATATAGCCCCACTTCATTTTAAGACTGAAAGAGTAGCCGAGACCGCCTTACGCGCATCGTGATTTTGAGCAACTTTGGCTCGATCTGCCAGAATTTGGGAAATATTTTCCAGTCCCAAGGACTCTAAACTAACTCCTGATGGCCTAAGATGTCAGTGAAATGGACACAGGTAAAATTAGCGCACGCCCGGTCTCGAGCTTCTAGGTCGAAATATAGCCCCCCTTAATTTTAAGACTGAAAGAGTAGCCGAGACCGCCTTACGCGCATCGTGATTTTGGGCCACTTTTGCTCGATTTCCCGCAAGTTGGCGAGTAATTTAAAGTCCCGGGGACGCTAAACTAACTCCCGATGACCTTGGTTTGCAGTTTAATGAACACAGCAAAGCATTCTGAACGCTCACCTTCGAGCTTCAGTGCCGCAATATAGCCCTACTTAAATTTAAGACTGAAAGAATAACCGAGAGCCCGTTACGCGCATCGTAATTTTCATCAACTTCGGCGCCATTTCCTGGAACTTGGAGAATATTTTCCAGTTCCGGGGACTCTAAACTAACTCCTGATTGCCTTGGTTTGCAGTCAAATGGACACAGCAAAACTTTTTGAACGCTCACTTTCGAGCTTGTGAGCCTAAATATAGCCACACTTCACTTTAAGACTGAAACAGTAGCCGAGACCGCCTTGCGCGCATCGTGATTTTGAGCAACTTCTGCTCGCTTTCCTGGAACTTGGGGCCGAAATTTAGTCCCAAAACTTAGGCCGAAACTTAGGCCGAAATTTAGTCCCACATCACTTACGACTTAAAGAGTAGCCGAGACCGGCGTGCGCGCATCGTGATTTTCACCAACTTCGGGTCGATATTCCGGAACTTGGGGGATATTTTCGAGTACCAGGGACTCTAAACTAACTCTTGATGGCCTTGGTTTGCAGTGAACTACAGACAGCAAAACTTTTTCAACGCTCACCTTCAAGCTTCTGGGCCGAAATATAGCCCACTTTACTTTAATACTAAAAAAGTAGCCGAGACCGCCTTACGCGCATCGTGATTTTGACAAACTTCGGGTTGATTTCCCGGAGCTTGTGGGATATTTTCCAGTCCCTTGGACGCTAAACTAGGTGCCGATGGCCTTGTTTTGCAGTGAAATGGACACAGCAAAGCTTTTTGAAGGCTCACTTTCGAGGTTGAGGGCCGAAATATAGCCATACTTCACTTTAAGACTGAAACAGTAGCCGAGACCACGTTTCGCGCATCGTGATTTTGATCAACTTCGGCTCGATTTCCCGGAACTTGCGAAATATTTTCCAGTCCCTGGGACTCTAAACTAACTCGTGCTGGTCTTGGTTTGCAGTGAAACGGAAACAGAAAAAGTTTTTGAACGCATACTTTCGAGCTTATGGACGGAAATAGAACCCCACTTTACTTTAAGACTAAAAGAGTAGCCGAGACCGCTTTACGTGCATCGTGATTTTGAGCAACTTCGGCTCGATTTGCCGGAACTAAGGGGTTATATTCCAGTTCTGAGGACTCTAAACTAAATCCTGATGGCCTTGGTTTGCAGTAAAATGGAGCCACCAAAACTTTTTGAACGCTCAATTTCGAGCTTGTGGGCCGAAATATAGCCACACTTCACTTTAGGACTGACACAGTAGCCGAGACCACGTTAGGCGCATCATGAATTTGATCAACTTCGGCTGGATTTCCCGGGACTTGGGGGATATTTTCCAGTCCCGGGGACTCTAAACTAACTTCTGATTGCCTTGGTTTGCACTGAAAGTGACAGAGCAAAACTTTTTAAACACTCACTTTCGAGCTTCTAGGCCGAAATATAGCCCCACTTCACTTTAAGACTGAAAGAGTAGCCGAGACCACCTTACGCACATCGTGATTTTGACCAACGTCTTTTCGATTTACCGGAACTTGGGGGATATTTTCCAGTCCCGAGGACTCATAAGTAACCCCTGATGGCCTTGGTTTCAATTGAAATGGATACAGCAAAACTTTTCGAACGCTCACTTTTGAGCTTCTGGGCCGAAATATAACCCCACTTCACTTTAAGACTGAAAGAGTAGCCGTGACCGTCTTACGCGCATCGTGATTTTGACCAACGTCTTCTCGATTTTCCGGAACTTGGGAAATACATTCCACTCCCGGGGACTTTAACCTAACTACTGATAGCCTTGGTTTGCAGTGAAATAGACACAGTAATTTTTTTTGAGCTTTGAGGTTGTGGGCCGAAATAGAGCCCCACTTCACTTTAAGAATGAGGAAGTAGCCGACACCGCCTTAAGCGCACCGTGATTTTGACCAACTTCGGCTCGATTTGCCGGAAATTGGGGGATATTTTCCAGTCCCGGGGACTCTAAACTAACTCCTGATAATCCTGGTTTTCAGTGACATGGACACAGCGAAACTTTTTGAACGCTCACTCTCGAGCTTCTGGACCGAAATATAGCCCCACTTCACTTTAAGACTGAAAGAGTAGCCGAGACCGTCTTGCGCAAATCGTGATTTTGACCAACTTCGGGTCGGTTTCCCGGAACTTGGGGGGTATATTCCATTTCCGCGGACTCTAAACTAACTCCTGATGGCCTTGTTTTTCAGTGAAATGGACAAAGGAAAGCTTTTTGAACACTCTCTTTGTAGCTTCTGGGCCGAAATAGAATCCCACTTCACTTTCAGACTGATATAGTAGCCGAGACCGCCTCACGCGCATCGTGAGTTAAACCAAGTTCAGCTCGATTTCACGCAACTTTTGGGATATTTTCCAGTCCGGGGGACTCTAAACTAACTCCGGATGGCCTTGGTTTGCACTGAAATGCGCAAAGCATAAATTTTTGAACGCCCACTTTCGAGCTTGTGGGCCGAAATATAGCCACACTTTACTTTAAGACTGAAACAGTAGCCGAGACCGCATTTCGCGCATCGTGATTTTGATCAACTTCGGCTCGCTTTCCCGGAATTTGGGGAATATTTTCCAGTCCCGAGGACTCTAAACTAACTCCTGATGGCCTTGCTTTCCATTGGAATGGACAGAGCAAAACTTTTTGAACGCTCACTTTCGAGCTTATGGCTCGAAATATAGCCCCACTTAACTTTAAGACTGAAAGAGTAACCCAGACCGCCATACGCGCATCGTGATTTTGGGATACTTCGGCTCGATTCCCCGGAAATAGGGGGATTTTTTCCAGTCCCGGAGCCTCTAAACTAACTCCTGATGTTCTTGGTTTCCAGTGAAATGGACACAGGAACACTTTTTGAACGCGCACTTTCGAGCTTGCTGGCCGAAATATAGCCCTACTTCTTTTTAAGACTGAAAGAGTAGGCGGGAGCGCCTTACGCGCATTGTGATTTTGAGGATCTTCGGCTCGATCTGGCGAAACTTGGGAGATATTTTCCAGTCCCAAAGTCTCCAATCTCACTTCTGATTGTCTAAGATGTGAGTGAAATAGACACAAAAAGTTTTGAACCCTTAGTTTCGAGCTTCTGGAGTTAAATCTAAGCCCACTTTACCTTAAGACTGAAAGAGTAGCCGAGACCCCCTTAAGCGCATCGTGATTTTGACTAACTTCGGGTGGATTTCCCGTAACTTGGGGCATATTTCCAGTTCCTTTGACGCTAAAATAAGTCGTGATGGTCTTGTTTTGCAGTGAAAGGGACAGGGCAAAACTTTTTAAAAACTCAGTTTCGAGCTTCTGGGCCGAAATATTGCCCGAATTCACTTTAAGACTGAAAAAGTAGCCGAGACCGCCGTACGCGCGTCGTGATTTTGACCAACTTCGGTTAAATTTCCCGGAACTTGGGGGATATTTTCCAGTCCCGGGGACTCTAAACTGACCCGCGACGTCCTTGGTCTGCAGTCAAATGGACACAGCAAAACTTTTTGAACGCTCACTTTTGAGCTTCTGGGCCGAAATATAGCTCCACTTCACTTTAAGAGTGAGAGAGTAGCCGAGACCGCCTCACGCCCATCCTAATTTTGACCAACTTCGGCTCGATTTCCCGGGACTTGGGGGATATTTTCCAGTCCCGCGAACTCTGAAGTAACTCCTGATGGCCTTGCTCTGGAGTGAAATGGATACAGCACAACTTTTTGAACGCTCACTTTCGAGCTTCTGGGGGGAAATATTGCCCCAGTTCACTTTAAGAATGAAAGAGCAACCGGGACCACCTTACGCGCATCGTGATTTTGACCAACTTTGGCTCGATTTCCCGGGAAATGGGGGATATTTTTCGGTACCGGGGACTCTAGACTAACTCCTGATTTCCTCGGTTTCCAGTGAAATGGACACAGCACAACTTTTTGAACGCTCACTTTTGAGCTTCTGGGCCGAAGCATAGCCCTACTTCCCTTTAAGACTGAAAGACTAGCCGAGACCGCCTTACGCGCATCGTGATATTGAGCTACTTCGGCTCGATTTCCCAGAACTTGGGAGATATTTCCCAGTCCCGGGCACTCTAAACTAATTCCTGATGGCCTTGGTTTTCAGTGAAATGGACACAGCCAAACTTTTTGAACGTTCACTTTCGAGCTTCTGGGCCGAAATATAGCCCCACTTCACTTTAAGACTGAAAGAGTAGCCGGGACCGCGTTACGCGCATGGTAATTTTGTCGAACTTCGGCTTGATTTCCTGGGACTTGCGGGATGTTTTCCAGTCCCGGAAGCTCTAAACTAACTCCTGAATGCCTTGGTTTTTAGTGAAATAGACACAAGTAAAAGGAGCGCACGCTCGGTTTCCAGGTTGTAATCGAAATATAGCCCCACTTTATTTTAAGACTGAAAGTGTACACGAAACCGCCTTAAGCGCATCGAAATTTTTAGCCACTATGGCTCGATATCCCAAAACTTAGGGGATATTTTCCAGTCCCGGGGACTCTACCCTAACTCTTGATGGCCTTAGTTTTCAGTAAAATGGTCACAGGTAACAGGAGCGCACGCTCGGTGTCGAGCTTCTAGGCCGAAATGTAGCCCCAGTTCATTTTAAGACTGAAAGAGTAAACGAAACTGCCGTACGCCTATCGTAATTTTAAGAAAGTATGGCTCAATTTGCCGAAACTTGCAGGATAGCTTCCAGTCTCGAGGATTGTAAACTATCTCCTGTTGGACTTAGTTCTTAGTGAAATGGACACAGGTAAAAGGAGAGCACGCTCGGTGTCGAGCTTGTAGAACCGAAATATAGCCCCACTTCATTTTCGGAGTAAACGAGTAGCCGAGACCGCCTTACGCGCATCGTGATTTTGAGCATCTTTGGCTCGATTTGCCGCAATTCGGGCAATATTTTCCAGTCCCGAGGACTCTATGTTAACTACTGATGAACTTAGTTTTCAGTAATATGTACACAGGCAAAAGGAGCGCACGCTCGGTGTTGAGCTTCTCGGCCGAAATATAGCCCCACTTCATTTTAAGACTGAAAGAGTAGCCGAGACCGCCTTACGCGCATCGTGATTTTGAGCAACTTTGGCTCAATCTGCCAGAATTTGGGAAATATTTTCCAGTCCCAAGGTCTCTAAACTATTTCCTGATGGCCTAAGATGTCAGTGAAATGGACACAGGTAAAATTAGCGCACGCCCGGTCTCGAGCTTCTAGGTCGAAATATAGCCCCCCTTCATTTTAAGACTGAAAGAGTAGCCGAGACCGCCTTACGCGCATCGTGATTTTGAGCAACTTTGGTTCGATCTGCCAGAATTTGGGAAATATTTTCCAGTCCCAAGTACTCTAAACTATTTCCTGATGGCCTAAGATGTCAGTGAAATGGACACAGGTAAAATTAGCGCACGCCCGGTCTCGAGCTTCTAGGTCGAAATATAGCCCCCCTTAATTTTAAGACTGAAAGAGTAGCCGAGACCGCCTTACGCGCATCGTGTTTTTGGCCACTTTTGCTCGATTTCCCGCAAGTTGGCGAATAATTTAAAGTCCCGGAGACGCTAAACTAACTCGCGATGACCTTGGTTTGCAGTTTAATGAACACAGCAAAACATTCTGAACGCTCACCTTCGAGCTTCAGTGCCGCAATATAGCCCTACTTCAATTTAAGACTGAAAGAATAACCGAGAGCCCGTTACGCGCATCGTAATTTTCATCAACTTCGGCGCCATTTACTGGAACTTGGAGAATATTTTCCAGTTCCGGGGACTCTAAACTAACTCCTGATTGCCTTGGTTTGCAGTGAAATGGACACAGCAAAACTTTATGAACGCGCACTTTCGAGCTTGTGGGCCTAAATATAGCCACACTTCACTTTAAGACTGAAACAGTAGCCGAGACCACGTTACGCGCATCATGAATTTGATCAACTTCGGCTCGATTTCCCGGGACTTGGGGGATATTCTCCAGTCCCGGGGACTCTAAACTAACTCCTTATGGCCATGGTTTGCAGTGAAATGGACACAGCAAAGCTTTTTGAAGGCTCACTTTCGAGCTTGTGGGCCGAAATATAGCCATACTTCACTTTAAGACTGAAACAGTAGCCGAGACCACGTTTCGCGCATCGTGATTTTGATCAACTTCGGCTCGATTTCCCGGAACTTGCGAAATATTTTCCAGTCCCGGGGACTCTAAACTAACTCGTGCTGGTCTTGGTTTGCAGTGAAACGGAAACAGAAAAAGTTTTTGAACGCATACTTTTGAGCTTCTGGACCGAAATAGAACCCCACTTCACTTGAAGACTGAAAGAGTAGCCGAGACCGCCTTACGTGCATGGTGATTTTGAGCAACTTCGGCTCAATTTGCCGGAACTAAGGGCATATATTCCAGTTCTGAGGACTCTAAACTAAATCCTGATGGCCTTGGTTTGCAGTAAAATGGACCCAGCAAAACTTTTTGAACGCTCAATTTCGAGCTTCTGGGCCAAAATATAGTCCCCCATTACTTTAACACTGAAAGAGTAGCCGAGACCGCCTTACGTGCATCGTGATTTGGACAAACTTCGGGTTGATTTCCCGGAATTTGGGGGATATTTTCCAGTCCCGGGGACTCTCAACTAACTCCTGCTTGTCTTGGTTTGCAGTGAAATGGACACAGCGAAAGTTTTTGAACGCTCACTCTCGAGCTTCTGGGCCGAAATAGAGCCCCATTTCACTTTAAGACTGAAAGAGTAGGCGAGACCGTCTTGAGCGAATCGTGATTTTGACCAATTTTGCGTTTATTTCCCGAGACTTGGGGGGTATATTCCAGTCAAAGGGACTCTACTGTAACTCCTGATCGCCCTGGTTTTCAGTGAAATGGACAGAGCACAACTTTGCAGCTTCTGGGCAGAAATATAGCCCCACTTTACTTTAAGACTGAAAGAGTAGATGAGACCGCCTTACGCGCATCGTAATTTTGACGAACTTCGAATGGATTTCCCGGAACTTGGGGGATATTTTGCAGTCCTTTGGACGCTAAACTAAGTCCTGATGACCTTGTTTTGAAGTAAAATGGACACAACAAAACTTTTTGACCGCTCACTTTCGAGCTTGTTGGCCGAAATATAGCCACACTTCACTTTAGGACTGACACAGTAGCCGAGACCACGTTACGCGCATCATGAATTTGATCAACTTCGGCTGGATTTCCCGGGACTTGGGGGATATTCTCCAGTCCCGGGGACTCTAAACTAACTTCTGACGGCCTTGGTTTGCACTGAAAGTGACAGAGCAAAACTTTTTAAACACTCACTTTCGAGCTTCTAGGCCGAAATATTGCCCCACTTCACTTTAAGACTGAAAGAGTAGCCGAGACCACCTTACGCACATCGTGATTTTGACCAACTTCGGCTGGATTTACCGGAACTTGGGGGACATTTTCCAGTCCCGAGGACTCTTAAGTAGCCCCTGATGGCCTTGGTTTGCATTGAAATGGATACAGCAAAACTTTTTGAACGCTCACTTTTGATCTTCTTGGCCGAAATATAGCCCCACTTCACTTTAAGACTGAAAGAGTAGCCGAGACCGTGTTACGCGCATCGTGATTTTGACCAACGTCTTCTCGATTTTCCGGAACTTGGGAAATACATTCCACTCCCGGGGACTCGAAACTAACTACTGATAGCCCTGGTTTGCAGTGAAATAGACACAGTAATCTTTTTTGAGCTTTGAGCTTGTGAGCCGAAATAGAGCCCCACTTCACTTTAAGACTGAAAGAGTAGCCGAGACCACCTTACGCACATCGTGATTTTGACCAACGTCTTTTCGATTTACCGGAACTTGGGGGATATTTTCCAGTCCCGAGGACTCATAAGTAACCCCTGATGGCCTTGGTTTCAATTGAAATGGATACAGCAAAACTTTTCGAACGCTCACTTTTGAGCTTCTGGGCCGAAATATAACCCCACTTCACTTTAAGACTGAAAGAGTAGCCGTGACCGTCTTACGCGCATCGTGATTTTGACCAACGTCTTCTCGATTTTCCGGAACTTGGGAAATACATTCCACTCCCGGGGACTCGAAACTAACTACTGTTAGCCCTGGTTTGCAGTGAAATAGACACAGTAATTTTTTTTGAGCTTTGAGCTTGTGAGCCGAAATAGAGCCCCACTTCACTTTAAGACTGAAGGAGTAGCCGACACTGCCTTAAGCGCACCGTGATTTTGACCAACTTGGGCTCGATTTGCCGGAAATTGGGGGATATTTTCCAGTCCCGGGGACTCTAAACTAACGCCTGATTGTCTTGGTTTTTAGTGAAATGGACACAGCGAAACTTTTTGAACGCTCACTCTCGAGCTTCTGGACCGAAATATAGCCCAACTTTACTTTAAGACTGAAAGAGTAGCCGAGACCGTCTTGCGCAAATCGTGATTTTCACCAACTTCGGGTCGGTTTCCCGGAACTTGGGGGATATATTCCATTTCCGCGGACTCTAAACTAACTCATGATGGCCTTGGTTTTCAGTGAAATGGACAAAGGAAAGCTTTTTGAACACTCTCTTTTTAGCTTCTGGGCCGAAATAGAATCCCACTTCACTTTCACACTGAAATAGTAGCCGAGACCGCCTCATGCGCATCGTGAGTTAGACCAAGTTCAGCTCGATTTCACGCAACTTTTGGGATATTTTCCAGTCCGGGGGACTCTAAACTAACTCCGGATGGCCTTGGTTTGCACTGAAATGCGCACAGCATAAATTTTTGAACGCCCACTTTGGAGCTTCTGGGCCGAAATATAGCCCCACTTCACTTTAAGACTGAAAGAGTAGCCGAGATCGCCTTACGCGCATCGTGATTTTGACCATTTTCGGATCGATTTCTCGGAACTTGGGGGATATTTTCCAGTCCCGAGGACTCTACTCTAACTCCTGATGGCCTTGCTTTCCATTGCAATGGACAGAGCAAAACTTTTTGGACTTTCACTTTCGAGCTTGTGGGCCGAAATATAGCCACACTTTACTTTAAGAGTGAAACAGTAGCCGAGACCGCATTTCGCGCATCGTGATTTTGATCAACTTCGGCTCGCTTTCCCGGAACTTGGGGAATATTTTCCCGTCCCAGGAACCCTAAACTAACTTTTGATAGCTTTGGCTTGCAGTGAAATGCACACAGCAAAACGTTTTGAGCGCTCACTTTCGAGCTTCTCGACAGAAATATAGCCCCACTTCACTTTAAGACTGAAAGGGTAGCCGAGACCGCTTTGGGAGCATCGTGATTTTGACCAACTTCAGCTCGATATTCCGGAACTTGGGGCATATTTTCTTGTCCCGAGGACGCTAAACTAACTCCTGATGGCCTTGGTTTGCAGTGAAATGAACACGGCAAAACTTTTTGAACGCTCACTTTCGGGCTTCTTGCCCGAAATATAGCGCCACTTCACTCTAACACTGAAAGAGTAGCTGACACTACCTTACGCAAATCGTGATTTTGAGCAACTTCGGCTCGATTTCCCGGAAGTTGGGGGATATTTTCCAGTCCCGGGGACTCTAAACTAGCTCCTAATGGCTTTGGTTTGCAGTCAAATAAACACAGGGAAAGTTTTTCAACGCTCACTTTCAAGCTCCTGGCCAGGAATAAAGCCTCACTTCACTTTAAGACTGAAACACTAAGCGAGACCGCCTAACGCGCACCGTGATTTTGACCAACTTCGGCTAAATTTCCCTGAACTTGGGGGGATATTTTCCAGTCCCGAGGACTCTTAAGTAACCCCTGATGGCCTTGGTTTGCATTGAAATGGCTACAGCAAAACTTTTTGACGCTCACTTTTGAGCTTCTGGGCCGAAACATAGCCCCACTTCACTTTAAGACTGAAAGACTAGCCAAGACCGTCTTGCGCGCATCGTGATTTTGACGAACGTCTTCTCGATTTTCCGGAACTTGGGAAATATATTGCAGTCCCGAGGACTCTAAACTAACTCCTGATGGCCTTGGTTTGCAGTGAAATGGACACAGCAAATTTTTCGAAGCGATCACTTTGGAGCTTCTGGGCCGAAAAAGAGCCCCACTTCACTTTGAGACTGACAGAGTAGCCGAGG
This sequence comes from Orbicella franksi, assembly GCF_964199315.1. Classification (NCBI taxonomy): domain Eukaryota; kingdom Metazoa; phylum Cnidaria; class Anthozoa; order Scleractinia; family Merulinidae; genus Orbicella; species Orbicella franksi. Next base: position 487,017 of record NC_138147.1, on the reverse strand, counting down.
CCGCCTTAGGCGCATCGTGATTTTGACCAACTTCGGCTTGAGTTGCCAGAACTTAAAAGATATTTTCCACTCCCGCGGACTCTAAACTAACTCATGATGGCCTTGGTTTTCAGTGAAATGGAGAGAGGAAAACTTCTTGAACGCTCACTTTCGAACTTCTGGACCGAAATATAACCCTACTTTACCTTCAGACTCAAAGAGTAGCCGAGACCGCCTTACGCGAATCGTTATTTTGACCAACTTCGTCTCGATTTGGCGGAACTTGGAGGATGTTTTCCAGTTCCGGGGACTGTAAACTACTTCCTGAGGGCCTTGCTTTGCAGTGAAATGGGCACAGCATAACTTTTTGAACGCTCACTTTCGAAATTCTGGGCCAAAATATACAGCCACGTCACTTTAAGACTAAAAGAGTAGCCGAGTCTGCTTTACGCGCATCGTGATTTTCACAAACTTCGGCTCGATTTCCCGGAACTTGGGGGATATTTTGATGTCCCGGAGACTGTAAACTATCTCCTGATGTGGCTTGGATCGCGGTGAAATGGACACAGCAAAACTTTTTGAACTTTCACTTTCGAGCTTCTGGGCCGAAATATAGCCGGAGTTCACTTTAAGAATGAAAGAATAGCCGAGACCGCCTTACGCGCATCGTGATTTTGACCAACTTTGGCTCGATTTCCCAGGAAATGGGGAATATTTTCCGGTACCGGGGACTCTAAAGTAACTCCTGATAGCCTTGGTTTGCATTGAAATGGAGAGAGCAAAACTTTTTCAACGCTCCCCTTCGGGCTTCTGAGCCGAAATATAGCCCCACTTCAGTTTAAGACTGAAAGAGTAGCCGAGACCGTCTTACGCGCATCGTGATTTTGACCAAAATTCGGCTCGATTTCCCGAAACTTCGGGGATATATTCAAGTTCCAAGGACTCTAAACTAACCCCTGATGGCCTTGGTCTGCAGTGAAATGGACACAGCAAATTGTTTTGAACGCTTACTTTCGAAATTCTGGGCCGAAATATAGCCCCACTTCACTTTAAGACTGAAATAGTAGCCGAGACGGTCTTAGACGCATCGTGATTTTGACCAACTTCGGCTTGAGTTGCCAGCACTTAAGGGATACTTTTTAGTCCCGCTAACTCTAAACTAACTCATGATGGCCTTGGTTTTCAGTTAAATTGAGAGAGCAAAACTTTTTGAACGCTCACTTTCGAGCTTCTGGGCCGAAATATACAGCCACGTCACTTTAAGACTAAAAGAGTAGCCGAGACTGCTCTACGCGCATCGTGTTGTTGACAAACTTCGGCTCGATTTCCCGGGACTTGGGGGATATTTTGATGTCTCGGACACTGTAAACAATCTGCTTATGTGGCTTGGTTTGCGGTGAAATGGACACAGCAAAACTTTTTGAACTTTCACTTTCGAGCTTCTCGGCCGAAATATAGCCCCAGTTCACTTTAAGAATCAAAGAGTAGCCGAGACCGCCTTACGCGCATCGTGATTTTGACAAACTTGGGCTCGATTTCCCCGAACTTGGGCGATATTTTCCAGTCCCGAGCAGTCTAAACTAACTCCTGATGGCCTTGGTTTGCAGTGAAATGAACAATATAACACTTTTTGAACGCTTATTTTCGAGCTTCTGGGATGAAATATAGCCCCACTTCACTTTAAGACTGAAAGAGTAGGCGAGACCACCTTACGCGCATCGTGATTTTAAGCAACTTCCGGTCGATTTTCTAGAACTTGGGAGATATTTCCCAGTCCCGAGCAGTCTAAACTAACTCCTGATGGCCTTGGTTTGCAGTGAAATGAACAATATAACACTTTTTGAACGCTTATTTTCGAGCTTCTGGGATGAAATATAGCCCCACTTCACTTTAAGACTGAAAGAGTAGGCGAGACCACCTTACGCGCATCGTGATTTTAAGCAACTTCCGGTCGATTTTCTAGAACTTGGGAGATATTTCCCAGTCCCGGGCACTCTAAACTAACTCCTGATGGCCTTGGTTTTGAGTAAAATGGACACAGCCAAACTTGTTGAACGTTCACTTTCGAGCTTCTAGGCCGAAATATAGCCCCACTTCACTTGAAGACTGAAAGAGTAGCCGGGACCGCGTTACGCGCATGGTAATTTTGTCGAACTTCGGCTTGATTTCCTGGGACTTGCGGGATGTTTTCCAGTCCCGGAAGCTCTAAACTAACTCCTGAATGCCTTGGTTTTTAGTGAAATAGACACAAGTAAAAGGAGCGCACGCTCGGTTTCCAGGTTGTAATCGAAATATAGCCCCACTTTATTTTAAGACTGAAAGTGTACACGAAACCGCCTTAAGCGCATCGAAATTTTTAGCCACTATGGCTCGATATGCCTAAACTTGGGGAATATTTTCCAGTCCCGGGGACTCTACCCTAACTCTTGATGGCCTTAGTTTTCAGTAAAATGGTCACAGGTAACAGGAGCGCACGCTCGGTGTCCAGCTTCTAGGCCGAAATGTAGCCCCAGTTCATTTTAAGACTGAAAGAGTAAACGAAACTGCCGTACGCCTATCGTAATTTTAAGAAAGTATGGCTCAATTTGCCGAAACTTGCAGGATAGCTTCCAGTCTCGAGGATTCTAAACTATCTCCTGATGGTCTTAGTTCTTAGTGAAATGGACACAGGTAAAAGGAGAGCACGCTCGGTGTCGAGCTTGTAGAACCGAAATATAGCCCCACTTCATTTTCGGAGTAAACGAGTAGCCGAGACCGCCTTACGCGCATCGTGATTTTGAGCATCTTTGGCTCGATTTGCCGCAATTCGGGCAATATTTTCCAGTCCCGAGGACTCTATGTTAACTCCTGATGAACTTAGTTTTCAGTGATATGTACACAGGCAAAAGGAGCGCACGCTCGGTGTTGAGCTTCTCGGCCGAAATATAGCCCCACTTCACTTTAAGACTGAAAGAGTAGCCGAGACCGCCTTACGCGCATCGTGATTTTGAGCAACTTTGGCTCGATCTGCCAGAATTTGGGAAATATTTTCCAGTCCCAAGGACTCTAAACTATTTCCTGATGGCCTAAGATGTCAGTGAAATGGACACAGGTAAAATTAGCGCACGCCCGGTCTCGAGCTTCTAGGTCGAAATATAGCCCCCCTTAATTTTAACACTGAAAGAGTAGCCGAGACCGCCTTACGCGCATCGTGATTTTGGGCCACTTTTGCTCGATTTCCCGCAAGTTGGCGAATAATTTAAAGTCCGGGGGACGCTAAACTAACTCCCGATGACCTTGGTTTGCAGTTTAATGAACACAGCAAAACATTCTGAACGCTCACCTTCGAGCTTCAGTGCCGCAATATAGCTCTACTTAAATTTAAGACTGAAAGAATAACCGAGAGCCCGTTACGCGCATCGTAATTTTCATCAACTTCGGCGCCATTTCCTGGAACTTGGAGAATATTTTCCAGTTCCGGGGACTCTAAACTAACTCCTGATTGCCTTGGTTTGCAGTGAAATGGACACAGCAAAACTTTATGAACGCTCACTTTCGAGCTTGTGGGCCGAAATATAGCCACACTTCACTTTAAGACTGAAACAGTAGCCGAGACCACGTTACGCGCATCATGAATTTGATCAACTTCGGCTGGATTTCCCGGGACTTGGGGGATATTCTCCAGTCCCGGGGACTCTAAACTAACTTCTGATGGCCTTGGTTAGCACTGAAAGTGACAGAGGAAAACTTTTTAAACACTGACTTTCGAGCCTCTAGGCCGAAATATTGCCCCACGTCACTTTAAGACTGAAAGAGTAGCCGAGACCACCTTACGCACATCGTGATTTTGACCAACTTCGGCTCGATTTACCGGAACTTGGGGGACATTTTCCAGTCCCGAGGACTCTTAAGTAACCCCTGATGGCCTTGGTTTGCATTGAAATGGATACAGCAAAACTTTTTGAACGCTCACTTTTGATCTTCTTGGCCGAAATATAGCCCCACTTCACTTTAAGACTGAAAGAGTAGCCGAGACCGTGTTACGCGCATCGTGATTTTGACCAACGTCTTCTCGATTTTCCGGAACTTGGGAAATACATTCCACTCCCGGGGACTCGAAACTAACTACTGATAGCCCTGGTTTGCAGTGAAATAGACACAGTAATTTTTTTTGAGCTTTGAGCTTGTGAGCCGAAATATAGCCCCACTTCACTTAAGACTGAAAGAGTAGCCGAGACCGCCTTGCTCGCATCGTGAGTTTGACAAACTTCCGGTCGATATTCCGGAACTTGGGGGATATTTTCCAGTCCCAGGAGCTCTAAACTAACTCCTCATGGCCTTGGTTTGCAGTGAAGTGGACAGAGCAAAACTTTTTGAACGCTTACCTTCGAGCTTCCTGGCCGAAATAAAGCCCGACTTTACTTTAAGACTTAAAGAGTAACCGAGACCACCTTACGTGCATCGTGATTTTGACCTACTTCGGGTTGAGTTGCCAGAACTTAAGGGATATTTTTTAGTCCCGCGGACTCTAAACTAACTCATGATGGCCTTGGTTTTCAGTTAAATTGAGACAGCAAAACTTTTTGAACGCTCACTTTCGAGCTTCTGGGCCGAAAGATACAGCCACGTCACTTTAAGACTGAAACAGTAGCCGAGACCGCATTTCGCGCATCGTGATTTTGACAAACTTCGGCTCGCTTTCCCGGAACTTGGGGAATATTTTCCAGCCCCGGGGACCCTAAACACACTTTTGATAACTTTGGTTTGCAGTGAAATGCACACAGCAAAACTTTTTGAACCCTCACTTTCGGGCTTCTAGCCCGAGATATAGCCCCACTTCACTTTAAGACAGAAAGAGTAGCCGAGATTACTTTAGGGGCATCGTGATTTTGACCAACCTCGGCTCAATTTCCCGGACCTTGGGGCATATTTTCTTGTCCCGGGGACGCTAAACTAACTCCTGATGGCTTTGGTTTGCAGTAAAATGAACACAGCAAAACTTTTTGAACGTTCACTTTCGGGCTTCTCGCCCGAAATATAGCCCCACTTCACTCTAAGACTGAAAGAGTAGCCGACACTACCTTACGCAAATCGTGATTTTGACCAACTTCGACTCGATTTCCCGGAAGTTGGGGGATATTTTCCAGTCCCGGGGACTCTAAACTAGCTCCTGATGGCTTTGGTTTGCAGTCAAATAAACACAGGGAAACTTTTTGAACGCTCACTTTCAAGCTCCTGGCCAGGAATAAAGCCTCACTTCACTTTAAGACTGAAACAGTAAGCGAGACCGCCTAACGCGCACCGTGATTTTGACCAACTTCGGCTAAATTTCCCTGAACTTGGGGGGATATTTTCCAGTCCCGAGGACTCTTAAGTAACCCCTGATGGCCTTGGTTTGCATTGAAATGGCTACAGCAAAACTTTTTGAAGCTCACTTTTGAGCTTCTGGGCCGAAACATAGCCCCACTTCACTTTAAGACTGAAAGACTAGCCAAGACCGTCTTGCGCGCATCGTGATTTTGACGAACGTCTTCTCGATTTTCCGGAACTTGGGAAATATATTGCAGTCCCGAGGACTCTAAACTAACTCCTGATGGCCTTGGTTTGCAGTGAAATGGACACAGCAAATTTTTCGCAGCGCTCACTTTGGAGCTTCTGGGCCGAAATAGAGCCCCACTTCACTTTGAGACTGAAAGAGTAGCCGAGGCCGCCTTAGGCGCATCGTGATTTTGACCAACTTCGGCTTGAGTTGCCAGAACTTAAGGGATATTTTTTAGTCCCGCGGACTCTAAACTAACTCATGATGGCCTTGGTTTTCAGTGAAATTGAGAGAGCAAAACTTTTTGAACGCTCACTTTCGAGCTTCTGGGCCGAAAGATACAGCCACGTCACTTTAAGACTAAAAGAGTAGCCGAGACCGTCTTACGCGCATCGTGATTTTGACAAACTTCGGCTCGATATCCCGGGACTTGGGGGATATTTTGATGTCCCGGACACTGTAAACAATCTGCTGATTTGGGTTGGTTTGCGGTGAAATGGACACAGCAAACCTTTTTGGAGTTACACTTTCGAGCTTCTGGGCCGAAATATAGCCCCATTTCACTTTAAGAATCAAAGAGTAGCCGAGACCGCCTTACGCGCATCGTGATTTTGAGAAACTTGGGCTCGATTTCCCCGAACTTGGGCCATATTTTCCAGTCCCGAGCAGTCTAAACTAACTGCTGATTGCCTTGGTTTGCAGTGAAATGAACACAGCAAAACTTTTTGAACTTTCACTTTCTAGCTTCTCGGCCGAAATATAGCCCCAGTTCACTTTAAGAATCAAAGAGTAGCCGAGACCGCCTTACGCGCATCGTGATTTTGACAAAATTCGGCTCGATTTCCCCGAACTTGGGCGATATTTTCCAGTCCCGAGCAGTCTAAACTAACTCCTGATTGCCTTGGTTTGCAGTGAAATGAACAAGGTAACACTTTTTGAACGCTTATTTTCGAGCTTCTGGGATGAAATATAGCCCCACTTCACTTTAAGACTGAAAGAGTAGGCGAGACCGCCTTACGCGCATCGTGATTTTGAGCTACTTCCGCTCGATTTTCTAGAATTTTGGCGATATTTCAAGTCCCGGGGACTCTAAACTAACTCTTGATGGCCTTGGTTTGATGTGAAATGGACGCAGGAAAACTTTTTGAACGCTCAGTTTCGAGCTTCTGGACCGAAATACAACCGTACTTCACTTTACGACTGAAATAGTAGCCGAGACCTCCTTACGAGCATCGTGATTTTGACCCAGTTCAGCTCGATCTCCCGCACCTTGGGGGATATTTTCCAGTCCGGGGGACTTTAAACTAACTCCTGATGGCCTTGGTTTGCAGTTAAATGCACAAAGCGTAACTTTTTAAAGGTTCACTTTAGAGCTTCTGGGCCGAAATATAGCCCCACTTTACTTTAAGACTGAAACAGTAGCCGAGACCGTCTTACGCGCATCGTGATTTTGACCAACTTCCGTTGGATTTCCCGGAACTTCGGGGATATATTCCAGTCCCGGGGACTCTAAACTAACTGCTGATGGCCTTGGTTTGCAGTGAAATGGACACAGCACATTTTTTTGAACGCTCACTTTCGAGCTTCTCGGACGAAATATAGCCCCACTTAACTTTAAGACTGAAAGAGTAACCCAGACCGCCGTACGCGCATCGTGATTTTGGGATACTTCGGCTCGATTCCCCGGAAATAGGGAGATTTTTTCAGTCCCGGAGACTCTAAACTAACTCCTGATGGCCTTGGTTTCCAGGGAAATGGACACAGGAACACTTTTTGAACGCGCACTTTCGAGCTTGCTGGCCGAAATATAGCCCTACTTCTTTTTAAGACTGAAAGAGTAGGCGGGAGCGCCTTACGCGCATTGTGATTTTGAGGATCTTCGGCTCGATCTGGCGAAACTTGGGAGATATTTTCAGTCCCAAAGTCTCCAATCTCACTCCTGATTGTCTAAGATGTGACTGAAATAGACACAAAAATTTTTGAACCCTTACTTTCGAGCTTCTGGAGTTAAATCTAAGCCCACTTTACCTTAAGACTGAAAGAGTAGCCGAGATCCCCTTAAGCGCATGGTGATTTTGACTAACTTCGGGTGGATTTCCCGTAACTTGGGGGATATTTCCAGTTCCTTTGACGCTAAACTAAGTCGTGATGGCCTTGTTTTGCAGTGAAATGGACACAGCAAAACTTTTTAAACACTCTGTTTCGAGCTTCTGGGCCGAAATATTGCCCCAATTCACTTTAAGACTGAAAGAGTAGCCGAGACCGCCGTACGCGCATCGTGATTTTGACCAACTTCGGTTAAATTTCCCGGAACTTGGGGGATATTTTCCAGTCCCGGGGTCTCTAAACTGACCCCCGACGTCCTTGGTCTGCAGTCAAATGGATACAGCAAAAGTTTTTGAACGCTCACTTTTGAGCTTCTGGGCCGAAATATACCTCCACTTCACTTTAAGAGTGAAAGAGTAGCCGAGACCGCCTCACGCCCATCCTAATTTTGACCAACTTCGGCTCGATTTCGCGGGACTTGGAGATATTTTCCAGTCCCGCGAACTCTAAAGTAACTCCTGATGGCCTTGCTCTGGAGTGAAACGGACACAGCACAACTTTTTGAACGCTCACTTTCGATCTACTGAGGGGAAATATTGCCCCAGTTCACTTTAAGAATGAAAGAGTAACCGGGACCACCTTACGCGCATCGTGATTTTGACCAACTTTGGCTCGATATCCCGGGAACTGGGGGATATTTTTCGGTACCGGGGACTCTAAACTAACTCCTGATTTCCTCGGTTTGCAGTGAAATGGACACAGCACAACTTTTTGAACGCTCACTTTTGAGCTTCTGGGCCGAAACATAGCCCTACTTCACTTTAAGACTGAAAGACTAGCCGAGACCGCCTTACGCGCATCGTCATTTTGGGCTACTTCGGCTCGATTTCCCAGAACTTGGGAGATATTTCCCAGTCCCGGGCACTCTAAACTAATTCCTGATGGCCTTGGTTTTCAGTGAAATGGACACAGCCAAACTTTTTGAACGTTCACTTTCGAGCTTCTGGGCCGAAATATAGCCCCACTTCACTTTAAGACTGAAAGAGTAGCCGGGACCGCGTTACGTGCATGGTAATTTTGTCGAACTTCGGCTTGATTTCCTGGGACTTGCGGGATGTTTTCCAGTCCCGGAAGCTCTAAACTAACTCCTGAATGCCTTGGTTTTTAGTGAAATAGACACAAGTAAAAGGAGCGCACGCTCGGTTTCCAGGTTGTAGGCCGAAATATAGCCCCACTTTATTTTAAGACTGAAAGTGTACACGAAACCGCCTTAAGCGCATCGAAATTTTTAGCCACTATGGCTCGATATGCCAAAACTTGGGGGATATTTTCCAGTCCCGGGGACTCTACCCTAACTCTTGATGGCCTTAGTTTTCAGTAAAATGGTCACAGGTAACAGGAGCGCACGCTCGGTGTCGAGCTTCTAGGCCGAAATGTAGCCCCAGTTCATTTTAAGACTGAAAGAGTAAACGAAACTGCCGTACGCCTATCGTAATTTTAAGAAAGTATGGCTCAATTTGCCGAAACTTGCAGGATAGCTTCCAGTCTCGAGGATTGTAAACTATCTCCTGTTGGACTTAGTTCTTAGTGAAATGGACACAGGTAAAAGGAGAGCACGCTCGGTGTCGAGCTTGTAGAACCGAAATATAGCCCCACTTCATTTTCGGAGTAAACGAGTAGCCGAGACCGCCTTAGGCGCATCGTGATTTTGAGCATCTTTGGCTCGATTTGCCGCAATTCGGGCAATATTTTCCAGTCCCGAGGACTCTATGTTAACTACTGATGAACTTAGTTTTCAGTGATATGTACACAGGCAAAAGGAGCGCACGCTCGGTGTTGAGCTTCTCGGCCGAAATATAGCCCCACTTCATTTTAAGACTGAAAGAGTAGCCGAGACCGCCTTACGCGCATCGTGATTTTGGGCCACTTTTGCTCGATTTCCCGCAAGTTGGCGAATAATTTAAAGTCCCGGGGACGCTAAACTAACTCCCGATGACCTTGGTTTGCAGTTTAATGAACACAGCAAAACATTCTGAACGCTCACCTTCGAGCTTCAGTGCCGCAATATAGCTCTACTTAAATTTAAGACTGAAAGAATAACCGAGAGCCCGTTACGCGCATCGTAATTTTCATCAACTTCGGCGCCATTTCCTAGAACTTGGAGAATATTTTCCAGTTCCGGGGACACTAAACTAAATTCTGATTGCCTTGGTTTGCAGTGAAATGGACACAGCAAAACTTTTTGAACGCTCACTTTCGAGCTTGTGGGCCTCAATATAGCCACACTTCACTTTAAGACTGAAACAGTAGCCGAGACCGCGTTACGCGCATCGTGATTTTCAGCAACTTCTGCTCGCTTTCCTGGAACTTGGGGAATATTTTGCAGTCCCTGGGACTCTAAACTAACTCCCGATGGCCATGGTTTGCAGTGAAATTCACACAGCACAAGTTTTTGAAAGAACACTTTCGAGCTTTCAGGCCGAAATATAGTCCCACATTACTTACGACTTAAAGAGTAGCCGAGACCGGGGTGCGCGCATCGTGATTTTGACCAACTTCGGGTCGATATTCCGCAACTTGGGGGATATTTTCCAGTACCAGGGACTCTAAACTAACTCTTGATGGCCTTGGTTTGCAGTGAAATGGAGACAGCAAAACTTTTTCAACGCTCACCTTCAAGCTTCTGGGCCGAAATATAGCCCACTTTACTTTAATACTGAAAAAGTAGCCGAGACCGCCTTACGCGCATCGTGATTTTGACAAACTTCGGGTGGATTTCCCGGAGCTTGGGGGATATTTTCCAGTCCCTTGGACGCTAAACTAGGTGCCGATGGCCTTGTTTTGCAGTGAAATGGACACAGAAAAGCTTTTTGAAGGCTCACTTTCGAGGTTCTGGGCCGAAATATAGCCATACTTCACTTGAAACAGTAGCCGAGACCACGTTTCGCTTATCGTGATTTTGATCAACTTGGGCTCGATTTCCCGGAACTTGCGAAATATTTTGCAGTCCCGGGGACTCTAAAGTAACTCGTGCTGGTCTTGGTTTGCAGTGAAACGGAAACAGAAAAAGTTTTTGAACGCATACTTTTGAGCTTCTGGACCGAAATAGAACCCCACTTCACTTGAAGACTGAAAGAGTAGCCGAGACCGCCTTACGTGCATGGTGATTTTGAGCAACTTCGGCTCGATTTGCCGGAACTAAGGGCATATATTCCAGTTCTGAGGACTCTAAACTAATTCCTGATGGCCTTGGTTTGCAGTAAAATGGACCCAGCAAAACTTTTTGAACGCTCAATTTCGAGCTTCTGGGCCAAAATATAGTCCCCCATTACTTTAACACTGAAAGAGTAGCCGAGACCGCCTTACGTGCATCGTGATTTGGACAAACTTCGGGTTGATTTCCCGGAATTTGGGGGATATTTTCCAGTCCCGGGGACTCTCAACTAACTCCTGCTTGTCTTGGTTTGCAGTGAAATGGACACAGCGAAAGTTTTTGAACGCTCACTCTCGAGCTTCTGGGCCGAAATAGAGCCCCATTTTACTTTAAGACTGAAAGAGTAGGCGAGATCGTCTTGAGCGAATCCTGATTTTGACCAATTTTGCGTTTATTTCCCGAGACTTGGGGGATATATTCCAGTCAAAGGGACTCTACTGTAACTCCTGATCGCCTTGGTTTTCAGTGAAATGGACAGAGCACAACTTTGCAGCTTCTGGGCAGAAATATAGCCCCATTTTACTTTAAGACTGAAAGAGTAGATGAGACCGCCTTACGCGCATCGTAATTTTGACGAACTTCCAATGGATTTCCCGGAACTTGGGGGATATTTTGCAGTCCCTTGGACGCTAAACTAAGACCTGATGACCTTGTTTTGAAGTAAAATGGACACAACAAAACTTTTTGACCGCTCACTTTCGAGCTTGTGGGCCGAAATATAGCCACACTTCACTTTAGGACTGACACAGTAGCCGAGACCACGTTACGCGCATCATGAATTTGATCAACTTCGGCTCGATTTTCCGGGACTTGGGGGATATTCTCCAGTCCCGGGGACTCTAAACTAACTTCTGACGGCCTTGGTTTGCACTGAAAGTGACAGAGGAAAACTTTTTAAACACTCACTTTCGAGCTTCTAGGCCGAAATATTGCCCCACTTCACTTTAAGACTGAAAGAGTAGCCGAGACCACCTTACGCACATCGTGATTTTGACCAACTTCGGCTGGATTTACCGGAACTTGGGGGACATTTTCCAGTCCCGAGGACTCTTAAGTAACCCCTGATGGCCTTGGTTTGCATTGAAATGGATACAGCAAAACTTTTTGAACGCTCACTTTTGATCTTCTTGGCCGAAATATAACCCCACTTCACTTTAAGACTGAAAGAGTAGCCGAGACCGTGTTACGCGCATCGTGATTTTGACCAACGTCTTCTCGATTTTCCGGAACTTGGGAAATACATTCCACTCCCGGGGACTCGAAACTAACTACTGATAGCCCTGGTTTGCAGTGAAATAGACACAGTAATCTTTTTTGAGCTTTGAGCTTGTGAGCCGAAATAGAGCCCCACTTCACTTTAAGACTGAAGGAGTAGCCGACACTGCCTTAAGCGCACCGTGATTTTGACCAACTTGGGCTCGATTTGCCGGAAATTGGGGGATATTTTCCAGTCCCGGGGACTCTAAACTAACGCCTGATTGTCTTGGTTTTTAGTGAAATGGACACAGCGAAACTTTTTGAACGCTCACTCTCGAGCTTCTGGACCGAAATATAGCCCAACTTTACTTTAAGACTGAAAGAGTAGCCGAGACCGTCTTGCGCAAATCGTGATTTTCACCAACTTGGGGTCGGTTTCCCGGAACTTGGGGGATATATTCCATTCCCGCGGACTCTAAACTAACTCCTGATGGCCTTGGTTTTCAGTGAAATGGACAAAGGAAAGCTTTTTGAACACTCTCTTAGTAGCTTCTGGGCCGAAATAGAATCCCACTTCACTTTCAGACTGAAATAGTAGCCGAGACCGCCTCATGCGCATCGTGAGTTAGACCAAGTTCAGCTCGATTTCACGCAACTTTTGGGATATTTTCCAGTCCGGGGGACTCTAAACTAACTCCGGATGGTCTTGGTTTGCACTGAAATGCGCACAGCATAAATTTTTGAACGCCCAGTTTGGAGCTTCTGGATCGAAATATAGCCCCACTTCACTTTAAGACTGAAAGAGTAGCCGAGATCGCCTTAGGCGCATCGTGATTTTGACCATTTTCGGCTTACTTTCTCGGAACTTGGGGGATATTTTCCAGTCCCGGGGACTCTAAACTAACTCCTGATCGCCTTGCTTTGCATTGAAATGGACAGAGCAAAACTTTTTGAACGCTCGCTTTCGAGCTTGTGGGCCGAAATATAGGCACACTTGACTTTAAGACTGAAACAGTAGCCGAGACCACGTTGCGCGCATCATGAATTTGATCAACTTCGGCTCCAATTCCCGGGACTTGGGGGATATGTTCCAGTCCCGGGGACTCTAAACTCACTCCTGATGGCCTTGGTTTGCATTGAAATGGACACAGCAGAATTTTTTGAATGCACACTTTCGAGATTCTGGGCCGAAATATAGCCCCACTTCACTTAAGACTGAAAGAGTAGCCGAGACCGCCTTGCTCGCATCGTGAGTTTGACAAACTTCCGGTCGATATTCCGGAACTTAGGGGATATTTTCCAGTCCCAGGACCTCTAAACTAACTCCTCATGGCCTTGGTTTGCAGTGAAATGGACAGAGCAAAACTTTTTGAACGCTCACCTTCGAGCTTCCTGGCCGAAATAAAGCCCGACTTTACTTTAAGACTTAAAGAGTAACCGAGACCACCTTACACGCATCGTGATTTTGACCAACTTCGGGTTGAGTTGCCAGAACTTAAGGGATATTTTTTAGTCCCGCGGACTCTAAACTAACTCATGATGGCCTTGGTTTTCAGTTAAATTGAGAGAGCAAAACTTTTTGAACGCTCACTTTCGAGCTTCTGGGCCGAAAGATACAGCCACGTCACTTTAAGACTGAAACAGTAGCCGAGACCGCATTTCGCGCATCGTGATTTTGATCAACTTCGGCTCGCTTTCCCGGAACTTGGGGAATATTTTCCAGCCCCGGGGACCCTAAACACACTTTTGATAACTTTGGTTTGCAGTGAAATGCACACAGCAAAACTTTTTGAACGTTCACTTTCGGGCTTCTCGCCCGAAATATAGCCCCACTTCACTCTAAGACTGAAAGAGTAGCCGACACTACCTTACGCAAATCGTGATTTTGACCAACTTCGACTCGATTTCCCGGAAGTTGGGGGATATTTTCCAGTCCCGGGGACTCTAAACTAGTTCCTGATGGCTTTGGTTTGCAGTCAAATAAACACAGGGAAACTTTTTGAACGCTCAGTTTCAAGCTCCTGGCCAGGAATAAAGCCTCACTTCACTTTAAGACTGAAACAGTAAGCGAGACCGCCTAACGCGCACCGTGATTTTGACCAACTTCGGCTAAATTTCCCTGAACTTGGGGGGATATTTTCCAGTCCCGAAGACTCTTAAGTAACCCCTGATGGCCTTCGTTTGCATTGAAATGGATACAGCAAAACTTTTTGAAGCTCACTTTTGAGCTTCTGGGCCGAAACCGCCAAGACCGTCTTGCGCGCATCGTGATTTTGACCAACGTCTTCTCGATTTTCCGGAACTTGGGAAATATATTGCAGTCCCGGGGACTCTAAACTAACTCCTGATGGCCTTGGTTTGCAGTGAAATGGACACAGCAAATTTTTTGCAGCGCTCACTTTGGAGCTTCTGGGCCGAAATAGAGCCCCACTTCACTTTGAGACTGAAAGAGTAGCCGAGGCCGCCTTAGGCGCATCGTGATTTTGACCAACTTCGGCTTGAGTTGCCAGAACTTAAAAGATATTTTCCACTCCCGGGGACTCTAAACTAACTCATGATGGCCTTGGTTTTCAGTGAAATTGAGAGAGGAAAACTTTTTGAACGCTCACTTTAGAGCTTCTGGACCGAAATATACAGCCACGTCACTTTAAGACTAAAAGAGTAGCCGACACTGCTTTACGCGCATCGTGATTTTCACAAACTTCGGCTCGATTTCCCGGAACTTGGGGGATATTTTGCTGTCCCGGAGACCGTAAATTATCTCCTGATGTGGCTAGGTTCGCGGTGAAATGGACACGGCAAAACTTTTTGAACTTTCACTTTCGAGCTTCTGGGACGAAATATAGCCCGAGTTCACCGCCTTACGCGCATCGTGATTTTGACCAACTTTTGCTCGATTTCCCAGGAAATGGGGAATATTTTCCGGTACCGGGGACTCTAAAGTAACTCGTGATTGCCTTAGTTTGCATTGAAATGGAGAGAGCAAAACTATTTCAACGCTCCCCTTCGGGCTTCTGAGCCGAAATATAGCCCCACTTCAGTTTAAGACTGAAAGAGTAGCCGAGACCGTCTTACCCGCATCGTGATTTTGACCAACTTCGGCTTGAGTTGCCAGAACTTAAGGGATATTTTTTAGTCCCGCGGACTCTAAACTAACTCATGATGGCCTTGGTTTTCAGTGAAATTGAGAGAGCAAAACTTTTTGAACGCTCACTTTCGAGCTTCTGGGCCGAAAGATACAGCCACGTCACTTTAAGACTAAAAGAGTAGCCGAGACCGTCTTACGCGCATCGTGATTTTGACAAACTTCGGCTCGATTTCCCGGGACTTGGGGGATATTTTGATGTCCCGGACACTGTAAACAATCTGCTGATTTGGCTTGGTTTGCGGTGAAATGGACACAGCAAACCTTTTTGGACTTTCACTTTCGAGCTTCTGGGCCGAAATATAGCCCCATTTCACTTTAAGAATCAAAGAGTAGCCGAGACCGCCTTACGCGCATCGTGATTTTGAGAAACTTGGGCTCGATTTCCCCGAACTTGGGCCATATTTTCCAGTCCCGAGCAGTCTAAACTAACTGCTGATTGCCTTGGTTTGCAGTGAAATGAACACAGCAAAACTTTTTGAACTTTCACTTTCTAGCTTCTCGGCCGAAATATAGCACCAGTTCACTTTAAGAATCAAAGAGTAGCCGAGACCGCCTTACGCGCATCGTGATTTTGACAAAACTCGGCTCGATTTCCCCGAACTTGGGCGATATTTTCCAGTCCCGAGCAGTCTAAACTAACTCCTGATGGCCTTGGTTTGCAGTGAAATGAACAAGGTTACACTTTTTGAACGCTTATTTTCGAGCTTCTGGGATGAAATATAGCCCCACTTCACTTTAAGACTGAAAGAGTAGGCGAGACCGCCTTACGCGCATCGTGATTTTGAGCAACTCCCGCTCGATTTTCTAGAATTTTGGCGATATTTCAAGTCCCGGGGACTTTAAACTAACTCTTGATGGCCTTGGTTTGATGTGAAATGGACGCAGGAAAACTTTTTGAACGCTCAGTTTCGAGCTTCTGGACCGAAATACAACCGTACTTCACTTTACGACTGAAATAGTAGCCGAGACCTCCTTACGAGCATCGTGATTTTGACCCAGTTCAGCTCGATCTCCCGCACCTTGGGGGATATTTTCCAGTCCGGGGGACTTTAAACTAACTCCTGATGGCCTTGGTTTGCAGTTAAATGCACAAAGCGTAACTTTTTAAAGGTTCACTTTAGAGCTTCTGGGCCGAAATATAGCCCCACTTTACTTTAAGACTGAAAGAGTAGCCGAGACCGTCTTACCCGCATCGTGATTTTGACCAACTTCCGTTGGATTTCCCGGAACTTCGGGGATATATTCTAGTCCCGGGGACTCTAAACTAACTGCTGATGGCCTTGGTTTGCAGTGAAATGGACACAGCACATTTTTTTGAACGCTCACTTTCGAGCTTCTCGGACGAAATATAGCCCCACTTAACTTTAAGACTGAAAGAGTAACCCAGACTGCCATACGCGCATCGTGATTTTGGGATACTTCGGCTCGATTTCCCGGAAATAGGGGGATATTTTCCAGTCCCGGAGACTCTAAACTAACTCCTGATTGTCTTGGTTTCCAGTGAAATGGACACAGGAACACTTTTTGAACGCGCACTTTCGAGCTTGCTGGCCGAAATATAGCCCTACTTCTTTTTAAGACTGAAAGAGTAGGCGGGAGCGCCTTACGCGCATTGTGATTTTGAGGATCTTCGGCTCGATCTGGCGAAACTTGGGAGATATTTTCAGTCCCAAAGTCTCCAATCTCACTCCTGATTGTCTAAGATGTGACTGAAATAGACACAAAAATTTTTGAACCCTTACTTTCGAGCTTCTGGAGTTAAATCTAAGCCCACTTTACCTTAAGACTGAAAGAGTAGCCGAGATCCCCTTAAGCGCATGGTGATTTTGACTAACTTCGGGTGGATTTCCCGTAACTTGGGGGATATTTCCAGTTCCTTTGACGCTAAACTAAGTCGTGATGGCCTTGTTTTGCAGTGAAATGGACACAGCAAAACTTTTTAAACACTCAGTTTCGAGCTTCTGGGCCGAAATATTGCCCCAATTCACTTTAAGACTGAAAGAGTAGCCGAGACCGCCGTACGCGCATCGTGATTTTGACCAACTTCGGTTAAATTTCCCGGAACTTGGGGGATATTTTCCAGTCCCGGGGTCTCTAAACTGACCCCCGACGTCCTTGGTCTGCAGTCAAATGGATACAGCAAAAGTTTTTGAACGCTCAATTTTGAGCTTCTGGGCCGAAATATAGCTCCACTTCACTTTAAGAGTGAAAGAGTAGCCGAGACCGCCTCACGCCCATCCTAATTTTGACCAACTTCGGCTCGATTTCCGGCACTTGGAGATATTTTCCAGTCCCGCGAACTCTAAAGTAACTCCTGATGGCCTTGCTCTGGAGTGAAATGGACACAGCACAACTTTTTGAACGCTCACTTTCGAGCTACTGGGGGGAAATATTGCCCCAGTTCACTTTCAGAATGAAAGAGTAACCGGGACCACCTTACGCGCATCGTGATTTTGACCAACTTTGGCTCGATATCCCGGGAACTGGGGGATATTTTTCGGTACCGGGGACTCTAAACTAACTCCTGATTTCCTCGGTTTGCAGTGAAATGGACACAGCACAACTTTTTGAACGCTCACTTTTGAGCTTCTGGGCCGAAGCATAGCCCTACTTCCCTTTAAGACTGAAAGACTAGCCGAGACCGCCTTACGCGCATCGTGATTTTGAGCTACTTCGGCTCGATTTCCCAGAACTTGGGAGATATTTCCCAGTCCCGGGCACTCTAAACTAACTCCTGATGGCCTTGGTTTTCAGTGAAATGGACACAGCCAAACTTTTTGAACGTTCACTTTCGAGCTTCTGGGCCGAAATATAGCCCCACTTCACTTTAAGACTGAAAGAGTAGCCGGGACCGCGTTACGCGCATGGTAATTTTGTCGAACTTCGGCTTGATTTCCTGGGACTTGCGGGATGTTTTCCAGTCCCGGAAGCTCTAAACTAACTCCTGAATGCCTTGGTTTTTAGTGAAATAGACACAAGTAAAAGGAGCGCACGCTCGGTTTCCAGGTTGTAGGCCGAAATATAGCCCCACTTTATTTTAAGACTGAAAGTGTACACGAAACCGCCTTAAGCGCATCGAAATTTTTAGCCACTATGGCTCGATATGCCAAAACTTGGGGGATATTTTCCAGTCCCGGGGACTCTACCCTAACTCTTGATGGCCTTAGTTTTCAGTAAAATGGTCACAGGTAACAGGAGCGCACGCTCGGTGTCGAGCTTCTAGGCCGAAATGTAACCCCAGTTCATTTTAAGACTGAAAGAGTAAACGAAACTGCCGTACGCCTATCGTAATTTTAAGAAAGTATGGCTCAATTTGCCGAAACTTGCAGGATAGCTTCCAGTCTCGAGGATTGTAAATTATCTCCTGATGGACTTAGTTCTTAGTGAAATGGACACAGGTAAAAGGAGAGCACGCTCGGTGTCGAGCTTGTAGAACCGAAATATAGCCCCACTTCATTTTCGGAGTAAACGAGTAGCCGAGACCGCCTTACGCGCATCGTGATTTTGAGCATCTTTGGCTCGATTTGCCGCAATTCGGGCAATATTTTCCAGTCCCGAGGACTCTATGTTAACTCCTGATGAACTTAGTTTTCAGTGATATGTACACAGGCAAAAGGAGCGCACGCTCGGTGTTGAGCTTCTCGGCCGAAATATAGCCCCACTTCATTTTAAGACTGAAAGAGTAGCCGAGACCGCCTTACGCGCATCGTGATTTTGGGCCACTTTTGCTCGATTTCCCGCAAGTTGGCGAATAATTTAAAGTCCCGGGGACGCTAAACTAACTCCCGATGACCTTGGTTTGCAGTTTAATGAACACAGCAAAACATTCTGAACGCTCACCTTCGAGCTTCAGTGCCGCAATATAGCCCTACTTAAATTTAAGACTGAAAGAATAACCGAGAGCCCGTTACGCGCATCGTAATTTTCATCAACTTCGGCGCCATTTCCTAGAACTTGGAGAATATTTTCCAGTTCCGGGGACACTAAACTAACTCCTGATTGCTTTGGTTTGCAGTGAAATGGACACAGCAAAACTTTTTGAACGCTCACTTTCGAGCTTGTGGGCCTCAATATAGCCACACTTCACTTTAAGACTGAAACAGTAGCCGAGACCGCGTTACGCGCATCGTGATTTTGAGCAACTTCTGCTCGCTTTCCTGGAACTTGGGGAATATTTTGCAGTCCCTGGGACTCTAAACTAACTCCCGATCGCTATGGTTTGCAGTGAAATTCACACAGCACAAGTTTTTGAACGAACACTTTCGAGCTTTTAGGCCGAAATATAGTCCCACATCACTTACGACTTAAAGAGTAGCCGAGACCGGGGTGCGCGCATCGTGATTTTGACCAACTTCGGGTCGATATTCCGCAACTTGGGGGATATTTTCCAGTACCAGGGACTCTAAACTAACTCTTGATGGCCTTGGTTTGCAGTGAAATGGAGACAGCAAAACTTTTTCAACGCTCACCTTCAAGCTTCTGGGCCGAAATATAGCCCACTTTACTTTAATACTGAAAAAGTAGCCGAGACCGCCTTACGCGCATCGTGATTTTGACAAACTTCGGGTGGATTTCCCGGAGCTTGGGGGATATTTTCCAGTCCCTTGGACGCTAAACTAGGTGCCGATGGCCTTGTTTTGCAGTGAAATGGACACAGCAAAGCTTTTTGAAGGCTCACTTTCGAGGTTGTGGGCCGAAATATAGCCATACTTCACTTTAAGTATGAAACAGTAGCCGAGACCACGTTTCGCGCATCGTGATTTTGATCAACTTGGGCTCGATTTCCCGGAACTTGCGAAATATTTTCCAGTCCCGGGGACTCTAAAGTAACTCGTGCTTGTCTTGGTTTGCAGTGAAACGGAAACAGAAAAAGTTTTTGAACGCATACTTTTGAGCTTCTGGACCGAAATAGAACCCCACTTCACTTGAAGACTGAAAGAGTAGCCGAGACCGCCTTACGTGCATGGTGATTTTGAGCAACTTCGGCTCGATTTGCCGGAACTAAAGGCATATATTCCACTTCTGAGGACTCTAAACTAAGTCCTGATGGCCTCGGTTTGCAGTAAAATGGACCCAGCAAAACTTTTTGAACGCTCAATTTCGAGCTTCTGGGCCAAAATATAGTCCCCCATTACTTTAACACTGAAAGAGTAGCCGAGACCGCCTTACGTGCATCGTGATTTTGACCAACTTCGGCTCGATATCCCGGAACTTGGGGGATATTTTCCAGTCCTGGGGACTCTCAACTAACTCCTGATGGCCTTGGTTTGCGTTGAAATGGACACAGCACAATCTTTTGAACGCACACTTTCGAGATTCTGGGCCGAAATATAGCCCCACTTCACTTAAGACTGAAAGAGTAGCCGAGACCGCCTTGCTCGCATCGTGAGTTTGACAAATTTCCGGTCGGTATTCCGGAACTTGGGGGATATTATCCAGTCCCAGGAGCTCTAAACTAACTCCTCATGGCCTTGGTTTGTAGTGAAATGGACAGAGCAAAACTTTTTGAACGCTCACCTTCAAGCTTCTGGGCCGAAATATAGCCCACTTTACTTTAATACTGAAAAAGTAGCCGAGACCGCCTTACGCGCATCGTGATTTTGACAAACTTCGGGTGGATTTCCCGGAACTTGGGGGATATTTTCCAGTCCCTTGGACGCTAAACTAGGTGCCGATGGCCTTGTTTTGCAGTGAAATGGACACAGCAAAGCTTTTTGAAGGCTCACCTTCGAGGTTGTGGGCCGAAATATAGCCATACTTCACTTTAAGTATGAAACAGTAGCCGAGACCGCATTTCGCGCATCGTGATTTTGGTCAACTTCGGCTCGCTTTCCCGGAACTTGGGGAATATTTTCCAGTCCCGGGGACCCTAAACTAACTTTTGATAGCTTTGGTTTGCAGTGAAATGCACACAGCAAAACTTTTTGAACGCTCACTTTCGAGCTTCTGGACAGAAATATAGCCCCACTTGACTTTAAGACTGAAAGGGTAGCCGAGACCGCTTTGGGAGCATCGTGATTTTGACCAACTTCAACTCGATTTACCGGAACTTGGGGAATATTTTCCAGTCCCAGGGACGCTAAACTAACTCGTGATGGCCTTGTTTTGCAGTGAAATGGACACAGCAAAACTTTTTGAAGGCTCACTCTCGGGCTTCTGGCCCGAAATATAGCCCCACTTCACTTTAAGACAGAAAGAGTAGCCGAGACCACTTTAGGGGCATCGTGATTTTGACAAACCTCGGCTCAATTTCCCGGACCTTGGGGCATATTTTCTTGTCCCGGGGACACTAAACTAACTCCTGATGGCCTTGGTTTGCAGTGAAATGAACACAGCAAAACTTTTTGAACGCTCACTTTCGGGCTTCTCTCCCAAAATATAGCCCCACTTCACTCTGAGACTGAAAGAGTAGCCGACACTACCTTACGCAAATCGTGATTTTGACCAACTTCGACTCGATTTCCCGGAAGTTGGGGGATATTTTCCAGTCCCGGAGACTCTAAACTAGCTCCTGATGGCTTTGGTTTGCAGTCAAATAAACACAGGGAAACTTTTTGAACGCTCACTTTCAAGCTCCTGGCCAGGAATAAAGCCTCACTTCACTTTAAGACTGAAACAGTAAGCGAGACCGCCTAACGCGCACCGTGATTTTGACCAACTTCGGCTAAATATCTCTGAACTTGGGGGGATATTTTCCAGTCCCGAAGACTCTTAAGTAATCCCTGATGGCCTTCGTTTGCATTGAAATGGATACAGCAAAACTTTTTGAACGCTCACTTTTGAGCTTCTGGGCCGAAATATAGCCCCACTTCACTTTAAGACTGAAAGAGTAGCCGAGGCCGCCTTAGGCGCATCGTGATTTTGACCAACGTCTTCTCGATTTTCCGGAACTTGGGAAATATATTGCAGTCCCGGGGACTCTAAACTAACTCCTGATGGCCTTGGTTTGCAGTGAAATGGACACAGCAAATTTTTTGCAGCGCTCACTTTGGAGCTTCTGGACCGAAATATAGCCCTACTTCACTTTCAGACTCAAAGAGTAGTCGAGACCGCCTTACGTGAATCGTTATTTTGACCAACTTCGTCTCGATTTGGCGGAACTTGGAGGATATTTTCCAGTCCCGGGGACTGTTAACTCCCTCCTGAGGGCCTTGCTTTGCAGTGAAATGGGCACAGCATAACTTTTTGAACGCTCACTTTCGAGCTTCTGGGCCAAAATATACAGCCACGTCACTTTAAGACTAAAAGAGTAGCCGAGACTGCTTTACGCGCATCGTGATTTTAACAAACTTCGGCTCGATTTCCCGGAACTTGGGGGATATTTTGATGTCCCAGAGACTGTAAACTATCTCCTGATGTGGCTTGGATCGCGGTGAAATGGACACAGCCAAACTTTTTGAACTTTCACTTTCGAGCTTTTGGGCCGAAATATAGTCCGAGTTCACTTTAAGAATGAAAGAATAGCCGAGACCGCCTTACGCGCATCGTGATTTTGACCAACTTTGGCTCGATTTCCCAGGAAATGGAAAATATTTTCCGGTACCGGGGACTCTAAAGTAACTCTTGATTGCCTTGGTTTGCATTGAAACGGAGAGAGCAAAACTTTTTCAACGCTCCCCTTCGGGCTTCTGAGCCGAAATATAGCCCCACTTCAGTTTAAGACTGAAAGAGTAGCCGAGACCGTCTTACGCGCATCGTGATTTTGACCAAATTCGGCTCGATTTCCCGAAACTTCAGTGACATATTCAAGTTCCAAGGACTCTAAACTAACCCCTGATGGCCTTTGTCTGCAGTGAAATGGACACAGCAAATTTTTTTGAACGCTTACTTTCGAAATTCTGGGCCGAAATATAGCCCCACTTCACTTTAAGACTGAAATAGTAGCCGAGAGCGTCTTAGACGCATCGTGATTTTGACCAACTTCGGCTTGAGTTGCCAGAACTTAAGGGATATTTTTTAGTCCCGCAGACTCTAAACTAACTCATGATGGCCTTGGTTTTCAGTTAAAGTGAGAGAGCAAAACTTTTTGAACGCTCACTTTCGAGCTTCTGGGCCGAAATATACAGCCACGTCACTTTAAGACTAAAAGAGTAGCCGAGACTGCTTTACGCGCATCGTGATTTTGACAAACTTCGGCTCGATTTCCAGGGACTTGGGGGATATTTTGATGTCCCGGACACTGTAAACAATCTGCTGATGTGGCTTGGTTTGCGGTGAAATGGACAGAGCAACACTTTTTGAACTTTCACTTTCTAGCTTCTGCGCCGAAATATAGCCCCAGTTCACTTTAAGAATCAAAGAGTAGCCGAGACCGCCTTACGCGCATCGTGATTTTGACAAAATTCGGCTCGATTTCCCCGAACTTGGGCCATATTTTCTAGTCCCGAGCAGTCTAAACTAACTGCTGATTGCCTTGGTTTGCAGTGAAATGAACACAGCAAAACTTTTTGTACTTTCACTTTCTAGCTTCTCGGCCGAAATATAGCCCCAGTTCACTTTAAGAATGAAAGAGTAGCCGAGACCGCCTTACGCGCATCGTGATTTTGACAAAACTCGGCTCGATTTCCCCGAACTTGGGCGATATTTTCCAGTCCCGAGCAGTCTAAACTAACTCCTGATGGCCTTGGTTTGCAGTGAAATGAACAAGGTAACACTTTTTGAACGCTTATTTTCGAGCTTCTGGGATGAAATATAGCCCCACTTCACTTTATGACTGAAAGAGTAGGCGAGACCGCCTTACGCGCATCGTGATTTTGAGCAACTTCCGCTCGATTTTCTAGAATTTTGGCGATATTTTCAAGTCCCGGGGACTCTAAACTAAGTCCTGATGGCCTTGGTTTGATGTGAAATGGACGCAGGAAAACTTTTTGAACGCTCAGTTTCGAGCTTCTGGGCCGAAATACAACCGTACTTCACTTTAAGACTGAAATAGTAGCCGAGACCTCCTTACGAGCATCGTGATTTTGACCCAGTTCAGCTCGATTTCCCGGAACTTGGGGGATCTTTTCCAGTCCGGGGGACTTTAAACTAACTCCTGATGGCCTTCGTTTGCAATGAAATGCACAAAGCGTAACTTTTTAAAGGTTCACTTTCGAGCTTCTGGGCCGAAATATAGCCCCACTTTACTTTAAGACTGAAAGAGTAGCCGAGACCGTCTTACGGGCATCGTGATTTTGACCAACTTCCGTTGGATTTCCCGGAACTTCGGGGATATATTCCAGTCCCGGGGACCCTAAACTAACTGCTGATGGCCTTGGTTTGCAGTGAAATGTACATAGCACATTTTTTTGAACGCTCACTTTCGAGCTTATGGCTCGAAATATAGCCCCACTTAACTTTAAGACTGAAAGAGTAGCCGAGACCGCCTTACGCGCATCGTGATTTTGGGATACTTTGGCTCGATTTCCCGGAAATAGGGGGATATTTTCCAGTCCCGGGGACTCTAAACGAACTCCTGATGGCTTTGGTTTCCAGTGAAATGGACACTGGAATACTTTTTGAACGCGCACTTTCGAGCTTGCTGGCCGAAATATAGCCCTACTTCTTTTTAAGACTGAAAGAGTAGGCGGGAGCGCCTTACGCGCATTGTGATTTTGAGGATCTTCGGCTCGATCTGGCGAAACTTGGGAGATATTTTCCAGTCCCAAAGTCTCTAAACTCACTCCTGATTGTCTAAGATGTGAGTGAAATAGACACAAAAATTTTTGAACCCCTACTTTCGAGCTTCTGGAGTTAAATCTAAGCCCACTTTACCTTAAGACTGAAAGAGTAGCCGAGACCCCGTTAAGCCCATGGTGATTTTGACTAACTTCGGGTGGATATCCCGTAACTGGGGGGATATTTCCAGTTCCTTTGAAGCTAAACTAAGTCGTGATAGCCTTGTTTTACAGTGAAATGGACACAGCAAAACTTTTTAAACACTCAGTTTCGAGCTTCTGGGTCGAAATATTGCCCCAATTCACTTTAAGACTGAAAGAGTAGCCGAGACCGCCGTACGCGCGTCGTGATTTTGACCAACTTCGGTTAAATTTCCCGGAACTTGGGGGATATTTTCCAGTCCCGGGGACTCTAAACTGACCCCCGAGGTCCTTGGTTTGCAGTAAAATGGACGCAGCAAAAGTTTTTGAACGCTCACTTTTGAGCTTCTGGGCCGAAATATTGCCCCAGTTCACTTTAACAATGAAAGAGTAACCGGAAGCGCCTTACGCGCATCGTGATTTTGACCAACTTTGGCTCGATTACCCGAGAAATGGGGGATATTTTCCGGTACCGGGGACTCTAAACTAACTCCTGATGGCCTTGCTGTGGAGTGAAATGGACACAGCACAACTTTTTGAACGCTCACTTTTGAGCTTCTGGGCCGAAGCATAGCCCTACTTCACTTTAAGACTGAAAGACTAGCCGAAACCGGCTAACGCGCATCGTGATTTTGGGTACTTCGGCTCGATTTCCCGGAACTTGGGAGATAATTCCCAGTCCCGGGCACTCTGAACTAATTCCTGATGGCCTTGGTTTTCAGTGAAATGAACACGGCCAAACTTTTTGAACGTTCACTTTCGAGGTTCTGGGCCGAAATATAGCCCCACTTCACTTTAAGACTAAAAGAGAAGGCGGGACCGCTTTACGCGCATGGTAATTTTGTCGAACTTCGGCTTGATTTCCTGGGACTTGGGGGATATTTTCCAGTCCCGGAAGCTCTAAACTAACTCCTGAATGCCCTGGCTTTTAGTGAAATGGACACAGGTAAAAGGAGCGCACGCTCGGTTTCCAGGTTGTAGGCCGAAATATAGCCCCACTTTATTTTAAGACTGAAAGTGTACACGAAACCGCCTTAAGCGCATCAAAATTTTTAGCCACTATGGCTCAATATGCCTAAACTTGAGGGGATATTTTCCAGTCCCGGGGACTCTACCCTAACTCTTGATGGCCTTAGTTTTCAGTAAAATGGTCACAGCTAACAGGAGCGCACGCTCGGTGTCGAGCTTCTAGGCCGAAATGTAACCCCAGTTCATTTAAAGACTGAAAGAGTAAACGAAACTGCCGTACGCCTATCGTAATTTTAAGAAAGTATGGCTCAATTTGCCGAAACTTGCAGGATAGCTTCCAGTCTCGAGGATTCTAAACTATCTCCTGTTGGACTTAGTTCTTAGTGAAATGGCCACAGGTAAAAGGAGAGCACGCTCGGTGTCGAGCTTGTAGAACCGAAATATAGCCCCACTTCATTTTCGGAGTAAACGAGTAGCCGAGACCGCCTTACGCGCATCGTGATTTTGAGCATCTTTGGCTCGATTTGCCGCAATTCGGGGAATATTTTCCAGTCCCGAGGACTCTATGTTAACTCCTGATGAACTTAGTTTTCAGTGATATGTACACAGGCAAAAGGAGCGCACGCTCGGTGTTGGGCTTCTCGGCTGAAATATAGCCCCACTTCATTTTAAGACTGAAAGAGTAGCCGAGACCGCCTTACGCGCATCGTGATTTTGAGCAACTTTGGCTCGATCTGCCAGAATTTGGGAAATATTTTCCAGTCCCAAGGACTCTAAACTATCTCCTGATGGCCTAAGATGTCAGTGAAATGGACACAGGTAAAATTAGCGCACGCCCGGTCTCGAGCTTCTAGGTCGAAATATAGTCCCCCTTAATTTTAAGACTGAAAGAGTAGCCGAGACCGCCTTAGGCGCATCGTGATTTTGAGCATCTTTGGCTCGATTTCCCGCAATTCGGGGAATATTTTCCAGTCCCGAGGACTCTATGTTAACTCCTGATGAACTTAGTTTTCAGTGATATGTACACAGGCAAAAGGAGCGCACGCTCGGTGTTGAGCTTCTCGGCCGAAATATAGCCCCACTTCATTTTAAGACTGAAAGAGTAGCCGAGACCGCCTTACGCGCATCGTGATTTCGGGCCACTTTTGCTCGATTTCCCGCAAGTTGGCGAATAATTTAAAGTCCCGGGGACGCTAAACTAACTCCCGATGACCTAGGTTTGCAGTTTAATGAACACAGCAAAACATTCTGAACGCTCACCTTCGAGCTTCAGTGCCGCAATATAGCCCTACTTAAATTTAAGACTGAAAGAATAACCGAGAGCCCGTTACGCGCATCGTAATTTTCATCAACTTCGGCGCCATTTCCTGGAACTTGGAGAATATTTTCCAGTTGCGGGGACTCTAAACTAACTCCTGATTGCCTTGGTTTGCAGTCAAATAGACACAGCAAAACTTTTTGAACGCTCACTTTCGAGCTTGTGGGCCTCAATATAGCCACACTTCACTTTTAGACTGAAACAGTAGCCGAGACCGCGTTACGCGCATCGTGATTTTGAGCAACTTCTGCTCGCTTTCCTGCAACTTGGGGAATATTTTCCAGTCCCGGGGACTCTAAACTAACTCCTGATGGCCATGGTTTGCAGTGAAATTCACACAGCACAAGTTTTTGAACGAACACTTTCGAGCTTTTAGGCCGAAATATAGTCCCATCTCACTTACGACTTAAAGAGTAGCGGAGAGCGGCGTGCGCGCATCGTGATTTTGACCAACTTCGGGTCGATATTCCGGAACTTGGGGGATATTTTCCAGTCCCAGGGACTCTAAACTAACTCTTGATGGGCTTGGTTTGCAGTGAAATGGAGACAGCAAAACTTTTTGAACGCTCACCTTCAAGCTTCTGGGCCGAAATATAGCCCACTTTACTTTAATACTGAAAAAGTAGCCGAGACCGCCTTACGCGCATCGTGATTTTGACAAACTTCGGGTGGATTTCCCGGAGCTTGGGGGATATTTTCCAGTCCCTTGGACGCTAAACTAGGTGCCGATGGCCTTGTTTTGCAGTGAAATGGACACAGCAAAGCTTTTTGAAGGCTCACTTTCGAGGTTGTGGGCCGAAATATAGCCATACTTCACATTAAGACTGAAACAGTAGGCGAGACCACGTTTCGCGCATCGTGATTTTGATCAACTTGGGCTCGATTTCCCGGAACTTGCGAAATATTTTCCAGTCCCGGGGACTCTAAACTAACTCGTACTTGTCTTGGTTTGCAGTGAAACAGAAACAGAAAAAGTTTTTGAACGCATACTTTCGAGCTTCTGGACCGAAATAGAACCCCACTTCACTTGAAGACTGAAAGAGTAGCCGAGACCGCCTTACGTGCATGGTGATTTTGAGCAACTTCGGCTCGATTTGCTGGAACTAAGGGGATATATTCCAGTTCTGAGGACTCTAAACTAATTCCTGATGGCCTTGGTTTGCAGTAAAATGGACCGAGAAAAACTTTTTAAACGTTCAATTTCGAGCTTCTGGGCCAAAATATAGCCCCCAATTACTTTAACACTGAAAGAGTAGCCGAGATCGCCTTACGTGCATCGTGATTTTGACAAACTTCGGGTTGATTTCCCGGAACTTGGGGGATATTTTCCAGTACTGGGGACTCTCAACTAACTCCTACTTGTCTTGGTTTGCAGTGAAATGGATACAGCGAAAGTTTTTGAACGCTCACTCTCGAGCTTCTGGGCCGAAATAGAGCCCCATTTTACTTTAAGACTGTAAGAGTAGGCGAGACCGTCTTGAGCGAATCGTGATTTTGACCAATTTCGCCGTTTTTTCCCGAAACTTGGGCGATATATTCCAGTCAAAGGGACTCTACAGTAACTCCTGATGGCCTTGGTTTTCAGTGAAATGAACAGAGCACAACTTTGGAGCTTCTGAGCAGAAATATAGCCCCACTTTACTTTCAGACTGAAAGAGTAGATGAGACCGCCTTACGCGCATCATAATTTTGACGAACTTCCAATGGATTTCCCGGAACTTGGGGGATATTTTGCAGTCCCTTGGACGCTAAACTAAGTCCTGATGGCCTTGTTTTGAAGTAAAATGGACACAACAAAACTTTTTGAACGCTCACTTTCGAGCTTGTGGGCCGAAATATAGCCACACTTCACTTTAGGACTGACACAGTAGCCGAGACCACGTTACGCGCATCATGAATTTGATCAACTTCGGCTCGATTTCCCGGGACTTGGGCGATATTCTCCAGTCCCGGGGACTCTAAAATAACTTCTGATGGCCTTGGTTTGCACTGAAAGTGACCGAGCAAAACATTTTAAACACTCACTTTCCAGCGTCTGGCCCGAAATATAGCCCCGCTTCACTTTAACACTGAAAGAGTAGCCGAGACCACCTTACGCACATCGTGATTTTGACCAACTTCGGCTGGATTTACCGGAACTTGGGGGACATTTTCCAGTCCCGAGGACTCTTAAGTAACCCCTGATGGCCTTGGTTTGCATTGAAATGGATACAGCAAAACTTTTTGAAGGCTCACTTTTGAGCTTCTGGGCCGAAATATAGCCCCACTTCACTTTAAGACTGAAAGAGTAGCCGAGACCGTCTTGCGCAAATCGTGATTTTCACCAACTTCGGGTCGATTTCCCGGAACTTGGGGGATATATTCCATTTCCGCGGACTCTAAACTAACTCATGATGGCCTTGGTTTTCAGTGAAATGGACAAAGGAAAGCTTTTTGAACACTCTCTTTGTAGCTTCTGGGCCGAAATAGAATCCCACTTCACTTTCAGACTGAAATAGTAGCCGAGACCGCCGCACGCGCATCGTGAGTTAGACCAAGTTCAGCTCGATTTCACGCAACTTTTGGGATATTTTCCAGTCCGGGGGACTCTAAACTAACTCCGGATGGCCTTGGTTTGCACTGAAATGCGCACAGCATAAATTTTTGAACGCCCACTTTGGAGCTTCTGGGCCGAAATATAGCCCCACTTCACTTTAAGACTGAAAGAGTAGCCGAGATCGCCTTACGCGCATCGTGATTTTGACCATTTTCGGCTTACTTTCTCGGAACTTGGGGGATATTTTCCAGTCCCGGGGACTCTAAACTAACTCCTGATCGCCTTGCTTTGCATTGAAATGGACAGAGCAAAACTTTTTGAAAGCTCACCTTCGAGCGTGTGGGCCGAAATATAGCCACACTTTACTTTAAGACTGAAACAGTAGCCGAGACCGCATTTCGCGCATCGTGATTTTGATCAACTTGGGCTCGCTTTCCCGGAACTTGGGGAATATTTTCCAGTCCCGGGGACCCTAAACTAAGTCCTGATAGCCTTGTTTTGAAGTGAAATGGACACAGCAAAACTCTTTGAACGCTCACTTTCTAGCTTGTGGGCCGAAATATAGGCACACTTGACTTTAAGACTGAAACAGTAGCCGAGACCACGTTACGCGCATCATGAATTTGATCAACTTCGGCTCCAATTCCCGGGACTTGGGGGATATCTTCCAGTCCCGGGCACTCTAAACTAACTCCTGATGGCCTTGGTTTGCATTGAAATGGACACAGCACAAATTTTTGAACGCACACTTTCGAGATTCTGGGCCGAAATATAGCCCCACTTCACTTAAGACTGAAAGAGTAGCCGAGACCGCCTTGCTCGCATCGTGAGTTTGACAAACTTCCGGTCGATATTCCGGAACTTGGGGGATATTTTCCAGTCCCAGGAGCTCTAAACTAACTCCTCATGGCCTTGGTTTGCAGTGAAATGGACAGAGCAAAACGTTTTGAACGCTCACCTTCGAGCTTCCTTGCCGAAATAAAGCCCCACTTTACTTTAAGACTTAAAGAGTAACCGAGACAACCTTACGCGCATTGTGATTTTGACAAACTTCGGGTGGATCTCCCGGAACTTGGGGAACATTTTCCAGTCCCTTGGACGCTAAACTAAGTCCTGATGGCCTTGTTTTGCAGTGAAATGGACACAGCAAAACTTTTTGAACGCTCACTTTCGAGCTTGTGGGCTGAAATATAGCCACACTTTACTTTAGGACTGAAACACTAGCCGAGACCGCATTTCGCGCATCGTGATTTTGGTCAACTTCGGCTCGCTTTCCCGGAACTTGGGGAATATTTTCCAGTCCCGGGGACCCTAAACTAACTTTTGATAGCTTTGGTTTGCAGTGAAATGCACACAGCAAAACTTTTTGAACGCTCACTTTCGAGCTTCTGGACAGAAATATAGCCCCACTTGACTTTAAGACTGAAAGGGTAGCCGAGACCGCTTTGGGAGCATCGTGATTTTGACCAACTTCAACTCGATTTACCGGAACTTGGGGAATATTTTCCA
This sequence comes from Orbicella franksi, assembly GCF_964199315.1. Lineage (NCBI taxonomy): Eukaryota > Metazoa > Cnidaria > Anthozoa > Scleractinia > Merulinidae > Orbicella > Orbicella franksi. The sequence goes on along the minus strand of NC_138147.1, from coordinate 455,786 downwards.
GTCCCAGGGACGCTAAACTAACTCGTGATGGCCTTGTTTTGCAGTGAAATGGACACAGCAAAACTTTTTGAAGGCTCACTCTCGGGCTTCTGGCCCGAAATATAGCCCCACTTCACTTTAAGACAGAAAGACTAGCCGAGACCACTTTAGGGGCATCGTGATTTTGACAAACCTCGGCTCAATTTCCCGGACCTTGGGGCATATTTTCTTGTCCCGGGGACACTAAACTAACTCCTGATGGCCTTGGTTTGCAGTGAAATGAACACAGCAAAACTTTTTGAACGCTCACTTTCGGGCTTCTCTCCCAAAATATAGCCCCACTTCACTCTGAGACTGAAAGAGTAGCCGACACTACCTTACGCAAATCGTGATTTTGACCAACTTCGACTCGATTTCCCGGAAGTTGGGGGATATTTTCCAGTCCCGGAGACTCTAAACTAGCTCCTGATGGCTTTGGTTTGCAGTCAAATAAACACAGGGAAACTTTTTGAACGCTCACTTTCAAGCTCCTGGCCAGGAATAAAGCCTCACTTCACTTTAAGACTGAAACAGTAAGTGAGACCGCCTAACGCGCACCGTGATTTTGACCAACCTCGGCTAAATTTCTTTGAACTTGGGGGAATATTTTCCAGTCCCGAAGACCCTTAAGTAACCCCTGATGGCCTTCGTTTGCATTGAAATGGCTACAGCAAAACTTTTTGAAGCTCACTTTTGAGCTTCTGGGCCGAAATATAGCCTCACTTCACTTTAAGACTGAAAGAGTAGCCGAGGCCGCCTTAGGCGCATCGTGATTTTGACCAACGTCTTCTCGATTTTCCGGAACTTGGGAAATATATTGCAGTCCCGGGGACTCTAAACAAACTCCCGATGGCCTTGGTTTGCAGTGAAATGGACACAGCAAATTTTTTGCAGCGCTCACTTTGGAGCTTCTGGGCCGAAATAGAGCCCGATTTCACTTTCAGACTCAAAGAGTAGCCGAGACCGCCTTACGCGAATCGTTATTTTGACCAACTTCGTCTCGATTTGGCGGAACTTGGAGGATATTTTCCAGTCCCGGGGACTGTAAACTACTTCCTTAGGGCGTTGCTTTGCAGTGAAATGGGCACAGCATAACTTTTTGAACGCTCACTTTCGAGCTTCTGGGCCAAAATATACAGCCACGTCACTTTAAGACTAAAAGAGTAGCCGAGACTGCTTTACGCGCATCGTGATTTTCACAAACTTCGGCTCGATTTCCCGGAACCTGGGGGATATTTTGATGTCCCGGAGACTGTAAACTATCTCCTGATGTGGCTTGGATCGCGGTGAAATGGACACAGCAAAACTTTTTGAACTTTCACTTTCGAGCTTCTGGGCCGAAATATAGCCCGAGTTCACTTTAAAAATGAAAGAATAGCCGAGACCGCCTTACGCGCATCGTGATTTTGACCAACTTTGGCTCGATTTCCCAGGAAATGGCGAATATTCTCCGGTACGGGGGACTCTAAATTAACTCCTGATTGCCTTGGTTTGCATTGAGATGGAGAGAGGAAAACTTTTTCAACGCTCCCCTTCGGGCTTCTGAGCCGAAATATAGCCCCACTTCAGTTTAAGACTGAAAGAGTAGCAGTCTAAACTAACTCCTGATGGCCTTGGTTTGCAGTGAAATGAACACAGCAAAACGTTTTCAACTTTCACTTTCTAGCTTCTCGGCCGATATATAGCCCCAGTTCACTTTAAGAATGGAAGAGTACCCGAGACCGCCTTACGCGCATCGTGATTTTGACAAAATTCGGCTCGATTTCCCCAAACTTGGGCGATATTTTCCAGTCCCGAGCAGTCTAAACTAACTCCTGATGGCCTTGGTTTGCAGTGAAATGAACAAAGTAACACTTTTCGAACGGTTATTTTCGAGCTTCTGTGATGAAATATAGCCCCACTTCACTTTAAGACTGAAAGAGTAGGCGGGACCACCTTACGCGCATCGTGATCTTGAGCAACTTGCGCTCGATTTTCTAGAATTTTGGCGATATTTTCAAGTCCCGGGGACTCTAAACTAACTCCTGATGGCCTTGGTTTGATGTGAAATGGACGCAGGAAAACTTTTTGAACGCTTAGTTTCGAGCTTCTGGGCCGAAATACAACCGTACTTCACTTTAAGACTGAAATAGTAGCCGAGACCTCCTTACGAGCATCGTGATTTTGACCCAGTTCAGCTCGATTTCCCGGAACTTGGAAGATATTTTCAGTCCGGGGGACTTTAAACTAACTCCTGATGGCCTTGGTTTGCAGTTAAATGCACAAAGCGTAACTTTTTAAAGGTTCACTTTCGAGCTTCTGGGCCGAAATATAGCCCCACTTTACTTTAAGACTGAAAGAGTAGCCGAGACCGTCTTACGGGCATCGTGATTTTGACCAACTTCCGTTGGATTTCCCGGAACTTCGGGGATATATTCCAGTCCCGGGGACTCTAAACTAACTGCTGATGGCCTTGGTTTGCAGTGAAATGGACACAGCACATTTTTTTGAACGCTCACTTTCGAGCTTCTCGGCCGAAATATAGCCCTACTTCACTTTAAGACTGAAAGAGTAGCCGAGACCGCCTTACGCGCATCATAATTTTGACCAACTTCGGCTCGATTTGGCGGAAGTTGGCGAATATTTTCAATTCCCGGGGAAGCTAAACTAACTTCCGATGGCCTTAGTTTGCAGTTAAGTGGACACAGCAAAACGTTTTGAACGCTCACTTTCGAGCTTATGGCTCGAAATATAGCCCCATTTAACTTTGACTGAAAGAGTAGCCGAGACCGCCTTACGCGCATCGTGATTTTGGGATACTTCGGCTCGATTTCCCGGAAATAGGGGGATATTTTCCAGTCCCGGGGACTCTAAACTAACTGCTGATGGCCTTGGTTTCCAGTGAAATGGACACAGGAACACTTTTTGAACGCGCACTTTCGAGCTTGCTGGCCGAAATATAGCCCTACTTCTTTTTAAGACTGAAAGAGTAGGTGGGAGCGCCTTACGTGCATTGTGATATTGAGGATATTCGGCTCGATCTGGCGAAACTTGGGAGATATTTTCCAGTCCCAAAGTCTCTAATCTCACTCCTGATTGTCTAAGATGTGAGTGAAATAGACAAAAATTTTTGAACCCTTACTTTCGAGCTTCTGCAGTTAAATCTAAGCCCACTTTACCTTAAGACGGAAAGAGTAGCCGAGACCCCCTTAAGCGCATGGTGATTTTGACTAACTTCGGGTGGATTTCCCGTAACTGGGGGGATATTTCCAGTTCCTTTGACGCTAAACTAAGTCGTGATGGCCTTGTTTTGCAGTGAAATGGACACAGCAAAACTTTTTAAACACTCAGTTTCGAGCTTGTGGGCCGAAATATTGCCTCAATTCACTTTAAGACTGAACGAGTAGCCGAGACCGCAGTACGCGCGTCGTGATTTTGACCAACTTCGGTTAAATTTCTTGGAACTTGGGGGATATTTTCCAGTCCCGGGGACTCTAAACTGACCCCCGACGTCCTTGGTATGCAGTCAAATGGATACAGCAAAACTTTTTGAACGCTCACTTTTGAGCTTCTGGGCCGAAATATAGTTCCACTTCACTTTAAGAGTGAAAGAGTAGCCGAGACCGCCTTACGCCCATCGTAATTTTGACCAACTTCGGCTCGATTTCGCGGGACTTGGAGATATTTTCCAGTCCCGCGAACTCTAAAGTAACTCCTGATGGCCTTGCTCTGGAGTGAAATGGACACAGCACAACGTTTTGAACGCTCACTTTCGAGCTTCTGGGGGGAAATATTGCCCCAGTTCACTTTAAGAATGAAAGAGTAACCGGGACCACCTTACGCGCATCGTGATTTTGACTAACTTTGGCTCGATTTTCCGGGAAATGGGGGATATTTTTCGGTACCGGGGACTCTAAACTAACTCCTGATTGCCTCGGTTTGCAGTGAAATGGACACAGCACAACTTTTTGAACGCTCACGTTTGAGCTTCCGGGCCGAAGCATAGCCATACTTCACTTTAAGACTGAAAGCCTAGCCGAGACCGCCTTACGCCCATCGTGATTTTGGGCTACTTCGGCTCGATTTCCCAGAACTTGGGAGATATTTCCCAGTCCCGGGCACTCTAAAGTAACTCCTGATGGCCTTGGTTTTCAGTGAAATGGACACAGCCAAACTTTTTGAACGTTCACTTTCGAGCTTCCGGGGCGAAATATAGCCCCACTTCACTTTAAGACTGAAAGAGTAGCCGGCACCGCCTTACGCGCATGGTAATTTTGTCGAAATTCGGCTTGATTTCCTGGGACTTGGGGGATATTTTCCAGTCCCAGAAGCTCTAAACCAACTCCTGAATGCCTTGGTTTTTAGTGAAATAGACACAAGTAAAAGGAGCGCACGCTCGGTTTCCAGGTTGTAGGTGAAATATAGCCCCACTTTATTTTAAGACTGAAAGTGTACACGAAACCGCCTTAAGCGCATCGAAATTTTTAGCCACTATGGCTCGATATGCCAAAACTTGGGGGATATTTTCCAGTCCCGGGGACTCTACCCTAACTCTTGATGGCCTTAGTTTTCAGTAAAAAGGTCACAGGTAACAGGAGCGCACGCTCGGTGTCGAGCTTCTAGGCCGAAATGTAGCCCCAGTTCATTTTAAGACTGAAAGAGTAAACGAAACTGCCGTACGCCTATCGTAATTTTAAGAAAGTATGGCTCAATTTGCCGAAACTTGCAGGATAGCTTCCAGTGTCGAGGATTCTAAACTATCTCCTGATGGACTTAGTTCTTAGTGAAATGGACACAGGTAAAAGGAGAGCACGCTCGGTGTCGAGCTTGTAGAACCGAAATATAGCCCCACTTCATTTTCGGAGTAAACGAGTAGCCGAGACCGCCTTACGCGCATCGTGATTTTGAGCATCTTTGGCTCGATTTGCCGCAATTCGGGGAATATTTTCCAGTCCCGAGGACTCTATGTTAACTCCTGATGAACTTAGTTTTCAGTGATATGTACACAGGCAAAAGGAGCGCACGCTCGGTGTTGAGCTTCTCGGCCGAAATATAGCCCAACTTCATTTTAAGACTGAAAGAGTAGCCGAGACCGCCTTACGCGCATCGTGATTTTGAGCAACTTTGGCTCGATCTGCCAGAATTTGGGAAATATTTTCCAGTCCCAAGGACTCTAATCTCTTTCCTGATGGCCTAAGTTGTCAGTGAAATGGACACAGGTAAAATTAGCGCACGCCCGGTCTCGAGCTTCTAGGTCGAAATATAGCCCCCCTTCATTTTAAGACTGAAAGAGTAGCCGAGACCGCCTTACGCACATCGTGATTTTGGGCCACTTTTGCTCGATTTCCCGCAAGTTGGCGAATAATTTAAAGTCCCGGGGACGCTAAACTAACTCCCGATGACCTTGCTTTGCAGTTTAATGAACACAGCAAAACATTCTGAACGCTCACCTTCGAGCTTCAGTGCCGCAATATAGCCCTACTTAAATTTAAGACTGAAAGAATAACCGAGAGCCCGTTACGCGCATCGTAATTTTCATCAACTTCGGCGCCATTTCCTGGAACTTGGAGAATATTTTCCAGTTCCGGGGACTCTAAACTAGCTCCTGATTGCCTTGGTTTGCAGTGAAATGGACACAGCAAAACTTTATGAACGCTCACTTTCGAGCTTGTGGGCCTAAATATAGCCACACTTCACTTTAAGACTGAAACAGTAGCCGAGACCGCGTTACGCGCATCGTGATTTTGAGCAACTTCTGCTCGCTTTCCTGCAACTTGGGGAATATTTTCCAGTCCCGGGGACTCTAAACTAACTCCTGATGGCCATGGTTTGCAGTGAAATTCACACAGCACAAGTTTTTGAACGAACACTTTCGAGCTCTTAGCCCGAAATATAGTCCCACATCACTTACGACTTACGACTTTTGGGCCGAAATATAGCCCACTTTACTTTAATACTGAAAAAGTAGCCGAGACCGCCTTACGCGCATCGTGATTTTGACAAACTTCGGGTGGATTTCCCGGAGCTTGGGGGATATTTTCCACTCCCTTGGACGCTCAACTAGTTGCCGATGGCCTTGTTTTGCCGTGAAATGGACACAGCAAAGCTTTTTGAAGGCTCACTTTCGAGGTTGTGGGCCGAAATATAGCCATACTTCACTTTAAGACTGAAACAGTAGCCGAGACCACGTTTCGCGCATCGTGATTTTGATCAACTTCGGCTCGATTTCCCGGAACTTGCGAAATATTTTCCAGTCCCGGGGACTCTAAACTAACTCTTGCTGGTCTTGGTTTGCAGTGAAACGGAAACAGAAAAAGTTTTTGAACGCATACTTTCGAGCTTCTGGACCGAAATAGAACCCCACTTCACTTGAAGACTGAAAGAGTAGCCGAGACCGCCTTACGTGCATCGTGATTTTGAGCAACTTCGCCTCGATTTGCCGGAACTAAGGGGATATATTCCAGTTCTGAGGACTCTAAACTAATTCCCGATGGCCTTGGTTTGCAGTAAAATGGACCCAGCAAAACTGTTTGAACACTCAATTTCGAGCTTCTGGGCCAAAATATAGCCCCCCATTACTTTAACATTGAAAGAGTAGCCGAGATCGCCTTACGTGCATCGTGATTTTGACAAACTTCGGGTTGATTTCCCGGAACTTGGGGGATATTTTGCAGTCCCGGGGACTCTCAACTAACTCCTGCTTGTCTTGGTTTGCAGTGAAATGGACGCAGCGAAAGTTTTTGAACGCTCACTCTCGAGCTTCTGGGCCGAAATAGAGCCCCATTTTACTTTAAGACTGAAAGAGTAGGCGAGACCGTCTTGAGCGAATCGTGATTTTGACTAATTTCGCCTTTATTTCCCGAGACTTGGGGGATATATTCCAGTCAAAGGGACTCTACAGTAACTGCTGATGGCCTTGGTTCTCAGTGAAATAGACAGAGCACAACTTTGGAGCTTCTGGGCAGAAATATAGCCCCACTTTACTTTAAGACTGAAAGAGTAGATAAGACCGCCTTACGCGCGTCGTAATTTTGACGAACTTCGAATGGATTTCCCGGAACTTGGGGGATATTTTGCAGTCCCTTGGACGCTAAACTTAGTCCTGATGACCTTGTTTTGAAGTAAAATGGACACAACAAAACTTTTTGAACGCTCACTTTCTAGCTTGTGGGCCGAAATATAGCCACACTTCACTTTAGGACTGACACACTAGGCGAGACCACGTTACGCGCATCATGAATTTGATCAACTTCGGCTCGATTTCCCGGGACTTGGGGGATATTGTCCAGTCCCGGGGACTCTAAACTAACTTCGGATGGCCTTGGTTTGCACTGAAAGTGACAGAGCAAAACTTTTTAAACACTCACTTTCGAGCTTCTAGGCCGAAATATTGCCCCACTTCACTTTAAGACTGAAAGAGTAGCTGAGACCACCTTACTCACATCGTGATTTTGACCAACTTCGGCTCGATTTACCGGAACTTGGCGGACATTTTCCAGTCCCGAGGACTCTTAAGTAACCCCTGAAGGCCTTGGTTCGCATTGAAATGGATACAGCAAAACTTTTTAAACGCTCACTTTTGAGCTTCTTGCCCGAAATATAGCCCCACTTCACTTTAAGACTGAAAGAGTAGCCGAGACCGTCTTACGCGCATCATGATTTTGACCAACGTCTTCTCGATTTTCCGGAACTTGGGAAATACATTCCACTACCGGGGACTCTAAATTAACTGCTGATAGATTTGGTTTGCAGTGAAATAGACACAGTAATCTTTTTTGAGCTTTGAGCTTGTGAGCCGAAATAGAGCCCCACTTCACTTTAAGACTGAAGGAGTAGCCGACACCGCCTTAAGCGCACCGTGATTTTGACCAACTTGGGCTCGATTTGCCGGAACTTGGGGAATATTTTCCAGTCCCGGGGACTCTAAACTAACTCCTGATTGTCTTGGTTTTTAGTGAAATGGACACAGCGAAACTTTTTGAACGCTCACTCTCGAGCTTCTGGACCGAAATATAGCCCCACTTTACTTCAAGACTGAAAAAGTAGCCGAGACCGTCTTGCGCAAATCGTGATTTTCACCAACTTCGGGTCGGTTTCCCGGAACTTGGGGGATATATTCCATTTCCGCGGACTCTAAACTAACTCATGATGGCCTTGGTTTTCAGTGAAATGGACAAAGGAAAGCTTTTTGAACACTCTCTTTGTAGCTTCTGGGCCGAAATAGAATCCCACTTCACTTTCAGGCTGAAATAGTAGCCGAGACCGCCGCACGCGCATCGTGAGTTAGACCAAGTTCAGCTCGATTTCACGCAACTTTTGAGATATTTTCCAGTCCGGGGGACTCTAAACTAACTCCGGATTGCCTTGGTTTGCACTGAAATGCGCACAGCATAAATTTTTGAACGCCCACTTTGGAGCTTCTGGGCCGAAATAGCGCCCCACTTCACTTTAAGACTGAAAGAGTAGCCGAGACCACCTTACTCGCATCGTGATTTTGACCATTTTCGAATCGATTTCTCAGAACTTGGGCAATATTTTCCAGTCCCGTGAACTCTAAACTAACTCCTGATCGCCTTGCTTTGCATTGAAATGGGCAGAGCAAAACTTTTTGAACGCTCACTTTCGAGGTTGTGGGCCGAAATATAGCCACACTTTACTTTAAGACTGAAACAGCGCATTTCGCGCATCGTGATTTTGATCAACTTGGGCTCGCTTTCCCGGAACTTGGGGAATATTTTCCAGTCCCGGGGACCCTAAACTAAGTCCTGGTAGCCTTGTTTTGAAGTGAAATGGACACAGGAAAACTTTTTGAACGCTCACTTTCTAGCTTGTGGGCCAAAATATAGGCACACTTGACTTTAAGACTGAAAGAGTAGCCGAGACCACGTTACGCGCATCATGAATTTGATCAACTTCGGCTCAAATTCCCTGGACTTGGGGGATATGTTCCAGTCCCGGGGACTCTAAACTAACTCCTGATGGCCTTGGTTTGCATTGAAATGGACACAGCACAATTTTTTGAATGCACACTTTCGAGATTCTGGGCCGAAATATAGCCCTACTTCACTTTCAGACTCAAAGAGTAGCCGAGAGCGCCTTACGCGAATCGTTATTTTGACCAACTTCGTCTCGATTTGGCGGAACTTGGAGGATATTTTCCAGTTCCGGGGACTGTAAACTACTTCCTTAGGGCGTTGCTTTGCAGTGAAATGGGCACAGCATAACTTTTTGAACGCTCACTTTCGAGCTTCTGGGCCAAAATATACAGCCACGTCACTTTAAGACTAAAAGAGTAGCCGAGACTGCTTTACGCGCATCGTGATTTTCACAAACTTCGGCTCGATTTCCCGGGACTTGGGGGATATTTTGATGTCCCGCACACTGTAAACAATCTGCTGATGTGGCTTGGTTTGCGGTGAAATGGACACAGCAAAACTTTTTGAATTTTCACTTTCTAACTTCTCGGCCGAAATATAGCCCCAGTTCACTTTAAGAATCAAAGAGTAGCCGAGACCGCCTTACGCGCATCGTGATTTTGACAAACTTCGGCTCGATTTCCCCGAACTTGGGCGATATTTTCCAGTCCCGAGCAGTCTAAACTAACTCCTGATGGCCTTGGTTTGCAGTGAAATGAACAAAGTAACACTTTTGAACGCTTATTTTCGAGTTTCTGGGATGAAATATAGCCCCACTTCACTTTAAGACTGAAAGAGTAGGCGAGACCGCCTTACGCGCATCGTGATTTTCAGCAACTTCCGCTCGATTTTCCAGAATTTTGGCGATATTTTCAAGTCCCGGGGACTCTAAACTAACTTTTGATGGCCTTGGTTTGATGTGAAATGGACGCAGGAAAAGCTTTTCAACGCTCAGTTTCGAGCTTCTGGGCCGAAATACAACCGTACTTCACTTTAAGACTGAAATAGTAGCCGAGACCTCCTTACGAGCATCGTGATTTTGACCCAGTTCAGCTCGATTTCCCGCACCTTGGGGGATATTTTCCAGTCCGGGGGACTTTAAACTAACTCCTGATGGCCTTGGTTTGCAGTTAAATGCACAAAGCGTAACTTTTTAAAGGTTCACTTTCGAGCTTCTGGGCCGAAATATAGCCCCACTTTACTTTAAGACTGAAAGAGTAGCCGAGACCGTCTTACGCGTATCGTGATTTTGACCAACTTCCGTTGGATTTCCCGGAACTTCGGGGATATATTCCAGTCCCGGGGACTCTAAACTAACTGCTGATGGCCTTGCTTTGCAGTGAAATGGACACAGCACATTTTTTTGAACGCTCACTTTCGAGCTTCTCGGCCGAAATATAGCCCTACTTCACTTTAAGACTGAAAGAGTAGCCGAGACCGCCTTACGCGCATCGTAATTTTGACCAACTTCGGCTCGATTTGCCGGAAGTTGGCGAATATTTTCAATTCCCGGGGAAGCTAAACTAACTTCCGATGGCCTTAGTTTGCAGTTAAATGGACACAGGAACCCTTTTTGAACGCGCACTTTCGAGCTTGCTGGCCGAAATATAGCCCTACTTCTTTTTAAGACTGAAAGAGTAGGCGGGAGCGCCTTACGCGCATTGTGATTTTGAGGATCTTCGGCTCGATCTGGCGAAACTTGGGAGATATTTTCCAGTCCCAAAGTCTCTAATCTCACACCTGATTGTCTAAGATGTGAGTGAAATAGACACAAAAATTTTTGAACCCTTACTTTCGAGCTTCTGCAGTTAAATCTAAGCCCACTTTACCTTAAGACTGAAAGAGTAGCCGAGACCCCCTTAAGCGCATGGTGATTTTGACTAACTTCGGGTGGATTTCCCGTAACTTGGGGGATATTTCCAGTTCCTTTGACGCTAAACTAAGTCGTGATGGCCTTGTTTTGCAGTGAAATGGAGACAGCAAAACTTTTTAAACACTCAGTTTCGAGCTTCTGGGCCGAAATATTGCCCCTATTCACTTTAAGCCTAAAAGAGTAGCCGGGACCGCCGTACGCGCGTCGTGATTTTGACCAACTTCGGTTAAATTTCCCGGAACTTGGGGGATATTTTCCAGTCCCGGGGACTCTAAACTGACTCCCGAGGTCCTTGGTTTGCAGTAAAATGGACACAGGAAAACTTTTTGAACGCTCACTTTTGAGCGTTCTGGGCCGAAATAAAGCTCCACTTCACTTTAAGAGTGAAAGAGTAGCCGAGACCGCCTTACGCCCATCGTAATTTTGACCAACTTCGGCTCGATTTCCCGGAAGTTGGGGGATATTTTCCAGTCCTGCGGACTCCAAAGTAACTCCTGATGGCCTTGCTCTGGAGTGAAAGGGACACAGCACAACTTTTTGAAGGCTCACTTTCGAGCTTCTGGGGGGAGATATTGCCCCAGTTCACTTTAAGAATAAAAGAGTAACCGGGACCGCCCTACGCGCATCGTGATTTTGACCAACTTTGGCTCGATTTCCCGGGAAATGGGGGATATTTTCCGGTACCGGGGACCCTAAACTAACTCCTGATTGCCTCGGTTTGCAGTGAAATGGACACAGCACAACTTTTTGAACGCTCACTTTTGAGCTTCTGGGCCGAAGCATAGCCCTACTTCACTTTAAGACTGAAAGACTAGCCGAGACCGCCTTACGCGCATCGTGATTTTGGGCTACTTCGGCTCGATTTCCCGGAACTTGGGAGATAATTTCCAGTCCTGGGCACTCTGAACTAATTCCTGATGGCCTTGGTTTTGAGTGAAATGGACACAGCCAAACTTTTTGAACGTTCACAAAATATAGCCCCAAAATATAGCCCCAGTTCACCTTAAGACTGAAAGAGTAGCCGGGACCGCCTTACGCGCATGGTAATTTTGTCGAGCTTCGGCTTGATTTCCTGGGACTTGGGGGATATTTTCCAGTCACGGAAGCTCTAAACTAACTCCTGAATGCCTTGGCTTTTAGTAAAATGGACACAGGTAAAAGGAGCGCACGCTCGGTTTCCAGGTTGTAGGCCGAAATATAGCCCCACTTTATTTTAAGACTGAAAGTGTACACGAAACCGCCTTAAGCGCATCGAAATTTTTAGCCACTATGGCTCGATATGCCAAAACTTGGGGGATATTTTCCAGTCCCGGGGACTCTACCCTAACTCTTGATGGCCTTAGTTTTCAGTAAAATGGTCACAGGTAACAGGAGCGCACGCTCGGTGTCGAGCTTCTAGGCCGAAATGTAGCCCCAGTTCATTTTAAGACTGAAAGAGTAAACGAAACTGCCGTACGCCTATCGCAATTTTAAGAAAGTATGGCTCAAATTGCCGAAACTTGGAGGATAGCTTCCAGTGTCGAGGATTCTAAACTATCTCCTGATGGACTTAGTTCTTAGTGAAATGGACACAGGTAAAAGGAGAGCACGCTCGGTGTCGAGCTTGTAGAACCGAAATATAGCCCCACTTCATTTTAAGACTGAAAGAGTAGCCGAGACCGCCTTAGGCGCATCGTGATTTTGAGCATCTTTGGCTCGATTTGCCGGAATTCGGGCAATATTTTCCAGTCCCGAGGACTCTATGTTAACCCCTGATGAACTAAGTTTTCAGTGATATGTACACAGGCAAAAGGAGTGCACGCTCGGTGTTGAGCTTCTCGGCCGAAATATAGCCCAACTTCATTTTAAGACTGAAAGAGTAGCCGAGACCGCCTTACGCACATCGTGATTTCGGGCCACTTTTGCTCGATTTCCCGCAAGTTGGCGAATAATTTAAAGTCCCGGGGACGCTAAACTAACTCCCGATGACCTTGCTTTGCAGTTTAATGAACACAGCAAAACATTCTGAACGCTCACCTTCGAGCTTCAGTGCCGCAATATAGCCCTACTTAAATTTAAGACTGAAAGAATAACCGAGAGCCCGTTACGCGCATCGTAATTTTCATCAACTTCGGCGCCATTTCCTGGAACTTGGAGAATATTTTCCAGTTCCGGGGACTCTAAGCTAAATCCTGATTGCCTTGGTTTGCAGTCAAATGGACAGAGCAAAACTTTTTGAACGCTCACTTTCGAGCTTGTGGGCCTCAATATAGCCACACTTCCCTTTTAGACTGAAAGAGTAGCCGAGACCGCGTTACGCGCATCGTGATTTTGAGCAACTTCTGCTCGCTTTCCTGCAACTTGGGGAATATTTTCCAGTCCCGGGGACTCTAAACTAACTCCTGATGGCCATGGTTTGCAGTGAAATTCACACAGCACAAGTTTTTGAACGAACACTTTCGAGCTTTTAGGCCGAAATATAGTCCCATCTCACTTACGACTTAAAGAGTAGCGGAGAGCGGCGTGCGCGCATCGTGATTTTGACCAACTTCGGGTCGATATTCCGGAACTTGGGGGATATTTTCCAGTCCCAGGGACTCTAAACTAACTCTTGATGGGCTTGGTTTGCAGTGAAATGGAGACAGCAAAACTTTTTGAACGCTCACCTTCAAGCTTCTGGGCCGAAATATAGCCCACTTTACTTTAATACTGAAAAAGTAGCCGAGACCGCCTTACGCGCATCGTGATTTTGACAAACTTCGGGTGGATTTCCTGGAGCTTGGGGGATATTTTCCAGTCCCTTGGACGCTAAACTAGGTGCCGATGGCCTTGTTTTGCAGTGAAATGGACACAGCAAAGCTTTTTGAAGGCTCACTTTCGAGGTTGTGGGCCGAAATATAGCCATACTTCACATTAAGACTGAAACAGTAGGCGAGACCACGTTTCGCGCATCGTGATTTTGATCAACTTCGGCTCGATTTCCCGGAACTTGCGAAATATTTTCCAGTCCCGGGGACTCTAAACTAACTCGTACTTGTCTTGGTTTGCAGTGAAACAGAAACAGAAAAAGTTTTTGAACGCATACTTTCGAGCTTCTGGACCGAAATAGAACCCCACTTCACTTGAAGACTGAAAGAGTAGCCGAGACCGCCTTACGTGCATGGTGATTTTGAGCAACTTCGGCTCGATTTGCTGGAACTAAGGGGATATATTCCAGTTCTGAGGACTCTAAACTAATTCCTGATGGCCTTGGTTTGCAGTAAAATGGACCGAGAAAAACTTTTTAAACGTTCAATTTCGAGCTTCTGGGCCAAAATATAGCCCCCAATTACTTTAACACTGAAAGAGTAGCCGAGATCGCCTTACGTGCATCGTGATTTTGACAAACTTCGGGTTGATTTCCCGGAACTTGGGGGATATTTTCCAGTACTGGGGACTCTCAACTAACTCCTACTTGTCTTGGTTTGCAGTGAAATGGATACAGCGAAAGTTTTTGAACGCTCACTCTCGAGCTTCTGGGCCGAAATAGAGCCCCATTTTACTTTAAGACTGTAAGAGTAGGCGAGACCGTCTTGAGCGAATCGTGATTTTGACCAATTTCGCCGTTTTTTCCCGAAACTTGGGCGATATATTCCAGTCAAAGGGACTCTACAGTAACTCCTGATGGCCTTGGTTTTCAGTGAAATGAACAGAGCACAACTTTGGAGCTTCTGGGCAGAAATATAGCCCCACTTTACTTTCAGACTGAAAGAGTAGATGAGACCGCCTTACGCGCATCATAATTTTGACGAACTTCCAATGGATTTCCCGGAACTTGGGGGATATTTTGCAGTCCCTTGGACGCTAAACTAAGTCCTGATGGCCTTGTTTTGAAGTAAAATGGACACAACAAAACTTTTTGAACGCTCACTTTCGAGCTTGTGGGCCGAAATATAGCCACACTTCACTTTAGGACTGACACAGTAGCCGAGACCACGTTACGCGCATCATGAATTTGATCAACTTCGGCTCGATTTCCCGGGACTTGGGCGATATTCTCCAGTCCCGGGGACTCTAAAATAACTTCTGATGGCCTTGGTTTGCACTGAAAGTGACAGAGCAAAACATTTTAAACACTCACTTTCCAGCGTCTGGCCCGAAATATAGCCCCGCTTCACTTTAACACTGAAAGAGTAGCCGAGACCACCTTACGCACATCGTGATTTTGACCAACTTCGGCTGGATTTACCGGAACTTGGGGGACATTTTCCAGTCCCGAGGACTCTTAAGTAACCCCTGATGGCCTTGGTTTGCATTGAAATGGATACAGCAAAACTTTTTGAAGGCTCACTTTTGAGCTTCTGGGCCGAAATATAGCCCCACTTCACTTTAAGACTGAAAGAGTAGCCGAGACCGTCTTGCGCAAATCGTGATTTTCACCAACTTCGGGTCGATTTCCCGGAACTTGGGGGATATATTCCATTTCCGCGGACTCTAAACTAACTCATGATGGCCTTGGTTTTCAGTGAAATGGACAAAGGAAAGCTTTTTGAACACTCTCTTTGTAGCTTCTGGGCCGAAATAGAATCCCACTTCACTTTCAGACTGAAATAGTAGCCGAGACCGCCGCACGCGCATCGTGAGTTAGACCAAGTTCAGCTCGATTTCACGCAACTTTTGGGATTTTTTCCAGTCCGGGGGACTCTAAACTAACTCCGGATGGCCTTGGTTTGCACTGAAATGCGCACAGCATAAATTTTTGAACGCCCACTTTGGAGCTTCTGGGCCGAAATATAGCCCCACTTCACTTTAAGACTGAAAGAGTAGCCGAGATCGCCTTACGCGCATCGTGATTTTGACCATTTTCGGCTTACTTTCTCGGAACTTGGGGGATATTTTCCAGTCCCGGGGACTCTAAACTAACTCCTGATCGCCTTGCTTTGCATTGAAATGGACAGAGCAAAACTTTTTGAAAGCTCACCTTCGACCTTCCTGGCCGAAATAAAGCCCCAGTTTACTTTAAGACCTAAAGAGTAACCGAGACCACCTTACGCGCATTGTGATTTTGACAAACTTCGGGTGGATCTCCCGGAACTTGGGGAACATTTTCCAGTCCCTTGGACGGTAAAGTAAGTCCTGATGGCCTTCTTTTGCATTGAAATGGACAGAGCAAAACTTTTTGAACGCTCACTTTCGAGCGTGTGGGCCGAAATATAGCCACACTTTACTTTAAGACTGAAACAGTAGCCGAGACCGCATTTCGCGCATCGTGATTTTGATCAACTTGGGCTCGCTTTCCCGGAACTTGGGGAATATTTTCCAGTCCCGGGGACCCTAAACTAAGTCCTGATAGCCTTGTTTTGAAGTGAAATGGACACAGCAAAACTCTTTGAACGCTCACTTTCTAGCTTGTGGGCCGAAATATAGGCACACTTGACTTTAAGACTGAAACAGTAGCCGAGACCACGTTACGCGCATCATGAATTTGATCAACTTCGGCTCCAATTCCCGGGACTTGGGGGATATCTTCCAGTCCCGGGCACTCTAAACTAACTCCTGATGGCCTTGGTTTGCATTGAAATGGACACAGCACAAATTTTTGAACGCACACTTTCGAGATTCTGGGCCGAAATATAGCCCCACTTCACTTAAGACTGAAAGAGTAGCCGAGACCGCCTTGCTCGCATCGTGAGTTTGACAAACTTCCGGTCGATATTCCGGAACTTGGGGGATATTTTCCAGTCCCAGGAGCTCTAAACTAACTCCTCATGGCCTTGGTTTGCAGTGAAATGGAGAGAGCAAAACGTTTTGAACGCTCACCTTCGAGCTTCCTGGCCGAAATAAAGCCCCACTTTACTTTAAGACTTAAAGAGTAACCGAGACCACCTTACGCGCATTGTGATTTTGACAAACTTCGGGTGGATCTCCCGGAACTTGGGGAACATTTTCCAGTCCCTTGGACGCTAAACTAAGTCCTGATGGCCTTGTTTTGCAGTGAAATGGACACAGCAAAACTTTTTGAACGCTCACTTTCGAGCTTGTGGGCCGAAATATAGCCACACTTTACTTTAGGACTGAAACACTAGCCGAGACCGCATTTCGCGCATCGTGATTTTGGTCAACTTCGGCTCGCTTTCCCGGAACTTGGGGAATATTTTCCAGTCCCGGGGACCCTAAACTAACTTTTGATAGCTTTGGTTTGCAGTGAAATGCACACAGCAAAACTTTTTGAACGCTCACTTTCGAGCTTCTGGACAGAAATATAGCACCACTTGACTTTAAGACTGAAAGGGTAGCCGAGACCGCTTTGGGAGCATCGTGATTTTGACCAACTTCAACTCGATTTACCGGAACTTGGGGAATATTTTCCAGTCCCAGGGACGCTAAACTAACTCGTGATGGCCTTGTTTTGCAGTGAAATGGACACAGCAAAACTTTTTGAAGGCTCACTCTCGGGCTTCTGGCCCGAAATATAGCCCCACTTCACTTTAAGACAGAAAGACTAGCCGAGACCACTTTAGGGGCATCGTGATTTTGACAAACCTCGGCTCAATTTCCCGGACCTTGGGGCATATTTTCTTGTCCCGGGGACACTAAACTAACTCCTGATGGCCTTGGTTTGCAGTGAAATGAACACAGCAAAACTTTTTGAACGCTCACTTTCGGGCTTCTCTCCCAAAATATAGCCCCACTTCACTCTGAGACTGAAAGAGTAGCCGACACTACCTTACGCAAATCGTGATTTTGACCAACTTCGACTCGATTTCCCGGAAGTTGGGGGATATTTTCCAGTCCCGGAGACTCTAAACTAGCTCCTGATGGCTTTGGTTTGCCGTCAAATAAACACAGGGAAACTTTTTGAACGCTCACTTTCAAGCTCCTGGCCAGGAATAAAGCCTCACTTCACTTTAAGACTGAAACAGTAAGTGAGACCGCCTAACGCGCACCGTGATTTTGACCAACCTCGGCTAAATTTCTTTGAACTTGGGGGAATATTTTCCAGTCCCGAAGACCCTTAAGTAACCCCTGATGGCCTTCGTTTGCATTGAAATGGCTACAGCAAAACTTTTTGAAGCTCACTTTTGAGCTTCTGGGCCGAAATATAGCCTCACTTCACTTTAAGACTGAAAGAGTAGCCGAGGCCGCCTTAGGCGCATCGTGATTTTGACCAACGTCTTCTCGATTTTCCGGAACTTGGGAAATATATTGCAGTCCCGGGGACTCTAAACAAACTCCCGATGGCCTTGGTTTGCAGTGAAATGGACACAGCAAATTTTTTGCAGCGCTCACTTTGGAGCTTCTGGGCCGAAATAGAGCCCGATTTCATTTTCAGACTCAAAGAGTAGCCGAGACCGCCTTACGCGAATCGTTATTTTGACCAACTTCGTCTCGATTTGGCGGAACTTGGAGGATATTTTCCAGTCCCGGGGACTGTAAACTACTTCCTTAGGGCGTTGCTTTGCAGTGAAATGGGCACAGCATAACTTTTTGAACGCTCACTTTCGAGCTTCTGGGCCAAAATATACAGCCACGTCACTTTAAGACTAAAAGAGTAGCCGAGACTGCTTTACGCGCATCGTGATTTTCACAAACTTCGGCTCGATTTCCCGGAACCTGGGGGATATTTTGATGTCCCGGAGACTGTAAACTATCTCCTGATCTGGCTTGGATCGCGGTGAAATGGACACAGCAAAACTTTTTGAACTTTCACTTTCGAGCTTCTGGGCCGAAATATAGCCCGAGTTCACTTTAAAAATGAAAGAATAGCCGAGACCGCCTTACGCGCATCGTGATTTTGACCAACTTTGGCTCGATTTCCCAGGAAATGGCGAATATTCTCCGGTACGGGGGACTCTAAATTAACTCCTGATTGCCTTGGTTTGCATTGAGATGGAGAGAGGAAAACTTTTTCAACGCTCCCCTTCGGGCTTCTGAGCCGAAATATAGCCCCACTTCAGTTTAAGACTGAAAGAGTAGCAGTCTAAACTAACTCCTGATGGCCTTGGTTTGCAGTGAAATGAACACAGCAAAACGTTTTCAACTTTCACTTTCTAGCTTCTCGGCCGATATATAGCCCCAGTTCACTTTAAGAATGGAAGAGTACCCGAGACCGCCTTACGCGCATCGTGATTTTGACAAAATTCGGCTCGATTTCCCCAAACTTGGGCGATATTTTCCAGTCCCGAGCAGTCTAAACTAACTCCTGATGGCCTTGGTTTGCAGTGAAATGAACAAAGTAACACTTTTCGAACGGTTATTTTCGAGCTTCTGTGATGAAATATAGCCCCACTTCACTTTAAGACTGAAAGAGTAGGCGGGACCACCTTACGCGCATCGTGATCTTGAGCAACTTGCGCTCGATTTTCTAGAATTTTGGCGATATTTTCAAGTCCCGGGGACTCTAAACTAACTCCTGATG
Source organism: Orbicella franksi (assembly GCF_964199315.1). Classification (NCBI taxonomy): domain Eukaryota; kingdom Metazoa; phylum Cnidaria; class Anthozoa; order Scleractinia; family Merulinidae; genus Orbicella; species Orbicella franksi. Next base: position 436,624 of record NC_138147.1, on the reverse strand, counting down.
GCCTTGGTTTGATGTGAAATGGACGCAGGAAAACTTTTTGAACGCTTAGTTTCGAGCTTCTGGGCCGAAATACAACCGTACTTCACTTTAAGACTGAAATAGTAGCCGAGACCTCCTTACGAGCATCGTGATTTTGACCCAGTTCAGCTCGATTTCCCGGAACTTGGAAGATATTTTCAGTCCGGGGGACTTTAAACTAACTCCTGATGGCCTTGGTTTGCAGTTAAATGCACAAAGCGTAACTTTTTAAAGGTTCACTTTCGAGCTTCTGGGCCGAAATATAGCCCCACTTTACTTTAAGACTGAAAGAGTAGCCGAGACCGTCTTACGGGCATCGTGATTTTGACCAACTTCCGTTGGATTTCCCGGAACTTCGGGGATATATTCCAGTCCCGGGGACTCTAAACTAACTGCTGATGGCCTTGGTTTGCAGTGAAATGGACACAGCACATTTTTTTGAACGCTCACTTTCGAGCTTCTCGGCCGAAATATAGCCCTACTTCACTTTAAGACTGAAAGAGTAGCCGAGACCGCCTTACGCGCATCATAATTTTGACCAACTTCGGCTCGATTTGGCGGAAGTTGGCGAATATTTTCAATTCCCGGGGAAGCTAAACTAACTTCCGATGGCCTTAGTTTGCAGTTAAGTGGACACAGCAAAACGTTTTGAACGCTCACTTTCGAGCTTATGGCTCGAAATATAGCCCCATTTAACTTTGACTGAAAGAGTAGCCGAGACCGCCTTACGCGCATCGTGATTTTGGGATACTTCGGCTCGATTTCCCGGAAATAGGGGGATATTTTCCAGTCCCGGGGACTCTAAACTAACTGCTGATGGCCTTGGTTTCCAGTGAAATGGACACAGGAACACTTTTTGAACGCGCACTTTCGAGCTTGCTGGCCGAAATATAGCCCTACTTCTTTTTAAGACTGAAAGAGTAGGTGGGAGCGCCTTACGTGCATTGTGATATTGAGGATATTCGGCTCGATCTGGCGAAACTTGGGAGATATTTTCCAGTCCCAAAGTCTCTAATCTCACTCCTGATTGTCTAAGATGTGAGTGAAATAGACAAAAATTTTTGAACCCTTACTTTCGAGCTTCTGCAGTTAAATCTAAGCCCACTTTACCTTAAGACGGAAAGAGTAGCCGAGACCCCCTTAAGCGCATGGTGATTTTGACTAACTTCGGGTGGATTTCCCGTAACTGGGGGGATATTTCCAGTTCCTTTGACGCTAAACTAAGTCGTGATGGCCTTGTTTTGCAGTGAAATGGACACAGCAAAACTTTTTAAACACTCAGTTTCGAGCTTGTGGGCCGAAATATTGCCTCAATTCACTTTAAGACTGAACGAGTAGCCGAGACCGCAGTACGCGCGTCGTGATTTTGACCAACTTCGGTTAAATTTCTTGGAACTTGGGGGATATTTTCCAGTCCCGGGGACTCTAAACTGACCCCCGACGTCCTTGGTATGCAGTCAAATGGATACAGCAAAACTTTTTGAACGCTCACTTTTGAGCTTCTGGGCCGAAATATAGTTCCACTTCACTTTAAGAGTGAAAGAGTAGCCGAGACCGCCTTACGCCCATCGTAATTTTGACCAACTTCGGCTCGATTTCGCGGGACTTGGAGATATTTTCCAGTCCCGCGAACTCTAAAGTAACTCCTGATGGCCTTGCTCTGGAGTGAAATGGACACAGCACAACGTTTTGAACGCTCACTTTCGAGCTTCTGGGGGGAAATATTGCCCCAGTTCACTTTAAGAATGAAAGAGTAACCGGGACCACCTTACGCGCATCGTGATTTTGACTAACTTTGGCTCGATTTTCCGGGAAATGGGGGATATTTTCCGGTACCGGGGACTCTAAACTAACTCCTGATTGCCTCGGTTTGCAGTGAAATGGACACAGCACAACTTTTTGAACGCTCACGTTTGAGCTTCCGGGCCGAAGCATAGCCATACTTCACTTTAAGACTGAAAGCCTAGCCGAGACCGCCTTACGCCCATCGTGATTTTGGGCTACTTCGGCTCGATTTCCCAGAACTTGGGAGATATTTCCCAGTCCCGGGCACTCTAAAGTAACTCCTGATGGCCTTGGTTTTCAGTGAAATGGACACAGCCAAACTTTTTGAACGTTCACTTTCGAGCTTCCGGGGCGAAATATAGCCCCACTTCACTTTAAGACTGAAAGAGTAGCCGGCACCGCCTTACGCGCATGGTAATTTTGTCGAAATTCGGCTTGATTTCCTGGGACTTGGGGGATATTTTCCAGTCCCAGAAGCTCTAAACCAACTCCTGAATGCCTTGGTTTTTAGTGAAATAGACACAAGTAAAAGGAGCGCACGCTCGGTTTCCAGGTTGTAGGTGAAATATAGCCCCACTTTATTTTAAGACTGAAAGTGTACACGAAACCGCCTTAAGCGCATCGAAATTTTTAGCCACTATGGCTCGATATGCCAAAACTTGGGGGATATTTTCCAGTCCCGGGGACTCTACCCTAACTCTTGATGGCCTTAGTTTTCAGTAAAAAGGTCACAGGTAACAGGAGCGCACGCTCGGTGTCGAGCTTCTAGGCCGAAATGTAGCCCCAGTTCATTTTAAGACTGAAAGAGTAAACGAAACTGCCGTACGCCTATCGTAATTTTAAGAAAGTATGGCTCAATTTGCCGAAACTTGCAGGATAGCTTCCAGTCTCGAGGATTCTAAACTATCTCCTGATGGACTTAGTTCTTAGTGAAATGGACACAGGTAAAAGGAGAGCACGCTCGGTGTCGAGCTTGTAGAACCGAAATATAGCCCCACTTCATTTTCGGAGTAAACGAGTAGCCGAGACCGCCTTACGCGCATCGTGATTTTGAGCATCTTTGGCTCGATTTGCCGCAATTCGGGGAATATTTTCCAGTCCCGAGGACTCTATGTTAACTCCTGATGAACTTAGTTTTCAGTGATATGTACACAGGCAAAAGGAGCGCACGCTCGGTGTTGAGCTTCTCGGCCGAAATATAGCCCAACTTCATTTTAAGACTGAAAGAGTAGCCGAGACCGCCTTACGCGCATCGTGATTTTGAGCAACTTTGGCTCGATCTGCCAGAATTTGGGAAATATTTTCCAGTCCCAAGGACTCTAATCTCTTTCCTGATGGCCTAAGTTGTCAGTGAAATGGACACAGGTAAAATTAGCGCACGCCCGGTCTCGAGCTTCTAGGTCGAAATATAGCCCCCCTTCATTTTAAGACTGAAAGAGTAGCCGAGACCGCCTTACGCACATCGTGATTTTGGGCCACTTTTGCTCGATTTCCCGCAAGTTGGCGAATAATTTAAAGTCCCGGGGACGCTAAACTAACTCCCGATGACCTTGCTTTGCAGTTTAATGAACACAGCAAAACATTCTGAACGCTCACCTTCGAGCTTCAGTGCCGCAATATAGCCCTACTTAAATTTAAGACTGAAAGAATAACCGAGAGCCCGTTACGCGCATCGTAATTTTCATCAACTTCGGCGCCATTTCCTGGAACTTGGAGAATATTTTCCAGTTCCGGGGACTCTAAACTAGCTCCTGATTGCCTTGGTTTGCAGTGAAATGGACACAGCAAAACTTTATGAACGCTCACTTTCGAGCTTGTGGGCCTAAATATAGCCACACTTCACTTTAAGACTGAAACAGTAGCCGAGACCGCGTTACGCGCATCGTGATTTTGAGCAACTTCTGCTCGCTTTCCTGCAACTTGGGGAATATTTTCCAGTCCCGGGGACTCTAAACTAACTCCTGATGGCCATGGTTTGCAGTGAAATTCACACAGCACAAGTTTTTGAACGAACACTTTCGAGCTTTTAGCCCGAAATATAGTCCCACATCACTTACGACTTACGACTTCTGGGCCGAAATATAGCCCACTTTACTTTAATACTGAAAAAGTAGCCGAGACCGCCTTACGCGCATCGTGATTTTGACAAACTTCGGGTGGATTTCCCGGAGCTTGGGGGATATTTTCCACTCCCTTGGACGCTCAACTAGTTGCCGATGGCCTTGTTTTGCCGTGAAATGGACACAGCAAAGCTTTTTGAAGGCTCACTTTCGAGGTTGTGGGCCGAAATATAGCCATACTTCACTTTAAGACTGAAACAGTAGCCGAGACCACGTTTCGCGCATCGTGATTTTGATCAACTTCGGCTCGATTTCCCGGAACTTGCGAAATATTTTCCAGTCCCGGGGACTCTAAACTAACTCTTGCTGGTCTTGGTTTGCAGTGAAACGGAAACAGAAAAAGTTTTTGAACGCATACTTTCGAGCTTCTGGACCGAAATAGAACCCCACTTCACTTGAAGACTGAAAGAGTAGCCGAGACCGCCTTACGTGCATCGTGATTTTGAGCAACTTCGCCTCGATTTGCCGGAACTAAGGGGATATATTCCAGTTCTGAGGACTCTAAACTAATTCCCGATGGCCTTGGTTTGCAGTAAAATGGACCCAGCAAAACTGTTTGAACACTCAATTTCGAGCTTCTGGGCCAAAATATAGCCCCCCATTACTTTAACATTGAAAGAGTAGCCGAGATCGCCTTACGTGCATCGTGATTTTGACAAACTTCGGGTTGATTTCCCGGAACTTGGGGGATATTTTGCAGTCCCGGGGACTCTCAACTAACTCCTGCTTGTCTTGGTTTGCAGTGAAATGGACGCAGCGAAAGATTTTGAACGCTCACTCTCGAGCTTCTGGGCCGAAATAGAGCCCCATTTTACTTTAAGACTGAAAGAGTAGGCGAGACCGTCTTGAGCGAATCGTGATTTTGACTAATTTCGCCTTTATTTCCCGAGACTTGGGGGATATATTCCAGTCAAAGGGACTCTACAGTAACTGCTGATGGCCTTGGTTCTCAGTGAAATAGACAGAGCACAACTTTGGAGCTTCTGGGCAGAAATATAGCCCCACTTTACTTTAAGACTGAAAGAGTAGATAAGACCGCCTTACGCGCGTCGTAATTTTGACGAACTTCGAATGGATTTCCCGGAACTTGGGGGATATTTTGCAGTCCCTTGGACGCTAAACTTAGTCCTGATGACCTTGTTTTGAAGTAAAATGGACACAACAAAACTTTTTGAACGCTCACTTTCTAGCTTGTGGGCCGAAATATAGCCACACTTCACTTTAGGACTGACACACTAGGCGAGACCACGTTACGCGCATCATGAATTTGATCAACTTCGGCTCGATTTCCCGGGACTTGGGGGATATTGTCCAGTCCCGGGGACTCTAAACTAACTTCGGATGGCCTTGGTTTGCACTGAAAGTGACAGAGCAAAACTTTTTAAACACTCACTTTCGAGCTTCTAGGCCGAAATATTGCCCCACTTCACTTTAAGACTGAAAGAGTAGCTGAGACCACCTTACTCACATCGTGATTTTGACCAACTTCGGCTGGATTTACCGGAACTTGGGGGACATTTTCCAGTCCCGAGGACTCTTAAGTAACCCCTGAAGGCCTTGGTTTGCATTGAAATGGATACAGCAAAACTTTTTAAACGCTCACTTTTGAGCTTCTTGCCCGAAATATAGCCCCACTTCACTTTAAGACTGAAAGAGTAGCCGAGACCGTCTTACGCGCATCATGATTTTGACCAACGTCTTCTCGATTTTCCGGAACTTGGGAAATACATTCCACTACCGGGGACTCTAAATTAACTGCTGATAGATTTGGTTTGCAGTGAAATAGACACAGTAATCTTTTTTGAGCTTTGAGCTTGTGAGCCGAAATAGAGCCCCACTTCACTTTAAGACTGAAGGAGTAGCCGACACCGCCTTAAGCGCACCGTGATTTTGACCAACTTGGGCTCGATTTGCCGGAACTTGGGGAATATTTTCCAGTCCCGGGGACTCTAAACTAACTCCTGATTGTCTTGGTTTTTAGTGAAATGGACACAGCGAAACTTTTTGAACGCTCACTCTCGAGCTTCTGGACCGAAATATAGCCCCACTTTACTTCAAGACTGAAAAAGTAGCCGAGACCGTCTTGCGCAAATCGTGATTTTCACCAACTTCGGGTCGGTTTCCCGGAACTTGGGGGATATATTCCATTTCCGCGGACTCTAAACTAACTCATGATGGCCTTGGTTTTCAGTGAAATGGACAAAGGAAAGCTTTTTGAACACTCTCTTTGTAGCTTCTGGGCCGAAATAGAATCCCACTTCACTTTCAGGCTGAAATAGTAGCCGAGACCGCCTCACGCGCATCGTGAGTTAGACCAAGTTCAGCTCGATTTCACGCAACTTTTGAGATATTTTCCAGTCCGGGGGACTCTAAACTAACTCCGGATTGCCTTGGTTTGCACTGAAATGCGCACAGCATAAATTTTTGAACGCCCACTTTGGAGCTTCTGGGCCGAAATAGCGCCCCACTTCACTTTAAGACTGAAAGAGTAGCCGAGACCACCTTACTCGCATCGTGATTTTGACCATTTTCGAATCGATTTCTCGGAACTTGGGCAATATTTTCCAGTCCCGTGAACTCTAAACTAACTCCTGATCGCCTTGCTTTGCATTGAAATGGACAGAGCAAAACTTTTTGAACGCTCACTTTCGAGGTTGTGGGCCGAAATATAGCCACACTTTACTTTAAGACTGAAACAGCGCATTTCGCGCATCGTGATTTTGATCAACTTCGGCTCGCTTTCCCGGAACTTGGGGAATATTTTCCAGTCCCGGGGACCCTAAACTAAGTCCTGATAGCCTTGTTTTGAAGTGAAATGGACACAGCAAAACTTTTTGAACGCTCACTTTCTAGCTTGTGGGCCAAAATATAGGCACACTTGACTTTAAGACTGAAACAGTAGCCGAGACCACGTTACGCGCATCATGAATTTGATCAACTTCGGCTCAAATTCCCTGGACTTGGGGGATATGTTCCAGTCCCGGGGACTCTAAACTAACTCCTGATGGCCTTGGTTTGCATTGAAATGGACACAGCACAATTTTTTGAATGCACACTTTCGAGATTCTGGGCCGAAATATAGCCCTACTTCACTTTCAGACTCAAAGAGTAGCCGAGAGCGCCTTACGCGAATCGTTATTTTGACCAACTTCGTCTCGATTTGGCGGAACTTGGAGGATATTTTCCAGTTCCGGGGACTGTAAACTACTTCCTTAGGGCGTTGCTTTGCAGTGAAATGGGCACAGCATAACTTTTTGAACGCTCACTTTCGAGCTTCTGGGCCAAAATATACAGCCACGTCACTTTAAGACTAAAAGAGTAGCCGAGACTGCTTTACGCGCATCGTGATTTTCACAAACTTCGGCTCGATTTCCCGGAACTTGGGGGATATTTTGATGTCCCAGAGACTGTAAACTATCTCCTGATGTGGCTTGGATCGCGGTCAAATGGACACAGCAAAACTTTTTGAACTTTCACTTTCGAGCTTCTGGGCCGAAATATAGCCCGAGTTCACTTTAAGAATGAAAGAATAGCCGAGACCGCCTTACGCGCATTGTGATTTTGACGAACTTTTGCTCGATATCCCAGGAAATCAGGAATATTTTCCGGTACCGGGGACTCTAAAGTAACTCGTGATTGCCTTAGTTTGCATTGAAATGGAGAGAGCAAAACTATTTCAACGCTCCCCTTCGGGCTTCTGAGCCCAAATATAGCCCCACTTCAGTTTAAGACTGAAAGAGTAGCCGAGACCGTCTTAGACGCATCGTGATTTTGACCAACTTCGGCTTGAGTTGCCAGAACTTAAGGGATATTTTTCAGTCCCGCAGACTCTAAACTAACTCATGATGGCCTTGGTTTTTAGTTAAATTGAGAGAGCAAAACTTTTTGAACGCTCACTTTCGAGCTTCTGGGCCGAAATATACAGCCACGTCACTTTAAGACTAAAAGAGTAGCCGAGACTGCTCTACGCGCATCGTGATTTTGACAAACTTCGGCTCGATTTCCCGGGACTTGGGGGATATTTTGATGTCCCGCACACTGTAAACAATCTGCTGATGTGGCTTGGTTTGCGGTGAAATGGACACAGCAAAACTTTTTGAATTTTCACTTTCTAACTTCTCGGCCGAAATATAGCCCCAGTTCACTTTAAGAATGAAAGAGTAGCCGAGACCGCCTTACGCGCATCGTGATTTTGACAAACTTCGGCTCGATTTCCCCGAACTTGGGCGATATTTTCCAGTCCCGAGCAGTCTAAACTAACTCCTGATGGCCTTGGTTTGCAGTGAAATGAACAAGGTAACACTTTTGAACGCTTATTTTCGAGTTTCTGGGATGAAATATAGCCCCACTTCACTTTAAGACTGAAAGAGTAGGCGAGACCGCCTTACGCGCATCGTGATTTTCAGCAACTTCCGCTCGATTTTCCAGAATTTTGGCGATATTTTCAAGTCCCGGGGACTCTAAACTAACTTTTGATGGCCTTGGTTTGATGTGAAATGGACGCAGGAAAAGCTTTTGAACGCTCAGTTTCGAGCTTCTGGGCCGAAATACAACCGTACTTCACTTTAAGACTGAAATAGTAGCCGAGACCTCCTTACGAGCATCGTGATTTTGACCCAGTTCAGCTCGATTTCCCGCACCTTGGGGGATATTTTCCAGTCCGGGGGACTTTAAACTAACTCCTGATGGCCTTGGTTTGCAGTTAAATGCACAAAGCGTAACTTTTTAAAGGTTCACTTTCGAGCTTCTGGGCCGAAAAATAGCCCCACTTTACTTTAAGACTGAAAGAGTAGCCGAGACCGTCTTACGCGCATCGTGATTTTGACCAACTTCCGTTGGATTTCCCGGAACTTCGGGGATATATTCCAGTCCCGGGGACTCTAAACTAACTGCTGATGGCCTTGCTTTGCAGTGAAATGGACACAGCACATTTTTTTGAACGCTCACTTTCGAGCTTCTCGGCCGAAATATAGCCCTACTTCACTTTAAGACTGAAAGAGTAGCCGAGACCGCCTTACGCGCATCGTAATTTTGACCAACTTCGGCTCGATTTGCCGGAAGTTGGCGAATATTTTCAATTCCCGGGGAAGCTAAACTAACTTCCGATGGCCTTAGTTTGCAGTTAAATGGACACAGGAACCCTTTTTGAACGCGCACTTTCGAGCTTGCTGGCCGAAATATAGCCCTACTTCTTTTTAAGACTGAAAGAGTAGGCGGGAGCGCCTTACGCGCATTGTGATTTTGAGGATCTTCGGCTCGATCTGGCGAAACTTGGGAGATATTTTCCAGTCCCAAAGTCTCTAATCTCACACCTGATTGTCTAAGATGTGAGTGAAATAGACACAAAAATTTTTGAACCCTTACTTTCGAGCTTCTGCAGTTAAATCTAAGCCCACTTTACCTTAAGACTGAAAGAGTAGCCGAGACCCCCTTAAGCGCATGGTGATTTTGACTAACTTCGGGTGGATTTCCCGTAACTTGGGGGATATTTCCAGTTCCTTTGACGCTAAACTAAGTCGTGATGGCCTTGTTTTGCAGTGAAATGGAGACAGCAAAACTTTTTAAACACTCAGTTTCGAGCTTCTGGGCCGAAATATTGCCCCTATTCACTTTAAGCCTAAAAGAGTAGCCGGGACCGCCGTACGCGCGTCGTGATTTTGACCAACTTCGGTTAAATTTCCCGGAACTTGGGGGATATTTTCCAGTCCCGGGGACTCTAAACTGACTCCCGAGGTCCTTGGTTTGCAGTAAAATGGACACAGGAAAACTTTTTGAACGCTCACTTTTGAGCGTTCTGGGCCGAAATAAAGCTCCACTTCACTTTAAGAGTGAAAGAGTAGCCGAGACCGCCTTACGCCCATCGTAATTTTGACCAACTTCGGCTCGATTTCCCGGAAGTTGGGGGATATTTTCCAGTCCTGCGGACTCCAAAGTAACTCCTGATGGCCTTGCTCTGGAGTGAAAGGGACACAGCACAACTTTTTGAAGGCTCACTTTCGAGCTTCTGGGGGGAGATATTGCCCCAGTTCACTTTAAGAATAAAAGAGTAACCGGGACCGCCCTACGCGCATCGTGATTTTGACCAACTTTGGCTCGATTTCCCGGGAAATGGGGGATATTTTCCGGTACCGGGGACCCTAAACTAACTCCTGATTGCCTCGGTTTGCAGTGAAATGGACACAGCACAACTTTTTGAACGCTCACTTTTGAGCTTCTGGGCCGAAGCATAGCCCTACTTCACTTTAAGACTGAAAGACTAGCCGAGACCGCCTTACGCGCATCGTGATTTTGGGCTACTTCGGCTCGATTTCCCGGAACTTGGGAGATAATTTCCAGTCCTGGGCACTCTGAACTAATTCCTGATGGCCTTGGTTTTCAGTGAAATGGACACAGCCAAACTTTTTGAACGTTCACAAAATATAGCCCCAAAATATAGCCCCAGTTCACCTTAAGACTGAAAGAGTAGCCGGGACCGCCTTACGCGCATGGTAATTTTGTCGAGCTTCGGCTTGATTTCCTGGGACTTGGGGGATATTTTCCAGTCACGGAAGCTCTAAACTAACTCCTGAATGCCTTGGCTTTTAGTAAAATGGACACAGGTAAAAGGAGCGCACGCTCGGTTTCCAGGTTGTAGGCCGAAATATAGCCCCACTTTATTTTAAGACTGAAAGTGTACACGAAACCGCCTTAAGCGCATCGAAATTTTTAGCCACTATGGCTCGATATGCCAAAACTTGGGGGATATTTTCCAGTCCCGGGGACTCTACCCTAACTCTTGATGGCCTTAGTTTTCAGTAAAATGGTGACAGGTAACAGGAGCGCACGCTCGGTGTCGAGCTTCTAGGCCGAAATGTAGCCCCAGTTCATTTTAAGACTGAAAGAGTAAACGAAACTGCCGTACGCCTATCGTAATTTTAAGAAAGTATGGCTCAATTTGCCGAAACTGGGAGGATAGCTTCCAGTCTCGAGGATTCTAAACTATCTCCTGATGGTCTTAGTTCTTAGTGAAATGGACACAGGTAAAAGGAGAGCACGCTCGGTGTCGAGCTTGTAGAACCGAAATATAGCCCCACTTCATTTTCGGAGTAAACGAGTAGCCGAGACCGCCTTAGGCGCATCGTGATTTTGAGCATCTTTGGCTCGATTTCCCGCAATTCGGGCAATATTTTCCAGTCCCGAGGACTCTATGTTAACCCCTGATGAACTAAGTTTTCAGTGATATGTTCACAGGCAAAAGGAGTGCACGCTCGGTGTTGAGCTTCTCGGCCGAAATATAGCCCAACTTCATTTTAAGACTGAAAGAGTAGCCGAGACCGCCTTACGCACATCGTGATTTTGGGCCACTTTTGCTCGATTTCCCGCAAGTTGGCGAATAATTTAAAGTCCCGGGGACGCTAAACTAACTCCCGATGACCTTGCTTTGCAGTTTAATGAACACAGCAAAACATTCTGAACGCTCACCTTCGAGCTTCAGTGCCGGAATATAGCCCTACTTAAATTTAAGACTGAAAGAATAACCGAGAGCCCGTTACGCGCATCGTAATTTTCATCAACTTCGGCGCCATTTCCTGGAACTTGGAGAATATTTTCCAGTTCCGGGGACTCTAAGCTAAATCCTGATTGCCTTGGTTTGCAGTCAAATGGACAGAGCAAAACTTTTTGAACGCTCACTTTCGAGCTTGTGGGCCTCAATATAGCCACACTTCCCTTTTAGACTGAAACAGTAGTCGAGACCGCGTTACGTGCATCGTGATTTTGAGCAACTTTTGCTCGCTTTCTTGCAACTTGGGGAATATTTTCCAGTCCCAGGGACTCTAAACTAACTCCTGATGGCCATGGTTTGCAGTGAAATTCACACAGCACAAGTTTTTGAACGAAAACTTTCCAGCTTTTAGGCCGAAATATAGTCCCACATCACTTACGACTTAAAGAGTAGCCGAGACCGGCGTGCGCGCAGCGTGATTTTGACCAACTTCGGGTCGATATTCCGGAACTTGGGGGATATTTTCCGGTCCCAGGGACTCTAAACTAACTCTTGATGGCCTTGGTTTGCAGTGAAATGGAGACAGCAAAACGTTTTGAACGCTCACCTTCAAGCTTCTGGGCCGAAATATAGCCCACTTTACTTTAATACTGAAAAAGTAGCCGAGACCGCCTTACGCGCATCGTGATTTTGACAAACTTCGGGTGGATTTCCCGGAACTTGGGGGATATTTTCCAGTCACTTGGACGCTAAACTAGGTGCCGATGGCCTTGTTTTGCAGTGAAATGGACACAGCAAGGCTTTTTGAACGCTCACTTTCGAGGTTGTGGGCCGAAATATAGCCATACTTCACTTTAAGACTGACGCAGTAGCCGAGACCACGTTACGCGCATCGTGATTTTGATCAACTTCGGCTCGATTTCCCGGAACTTGCGAAATATTTTGCAGTCCCGGGGACTCTAAAGTAACTCGTGCTGGTCTTGGTTTGCAGTGAAACGGAAACAGAAAAAGTTTTTGAACGCATACTTTCGAGCTTCTGGACCGAAATAGAACCCCACTTCACTTGAAGACTGAAAGAGTAGCCGAGACCGCCTTACGTGCATCGTGATTTTGAGCAACTTCGGCTCGATTTGCCGGAACTAAGGGGATATATTCCAGTTCTCAGGACGCTAAACTAATTCCTGATGGCCTTGGTTTGCAGTAAAATGGACCCAGCAAAACTTTTTGAACACTCAATTTCGAGCCTCTGGGCCAAAATATAGTCCCCCATTACTTTAACACTGAAAGAGTAGCCGAGACCGCCTTACGTGCATCGTGATTTTGACAAACTTCGGGTTGATTTCCCGGAACTTGGGGGATATTTTGCAGTCCCAGGGACTCTCAACTAACTCCTGCTTGTCTTGGTTTGCAGTGAAATGGACACAGCGAAAGTTTTTGAACGCTCACTCTCGAGCTTCTGGGCCGAAATAGAGCCCCATTTTACTTTAAGACTGAAAGAGTAGGCGAGATCGTCTTGAGCGAATCGTGATTTTGACATATTTTGCGTTTACTTCCCGAGACTTGGGGGATATACTCCAGTCAAAGGGACTCTACAGTAACTCCTGATGAACTTGGTTTTCAGTGAAATGGACAGAGCACAACTTTGGAGCTTCTGGGCAGAAATATAGCCCCACTTTACTTTAAGACTGAAAGAGTAGCCGAGACCGCCTTACCCGCATCGTAATTTTGACGAACTTCAAATGGATTTATCGGAACTTGGGGGATATTTTGCAGTCCCTTGGACGCTAAACTAAGTCCTGATGGCCTTGTTTTGAAGTAAAATGGACACAACAAAACTTTTTGAACGCTCACTTTCGAGCTTGTGGGCCGAAATATAGCCACACTTCACTTTAGGACTGACGCAGTAGCCGAGACCACGTTACGCGCATCATGAATTTGATCAACTTCGGCTCGATTTCCCGGGACTTGGGGGATATTCTCCAGTCCCGGGGACTCTAAACTAACTTCTGATGGCCTTGGTTTGCATTGAAAGTCACAGAGCAAAACTTTTTAAACACTCACTTTCGAGCTTCTAGGCCGAAATATAGCCCCACTTCACTTTAAGACTGAAAGAGTAGCCGAGACCACCTTACGCACATCGTGATTTTGACCAACTTCGTCTCGATTTACCGCAACTTGGGGGATATTTTCCAGTTCCGAGGACTCTTAAGTAACCCCTGATGGCCTTGGTTTGCATTGAAATGGATACAGGAAACCTTTTTGAACGCTCACTTTTGAGCTTCTTGGCCGAAATATAGCCCCACTTCACTTTAAGACTGAAAGTGTAGCCGAGACCGTCTTGCGCAAATCGTGATTTTGACCAACTTCAAGATATATTCCATTTCCGCGGGCTCTAAACTAACTCCTGATGGCCTTGGTTTTCAGTGAAATGGACAAAGGAAAGCTTTTTGAACACTCTCTTTGTAGCTTCTGGGCCGAAAAAGAATCCCACTTCACTTTCAGACTGAAATAGTAGCCGAGACCGCCTCATGCGCATCGTGAGTTAGAGCAAGTTCAGCTCGATTTCACGGAACTTTTGGGATATTTTCCAGTCCGGGGGACTCTAAACTAACTCCGGATGGCCTTGGTTTCCACTGAAATGCGCACAGCATAAATTTTTGAACGCCCACTTTGGAGCTTCTGGGCCGAAATATAGCCCCACTTCACTTTAAGACTGAAAGAGTAGCGAAGATCGCCTTAGGCGCATCGTGATTTTGACCATTTTCGGATCGATTTCTCGGAACTTGAGCGATATTTTCCAGTCCCGGGGACTCTAAACTAACTCCTGATCGCCTTGCTTTGCATTGAAATGGACAGAGCAAAGCTTTTTGAACGCTCACTTTCGAGCTTGTGGGCCGAAATATAGCCACACTTTACTTTAAGACTGAAACAGTAGCCGAGACCGCATTTCGTGCATCCTGATTTTGATCAACTTCGGCTCGCTTTCCCGGAACTTGGGGAATATTTTCCAGTCCCGGGGACCCTAAACTAAGTCCTGATGGCCTTGTTTTGAAGTGAAATGGACACAGCAAAACTTTTTGAACGCTCACTTTCTAGCTTGTGGGCCGAAATATAGGCACACTTGACTTTAAGACTGAAACAGTAGCCGAGACCGCGTTACGCGCATCATGAATTTGATCAACTTCGGCTCCAATTCCCGGGACTTGGTGGATATGTTCCAGTCCCGGGGACTCTAAACTAACTCCTGATGGCTTTGGTTTGCATTGAAATGGACACAGCACAATTTTTTGAACGCACACTTTTGAGATTCTGGGCCGAAATATAGCCCCACTTCACTTAAGACTGAAAGAGTAAGCGAGACCGCCTTGCTCGCATCGTGAGTTTGACAAACTTCCGGTCGATATTCCGGAACTTGGGGGATATTTTCCAGTCCCAGGAGCTCTAAACTAACTCCTCATGGCCTTGGTTTGCAGTGAAATGGACAGAGGAAAACTTTTTGAACGCTCACCTTCGAGCTTCCTGGCCGAAATAAAGCCCCACTTTACTTTAAGACTTAAAGAGTAACCGAGACCACGTTACCCTAAACTAACTTTTGATAGCTTTGGTTTGCAGTGAAATGCACACAGCAAAACTTTTTGAACGCTCACTTTGGAGCTTCTGGACAGAAACATAGCCCCACTTGACTTTAAGGCTGAAAGGATAGCCGAGACTGCTTTGGCAGCATCGTGATTTTGACCAACTTCAGCTCGATTTACCGGAACTTGGGGAATATTTTCCAGTCCCAGGGACGCTAAACTAACTCGTGATGGCCTTGTTTTTAAGTCAAAGAACACAGCAAAACTTTTTGAAGGCTCACTTTCGGGCTTCTGGGCCGAAATATAGCCCCACTTCACTTTAAGACTGAAAGAGTAGCCGATACCGCATTCCGCGCATCGTGATTTTGATCAACTTCGGTTCGATTCCCCGGAACTTGGGGAATCTTTTTCAGTCCCGGCGGCTCTAAACTAACCCCTGATGGCCTTGGTTCTCAGTGAAATGGACACAGCAAAACTTTTTGAACGCTCACTTTCGGGCTTCTGGCCCGAAATATAGCCCCACTTCACTTTAAGACAGAAAGAGTAGCCGACACCACTTTAGGGGCATCGTGGTTTTGAGAAACTTCGGCTCAATTTCCCGGACCTTGGGGCATATTTTCTATTCCCGGGGACGCTAAACTAACTCCTGATGGCCTTGGTTGCAGTAAAATGAACACAGCAAAAATTTTTGAACGCTCACTTTCGGGCTTCTCGCCCGAAATATAGCCCCACTTCACTCTAAGACTGAAAGAGTAGCCGACACTACCTTACGCAAATCGTGATTTTGACCAACTTCGGCTCGATTTTCCGGAAGTTGGGGGATATTTTCCAGTCCCGGGGACTCTAAACTAGCTCTTGATGGCTTTGGTTTGCAGTCAAATAAATACAGGGAAACTTTTTGAACGCTCACTTTCAAGCTCCTGGGCAGGAATAAAGCCTCACTTCACTTTAAGACTGAAACAGTAAGCGAGACCGCCTAACGCGCACCGTGATTTTGACCAACTTCGGCTAAATTTCCCTGAACTTGGGGGGATATTTTCCAGTCCCGAAGACTCTTAAGTAACCCCAAATGGCCTTCGTTTGCATTGAAATGGATACAGCAAAACTTTTTGAACGCTCACTTTTGAGCTTCTGGGCCGAAATATAGCCCCACTTCACTTTAAGACTAAAAGACTAGCCGAGACCGTCTTGTGCGCATCGTGATTTTGACTAACGTCTTCTCGATTTTCCGGAACTTGGGAAATATATTGCAGTGCCGAGGACTCTAAACTAACTCCTGATGGCCTTGGTTTGCAGTGAAATGGACACAGCAAATTTTTTGCGGCGCTCACTTTGGAGCTTCTGGGCCGAAATAGAGCCCCACTTCACTTTAAGACTGAAAGAGTCGCCGAGGCCGCCTTAGGCGCATCGTGATTTTGACCAACTTCGGCTTGAGTTGCCAGAACTTAAAAGATATTTTCCACTCCCGGGGACTCTAAACTAACTCATGATGGCCTTGGTTTTCAGTGAAATTGAGAGAGGAAAACTTTTTGAACGCTCACTTTCGAGCTTCTGGACCGAAATATACAGCCACGTCACTTTAAGACTAAAAGAGTAGCCGAGACTGCTTCACGCGCATCGTGATTTTGACAAACTTCGGCTCGATTTCCCGGGAATTGGGGGGATATTTTGATGTCCCGGAGACTGTTAACTATCTCCTGATGTGGCTTGGTTTGCGGTGAAATGGACACAGCAAAACTTTTTGAACTTTCACTTTCGAGCTTCTGGGCCGAAATATAGCCCGAGTTCACTTTAAGAATGAAAGAATAGCCGAGACCGCCTTACGCGCATCGTGATTTTGACAAAATTGGGCTCGATTTCCCCGAACTTGGCCCATATTTTCCAGTCCCGAGGAGTCTAAACTAACTCATGATGGCCTTGGTTTGATGTGAAATGAACACAGCAAAACTTTTTGAACTTTCACTTTCTAGCTTCTCGGCCGAAATATAGCCCCAGTTCACTTTAAGAATCAAAGAGTAGCCGAGACCGCCTTACGCGCATCGTGATTTTGACAAAATTGGGCTCGATTTCCCCGAACTTGGGCGATATTTTCCAGTCCCGAGCAGTCTAAACTAACTCCTGATGGCCTTGGTTTGCAGTGAAATGAACAAGGTAATACTTTTTGCACGCTTATTTTCGAGCTTCTGTGATGAAATAGAGCCCCACTTCACTTTCAGACTAAAAGAGTAGGCGAGACCGCCTTACGCGCATCGTGATTTTGAGCAACTTCCGCTCGATTTTCTAGAATTTTGGCGATATTTTCAAGTCCCGGGGACTCTAAACTAACTCCTGATGGCCTTGGTTTGATGTGAAATGGACGCAGGAAAACTTTTTGAACGCTCAGTTTCGAGCTTCTGGGCCGAAATACAACCGTACTTCACTTTAAGACTGAAATAGTAAGTAGCCGACACCTCCTTACGAGCATCGTCATTTTGACCCAGTTCAGCTCGATTTCCTGGAACCTGGGGGATATTTTCCAGTCCGGGGGACCTTAAACTAACTCCTGATGGCCTTGGTTTGCAGTTAAATGCACAAAGCGTAACTTTTTAAGGTTCACTTTCAAGCTTCTGGGCCGAAATATAGCCCCACTTTACTTTAAGACTGAAAGAGTAGCCGAGACCGTCTTACGCGCATCGTGATTTTGACCAACTTTCGTTCGATTTCCCGGAACTTCGGGGATATATTCCAGTCCTGGGAGCTCTAAACTAACTGCTGATGGCCTTGGTTTCCATTGAAATGGACACAGCAAAGCTTGTTGAACCCTCACTTTCGAGGTTGTGGGCCGAAATATAGCCATACTTCACTTTAAGACTGAAACAGTAGCCGACACCACGTTTCGCGCATCGTGATTTTGAGCAACTTCGGCTCGATATTCCGGAACTAAGGGGATATATTCCAGTTCTGAGGACTCTAAACTAATTCCTGATGGCCTTGGTTTGCAGTGAAATGGACAGAGCAAAACTTTTTGAACGCTCACCTTCGAGCTTCCTGGCCGAAATAAAGCCCGACTTTACTTTAAGACCTAAAGAGTAACCGAGACCACCTTACGCGCATTGTGATTTTGACAAACTTCGGGTGGATCTCCCGGAACTTGGGGAACATTTTCCAGTCCCTTGCACGCTAAACTAAATCCTGATGGCCTTGTTTTGCAGTGAAATGGACACAGCAAAACTTTTTGAACGCTCACTTTCGAGCTTGTGGGCCGAAATATAGCCACACTTTACTTTAAGACTGAAACAGTAGCCGAGACCGCATTTCGCGCATCGCGATTTTGATCAACTTGGGCTCGCTTTCCCGGAACTTGGGGAATATTTTCCAGTCCCGGGGACCCTAAACTAACTTTTGATAGCTTTGGTTTGCAGTGAAATGCACACAGCAAAACTTTTTGAACGCTCACTTTCGAGTTTCTGGACAGAAATATAGCTCCACTTGACTTTAAGACTGAAAGGGTAGCCGAAACCGCTTTGGGAGCATCGTGATTTTGACTAACTTCAGCTCGATTTACCGGAACTTGGGGAATATTTTCCAGTGCCAGCGACGCTAAACTAACTCGTGATGGCCTTCTTTTTCAGTCAAAGAACACAGCAAAACTTTTTGAACGCTTACTTTCGGGCTTCTGGGCCGAAATATAGCCCCACTTCACTTTAAGACTGAAACGGTCGCCGATACCGCATTTCGCGCATCGTGATTTTGATCAACTTCGGCTCGATTCCTCGGAACTTCGGGAATCTTTTTCAGTCCCGGGGACTCTAAACTAACCCCTGAACGCCTTGGTTTGCAGTGAAATGGACACAGCAAAACTTTTTGAACGCTCACTTTCGGGCTTCTGGCCCGAAATATAGCCCCACTTCACTATAAGACAGAAAGAGTAGCCGAGACCACTTTAGGGGCATCGTGATTTTGACAAACCTCGGCTCAATTTCCCGGACCTTGGAGGATATTTTCTTGTCCCGGGGACACTAAACTACCTCTTGATGGCCTTGGTTTGCAGTGAAATGAACACAGCAAAACTTTTTGAACGCTCACTTTCGGGCTTCTCGCCCAAAATATAGCCCCACATCACTCTAAGACTGAAAGAGTAGCCGACACTACCTTACGCAAATCGTGATTTTGACCAACTTCGGCTCGATTTCCCGGAAGTTGGGGGATATTTTCCAGTCCCGGGGACTTTAAACTAGCCCCTAATGGCTTTGGTTTGTAGTCAAATAAACACAGGGAAACTTTTTGAACGCTCACTTTCAAGCTCCTGGGCAGGAATAAAGCCTCACTTCACTTTAAGACTGAAACAGTAAGCAAGACCGCCTAACGCGCACCGTGATTTTGACCAACTTCGGCTAAATTTCCCTGAACTGGGGAGGATATTTTCCAGTCCCGAAGACTCTTAAGTAACCCCTGATGGCCTTCGTTTGCATTGAAATGGATACAGCAAAACTTTTTGAAGCTCACTTTTGAGCTTCTGGGCCGAAATATAGCCCCACTTCACTTTAAGACTGAAAGACTAGCCAAGACCGTCTTGCGCGCATCGTGATTTTGAGCAACGTCTTCTCGATTTTCCGGAACTTGGGAAATATATTGCAGTGCCGGGGACTCTAAACTAACTCCTGATGGCCTTGGTTTGCAGTGAAATGGACACAGCAAATTTTTTGCGGCGCTCACTTTGGAGCTTCTGGGCCGAAATAGAGCCCCACTTCACTTTAAGACTGGAAGAGTAGCCGAGGCCGCCTTAGGCGCATCGTGATTTTGACCAACTTCGGCTTGAGTTGCCAGAACTTAAAAGATATTTTCCACTCCCGAGGACTCTAAACTAACTCATGATGGCCTTGGTTTTCAGTGAAATTGAGAGAGGAAAACTTTTTGAACGCTCACTTTCGAGCTTCTGGACCGAAATATAGCCCTACTTCACTTTCAGACTCAAAGAGTAGCCGAGACCGCCTTACGCGAATCGTTATTTTGACCTACTTCGTCTCGATTTCGCGGAACTTGGAGGATATTTTCCAGTTCCGGGGACTGTAAACTACTTCCTGAGGACCTTGCTTTGCAGTGAAATTGGCACAGCATAACTTTTTGAAGGCTCACTTTCGAGCTTCTGGGCCAAAATATACAGCCACGTCACTTTAAGACTAAAAGAGTAGGCGAGACTGCTTTACGCGCATCGTGATTTTCAAAAACTTCGGCTCGATTTCCCGAACTTGGGGGCTATTTTGATGTCCCGGAGACTGTTAACTATCTCCTGATGTGGCTTGGTTCGCGGTGAAATGGACACAGCAAAACTTTTTGAACTTTCACTTTCGAGCTTCTGGGCCGAAATATAGCCCGAGTTCACTTTAAGAATGAAAGAATAGCCGAGACCGCCTTACGCGCATCGTGATTTTGACCATCTTTGGCTCGATTTCCCAAGAAATGGGGAATATTTTCCGGTACCGGGGACTCTAAAGTAACTCCTGATTGCCTTGGTTTGCATTGAAACGGAGAGAGCAAAACTTTTTCAACGCTCCCCTTCGGGCTTCTGAGCCGAAATATAGCCCCACTTCAGTTTAAGACTGAAAGAGTAGCCGAGACCGTCTTACGCGCATCGTGATTTTGACCAACTTCGGCTGGATTTCCCGAAACTTCGGGGATATATTCAAGTTCCAAGGACTCTAAACTAACTCCTGATGGCCTTAGTCTGCAGTGAAATGGACACAGCAAATTTTTTTGAACGCTTACTTTCGAAATTCTGGGCCGAAATATAGCCCCACTTCACTTTAAGACTGAAATAGTAGCCGAGACCGCCTTAGACGCATCGTGATTTTGACCAACTTCGGCTTGAGTTGCCAGAACTTAAGGGATATTTTTTAGTCCCGCGGACTCTAAACTAACTCATGATGGCCTTGGTTTTCAGTTAAATTGACACAGTAAAACTTTTTGGACTTTCACTTTCGAGCTTCTGGGCCGAAATATAGCCCGAGTTCACTTTAAGAATCAAAGAGTAGCCGAGACCGCCTTACGCGCATCGTGATTTTGACAAAATTGGGCTCGATTTCCCCGAACTTGGGCGATATTTTCCAGTCCCGAGCAGTCTAAACTAACTCCTGATGGCCTTGGTTTGCAGTGAAATGAACAAGGTAACACTTTTTGCACGCTTATTTTCGAGCTTCTGGGATGAAATATAGCCCCACTTCACTTTAAGACTGAAAGAGTAGGCGAGACCGCCTTACGCGCATCGTGATTTTGAGCAACTTCCGCTCGATTTTCTAGAATTTTGGCGATATTTTCAAGTCCCGGGGACTCTAAACTAACTCCTGATGGCCTTGGTTTGATGTGAAATAGACGCAGGAAAACTTTTTAAACGCTCATTTTCGAGCTTCTGGGCCGAAATACAACCGTACTTCACTTTAAGACTGAAACAGTAAGTAGCGAGACCTCCTTACGAGCATCGTGATTTTGACCCAGTTCGGCTCGATTTCCCGGAAATAGGGGGATATTTTCCAGTCCCGGAAGCTCTAAACTAAGTCCTGAATGCCTTGGTTTTTAGTGAAATGGACACAGGTAAAAGGAGCGCACGCTCGGTTTCCAGGTTGTAGGCCGAAATATAGCCCCACTTTATTTTAAGACTGAAAGTGTACACGAAACCGCCTTAAGCGCATCGAAATTTTTAGCCACTATGGCTCGATATGCCAAAACTTGGGGGATATTTTCCAGTCCCGGGGACTCTACCCTAACTCTTGATGGCCTTAGTTTTCAGTAAAATGGTCACAGGTAACAGCAGCGCACGCTCGGTGTCGAGCTTCTAGGCCGAAATGTAACCCGAGTTCATTTTAAGACTGAAAGAGTAAACGAAACTGCCGTACGCCTATCGTAATTTTAAGAAAGTATGGCTCAATTTGCCGAAACTTGCAGCATAGCTTCCAGTGTCGAGGATTCTAAACTATCTCCTGATGGACTTAGTTCTTAGTGAAATGGACACAGGTAAAAGGAGAGCACGCTCGGTGTCGAGCTTGTAGAACCGAAATATAGCCCCACTTCATTTTCGGAGTAAACGAGCAGCCGAGACCGCCTTACGCGCATCGTGATTTTGAGCATCTTGGCTCGATTTGCCGGAATTCGGGCAATATTTTCCAGTCCCGAGGACTCTATGTTAACTCCTGATGAACTTAGTTTTCAGTGATATGTACACAGGCAAAAGGAGCGCACGCTCGGTGTTGAGCTTCTCGGCCGAAATATAGCCCCACTTCATTTTAAGACTGAAAGAGTAGCCGAGACCGCCTTACCCGCATCGTGATTTTGAGCAACTTTGGCTCGATCTGCCAGAATTTGGGAAATATTTTCCAGTCCCAAGGACTCTAAACTAACTCCTGATGGCCTAAGATGTCAGTGAAACGGACACAGGTAAAATAAGCGCACGCCCGGTCTCGAGCTTCTAGGTCGAAATATAGCCCCCCTTAATTTTAAGACTGAAAGAGTAGCCGAGACCGCCTTACGCGCATCGTGATTTTGGGCCACTTTTGCTCGATTTCCCGCAAGTTGGCGAATAATTTAAAGTCCCGGGGACGCTAAACTAACTCCCGGTGACTTTGGTTTGCAGTTTAATGAACACAGCAAAACATTCTGAACGCTCACCTTCGAGCTTCAGTGCCGCAATATAGCCCTACTTAAATTCAAGACTGAAAGAATAACAGAGAGCCCGTTTCGCCCATCGTAATTTTCATCAACTTCGGCGCCATTTCCTGGAACTTGGAGAATATTTTCCAGTTCCGGGGACTCTAAACTAACTCCTGCTTGCCTTGGTTTGCAGTCAAATGGACACAGCAAAGCTTTTTGAACGCTCACTTTCGAGCTTGTGGGCCTAAATATAGCCACACTTCACTTTAAGACTGAAACAGTAGCCGAGACCGCGTTACGCGCATCGTAACTTTGAGCAACTTCGGCTCGCTTTCCTGGAACTTGGGGAATATTTTCCAGTCCCGGGGACTCTAAACTAACTCCTGATGGCCATGGTTTGCAGTGAAATTCACACAGCACAAGTTTTTGAACGAACACTTTCCAGCTTTTAGGCCGAAATATAGTGCCACATCACTTACGACTTAAAGAGTAGCCGAGACCGGCGTGCGCGCATCGTGATTTTCACCAACTACGGGTCGATATTCCGGAACTTGGGGGATATTTTCCAGTCCCAGGGACTCTAAACTAACTCTTGATGGCCTTGGTTTGCAGTGAAATGGAGACAGCAAAACGTTTTGAACGCCCACTTTGGAGCTTCTGGGCCGAAATATAGCCCCACTTCACTTTAAGACTGAAAGAGTAGCCAAGATCGCCGTACGCGCATCGTGATTTTGACCATTTTCGGATCGATTTCTCGGAACTTGGGCGATATTTTCCAGTCCCGGGGACTCTAAACTAAATCCTGATCGCCTTGCTTTGCATTGAAATGGACAGAGCAAAGCTTTTTGAACGCTCACTTTCGAGCTTGTGGGCCGAAATATAGCCACACTTTACTTTAAGACTGAAACAGTAGCCGAGACCGCATTTCGTGCATCCTGATTTTGATCAACTTCGGCTCGCTTTCCCGGAACTTGGGGAATATTCTCCAGTCCCGGGGACCCTAAACTAAGTCCTGATGGCCTTGTTTTGAAGTGAAATGGACACAGCAAAACTTTTTGAACGCTCACTTTCTAGCTTGTGGGCCGAAATATAGGCACACTTGACTTTAAGACTGAAACAGTAGCCGAGACCGCGTTACGCGCATCATGAATTTGATCAACTTCGGCTCCAATTCCCGGGACTTGGTGGATATGTTCCAGTCCCGGGGACTCTAAACTAACTCCTGATGGCTTTGGTTTGCATTGAAATGGACACAGCACAATTTTTTGAACGCACACTTTTGAGATTCTGGGCCGAAATATAGCCCCACTTCACTTAAAACTGAAAGAGTAAGCGAGACCGCCTTGCTCGCATCGTGAGTTTGACAAACTTCCGGTCGATATTCCGGAACTTGGGGGATATTTTCCAGTCCCAGGAGCTCTAAACTAACTCCTCATGGCCTTGGTTTGCAGTGAAATGGACAGAGGAAAACTTTTTGAACGCTCACCTTCGAGCTTCCTGGCCGAAATAAAGCCCCACTTTACTTTAAGACTTAAAGAGTAACCGAGACCACGTTACCCTAAACTAACTTTTGATAGCTTTGGTTTGCAGTGAAATGCACACAGCAAAACTTTTTGAACGCTCACTTTGGAGCTTCTGGACAGAAACATAGCCCCACTTGACTTTAAGGCTGAAAGGATAGCCGAGACCGCTTTGGCAGCATCGTGATTTTGACCAACTTCAGCTCGATTTACCGGAACTTGGGGAATATTTTCCAGTCCCAGGGACGCTAAACTAACTCGTGATGGCCTTGTTTTTAAGTCAAAGAACACAGCAAAACTTTTTGAAGGCTCACTTTCGGGCTTCTGGGCCGAAATATAGCCCCACTTCACTTTAAGACTGAAAGAGTAGCCGATACCGCATTTCGCGCATCGTGATTTTGATCAACTTCGGTTCGATTCCCCGGAACTTGGGGAATCTTTTTCAGTCCCGGCGACTCTAAACTAACCCCTGATGGCCTTGGTTTGCAGTGAAATGGACACAGCAAAACTTTTTGAACGCTCACTTTCGGGCTTCTGGCCCGAAATATAGCCCCACTTCACTTTAAGACTGAAAGAGTAGCCGATACCGCATTCCGCGCATCGTGATTTTGATCAACTTCGGTTCGACTCCCCGGAACTTGGGGAATCTTTTTCAGTCCCGGCGACTCTAAACTAACCCCTGATGGTCTTGGTTTGCAGTGAAATGGACACAGGAAAACTTTTTGAACGCTCACTTTCGGGCTTCTGGCCCGAAATATAGCCCCACTTCACTTTAAGACTGAAACAGTAGCCGAGACCGCGTTACGCGCATCGTGACTTTGAGCAACTTCTGCTCGCTTTCCTGGAACTTTGGGAATATTTTCCACTCCCGGGAACTCTAAACTAACCCCTGATGGCCATGGTTTGCAGTGAAATTCACACAGCACAAGTTTTTGAACGAACACTTTCGAGCTTTTAGGCCGAAATATAGTCCCACATCACTTACGACTTAAAGAGTAGCCGAGACCGGCGTGCGCGCATCGTGATTTTCACCAACTTCGCGTCGATATTCCGGAACTTGGGGGATATTTTCCAGTCCCAGGGACTCTAAACTAACTCTTGATGGTCTTGGTTTGCAGTGAAATGGAGACAGCAAAACTTTTTCAACGCTCACCTTCAAGCTTCTGGGCCGAAATATAGCCCACTTTACTTTAATACTGAAAAAGTAGCCGAGACCGCCTTACGCGCATCGTGATTTTGACAAACTTCGGGTGGATTTCCCGGAACTTGGGGGATATTTTCCAGTCCTTTGGACGCTAAGCTAGGTGCCGATGGCCTTGTTTTGCAGTGAAATGGACACAGCAAAGCTTTTTGAAGGCTCACTTTCGAGGTTGTGGGCTGAAATATAGGCATACTTCACTTTAAGACTGAAACAGTAGCCGAGACCGTGTTTCGCGCATCGTGATTTTGATCAACTTCGGCTCGATTTCCCGGAACTTGCGAAATATTTTCCAGTCCCGGGGACTCTAAACTAACTCGTGCTGGTCTTGGTTTTCAGTGAAACGGAAACAGAAAAAGTTTTTGAACGCATACTTTCGAGCTTATGGACGGAAATAGAACCCCACTTCACTTGAAGACTGAAAGAGTAGCCGAGACCGCTCTACGTGCATCGTGATTTTGACAAACTTCGGGTTGATTTCCCGGAACTTGGGGGATATTTTCCAGTCCTGGGGACTCTCAACTAACTCCTGCTTGTCTTGGTTAGCAGTGAAATGGACACAGCGAAAGTTTTTCAACGCTCACTCTCGAGCTTCTGGGCCGAAATAGAGCCTCATTTTACTTTAAGACTGAAAGAGTAGGCGAGACCGTCCTGAGCGAATCGTGATTTTGACCAATTTTGCGTTTATTTCCCGAAACTTGGGGGATATATTCCAGTCAAAAGGACTCTACAGTAACTCCTGATGGCCTTGGTTCTCAGTGAAATGGACAGAGCACAACTTTGGAGCTTCTGGGCAGAAATATAGCCCCACTTTACTTTAAGACTGAAAGAGTAGCCGAGACCGCCTTACGCGCATCGTAATTTTGACGAACTTCCAATGGATTTCCCGGAACTTGGGGGATATTTTGCAGTCCCTTGGACGCTAAACTAAGTCCTGATGGCCTTGTTTTGAAGTCAAATGGACACAAGAAGACTTTTTGAACGCTCACTTTCGAGCTTGTGGGCCGAAATATAGCCACACTTCACTTTAGGACTGACACAGTAGCCGAGACCACGTTACGCGCATCATGAATTTGATCAACTTCGGCTCGATTTCCCGGGACTTGGGGGATATTGTCCAGTCCCGGGGACTCTAAACTAACTTCTGATGGCCTTGGTTTGCACTGAGAGTGACAGAGCAAAACTTTCTAAACACTCACTTTCGAGCTTCTGGCCCGAAATATAGCCCCATTTCACTTTAAGACTGAAAGAGTAGCCGAGACCACCTTACGCACATGGTTTGCAGTGAAATAGACACAGTAATTTTTTTTGAGCTTTGACCTTGTGGGCCGAAATAGAACGCCACTTCAGTTTAAGACTGAAGGAGTAGCCGACACCGCCTTAAGCGCACCGTGATTTTGACCAACTTCGGCTCGATTTGCCGGAACTTGGGGGATAATTTCCAGTCCCAGGAGCTCTAAACTAACTCCTCATGGCCTTGGTTTGCAGTGAACTGGACAGAGCAAAACTTTTTGAACGCTCACCTTCGAGCTTCCTGGCCGAAATAAAGCCCCACTTTACTTTAAGACTTAAAGAGTAACCGACACCACCTTACGCGCATTGTGATTTTGACAAACTTCGGGTGGATCTCCCGGAACTTGTTGAACATTTTCCAGTCCCTTGGACGCTAAACTAAGTCCTGATGGCCTTGTTTTGCAGTGAAATGGACACAGCAAAACTTTTTGAACGCTCACTTTCGAGCTTGTGGGCCGAAATATAGCCACACTTTACTTTAAGACTGAAACAGTAGCGGAGACCGCATTTCGCGCATCGTGATTTTGATCAACTTGGGCTCGCGTTCCCATAATTTGGGGAATATTTTCCAGTCCCGGGGACCCTAACTTAACTTTTGATAGCTTTGGTTTGCAGTGAAATGCACACAGCAAAACTTTTTGAACGCTCACTTTCGAGTTTCTGGACAGAAATATAGCCCCACTTGACTTTAAGACTGAAAGGGTAGCCGAGACCGCTTTGGGAGCATCGTGATTTTGACAAACTTCAGCTCGATTTACCGGAACTTGGGGAATATTTTCCAGTGCCAGGGACGCTAAACTAACTCGTGATGGCCTTGTTTTTCAGTCGAAGAACACAGCAAAACTTTTTGAACGCTCACTTTCCGGCTTCTGGGCCGAAATATAGCCCCAATTCACTTTAAGACTGAAACAGTAGCCGATACCGCATTTCGCGCATCGTGATTTTGATCAACTTCGGTTCGATTCCCCGGAACTTGGGCAATCTTTTTCAGTCCCGGCGACTCTAAAGTAACCCCTGATGGCCTTGGTTTGCAGTGAAATGGACACAGCAAAACTTTTTGAACGCTCACTTTCGGGCTTCTGGACCGAAATATAGCCCCACTTCACTTTAAGACAGAAAGAGTAGCCGAGACCACTTTAGGGGCATCGTGATTTTGACCAACCTCGGCTCAATTTCCCGGACCTTGGGGCATATTTTCTTTTCCCGGGGACGCTAAACTAACTCCTGATGGCCTTGGTTTGCAGTGAAATGAACACAGGAAAACTTTTTGAACGCTCACTTTCGGGCTTCTCGCCCGAAATATAGCCCCACTTCACTCTAAGACTGAAAGAGTAGCCGACACTACCTTACGCAAATCGTGATTTTGACCAACTTCGACTCGATTTCCCGGAAGTTGGGGGGTTTTTTCCAGTCCCGGGGACTCTAAACTAGCTCCTGATGGCTCTGCTTTGCAGTCAAATAAACACAGGGAAACTTTTTGAACGCTCACTTTCAAGCTCCTGGGCAGGAATAAAGCCTTACTTCACTTTAAGACTGAAACAGTAAGCGAGACCGCCTAACGCGCACCGTGATTTTGACCAACTTCGGCTAAATTTCCCTGAACTTGGGGGGATATTTTCCAGTCCCGAAGACTCTTAAGTAACCCCTGATGGCCTTCGTTTGCATTGAAATGGATACAGCAAAACTTTTTGAACGCTCTCTTTTGAGCTTCTGGGCCGAAATATAGCCCCACTTTACTTTAAGACTGAAAGACTAGCCAAGACCGTCTTGCGCGCATCGTGATTTTGACTAACGTCTTCTCGATTTTCCGGAACTTGGGAAATATATTGCAGTCCCGGGGACTCTAAACTAACTCCTGATGGCCTTGGTTTGTAGTGAAATGGACACAGCAAATTTTTTGCAGCGCTCACTTTGGAGCTTCTGGGCCGAAATAGAGCCCCACTTCACTTTAAGACTGAAAGAGTCGCCGAGGCCGCCTTAGGCGCATCGTGATTTTGACAAACTTTCGCTTGATTTGCCAGGACTTAAAAGATATTTTCCACTCCCGGGGACTCTAAACTAACTCATGATGGCCTTGGTTTTCAGTAAAATTGAGAGAGGAAAACTTTTTGAACGCTCACTTTCGAGCTTCTGGACCGAAATATAGCCCTACTTCACTTTCAGACTGAACGAGTAGCCGAGACCGCCTTATGCGAATCGTTATTTTGACCAACTTCGTCTCGATTTCGCGGAACTTGGAGGATATTTTCCAGTTCCGGGGACTGTAAACTACTTCCTGAGGGCCTTGCTTTGCAGTGAAATGGGCACAGCATAACTTTTTGAACGCTCACTTTCGAGCTTCTGGGCCAAAATATACAGCCACGTCACTTTAAGACTAAAAGAGTAGGCGAGACTGCTTTACGCGCATCGTGATTTTCACAAACTTCGGCTCGATTTCCCGGAACTTGGGGGATATTTTGATGTCCCGGAGACTGTAAACTATCTCCTGATGTGGCTTGGATCGCGATGAAATGGACACAGCAAAACTTTTTGAACTTTCACTTTCGAGCTTTTGGGCCGAAATATAGCCCCACTTCACTTTAAGAATGAAAGAATAGCCGAGACCGCCTTACGCGCATCCTGATTTTGACCAACTTTGGCTCGATTTCCCAGGAAATGGGGAATATTTTCCGGTACCGGGGACTCTAAAGTAACTCCTGATTGCCTTGGTTTGCATTGAAACGGAGAGAGCAAAACTTTTTCAACGCTCCTCTTCGGGCTTCTGAGCCGAAATGTAGCCCCACTTCAGTTTAAGACTGAAAGAGTAGCCGAGACCGTCTTACGCGCATCGTGATTTTGACCAACTTCGGCTGGATTTCCCGAAACTTCGGTGATATATTCAAGTTCCAAGGACTCTAAACTAACCCCTGATGGCCTTTGTCTGCAGTGAAATGGACACAGAAAATTTTTTTGAACGCTTACTTTCGAAATTCTGGGCCGAAATATAGCCCCACTTCACTTTAAGACTGAACTAGTAGCCGAGAGCCTCTTAGACGCATCGTGATTTTGACCAACTTCGGCTTGAGTTGACAGAACTTAAGGGATATTTTTTAGTCCCGCGACTCTAAACTAACTCATGATGGCCTTGGTTTTCAGTTAAATTGAGAGAGCAAAACTTTTTGAACGCTCACTTTCGAGCTTCTGAACCGAAATATACAGCCACGTCACTTTAAGACTAAAAGAGTAGCCGAGACTGCTTTACGCGTATCGTGATGTTGAAAAACTTCGGCTGGATTTCCCGCGACTTGGGGGATATTTTGATGTCCCGGACACTGTAAAAATCTGCTGATGTGGCTTGCTTTGTGGTGAAATGGACAGAGCAAAACTTTTTGAACTTTCACTTTCGAGCTTCTGGGCCGAAATATAGCCCCAGTTCACTTTAAGAATCAAAGAGTAGCTGAGACCGCCTTACGCGCATCGTGATTTTGACAAAATTGGGCTCGATTTCCCCGAACTTGGGCCATATTTTCCAGTACCGAGGAGGCTAAACTAACTGCTGATGGCCTTGGTTTGCAGTGAAATGAACACAGCAAAACTTTTTGAACTTTCACTTTCTAGCTTCTCGGCCGAAATATAGCCCCAGTTCACTTTAAGAATGAAAGAGTACTCGAGACCGCCTTAGGCGCATCGTGATTTTGACAAAATTCGGCTCGATTTCCCCGAACTTGGGCGATATTTTCCAGTCCCGAGCAGTCTAAACTAACTCCTGATGGCCTTGGTTTGCAGTGAAATGAACAAGGTAACACTTTTGAACGCTTATTTTCGAGTTTCTGGGATGAAATATAGCCCCACTTCACTTTAAGACTGAAAGAGTAGGCGAGACCGCCTTACGCGCATCGTGATTTTGAGCAACTTCCGCTCGATTTTCTAGAATTTTGGTGATATTTTCAAGTCCCGGGGACTCTAAACTAACTCCTGATGGCATTGGTTTGATGTGAAATGGACGCAGAAAAACTTTCTGAACGTTCAGTTTCGAGCTTCTGGGCCGAAATATTACCGTACTTCCCTTTAAGACTGAAATAGTAGCCGAGACCTCCTTACGAGCATCGTGATTTTGACCCAGTTCAGCTCGATTTCCCGGAACTTGGGGGATATTTTCCAGTCCGGGAGACTTTAAACTAACTCCTGATGGCCTTGGTTTCCAGTGAAATGCACAAAGCGTAACTTTTTAAAGGTTCACTTTCGAGCTTCTGGACCGAAAAATAGCCCCACTTTACTTTAAGACTGCAAAAAGTAGCCGAGACCGTCTTACGCGCATCGTGATTTTGACCAACTTCCGTTCGATTTGCCGGAACTTCGGGGATATATTCCAGTCCCGGGGACTCTAAACTAACTGCTGATGGCCTTGGTTTGCAGTGAAATGGACACAGCACATTTTTTTGAACGCTCACTTTCGAGCTTCTCTGCCAAAATATAGCCCTACTTCACTTTAAGACTGAAAGAGTAGCCGAGACCGCCTTACGCGCATCGTAATTTTGACCAACTTCGGCTCGATTTGCCAGAAGTAGGCGAATATTTTCAATTCCCGGGGAAGCTAAACTAACTTCCCATGGCCTTAGTTTGCAGTTAAATGGACACAGCAAAACTTTTTGAACGCTCACTTTCGAGCTTATGGCTCGAAATATAGCCCCACTTAACTTTAAGACTGAAAGAGTAGCCGAGACCGCCTTACGCGCATCGTGATTTTGGGATACTTCGGCTCGATTTCCCGGAAATAGGGGGATATTTTCCAGTCCCGGGGACTCTAAACTAACTCCTTATGGTCTTGGTTTCCAGTGAAAGAGACACAGGCACACTTTTTGAACGCGCACTTTCGAGCTTGCTGGCCGAAATATAGCCCTACTTCTTTTTAAGACTGAAAGAGTAGGCGGGAGCGCCTTACGCGCATTGTGATTTTGAGGATCTTCGGCTCGATCTGGCGAAACTTGGGAGATATTTTCCAGTCCCAAAGTCTCTAATCTCACTCCTGATTGCTTAAGATGTGAGTGAAATAGACACAAAAATTTTTGAAGCCTTACTTTCGAGCTTCTGGAGTTAAATCTAAGCCCACTTTACCTTAAGAATGAAAGAGTGGCCGAGACCCCGTTAAGCGCATGGTGATTTTGACTAACTTCGGGTGGATTTCCCGTAACTTGGGGGATATTTCCAGTTCCTTTGACGCTAAACTAAGTCGTGATGGCCTTGTTTTGCAGTGAAATGGACACAGCAAAACTTTTTACACACTCAGTTTCGAGCTTCTGGGCCGAAATATTGCCCCAATTCACTTTAAGACTGAAAGAGTAGCCGAGACCGCCGTACGCGCGTCGTGATTTTGACCAACTTCGGTTAAATTTCCCGAAACTTGGGGGATATTTTCCAGTCCCGAGGACTCTAAACTGACCCCGGAAGTCCTTGGTTTCCAGTAAAATGGACACAGCAAAACTTTTTGAACGCTCAC
The DNA here is from genome assembly GCF_964199315.1 of Orbicella franksi. NCBI lineage: Eukaryota > Metazoa > Cnidaria > Anthozoa > Scleractinia > Merulinidae > Orbicella > Orbicella franksi. Next base: position 404,536 of record NC_138147.1, on the reverse strand, counting down.
TTTTGAGCTTCTGGGCCGAAATATTGTCCCAGTTCACTTTAAGAATGAAAGAGTAACCGGGACCGCCTTACGCGCATCGTGATTTTGACCAACTTTGGCTCGATTACCCGGGAAATGGGGGATATTTTCCGGTACCAGGGACTCTAAACTAACTCCTGATTTCCTCGGTTTGCAGTGAAATGGACACAGCACAACTTTTTGAACGCTCACTTTTGAGCTTCTGGGCCGAAGCACAGCCCCACTTCACTTTAAGACTGAAAGACTAGCCGAAACCGCCTTACGCGCATCGTGATTTTGGGCTACTTCGGCTCGATTTCTCGGAACTTGGGAGATAATTCCCAGTCCCGGGTACTCTGAACTAATTCCTGATGGCCTTGGTTTTCAGTGAAATGGACACAGCCAAACTTTTTGAACGTTCACTTTCGAGCTTCTGGGCCGAAATATAGCCCCACTTCACTTTAAGACTGAAAGAGTAGCCGGGACCGCCTTACGCGCATGGTAATTTTGTCGAAATTCGGCTTGATTTCCTGGGACTTGGGGGATATTTTCCAGTCCCAGAAGCTCTAAACTATCTCCTGAATGCCTTGGCTTTTAGTGAAATGGACACAGGTAAAAGGGGCGCACGCCCGGTTTCCAGGTTGTAGGCCGAAATATAGCCCCACTTTATTTTAAGACTGAAAGTGTACAGGAAACCGCCTTAAGCGCATCAAAATTTTTAGCCACTATGGGTCGATATGCCTAAACTTGGGGGATAGTTTCCAGTCCCGGGGACTCTACCCTAACTCTTGATGGCCTTAGTTTTCAGTAAAATGGTCACAGGTAACAGGAGCGTACGCTCGGTGTCGAGCTTCTAGGCCGAAATGTAGCCCCAGTTCATTTTAAGACTGAAAGAGTAAACGAAACTGCCGTACGCCTATCGTAATTTTAAGAAAGTATGGCTCAATTTGCCGAAACTTGCAGGATAGCTTCCAGTCTCGAGGATTCTAAACTATCTCCTGTTGGACTTAGTTCTTAGTGAAATGGACACAGGTAAAAGGAGAGCACGCTCGGTGTCGAGCTTGTAGAACCGAAATATAGCCCCACTTCATTTTCGGAGTAAACGAGTAGCCGACACCGCCTTACGCGCATCGTGATTTTGAGCATCTTTGGCTCGATTTGCCGCAATTCGGGCAATATTTTCCAGTCCCGAGGACTCTATGTTAACTCCTGATGAACTTAGTTTTCAGTGATATGTACAAAGGCAAAAGGAGTGCACGGTCGGTGTTGAGCTTCTCGACCGAAATATAGCCCCACTTCATTTTAAGACTGAAAGAGTAGCCGAGACCGCCTTACGCGCATCCTGATTTTGAGCAACTTTGGCTCGATCTGCCAGAATTTGGGAAATATTTTCCAGTCCCAAGGACTCTAAACTAACTCCTGATGGCCTAAGATGTCAGTGAAATGGACACAGGTAAAATTAGCGCACGCCCGGTCTCGAGCTTTTAGGTCGAAATATAGCCCCCCTTAATTTTAAGACTGAAAGAGTAGCCGATACCGCCTTACGCGCATCGTGATTTTGGGCCACTTTTGCTCGATTTCCCGCAAGTTGGCGAATAATTTAAAGTCCCGGGGACGCTAAACTAACTCCCGATGACCTAGGTTTGCAGTTTAATGAACACAGCAAAACATTCTGAACGCTCACCTTCGAGCTTCAGTGCCGCAATATAGCCCTACTTAAATTTAAGACTGAAAGAATAACCGAGAGCCCGTTACGCCCATCGTAATTTTCATCAACTTCGGCGCCATTTCCTGGAACTTGGAGAATATTTTCCAGTTCCGGGGACTCTAAACTAACTCCTGCTTGCCTTGGTTTGCAGTCAAATAGACACAGCAAAACTTTTTGAACGCTCACTTTCGAGCTTGTGGGCCTAAATATAGCCACACTTCACTTTAAGACTGAAACAGTAGCCGAGACCGCGTTACGCGTATCGTGATTTTGAGCAACTTCTGCTCGCTTTCCTGGAACTTGGGGAATATTTTCCAGTCCCGGGGACTCTAAACTAACTCCTGATGGCCATGGTTTGCAGTGAAATTCACACAGCACAAGTTTTTGAACGAACACTTTCGAGCTTTTAGCCCGAAATATAGTCCCACCTCACTTACGACTTAAAGAGTAGCCGAGACCGGCGTGCGCGTATCGTGATTTTGACCAACTTCGGGTCGATATTCCGGAACTTGGGGGATATTTTCCAGTTCTAAGAACTCTAAACTAACTCTTGATGGCCTTGGTTTGCAGTGAAATGCAGACAGCAAAACTTTTTCAACGCTCACCTTCAAGCTTCTGGGCCGAAATATAGCCCACTTTACTTTAATACTGAAAAAGTAGCCGAGACCGCCTTACGCGCATCGTGATTTTGACAAACTTCGAGTGGATTTCCCGGAGCTTGGGGGATATTTTCCAGTCCCTTGGACGCTAAACTAGGTGCCGATGGCCTTGTTTTGCAGTGAAATGGACACAGCAAAGCTTTTTGAAGGCTCACTCTCGAGGTTGTGGGCCGAAACATAGCCATACTTCACTTTGAGACTGAAAGAGTAGCCGAGACCGCCTTACGTGCATGGTGATTTTGAGCAACTTCGGCTCGATTTGCCGGAACTAAGGGGATATATTCCAGTTCTGAGGACTCTAAACTAATTCCTGAGGGCCTTGGTTTGCAGTAAAATGGACCCAGCAAAACTTTTTGAACGCTCAATTTCCAGCTTTTCGTCCAAAATATAGCCCCCCATTACTTTAACAATGAAAGAGTAGCCGAGACCGCCTTACGTGCATCGTGATTTTGACAAATTTCGAGTTGATTTTCCGGAACTTGGGGGATATTTTCCAGTCAGGGAGACTCGCAACTAACTCCTGCTTGTCTTTGTTTGCAGTGAAATGGACACGGCGAAAGTTTTTGAACGCTCACTCTCGAGCTTCTGGGCCGAAATAGAGCCCCATTTCACTTTAAGACTGAAAGAATAGGCGAGACCGTCTAGAGCGAATCGTGATTTGGACCAATTTCGCGTTTATTTCCCGAAACTTGAGGGTTATATTCCAGTCAAAGGGATTCTACAGTAACTCCTGTCTGATGGCCTTGGTTTTCAGTGAAATGGACAGAGCAAAACTTTGGAGCTTCTGGGCAGAAATATAGCCCCACTTTACTTTAAGACTGAAAGAGTAGATGAGACCGCCTTACGCGCATCGTAATTTTGACGAACTTCCAATGGATTTCCCGGAACTTGGGGGATATTTTGCAGTCCCTTGGACGCTAAACTAAGTCCTGATGGCCTTGTTTTGAAGTCAAATGGACACAACAAAACTTTTTGAACGCTCACTTTCGAGCTTGTGGGCCGAAATATAGCCACACTTCACTTTAGGACTGACACAGTAGCCGAGACCACGTTACGCGCATCATGAATTTGATCAACTTCGGCTCGATTTCCCGGGACTTGGGGGATATTCTCCAGTCCCGGGGACTCTAAACTAACTTCTGATGGCCTTGGTTTGAACTGAAAGTGACAGAGCAAAACGTTTTAAACACTCACTTTCGAGCTTCTGGGCCGAAATACAGCCCCACTTCACTTTAAGACTGAAAGAGTAGCCGAGACCACCTTACGCACATCGTGATTTTGACCAACTTCGGCTGGATTTACCGGAACTTGGGGGATATTTTCCAGTCCCGAGGACTCTTAAGTAACCCCTGATGGCCCTGGTTTGCATTGAAATGGCTCCAGCAAAACTTTTTGAACGCTCACTTTTGAGCTTCTGGGCCGAAATATAGCCCCACTTCACTTTAAGACTGAAAGAGTAGCCGAGACCGTCTTACGCGCATGGTGATTTTGACCAACGTCTTCTCGATTTTCCGGAACTTGGGAAATACATGCCACTCCCGGGGACTCTAAACTAACTACTGATAGCCTTGGTTTGCAGTGAAATAGACACAGTAATTTTTTTTGACCTTTGACCTTGTGGGCCGAAATAGAGCCCCACTTCACTTAAAGACTGAAGGAGTAGCCGACACCGCCTTAAGCGCACCGTGATTTTGACCAACTTGGGCTCGATTTGCCGGAACTTGGGAGATATTTTCCAGTCCCGGGAACTCTAAACTAACTCCTAATGGCCTTGGTTTGCAGTTAAATGCACAAAGCGTAACTTTTTAAAGGTTCACTTTCGAGCTTCTGGGCCGAGATATAGCCCCACTTTACTTTAAGACTGAAAGAGTAGCCGAGACCGTCTTACGCGCGTCGTGATTTTGACCAACTTGCGTTGGATTTCCCGGAACTTCGGGGATATATTCCAGTCCCGGGGACTCTAAACTAACTGCTGATGGCCCTGGTTTGAAGTGAAATAGACACAGCACATTTTTTTGAACGCTCACTTTCGAGCTTCTCGGCCGAAATATAGCCCTACTTCACTTTAAGACTGAAAGAGTAGCCGAGACCGCCTTACACGCATCGTAATTTTGACCAACTTCGGCTCGATTTCCCGGAAGTTGGCGAATATTTTCAATTCCCGGGGAAGCTAAACTAACTTCCGATGGCCTTAAATTGCAGTTAAATGGACACAGCAAAACTTTTTGAACGCTCACTTTTGAGCTTATGGCTCGAAATATAGCCCCACTTAACTTTAAGACTGAAAGAGTAGCCGAGACCGCCTTACGCGCATCGTGATTTTGGGATACTTCGGCTCGATTTCCCGGAAATAGGGGGATATTTTCCAGTCCCGGGGACTCTAAACTAACTCCTTGATGGCCTTGGGTTCCAGTGAAAGGGACACAGGAACACTTTTTGAACGCGCACTTTCGAGCTTGGTGGCCGAAATATAGCCCTACTTCTTTTTAAGACTGAAAGAGTAGGCGGGAGCGCCTTACGCGCATTGTGATTTTGAGGATCTTCGGCTCGATCTGGCGAAACCTGGGAGATATTTTCCAGTTCCAAAGTCTCTAAACTCACTCCTGATTGTCTATGTGTGATTGACATAGACACAAAAATTTTTGAACCCTTACTTTGGAGCTTCTGGAGTCAAATCTAAGCCCCCTTTACTTTAAGACTGAAAGAGTAGCCGAGACCCCCTTAAGCGCATGGTGATTTTGACTAACTTCGGGTGGATTTCCCGTAACTTGGGGGCTATTTCCAGTTCCTTTGACGCTAAACCAAGTCGTGATGGCCTTGTTTTCCAGTGAAATGGACACAGCACAACTTTTTGAACGCTCACTTTTGGGCTTCTGGGCCGAAGCATAGCCCTACTTCACTTTAAGACTGAAAGACTAGCGGAGCCCGCCTTACGCGCATCGTGATTTTGGGCTACTTCGGCTCGATTTCCCGGAAATTGGGAAATAATTGCCAGTCCCGAGGACTCTAAACTAATTCCTAATGGCCTTGGTTTTCAGTAAAATGCACACAGCCAAACTTTTCGAACGTTCACTTTTGAGCTTCTGGGCCGAAATATAGCCCCACTACACTTTAAGACTGAAAGGGTAGCCGGGACCGCCTTACGCGCATCGTGATTCTGACCAACGTCTTCTTGATTTTCCGGAACTTGGGAAATACATTCCACTCCCGGGGACTCTAAACTAACTATTGATAGCCTTGGTTTGTAGTGAAATAGACACAGTAATTTTTTTTGACCTTTGACCTTGTGGGCCGAAATAGAGCCCCACTTCACTTTAAGACTGAAGGAGTAGCCGACACCGCCTTAAGCGCACCGTGATTTTGACCAACTTCGGCTCGATTTGCCGGAACTTGGGGAATATTTTCCAGTCCCGGGGACTCTAAACTAACCCCTGATTGTCTTGGTTTTCAGTCAAATGGACACAGCGAAACTTTTTGAACGCTCACTCTCGAGCTTCTGGACCGAAATATAGCCCCACTTTACTTCAAGACTGAAAGAGTAGCCGAGACCGTCTCGCGCAAATCGTGATTTTCACCAACTTCGGGTCGGTTTCCCGGAACTTGGGGGATATATTCCATTTCCGCGGGCTCTAAACTAACTCCTGATGGCCTTGGTTTTCAGTCAAATGGACAAAGGAAAGCTTTTTGAACACTCTCTTTGTAGCTTCTGGGCCGAAATAGAATCCCACTTCACTTTCAGACTGAAATAGTAGCCAAGACCGCCTCACGCGCATCGTGAGTTAGACCAAGTTCAGCTCGATTTCACGACACTTTTGGGATATTTTCCAGTCCGCGGGACTCTAAACTAACTCCGGATGGCCTTGGTTTGCACTGAAATTCGCACAGCAAAAATTTTTGAACGCCCACTTTGGAGCTTCTGGGCCGAAATATAGCCCCACTTCACTTTAAGACTGAAAGAGTAGCCGAGATCGCCTTACGCGCATCGTGATTTTGACCATTTTCGGATCGATTTCTCGGAACTTGGGGAATATTTTCCAGTCCCGGGGACTGTAAACTAACTCGTGATCGCCTCGCTTTGCATTGAAATGGACAGAGCAAAACTTTTTGAACGCTCACTTTCGAGCTTGTGGGCCGAAATATAGCCACACTTTACTTTAAGACTGAAACAGTAGCCGAGACCGCATTTCGCGCATCGTGATTTTGATCAGCTTCGGCTCGCTTTCCCGGAGCTTGAGGAATATTTTCCAGTCCCGGGAACCCTAAACTAAGTCCTGATGGCCTTGTTTTAAAGTGAAATGGACACAGCAAAACTTTTTGAACGCTCACTTTCGAGCTTGTGGGCCGAAATATACCCACACTTTACTTTAAGACTGAAACAGTAGCCGAGACCGCATTTCGCGCATCGTGATTTTGATCAGCTTCGGCTCGCTTTCCCGGAGCTTGAGGAATATTTTCCAGTCCAGGGGACCCTAAACTAAGTCCTGATGGCCTTGTTTTAAAGTGAAATGCACACAGCAAAACTTTTTGAACGCTCACTTTCGAGCTTGTGGGCCTAAATATAGCCACACTTCACTTTAAGACTGAAACAGTAGCCGAGACCGCGTTACGCGCATCGTGATTTTGAGCAACTTCTGCTCGCTTTCCCAGAACTTGGGGAATATTTTCCAGCCCCGGGGACTCTAAACTAACTCCTGATGGCCATGGTTTGCAGTGAAATTCACACAGCACAAGTTTTTGAACGAACACTTTCGAGCTTTTAGGCCGAAATATAGTCCCACATCACTTACGACTTAAAGAGTAGCCGAGACCGCCGTGCGCGCATGGTGGTTTTGACCAACTTCGGGTTGATATTCCGGAACTTGGGAGATATTTTCCAGGCCCAGGGACTCTAAACTAACTCTTGATGGCCTTGGTTTGCAGTGAAATGGAGACAGCAAAACTTTTTGAACGCTCACCTTCAAGCTTCTGGGCCGAAATATAGTCCACTTTACTTTAATACTGAAAAAGTAGCCGAGACCGCCTTACGCGCATGGTAATTTTGACAAACCTCGGGTGGATTTCCCGGAACTTGGGGGATATTTTCCAGTCCCTTGGACGCTAAACTAGGTGCCGATGGCCTTGTTTTGCAGTGAAATGGACACAGCAAAGCTTTTTGAAGGCTCACTTTCGAGCTTGTTGGCCGAAATATAGCCATACTTCACTTTAAGACTCAAACAGTAGCAGAGACCACGTTTCGCGCATCGTGATTTTGATCAACTTGGGCTCGATTTCCCGGAACTTGCGAAATATCTTGCAGTCCCGGGGACTCTAAACTAACTCGTGCTGGTCTTGGTTTGCAGTGAAACGGAAACAGAAAAAGTTTTTGAACGCATACTTTCGAGCTTCTGGACCGAAATAGAACCCCACTTCACGTGAAGACTGCAAGAGTAGCCGAGACCGCTCTACGTGCATCGTGATTTTGAGCAACTTCGGCTCGATTTGCCGGAACTAAGGGGATATATTCCAGTTCTCAGGACTCTAAACTAATTCCTGATGGCCTTGGTTTGCAGTAAAATGGACCCAGCAAAACTTTTTGAACGCTCAATGTCGAGCTTCTGGGCCAAAATATAGCCCCCCATTACTTTAACACTGAAAGAGTAGCCGAGACCGCCTTACGTGCATCGTGATTTTGACAAACTTCGGGTTGATTTCCCGGAACTTGGGGGATATTTTCCAGTCCTGGGGACTCTCAACTAACTCCTGCTTGTCTTGGTTTGCAGTGAAATGGACACAGCGAAAGTTTTTGAACGCTCACTCTCGAGCTCCTGGGCCGAAATAGAGCCCCATTTTACTTTAAGACTAAAAGAGTAGGCGAGACCGTCTTGAGCGAATCGTGATTTTGAGCAATTTCGCGTTTATTTCCCGAAACTTGGGGGATATATTCCAGTCAAAGGGACTCTACAGTAACTCCTGATGGCCTTGGTTCTCAGTGAAATGGACAGAGCACAACTTTGGAGCTTCTGAGCAGAAATATAGCCCCACTTTACTTTAAGACTGAAAGAGTAGATGAGACCGCCTTACGCACATCGTAATCTTGACGAACTTCGAATGGATTTCCCGGAACTTGGAGGATATTTTGCAGTCCCTTGGACGCTAAACTAAGTCCTGATGGCCTTGTTTTGAAGTCAAATGGACACAACAAGACTTTTTGAACGCTCACTTTCTAGCTTGTGGGCCGAAATATAGCCACACTTCACTTTAGCACTGACACAGTAGCCGAGACCACGTTACGCGCATCATGAATTTGATCAACTTCGGCTGGATTTCCCGGGACTTGGGGGATATTCTCCAGTCCCGGGGACTCTAAACTAACTTCTGATGGCCTTGGTTTGCACTGAAAGTGACAGAGCAAAACGTTTTAAACACTCACTTTCGAGCTTCTGGGCCGAAATATAGCCCCACTTCACTTTAAGACTGAAAGAGTAGCCGAGACCACCTTACGCACATCGTGATTTTGACCAACTTCGGCTGGATTTACCGGAACTTGGGGGATATTTTCCAGTCTCGAAGACTCTTAAGTAACCCCTGATAGCCTTGGTTTGCATTGAAATCGATGCAGCAAAACTTTTTGAACGCTCACTTTTGAGCTTCTGGGCCGAAATATAGCCCCACTTCACTTTAAGACTGAAAGAGTAGCCCAGATCGTCTTACGCGCTTCGTGATTTTGACCAACGGCTTCTCGATTTTCCGGACCTTGGTAAATACATTCCACTCCCGGGGACTCTAAACTAACTACTGATTGCCTTGGTTTGCAGTGAAGTAGACACAGTAATTTTTTTTGAGCTTTGAGCTTGTGGGCCGAAATAGAGCCCCACTTCACTTTAAGACTGAAGGAGTAGCCGACACCGCCTTAAGCGCACCGTGATTTTGACCAACTTCGGCTCGATTTGCCGGAACTTGGGGGATATTTTCCAGTTCCGGGGACTCTATACTAACTCCTAATTGCCTTGGTTTTCAGTGAAATGGACACAGCGAAACTTTTTGAACGCTCACTCTCGAGCTTCTGGACCGAAATATAGCCCAACTTTACTTTAAGACTGAAAGAGTAGCCGAGACCGTCTCGCGCAAATCGTGATTTTCACCAACTTCGGGTCGGTTTCCCGGAACTTGGGGGATATATTCCATTTCCGCGGACTCCAAACTAACTCCTGATGGCCTTTGTTTTCAGTGAAATGGACAAAGGAAAGCTTTTTGAACACTCTCTTTGTAGCTTCTGGGCCGAAATAGAATCCCACGTCACTCTCACACTGAAATAGTAGCCGAGACCGCCTCACGCGCATCGTGAGTTAGACCAAGTTCAGCTCGACTTCACGCAACTTTTGGAATATTTTCCAGTCCGGAGGACTCTAAACTAACTCCGGATGGCCTTGGTTTGCACTGAAATGCGCACAGCATAAATTTTTGAACGCCCACTTTGGAGCTTCTGGGCCGAAATATAGCCCCACTTCACTTTAAGACTGAAAGAGTAGCCGAGATCGCCTTACGCGCATCGGGATTTTGACCATTTTCGGATCGATTTCTCGGAACTTGGGGGATATTTTCCAGTCCCGGGGACTCTAAACTAACTCCTGATTGCCTTGCTTTGCATTGAAATGGACAGAGCAAAACTTTTTGAACGCTCACTTTCGAGCTTGTGGGCCGAAATATAGCCCCACTTTACTTTAAGACTGAAACAGTAGCCGAGACCGCATTTCGCGCATCGTGATTTTGAGAAACTTCGGCTCGCTTTCCCGGAACTTGAGGAATATTTTCCAGTCCCGGGGACCCTAAACTAAGTCCTGATAGCCTCGTTTTCAAGTGAAATGGACACAGCAAAACTTTTTGAACGCTCACTTTCTAGCTTGTGGGCCGAAATATAGGCACACTTGACTTTAAGACTGAAACAGTGGCCGACACCACGTTACGCGCATCATGAATTTGATCAACTTCGGCTCCGATTCCCGCGACTTGGGGGATATGTTCCAGTCCCGGGGACTCTAATCTAACTCCTGATGGCCTTGGTTTGCATTGAAATGGACACAGCACAATTTTTTGAACGCACACTTTCGAGATTCTGGGCCGAAATATAGCCCCACTTCACTTAAGACTGAAAGAGTAGCCGAGACCGCCTTGCTCGCATCGTGAGTTTGACAAACTTCCGGTCGATATTCCGGAACTTGGGGGATATTTTCCAGTCCCAGGAGCTGTAAACTAACTCCTCATGGCCTTGGTTTGGAGTGAAATGGACAGAGCAAAACTTTTTGAACGCTCACCTTCGAGCTTCCTGGCCGAAGTAAAGCCCCACTTTACTTTAAGACTTAAAGAGTAACCGAGACCACCTTACGCGCATTGTGATTTTGACAAACCTCGGGCGGATCTCCCGGAACTTCGGGAATATTTTCCAGTCCCTTGGACGTTAAACTAAGTCCTGATGGCCTTGTTTTGCAGTGAAATGGACACAGCAAAGCTTTTTGAACGCTCACTTTCGAGCTTGTGGGCCGAAATATAGCCACACTTTACTTTAAGACTGGAACAGTAGCCGACACCGCATTTCGCGCATCGTGATTTTGATCAACTTGGGCTCGCTTTCCCGGAACTTCGGGAATATTTTCCAGTCCCGGGGACCCTAAACTAACTTTTGATGGCTTTGGTTTGCAGTGAAATGCACACAGCAAACTTTTTGAACGCTCACTTTCGAGCTTCTGGACAGAAATATAGCCCCATTTTACTTTAAGATTGAAAGGGTAGTCGAGACCGCTTTGGGAGCATCGTGATTTTGACCAATTTCAGCTTGATTTACCGGAACTTGGGAATATTTTCCAGTCCCAAGGACGCTAAACTAACTCGTGATGGCCTTGTTTTTCAGTCAAAGAACACAGCAAAACTTTTTGAACTCTCACTTTCGGGCTTCTCGCCCGAAATATAGCCCCACTTCACTCTAAGACTGAAAGAGTAGCCGACACTACCTTACGCAAATCGTGAGTTTGACCAACTTCGGCTCGATTTCCCGGACCTTGGGGCATATTTTCCAGTCCCGGGGACTCTAAACCAAGTCCTGATGGCTTTGGTTTGCAGTCAAATAAACACAGGGAAACTTTTTGAACGCTCACTTTCAAGCTCCTGGGCAGGAATAAAGCCTCACTTCACTTTAAGACTGAAACAGTAAGCGAGACCGCCTAACGCACACCGTGATTTTGACCAACTTCGGCTAAATTTCCCTGAACTTGGGGGATATTTTCCAGTCCCGAAGACTCTTAAGTAACCCCTGATGGCCTTCGTTTGCATTGAAATGGATACAGCAAAACTTTTTGAACGCTCACTTTTGAGCTTCTGGGCCGAAATATAGCCCCACTTCACTTTAAGACTGAAAGACTAGCCAAGACCGTCTTGCGCGCATCGTGATTTTGAGCAACGTCTTCTCGATTTTCCGGAACTTGGGACATATATTGCAGTCCCGGGGACTCTAAACTAACTCCTGATGGCCTTGGTTTGCATTGAAATGGATACAGCAAAACTTTTTGAACGCTCACTTTCGAGCTTCTGGGCCGAAATATAGCCCCACTTTACTTTAAGACTGAAAGAGTAGCCGAGACCGTCTTACGCGCATCGTGATTTTGACCAACTTCCGTTGGATTTCCCGGAACTTCGGGGATATATTCCAGTCCCGGGGACTCTAAACTAACTGCTGATGGCCTTGGTTTGCAGTGAAATGGACACAGCACATTGTTTGGAACGCTCACTTTCGAGCTTCTCGGCCGAAATATAGCCCTACTTCACTTTAAGAGTGAAAGAGTAGCCGAGACCGCCTTACGCGCATCGTAATTTTGACCAACTTCGGCTCGATTTCCCGGAAGTTGGCGAATATTTTCAATTCCCGGGGAAGCTAAACTAACTTCCGATGGCCTTAGTTTGCAGTTAAATGGACACAGCAAAACCTTTTGAGCGCTTACTTTCGAGCTTATGGCTCGAAATATAGCCCCACTTAACTTTAAGACTGAAGAGTAGCCGAGACCGCCTTACGCGCATCGTGATTTTGGGATACTTCGGCACGATTTCCCGGAAATAGGGGGATATTTTCCAGTCCCGGGGACTCTAAACTAACTCCTGATGGCCTTGGTTTCCAGTGAAATGGACACAGGAACACTTTTTGAACGCGCACTTTCGAGCTTGGTGGCCGAAATATAGCCCTACTTCTTTTTAAGACTGAAAGAGTAGCCGAGACCGCCTTACGCGCATCGTGATTTTGGGATACTTCGGCTCGATTTCCCGGAAATAGGGGGATATTTTCCAGTCCCGGGGACTCTAAACTAACTCCTGATGGCCTTGGTTTCCAGTGAAATGGACACAGGAACACTTTTTGAACGCGCACTTTCGAGCTTGGTGGCCGAAATATAGCCCTACTTCTTTTTAAGACTGAAAGAGTAGGCGGGAGCGCCTTACGCGCATTGTGATTTTGAGGATCTTCGGCTCGATCTGGCGAAACTTGGGAGATATTTTCCAGTCCCAAAGTCTCTAAACTCACTCCTGATTGTCTAAGATGTGAGTGAAATAGACGAAAAATTTTTTGAACCCTTTTTTTCGAGCTTCTGGAATTAAATCTAAGCCCACTTTACCTTAAGACTGAAAGAGTAGCCGAGACCCCCTTAAGCGCATGGTGATTTTGACTAACTTCGGGTGGATTTCCCGTAACTTGAGGGATATTTCCAGTTCCTTTGACGCTAAACTAAGTCGTGATGGCCTTGTTTTGCAGTGAAATGGACACAGCAAAACTTTTTAAACACTCAGTTTCGAGCTTCTGGGCCGAAATATTGCCCCAATTCACTTTAAGACTGAAAGAGAAGCCGAGACCGCCGTAGGCGCGTCGTGATTTTGACCAACTTCGGTGAAATTTCCCGGAACTTGGGGCATATTTTCCAGTCCCGGGGACTCTAAACTGACCCCCGACGTCCTTGGTCTGCAGTAAAATGGACACAGCAAAACTTTTTGAACGTTCACTTTTGAGCTTTTGGGCCGAAATAGAGTTCCACTTAACTTTAAGAGTGAAAGAGTAGCCGAGACCGCCTTACGCCCATCGTAACTTTGACCAACTTCGGCTCGATTTCCCGGAATTTGGGGGATATTTTCCAGTCCCGTGGACTCTAAAGTAACTCCTGGTGGCCTTGCTCTGGAGTCAAATGGACACAGCACAACTTTTTGAACGCTCACTTTCGAGCTTCTGGGGGGAAATATTGCCCCAGTTCACTTTAAGAATGAAAGAGTAACCGGGACCGCCTTACGCGCATCGTGATTTTGACCAACTTCGGCTCGATTTCCCGGAACTTGGGAGATAATTGCCTGTCCCGGGCACTCTAAACTAATTCCTGATGGCCTTGGTTTTCAGTGAAATGGACACAGCCAAACTTTTTGAACGTTAACTCTCCAGCTTCTGGGCCGAAATATAGCCCCACTTCACTATAAGACTGAAAGAATAGCCGGCACCGCCTTACGCGCATGGTAATTTTGTCGAACTTCGGCTTGGTTTCCTGGGACTTGGGGGATATTTTCCAGTCCCGGAAGCTCTAAACGAACTCCCGAATGCCTTGGTTTTTAGTAAAATGGACATAGGTAAAAGGAGCGCACCCTCGGTTTCCAGGTTGTAGGCCGAAATATAGCCCCACTTTATTTTAAGACTTAAAGTGTACACGAAACCGCCTTAAGCGCATCGAAATTTTTAGCCACTATGGCTCGATATGCCAAAACTTGGGGGATATTTTCCAGTCCCGGGGACTCTACCCTAACTCTTGATGGCCTTAGTTTTCAGTAAAATGGTGACAGGTAACAGGAGCGCACGCTCGGTGTCGAGCTTCTAGGCCGAAATGTAGCCCCAGTTCATTTTAAGACTGAAAGAGTAAACGAAACTGCCGTACGCCTATCGTAATTTTAACAAAGTACGGCTCAATTTGCCGAAACTTGGAGGATAGCTTCCAGTCTCGAGGATTCTAAACTATCTCCTGATGGACTTAGTTCTTAGTGAAATGGACACAGGTAAAAGGAGAGCACGCTCGGTGTCGAGCTTGTAGAACCGAAATATAGCCCCACTTCATTTTCGGAGTAAACGAGTAGCCGAGACCGCCTTAGGCGCATCGTGATTTTGAGTCCCGGGGACGCTAAACTAACTCCCGATGACCTTGGTTTGCAGTTTAATGAACACAGCAAAACATTCTGAACGCTCACCCTCGAGCTTGAGTGCCGCAATATAGCCCTACTTAAATTTAAGACTGAAAGAATAACCGAGGGCCCGTTACGCGCAGCGTAATTTTCATCAACTTCGGCGCCATTTCCTGGAACTTGGAGAATATTTTCCAGTTCCGGGGACTCTGAACTAACTCCTGATTGTCTTGGTTTGCAGTGAAATGGACACAGCAAAACTTTTTGAACGCTCACTTTCGAGCTTGTGGGCCTAAATATAGCCACACTTCACTTTAAGACTGAAACAGTAGCCGAGACCGCGTTACGCGCATCGTGATTTTGAGCAACTTCTGCTCGCTTTCCTGCAACTTGGGGAATATTTTCCAGTCCCGGGGACTCTAAACTAACTCCTGATGGCCATGGTTTGCAGTGAAATTCACACAGCACAAGTTTTTGAACGAACACTTTCGAGCTTTTAGGCCGAAATATAGTCCCACATCACTTACGACTTAAAGAGTAGCCGAGACCGGCGTGCGCGCATCGTGATTTTGATCAACTTCGGGTCGATATTCCGGAGGTTGGGGGATATTTTCCAGTCCCAGGGACTCTAAACTAACTCTTGATGGGCTTGGTTTGCAGTGAAATGGAGACAGCAAAACTTTTTGAACGCTCACCTTCAAGCTTCTGGGCCGAAATATAGCCCACTTTACTTTAATACTGAAAAAGTAGCCGAGACCGCCTTACGCGCATAGTGATTTTGACAAACTTCGGGTGGATTTGCCGGAACTTCGGGGATATTTTCCAGTCCCTTGGACGCTAAACTAGGTGCCGATGGCCTTGTTTTGCAGTGAAATGGACACAGCAAAGCTTTTTGAACGCTCACTTTCGAGCTTTTGGGCCGAAATATAGCCATACTTCACTTTAAGACTCAAACAGTAGCAGAGACCACGTTTCGCGCATCGTGATTTTGATCAACTTGGGCTCGATTTCCCGGAACTTGCGAAATATCTTGCAGTCCCGGGGACTCTAAACTAACTCGTGCTGGTCTTGGTTTGCAGTGAAACGGAAACAGAAAAAGTTTTTGAACGCATACTTTCGAGCTTCTGGACCGAAATAGAACCCCACTTCACGTGAAGACTGCAAGAGTAGCCGAGACCGCCTTACGTGCATCGTGATTTTGAGCAACTTCGGCTCGATTTGCCGGAACTAAGGGGATATATTCCAGTTCTGAGGACTCTAAACTAATTCCTGATGGCCTTGGTTTGCAGTAAAATAGACCCAGCAAAACGTTTTGAACGCTCAATTTCGAGCTTCTGGGCCAAAATATAGCCCCCCATTACTTTAACACTGAAAGAGTACCCGAGACCGCCTTACGTGTATGGTGATTTTGACAAACTTCGGGTTGATTTCCCGGAACTTGGGGGATATTTTCCAGTCCCGGGGACTCTCAACTAACTCCTGCTTGTCTTGGTTTGCAGTGAAATGGACACAGCGAAAGTATTTGAACGCTCACTCTTGAGCTTCTGGGCCGAAATACAGCCCCATTTTACTTTAAGACTGAAAGAGTAGGCGAGACCGTCTTGAGCGAATCGTGATTTTGAGTAATTTCGCGTTTATTTCCCGAGACTTGGGGGATATATTCCAGTCAAAGGGACTCTACAGTAACTCCTGATGGCCTTGGTTTTCAGTGAAATGGACAGAGCACAACTTTGGAGCTTCTAGGCAGAAATATAGCCCCACTTTACTTTAAGACTGAAAGAGTAGATGAGACCGCCTTACGCGCATCGTAATTTTGACGAACTTCCAATGGATTTCCCGGAACTTGGGGGATATTTTGCAGTCCCTTGGACGCTAAACTAAGTCCTGATGGCCTTGTTTTGAAGTCAAATGGACACAACAAAACTTTTTGAACGCTCACTTTCTAGCTTGTGGGCCGAGATATAGCCACACTTCACTTTAGGACTCACACAGTAGCCGAGACCACGTTAGGGGCATCATGAATTTGATCAACTTCGGCTGGATTTCCCGGGACTTGGGGAATATTCTCCAGTCCCGGGGACTCTAAACTAACTTCTGATGGCCTTGGTTTGCACTGAAAGTGACAGAGCAAAACGTTTTAAACACTCACTTTCGAGCTTCTGGGCCGAAATATAGCCCCACTTCACTTTAAGACTGAAAGAGTAGCCGAGACCACCTTACGCACATCGTGATTTTGACCAACTTCGGCTGGATTTACCGGAACTTGGTGGATATTTTCCAGTCCCGAGGACTCTTAAGTAACCCCTGATATGCCTTGGTTTGCATTGAAATGGATACAGCAAAACTTTTTGAAGGCTCACTTTTGAGCTTCTGGGCCGAAATATAGCCCCACTTCACTTTAAGACTGAAAGAGTAGCCGAGAGCGTCTTACGCGCATCGTGATTTTGACCAACGTCTTCTCGATTTTCCGGAACCTGGGAAATACATTCCACTCCCGGGGACTCTAAACAAACTACTGATAGCCTTGGTTTGCAGTGAAATAGACAGTAATTTTTTTGAGCTTTGACCTTGTGGGCCGAAATAGAGCCCCACTTCACTTTAAGACTGAAGGAGTAGCCGACACCGCCTTAAGCGCACCGTGATTTTGACCAACTTGGGCTCGATTTGCCGGAACTTGGGGGATATTTTCCAGTCTCGGGGACTCTAAACTAACTCCTGACTGCCTTGGTTTTCAGTGAAATGGACACAGCGAAACTTTTTGAACGCTCCCGCTCGAGCTTCTGGACCGAAATATAGCCCCACTTTACTTTAAGACTGAAAGAGTAGCCGAGACCGTCTCGCGCAAATCGTGATTTTCACCAACTTCGGGTCGGTTTCCCGCAACTTGGGGAATATATTCCATTTCCGCGGGCTCTAAACTAACTCCTGATGGCCTTGGTTTTCAGTCAAATGGACAAAGGAAAGCTTTTTGAACACTCTCTTTGTAGTTTCTGTGGCGAAATAGAATCCCACTTCACTCTCACACTGAAATAGTAGCCGAGACCGCCTCACGCGCATCTTGAATCAGACCAAGTTCAGCTCGATTTCACGCAACTTTTGGGATATTTTCCAGTCCAGGGGACTCTAAACTAACTCCGGATGGCCTTGGTTTGCACTGAAATGCGCACAGCATAAATTTTTGAACGCCCACTTTGGAGCTTCTGGGCCGAAATATAGCCCCACTTCACTTAAAGACTGAAAGAGTAGCCGAGATCGCCTTACGCGCATCGTGATTTTGACCATTTTCGGATCGATTTCTCGGAACTTGGGGGATATTTTCCAGTCCCGGGGACTGTAAACTAACTCGTGCTGGTCTTGGTTTGCCGTGAAACGGAAACAGAAAAAGTTTTTGAACGCATACTTTCGAGCTTCTGGACCGAAATAGAACCCCACTTCACTTGAAGACTGAAAGAGTAGCCGAGTTCGCCTTACGCGCATCGTAATTTTGACCATTTTCGGATCGATTTTTCGGAACTTGGGGGATATTTTCCAGTCCCGGGGACTCTAAACTAACTCCTGATTGCCTTGCTTTGCATTGAAATGGACAGAGCAAAACTTTTTGAACGCTCACTTTCGAGCTTGTGGGCCGAAATATAGCCCCACGTTACTTTAAGACTGAAACAGTAGCCGAGACCGCATTTCGCGCATCGTGATTTTGATCAACTTCGGCTCGCTTTCGCGGAACTTGGGGAATATTTTCCAGTCCCGGGGACCCTAAACTAAGTCCTGATGCCCTTGTTTTGAAGTGAAATGGACACAGCAAAACTTTTTGAACGCTCACTTTCTAGCTTGTGGGCCGAAATATAGGCACACTTGACTTTAAGACTGAAACAGTAGCCGACACCACGTTACGCGCATCATGAATTTGATCAACTTCGGCTCCGATTCCCGCGACTTGGGGGATATTTTCCAGTCCCGGGGACTGTAAACTAACTCCTGATGGCCTTGGTTTGCATTGAAATGGACACAGCACAATTTTTTGAACGCACACTTTCGAGATTCTAGGCCGAAATATAGCCCCACTTCACTTTAAGACTTAAAGACTAGCCAAGACCGTCTTGCGCGCATCGTGATTTTGAGCAACGTCTTCTCGATTTTCCGGAACTTGGGAAATATATTGCAGTCCCGGGGACTCTAAACTAACTCCTGATGGCCTTGGTTTGCAGTGAAATGCACAAAGCAAATTTTTTGCAGCGCTCATTTTGGAGCTTCTGGGCCGAAATAGAGCCCCACTTCAGTTTAAGACTGAAAGGGTACCCGAGGCCGCCTTAGGCGCATCGTGATTTTGACCTACTTCGGCTTGAGTTGCCAGAACTTAAAAGATATTTTCCACTCCCGGGGACTCTAAACTACCTCATGATGGCCTTGGTTTTCAGTGAAATTGAGAGAGGAAAACTTCTTGAACGCTCACTTTCGAGCTTCTGGACCGAAATATAGCCCTACTTCACTTTCAGACTCAAAGAGTAGCCGAGACCGCCTTACCCGAATCGTTATTTTGACCAACTTCGTCTGGATTTGGCGGAACTTGGAGGACATTTTCCAGTTCCGGGGACTGTAAACTACTTCCTGAGGGCCTTGCTTTGCAGTGAAATGGGCACAGCATAACTTTTTGAACACTCACTTTCGAGCTTCTGGGCCAAAATATACAGCCACGTCACTTTAAGACTAAACGAGTAGCCTAGACTGGTTTACGGGCATCGTGATTTTCACAAACTTCGGCTCGATTTCCCGGAACTTGGGGGATATTTTGATGTCCCGGAGACTGTAAACTATCTCCTGATGTGGCTTGGTTTGCGGTGAAATGGACACAGCAAAACTTTTTGAACTTTCACTTTCGAGCGTTTGGGCCGAAATATAGCCCGAGTTCACTTTAAGAATGAAAGAATAGCCGAGACCGCCTTATGCGCATCGTGATTTTGACCAACTTTGGTCGATTTCCCAGGAAATGGGGAATATTTTCCGGTACCGGGGACTCTAAAGTAACTCCTGATTGCCTTGGTTTGCATTGAAATGGAGAGAGCAAAACTATTTCAACGCTCCCCTTCGGGCTTCTGAGCCGAAATATAGCCCCACTTCACTTTAAGACTGAAAGAGTAGCCGAGACCGTCTTACGCGCATCGTGATTTTGACCAACTTCGGCTGGATTTCCCGAAACTTCGGGGATATATTCAAGTTCCAAGGACTCTAAAGTAACCCCTGATGGCCTTGGTCTGCAGTGAAATGGACACAGCAAAGTTTTTTGAACGCTTACTTTCGAAATTCTGGGCCGAAATATAGCCCCACTTCACTTTAAGACTGAAAGAGTAGCCGAGACCGCCTTAGACGCATCGTGATTTTGACCAACTTCGGCTTGAGTTGCCAGAACTTAAGGGATATTTTTTAGTCCCACGGATTCTAAACTAACTGATGATGGCCTTGGTTTTCAGATAAATTGAGAGAGCACAACTTTTTGAACGCTCACTTTCGAGCTTCTGGGCCGAAATATACAGCCACGTCACTTTAAGACTAAAAGAGTAGGCGAGACTGCTTTACGCGCATCGTGATTTTGACAAACTTCGGCTGGATTTCCCGGGACTTGGGGGATATTTTGATGTCCCGGACACTGTAAACAATCTGCTGATGTGGCTTGGTTTGCGGTGAAATGGACACAGCAAACCTTTTTGAACTTTCACTTTCTAGCTTCTGGGCCGAAATATAGCCCCAGTTCACTTTAAGAATCAACCAGTAGCCGAGACCGCCTTACGCGCATCGTGATTTTGACAAAATTGGGCTCGATTTCCCCGAACTTGGCCGATATTTTCCAGTCCCGAGCAGTCTAAACTAACTCCTGATGGCCTTGGTTTGCAGTGAAATGAACAAGGTAACACTTTTTGAGCGCTTATTTTCGAGCTTCTGGGATGAAATATAGCCCCACTTCACTTTAAGACTGAAAGAGTAGGCGACACCGCCTTATGGGCATCGTGATTTTGAGCAACTTCCGCTCGATTTTCTAGAATTTTGGCGATATTTTCTAGTCTCGAGGACTCTAAACTAACTCCTGATCGCCTTGCTTTGATGTGAAATGGACTTAGGAAAACTTTTTGAACGCTCAGTTTCGAGCTTCTGGGCCGAAATACAACCGTACTTCACTTTAAGACTGAAATAGTAGCCGAGACCTCCTTACGAGCATCGTGATTTTGACCCAGTTCAGCTCGATTCTCCGGAACTTGGGGGATATTTTCTAGTCCGGGGGACTTTAAACTAACTCCTGATGGCCTTGGTTTGCAGTTAAATGCACAAAGCGTAACTTTTTAAAGGTTCACTTTCGAGCTTCTGGGCCGAAATATAGCCCCACTTTACTTTAAGACTGAAAGAGTAGCCGAGACCGTCTTACGCACATCGTGATTTTGACCAACTTCCGTTGGATTTCCCGGAACTTCGGGGATATATTCCAGTCCCGGGGACTCTAAACTAACTGCTGATGGCCTTGGTTTGCAGTGAAATGGACACAGCACATTTTTTTGAACGCTCACTTCCGAGCTTCTCGGCCGAAATATAGCCCTACTTCACTTTAAGACTCAAAGAGTAGCCGAGACCGCCTTACGCGCATCGTAGTTTTGACCAACTTCGGCTCGATTTCCCGGAAGTTGGCGATTATTTTCAATTCCCGGGGAAGCTAAACTAACTTCCGATGGCCTTAGTTTGCAGTTAAATGGACACAGCAAAACTTTTTGAACGCTCACTTTCGAGCTTATGGCTCGAAATATAGCCCCACTTAACTTTAAGACTGAAAGAGTAGCCGAGACCGCCTTACGCGCATCGTGATTTTGGGATACTTCGGCTCGATTTCCCGGAAATAGGGGGATATTTTCCAGTTCCGGGGACTCTGAACTAACTCCTGATGGCCTTGGTTTCCAGTGAAATGGACACAGGAACACTCTTTGAACGCGCACTTTCGAGCTTGCTGGCCGAAACAAGGCCTACTTCTTTTTAAGACTGAAAGAGTAGGCGGGAGCGCCTTACGCGCATTGTGATTTTGAGGATCTTCGGCTCGATCTGGCGAAACTTGGGAGATATTTTCCAGTCCCAAAGTCTCTAAACTCACTCCTGATTGTCTAAGATGTGAGTGAAATAGACACAAAAATTTTTCAACCCTTACTTTCGAGCTTCTGGAGTTAAATCTAAGCCCACTTTACCTTAAGACTGAAAGAGTAGCCGAGACCCCCTTAAGCGCATGGTGATTTTGACTAACTTTGGGTGGATTTCCCGTAACTTGGGGGATATTTCCAGTTCCTTTGACGCTAAACTAAGTCGTGATGGCCTTGTTTTGCAGTGAAATGGACACAGCAAAACTTTTTAAACACTCAGTTTCGAGCTTCTGGGCCGAAATATTGCCCCAATTCACTTTAAGACTGAAAGAGTACCCGAGACCGCCGTAGGCGCCTCGTGATTTTGACCAACTTCGGTTTATTTTCCCGGAACTTGGGGGATATTTTCCAGTCCCGGCGACTCTAAACTGACCCTCGACGTCCTTGGTCTGCAGTAAAATGGACACAGCAAAACTTTTTGAACGCTCACTTTTGAGCTTCTGGGCCGAAATATAGCTCCACTTCATTTTAAGAGTGCAAGAGTAACCGAAACCGCCTTACGCCCATCGTAACTTTGACCAACTTCGGCTCGATTTCCCGGAACATGGGGGATATTTTCCAGTCCCGCGGACTCTAAAGTCACTCCTGATGGCCTTGCTCTGGAGTGAAATGGACACAGCACAACTTTTTGAACGCTCACTTTCGAGCTTCTGGGGGGATATATTGCCCCAGTTCACTTTAGGAATGAAAGAGTAACCGGGACCGCCTTACGCGCATCGTGATTTTGACCAACTTTGGCTCGATTTCCCGGGAAATGGGGGATATTTTCCGGTACCGGGGACTCTAAACTAACTCCTGATTTCCTCGGTTTGCAGTGAAATGGACACAGCACAACTTTTTGAATGCTCACTTTTGAGCTTCTGGGCCGAAGCATAGCCCTACTTCACCTTAAGACTGAAAGACTAGCCGAGACCGCCTTACGCGCATCGTGATTTTGGGCTACTTCGGCTCGATTTCCCGGAACTTGGGAGATAATTGCCAGTTCCGGGCACTCTAAACTAATTCCTGATGGCCTTGGTTTTCAGCAGAATGGACACAGCCAAACTTTTTGAACGTTCACTTTTGAGCTTCTGGGCCGAAATATAGCCCCACTTCACTTTAAGACTGAAAGAGTAGCCGGGACCGCCTTACGCGCATGGTAATTTTGTCGAACTTCGGCTTGGTTTCCTGGGACTTGGGGGATATTTTCCAGTCCCGGAAGCTCTAAACTAACTCCTGAATGCCTTGGTTTTAAGTGAAATGGACACAGGTAAAAGGAGCCCACCCTCGGTTTCCAGGTTGTAGGCCGAAATATAGCCCCACTTTATTTTAAGTGTACACGGAACTGCCTTAAGCGCATCGAAATTTTTTGCCACTATGGCTCGATATGCCAAAACTTGGGGGATATTTTCCAGTCCCGGGGACTCTACCCTAACTCTTGATGGCCTTAGTTTTCAGTAAAATGGTGACAGGTAACAGGAGCGCACGCTCGGTGTCGAGCTTCTAGGCCGAAATGTAGCCCCAGTTCATTTTAAGACTGAAAGAGTAAACGAAACTGCCGTACGCCTATCGTAATTTTAAGAAAGTATGGCTCAATTTGCCGAAACTGGGAGGATAGCTTCCAGTCTCGAGGATTCTAAACTATCTCCTGATGGACTTAGTTCTTAGTGAAATGGACACAGGTAAAAGGAGAGCACGCTCGGTGTCGAGCTTGTAGAACCGAAATATAGCCCCACTTCATTTTCGGAGTAAACGAGTAGCCGAGACCGCCTTAGGCGCATCGTGATTTTGAGCATCTTTGGCTCGATTTGCCGCAATTCGGGCAATATTTTCCAGTCCCGAGGACTCTATGTTAACTCCTGATGAACTTAGTTTTTAGGGATATGTACGCAGGCAAAAGGAGCGCACGCTCGGTGTTGAGCTTGTCGGCCGAAATATAGCCCCACCTTATTTTAAGACTGAAAGAGTAGCCGAGACCGCCTTACGCGCATCGTGATTTTGAGCAACTTTGGCTCGATCTGCCAGAATTTGGGAAATATTTTCCAGTCCCAAGGACTCTAAACTAACTTCTGACGGGCTAAGATGTCAGTGAAATGGACACAGGTAAAATCAGCGCACGCCCGGTCTCGAGCTTCTAGGTCGAAATATAGCCCCCCTTAATTTTAAGACTGAAAGAGTAGCCGAGACCGCCTTACGCGCATCGTGATTTTGGGCCACGTTTGTTCGATTTCCCGGAAGTTGGCGGATAATTTAAAGTCCCGGGGACGCTAAACTAACTCCCGATGACGTTGGTTTGCAGTTCAATGAACACAGCAAAACATTCTGAACGCTCACCTTCGAGCTTCAGTGCCGCAATATAGCCCTACTTAAATTTAAGACTGAAAGAATAACCGAGAGCCCGTTACGCGCATCGTAATTTTCATCAACCTCGGCGCCATTTCCTGGAACTTGCAGAATATTTTCCAGTTCCGGGGACTCTAAACTAACTCCTGATTGCCTTGGTTTGCAGTAAAATGGACACAGCACAAGTTTTTGAACGAACACTTTCGAGCTTTTAGGCCGAAATATAGTCCTACATCACTTACGACTCACAGAGTAACCCAGACCGGCGTGCGCGCATCGTGATTTTGATCAACTTCGGGTCGATATTCCGGAGGTTGGAGGATATTTTCCAGTCCCAGGGACTCTAAACTAACTCTTGATGGCCTTGGTTTGGAGACAGCAAAACTTTTTGAACGCTCACCTTCAAGCTTCTGGGCCGAAATATAGCCCACTTTACTTTAATACTGAAAAAGTAGCCGAGACCACCTTACGCGCATCGTGATTTTGACAAACTTCGGGTGCATTTCCCGGAACTTAGGGGAAATTTTCCAGTCCCTTAAACGCTAAACTAGGTGCCGATGGCCTTGTTTTGCAGTGAAATGGACACAGCAAAGCTTTTTGAACGCTCACTTTCGAGCTTTTGGGCCGAAATATAGCCATACTTCACTTTAAGTATGAAACAGTAGCCGAGACCACGTTTCGCGCATCGTGATTTTGATCAACTTGGGCTCGATTTCCCGGAACTTGCGAAATATTTTCCAGTCCCGGGGACTCTAAACTAACTCGTGCTGGTCTTGGTTTACAGTGAAACGGAAACAGAAAAAGTTTTTGAACGCATACTTTCGAGCTTCTGGACCGAAATAGAACCCCACTTCACTTGAAGACTGAAAGAGTAGTCGAGACCGCCTTACTTGCATCGTGATTTTGAGCAACTTCGGCTCGATTTGCCGGAACTAAGGGGATATATTCCAGTTCTGAGGACTCTAAACTAATTCCTGATGGCCTTGGTTTGCAGTAAAATTGACCCAGCAAAACTTTTCGAACGCTCAATTTCGAGCTTCTGGGCCAAAATATAGTCCCCCATTACTTTAACACTGAAAGAGTAGCCGAGACCGCCTTACGTGCATCGTGATTTTGACAAACTTCGGGTTGATTTCCCGGAAATTGGGGGATATTTTCCAGTCCCAGGGACTCTCAACTAACTCCTGCTTGTCTTGGTTTGCAGTGAAATGGACACAGCGAAAGTTTTTGAACGCTCACTCTCGAGCTTCTGGGCCGAAATACAGTCCCATTTTACTTTAAGACTAAAAGAGTAGGCGAGACCGTCTTGAGCGAATCGTGATTTTGAGCAATTTCGCGTTTATTTCCCGTGACTTGGGGGATATATTCCAGTCAAAGGGACTCTACAGTAACTCCTGATGGCCTTGGTTTTCAGTGAAATGGACAGAGCACAACTTTGGAGCTTCTGGGAAGAAATATAGCCCCACTTTACTTTAAGACTGAAAGAGTAGATGAGACCGCCTTACGCGCATCGTAATTTTGACGAACTTCCAATGGATTTCCCGGAACTTGGGGGAGATTTTGCAGTCCCTTGGACGCTAAACTAAGTCCTGATGGCCTTGTTTTGAAGTGAAATGGAAACAGCAAAACTTTTTGAACGCTCACTTTCTAGCTTGTGGGCCGAAATATAGAAACACTTGACTTTAAGACTGAAACAGTAGCCAAGACCACGTTACGCGCATCATGAATTTGATCAACTTCGGCTCCAATTCCCGCGACTTGGGGGATATGTTCCAGTCCCGGGGACTCTAAACTAACTCCTGATGGCCTTGGTTTGCATTGAAATGGACACAGCACAATTTTTTGAACGCACACTTTCGAGATTCTGGGCCGAAATATAGCCCCACTTCACTTAAGACTGAAAGAGTAGCCGAGACCGCCTGGCTCGCATCGTGAGTTTGACAAACTTCCGGTCGATATTCCGGAACTTGGGGGATATTTTCCAGTCCCAGGAGCTCTAAACTAACTCCTCATGGCCTTGGTTTGCAGTGAAATGGACAGAGCAAAACTTTTTGAACGCTCACCTTCGAGCTTCCTGGCCGAAATAAAGCCCCACTTTACTTTAAGACTTAAAGAGTAACCGAGACCACCTTACGCGCATTGTGATTTTGACAAACTTCGGGTGGATCTCCCGGAACTTGGGGAACATTTTCCAGTCCCTTGGACGCTAAACTAAGTCCTGATGGCCTTGTTTTGCAGTGAAATGGACACAGCAAAACCTTTTTGAACGCTCACTTTCGAGCTTGTGGGCCGAAATATAGCCACACTTTACTTTAAGACTGAAACAGTAGCCGAGACCGCATTTCGCGCATCGTGATTTTCATCAACTACAGCTCGCTTTCCCGAGACTTGGGGAATATTTTCCAGTCCCAGGGACGCTAAAATAACTCGTGATGGCCTTGTTTTTCAGTCAAAGAACACAGCAAAACTTTTTGAAGGCTCACTTTCGGGCTTCTGGGCCGAAATATAGCCACATTTCACTTTAAGACTGAAAGAGTAGCCGATACCGCATTTCGCGCATCGTGATTTTAATCAACTTCGGTTCGATTCCCCGGAACTTGGGCAATATTTTTCAGTCCCGGGGACTCGAAACTAACCCCTGATGTCCTTGGTTTGCAGTGAAATGGACACAGCAACACTTTTTGAACGCTCACTTTCGGGCTTCTGGCCCGAAATATAGCCCCACTTCACTTTAAGACAGAAAGAGTAGCCGAGACCCCTTTAGGGGCATCGTGATTTTGACAAACCTCGGCTCAATTTCCCGGACCTTGGGGCATATTTTCTAGTCCCGGGGACTCTAAACTAACTCCTGATGGCCTTGGTTTGCAGTGAAATGAACACAGCAAAACTTTTTGAACGCTCACTTTCGGGTTTCTCGCCCGAAATATAGCCCCACTTCACTCTAAGACTGAAAGAGTAGCCGACACTACCTTACGCAAATCGTGATTTTGACCAACTTCGGCTCGATTTCCCTGAAGTTGGGGGATAGTTTCCAGTCCTGGGGACTCTAAACTAGCTCCTGATGGCTTTGGTTTGCAGTCAAATAAACACAGGGAAACTTTTTGAACGCTCACTTTCAAGCTCCTGGGCAGGAATAAAGCCTCACTTCACTTTAAGACTGAAACAGTAAGCGAGACCACCTAACGCGCACCGTGATTTTGACCAACTTCGGCTAAATTTCCCTGAACTTGGGGGGATATTTTCCAGTCCCGAAGACTCTTAAGTAACCCCTGATGGCCTTCGTTTGCATTGAAATGGATACAGCAAAACTTTTTGAACGCTCACTTTTGAGCTTCTGGGCCGAAATATAGCCCCACTTCACTTTAAGACTGAAAGACTAGCCAAGACCGTCTTGCGCGCATCGTGATTTTGAGCAACGTCTTCTCGATTTTCCGGAACTTGGGAAATATATTGCAGTCCCGGGGACTCTAAACTAACTCCTGATGGCCTTGGTTTGCAGTGAAATAGACACAGCAAATTTTTTGCAGCGCTGACTTTGGAGCTTCTGGGCCGAAATGGAGCCCCAGTTCAATTTAAGACTGAAAGAGTAGCCGAGGCCGCCTTAGGCGCATCGTGATTTTGACCAACTTCGGCTTGAGTTGCCAGAACTTAAAAGATATTTTCCACTCCCGGGGACTCTAAACTAACTCATGATGGCCTTGGTTTTCAGTGAAATTGAGAGAGGAAAACTCTTTGAACGCTCACTTTCGAGCTTCTGGACCGAACTATAACCCTACTTCACTTTCAGACTGAAAGAGTAGCCGAGACGGCCTTACGCGAATCGTTATTTTGACCAACTTCGTCTGGATTTGGCGGAACTTGGAGGATATTTTCCAGTTCCGGGGACTGTAAACTACTTCCTGAGGGCCTTGCTTTGCAGTGAAATGGGCACAGCATAACTTTTTGAACACTCACTTTCGAGCTTCTGGGCCAAAATATACAGCCACGTCACTTTAAGACTAAAAGAGTGGCCGAGACTGCTTTTCGCGCATCGTGATTTTGACAAACTTCGGCTCGATTTCCCGGAACTTGGGGGATATTTTGATGTCCCGGAGACTGTAAACTATCTCCTGATGTGGCTTGGTTCGCGGTGAAATGGACACAGCAAAACTTTTTGAACTTTCACTTTCGAGCTTCTGGGCCGAAATATAGCCCGAGTTCACTTTAAGAATGAAAGAATAGCCGAGCCCGCCTTACGCGCACCGTGATTTTGACCAACTTTGGCTCGATTTCCCAGGAAATGGGGAATATTTTTCGGTACCGGGGATTCTAAAGTAACTCCTGATTGCCTTGGTTTGCATTGAAAGGGAGAGAGCAAAACTTTTTCAACGCTCCCCTTCGGGCTTCTGAGCCGAAATATAGCCCCACTTCACTTTAAGACTGAAAGAGTAGCCGAGACCGTCTTACGCGCATCGTGATTTTGACCAACTTCGGCTGGATTTCCCGAAACTTCGGGGATATATTCAAGTTCCAAGGACTCTAAAGTAACCCCTGATGGCCTTGGTCTGCAGTGAAATGGACACAGCAAAGTTTTTTGAACGCTTACTTTCGAAATTCTGGGCCGAAATATAGCCCCACTTCACTTTAAGACTGAAAGAGTAGCCGAGACCGCCTTAGACTCATCGTGATTTTGACCAACTTCGGCTTGAGTTGCCAGAACTTAAGGGATATTTTTTAGTCCCGGGGACTCTAAACTAACTCATGATGGCCTTGGTTTTCAGTTAAATTGAGAGAGCAAAACTTTTTGAACGCTCACTTTCGAGCTTCTGGGCTGAAATATACAGCCACGTCACTTTAAGACTAAAAGAGTAGCCGAGACTGCTTTACGCGCATCGTGATTTTCAGAAACTTCGGCTGGATTTCCCGGCACTTGGGGGATATTTTGATGTCCCGGGCACTGTAAACAATCTGCTGATGTGGCTTGGTTTGCGGTGAAATGGACACAGCAAAACTTTTTGAACTTTCACTTTCGAGCTTCTGGGCCGAAATATAGCCCCAGTTCACTTTAAGAATCAAACAGTAGCCGAGACCGCCTTACGCACATCGTGATTTTGACAAAATTCGGCTCGATTTCCCCGAACTTGGCCCATATTTTCCAGTCCCGAGGAGTCTAAAATAACTCCTGATGGCCTTGGTTTGCAGTGAAATGAACACAGCTAAACTTTTTGAACTTTCACTTTCTAGCTTCTCGGCCGAAATATAGCCCCAGTTCACTTTAAGAATCAAACAGTAGCCGAGACCGCCTTACGCGCATCGTGATTTTGACAAAATTCGGCTCGATTTCCCCGAACTTGGCCGATATTTTCCAGTCCCGAGGAGTCTAAAATAACTCCTGATGGCCTTGGTTTGCAGTGAAATGAACACAGCTAAACTTTTTGAACTTTCACTTTCTAGCTTCTCGGCCGAAATATAGCCCCAGTTCACTTTAAGAATCAAAGAGTAGCCGAGACCGCCTTACGCGCATCGTGATTTTGACAAAATTCGGCTCGATTTCCCCGAACTTGGCCGATATTTTCCAGTCCCGAGGAGTCTAAAATAACTCCTGATGGCCTTGGTTTGCAGTGAAATGAACACAGCAAAACTTTTTGAACTTTCACTTTCTAGCTTCTCGGCCGAAATATAGCCCCAGTTCACTTTAAGAATCAAAGAGTAGCCGAGACCGCCTTACGCGCATCGTTATTTTGACAAAATTCGGCTCGATTTCCCCGAACTTGGGCGATATTGTCCAGTCCCGAGCAGTCTAAACTAAGTACTTTTGGCCTTGGTTTGCACTGAAATGAACAAGGTAACACTTTTTGAACGCTTATTTTCGAGCTTCTGGGATGAAATATAGCCCCACTTCACTTTAAGACTGAAAGAGTAGGCGAGACCGCCTTACGCGCATCGTGATTTTGAGCAACATCCACTCGATATTCTAGAATTTTGGCGATATTTTCAAGTCCCAGGGACTCTAAACTAACTCCTGATGGCCTTGGTTTGATGTGAAATGGACGCAGCAAAACTTTTTGCACGCTCAGTTTCGAGCTTCTGGGCCGAAATAGAACCGTACTTCACTTTAAGACTGAAATAGTAGCCGAGATCTCCTTACGAGCATCGTGATTTTGACCCAGTTCAGCTCGATTTCCCGGAACTTGGGGGATATTTTCCAGTCCGGGGGGTTTTAAACTAACTCTTGATTGCCTTGGTTTGCACTTAAATGCACAAAGCGTAACGTTTTAAAGGTTCACTTTCGAGCTTCTGGGCCGAAATATAGCCCCACTTTACTTTAAGACTGAAAGAGTAGCCGAGACCGTCTTACGCGCATCGTGATTTTCGCCAACTTCCGTTGGATTTCCCGGAACTTCGGGGATATATTCCAGTCCCGGAGACTCTAAACTAACTGCTGATGGCCTTGGTTTGCAGTGAAATGGACACAGCACATTTTTTTGAACGCTCACTTTCGAGCTTCTCGGCAGAAATATAGCCGTACTTCACTTTAAGACTGAAAGAGTAACCGAGACCGCCTTACGCGCATCGTAATTTTGACCAACTTCGGCTCAATTTCCCGGAAGTTGCCGAATATTTATAATTCCCGGGGAAGCTAAACTAACTTCCGATGGCCGTAGTTTGCAGTTAAACGGACTCAGCAAAACCTTTTGAACGCTCACTTTAGAGCTTATGGCTCGAAATATAGCCACACCTAACCTTAAGACTGAAAGAGTAGCCGGCACCGCCTTACGCGCATGGTAATTTTGTCGAACTTCGGCTTGATTTCCTGGGACTTGGGGGATATTTTCCAGTCCCGGAAGTTCTAAACTAACTCCTGAATGCCTTGGTTTTTAGTGAAATAGACACAGGTAAAAGGAGCGCACGCTCCGTTTACATGTTGTAGGCCGAAATATAGCCCCACTTTATTTTAAGACTGAAAGTGTACACGAAACCGCCTTAGGCGCATCGAAATTTTTAGCCACTATGGCTCGATATGCCAAAACTTGGGGGATATTTTCCAGTCCCGGGGACTCTACCCTAACTCTTGATGGCCTTAGTTTTCAGTAAAATGGTCACAGGTAACAGGAGCGCACGCTCGGTGTCGAGCTTCTAGGCCGAAATGTAGCCCCAGTTCATTTTAAGACTGAAAGAGTAAACGAAACTGCCGTACGCCTATCGTAATTTTAAGAAAGTATGGCTCAATTTGCCGAAACTTGGAGGATAGCTTCCAGTCTCGAGGATTCTAAACTATCTCCTGTTGGACTTAGTTCTTAGTGAAATGGCCACAGGTAAAAGGAGAGCACGCTCGGTGTCGAGCTTGTAGAACCGAAATATAGCCCCACTTCATTTTCGGAGTAAACGAGTAGCCGAGACCGCCTTAGGCGCATCGTGATTTTGAGTCCCGGGGACGCTAAACTAACTCCCGATGACCTTGGTTTGCAGTTTAATGAACACAGCAAAACATTCTGAACGCTCACCCTCGAGCTTGAGTGCCGCAATATAGCCCTACTTAAATTTAAGACTGAAAGAATAACCGAGGGCCCGTTACGCGCAGCGTAATTTTCATCAACTTCGGCGCCATTTCCTGGAACTTGGAGAATATTTTCCAGTTCCGGGGACTCTGAACTAACTCCTGATTGTCTTGGTTTGCAGTGAAATGGACACAGCAAAACTTTTTGAACGCTCACTTTCGAGCTTGTGGGCCTAAATATAGCCACACTTCACTTTAAGACTGAAACAGTAGCCGAGACCGCGTTACGCGCATCGTGTTTTTGAGCAACTTCTGCTCGCTTTCCTGGAACTTGGGGAATATTTTCCAGTCCCGGGGACTCTAAACTAACTCCTGATGGCCATGGTTTGCAGTGAAATTCACACAGCACAAGTTTTTGAACGAACACTTTCGAGCTTTTAGGCCGAAATATAGTCCCACATCACTTACGACTTAAAGAGTAGCCGAGACCGGCGTGCGCGCATCGTGATTTTGATCAACTTCGGGTCGATATTCCGGAGGTTGGGGGATATTTTCCAGTCCCAGGGACTCTAAACTAACTCTTGATGGGCTTGGTTTGCAGTGAAATGGAGACAGCAAAACTTTTTGAACGCTCACCTTCAAGCTTCTGGGCCGAAATATAGCCCACTTTACTTTAATACTGAAAAAGTAGCCGAGACCGCCTTACGCGCATAGTGATTTTGACAAACTTCGGGTGGATTTGCCGGAACTTCGGGGATATTTTCCAGTCCCTTGGACGCTAAACTAGGTGCCGATGGCCTTGTTTTGCAGTGAAATGGACACAGCAAAGCTTTTTGAACGCTCACTTTCGAGCTTTTGGGCCGAAATATAGCCATACTTCACTTTAAGACTGCAACAGTAGCCGAGACCACGTTTCGCGCATCGTGATTTTGATCAACTTGGGCTCGATTTCCCGGAACTTGCGAAATATTTTCCAGTCCCGGTGACTCTAAACTAACTCGTGCTGGTCTTGGTTTGCAGTGAAACGGAAACAGAAAAAGTTTTTGAACGCATACTTTCGAGCTTCTGGACCGAAATAGAACCCCACTTCACGTGAAGACTGCAAGAGTAGCCGAGACCGCCTTACGTGCATCGTGATTTTGAGCAACTTCGGCTCGATTTGCCGTAACTAAGGGGATATATTCCAGTTCTGAGGACTCTAAACTAATTCCTGATGGCCTTGGTTTGCAGTAAAATAGACCCAGCAAAACGTTTTGAACGCTCAATTTCGAGCTTCTGGGCCAAAATATAGCCCCCCATTACTTTAACACTGAAAGAGTACCCGAGACCGCCTTACGTGTATGGTGATTTTGACAAACTTCGGGTTGATTTCCCGGAAATTGGGGGATATTTTCCAGTCCCGGGGACTCTCAACTAACTCCTGCTTGTCTTGGTTTGCAGTGAAATGGACACAGCGAAAGTATTTGAACGCTCACTCTTGAGCTTCTGGGCCGAAATACAGCCCCATTTTACTTTAAGACTGAAAGAGTAGGCGAGACCGTCTTGAGCGAATCGTGATTTTGAGCAATTTCGCGTTTATTTCCCGAGACTTGGGGGATATATTCCAGTCAAAGGGACTCTACAGTAACTCCTGATGGCCTTGGTTTTCAGTGAAATGGACAGAGCACAACTTTGGAGCTTCTAGGCAGAAATATAGCCCCACTTTACTTTAAGACTGAAAGAGTAGATGAGACCGCCTTACGCGCATCGTAATTTTGACGAACTTCCAATGGATTTCCCGGAACTTGGGGGATATTTTGCAGTGCCTTGGACGCTAAACTAAGTCCTGATGGCCTTGTTTTGAAGTCAAATGGACACAACAAAACTTTTTGAACGCTCACTTTCTAGCTTGTGGGCCGAGATATAGCCACACTTCACTTTAGGACTCACACAGTAGCCGAGACCACGTTAGGGGCATCATGAATTTGATCAACTTCGGCTCGATTTCCCGGGACTTGGGGGATATTCTCCAGTCCCGGGGACTCTAAACTAACTTCTGATGGCCTTGGTTTGCACTGAAAGTGACAGAGCAAAACGTTTTAAATACTCACTTTCGAGCTTCTGGGCCGAAATATAGCCCCACTTCACTTTAAGACTGAAAGAGTAGCCGAGACCACCTTACGCACATCGTGATTTTGACCAACTTCGGCTGGATTTACGGGAACTTGGGGGATATTTTCCAGTCCCGAGGACTCTTAAGTAACCCCTGATATGCCTTGGTTTGCATTGAAATGGATACAGCAAAACTTTTTGAAGGCTCACTTTTGAGCTTCTGGGCCGAAATATAGCCCCACTTCACTTTAAGACTGAAAGAGTAGCCGAGAGCGTCTTACGCGCATCGTGATTTTGACCAACGTCTTCTCGATTTTCCGAAACCTGGGAAATACATTCCACTCCCGGGGACTCTAAACAAACTACTGATAGCCTTGGTTTGCAGTGAAATAGACAGTAATTTTTTTGAGCTTTGACCTTGTGGGCCGAAATAGAGCCCCACTTCACTTTAAGACTGAAGGAGTAGCCGACACCGCCTTAAGCGCACCGTGATTTTGACCAACTTGGGCTCGATTTGCCGGAACTTGGGGGATATTTTCCAGTCTCGGGGACTCTAAACTAACTCCTGACTGCCTTGGTTTTCAGTGAAATGGACACAGCGAAACTTTTTGAACGCTCCCGCTCGAGCTTCTGGACCGAAATATAGCCCCACTTTACTTTAAGACTGAAAGAGTAGCCGAGACCGACTTGCGCAAATCGTGATTTTCACCAACTTGGGGTCGGTTTCCCGCAACTTGGGGAATATATTCCATTTCCGCGGGCTCTAAACTAACTCCTGATGGCCTTGGTTTTCAGTCAAATGGACAAAGGAAAGCTTTTTGAACACTCTCTTTGTAGTTTCTGGGGCGAAATAGAATCCCACTTCACTCTCACACTGAAATAGTAGCCGAGACCGCCTCACGCGCATCTTGAGTCAGACCAAGTTCAGCTCGATTTCACGCAACTTTTGGGATATTTTCCAGTCCAGGGGACTCTAAACTAACTCCGGATGGCCTTGGTTTGCACTGAAATGCGCACAGCATAAATTTTTGAACGCCCACTTTGGAGCTTCTGGGCCGAAATATAGCCCCACTTCACTTAAAGACTGAAAGAGTAGCCGAGATCGCCTTACGCGCATCGCGATTTTGACCATTTTCGGATCGATTTCTCGGAACTTGGGGGATATTTTCCAGTCCCGGGGACTCTAAACTAACTCGTGCTGGTCTTGGTTTGCCGTGAAACGGA
The DNA here is from genome assembly GCF_964199315.1 of Orbicella franksi. Classification (NCBI taxonomy): domain Eukaryota; kingdom Metazoa; phylum Cnidaria; class Anthozoa; order Scleractinia; family Merulinidae; genus Orbicella; species Orbicella franksi. Next base: position 369,727 of record NC_138147.1, on the reverse strand, counting down.
AACAGAAAAAGTTTTTGAACGCATACTTTCGAGCTTCTGGACCGAAATAGAACCCCACTTCACTTGAAGACTGAAAGAGTAGCCGAGTTCGCCTTACGCGCATCGTAATTTTGACCATTTTCGGATCGATTTTTCGGAACTTGGGGGATATTTTCCAGTCCCGGGGACTCTAAACTAACTCCTGATTGCCTTGCTTTGCATTGAAATGGACAAGGCAAAACTTTTTGAACGCTCACTTTCGAGCTTGTGGGCCGAAATATAGCCCCACGTCACTTTAAGACTGAAACAGTAGCCGAGACCGCATTTCGCGCATCGTGATTTTGATCAACTTCGGCTCGCTTTCGCGGACCTTGGGGAATATTTTCCAGTCCCGGGGACCCTAAACTAAGTCCTGATGCCCTTGTTTTGAAATGAAATGTACACAGCAAAACTTTTTGAACGCTCACTTTCTAGCTTGTGGGCCGAAATATAGGCACACTTGACTTTAAGACTGAAACAGTAGCCGACACCACGTTACGCGCATCATGAATTTGATCAACTTCGGCTCCGATTCCCGCGACTTGGGGGATATTTTCCAGTCCCGGGGACTGTAAACTAACTCCTGATGGCCTTGGTTTGCATTGAAATGGACACAGCACAATTTTTTGAACGCACACTTTCGAGATTCTAGGCCGAAATATAGCCCCACTTCACTTTAAGACTGAAAGACTAGCCAAGACCGTCTTGCGCGCATCGTGATTTTGACCAACGTCTTCTCGATTTTCCGGAACTTGGGAAATATATTGCAGTCCCGGGGACTCTAAACTAACTGCTGATGGCCTTGGTTTGCAGTGAAATGGACACAGCACATTTTTTTGAACGCTCACTTCCGAGCTTCTCGGCCGAAATATAGCCCTACTTCACTTTAAGACTGAAAGAGTAGCCGAGACCGCCTTACGCGCATCGTAGTTTTGACCAACTTCGGCTCGATTTCTTGGAAGTTGGCGATTATTTTCAATTCCCGGGGAAGCTAAACTAACTTCCGATGGCCTTAGTTTGCAGTTAAATGGACACAGCAAAACTTTTTGAACGCTCACTTTCGAGCTTATGGCTCGAAATATAGCCCCACTTAACTTTAAGACTGAAAGAGTAGCCGAGACCGCCTTACGCGCATCGTGATTTTGGGATACTTCGGCTCGATTTCCCGGAAATAGGGGGATATTTTCCAGTTCCGGGGACTCTAAACTAACTCCTGATGGCCTTGGTTTCCAGTGAAATGGACACAGGAACACTCTTTGAACGCGCACTTTCGAGCTTGCTGGCCGAAACAAGGCCTACTTCTTTTTAAGACTGAAAGAGTAGGCGGGAGCGCCTTACGCGCATTGTGATTTTGAGGATCTTCGGCTCGATCTGGCGAAACTTGGGAGATATTTTCCAGTCCCAAAGTCTCTAAACTCACTCCTGATTGTCTAAGATGTGAGTGAAATAGACACAAAAATTTTTCAACCCTTACTTTCGAGCTTCTGGAGTTAAATCTAAGCCCACTTTACCTTAAGACTGAAAGAGTAGCCGAGACCCCCTTAAGCGCATGGTGATTTTGACTAACTTCGGGTGGATTTCCCGTAACTTGGGGGATATTTCCAGTTCCTTTGACGCTAAACTAAGTCGTGATGGCCTTGTTTTGCAGTGAAATGGACACAGCAAAACTTTTTAAACACTCAGTTTCGAGCTTCTGGGCCGAAATATTGCCCCAATGCACTTTAAGACTGAAAGAGTACCCGAGACCGCCGTAGGCGCCTCGTGATTTTGACCAACTTCGGTTTAATTTCCCGGAACTTGGGGGATATTTTCCAGTCCCGGCGACTCTAAACTGACCCTCGACGTCCTTGGTCTGCAGTAAAATGGACACAGCAAAACTTTTTGAACGCTCACTTTTGAGCTTCTGGGCCGAAATATAGCTCCACTTCATTTTAAGAGTGCAAGAGTAACCGAAACCGCCTTACGCCCATCGTAACTTTGACCAACTTCGGCTCGATTTCCCGGAACATGGGGGATATTTTCCAGTCCCGCGGACTCTAAAGTCACTCCTGATGGCCCTGCTCTGGAGTGAAACGGACACAGCACAACTTTTTGAACGCTCACTTTCGAGCTTCTGGGGGGATATATTGCCCCAGTTCACTTTAGGAATGAAAGAGTAACCGGGACCGCCTTACGCGCATCGTGATTTTGACCAACTTTGGCTCGATTTCCCGGGAAATGGGGGATATTTTCCGGCACCGGGGATTCTAAACTAACTCCTGATTTCCTCGGTTTGCAGTGAAATGGACACAGCACAACTTTTTGAATGCTCACTTTTGAGCTTCTGGGCCGAAGCATAGCCCTACTTCACCTTAAGACTGAAAGACTAGCCGAGACCGCCTTACGCGCATCGTGATTTTGGGATACTTCGGCTCGATTTCCCGGAAATAGGGGGATATTTTCCAGTTCCGGGGACTCTAAACTAACTCCTGATGGCCTTGGTTTCCAGTGAAATGGACACAGGAACACTCTTTGAACGCGCACTTTCGAGCTTGCTGGCCGAAACAAGGCCTACTTCTTTTTAAGACTGAAAGAGTAGGCGGGAGCGCCTTACGCGCATTGTGATTTTGAGGATCTTCGGCTCGATCTGGCGAAACTTGGGAGATATTTTCCAGTCCCAAAGTCTCTAAACTCACTCCTGATTGTCTAAGATGTGAGTGAAATAGACACAAAAATTTTTCAACCCTTACTTTCGAGCTTCTGGAGTTAAATCTAAGCCCACTTTACCTTAAGACTGAAAGAGTAGCCGAGACCCCCTTAAGCGCATGGTGATTTTGACTAACTTCGGGTGGATTTCCCGTAACTTGGGGGATATTTCCAGTTCCTTTGACGCTAAACTAAGTCGTGATGGCCTTGTTTTGCAGTGAAATGGACACAGCAAAACTTTTTAAACACTCAGTTTCAAGCTTCTGGGCCGAAATATTGCCCCAATGCACTTTAAGACTGAAAGAGTACCCGAGACCGCCGTAGGCGCCTCGTGATTTTGACCAACTTCGGTTTAATTTCCCGGAACTTGGGGGATATTTTCCAGTCCCGGCGACTCTAAACTGACCCTCGACGTCCTTGGTCTGCAGTAAAATGGACACAGCAAAACTTTTTGAACGCTCACTTTTGAGCTTCTGGGCCGAAATATAGCTCCACTTCATTTTAAGAGTGCAAGAGTAACCGAAACCGCCTTACGCCCATCGTAACTTTGACCAACTTCGGCTCGATTTCCCGGAACATGGGGGATATTTTCCAGTCCCGCGGACTCTAAAGTCACTCCTGATGGCCTTGCTCTGGAGTGAAACGGACACAGCACAACTTTTTGAACGCTCACTTTCGAGCTTCTGGGGGGATATATTGCCCCAGTTCACTTTAGGAATGAAAGAGTAACCGGGACCGCCTTACGCGCATCGTGATTTTGACCAACTTTGGCTCGATTTCCCGGGAAATGGGGGATATTTTCCGGTACCGGGGACTCTAAACTAACTCCTGATTTCCTCGGTTTGCAGTGAAATGGACACAGCACAACTTTTTGAATGCTCACTTTTGAGCTTCTGGGCCGAAGCATAGCCCTACTTCACCTTAAGACTGAAAGACTAGCCGAGACCGCCTTACGCGCATCGTGATTTTGGGCTACTTCGGCTCGATTTCCCGGAACTTGGGAGATAATTGCCAGTCCCGGGCACTCTAAACTAATTCCTGATGGCCTTGGTTTTCAGCAGAATGGACACAGCCAAACTTTTTGAACGTTCACTTTTGAGCTTCTGGGCCGAAATATAGCCCCACTTCACTTTAAGACTGAAAGAGTAGCCGGGACCGCCTTACGCGCATGGTAATTTTGTCGAACTTCGGCTTGGTTTCCTGGGACTTGGGGGATATTTTCCAGTCCCGGAAGCTCTAAACTAACTCCTGAATGCCTTGGTTTTAAGTGAAATGGACACAGGTAAAAGGAGCCCACCCTCGGTTTCCAGGTTGTAGGCCGAAATATAGCCCCACTTTATTTTAAGTGTACACGGAACTGCCTTAAGCGCATCGAAATTTTTTGCCACAATGGCTCGATATGCCAAAACTTGGGGGATATTTTCCAGTCCCGGGGACTCTACCCTAACTCTTGATGGCCTTAGTTTTCAGTAAAATGGTGACAGGTAACAGGAGCGCACGCTCGGTGTCGAGCTTCTAGGCCGAAATGTAGCCCCAGTTCATTTTAAGACTGAAAGAGTAAACGAAACTGCCGTACGCCTATCGTAATTTTAAGAAAGTATGGCTCAATTTGCCGAAACTGGGAGGATAGCTTCCAGTCTCGAGGATTCTAAACTATCTCCTGATGGACTTAGTTCTTAGTGAAATGGACACAGGTAAAAGGAGAGCACGCTCGGTGTCGAGCTTGTAGAACCGAAATATAGCCCCACTTCATTTTCGGAGTAAACGAGTAGCCGAGACCGCCTTAGGCGCATCGTGATTTTGAGCATCTTTGGCTCGATTTGCCGCAATTCGGGCAATATTTTCCAGTCCCGAGGACTCTATGTTAACTCCTGATGAACTTAGTTTTCAGGGATATGTACGCAGGCAAAAGGAGCGCACGCTCGGTGTTGAGCTTGTCGGCCGAAATATAGCCCCACCTTATTTTAAGACTGAAAGAGTAGCCGAGACCGCCTTACGCGCATCGTGATTTTGAGCAACTTTGGCTCGATCTGCCAGAATTTGGGAAATATTTTCCAGTCCCAAGGACTCTAAACTAACTTCTGACGGGCTAAGATGTCAGTGAAATGGACACAGGTAAAATCAGCGCACGCCCGGTCTCGAGCTTCTAGGTCGAAATATAGCCCCCCTTAATTTTAAGACTGAAAGAGTAGCCGAGACCGCCTTACGCGCATCGTGATTTTGGGCCACGTTTGTTCGATTTCCCGCAAGTTGGCGGATAATTTAAAGTCCCGGGGACGCTAAACTAACTCCCGATGACGTTGGTTTGCAGTTCAATGAACACAGCAAAACATTCTGAACGCTCACCTTCGAGCTTCAGTGCCGCAATATAGCCCTACTTAAATTTAAGACTGAAAGAATAACCGAGAGCCCGTTACGCGCATCGTAATTTTCATCAACCTCGGCGCCATTTCCTGGAACTTGCAGAATATTTTCCAGTTCCGGGAACTCTAAACTAACTCCTGATTGCCTTGGTTTGCAGTAAAATGGACACAGCACAAGTTTTTGAACGAACACTTTCGAGCTTTTAGGCCGAAATATAGTCCTACATCACTTACGACTCACAGAGTAACCCAGACCGGCGTGCGCGGATCGTGATTTTGACCAACTTCGGGTCGATATTCCGGAGGTTGGGAGATATTTTCCAGTCCCAGGGACTCTAAACTAACTCTTGATGGCCTTGGTTTGGAGACAGCAAAACTTTTTGAACGCTCACCTTCAAGCTTCTGGGCCGAAATATAGCCCACTTTACTTTAATACTGAAAAAGTAGCCGAGACCACCTTACACGCATCGTGATTTTGAAAAACTTCGGGTGGATCTCCCGGAACGTAGGGGAAATTTTCCAGTCCCTTGGACGCTAAACTAGGTGCCGATGGCCTTGTTTTGCAGTGAAATGGACACAGTAAAGCTTTTTGAACGCTCACTTTCGAGCTTTTGGGCCGAAATATAGCCATACTTCACTTTAAGTATGAAACAGTAGCCGAGACCACGTTTCGCGCATCGTGATTTTGATCAACTTGGGCTCGATTTCCCGGAACTTGCGAAATATTTTCCAGGCCCGGGGACTCTAAACTAACTCGTGCTGGTCTTGGTTTACAGTGAAACGGAAACAGAAAAAGTTTTTGAACGCATACTTTCGAGCTTCTGGACCGAAATAGAACCCCACTTCACTTGAAGACTGAAAGAGTAGTCGAGACCGCCTTACTTGCATCGTGATTTTGAGCAACTTCGGCTCGATTTGCCGGAACTAAGGGGATATATTCCAGTTCTGAGGACTCTAAATTAATTCCTGATGGCCTTGGTTTGCAGTAAAATGGACCCAGCAAAACTTTTCGAACGCTCAATTTCGAGCTTCTGGGCCAAAATATAGCCCCCCATTACTTTAACACTGAAAGAGTAGCCGAGACCGCCTTACGTGCATCGTGATTTTGACAAACTTCGGGTTGATTTCCCGGAACTTGGGGGATATTTTCCAGTCCCAGGGACTCTCAACTAACTCCTGCTTGTCTTGGTTTGCAGTGAAATGGACACAGCGAAAGTTTTTGAACGCTCACTCTCGAGCTTCTGGGCCGAAATACAGCCCCATTTTACTTTAAGACTAAAAGAGTAGGCGAGACCGTCTTGAGCGAATCGTGATTTTGAGCAATTTCGCGTTTATTTCCCGAAACTTGGGGGATATATTCCAGTCAAAGGGACTCTACAGTAACTCCTGATGGCCTTGGTTTTCAGTGAAATGGACAGAGCACAACTTTGGAGCTTCTGGGCAGAAATATAGCCCCACTTTACTTTAAGACTGAAAGAGTAGATGAGACCGCCTTACGCGCATCGTAATTTTGACGAACTTCGAATGGATTTCCCGGAACTTGGGGGAGATTTTGCAGTCCCTTGGACGCTAAACTAAGTCCTGATGGCCTTGTTTTGAAGTGAAATGGAAACAGCAAAACTTTTTGAACGCTCACTTTCTAGCTTGTGGGCCGAAATATAGAAACACTTGACTTTAAGACTGAAACAGTAGCCAAGACCACGTTACGCGCATCATGAATTTGATCAACTTCGGCTCCGATTCCCGCGACTTGGGGGATATGTTCCAGTCCCGGGGACTCTAAACTAACTCCTGATCGCCTTGGTTTGCATTGAAATGGACACAGCACAATTTTTTGAACGCACACTTTCGAGATTCTGGGCCGAAATATAGCCCCACTTCACTTAAGACTGAAAGAGTAGCCGAGACCGCCTTGCTCGCATCGTGAGTTTGACAAACTTCCGGTCGTTATTCCGGAACTTGGGGGATATTTTCCAGTCCCAGGAGCTCTAAACTAACTCCTCATGGCCTTGGTTTGCAGTGAAATAGACAGAGCAAAACTTTTTGAACGCTCACCTTCGAGCTTCCTGGCCGAAATAAAGCCCCACTTTACTTTAAGACTTAAAGAGTAACCGAGACCACCTTACGCGCATTGTGATTTTGACAAACTTCGGGTGGATCTCCCGGAACTTGGGGAACATTTTCCAGTCCCTTGGACGCTAAACTAAGTCCTGATGGCCTTGTTTTGCAGTGAAATGGACACAGCAAAACCTTTTTGAACGCTCACTTTCGAGCTTGTGGGCCGAAATATAGCCACACTTTACTTTAAGACTGAAACAGTAGCCGAGACCGCATTTCGCGCATCGTGATTTTCATCAACTACAGCTCGCTTTCCCGAGACTTGGGGAATATTTTCCAGTCCCAGGGACGCTAAAATAACTCGTGATGGCCTTGTTTTTCAGTCAAAGAACACAGCAAAACTTTTTGAAGGCTCACTTTCGGGCTTCTGGGCCGAAATATAGCCACATTTCACTTTAAGACTGAAAGAGTAGCCGATACCGCATTTCGCGCATCGTGATTTTAATCAACTTCGGTTCGATTCCCCGGAACTTGGGCAATATTTTTCAGTCCCGGGGACTCGAAACTAACCCCTGATGGCCTTGGTTTGCAGTGAAATGGACACAGCAAAACTTTTTGAACGCTCACTTTCGGGCTTCTGGCCCGAAATATAGCCCCACTTCACTTTAAGACAGAAAGAGTAGCCGAGACCCCTTTAGGGGCATCGTGATTTTGACAAACCTCGGCTCAATTTCCCGGACCTTGGGGCATATTTTCTTGTCCCGGGGACGCTAAACTAACTCCTGATGGCCTTGGTTTGCAGTGAAATGAACACAGCAAAACTTTTTGAACGCTCACTTTCGGGCTTCTCGCCCGAAATATAGCCCCACTTCACTCTAAGACTGAAAGAGTAGCCGACACTACCTTACGCAAATCGTGATTTTGACCAACTTCGGCTCGATTTCCCTGAAGTTGGGGGATAGTTTCCAGTCCTGGGGACTCTAAACTAGCTCCTGATGGCTTTGGTTTGCAGTCAAATAAACACAGGGAAACTTTTTGAACGCTCACTTTCAAGCTCCTGGGCAGGAATAAAGCCTCACTTCACTTTAAGACTGAAACAGTAAGCGAGACCGCCTAACGCGCACCGTGATTTTGACCAACTTCGGCTAAATTTCCCTGAACTTGGGGGGATATTTTCCAGTCCCGAAGACTCTTAAGTAACCCCTGATGGCCTTCGTTTGCATTGAAATGGATACAGCAAAACTTTTTGAACGCTCACTTTTGAGCTTCTGGGCCGAAATATAGCCCCACTTCACTTTAAGACTGAAAGACTAGCCAAGACCGTCTTGCGCGCATCGTGATTTTGAGCAACGTCTTCTCGATTTTCCGGAACTTGGGAAATATATTGCAGTCCCGGGGACTCTAAACTAACTCCTGATGGCCTTGGTTTGCAGTGAAATAGACACAGCAAATTTTTTGCAGCGCTGACTTTGGAGCTTCTGGGCCGAAATGGAGCCCCAGTTCAATTTAAGACTGAAAGAGTAGCCGAGGCCGCCTTAGGCGCATCGTGATTTTGACCAACTTCGGCTTGAGTTGCCAGAACTTAAAAGATATTTTCCACTCCCGGGGACTCTAAACTAACTCATGATGGCCTTGGTTTTCAGTGAAATTGAGAGAGGAAAACTTTTTGAACGCTCACTTTCGAGCTTCTGGACCGAACTATAACCCTACTTCACTTTCAGACTGAAAGAGTAGCCGAGACGGCCTTACGCGAATCGTTATTTTGACCAACTTCGTCTGGATTTGGCGGAACTTGGAGGATATTTTCCAGTTCCGGGGACTGTAAACTACTTCCTGAGGGCCTTGCTTTGCAGTGAAATGGGCACAGCATAACTTTTTGAACACTCACTTTCGAGCTTCTGGGCCAAAATATACAGCCACGTCACTTTAAGACTAAAAGAGTGGCCGAGACTGCTTTTCGCGCATCGTGATTTTGACAAACTTCGGTTCGATTTCCCGGAACATGGGGGATATTTTGATGTCCCGGAGACTGTAAACTATCTCCTGATGTGGCTTGGTTCGCGGTGAAATGGACACAGCAAAACTTTTTGAACTTTCACTTTCGAGCTTCTGGGCCGAAATATAGCCCGAGTTCACTTTAAGAATGAAAGAATAGCCGAGCCCGCCTTACGCGCACCGTGATTTTGACCAACTTTGGCTCGATTTCCCAGGAAATGGGGAATATTTTTCGGTACCGGGGATTCTAAAGTAGCTCCTGATTGCCTTGGTTTGCATTGAAAGGGAGAGAGCAAAACTTTTTCAACGCTCCCCTTCGGGCTTCTGAGCCGAAATATAGCCCCACTTCAGTTTAAGACTGAAAGAGTAGCCGAGACCGTCTTACGCGCATCGTGATTTTGACCAACTTCGGCTGGATTTCCCGAAACTTCGGGGATATATTCAAGTTCCAAGGACTCTAAAGTAACCCCTGATGGCCTTGGTCTGCAGTGAAATGGACACAGCAAAGTTTTTTGAACGCTTACTTTCGAAATTCTGGGCCGAAATATAGCCCCACTTCACTTTAAGACTGAAAGAGTAGCCGAGACCGCCTTAGACTCATCGTGATTTTGACCAACTTCGGCTTGAGTTGCCAGAACTTAAGGGATATTTTTTAGTCCCGGGGACTCTAAACTAACTCATGATGGCCTTGGTTTTCAGTTAAATTGAGAGAGCAAAACTTTTTGAACGCTCACTTTCGAGCTTCTGGGCTGAAATATACAGCCACGTCACTTTAAGACTAAAAGAGTAGCCGAAACTGCTTTACGCGCATCGTGATTTTCAGAAACTTCGGCTGGATTTCCCGGCACTTGGGGGATATTTTGATGTCCCGGGCACTGTAAACAATCTGCTGATGTGGCTTGGTTTGCGGTGAAATGGGCACAGCAAAACTTTTTGAACTTTCACTTTCGAGCTTCTGGGCCGAAATATAGCTCCACTTCACTTTAAGAATCAAACAGTAGCCGAGACCGCCTTACGCACATCGTGATTTTGACAAAATTCGGCTCGATTTCCCCGAACTTGGCCGATATTTTCCAGTCCCGAGGAGTCTAAAATAACTCCTGATGACCTTGGTTTGCAGTGAAATGAACACAGCTAAACTTTTTGAACTTTCACTTTCTAGCTTCTCGTCCGAAATATAGCCCCAGTTCACTTTAAGAATCAGAGTAGCCGAGACCGCCTTACGCGCATCGTTATTTTGACAAAATTCGGCTCGATTTCCCCGAACTTGGGCGATATTGTCCAGTCCCGAGCAGTCTAAACTAAGTCCTTTTGGCCTTGGTTTGCACTGAAATGAACAAGGTAACACTTTTTGAACGCTTATTTTCGAGCTTCTGGGATGAAATATAGCCCCACTTCACTTTAAGACTGAAAGAGTAGGCGAGACCGCCTTACGCGCATCGTGATTTTGAGCAACATCCACTCGATATTCTAGAATTTTGGCGATATTTTCAAGTCCCAGGGACTCTAAACTAACTTCTGATGGCCTTGGTTTGATGTGAAATGGACGCAGCAAAACTTTTTGCACGCTCAGTTTCGAGCTTCTGGGCCGAAATACAACCGTACTTCACTTTAAGACTGAAATAGTAGCCGAGATCTCCTTACGAGCATCGTGATTTTGACCCAGTTCAGCTCGATTTCCCGGAACTTGGGGGATATTTTCCAGTCCGGGGGGTTTTAAACTAACTCTTGATTGCCTTGGTTTGCACTTAAATGCACAAAGCGTAACGTTTTAAAGGTTCACTTTCGAGCTTCTGGGCCAAAATATAGCTCCACTTCACTTTAAGAGTGAAAGAGTAGCCGAGACCGCCTTACGCGCATCGTAATTTTGACCAACTTCGGCTCAATTTCCCGGAAGTTGCCGAATATTTATAATTCCCGGGGAAGCTAAACTAACTTCCGATGGCCGTAGTTTGCAGTTAAACGGACACAGCAAAACCTTTTGAACGCTCACTTTCGAGCTTATGGCTCGAAATATAGCCACACCTAACCTTAAGACTGAAAGAGTAGCCGGCACCGCCTTACGCGCATGGTAATTTTGTCGAACTTCGGCTTGATTTCCTGGGACTTGGGGGATATTTTCCAGTCCCGGAAGCTCTAAACTAACTCCTGAATGCCTTGGTTTTGAGTGAAATGGACACAGGTAAAAGGAGCGCACGCTCGGTTTACATGTTGTAGGCCGAAATATAGCCCCACTTTATTTTAAGACTGAAAGTGTACACGAAACCGCCTTAGGCGCATCGAAATTTTTAGCCACTATGGCTCGATATGCCAAAACTTGGGGGATATTTTCCAGTCCCGGGGACTCTACCCTAACTCTTGATGGCCTTAGTTTTCAGTAAAATGGTGACAGGTAACAGGAGCGCACGCTCGGTGTCGAGCTTCTAGGCCGAAATGTAGCCCCAGTTCATTTTAAGACTGAAAGAGTAAACGAAACTGCCGTACGCCTATCGTAATTTTAAGAAAGTATGGCTCAATTTGCCGAAACTGGGAGGATAGCTTCCAGTCTCGAGGATTCTAAACTATCTCCTGATGGACTTAGTTCTTAGTGAAATGGACACAGGTAAAAGGAGAGCACGCTCGGTGTCGAGCTTGTAGAACCGAAATATAGCCCCACTTCATTTTCGGAGTAAACGAGTAGCCGAGACCGCCTTAGGCGCATCGTGATTTTGAGCATCTTTGGCTCGATTTGCCGCAATTCGGGCAATATTTTCCAGTCCCGAGGACTCTATGTTAACTCCTGATGAACTTAGTTTTCAGTGATATGTACACAGGCAAAAGGAGCGCACGCTCGGTGTTGAGCTTGTCGGCCGAAATATAGCCCCACTTCATTTTAAGACTAAAAGAGTAGCCGAGACCGCCTTACGCGCTTTGTGATTTTGAGCAACTTTGGCTCGATCTGCCAGAATTCGGAGAATATTTTCCAGTCCCGAGGACTCTATGTTAACTTCTAATGAACATAGTTTTCAGTGATATGTACACAGGCAAAAGGAGCGCACGCTCGGTGTTGAGCTTCTCGGCCGAAATATAGCCCCACTTCATTTTAAGACTGAAAGAGTAGCCGAGACCGCCTTACGCGCATCGTGATTTTGAGCAACTTTGGCTCGATCTGCCAGAATTTGGGAAATATTTTCCAGTCCCAAGGACTCTAAACTAACTCCTGATGGCCTAAGATGTCAGTGAAATGGACACAGGTAAAATTAGCGCACGCCCGGTCTCGAGCTTCTAGGTCGAAATATAGCCCCCCTTAATTTTAAGACTGAAAGAGTAGCCGAGACCGCCTTACGCGCATCGTGTTTTTGGGCCACTTTTGCTCGATTTCCCGCAAGTTGGCGAAAAATTTAAAGTCCCGGGGACACTAAACTAACTCCCGATGACCTTGGTTTGCAGTTTAATGAACACAGCAAAACATTCCGAACGCTCACCTTCGAGCTTCAGTGCCGCAATATAGCCCTACTTAAATTTAAGACTGAAAGAATAACCGAGAGCCCGTTACGCGCATCGTAATTTTCGTCAACTTCGGCGCCATTTGCTGGAACTTGGAGAATATTTTCCAGTTCCGGGGACTCTAAACTAACTCTCTATGGCCATGGTTTGAAGTGAAATTCACACAGCACAAGTTTTTGAACGAACATTTTCGAGCTTTTAGGCCGAAATATAGTCCCACATCACTTACGACTTAAAAAGTAGCCGAGACCGCCTTGCGCGCATCGTGATTTTGACAAACTTCGGCTGGATTTCCCGGAACTTGGGGAATATTTTCCAGTCCCTTGGACGCTAAACTAGGTGCCTATGGCCTTGTTTTGCAGTAAAATGGACACAGCAAAGCTTTTTGAACGCTCACTTTCGAGTTTGTGGGCCGAAATATAGCCATACTTCACTTTAAGACTCAAACAGTAGCCGAGACCACGTTTCGCGCATCGTGATTTTGATCAACTTGGGCTCGATTTCCCGGAACTTGCGAAATATTTTGCAGGCCCGGGGACTCTAAACTAACTCGTGCTGGTCTTGGTTTGCAGTGAAACGGAAACAGAAAAAGTTTTTGAACGCATACTTTCGAGCTTCTGGACCGAAATAGAACCCCACTTCACTTGAAGACTGAAAGAGTAGCCGAGACCGCCTTACGTGCATCGTGATTTTGAGCAACTTCGGCTCGATTTGCCGGAACTAAGGGGATATATTCCAGTTCTGAGGACTCTAAACTAATTCCTGATGGCCTTGGTTTGCAGTAAAATGGACCCAGCAAAACTTTTTGAACACTCAATGTCGAGCCTCTGGGCCAAAATATAGCCCCCCATTACTTTAACACTAAAAGAGTAGCCGAGACCGCCTTACGTGCATCGTGATTTTGAAAAACTTCGGGTTGATTTCCCGGAACTTGGGGGATATTTTCCAGTCCCGGGGACTCTCAACTAACTCCTGCTTGTCTTGGTTTGCAGTGAAATGGACACAGCGAAAGTTTTTGAACGCTCACTCTCGAGCTTCTGGGCCGAAATACAGCCCCATTTTACTTTAAGACTGAAAGTGTAGGCGAGACCGTCTTGAGCGAATCGTGATTTTGAGCAATTTCGCATTTATTTCCCGAAACTTGAGGGATATATTCCAGTCAAAGGGACTCTACAGTAACTCCTGATGGCCTTGGTTTTCAGTGAAATGGACAGAGCACAATTTTGGAGCTTCTGGGCAGAAATATAGCCCCACTTTACTTTAAGACTGAAAGAGTAGATGAGAGCGCCTTACGCGCATCGTAATTTTGACGAACTTCGAATGGATTTCCCGGAACTTGGAGGATATTTTGCAGTCCCTTGGACGCTAAACTAAGTCCTGATGGCCTTGTTTTGAAGTGAAATGGACACAGCAAAACTTTTTCAACGCTCACTTTCTAGCTTGTGGGCCGAGATATAGCCACACTTCACTTTAGGACTGACACAGTAGCCGAGACCACGTTACGCGCATCATGAATTTGATCAACTTCGGCAGGATTTCCCGGGACTTGGGGGATATTCTCCAGTCCCGGAGACTCTAAACTAACTTCTGATGGCCTTGGTTTGCACTGAAAGTAACACAGCAAAACTTTTTAAGCACTCACTTTCGAGCTTCTGGGCCGAAATATAGCCCCACTTCACCTTAAGACTGAAAGAGTAGCCGAGACCACCTTACGTACATCGTGATTTTGACCAACTTCGGCTGGATTTACCGGAACTTGGGGGAAATTTCCCGTCCCGAGGACTCTTAACTAACCCCTGATGGCCTTGGTTTGCATTGAAATGGAGACAGCAAAACTTTTTGAACGCTCACTTTTGAGCTTCTGGGCCGAAATATAGCCACACTTTACTTTAAGACTGAAAGAGTAGCCGAGACCGTCTTACGCGCATCGTGACTTTGACCAACGTCTTCTCGATTTTCCGGAACTTGGGAAATACATTCTACTCCCGGGGACTCTAAACTAACTACTGATAGCCTTGGTTTGCAGTGAAATAGACACAGTAAATTTTTTTGAGCTTTGAGCTTGTGGGCCGAAATAGAGCCCCACTTCACTTTAAGACGGAAGGAGTAGCCGACACCGCCTTAAGCGCACCGTGATTTTGACCAACTTCGGCTCGATTTGCCGGAACTTGGAGGATATTTTCCAGTCGCAGGGACTGTAAACTAACTCCTGATTGTCTTGGTTTTCAGTGAAATGGACACAGCAAAACTTTTTGAACGCTCACTCTCGAGCTTCTGGACCGAAATATAGCCCCACTTTACTTTAAGACGGAAAGAGTAGCCGAGATCCTCTTGAGCAAAACGTGATTTTGACCAACTTCGGGTCGGTTTCCCGGAACTTGGGGGATATATTCCATTTCCGCGGGCTCTAAACTAACTCCTGATGGCCTTGGTTTTCAGTCAAATGGACAAAGGAAAGCTTTTTGAACACTCTCTTTGTAGCTTCTGGGCCGAAATAGAATCCCCCTTAACTTTCAGACTGAAATAGTAGCCGAGACCGCCGCACGCGCATCGTGAGTTAGACCAAGTTCAGCTCGATTTCACGTTCCTTTTGGGATATTTTCCAGTCCAGGGGACTCTAAACTAACTCCGGATGGCCTTGGTTTGCACTGAAATGCGCACAGCAAAAATTTTTGAACGCCCACTTTGGAGCTTCTGGGCCGAAATATAGCCCCACTTCACTTTAAGACTGAAAGAGTAGCGGAGATCGCCTTACGCGGATTGTTATTTTGACCATTTTCGGATCGATTTCTCGGAACTTGGGGGATATTTTCCAGTCCCGGGGACTCTAAACTAACTCCTGATCGCCTTGCTTTGCATTGAAATGGACAGAGCAAAACTTTTTGAACGCTCACTTTCGAGCTTCTGGACAGAAATATAGCCCCACTTCACTTTAAGACTGAAACGGTAGCCGAGACCGCTTTGGGAGCATCGTGATTTTGACCAACTTCAGCTCGATTTACCGAAACTTGGGGAATATTTTCCAGTCCCAGGGACGCTAAACTAACTCGTGATGGCCTTGTTTTTCAGTCAAAGAACACAGCAAAACTTTTTGAACCCTCGCCTTCGAGCTTCCTGACCGAAATAAAGGCCCACTTTACTTTAAGACTTAAAGAGTAAGAGAGACCACCTTACGCGCATTGTGATTTTTACAAACTTCGGGTGGATCTCCCGGAACTTGGGGAACATTTTTCAGTCCCTTGGACGCTAAACTAAGTCCTGAGGGCCTTGTTTTGCAGTGAAATGGACACAGCAAAACTTTTTTGAACGCTCACTTTCGAGCTTGTGGGGCGAAATATAGCCACACTTTAGTTTCAGACTGAAACAGTAGCCGAGACCGCACTTCGCGCATCGTGATTTTGATCAACTTCGGCTCGCTTTCCCGGAACTTGGGGAATATTTTACAGTCCGGGGGACCCTAAACTAACTTTTGATAGCTTTGGTTTGCAGTGAAATGCACAGAGCAAAACTTCTTGAACGCTCACTTTCGAGCTTCTGGACAGAAATATAGCCCCACTTCACTTTAAGACTGAAAGGGTAGCCGAGACCGCTTTGGGAGCATCGTGATTTTGACCAACCTCAGCTCGATTTACCGGAACTTGGGGAATATTTTCCAGTCCCAGGGACGCTAAACTAACTCGTGATGGCCTTGTTTTTCACTCAAAGAACACAGCAAAACTTTTTGAACGTTGACTTTCGGGCTTCTGGGCCGAAATATAGCCCCACTTCACTTTAAGACTGAAAGAGTAGCCGATACCGCATTTCGCGCATCGTAATTTTGATCAACTTCGGTTCGATTCCCCGGAACTTGGGCAATATTTTTCAGTCCCGGGGACTCTAAACTAACCCCTGATGGCCTTGGTTTGCAGTGAAATGGACACAGCAAAACTTTTTGAACGCTCACTTTCGGGCTTCTGGCCCGAAATATAGCCCCACTTTACTTTAAGACAGAAAGAGTAGGCGAGACCACTTTAGGGGCATCGTGGTTTTGACCAACCTCGGCTCAATTTCCCGGACCCTGGGGCATATTTTCTTGTCCCGAGGACGCTAAGCTAACTCCTGATGGCCTTGGTTTGCAGTGAAATGAACACAGCAAAACTTTTTGAACGCTCACGTTCGGGCTTCTCGCCCGAAATATAGCCCCACTTCACTCGAAGACTTAAAGAGTAGCCGACACTACCTTACGCAAATCGTGATTTTGACCAACTTCGGCTCGATTTCCTGGAGGTTGGGGGATATTTTCCAGTCCCGGGGACTGTAAACTAGCTCCTGGTGGCTTTGGTTTGCAGTCAAATAAACACAGGGAAACCTTTTGAACGCTCACTTTCAAGCTCCTGGGCAGGAATAAAGCCTCACTTCACTTTAAGACTGAAACAGTAAGCGAGACCGCCTAACGCGCACCGTGATTTTGACCAACTTCGGCTAAATTTCCCTGAACTTGGGGGGATATTTTCCAGTCCCGAAGACTCTTAAGTAACCCCTGATGGCCTTCGTTTGCATTGAAATGGATACAGCAAAACTTTTTGAACGCTCACTTTTGAGCTTCTGGGCCGAAATATAGCCCCACTTCACTTTAAGATTGAAAGACTAGCCAAGACCGTCTTGCGCGCATCGTGATTTTGAGCAACGTCTTCTCGATTTTCCGGAACTTGGGAAATATATTGCAGTCCCGGGAACTCTAAACTAACTCCTGATGGCCTTGGTTTGCAGTGAAATGGACGCAGCAAATTTTTTGCAGCGCTCATTTTGGAGCTTCTGGGCCGAAATAGAGCCCCACTTCACTTTAAGACTGAAGGAGTAGCCGAGGCCGCCTTAGGCGCATCGTGATTTTGACCAACTTCGGCTTGAGTTGCCAGAACTTAAAAGATATTTTCCACTCCCGGGGACTCTAAACTAACTCATGATGGCCTTGGTTTTCAGTGAAATTGAGAGAACAAAACTTTTTGAACGCTCACTTTCGAGCTTCTGGACCGAAATATAGCCCTACTTTACTTTCAGACTGAAAGAGTAGCCGAGACGGCCTTACGCGAATCGTTATTTTGACCAACTTCGTCTCGATTTCGCCGAACTTGGAGGATATTTTCCAGTTCCGGGGACAGTAAACTACTTCCTGAGGGCCTTGCTTTGCAGTGAAATGGGCACAGCATAACTTTTTGAACGCTCACTTTGGAGCTTCTGGGCCAAAATATACAGCCACGTCACTTTAAGACTAAAAGAGTAGCCGAGACTGCTCTACGCGCATCGTGATTTTCACAAACTTCGGCTCGATTTCCTGGAACTTGGGGGATATTTTGATGTCCCGGAGACTGTAAACTATCTCCTGATGGGGCTTGGGTTGCGGTGAAATGGACACAGCAAAACTTTTTGAACTTTCACTTTCGAGCTTCTGGGCCGAAATATAGCCCGAGTTCACTTTAAGAATGAAAGAATAGCCGAGACCGCCTTAAGCGCATCGTGATTTTGACCAACTTTGGCTCGATTTCCCAGGAAATGGGGAATGTTTTCTGGTACCGGGGACTCTAAAGTAACTCCTGATTGCCTTGGTTTGCATTGAAATGGAGAGAGCAAAACTTTTTCAACGCTCCCCTCCGGGATTCTGAGCCGAAAAATAGCCCCACTTCACTTTAAGACTGAAAGAGTAGCCGAGACCGTCCTACGTGCATCGTGATTTCGACCAACTTCGGCTGGATTTCCCGAAACTTCGGGGATATATTCAAGTTCCAAGGACTATAAACTAACCCCTGATGGCCTTGGTCTGCAATGAAATGGACACAGCAAATTTTTTTGAGCGCTTACTTTCGAAATTCTTGGCCGAAATATAGCCCCACTTCACTTTAAGACTGAAATAGTAGCCGAGACCGCCTTAGACGCATCGTGATTTTGACCAACTTCGGCTTGAGTTGCCAGAACTTAGGAGATATTGTTTAGTCCCGCGGACTCTAAACTAACTCATGATTGCCTTGGTTTTCAGTTAAATTGAGAGAGCAAAACTTTTTGAACGCTCACTTTCGAGCTTCTGGGCCGAAATATACAGCCACGTCACTTTAAGACTAAAAGAGTAGCCGAGACTGCTTTACGCGCATCGTGATTTTGACAAACTTCGGCTGGATTTCCCGGGACTTGGGGGATATTTTGATGTCCCGGACACTGTAAACAATCTGCTGATGTGGCTTGGTTCGCGGTGAAATGGACACAGCAAAACTTTTTGAACTTTCACTTTCGAGCTTCTGGGCCGAAATATAGCCCCAGTTCACTTTAAGAATCAAAGAGTAGCCGAGACCGCCTTACGCGCATCGTGATTGAGACAAATTTCGGCTCGATTTCCCCGAACTTGGGCGATATTTTCCAGTCCCGAGCAGTCTAAACTAAAACTTGATGGCCTTGGTTTGCACTGAAATGAACAAGGTAACACTTTTTAAACGCTTATTTGTGAGCTTCTGGGATGAAATATAGCCCCTCTTCACTTTAAGACTAAAAGAGTAGGCGAGACCGCCTTACGCGCATCGTGATTTTGAGCAACTTCCGCTCGATTTTCTAGAATTTTCGCGATATTTTCAAGTCCGGGAACTCTAAAGTAACTCCTGATGGCCTTGGTTTGATGGGAAATGGACGCAGGAAAACTTTTTGAACGCTCAGTTTCGAGCTTCTGGGCCGAAATACAACCGTACTTCACTTTAAGACTGAAATAGTAGCCGAGACCTCCTTAGGAGCATCGTGATTTTGACCCAGTTCAGCTCGATTTCCCGGAACTTGGAGGATATTTTCCAGTCCGGGGGACTTTAAACTAATTCCTGATGGCCTTGGTTTGCACTTAAATGCACAAAGCGTAACTTTTTAAAGGTTCACTTTCGAGCTTCTGGGCCGAAATATAGCCCCACTTTACTTTAAGACTGAAAGAGTAGCCGAGACCGTCTTACGCGCATCGTGATTTTGACCAACTTCCGTTCGATTTTCCGGAACTTCGGGGATATATTCCAGTCCCGGGAACTCGAAACTAACTGCTGATGGCCTTGGTGTGCAGTGAAATTGACACAGCACATTTTTTGAACGCTCACTTTCGAGCTTCTCGGCCGAAATATAGCCCTACTTCACTTTAAGACTGAAAGAGTAGGCGGGAGCGCCTTACAAGCATTGTGATTTTGAGGATCTTCGGCTCGATCTGGCGAAACTTGGGAGATATTTTCCAGTCCCAAAGTCTCAAAGCTCACTCCTGATTGTCTAAGATGTGAGTGAAATAGACACAAAAATTTTTGAACCCTTACTTTCGAGCTTCTGGAGTTAATCTAAGCCACTTTATCTTAAGCCTGAAAGAGTAGCCGAGACCCCCTTAAGCACATCGTGATTTTGACTAACTTCGGGTGGATTTCCGGTAACTTGGGGGATATTTCCAGTTCCTTTGACGCTAAACTAAGTCGTGATGGCCTTGTTTTGCAGTGAAATGGACACAGCAAAACTTTTTAAATATTCAGTTTCGAGCTTCTGGGCCGAAATATTGCCCCAGTTCACTTTAAGAATGAAAGAGTAACCGGGACCGCCTTACGCGCATCGTGATTTTGACCAACTTTGGCTCGATTTCCCGGGAAATGGGGGATATTTTCCGGTACCGGGGACTCTAAACTAACTCCTGATTTCCTCGGTTTGCAGTGAAATGGACACAGCACAACTTTTTGAGCGCTCACTTTTGAGCTTCCGGGCCGAAACATAGCCCTACTTCACTTTAAGACTGAAAGACTAGCCGAGACCGCCCTACGCGCATCGTGATTTTGGGCTACTTCGGCTCGATTTCCCGGAACTTGGGAGATAATTGCCAGTCCCGGGCACTCTAAACTAATTCCTGATGGCCTTGGTTTTCAGTAAAATGGACACGGCCAATCTCGTTGAACGTTCACTTTCGAGCTTCTGGGCCGAAATATAGCCCCACTTCACTTTAAGACTGAAAGAGTAGCCGGCACCGCCTTACGCGCATGGTAATTTTGTCGAACTTCGGCTTGATTTCCTGGGACTTGGGGGATATTTTCCAGTCCCGGAAGCTCTAAACTAACTCCTGAATGCCTTGGTTTTTAGTGAAATGGACACAGGTAAAAGGAGCGCACGCCCGGTTTCCAGGTTGTAGGCCGAAATATAGCCCCACTTTATTTTAAGACTGAAAGTGTACACGAAACCGCCTTAAGCGCATCGAAATTTTTAGCCACTATGGCTCGATATGCCAAAACTTGGGGGATATTTTCCAGTCCCGGGGACTCTACCCTAACTCTTGATGGCCTTAGTTTTCAGTAAAATGGTGACAGGTAACAGGAGCGCACGCTCGGTGTCGAGCTTCTAGGCCGAAATGTAGCCCCAGTTCATTTTAAGACTGAAAGAGTAAACGAAACTGCCGTACGCCTATCGTAATTTTAACAAAGTACGGCTCAATTTGCCGAAACTTGGAGGATAGCTTCCAGTCTCGAGGATTCTAAACTATCTCCTGATGGACTTAGTTCTTAGTGAAATGGACACAGGTAAAAGGAGAGCACGCTCGGTGTCGAGCTTGTAGAACCGAAATATAGCCCCACTTCATTTTCGGAGTAAACGAGTAGCCGAGACCGCCTTAGGCGCATCGTGATTTTGAGCATCTTTGGCTCGATTTGCCGCAATTCGGGCAATATTTTCCAGTCCCGAGGACTCTATGTTAACTCCTGATGAACTTAGTTTTCAGTGATATTTACACAGGCAAAAGGAGCGCACGCTCGGTGTTGAGCTTGTCGGCCGAAATATAGCCCCACTTCAATTTAAGACTGAAAGAGTAGCCGAGACTGCCTTACACGCATCCTGATTTTGAGCAACTTTGGCTCGATCTGCCAGAATTTGGGAAATATTTTCCAGTCCCAAGGACTCTAAACTAACTCCTGATGGTCTAAGATGTCAGTGAAATGGACACAGGTAAAATTAGCGCACGCCCGGTCTCGAGCTTCTTGGTCGAAATATAGCCCCCCTTAATTTTAAGAGTGAAAGAGTAGCCGAGACAACCTTACGCGCATCGTGATTTTGGGCCACTTTTGCTCGATTTCCCGCAAGAGTGCGAATAATTTAAAGTCCCGGGGACGCTAAACTAACTCCCGATGACCTTGATTTCCAGTTTAATGAACACAGCAAAACATTCTGAACGCTCACCTTCGAGCTTCAGTGCCGCAATATAGCCCTGCTTAAATTTAAGACTAAAAGAATAACCGAGAGCCCGTTACGCGCATCGTAATTTTCATCAACTTCGGCGCCATTTCCTGGAGCTTGGAGGATATTTTCCAGTTCCGGGGACTCTAAACTAACTCCTGATTGCCTTGGTTTGCAATGAAATGGACACAGCAAAACTTTTTGAACGCTTATTTTCGAGCTTGTGGGGTTAACTATAGCCACACTTCACTTTAAGACTGAAACAGTAGCCGAGACCGCGTTACGCGCATCGTGATTTTTAGCAACTTCGGCTCGATTTCCCGGAACTTGCGAAATATTTTCCAGTCCCGGGGACTCTAAACTAACTCGTGCTAGTCTTGGTTCGCAGTGAAATGGAAACAGACAAAATTTTTGAAGGCATACTTTCGAGCTTCTGGACCGAAATAGAACCCCACTTCACGTGAAGACTGAAAGAGTAGCCGAGACCGCCTTACGTGCATCGTGATTTTCAGCAACTTCGGCTCGATTTGCCGGAACTAAGGGGATATATTCCATTTCTGAGGACTCTAAACTAATTCCTGATGGCCTTGGTTTGCAGTAAAATGGAGCCAGCAAAACTTTTTGAACGCTCAATGTCGAGCTTCTGGGCCAAAATATAGCCCCCATTACTTTAACACTGAAAGAGTAGCCGAGACCGCCTTACGTGCATCGTGATTTTGAGCAACTTCGGCTCGATTTGCCGGAACTAAGGGGATATATTCCAGTTCTGAGGACTCTAAACTAATTCCTGATGGCCTTGGTTTGCAGTAAAATGGACCCAGCAAAACTTTTTGAACGCTCAATTTCGAGCTTCTGGGCCAAAATATAGCTCCCCATTACTTTAACACTGAAAGAGTAGCCGAGACCACCTTACGTGTATCGTGATTTTGACAAACTTCGGGTTGATTTCCCGGAACTTGGGGGATATTTTCCAGTCCCGGGGACTCTCAACTAACTCCTGCTTGTCTTGGTTTGCAGTGAAATGGACACAGCGAAAGTTTTTGAACGTTCACTCGCGAGCTCCTGGGCCGAAATAAAGCCCCATTTTACTTTAAGACTGAAAGACTAGGCGAGACCGTCTTGAGCGAATCGTGATTTTGAGCAATTTCGCGTTTATTTCCCAAAACTTGGGGGATATATTCCAGTCAAAGGGACTCTACAGTAACTCCTGATGGCCTTGGTTTTCAGTGAAATGGACAGAGCACAACTTTGGAGCTTCTGGGCAGAAATATAGCCCCACTTTACTTTAAGACTAAAACAGTAGATGTGACCGCCTCACGCGCATCGTAATTTTGACGAGCTTCGAATGGATTTCCCGGAACTTGGGGGATATTTTGCAGTCCCTTGGACGCTAAACTAAGTCCTGATGGCCTTGTTTTGAAGTAAAATGGACACAACAAAACTTTTTGAACGCTCACTTTCTAGGTTGTGGGCCGAAATATAGCCACACTTCACTTTAGGACTGACACAGTAGCCGAGACCACGTTAGGCGCATCATAAATTTTATCAACTTCGGCTGGATTTCCAGGGACTTGGGGGATATTCTCCAGTCCCGGGGACTCTAAACTAACTTCTGATGGCCTTGGTTTGCACTGAAAGTGACAGAGCAAAACTTTTTAAACACTCACTTTCGAGCTTCTGGGCCGAAATATTGCCCCACTTCACTTTAAGACTAAAGGAGTAGCCGACAACGCCTTAAGCGCACCGTGATTTTGACCAACTTCGGCTCGATTTGCCGGAACTTGGGGGATATTTTCTAGTCCCGGGGACTCTAAACTAACTCCTGATTGTCTTGGTTTTCAGTGAAATGGACACAGCGAAACTTTTTGAACGCTCACTCTCGAGCTTCTGGACCGAAATATAGCCCCACTTTACTTTAAGACGGAAAGAGTAGCCGAGACCGTCTTGCGCAAATCGTGATTTTGACCAACTTCGGGTCGGTTTCCCGAAACTTGGGGGATATATTCCATTTCCGCGGGCTCTAAACTAACTCCTGATGGCCTTGGTTTTCAGTCAAATGGACAAAGGAAAGCTTTTTGAACACTCTCTTTGTAGCTTCTGGGCCGAAATAGAATCCCACTTCACTTTCAGACTGAACTAGTAGCCGAGACCGCCTCACGCGCATCGTGAGTTAGACCAAGTTCAGCTCGATTTCACGCAACTTTTGGGATATTTTCCAGTCCAGGGGACTCTAAACTAACTCCGGATGGCCTTGGTTTGCACTGAAATGCGCACAGCATAAATTTTTGAACGCCCACTTTGGAGCTTCTGGGCCGAAATATAGCCCCACTTCACCTTAAGACTGAAAGATTAGCCGAGATCGCCTTAGGCGCATCGCGATTTTAGCCATTTTCGGATCGATTTCTCGGAACTTGGGGGATATTTTCCAGTCCCGGGGACTCTAAACTAACTCCTGATCGCCTTGCTTTGCATTGAAATGGACAGAACAAAACTTTTTGAACGCTCACTTTCGAGCTTGTGGGCCGAAATATAGCCACACTTTACTTTAAGACTGAAACAGTAGCCGAGACCGCATTTCGTGCATCGTGATTTTGATCAACTTCGGCTCGCTTTCCCGGAAGTTGGGGAACATTTTCCAGTCCCGGGGACCCTAAACTAAGTGCTGATGGCCTTGTTTTGAAGTGAAATGGACACAGCAAAACTTTTTCAACGCTCACTTTCTAGCTTGTGGGCCGAAATATAGGCACACTTGACTTTAAGACTAAAACAGTAGCCGAGACCACGTTACGCGCATCATGAATTTGATCAACTTCGGCTCTAATTCCCGGTACTTGGGTGATATGTTCCATTCCCGGGGACTCTAAACTAACTCCTGATGGCCTTGGTTTGCATTGAAATGGACACAGCACAATTTTTTGAACGCACACTTTCGAGATTCTGGGCCGAAATATAGCCCCACTTCACTTAAGACTGAAAGAGTAGCCGAGACCGCCTGGCTCGCATCGTGAGTTTGACAAACTTCCGGTCGATATTCCGGAACTTGGGGGATATTTTCCAGTCCCAGGAGCTCTAAACTAACTCCTCATGGCCTTGGTTTGCAGTGAAATGGACAGAGCAAAACTTTTTGAACGCTCACCTTCGAGCTTCCTGGCCGATATAAAGCCCCACTTTACTTTAAGACTTAAAGAGTAACCGAGACCACGTTACGCGCATTGTGATTTTGAAAAACTTCGGGCGGATCTCCCGGAACTTGGGGAACATTTTCCAGTCCCTTGGACGCTAAACTAAGTCCTGAGGGCCTTGTTTTCCACTGAAATGGACACAGCAAAACTTTTTGAACGCTCACTTTCGAGCTTGTGGGCCGAAATATAGCCACACTTTACTTTAAGACTGAAACAGTAGCCGAGACCGCATTTCGCTCATCGTGATTTTGATCAACTTGGGATCGCTTTCCCGGAACTTGGGGAATATTTTACAGTCCCGGGGACCCTAAACTAACTTCTGATAGCTTTGGTTTGCAGTGCAATGGACACAGCAAAACTTTTTGAACGCTCACTTTCGAGCTTCTGGACAGAAATATAGCCCCACATCACTTTAAGACTGAAAGGGTAGCCGAGACCGCTTTGGGAGCATCGTGATTTTGACCAACTTCAGCTCGATTTACCGGAACTTGCGGAAAATTTTCCAGTCCCAGGGACGCTAAACTAACTCGTGATGGCCTTGTTTTTCACTCAAAGAACACAGCAAAACTTTTTGAACGCTCACTTTCGGGCTTCCGGGCCGAAATATAGCCCCACTTCACTTTAAGACTGAAAGAGTAGCCGATACCCCATTTCGCGCATCGTGATTTTGATCAACTTCGGTTCGATTCCCCGGAACTCGGGCAATATTTTCCAGTCCCGGGGACTCTAAACTAACCCCTGATGGCCTTGTTTTGCAGTGAAATGGACACAGCAAAACTTTTTGAACGCTCACTTTCGGGCTTCTTGTCCGAAATATAGCCCCACTTCACTTTAAGCCAGAAAGAGTAGCCGAGACCACTTTAGGGGCATCGTGATTTTGACCAACCTCGGCTCAATTTTCCGGAACTTGGGGCATATTTTCTTGTCCCGGGGACGCTAAACTAACTCCTGATGGCCTTGGTTTGCAGTGAAATGAACACAGCAAAACTTTTTGAACTTTCACTTTCTAGCTTCTCGGCCGAAATATAGCCCCAGTTCACTTTAAGAATCAAAGAGTAGCCGAGACCGCCTTACGCGCATCGTGATTTTGACAAAATTCGGCTCGATTTCCTTGAACTTGGGCGATATTTTCCAGTCCCGAGCAGTCTAAACTAACTCCTGATGGCCTTGGTTTGCAGTGAAATGAACAAGGTAACACTTTTTGAACGCTTCTTTTCGAGCTTCTGGGATGAAATATAGCCCCACTTCACTCTAACGCTGAAAGAGTAGGCGAGAGCGCCTTACGCGCATCGTGATTTTGAGCAACTTCCGTTGGATTTCCCGGAACTTCGGGGATGTATTCCAGTCCCGGGGACTCTAAACTAACTGCTGATGGCCTTGGTTTGCAGTGAAATGGACACAGCACATTTTTTTGAACGCTCACTTTCGAGCTTCTCGGCCGAAATATAGCCCTACTTCACTTTAACACTGAAAGAGTAGCCGAGACCGCCTTACGTGCATCGTAATTTTGACCAACTTCGGCTCGATTTCCCGGAAGTTGGCGAATATTTTCACTTCCCGGGGAAGCTAAACTAACTTCCGATCGCCTTAGTTTGCAATTAAATGGACACAGCAAAACTTTTTGAACGCTCACTTTCGAGCTTATTGCTCGAAATATAGCCCCACTTAACTTTAAGACTGAAAGAGTAGCCGAGACCGCCTTACGCGCATCGTGATTTTGGGATACTTCGGCTTGATTTCCCGGAAATAGGGGAATATTTTCCAGTCCCGGGGACTCTAAACTAACTCCTGATGGCCTTGGTTTCCAGTGAAATGGACACAGGAACACTTTTTGAACGCACACTTTCGAGCTTCCTGGCCGAAATATAGCCCTACTTCTTTTTAAGACTGAAAGAGTAGGCGGGAGCGCCTTACCCGCATTGTGATTTTGAGGATCTTCGGCTCGCTCTGGCGAAACTTGGGAGATATTTTCCAGTCTCAAAGTCGCTAAACTCACTCCTGATTGTCTAAGATGTGAGTGAAATAGACACAAAAATTTTTGAAGCCTTACTTTCGAGCTTCTGGAGTTAAATCTAAGCCTACTTCACCTTAAGACTGAAAGAGTAGCCGAGACCCCCTTAAGCGCATGGTGATTTTGACTAACTTCGGGTGGATTTCCCGTAACTTGGGGGATATTTCCAGTTCCTTTGATGCTAAACTAAGTCGTGATGGTCTTGTTTTGCAGTGAAATGGACACAGCAAGACTTTTTAAACACTCAGTTTCGAGCTGCTGGGCCGAAATATTGCCCCAATTCACTTTAAGACTGAAAGAGTAGCCGAGACCGCCGTACGCGCGTCGTGATTTGACCAACTTCGGTTAAATTTCCCGGAACTTGGGGGATATTTTCCAGTCCCGGGGACTCTAAACTGACCCCCGACGTCCTTGGTCTGCAGTAAAATGGACACAGCAAAACTTTTTGAACGCTCACTTTGAGCTTCTGAGCCGAAATATAGCTCCCCTTCACTTTCAGAGTGCAAGAGTGGCCGAGACCGCCTTAAGCCCATCGTAATTTTGACCAACTTCGGCTCGATTTCCCGGAACTTGGGGGATATTTTCCAGTCCTGCGGACTCTAAAGTAACTCCTGATGGCCTTGCTCTGGAGTGAAATGGACACAGCACAACTTTTTGAACGCTCACTTTCGAGCTTCTGGGGGGAAATATTGCCCCACTTCACTTTAAGAATGAAAGAGTAACCGGGACCGCGTTACGCGCATCGTGATTTTGACCAACTCTGGCTCGATTTCCCGGGAAATGGGGGATATTTTCCGGTACCGGGGACTCTAAACTAACTCCTGATTTCCTCGGTTTGCAGTGAAATGGACACAGCACAACTTTTTGAGCGCTCACTTTTGAGCTTCTGGGCCGAAGCATAGCCTTACTTCACTTTAAGACTGAAAGACTAGCCGAGACCGCCTTACGCGCATCGTGATTTTAGGCTACTTTGGCCCGATTTCCCGGAACTTGGGAGATAATTGCCAGTCCCGGGCACTATAAACTAATTCCTGATGGCCTTGGTTTTCAGTGAAATGGACACAGCCAAACTTTTTGAACGTTCACTTTCGAGCTTCTGGGCCGAAATATAGCCCCACTTCACTTTAAGACTGAAAGAGTAGCCGGCACCGCCTTACGCGCATGGTAATTTTGTCGAACTTCGGCTTAATTTCCTGGGACTTGGGGGATATTTTTCAGTCCCGGAAGCTCTAAACTAACTCCTGAATGCCTTGGTTTTGAGTGAAATGGACACAGGTAAAAGGAGCGCACGCTCGGTTTACATGTTGTAGGCCGAAATATAGCCCCACTTTATTTTAAGACTGAAAGTGTACACGAAACCGCCTTAAGCGCATCGAAATTTTTAGCCACTATGGCTCGATATGCCAAAACTTGGGGGATATTTTCCAGTCCCGGGGACTCTACCCTAACTCTTGATGGCCTTAGTTTTCAGTAAAATGGTCACAGGTAACAGCAGCGCACGCTCGGTGTCGAGCTTCTAGGCCGAAATGTAGCCCCAGTTCATTTTAAGACTGAAAGAGTAAACGAAACTGCCGTACGCCTATCGTAATTTTAACAAAGTACGGCTCAATTTGCCGAAACTTGGAGGATAGCTTCCAGTCTCGAGGATTCTAAACTATCTCCTGATGGACTTAGTTCTTAGTGAAATGGACACAGGTAAAAGGAGAGCACGCTCGGTGTCGAGCTTGTAGAACCGAAATATAGCCCCACTTCATTTTCGGAGTAAACGAGTAGCCGAGACCGCCTTAGGCGCATCGTGATTTTGAGCATCTTTGGCTCGATTTGCCGCAATTCGGGCAATATTTTCCAGTCCCGAGGACTCTATGTTAACTCCTGATGAACTTAGTTTTCAGTGATATGTACACAGGCAAAAGGAGCGCACGCTCGGTGTTGAGCTTGTCGGCCGAAATATAGCCCCACTTCATTTTAAGACTGAAAGAGTAGCCGAGACCGCCTTACGCGCATCGTAATTTTGAGCAACTTTGGCTCGATCTGCCAGAATTTGGGAAATATTTTCCAGTCCCAAGGACTCTAAACTAACTCCTGATGGCCTAAGATGTCAGTGAAATGGACACAGGTAAAATTAGCGCACGCCCGGTCTCGAGCTTCTAGGTCGAAATATAGCCCCCCTTAATTTTAAGACTGAAAGAGTAGCCGAGAGCGCCTTACGCGCATCGTGATTTTGGGCCACTTTTGCTCGATTTCCCGCAAGTTGGCGAATAATTTAAAGTCCCGGGGATGCTAAACTAACTCCTGATGACCTTGGTTTGCAGTTTAATGAATACAGGAAAACATTCTGAACGCTCACCTTCGAGCTTCAGTGCCGCAATATAGCCCTACTTAAATTTAAGACTGAAAGAATAACCGAGAGCCCGTTACGCGCATCGTAATTTTCATCAACTTCGGCGCCATTTCCTGGAGCTTGGAGGATATTTTCCAGTTCCGGGGACTCTAAACTAACTCCTGATTGCTTTGGTTTGCAGTCAAATGGACACAGCAAAACTTTTTGAACGCTCACTTTCGAGCTTGTGGGCCTAAATATAGCCACACTTCACTTTAAGACTGAAACAGTAGCCGAGACCGCGTTACGCGCATCGTGATTTTGAGCAACTTCTGCTCGCTTTCCTGGAACCTAGGGAATATTTTCCAGTCCCGGGGACTCTAAACTAACTCCTGATGGCCATGGTTTGCAGTGAAATTCACACAGCACAGGTTTTTGAACGAACACTCTCGAGCTTTTAGGCCGAAATATAGTCCCACATCACTTACGACTTAAAGAGTAGCCGAGACCGGCGTGCGCGCATCGTGATTTTGACCAACTTCGGGTCGATATTCCGGAACTTGGGGGATATTTTCCAGTCCCAGGGACTCTAAACTAACTCTTGATGGGCTTGGTTTGCAGTGAAATGGAGACAGGAAAACTTTTTGAACGCTCACCTTGAAGCTTCTGGGCCGAAATATAATCCACTTTACTTTAATACTGAAAAAGTAGCCGAGACCGCCTTACGCGCATCGTGATTTTGACAAACTTCGGCTGGATTTCCCGGAACTTGGGGGATATTTTCCAGTCCCTTGGACGCTAAACTAGGTGCCGATGGCCTTGTTTTGCAGTGAAATGGACACAGCAAAGCTTTTTGAACGTTCACTTTCGAGCTTGTGGGCCGAAATATAGCCATACTTCACTTTAAGACTGCAACAGTAGCCGAGACCACGTTTCGCGCATCGTGATTTTGATCAACTTCGGCTCGATTTCCCGGAACTTGCGAAATATTTTGCAGTCCCGGGGACTCTAAACTAACTCGTGCTGGTCTTGGTTTGCAGTGAAACGGAAACAGAAAAAGGTTTTGAACGCATACTTTCGAGCTTCTGGACCGAAATAGAACCCCACTTCACTTGAAGACTGAAAGAGTAGCCGAGACCACCTTACGCACATCGTGATTTTGAGCAACTTTGGCTCGATTTGCCGGAACTAAGGGGATATATTCCAGTTCTGAGGACTCTAAACAAATTCCTGATGGCCTTGGTTTGCAGTAAAATGTACCCAGCAAAACTTTTTGAACGGTCAATGTCGAGTTTCTGGGCCAAAATATAGCCCCCGATTACTTTAACACTGAAAGAGTAGCCGAGACCGCCTTACGTGCATCGTGATTTTGACAAACTTCGGGTTGCTTTACCGGAACTTGGGGGGTATTTTCTAGTCTCGAAGACTCTTAAGTAACCCCTGATGCCCTTGGTTTGCATTGAAATGGATACAGTAAAACTTTTTGAACGCTCACCTTGAAGCTTCTGGGCCGAAATATAATCCACTTTACTTTAATACTGAAAAAGTAGCCGAGACCGCCTTACGCGCATCGTGATTTTGACAAACTTCGGCTGGATTTCCCGGAACTTGGGGGATATTTTCCAGTCCCTTGGACGCTAAACTAGGTGCCGATGGCCTTGTTTTGCAGTGAAATGGACACAGCAAAGCTTTTTGAACGTTCACTTTCGAGCTTGTGGGCCGAAATATAGCCATACTTCACTTTAAGACTGCAACAGTAGCCGAGACCACGTTTCGCGCATCGTGATTTTGATCAACTTCGGCTCGATTTCCCGGAACTTGCGAAATATTTTGCAGTCCCGGGGACTCTAAACTAACTCGTGCTGGTCTTGGTTTGCAGTGAAACGGAAACAGAAAAAGGTTTTGAACGCATACTTTCGAGCTTCTGGACCGAAATAGAACCCCACTTCACTTGAAGACTGAAAGAGTAGCCGAGACCACCTTACGCACATCGTGATTTTGAGCAACTTTGGCTCGATTTGCCGGAACTAAGGGGATATATTCCAGTTCTGAGGACTCTAAACAAATTCCTGATGGCCTTGGTTTGCAGTAAAATGTACCCAGCAAAACTTTTTGAACGGTCAATGTCGAGTTTCTGGGCCAAAATATAGCCCCCGATTACTTTAACACTGAAAGAGTAGCCGAGACCGCCTTACGTGCATCGTGATTTTGACAAACTTCGGGTTGCTTTACCGGAACTTGGGGGGTATTTTCTAGTCTCGAAGACTCTTAAGTAACCCCTGATGCCCTTGGTTTGCATTGAAATGGATACAGTAAAACTTTTTGAACGCTCACTTTTTAGCTTCTGGGCCGAAATATAGCCCCACTTCACTTTAAGACTGAAAAAGTAGCCGAGACCGTCTTACGCGCATCGTGATTTTGACCAACGTCTTCTCGATTTTCCGGAACTTGGGAAATACTTTCCACTCCCGGGGACTCTAAACTAACTACTGATAGCCTTGGTTTGCAGTGAAATAGACAGTAATTTCTTTTGAGCTTTGAGCTTGTGGGCCTAAATAGAGCCCCACTTCACTTTAGAACTGAAGGAGTAGCCGACACCGCCTTAAGCGCACCGTGATTTTGACCAACTTGGGCTCGATTTGCCGGAACTTGGGGGATATTTTCCAGTCCCGGGGACTCTAAACTAACTTCTGATGGCCTTGCTTTGCACTGAAAGTGACAGAGCAAATTTTTCTAAACACTCACTTTTGAGCTTCTGGGCCGAAATATAGCCCCACTTCACTTTAAGACTGAAAGAGTAGCCGAGACCACCTTACGCACATCGTGATTTTGACCAACTTCGGCTCGATTTACCGGAACTTGGGGGATATTTTCCAGTCCCGAGGACTCTTAAGTAACCCCTGATATGCCTTGGTTTGCATTGAAATGGATACAGCAAAACTTTTTGAACGCTCACTTTTGAGCTTCTGGGCCGAAATATAGCCCCACCTCACTTTAAGACTGAAAAAGTAGCCGAGACCGTCTTACGCGCATCGTGATTTTGACCAACGGCTTCTCGATTTTCCGGACCTTGAGAAATACATTCCACTCCCGTGGACTCTAAACAAACTACTGATAGCCTTAATTTGCAGTGAAATAAACACAGTAATTTTTTTTGAGCTTTGAGCTTGTGGGCCGAAATAGAGCCCCACTTCACTTTAAGACTGAAGGAGTAGCCGACACCGCCTTAAGCGCACCGTGATTTTGACCAACTTCGGCTCGATTTGCCGGCACTTGGGGGATATTTTTCAGTCCCGGGGACTCTAAACTAACTCCTGACTGCCTTGGTTTTCAGTGAAATGGACACAGCGAAACTTTTTGAACGCTCACTCTCGAGCTTCTGGACCGAAATATAGCCCCACTTTACTTTAAGACTGAAAGAGTAGCCGAGACCGTCTTGCGCAAAACGTGATTTTGACCAACTTCGGGTCGGTTTCCCGAAACTTGGGGGATATATTCCATTTCCGCGGGCTCTAAACTAACTCCTGATGGCCTTGGTTTTCAGTCAAATGGACAAAGGAAAGCTTTTTGAACACTCTCTTTGTAGCTTCTGGGCCGAAATAGAATCCCACTTCACTTTCAGACTGAACTAGTAGCCGAGACCGCCTCACGCGCATCGTGAGTTAGACCAAGTTCAGCTCGATTTCACGCAACTTTTGGGATATTTTCCAGTCCAGGGGACTCTAAACTAACTCCGGATGGCCTTGGTTTGCACTGAAATGCGCACAGCATAAATTTTTGAACGCCCACTTTGGAGCTTCTGGGCCGAAATATAGCCCCACTTCACTTGAAGAATGAAAGAGTAGCCGAGATCGCCTTACGCGCATCGTGATTTTGACCATTTTCGGATCGATTTCTCGGAACTTGGGGGATATTTTCTAGTCCCGGGGACTCTAAACTAACTCCTGATGTTCTTGCGTTGCAATGAAATGGACAGAACAAAACTTTTTGAACGCTCACTTTCGAGCTTCTGGACCGAAATATAGCCACACTTTACTTTAAGACTGAAACAGTAGCCGAGACCGCATTTCGCGCATCGTGATTTTGATCAACTTCGGCTCGCTTTCCCGGAAGTTGGGGACTTTTTCCAGTCCCGGGGACCCTAAACTAAGTCCTGATGGCCTTGTTTTGAAGTGAAATGGACACAGCAAAACTTTTTGAACGCTCACTTTCTAGCTTGTGGGCCGAAATATAGACACACTTGACTTTAAGACTGAAACAGTAGCCGAAACCACGTTACGCGCATCAATTTGATCAACTTTGGGTCCAATTCCCGGGACTTGGGAGATATGGTCCAGTCCCGGGGACTCGAAACTAACTCCTGATGGCCTTGGTTTGCATTGAAATGGACACAGCACAATTTTTTGAACGCACACTTTCGAGATTCGGGGCCGAAATATAGCCCCACTTCACTTAAGACTGAAAGAGTAGCCGAGACCGCCTTAATCGCATCATGAGTTTGACAAACTTCCGGTCGATATTCCGGAACTTGGGGGATATTTTCCAGTCCCAGGAACTCTAAACTAACTCCTCATGGCCTTGGTTTGCAGTGAAATGGACAGAGCAAAACTTTTTGAATGCTCACCTTCGAGCTTCCTAGCCGAAATAAAGCCCCACTTCACTTTAAGACTGAAAGAGTAGCCGAGACCGGTTTGGGAGCATCGTAATTTTGACCAACTTCAGCTCGATTTACCGGAACTTGGGGAATATTTTCCAGTCGCAGGGACGCTAAACTAACTCGTGATGACCTTGTTTTTCAGTCAAAGAACACAGCAAAACTTTTTGAACGCTCACCTTCGAGCTTCCTGGCCGAAATAAAGCCCCACTTTACTTTAAGACTTAAAGAGTAACCGAGACCACCTTACGCGCATTGTGATTTTGACAAACTTCGGGTGGATCTCCCGGAACTTGGGGAACATTTTCCAGTCCCTTGGACGCTAAACTAAGTCCTGATGGCCTTGTTTTGCAGTGAAACGGACACAGCAAAACATTTTTGAACGCTCACTTTCGAGCTAGTGGGCCGAAATATAGCCACACTTTACTTTAAGACTAAAACAGTAGCCGAGACCGCACTTCGCGCATCGTGATTTTGATCAACTTCGGCTCGCTTTCCCGGAACTTGGGGAATATTTCCAGTCCCGGGGCCTCTAAACTAACTTTTGATAGCTTTGCTTTGATGTGAAATACACAGAGCAAAACTTTTTGAACGCTCACTTTCGAGCTTCTGGACAGAAATATAGCCCCATTTCAGTTTGAGACGGAAAGGGTAGCCGAGACCGCTTTGGGAGCATTGTGATTTTGACCCACTTCAGCTCGATTTACCGGAACTTGGGGAATATTTTCCAGTCCCAGGGACGCTAAACTAACTCGTGATGGCCTTGTGTTTCCGTCAAAGAACACAGCAAAACTTTTTGAAGGCTCACTTTCGGGCTTCTGGGCCGAAATATCGCCACATTTCACTTTAAGACTGAAAGAGTAGCCGATACCGCATTTCGCGCATCGTGATTTTGATCAACTTCGGTTCGATTCCATAGAAATTGGGCAATATTTTTCAGTCCCGGGGACTCTAAACTAACCCCTGATGGCCTTGATTTGCAGTGAAATGGAGACAGCAAAACTTTTTGAACGCTCACTTTCGGGCTTCTGGCCCGAAATATAGCCCCACTTCACTTTAAGACAGAAAGAGTAGCCGAGACCCCTTTAGGGGCATCGTGATTTTGACCAACCTCGGCTCAATTTCCCGGACCTTGGGGCATATTTTCTTGTCCCGGGGACGCTAAACTAACTCCTGATGGCCTTGGTTTGCAGTGAAATGAACACAGCAAAACTTTTTGAACGCTCACTTTCGGGTTTCTCGCCCGAAATATAGCCCCACTTCACTCTAAGACTGAAAGAGTAGCCGAGACTACCTTACGCAAATCGTGATTTTGACCAACTTTGGCTCGATTTCCCGGAACTTGGGGGATATTTTCCAGTCCCGGAGACTCTAAACTAGCTCCTGATGGCTTTGGTTTGCAGTCAAATAAACACACGGAAACTTTTTGAACGCTCACTTTCAAGCTCCTGGGCAGGAATAAAGCCTCACTTCACTTTAAGACTGAAACAGTAAGCAAGACCGCCTAACGCGCACCGTGATTTTGACCAACTTCGGCTAAATTTCCCTGAACTTGGGGGGATATTTTCCAGTCCCGAAGACTCTTAAGTAACCCCTGATGGCCTTCGTTTGCATTGAAATGGATACAGCAAACCTTTTTGAAGCTCACTTTTGAGCTTCTGGGCCGAAATATAGCCCCACTTCACTTTAAGACTGAAAGACTAGCCAAGACTGTCTTGCGCGCATCGTGATTTTGAGCAACGTCTTCTCGATTTTCCGGAACTTGGGAAATATATTGTAGTCCCGGGGACTCTAAACTAACTCCTGATGGCCTTGGTTTGCAGTGAAATGGACACAGCAAATTTTTTGCAGCGCTCAGTTTGGAGCTTCTGGGCCGAAATAGAGCCCCACCTCACTTTAAGACTGAAAGAGTATCCGAGGCCGACTTAGGCGCATCGTGATTTTGACCAACTTCGGCTTGAGTTGCCAGAACTTAAAAGATATTTTCCAATCCCGGGGACTCTAAACTAACTCATGATGGCCTTGGTTTTCAGTGAAATTGAGAGAGGAAAACTTTTTGAACGCTCACTCTCGAGCTTCTGGACCGAAATATAGCCCTACTTCACTTTCAGACTGAAAGAGTAGCCGAGACGGCCTTACGCGAATCGTTATTTTGACCAACTTCGTCTCGATTTCGCGGAACTTGGAGGATATTTTCCAGTTCCGGGGACTGTAAACTACTTCCTGAGGGCCTTGCTTTGCAGTGAAATGGGCACAGCATAACTTTTTGAACGCTCACTTTGGAGCTTCTGGGCCAAAATATACAGCCGCGTCACTTTAAGACTAAAAGAGTAGCCGAGACTGCTTTACGCGCATCGTGATTTTCATAAACTTCGGCTCGATTTCCCGGAACTTGGGGGATATTTTGATGTCCCGGAGACTGTTAACTATCTCCTGATATGGCTTGGTTCGCGGTGAAATGGACACAGCAAAACTTTTTGAACTTTCACTTTCGAGCTTCTGGGCCGAAATATAGCCCGAGTTCACTTTAAGAATGAAAGAATAGCCGAGACCGCCTTACGCGCATCGTGATTTTGACCAACTTTGGCTCGATTTCCCAGGAAATGGGGAATATTTTCCGGTACCGGGGACTCTAAAGTAACTCCTGATTGCCTTGGTTTGCATTGAAATGGAGAGAGCGAAACTTTTTCAACGCTCCCCTTCGAGCTTCTGAGCCGAAATATAGCCCCACTTCAGTTTAAGACTGAAATAGTAGCCGAGACCGTCTTACGCGCATCGTGATTTTGACCAACTTCGGCTGGATTTCCCGAAACTTCCGGGATATATTCAAGTGCCAAGGACTCTAAACTAACCCCTGATGGCCTTTGTCTGCAGTGAAATGGACACAGCAAATTTTTTTGAACGCTTACTTTCGAAATTCTGGGCCGAAATATAGCCCCACTTCACTTTAAGACTGAAATAGTAGCCGAGACCGCCTTAGACGCATCGTGATTTTGACCAACTTCGGCTTGAGTTGCCAGAACTTAAGAGATATTTTTTAGTCCCGCGGACTCTAAACTAACTCATGATGGCCTTGGTTTTCAGTTAAATTGAGAGAGCACAACTTTTTGAACGCTCACTTTCGAGCTTCTAGGCCGAAATATACAGCCACGTCACTTTAAGACTAAAAGAGTAGCCGAGACTGCTTTACGCGCATCGTGATTTTGACAAACTTCGGCTGGATTTCCCGGGACTTGGGGGATATTTTGATGTCCCGGACACTGTAAACAATCTGCTGATGTGGCTTGGTTCGCGGTGAAATGGACACAGCAAAACTTTTTGAACTTTCACTTTCAGTTCAGTGCAGTTTCAGTTCACTTTAAGAATCAGAGTAGCCGAGACCGCCTTACGCGCATCGTGATTTTGACAAAATTCGGCTCGATTTCCCCGAACTTGGCCCATATTTTCCAGTCCCGAGGAGTCTAACCTAACTCATGATGGCCTTGGTTTGCAGTGAAATGAACACAGCAAAACTTTTTGAACTTTCGCTTTCTAGCTTCTCGGCCGAAATATAGCCCCAGTTCACTTTAAGAATCAGAGTAGCCGAGACCGCCTTACGCGCATCGTGATTTTGACAAAATTCGGCTCGATTTCACCGAACTTGGGCGATATTTTCCAGTCCCGAGCAGTCTAAACTAACTCCTGATGGCCTCGGTTTGATGTGAAATGAACAAGGTAACACTTTTTGAACGCTCAGTTTCGAGCTTCTGGGCCGAAATACAACCGTACTTCAATTTAAGACTGAAATAGTAGCCAAGACCTCCTTACGAGCATTGTGATTTTGACCAACTTCCGTTGGATTTTCCGGAACTTCGGGGATATATTCCAGTCCCGGGGACTCTAAACTAACTGCTGATGGCCTTGGTTTGCAGTGAAATGGACACAGCACATTTTTTTGAACGCTCACTTTCGAACTTCCCGGCCGAAATATAGCCCTACTTCACTTTAAGACTGAAAGAGTAGCCGAGACCGCCTTACGCGCATCGTAATTTTGACCAACTTCGGCTCGATTTCCCGGAAGTTGGCGAATATTTTCAATTCCCGAGGAAGCTAAACTAACTTCGGATGGCCTTAGTTTGCAGTTAAATGGACACAGCAAAACCTTTTCAACGCTTCCTTTCGAGCTTATGGCTCGAAATATAGCCCCACTTACCTTTAAGACGGAAAGAGTAGCCGAGACTGCCTTACGCGCATCGCGATTTTGGGATACTTCGGCTCGATTTCCCGGAAATAGGGGGAATATTTTCCAGTCCCGGGGACTCTAAACTGACTGCTGATGGCCTTGGTTTCCAGTGAAATGGACACAGGAACACTTTTTGAACGCGCACTTTCGAGCTTCCTGGCCGAAATATAGCCCTACAAAACTTGTCGGCCGAAATATAGCCCCACTTCATTTTAAGACTGAAAGAGTAGCCGAGACCGCCTTACGCGCATTGTGATTTTGAGGATCTTCGGCTGGATCTGGCGAAACTTGGGAGATATTTTCCAGTCCCAAAGTCTCTAAACTCACTCCTGATTGTCTAAGATGTGAGTGAAATAGACACAAAAATTTTTGAAGCCTTACTTTCGAGCTTCTGG
This sequence comes from Orbicella franksi, assembly GCF_964199315.1. Taxonomy (NCBI): domain Eukaryota; kingdom Metazoa; phylum Cnidaria; class Anthozoa; order Scleractinia; family Merulinidae; genus Orbicella; species Orbicella franksi. Next base: position 331,152 of record NC_138147.1, on the reverse strand, counting down.
AGTTAAATCTAAGCCTACTTTACCTTAAGACTGAAAGAGTAGCCGAGACCCCCTTAAGCGCATGGTGATTTTGACTAACTTCGGGTGGATTTCCCGTAACTTGGGGGATATTTCCAGTTCCTTTGACGCTAAACTAAGTCGTGATGGCCTTGTTTTGCAGTGAAATGGACACAGCAAAACTTTTTAAACACTCAGTTTCGAGCTTCTGGGCCGAAATATTGCCCCAATTCACTTTAAGACTGAAAGAGTAGCCGAGAGCGCCGTACGCGCGTCGTAATTTTGACCAACTTCGGTTAAATTTCCCGGAACTTGGGGGATATTTTCGAGTCCCGAGGACTCTAAACTGACCCCCAACGTCCTTGGTCTGCAGTAAAATGGACACAGCAAAACTTTTTGAACGCTCACTTTTGAGCTTCTGGGCCAAAATATAGCTCCACTTCACTTTAAGAGTGAAAGAGTAGCCGAGACCGCCTTACGCCCATCGTAATTTTGACCAACTTCGGCTCGATTTCCCGGAACTTGGGGGATATTTTCCAGTCCTGCGGACTCTAAAGTAACTCGTGATGGCCTTGCTCTGGAGTGAAATGGACACAGCACAACTTTTTGAACGCTCACTTTCGAGCTTCTGGGGGGAAATATTGCCCCACTTCACTTTAAGAATGAAAGAGTAACCGGGACCGCCTTACGCGCATCGTGATTTTGACCAACTTTGGCTCGATTTCCCGGGAAATGGGGGATATTTTCCGGTACCGAGGACTCTAAACTAACTCCTGATTTCCTCGCTTTGCAGTGAAATGGACACAGCACAACTTTTTGAACGCTCACTTTTGAGCTTCTGGGCCGAAGCATAGCCTTACTTCACTTTAAGACTGAAAGACTAGCCGAGACCGCCTTACGCGCATCGTGATTTTGGGCTACTTGGGCTCGATTTACCGGAATTTGGGAGATAATTGCCAGTCCCGGGCACTCTAAACTAATTCCTGATGGCCTTGGTTTTCAGTGAAATGGACACAGCGAAACTTTTTGAACGTTCACTTTCGAGCTTCTGGGCCGAAATATAGCCCCACTTCACTTTAAGACTCAAAGAATAGCCGGCACCGCCTTACGCGCATGGTAATTTTGTCGAACTTGATTTCCTGGGACTTGGGGGATATTTTCCAGTCCCGGAAGCTCTAAACTAACTCCTGAATGCCTTGGTTTTTAGTGAAATGGACACAGGTAAAAGGAGCGCACGCTCGGTTTCCAGGTTGTAGGCCGAAATATAGCCCCACTTTATTTTAAGACTGAAAGTGTACACGAAACCGCCTTAAGCGCATCGAAATTTTTAGCCACTATGGCTCGATATGCCAAAACTTGGGGGATATTTTCCAGTCCCGGGGACTCTACCCTAACTCTTGATGGCCTTAGTTTTCAGTAAAATGGTCACAGGTAACAGCAGCGCACGCTCGGTGTCGAGCTTCTAGGCCGAAATGTAGCCCCAGTTCATTTTAAGACTGAAAGAGTAAACGAAACTGCCGTACGCCTATCGTAATTTTAAGAAAGTATGGCTCAATTTGCCGAAACTTGCAGGATAGCTTCCAGTCTCGAGGATTCTAAACTATCTCCTGATGGAATTAGTTCTTAGTCAAATGGACACAGGTAAAAGGAGAGCACGCTCGGTGTCGAGCTTGTAGAACCGAAATATAGCCCCACTTCATTTTCGGAGTAAACGAGTAGCCGAGACCGCCTTAGGCGCATCGTGATTTTGAGCATCTTTGGCTCGATTTGCCGCAATTCGGGGAATATTTTCCAGTCCCGAGGACTCTATGTTAACTCCTGATGAACTTAGTTTTCAGTGATATCTACACACGCAAAAGGAGCGCACGCTCGGTGTTGAGCTTGTCGGCCGAAATATAGCCCCACTTCATTTTAAGACTGAAAGAGTAGCCGAGACCGCCTTACGCGCATCGTGACTTTGAGCAACTTTGGCTCGATCTGCCAGAATTTGGGAAATATTTTCCAGTCCCAAGGACTCTAAACTAACTCCTGATGGCCTAAGATGTCAGTGAAATGGACACAGGTAAAATTAGCGCACGCCCGGTCTCGAGCTTCTAGGTCGAAATATAGCCCCCCTTAATTTTAAGACTGAAAGAGTAGCCGAGAGCGCCTTACGCGCATCGTGATTTTGGGCCACTTTTGCTCGATTTCCCGCAAGTTGGCGAATAATTTAAAGTCCCGGGGACCCTAAACTATCTCCCGATGACCTTGGTTTGCAGTTTAATGAACACAGCAAAACATTCTGAACGCTCACCTTCGAGCTTCAGTGCCGCAATATAGCCCTACTTAAATTTAAGACTGAAAGAATAACCGAGAGCCCGTTACGCGCATCGTAATTTTCATCAACTTCGGCGCCATTTCCTGGAACTTGAGAATATTTTCCAGTTCCGGTGACACTGAACTAACTCCTGATATCCTTGGTTTGCAGTGAAATGGACACAGCAAAACTTTTTGAACGCTCACTTTCGAGCTTGTGGGCCTAAATATAGCCACACTTCACTTTAAGACTGAAACAGTAGCCGAGACCGCGTTACGCGCATCGTGATTTTGAGCAACTTCTGCTCGCTTTCCTGGAACTTGGGGAATATTTTGCAGTCCCCGGGACTCTAAACTCAATCCTGATTGCCATGGTTTGCAGTGAAATTCACACAGCACAAGTTTTTGAACGAACACTTTCGAGCTTTTAGGCCGAAATATAGTCCCACATCACTTACGACTTAAAGAGTAGCCGAGACCGGCGTGCGCGCATCGTGATTTTGACCAACTTCGGGTCGATATTCCGGAACTTGGGGGATATTTTCCAGTCCCAGGGACTCTAAACTAACTCTTGATGGCCTTGGTTTGCAGTGAAATGGAGACAGCAAAACTTTTTGAACGCTCACCTTCAAGCTTCTGGGCCGAAATATAATCCACTTTCCTTTAATACTGAAAAAGTAGCCGAGACCGCCTTACGCGCATCGTGATTTTGACAAACTTCGGCTGGATTTCCCGGAACTTGGGGGATATTTTCCAGTCCCTTGGACGCTAAACTAGGTGCCGATGGCCTTGTTTTGCAGTGAAATGGACACAGCAAAGCTTTTTGAACGCTCACTTTCGAGCTTGTCGGCCGAAATATAGCCATACTTCACTTTAAGACTGAAACAGTAGCCGAGACCACGTTTCGCGCATCGTGATTTTGATCAACTTGGGCTCGATTTCCCGGAACTTGCGAAATATTTTGCAGGCCCGGGGACTCTAAACTAACTCGTGCTGGTCTTGGTTTGCAGTGAAACGGAAACAGAAAAAGTTTTTGAACGCATACTTTCGAGCTTCTGGACCGAAATAGAACCCCACTTCACTTGAAGACTGAAAGAGTAGCCGAGATCGCCTTACGGGCATCGTGATTTTGAGCAACTTCGGCTCCATTTGCCGGAACTAAGGGCATATATTCCAGTTCGAGGACTCTAAATTAATTCCTGATTGCCTTGGTTTGCAGTAAAATGGACCCAGCAAAACTTTTTGAACGCTCAATTTCGAGCTTCTGGGCCAAAATATAGCCCCCCATTACTTTAACACTGAAAGAGTAGCCGAGACCGCCTTACGTGTATCGTGATTTTGACAAACTTCGGGTTGATTTCCCGGAACTTGGGGGATATTTTCCAGTCCCGGGGACTCTCAACTAACTCCTGCTTGTCTTGGTTTGCAGGGAAATGGACACAGCGAAAGTTTTTGAACGCTCACTCTCGAGCTTCTGGGCCGAAATAGAGCCCCATTTTACTTTAAGACTGAAAGAGTAGGCGAGACCGTCTTGAGCGAATCGTGATTTTGAGCAATTTCGCGTTTATTTCCCGAATCTTGGGGGATATATTCCAGTCAAAGGGTCTCTACAGTAACTCCTGATGGCCTTGGTTTTCAGTGAAATGGACAGAGCACAACTTTGGAGCTTCTGAGCAGAAATATAGCCCCACTTTACTTTAAGACTGAAAGAGTAGATGAAACCGCCTTACTCGCATCGTAATTTTGACGAACTTCGAATGGATTTCCCGGAACTTGGGGGATATTTTGCAGTCCCTTGGACGCTAGACTAAGTCCTGATGGCCTTGTTTTGAAGTCAAATGGACACAACAAAACTTTTTGAACGCTCACTTTCTAGCTTGTGGGCCGAGATATAGCCACACTTCACTTTAGGACTGACACAGTAGCCGACACCACGTTACGCGCATCATGAATTTGATCAACTTCGGCTCGATTTCCCGGAACTTGGGGAATATTCTCCAGTCCCGGGGACTCTAAGCTAACTTCTGATGGCCTTGGTTTCCACTGAAAGTGACAGAGCAAAACTTTTTAAACACTCACTTTCGAGCTTCTGGGCCGAAATATAGCCCCACTTCACTTTAAGACTGAAAGAGTAGCCGAGACCACCTTACGCACATCGTGATTTTGACCAACTTCGGCTGGACTTACCGGAACTTTGGGGGATATTTTCCAGTCCCGAGGACTCTTAAGTAACCCCTGATATGCCTTGGTTTGCATTGAAATGGATACAGCAAAATTTTTTGAACGCTCACTTTTGAGCTTCTGGGCCGAAATATAGCCCCACTTCACTTTAAGACTGAAAGAGTAGTCGAGACCGCTTTGGGAGCATCGTGATTTTGACCAACTAGGGCTCAATTTGCAGGAACTTGGGGGATATTTTCCAGTCCAGGGGACTCTAAACTAACTCCTGATTGTCTTGGTTTGCAGTGAAATGGACACAGTAATTTTTTTTTGAGCTTTGACCTTGTGGGCCGAAATAGAGCCCCACTTCACTTTAAGACTGAAAGAGTAGCCGACATCGCCTTAAGCGCACCGTGATTTTGACCAACTAGGGCTCAATTTGCAGGAACTTGGGGGATATTTTCCAGTCCAGGGGACTCTAAACTAACTCCTGATTGTCTTGGTTTTCAGTGAAATGGACACAGCGAAACTTTTTGAACGCTCACTCTCGAGCTTTTGGACTGAAATATAGCCCCACTTTACTTTAAGACTGAAAGAGTAGCCGAGACCGTCTTGCGCAAATCGTGATTTTGACCAACTTCGGGTCGGTTTCCCGGAACTTGGGGGATATATTCCATTTCCGCGGGCTCTAAACTAACTCCTGCTGGCCTTGGTTTTCAGTCAAATGGACAAAGGAAAGCTTTTTCAACACTCTCTTTGTAGCTTCTGGGCCGAAATAAAATCCCACTTCACTTTCAGACTGAAATAGTAGCCGAACCGCCTCACGCGCATCGTGAGTTAGACCAAGTTCAGCTCGATTTCACGCAACTTTTGGGATATTTTCCAGTCCGGGGGACTCTAAACTAACTCCTGATCGCCTTGCTTTGCATTGAAATGGACACAGCAAAACTTTTTGAACGCTCACTTTCGAGCTTGTGGGCCGAAATATACCCACACTTTACTTTAAGACTGAAACAGTAGCCGAGACCGCATTTCGCGCGTCGTGATTTTGATCAACTTCGGCTCGCTTTCCCGGAACTTGGGGAATATTTTCCAGTCCCGGGGACCCTAAACTAAGTCCTGATCGCCTTGTTTTGAAGTGAAATCGACACAGCAAAACTTTTTGAACGCTCACTTTCTAGCTTGTGGGCCGAAATATAGGCACACTTGACTTTAAGACTGAAACAGTAGCCGAAACCACGTTACGCGCATCATGAATTTCATCAACTTCGGCTCCGATTCCCGGGACTTGGGGGATATGTTCCAGTCCGGGGGACTCTAAACTAACTCCTGATGGCCTTGGTTTGCATTGAAATGGACACAGCACAATTTTTTAAACGCACACTTTCGAGATTCTGGGCTAAAATATAGCCCCACTTCACTTAAGACTGAAAGAGTAGCTGAGACCGCCTTGCTCGCATCGTGAGTTTGACAAACTTCCGGTCGATATTCCGGAACTTGGGGGATATTTCCCAGTCCCAGGAACTCTAAACTAACGCCTCATGGCCTTGGTTTGCAGTGAAATGGACAGAGCAAAACTTTTTGAACGCTCACCTTCGAGCTTCCTAGCCGAATTAAAGCCCCACTTCGCTTTAAGACTGAAAGAGTAGCCGAGACCGCTTTGGGAGAATCGTGATTTTGACCAACTTCAGCTCGATTTACCGGAATTTGGGGAATATTTTCCAGTCGCAGGGACGCTAAACTAACTCGTGATGACCTTGTTTTTCAGTCAAAGAACACAGGAAAACTTTTTGAACGCTCACCTTCGAGCTTCCTGGCCGAAATAAAGCCCCACTTTACTTTAAGACTTAAAGAGTAACCGAGACCACCTTACGTGCATTGTGATTTTGACAAATTTCGGGTGGATCTGCCGGAACTTGGGGAACATTTTCCAGTCCTTTGGACGCTAAACTAAGTCCTGATGGCCTTGTTTTGCAGTGAAACGGACACAGCAAAACATTTTTGAACGCTCACTTTTGAACTTGTGGGCCGAAATATAGCCACACTTTACTTTAAGACTGAAACAGTAGCCGAGACCGCACTTCGCGCATCGTGATTTTGATCAACTTGGGCTCGCTTTCCCGGAACTTGGGGAATATTTTCCAGTCCCGGGGCCCCTAAACTAACTTTTGATAGCTTTGGTTTGCAGTGAAATGCACACAGCAAAACTTTTTGAACGCTCACTTTCGAGCTTCTGGACAGAAATATAGCCCCACTTCACTTTAAGACTGAAATGGTAGCCGAGACCGCTTTGGGAGCATCGTGAATTTGACCAACTTCAGCTCGACTTACCGGAACTTGGGGAATATTTTCCAGTCCCAGGGACGCTACACTAACTGGTGATGGCCTCGTTTTTCAGTCAAAGAACACACCAAACTTTTTGAAGGCTCACTTTCGGGCTTCTGGGCCGAAATATAGCCCCAATTCACTTTAAGACTAAAACAGTAGCCGATACCGCATTTCGCGCATAGTGATTTTGATCAACTTCGGTTCGATTCCCCGGAACTTGGGCAATATTTTTCAGTCCCGGGGACTCTAAACTAACCCCTGATGGCCTTGGTTTGCAGTGAAATGGACAAAGCAAAACTTTTTGAACGCTCACTTTCGGACTTTTGACCCGAAATATAGCCCCACTTCACTTTAAGACAGAAAGAATAGCCGAGACCACTTTAGGGGCATCGTGATTTTGACCAACCTCGGTTCAATTTCCCGGACCTTGGGGCATATTTTCTTGTCCCGGGGACGCTAAACTAGCTCCTGATGGCTTTGGTTTGCAGTCAAATAAACACAGGGAAACTTTTTGAACGCTCACTTTCAAGCTCCTGGGCAGGAAGAAAGCCCCACTTTACTTTAAGACTGAAAGAGTAGCCGACACCGTCTTACGCGCATCGTGATTTTGACCAACTTCCGTTGGATTTCCCGGAACTTCGGGGATATATTCCAGTCCCCGGGACTCTAAACTAACTGCTGATGGCCTTGGTTTGCAGTGAAATGGACACAGCACATTTTCTTGAACGCTCACTTTCGAGCTTCTCGGCCGAAATATAGCCCTACTTCACTTTAAGACTGAAAGAGTAGCCGAGACCGCCTTACGCGCATCGTAATTTTGACCAACTTCGGCTCGATTTCCCGGAAGTTGGCGATTGTTTTCACTTCCCGGGGAAGCTAAACTAACTTCCGATGGCCTTAGTTTGCAGTTAAATGGACACAGCAAAACTTTTTGAACGCTCACTTTCGAGCTTATGGCTCGAAATATAGCCCCACTTAACTTTAAGACTGAAAGAGTAACAGAGACCGCCTTACGCGCAAAGCGATTTTGGGATACTTCGGCTCGATTTCCCGGAAATAGGGGGATATTTTCCAGTCCCGGGGACTCTAAACTGACTGCTGATGGCCTTGGTTTCCAGTGAAATGGACACAGGAACGCTTTTTGAATGCGCACTTTTGAGCTTGCTGGTCGAAATATAGCCCTACTTCTTTTTAAGACTGAAAAGGTAGGCGGGAGCGCCTTACGCGCATTGTGATTTTGAGGATCTTCGGCTGGATCTGGCGAAACTTGGGAGATATTTTCCAGTCCCAAAGTCTCTAAACTCACTCCTGATTGTCTAAGATGTGAGTGAAATAGACACAAAAATTTTTGAAGCCTTACTTTCGAGCTTCTGGAGTTAGATCTAAGCCCACTTTACCTTAAGACTGAAAGAGTAGCCGAGACCCCCTTAAGCGCATGGTGATTTTGACTAACTTCGGGTGGATTTCCCGTAACTTGGGGGATATTTCCAGTTCCTTTGACGCTAAACTAAGTCGTGATGGCCTTGTTTTGCAGTGAAATGGACACAGCAAAACTTTTTAAACACTCAGTTTCGAGCTTCTAGGCCGAAATATTGCCCCAATTCACTTTACGACTGAAAGAGTAGCCGAGACCGCCGTACGCGCGTCGTGATTTTGACCAACTTCGGTTAAATTTCCTGCAACTTGGGGGATATTTTCCAGTCCCGGGGACTCTAGACTGACCCCCGACGTCCTTGGTCTGCAGTAAAATGGACACAGCAAAACTTTTTGAACGCTCACTTTCGAGCTTCTGGGGTGAAATATTGCCCCAGTTAACTTTAAGAATGAAAGAGTAACCGGGACCGCCTTACGCGCATCGTGATTTTGACCAACTTTGGCACGATTTCCCGGGAAATGGGGGATATTTTCCGGTACCGGGGACTCTAAACTAACTCTTGATTTCCTCGGTTTGCAGTGAAATGGACAAAGCACAACTTTTTGAACGCTCACTTTTGAGCTTCTGGGCCAAAGCATAGCCCTACTTCACTTTAAGACTGAAAGACTAGCCGAGACTGCCTTACGCGTATCGTGATTTTGGGCTACTTCGGCTCGATTTCCCGGAACTTGGGAGATAATTGCCAGTCCCGGGTACTCTAAACTAATTCCTGATGGCCTTGGTTTTCAGTGAAATGGACACAGCCAAACTTTTTGAACGTTCACTTTCGAGCTTCTGGGCCGAAATATAGCCCCACTTCACTTTAAGACTGAAAGAGTAGCCGGGACCGCGTTACGCGCATGGTAATTTTGTCGAACTTCGGCTTGATTTCCTGGGACTTGCGGGATGTTTTCCAGTCCCGGAAGCTCTAAACTAACTCCTGAATGCCTTGGTTTTTAGTGAAATAGACACAAGTAAAAGGAGCGCACGCTCGGTTTCCAGGTTGTAGGCCGAAATATAGCCCCACTTTATTTTAAGACTGAAAGTGTACACGAAACCGCCTTAAGCGCATCGAAATTTTTAGCCACTATGGCTCGATATGCCAAAACTTGGGGGATATTTTCCAGTCCCGGGGACTCTACCCTAACTCTTGATGGCCTTAGTGTTCAGTAAAATGGTCACAGGTAACAGGAGCGCACGCTCGGTGTCGAGCTTCTAGGCCGAAATGTAGCCCCAGTTCATTTTAAGACTGAAAGAGTAAACGAAACTGCCGTACGCCTATCGTAATTTTAAGAAAGTATGGCTCAATTTGCCGAAACTTGCAGGATAGCTTCCAGTCTCAAGGATTCTAAACTATCTCCTGATGGACTTAGTTCTTAGTGAAATGGACACAGGTAAAAGGAGAGCACGCTCGGTGTCGAGCTTGTAGAACCGAAATATAGCCCCACTTCATTTTCGGAGTAAACGAGTAGCCGAGACCGCCTTAGGCGCATCGTGATTTTGAGCATCTTTGGCTCGATTTGCCGGAATTCGGGGAATATTTTCCAGTCCCGAGGACTCTATGTTAACTCCTGATGAACTTAGTTTTCAGTGATATGTACACAGGCAAAAGGAGCGCACGCTCGGTGTTGAGCTTGTCGGCCGAAATATAGCCCCACTTCATTTTAAGACTGAAAGAGTAGCCGAGACCGCCTTACGGGCATCGTGACTTTGAGCAACTTTGGCTCGATCTGCCAGAATTTGGGAAATATTTTCAAGTCCCAAGGACTCTAAACTAACTCCTGATGGCCTAAGATGTCAGTGAAATGGACACAGGTAAAATTAGCGCACGCCCGGTCTCGAGCTTCTAGGTCGAAGTATAGCCCCCCTTAATTTTACACTGAAAGAGTAGCCGAGACAGCCTTACGCGCATCGTGATTTTGGGCCACTTTTGCTCGATTTCCCGCAAGTTGGCGAATAATTTAAAGTCCCGGGGACGCTAAACTAACTCCCGATGACCTTGGTTTGCAGTTTAATGAACACAGCAAAACATTCTGAACGCTCACCTTCGAGCTTCAGTGCCGCAATATAGCCCTACTTAAATTTAAGACTGAAAGAATAACCGAGAGCCCGTTACGCGCATCGTAATTTTCATCAACTTCGGCGCCATTTCCTGGAACTTGGAGAATATTTTCCAGTTCCGGGGACTCTAAACTAACTCCTGATTGCCTTGGGTTGCAGTGAAATGGACACAGCAAAACTTTTTGAACGCTCACTTTCGAGCTTGTGGGCCGAAATATAGCCATACTTCACTTTAAGACTCAAACAGTAGCCGAGACCACGTTTCGCGCATCGTGATTTTGATCAACTTGGGCTCGATTTCCCGGAGCTTGCGAAATATTTTGTCGTCCCGGGGACTCTAAACTAACTCGTGCTGGTCTTGGTTTGCAGTGAAACGGAAACAGAAAAAGTTTTTGAACGCATACTTTCGAGCTTCTGGACCGAAATAGAACCCCACTTCACTTGAAGACTGAAAGAGTAGCCGAGACCGCCTTACGTGCATCGTGACTTTGAGCAACTTCGGCTCGATTTGCCGGAACTAAGGGGATATATTCCAGTTCTGAGGACTCTAAACTAATTCCTGATGGCCTTGGTTTGCACTGAAAGTGACAGAGCATAACGTTTTAAACACTCACTTTCCAGCTTCTGGGCCGAAATATAGCCCCACTTCACTTTAAGACTGAAAGAGTAGTCGAGACCACCTTACGCACATCGTGATTTTGACCAACTTCGGCTGGATTTACCGGAACTTTGGGGGATATTTTCCAGTCCCGAGGACTCTTAAGTAACCCCTGATGGCCTTGGTTTGAATTGAAATAGACACAGTAATTGTCTTGAGCTTTGAGCTTCTGGGCCGAAATAGAGCCCCACTTCACTTTAAGACTGAAGGAGTAGCCGACACCGCCTTAAGCGCACCGTGATTTTGACTAACTTCGGCTCGATTTGCCGGCACTTGGGGGATATTTTCCGGTCGCGGGGACTCTAAACTAACTCCTGATTGTCTTGGTTTTCAGTGAAATGGACACAGCGAAACTTTTTGAACGCTCACTCTCGAGCTTCTGGACCGAAATATAGCCCCACTTCACTTTAAGACTGAAAGAGTAGCCGAGACCGTCTTGCGCAAATCGTGATTTTCACCAACTTCGGGTCGGTTTCCCGGAACTTGGGGGATATATTCCATTTCCGTGGGCTCTAAAATAACTCCTGCTGGCCTTGGTTTTCAGTGAAATGGACAAAGGAAAGCTTTTTGAACACTCTCTTTGTAGCTTCTGGGCCGAAATAGAATCCCACTTCACTTTCAGACTGAAATAGTAGCCGAGACCGCCTCACGCGCATCGTGAGTTAGACCAAGTTCAGCTCGATTTCACGCAACTTTTGGGATATTTTCCAGTCCGGGGGACTCTAAACTAACTCCGGATGGCCTTGGTTTGCACTGAAATGCGCACAGCATAAATTTTTGAACGCCCACTTTGGAGCTTCTGGGCCGAAATATAGCCCCACTTCACTTTAAGACTGAAAGAGTAGATGAGACCGCCTTACGCGCATCGTAATTTTGACAAACTTCGAATGGATTTCCCGGAACTTGGGGGATATTTTGCAGTCCCTTGGACGCTAAACTAAGTCCTGATGGCCTTGTTTTGAAGTCAAATGGACACAACAAAACTTTTTGAACGCTCACTTTCTAGCTTGTGGGCCGAGATATAGCCACACTTCACTTTAGGACTGACACAGTGGCCGAGACCACGTTACGCGCATCATCAATTTGATCTGCTTCGGCTCGATTTCCCGGGACTTGGGGGATATTCTCCAGTCCCGGGGACTCTAAACTAACTTCTGATGGCCTTGGTTTGCACTGAAAGTGACAGAGCATAACGTTTTAAACACTCACTTTCCAGCTTCTGGGCCGAAATATAGCCCCACTTCACTTTAAGACTGAAAGAGTAGTCGAGACCACCTTACGCACATCGTGATTTTGACCAACTTCGGCTGGACTTACCGGAACTTTGGGGGATATTTTCCAGTCCCGAGCACTCTTAAGTAACCCCTGATGGCCTTGGTTTGAATTGAAATAGACACAGTAATTGTCTTGAGCTTTGAGCTTCTGGGCCGAAATAGAGCCCCACTTCACTTTAAGACTGAAGGAGTAGCCGACACCGCCTTAAGCGCACCGTGATTTTGACTAACTTCGGCTCGATTTGCCGGCACTTGGGGGATATTTTCCGGTCGCGGGGACTCTAAACTAACTCCTGATTGTCTTGGTTTTCAGTGAAATGGACACAGCGAAACTTTTTGAACGCTCACTCTCGAGCTTCTGGACCGAAATATAGCCCCACTTCACTTTAAGACTGAAAGAGTAGCCGAGACCGTCTTGCGCAAATCGTGATTTTCACCAACTTCGGGTCGGTTTCCCGGAACTTGGGGGATATATTCCATTTCCGTGGGCTCTAAAATAACTCCTGCTGGCCTTGGTTTTCAGTGAAATGGACAAAGGAAAACTTTTTGAACACTCTCTTTGTAGCTTCTGGGCCGAAATAGAATCCCACTTCACTTTCAGACTGAAATAGTAGCCGAGACCGCCTCACGCGCATCGTGAGTTAGACCAAGTTCAGCTCGATTTCACGCAACTTTTGGGGTATTTTCCAGTCCGGGGGACTCTAAACTAACTCCGGATGGCCTTGGTTTGCACTGAAATGCGCACAGCATACATTTTTGAACGCCCACTTTGGAGCTTCTGGGCCGAAATATAGCCCCACTTCACTTGAAGACTGAAAGAGTAGCCGAGACCACCTTACGCACATCGTGATTTTGACCAACTTCGGCTGGATTTACCGGAACTTGGGGGATATTTTCCAGTCCCGAGGACTCTTAAGTAACTCCTGATGGCCTTCGGTTGCATTGAAATGGATACAGCAAAACTTTTTGAACGCTCACTTTTGAGCTTCTGGGCCGAAATAGAGCCCCACTTCACTTTAAGACTGAAAGAGTAGCCGAGACCACCTTACGCGAATCGTGATTTTGACCAACGTGTTCTCGATTTTCCGGAACTTGGGAAATACATTCCACTCCCGGGGATTCTAAACTAACTACTGATAGCCTTGGTTTGCATTGAAATAGACACAGTAATTGTTTTCAGCTTTGAGCTTTTGGGCCGAAATAGAGCCCCACTTCACTTTAAGACTGAAAGAGTAGCCGAGACCGTCTTGCGCAAATCGTGATTTTCACCAACTTCGGGTCGGTTTCCCGGAACTTGGGGGATATATTCCATTTCCGTGGGCTCTAAACTAACTCCTGATGGCCTTGGTTTTCAGTCAAATGGACAAAGGAAAGCTTTTTGAACACTCTCTTTGTAGCTTCTGGGCCGAAATAGAATCCCACTTCACTTTCAAACTGAAATAGTAGCCGAGACCGCCTCACGCGCATCGTGAGTTAGACCAAGTTCAGCTCAATTTCACGCCACTTTTGGGATATTTTCCAGTCCGGGGGACTCTAAACTAACTCCGGATGGCCTTGGTTTGCACTGAAATGCGCACAGCATAAATTTTTGAACGCCCACTTTGGAACTTCTGGGCCGAAATATAGCCCCACTTCACTTTAAGACTGAACGAGTAGCCGAGATCGCCTTACGCGCATCGTGATTTTGACCATTTTCGGATCGATTTCTCGGAACTTGGAGAATATTTTCCAGTCACGGGGACTCTAAACTAACTCCTGATCGCCTTGCTTTACATTGAAATGGACACAGCATAAATTTTTGAACGCTCACTTTTGAGCTTGTGGGCCGAAATATAGCCACACTTTACTTTAATACTGAAACAGTAGCCGAGACCGCATTTCGCGCATCGTGATTTTGATCAACTTCGGCTTGCTTTCCCGGAACTTGGGGAATATTTTCCAGTCCCGGGAACCCTAAACTAAGTCCTCATGACCTTGTTTTGCAGTGAAATGGACACAGCAAAACTTTTTGAACGCTCACTTTCGAGCTTGTGGGCCGAAATATAACCACACTTGACTTTAAGACTGAAACAGTAGCCGAGACCACGTTACGCGCATCGTGATTTTGATCAACTTGCGCTCCCTTTCCCGGAACATAGGGAATATTTTCCGGTCCCGGGGACCCTAAACTACCTTTTGATAGCTTTGGTTTGCAGTGAAATGCACACAGCAAAACTTTTTGAACGCTCACTTTCGAGCTTCTGGACAGAAATATAGCCCCACTTCACTTTAAGACTGAAAGGGTAGCCGAGACCGCTCTGGGAGCATTGTGATTTTGACCCACTTCAGCTCGATTTACCGGAACTTGGGGAATATTTTCCAGTCCCTTGGACGCTAAACTAACTCGTGATGGCCTTGTTTTTCAGTCAAAGAACACAGCAAAACTTTTTCAACGTTAACTTTCGGGGTTCTGGGCCGAAATATAGCCCCACTTCACATTAAGACTGAAAGAGTAGCCCATACCGCATTTCGCGCATCGTGATTTTGATCAACTTCGGTTCGATTCCCCGGAACTTGGGCAATATTTTTCAGTCCCGGGGACTCTAAACTAACCCCTGATGGCCTTGGTTTGCAGTGAAATGGACACAGCAAAACTTTTTGAACGCTCACTTTCGGGCTTCTGGCCCGAAATATAGCCCCACTTCACTTTAAGACAGAAAAAGTAGCCGAGACCCCTTTAGGGGCATCGTGATTTTGACCAACCTCGGCTCAATTTCCCGGACCTTGGGGCATATTTTCTTGTCCCGGGGACGCTAAACTAACTCCTGATGGCCTTGGTTTGCAGTGAAATGAAGACAGCAAAACTTTTTGAACGCTCACTTTCGGGCTTCTCGCCCGAAATATAGCCCCACTTCACTCTAAGACTTAAAGAGTAGCCAACACTACCTTACGCAAATCGTGATTTTGACCAACTTCGGCTCGATTTCCCGGAAGTTGGGGGATATTTTCCAGTCCCAGGGAGTCTAAACTAGCTCCTGATGGCTTTGGTTTGCAGTCAAATAAACACAGGCAAACTTTTTGAACGCTCACTTTCAAGCTCCTGGGCAGGAATAAAGCCTCACTTCACTTTAAGACTAAAACAGGAAGCGAAACCGCCTAACGCGCACCGTGATTTTGACCAACTTCGGCTAAATTTCCCTGAACTTGGGGGGATATTTTCCAGTCCCGAAGACTCTTAAGTAACCCCTGATGGCCTTCGTTTGCATTGAAATGGATACAGCAAAACTTTTTGAAGCTCACTTTTGAGCTTCTGGGCCGAAATATAGCCCCACTTCACTTTAAGACTGAAAGACTAGCAAAGACCATCTTGCGCGCATCGTGATTTTGAGCAACGTCTTCTCGATTTTCCGGAACTTGGGAAATATATTGCAGTCCCGGGGACTCTAAACTAACTCCTGATGGCCTTGGTTTGCAGTGAAATGGACACAGCAAATTTTTTGCAGCACTCACTTTGGAGCTTCTGGGCCGAAATAGAGCCCCACCTCACTTTAAGACTGAAAGAGTAGCCGAGGCCGCCTTAGGCGCATTGTGATTTTGACCAACTTCGGCTTGAGTTGCCAGAACTTAAAAGATATTTTCCAATCCCGGGGACTCTAAACTAACTCATGATGGCCTTGGTTTTCAGTGAAATTGAGAGAGGAAAACTTTTTGAACGCTCACTCTCGAGCTTCTGGACCGAAATATAGCCCTACTTCACTTTCAGACTGAAAGAGTAGCCGAGACGGCCTTACGCGAATCGTTATTTTGACCAACTTCGTCTCGATTTCGCGGAACTTGGAGGATATTTTCCAGTTCCGGGGACTGTAAACTACTTCCTGAGGGCCTTGCTTTGCAGTGAAATGGGCACAGCATAACTTTTTGAACGCTCACTTTCGAGCTGCTGGGCCAAAATATACAGCCACGTCAGTTTAAGACTAAAAAAGTAGCTGAGACTGCTTTACGCGCATCGTGATTTTGACAAACTTCGGCTCGATTTCCCGGGACTTGGGGGATATTTTGATGTCCCGGGCACCGTAAACAATCTGCTTATGTGGCTTGGTTTGCGGTGAAATGGACACAGCAAAACTTTTTGAACGCTCACTTTCGAGCTTCTGGGCCGAAATATAGCCCCAGTTCACTTTAAGAATCAAAGAGTAGCCGAGACCGCCTTACGCGCATCCTGATTTTGACAAAATTCGGCTCGATTTCCCCGAACTTGGGCGATATTTTCCAGTCCCGAGCAGTCTAAATTAACTCCTGATGGCCTTGGTTTGCAGTGAAATGAACAAGGTAACACTTTTTGAACGCTTATTTTCGAGCTTCTGGGATGAAATATAGCCCCACTTCACTTTAAGACTGAAAGAGTAAGCGAGACCGCCTTACGCGCATCGTGATTTTGAGCAACTTCCGCTCGATTTTCTAGAATTTTGGCGATATTTTCAAGTCTCGAGGACTCTAAACTAACTCCTGATGGCCTTGGTTTGATGTGAAATGGACGCAGGAAAATTTTTTGAACGCTCAGTTTCGAGCTTCTGGGCCGAAATACAACCGTACTTTACTTTAAGACTGAAATAGTAGCCGAGACGTCCTTACGCACATCGTGATTTTGACCCAGTTCAGCTCGATTTCCCGGAACTTGGGGGATATTTTCCAGTGCGGGGGACTTTAAACTAACTCCTGATGGCCTTGGTTTGCAGTTAAATGCACAAAGCGTAACTTTTTAAAGGTTCACTTTCGAGCTTCTGGGCCGAAATATAGCCCCACTTTACTTTAAGACTGAAAGAGTAGCCGAGACCGTCTTACGCGCATCGTGATTTTGACCAACTTCCGTTGGATTTCCCGGAACTTCGGGGATATATTCCAGTCCCGGGGACTCTAAACTAACTGCTGATGGCCTTGGTTTGCAGTGAAATGGACACAGCACATTTTTTTGAACGCTCACTTTCGAGCTTCTCGGCCGAAATATAGCCCTACTTCACTTTAAGACTGAAAGAGTAGCCGAGACCGCCTTACGCGCATCGTAATTTTGACCAACTTCGGCTCAATTTCCCGGAAGTTGGCGAATATTTTCAATTCCCGGGGAAGCTAAACTAACTTCCGATGGCCTTAGTTTGCAGTTAAATGGACACAGCAAAACTTTTTGAACGCTCACTTTCGAGCTTATGGCTCGAAATATACCCCCAGTTGACTTTAAGACTGAAAGAGTAACAGAGACCGCCTTACGCGCAAAGTGATTTTGGGATACTTCGGCTCGATTTCCCGGATATAGGGGGATATTTTCCAGTCCCGGGGACTCTAAACTGACTGCTGATGGCCTTGGTTTCCAGTGAAATGGACACAGGAACACTTTTTGAACGCGCACTTTCGAGCTTGCTGGCCGAAACAAGCCCTACTTCTTTTTAAGACTGAAAGAGTAGGCGGGAGCGCCTTACGCGCATTGTGATTTTGAGGATCTTCGGCTCGATCTGGCGAAACTTGGGAGATATTTTCCAGTCCCAAAATCTCTAAACTCACTCCTGATTGTCTAAGATGTGAGTGAAATAGAGACAAAAATTTTTGAAGCCTTACTTTCGAGCTTCTGGAGTTAAATCTAAGCCCACTTTACCTTAAGACTGAAAGAGTAGCCGAGACCCCCTTAAGCGCATGGTGATTTTGACTAACTTCGGATGGATTTCCCGTAACTTGAGGGATATTTCCAGTTCCTATGACGCTAAACTAAGTCGTGATGGCCTTGTTTTGCAGTGAAATGGACACAGCAAAACTTTTTAAACACTCAGTTTCGAGCTTCTGGGCCGAAATATTGCCCCAATTCACTTTAAGACTGAAAGAGTAGCCGAGACCGCCGTACGCGCGTCGTGATTTTGACCAACTTCGGTTAAATTTCCTGCAACTTGGGGGATATTTTCCAGTCCCGGGGACTCTAGACTGACCCCCGACGTCCTTGGTCTGCAGTAAAATGGACACAGCAAAACTTTTTGAACGCTCACTTTTGAGCTTCTGAGCCGAAATATAGCTCCACTTCACTTTAAGAGTACAAGAGTAGCCGAGACCGCCTTACACCCATCGTAATTTTGACCAACTTCGGCTCGATTTCCCGGAAGTTGGGGGATATTTTCCAGTCCCGCGGACTGGTGGCCTTGCTCTGGAGTGAAATGGACACAGCACAACTTTTTAAACGCTCACTTTCGAGCTTCTGGGGGGAAATATTGCCCCAGTTCACTTTAAGAATGAAAGAGTAACCGGGACCGCCTTACGCGCATCGTGATTTTGACCAACTTTGGCACGATTTCCCTGGAAATGGGGGATATTTTCCGGTACCGGGGACTCTAAACTAACTCCTGATTTCCTAAGTTTGCAGTGAAATGGACAAAGCACAACTTTTTGAACGCTCACTTTTGAGCTTCTGGGCCGAAGCATAGCCCTAGTTCACTTTAAGACTGAAACACTAGCCGAGAGCGCCTTACGCGTATGGTGATTTTGGGCTACTTCGGCTCGATTTCCCGGAACTTGGGAGATAATTGCCAGTCCCGGGCACTCTAAACTAATTCCTGATGGCCTTGGTTTTCAGTGAAATGGACACAGCCAAACTTTTTGAACGTTCACTTTCGAGCTTCTGGGCCGAAATATAGCCCCACTTCACTTTAAGACTGAAAGAGTAGCCGGCACCGCCTTACGCGCATGGTAATTTTGTCGAACTTCGGCTTGATTTCCTGGGACTTGGGGGATATTTTCCAGTCCCGGAAGCTCTAAACTAACTCCTGAATGCCTTGGTTTTTAGTGAAATGGACACAGGTAAAAGGAGCGCACGCTCGGTTTCCAGGTTGTAGGCCGAAATATAGCCCCACTTTATTTTAAGACTGAAAGTGTACACGAAACCGCCTTAAGCGCATCGAAATTTTTAGCCACTATGGCTCAATATGCCAAAACTTGGGGGATATTTTCCAGTCCCGGGGACTCTACCCTAACCCTGGATGGCCTTAGTTTTCAGTAAAATGGTCACAGGTAACAGGAGCGCACGCTCGGTGTCGAGCTTCTAGGCCGAAATGGAGCCCCAGTTCATTTTAAGACTGAAAGAGGAAACGAAACTGCCGTACGCCTATTGTAATTTTAAGAAAGTATGGCTCAATTTGCCGAAACTTGGAGGATAGCTTCCAGTCTCGAGGATTCTAAACTATCTCCTGATGGACTTAGTTCTTAGTGAAACGGACACAGGTAAAAGGAGAGCACGCTCGGTGTCGAGCTTGTAGAACCGAAATATAGCCCCACTTCATTTTCGGAGTAAACGAGTAGCCGAGACCGCCTTACGCGCATCGTGATTTTGAGCATCTTTGGCTCGATTTGCCGTAATTCGGGGAATATTTTCCAGTCCCGAGGACTCTATGTTAACTCCTGATGAACTTAGTTTTCAGTGATATGTACGCAGGCAAAAGGAGCGCACGCTCGGTGTTGAGCTTCTCGGCCGAAATATAGCCCCACCTTATTTTAACACTGAAAGAGTAGCCGAGACCGCCTTACGCGCATCATGATTTTGAGCAACTTTGGCTCGATCTGCCAGAATTTGGGAAATATTTTCCAGTCCCAAGGACTCTAAACTAACTCCTGATGGCCTAAGATGTCAGTGAAATGGACACAGGTAAAATTAGCGCACGCCCGGTCTCGAGCTTCTAGGTCGAAATATAGCCCCCCTTAATTTTAAGACTGAAAGAGTAGCCGAGACCGCCTTACGCGCATCGTGATTTTGGGCCACTTTTGCTCGATTTCCCGCAAGTTGGCGAATAATTTAAAGTCCCGGGGACGCTAAACTAACTCCCGATGACCTTGGTTTGCAGTTCAATGAACACAGCAAAACATTCTGAACGCTCACCTTCGAGCTTCAGTGCCGCAATATAGCCCTACTTAAATTTAAGACTGAAAGAATAACCGAGAGCCCGTTACGCGCATCGTAATTTTCATCAACTTCGGCGCCATTTCCTGGAATTTGGAGAATATTTTCCAGTTCCGGGGACTCTAAACTAACTCCTGATTGCCTTGGTTTGCAGTGAAATGGACACAGCAAAACTTTTTGAACGCTCACTTTCGAGCTTGTGGGCCGAAATACAGCCATCCTTCACTTTAAGACTCAAACAGCAGCCGAGACCACGTTTAGCGCATCGTGATTTTGATCAACTTCGGCTCGATTTCCCGGAACTTGCGAAATATTTTGCAGTCCCGGGCACTCTAAACTAACTCGTGCTGGTCTTGGTTTGCAGTGAAACGGAAACAGAAAAAGTTTTTGAACGCATACTTTCGAGCTTCTGGACCGAAATAGAACCCCACTTCACTTGAAGACTGAAAGAGTAGCCGAGACCGCCTTACGTGCATCGTGATTTTGAGCAACTTCGGCTCCATTTGCCGGAACTAAGGGATATATTCCAGTTCTGAGGACTCTAAACTAATTCCTGATGGCCTTGGTTTGCAGTAAAATGGACCCAGCAAAACTTTTTGAACGCTCAATTTCGAGCTTCTGGGCCAAAATATAGCCCCCCATTACTTTAACACTGAAAGAGTAGCCGAGACCGCCTTACGTGCATCGTGATTTGGACAAACTTCGGGTTGATTTCCCGGAACTTGAGGGATATTTTCCAGTCCCAGGGACTCTCAACTAACTCCTGCTTGTCTTGGTTTGCAGTGAAATGGACACAGCGAAAGTTTTTGAACGCTCACTCTCGAGCTTCTACGCCGAAATAGAGCCCCATTTTACTTTAAGACTGAAAGAGTAGGCGAGACCGTCTTGAGCGAATCGTGATTTTGAGCAATTTCGCGTTTATTTCCCGAATCTTGGGGGATATATTCCATTCAAAGAGACTCTACAGTAACTCCTGATGGCCTTGGTTTTCAGTGAAATGGACAGAGCACAACTTTGGAGCTTCTGAGCAGAAATATAGCCCCACTTTACTTTAACACTGAAAGAGTAGAGGAGACCGCCTTACGCGCATCGTAATTTTGACGAACTTCCAATGGATTTCCCGGAACTTGGGGGATATTTTGCAGTCCCTTGGACGCTAAACTAAGTCCTGATGGCCTTGTTTTGAAGTCAAATGGACACAACAAAACTTTTTGAACGCTCACTTTCGAGCTTGTGGGCCGAAATATAGCCACACTTCACTTTAGGACTGACACAGTAGCCGAGACCACGTTACGCGCATCATGAATTTGATCAACTTCGGCTCGATTTCCCGGGACTTGGGGGATATTCTCCAGTCCCGGGGACTCTAAACTAACTTCTGATGGCCTTGGTTTGCACTGAAAGTGACAGAGCAAAACTTTTTAAACACTCACTTTCGAGCTTCTAGGCCGAAATATTGCCCCACTTCACTTTAAGACTGAAAGAGTAGCCGAGACCACCTTACGCACATCGTGATTTTGACCAACTTCGGCTGGATTTACCGGAACTTGGGGGACATTTTCCAGTCCCGAGGACTCTTAAGTAACTCCTGATGGCCTTCGGTTGCATTGAAATGGATACAGCAAAACTTTTTGAACGCTCACTTTTGAGCTTCTGGGCCGAAATATAGCCCCACTTCACTTTAAGACTGAAAGAGTAGCCGAGACCACCTTACGCACATCGTGATTTTGACCAACTTCGGCTGGATTTACCGGAACTTGGGGGACATTTTCCACTCCCGAGGACTCTTAAGTAACCCCTGATGGCCTTGGTTTGCATTGAAATGGATACAGCAAAACTTTTTGAACGCTCACTTTTGATCTTCTTGGCCGAAATATAGCCCCACTTCACTTTAAGACTGAAAGAGTAGCCGAGACCGTGTTACGCGCATCGTGATTTTGACCAACGTCTTCTCGATTTTCCGGAACTTGGGAAATACATTCCACTCCCGGACTCGAAACTAACTACTGATAGCCCTGGTTTGCAGTAAAATAGACACAGTAATTTTTTTTGAGCTTTGAGCTTGTGAGCCGAAATAGAGCCCCACTTCACTTTAAGACTGAAGGAGTAGCCGACACTGCCTTAAGCGCACCGTGATTTTGACCAACTTCGGCTCGATTTCCCGGAACTTGGGGAATATTTTCCAGTCCCGGGGACTCTAAACTAACGCCTGATTGTCTTGGTTTTTAGTGAAATGGACACAGCGAAACTTTTTGAACGCTCACTTTTGATCTTCTTGGCCGAAATATAGCCCCACTTCACTTTAAGACTGAAAGAGTAGCCGAGACCGTGTTACGCGCATCGTGATTTTGACCAACGTCTTCTCGGTTTTCCGGAACTTGGGAAATACATTCCACTCCCGGGGACTCGAAACTAACTACTGATTGTCTTGGTTTTTAGTGAAATGGACACAGCGAAACTTTTTGAACGCTCACTCTCGAACTTCTGGACCGAAATATAGCCCCACTTTACTTTAAGACTGAAAGAGTAGCCGAGACCGTCTTGCGCAAATCGTGATTTTCACCAACTTCGGGTCGGTTTCCCGGAACTTGGGGGATATATTCCATTTCCGCGGGCTCTAAACTAACTCCTGATGGCCTTGCTTTTCAGTGAAATGGACAAAGGAAAGCTTTTTGAACACTCTCTTTGTAGCTTCTGGGCCGAAATAGAATCCCACTTCACTTTCAGACTGACATAGTAGCCGAGACCGCCTCATGCGCATCGTGAGTTAGACCAAGTTCAGCTCGATTTCACGCAACTTTTGGGATATTTTCCAGTCCGGGGGACTCTAAACTAACTCCGGATGGCCTTGGTTTGCACTGAAATGCGCACAGCATAAATTTTTGAACGCCCACTTTGGAGCTTCTGGATCGAAATATAGCCCCACTTCACTTTAAGACTGAAAGAGTAGCCGAGATCGCCTTAGGCGCATCGTGATTTTGACCATTTTCGAATCGATTTCTCGGAACTTGGGGGATATTTTCCAGTCCCGGGGACTCTAAACTAACTCCTGATCGCCTTGCTTTGCATTGAAATGGACAGAGCAAAACTTTTTGAACGCTCACTTTCGAGCTTGTCGGCAGAAATATAGCCACACTTTACTTTAAGACTGAAACAGTAGCCGAGACCGCATATCGCGCATCGTGATTTTGATCAACTTCGGCTAGCTTTCCCGGAACTTGGGGAATATTTCCCAGTCCCGGGGACCCTAAACTAACTCCTGATAGCCTTGTTTTGAAGTGAAATGGACACAGCAAAACTTTTTGAACGCTCACTTTCTAGCTTGTGGGCCGAAATATAGGCACACTTGACTTTAAGACTGAAACAGTAGCCGAGACCACGTTACGCGCATCATGAATTTGATCAACTTCGGCTCCAATTCCCGGGACTTGGGGGATATGTTCCAGTCCCGGGGACTCTAAACTAACTCCTGATGGCCTTGGTTTGCATTGAAATGGACACAGCACAAGTTTTTGAATGCACACTTTCGAGATTCGGGGCCGAAATATAGCCCCACTTCACTTAAGACTGAAAGAGTAGCCGAGACCGCCTTGCTCGCATCGTGAGTTTGACAAACTTCCGGTCGATATTCCGGAACTTGGGGGATATTTTCCAGTCCCAGGAGCTCTAAACTAACTCCTCATGGCCTTGGTTTGCAGTGAAATGGACAGAGCAAAACTTTTTGAACGCTCACCTTCGAGCTTCCTGCCCGATATAAAGCCCGACTTTACTTTAAGACTGAAAGAGTAGCCGAGACCACCTTACGCGCATCGTGATTTTGACCAACTTCGGCTTGAGTTGCCAGAACTTAAGGGATATTTTTTAGTCCCGCGGACTCTAAACTAACTCATGATGGCCTTGGTTTTCAGTTAAATTGAGACAGCAAAACTTTTTGAACGCTCACTTTCGAGCTTCTGGGCCGAAAGATACAGCCACGTCACTTTAAGACTAAAAGAGTAGCCGAGACCGTCTTACGCGCATCGTGATTTTGACAAACTTCGGCTCGATTTCCCGGGACTTGCGGGATATTTTGATGTCCCGGACACTGTAAACAATCTGCTGATTTGGCTTGGTTTGCGGTGAAATGGACACAGCAAACCTTTTTGGACTTTTACTTTCGAGCTTCTGGGCCGAAATATAGCCCCATTTCACTTTAAGAATCAAAGAGTAGCCGAGACCGCCTTACGCGCATCGTGATTTTGACAAACTTCGGCTCGATTTCCCCGAACTTGGGCCATATTTTCCAGTCCCGAGCAGTCTAAACTAACTGCTGATGGCCTTGGTTTGCAGTGAAATGAACACAGCAAAACTTTTTGAACTTTCACTTTCTAGCTTCTCGGCCGAAATATAGCCCCAGTTCACTTTAAGAATCAAAGAGTAGCCGAGACCGCCTTACGCGCATCCTGATTTTGACAGAATTTGGCTCGATTTCCCCGAACTTGGGCGATATTTTCCAGTCCCGAGCAGTCTAAACTAACTCCTGATGGCCTTGGTTTGCAGTGAAATGAACAAGGTTACACTTTTTGAACGCTTATTTTCGAGCTTCTGGGATGAAATATAGCCCCACTTCACTTTAAGACTGAAAGAGTAGGCGAGACCGCCTTACGCGCATCGTGATTTTGAGCAACTTCCGCTCGATTTTCTAGAATTTTGGCGATATTTCAAGTCCCGGGGACTCTAAACTAATTCTTGATGGCCTTGGTTTGATGTGAAATGGACGCAGGAAAACTTTTTGAACGCTCAGTTTCGAGCTTCTGGACCGAAATACAACCGTACTTCACTTTACGACTGAAATAGTAGCCGAGACCTCCTTACGAGCATCGTGATTTTGACCCAGTTCAGCTCGATCTCCCGCACCTTGGGGGATATTTTCCAGTCCGGGGGACTTTAAACTAACTCCTGATGGCCTTGGTTTGCAGTTAAATGCACAAAGCGTAACCTTTTAAAGGTTCACTTTCGAGCTTCTGGGCCGAAATATAGCCCCACTTTACTTTAAGACTGAAAGAGTAGCCGAGACCGTCTTACGCGCATCGTGATTTTGACCAACTTCCGTTGGATTTCCCGGAACTTCGGGGATATATTCCAGTCCCGGGGACTCTAAACTAACTGCTGATGGCCTTGGTTTGCAGTGAAATGGACACAGCACATTTTTTTGAACGCTCACTTTCGAGCTTCTCGGACGAAATATAGCCCCACTTAACTTTAAGACTGAAAGAGTAACCCAGACCGCCATACGCGCATCGTGATTTTGGGATACTTCGGCTCGATTCCCCGGACATAGGGAGATTTTTTCCAGTCCCGGAGACTCTAAACTAACTCCTGATGGCCTTGGTTTCCAGTGAAATGGACACAGGAATACTTTTTGAACGCGCACTTTCGAGCTTGCTGGCCGAAATATAGCCCTACTTCTTTTTAAGACTGAAAGAGTAGGCGGGAGCGCCTTACGCGCATTGTGATTTTGAGGATCTTCGGCTCGATCTGGCGAAACTTGGGAGATATTTTCAGTCCCAAAGTCTCCAATCTCACTCCTGATTGTCTAAGATGTGAGTGAAATAGAGACAAAAATTTTTGAAGCCTTACTTTCGAGCTTCTGGAGTTAAATCTAAGCCCACTTTACCTTAAGACTGAAAGAGTAGCCGAGATCCCCTTAAGCGCATGGTGATTTTGACTAACTTCGGGTGGATTTCCCGTAACTTGGGGGATATTTCCAGTTCCTTTGACGCTAAACTAAGTCGTGATGGCCTTGTTTTGCAGTGAAATGGACACAGCAAAACTTTTTAAACACTCAGTTTCGAGCTTCTGGGCCGAAATATTGCCCCAATTCACTTTAAGACTGAAAGAGTAGCCGAGACCGCCGTACGCGCATCGTGATTTTGACCAACTTCGGTTAAATTTCCTGCAACTTGGGGGATATTTTCCAGTCCCGGGGTCTCTAAACTGACCCCCGACGTCCTTGGTCTGCAGTCAAATGGATACAGCAAAACTTTTTGAACGCTCACTTTTGAGCTTCTGGGCCGAAATATAGCTCCACTTCACTTTAAGAGTGAAAGAGTAGCCGAGACCGCCTCACGCCCATCCTAATTTTGACCAACTTCGGCTCGATTTCGCGGGACTTGGAGATATTTTCCAGTCCCGCGAACTCTAAAGTAACTCCTGATGGCCTTGCTCTGGAGTGAAATGGACACAGCACAACTTTTTGAACGCTCACTTTCGAGCTACTGGGGGGAAATATTGCCCCAGTTCACTTTCAGAATGAAAGAGTAACCGGGACCACCTTACGCGCATCGTGATTTTGACCAACTTTGGCTCGATATCCCGGGAACTGGGGGATATCTTTCGGTACCGGGGACTCTAAACTAACTCCTGATTTCCTCGGTTTGCAGTGAAATGGACACAGCACAACTTTTTGAACGCTCACTTTTGAGCTTCTGGGCCGAAGCATAGCCCTACTTCACTTTAAGACTGAAAGACTAGCCGAGATCGCCTTACGCGCATCGTGATTTTGAGCTACTTCGGCTCGATTTCCCAGAACTTGGGAGATATTTCCCAGTCCCGGGCACTCTAAACTAACTCCTGATGGCCTTGGTTTTGAGTGAAATGGACACAGCCAAACTTTTTGAACGTTCACTTTCGAGCTTCTGGGCCGAAATATAGCCCCACTTCACTTTAAGACTGAAAGAGTAGCCGGCACCGCCTTACGCGCATGGTAATTTTGTCGAACTTCGGCTTGATTTCCTGGGACTTGCGGGATGTTTTCCAGTCCCGGAAGCTCTAAACTAACTCCTGAATGCCTTGGTTTTTAGTGAAATAGACACAAGTAAAAGGAGCGCACGCTCGGTTTCCAGGTTGTAGGCCGAAATATAGCCCCACTTTATTTTAAGACTGAAAGTGTACACGAAACCGCCTTAAGCGCATCGAAATTTTTAGCCACTATGGCTCGATATGCCAAAACTTGGGGGATATTTTCCAGTCCCGGGGACTCTACCCTAACTCTTGATGGCCTTAGTTTTCAGTAAAATGGTCACAGGTAACAGGAGCGCACGCTCGGTGTCGAGCTTCTAGGCCGAAATGTAGCCCCAGTTCATTTTAAGACTGAAAGAGTAAACGAAACTGCCGTACGCCTATCGTAATTTTAAGAAAGTATGGCTCAATTTGCCGAAACTTGCAGGATAGCTTCCAGTCTCGAGGATTCTAAACTATCTCCTGATGGACTTAGTTCTTAGTGAAATGGACACAGGTAAAAGGAGAGCACGCTCGGTGTCGAGCTTGTAGAACCGAAATATAGCCCCACTTCATTTTCGGAGTAAACGAGTAGCCGAGACCGCCTTACGCGCATCGTGATTTTGAGCATCTTTGGCTCGATTTGCCGCAATTCGGGGAATATTTTCCAGTCCCGAGGACTCTATGTTAACTCCTGATGAACTTAGTTTTCAGTGATATGTACACAGGCAAAAGGAGCGCACGCTCGGTGTTGAGCTTCTCGGCCGAAATATAGCCCCACTTCATTTTAAGACTGAAAGAGTAGCCGAGACCACCTTACGCGCATCGTGATTTTGAGCCACTTTTGCTCGATTTCCCGCAAGTTGGCGAATAATTTAAAGTCCCGGGGACGCTAAACTAACTCCCGATGACCTTGGTTTGCAGTTTAATGAACACAGCAAAACATTCTGAACGCTCACCTTCGAGCTTCAGTGCCGCAATATAGCCCTACTTAAATTTAAGACTGAAAGAATAACCGAGAGCCCGTTACGCGCATCGTAATTTTCATCAACTTCGGCGCCATTTCCTGGAACTTGGAGAATATTTTCCAGTTCCGGGGACTCTAAACTAACTCCTGATTGCCTTGGGTTGCAGTGAAATGGACACAGCAAAACTTTTTGAACGCTCACTTTCGAGCTTGTGGGCCGAAATATAGCCATACTTCACTTTAAGACTCAAACAGTAGCCGAGACCACGTTTCGCGCATCGTGATTTTGATCAACTTGGGCTCGATTTCCCGGAGCTTGCGAAATATTTTGTCGTCTCGGGGACTCTAAACTAACTCGTGCTGGTCTTGGTTTGCAGTGAAACGGAAACAGAAAAAGTTTTTGAACGCATACTTTCGAGCTTCTGGACCGAAATAGAACCCCACTTCACTTGAAGACTGAAAGAGTAGCCGAGACCGCCTTACGTGCATCGTGACTTTGAGCAACTTCGGCTCGATTTGCCGGAACTAACGGGATATATTCCAGTTCTGAGGACTCTAAACTAATTCCTGATGGCCTTGGTTTGCACTGAAAGTGACAGAGCATAACGTTTTAAACACTCACTTTCCAGCTTCTGGGCCGAAATATAGCCCCACTTCACTTTAAGACTGAAAGAGTAGTCGACACCACCTTACGCACATCGTGATTTTGACCAACTTCGGCTGGATTTACCGGAACTTTGGGGGATATTTTCCAGTCCCGAGCACTCTTAAGTAACCCCTGATGACCTTGGTTTGAATTGAAATAGACACAGTAATTGTCTTGAGCTTTGAGCTTCTGGGCCGAAATAGAGCCCCACTTCACTTTAAGACTGAAGGAGTAGCCGACACCGCCTTAAGCGCACCGTGATTTTGACTAACTTCGGCTCGATTTGCCGGCACTTGGGGGATATTTTCCGGTCGCGGGGACTCTAAACTAACTCCTGATTGTCTTGGTTTTCAGTGAAATGGACACAGCGAAACTTTTTGAACGCTCACTCTCGAACTTCTGGACCGAAATATAGCCCCACTTCACTTTAAGACTGAAAGAGTAGCCGAGACCGTCTTGCGCAAATCGTGATTTTCACCAACTTCGGGTCGGTTTCCCGGAACTTGGGGGATATATTCCATTTCCGTGGGCTCTAAAATAACTCCTGCTGGCCTTGGTTTTCAGTGAAATGGACAAAGGAAAGCTTTTTGAACACTCTCTTTGTAGCTTCTGGGCCGAAATAGAATCCCACTTCACTTTCAGACTGAAATAGTAGCCGAGACCGCCTCACGCGCATCGTGAGTTAGACCAAGTTCAGCTCGATTTCACGCAACTTTTGGGATATTTTCCAGTCCGGGGGACTCTAAACTAACTCCGGATGGCCTTGGTTTGCACTGAAATGCGCACAGCATAAATTTTTGAACGCCCACTTTGGAGCTTCTGGGCCGAAATATAGCCCCACTTTACTTTAAGACTGAAAGAGTAGATGAGACCGCCTTACGCGCATCGTAATTTTGACAAACTTCGAATGGATTTCCCGGAACTTGGGGGATATTTTGCAGTCCCTTGGACGCTAAACTAAGTCCTGATGGCCTTGTTTTGAAGTCAAATGGACACAACAAAACTTTTTGAACGCTCACTTTCTAGCTTGTGGGCCGAGATATAGCCACACTTCACTTTAGGACTGACACAGTGGCCGAGACCACGTTACGCGCATCATCAATTTGATCTGCTTCGGCTCGATTTCCCGGGACTTGGGGGATATTCTCCAGTCCCGGGGACTCTAAACTAACTTCTGATGGCCTTGGTTTGCACTGAAAGTGACAGAGCATAACGTTTTAAACACTCACTTTCCAGCTTCTGGGCCGAAATATAGCCCCACTTCACTTTAAGACTGAAAGAGTAGTCGAGACCACCTTACGCACATCGTGATTTTGACCAACTTCGGCTGGATTTACCGGAACTTTGGGGGATATTTTCCAGTCCCGAGCACTCTTAAGTAACCCCTGATGGCCTTGGTTTGAATTGAAATAGACACAGTAATTGTCTTGAGCTTTGAGCTTCTGGGCCGAAATAGAGCCCCACTTCACTTTAAGACTGAAGGAGTAGCCGACACCGCCTTAAGCGCACCGTGATTTTGACTAACTTCGGCTCGATTTGCCGGCACTTGGGGGATATTTTCCGGTCGCGGGGACTCTAAACTAACTCCTGATTGTCTTGGTTTTCAGTGAAATGGACACAGCGAAACTTTTTGAACGCTCACTCTCGAACTTCTGGACCGAAATATAGCCCCACTTCACTTTAAGACTGAAAGAGTAGCCGAGACCGTCTTGCGCAAATCGTGATTTTCACCAACTTCGGGTCGGTTTCCCGGAACTTGGGGGATATATTCCATTTCCGTGGGCTCTAAAATAACTCCTGCTGGCCTTGGTTTTCAGTGAAATGGACAAAGGAAAACTTTTTGAACACTCTCTTTGTAGCTTCTGGGCCGAAATAGAATCCCACTTCACTTTCAGACTGAAATAGTAGCCGAGACCGCCTCACGCGCATCGTGAGTTAGACCAAGTTCAGCTCGATTTCACGCAACTTTTGGGGTATTTTCCAGTCCAGGGGACTCTAAACTAACTCCGGATGGCCTTGGTTTGCACTGAAATGCGCACAGCATACATTTTTGAACGCCCACTTTGGAGCTTCTGGGCCGAAATATAGCCCCACTTCACTTGAAGACTGAAAGAGTAGCCGAGACCACCTTACGCACATCGTGATTTTGACCAACTTCGGCTGGATTTACCGGAACTTGGGGGATATTTTCCAGTCCCGAGGACTCTTAAGTAACTCCTGATGGCCTTCGGTTGCATTGAAATGGATACAGCAAAACTTTTTGAACGCTCACTTTTGAGCTTCTGGGCCGAAATATAGCCCCACTTCACTTTAAGACTGAAAGAGTAGCCGAGACCACCTTACGCGAATCGTGATTTTGACCAACGTGTTCTCGATTTTCCGGAACTTGGGAAATACATTCCACTCCCGGGGATTCTAAACTAACTACTGATAGCCTTGGTTTGCATTGAAATAGACACAGTAATTGTTTTCAGCTTTGAGCTTTTGGGCCGAAATAGAGCCCCACTTCACTTTAAGACTGAAAGAGTAGCCGAGACCGTCTTGCGCAAATCGTGATTTTCACCAACTTCGGGTCGGTTTCCCGGAACTTGGGGGATATATTCCATTTCCGTGGGCTCTAAAATAACTCCTGATGGCCTTGGTTTTCAGTCAAATGGACAAAGGAAAGCTTTTTGAACACTCTCTTTGTAGCTTCTGGGCCGAAATAGAATCCCACTTCACTTTCAGACTGAAATAGTAGCCGAGACCGCCTCACGCGCATCGTG
The DNA here is from genome assembly GCF_964199315.1 of Orbicella franksi. NCBI lineage: Eukaryota > Metazoa > Cnidaria > Anthozoa > Scleractinia > Merulinidae > Orbicella > Orbicella franksi. The sequence goes on along the minus strand of NC_138147.1, from coordinate 299,925 downwards.
AGTTAGACCAAGTTCAGCTCAATTTCACGCCACTTTTGGGATATTTTCCAGTCCGGGGGACTCTAAACTAACTCCGGATGGCCTTGGTTTGCACTGAAATGCGCACAGCATAAATTTTTGAACGCCCACTTTGGAGCTTCTGGGCCGAAATATAGCCCCACTTCAGTTTAAGACTGAACGAGTAGCCGAGATCGCCTTAGGCGCATCGTGATTTTGACCATTTTCGGATCGATTTCTCGGAACTTGGAGAATATTTTCCAGTCACGGGGACTCTAAACTAACTCCTGATCGCCTTGCTTTACATTGAAATGGACAGAGCAAAACTTTTTGAACGCTCACTTTTGAGCTTGTGGGCCGAAATATAGCCACACTTTACTTTAATACTGAAACAGTAGCCGAGACCGCATTTCGCGCATCGTGATTTTGATCAACTTCGGCTTGCTTTCCCGGAACTTGGGGAATATTTTCCAGTCCCGGGAACCCTAAACTAAGTCCTCATGACCTTGTTTTGCAGTGAAATGGACACAGCAAAACTTTTTGAACGCTCACTTTCGAGCTTGTGGGCCGAAATATAACCACACTTGACTTTAAGACTGAAACAGTAGCCGAGACCACGTTACGCGCATCGTGATTTTGATCAACTTGCGCTCCCTTTCCCGGAACATAGGGAATATTTTCCGGTCCCGGGGACCCTAAACTACCTTTTGATAGCTTTGGTTTGCAGTGAAATGCACACAGCAAAACTTTTTGAACGCTCACTTTCGAGCTTCTGGACAGAAATATAGCCCCACTTCACTTTAAGACTGAAAGGGTAGCCGAGACCGCTCTGGGAGCATTGTGATTTTGACCCACTTCAGCTCGATTTACCGGAACTTGGGGAATATTTTCCAGTCCCTTGGACGCTAAACTAACTCGTGATGGCCTTGTTTTTCAGTCAAAGAACACAGCAAAACTTTTTCAACGTTAACTTTCGGGGTTCTGGGCCGAAATATAGCCCCACTTCACATTAAGACTGAAAGAGTAGCCCATACCGCATTTCGCGCATCGTGATTTTGATCAACTTCGGTTCGATTCTCCGGAACTTGGGCAATATTTTTCAGTCCCGGGGACTCTAAACTAACCCCTGATGGCCTTGGTTTGCAGTGAAATGGACACAGCAAAACTTTTTGAACGCTCACTTTCGGGCTTCTGGCCCGAAATATAGCCCCACTTCACTTTAAGACAGAAAGAGTAGCCGAGACCACTTTAGGGGCATCGTGATTTTGACCAACCTCGGCTCAATTTCCCGGACCTTGGGGCATATTTTCTTGTCCCGGGGACGCTAAACTAACTCCTGATGGCCTTGGTTTGCAGTGAAATGAAGACAGCAAAACTTTTTGAACGCTCACGTTCGGGCTTCTCGCCCGAAATATAGCCCCACTTCACTCTAAGACTTAAAGAGTAGCCAACACTACCTTACGCAAATCGTGATTTTGACCAACTTCGGCTCGATTTCCCGGAAGTTGGGGGATATTTTCCAGTCCCAGGGAGTCTAAACTAGCTCCTGATGGCTTTGGTTTGCAGTCAAATAAACACAGGCAAACTTTTTGAACGCTCACTTTCAAGCTCCTGGGCAGGAATAAAGCCTCACTTCACTTTAAGACTAAAACAGGAAGCGAAACCGCCTAACGCGCACCGTGATTTTGACCAACTTCGGCTAAATTTCCCTGAACTTGGGGGGATATTTTCCAGTCCCGAAGACTCTTAAGTAACCCCTGATGGCCTTCGTTTGCATTGAAATGGATACAGCAAAACTTTTTGAAGCTCACTTTTGAGCTTCTGGGCCGAAATATAGCCCCACTTCACTTTAAGACTGAAAGACTAGCAAAGACCGTCTTGCGCGCATCGTGATTTTGAGCAACGTCTTCTCGATTTTCCGGAACTTGGGAAATATATTGCAGTCCCGGGGACTCTAAACTAACTCCTGATGGCCTTGGTTTGCAGTGAAATGGACACAGCAAATTTTTTGCAGCGCTCACTTTGGAGCTTCTGGGCCGAAATAGAGCCCCACCTCACTTTAAGACTGAAAGAGTAGCCGAGGCCGCCTTAGGCGCATTGTGATTTTGACCAACTTCGGCTTGAGGTGCCAGAACTTAAAAGATATTTTCCACTCCCGGGGACTCTAAACTAACTCATGATGGCCTTGGTTTTCAGTGAAATTGAGAGAGGAAAACTTTTTGAACGCTCACTCTCGAGCTTCTGGACCGAAATATAGCCCTACTTCACTTTCAGACTGAAAGAGTAGCCGAGACGGCCTTACGCGAATCGTTATTTTGACCAACTTCGTCTCGATTTCGCGGAACTTGGAGGATATTTTCCAGTTCCGGGGACAGTAAACTACTTCCTGAGGGCCTTGCTTTGCAGTGAAATGGGCACAGCATAACTTTTTGAACGCTCACTTTCGAGCTGCTGGGCCAAAATATACAGCCACGTCAGTTTAAGACTAAAAAAGTAGCTGAGACTGCTTTACGCGCATCGTGATTTTGACAAACTTCGGCTCGATTTCCCGGGACTTGGGGGATATTTTGATGTCCCGGGCACCGTAAACAATCTGCTTATGTGGCTTGGTTTGCGGTGAAATGGACACAGCAAAACTTTTTGAACTTTCACTTTCGAGCTTCTGGGCCGAAATATAGCCCCAGTTCACTTTAAGAATCAAAGAGTAGCCGAGACCGCCTTACGCGCATCCTGATTTTGACAAAATTCGGCTCGATTTCCCCGAACTTGGGCGATATTTTCTAGTCCCGAGCAGTCTAAATTAACTCCTGATGGCCTTGGTTTGCAGTGAAATGAACAAGGTAACACTTTTTGAACGCTTATTTTCGAGCTTCTGGGATGAAATATAGCCCCACTTCACTTTAAGACTGAAAGAGTAGGCGAGACCGCCTTACGCGCATCGTGATTTTGAGCAACTTGCGCTCGATTTTCTAGAATTTTGGCGATATTTTCAAGTCCCGAGGACTCTAAACTAACTCCTGATGGCCTTGGTTTGATGTGAAATGGACGCAGGAAAATTTTTTGAACGCTCAGTTTCGAGCTTCTGGGCCGAAATACAACCGTACTTCACTTTACGACTGAAATAGTAGCCGAGACGTCCTTACGCACATCGTGATTTTGACCCAGTTCAGCTCGATTTCCCGGAACTTGGGGGATATTTTCCAGTGCGAGGGACTTTAAACTAACTCCTGATGGCCTTGGTTTGCAGTTAAATGCACAAAGCGTAACTTTTTAAAGGTTCACTTTCGAGCTTCTGGGCCGAAATATAGCCCCACTTTACTTTAAGACTGAAAGAGTAGCCGAGACCGTCTTACGCGCATCGTGATTTTGACCAACTTCCGTTGGATTTCCCGGAACTTCGGGGATATATTCCAGTCCCGGGGACTCTAAACTAACTGCTGATGGCCTTGGTTTGCAGTGAAATGGACACAGCACATTTTTTTGAACGCTCACTTTCGAGCTTCTCGGCCGAAATATAGCCCTACTTCACTTTAAGACTGAAAGAGTAGCCGAGACCGCCTTACGCGCATCGTAATTTTGACCAACTTCGGCTCAATTTCCCGGAAGTTGGCGAATATTTTCAATTCCCGGGGAAGCTAAACTAACTTCCGATGGCCTTAGTTTGCAGTTAAATGGACACAGCAAAACTTTTTGAACGCTCACTTTCGAGCTTATGGCTCGAAATATACCCCCAGTTGACTTTAAGACTGAAAGAGTAACAGAGACCGCCTTACGCGCAAAGTGATTTTGGGATACTTCGGCTCGATTTCCCGGATATAGGGGGATATTTTCCAGTCCCGGGGACTCTAAACTGACTGCTGATGGCCTTGGTTTCCAGTGAAATGGACACAGGAACACTTTTTGAACGCGCACTTTCGAGCTTGCTGGCCGAAACAAGCCCTACTTCTTTTTAAGACTGAAAGAGTAGGCGGGAGCGCCTTACGCGCATTGTGATTTTGAGGATCTTCGGCTCGATCTGGCGAAACTTGGGAGATATTTTCCAGTCCCAAAATCTCTAAACTCACTCCTGATTGTCTAAGATGTGAGTGAAATAGAGACAAAAATTTTTGAAGCCTTACTTTCGAGCTTCTGGAGTTAAATCTAAGCCCACTTTACCTTAAGACTGAAAGAGTAGCCGAGACCCCCTTAAGCGCATGGTGATTTTGACTAACTTCGGATGGATTTCCCGTAACTTGAGGGATATTTCCAGTTCCTATGACGCTAAACTAAGTCGTGATGGCCTTGTTTTGCAGTGAAATGGACACAGCAAAACTTTTTAAACACTCAGTTTCGAGCTTCTGGGCCGAAATATTGCCCCAATTCACTTTAAGACTGAAAGAGTAGCCGAGACCGCCGTACGCGCGTCGTGATTTTGACCAACTTCGGTTAAATTTCCTGCAACTTGGGGGATATTTTCCAGTCCCGGGAACTCTAGACTGACCCCCGACGTCCTTGGTCTGCAGTAAAATGGACACAGCAAAACTTTTTGAACGCTCACTTTTGAGCTTCTGAGCCGAAATATAGCTCCACTTCACTTTAAGAGTGCAAGAGTAGCCGAGACCGCCTTACACCCATCGTAATTTTGACCAACTTCGGCTCGATTTTTCGGAACTTGGGGGATATTTTCCAGTCCCGCGGACTGGTGGCCTTGCTCTGGAGTGAAATGGACACAGCACAACTTTTTAAACGCTCACTTTCGAGCTTCTGGGGGGAAATATTGCCCCAGTTCACTTTAAGAATGAAAGAGTAACCGGGACCGCCTTACGCGCATCGTGATTTTGACCAACTTTGGCACGATTTCCCTGGAAATGGGGGATATTTTCCGGTACCGGGGACTCTAAACTAACTCCTGATTTCCTAAGTTTGCAGTGAAATGGACAAAGCACAACTTTTTGAACGCTCACTTTTGAGCTTCTGGGCCGAAGCATAGCCCTACTTCACTTTAAGACTGAAACACTAGCCGAGAGCGCCTTACGCGTATGGTGATTTTGGGCTACTTCGGCTCGATTTCCCGGAACTTGGGAGATAATTGCCAGTCCCGGGCACTCTAAACTAATTCCTGATGGCCTTGGTTTTCAGTGAAATGGACACAGCCAAACTTTTTGAACGTTCACTTTCGAGCTTCTGGGCCGAAATATAGCCCCACTTCACTTTAAGACTGAAAGAGTAGCCGGCACCGCCTTACGCGCATGGTAATTTTGTCGAACTTCGGCTTGATTTCCTGGGACTTGGGGGATATTTTCCAGTCCCGGAAGCTCTAAACTAACTCCTGAATGCCTTGGTTTTTAGTGAAATGGACACAGGTAAAAGGAGCGCACGCTCGGTTTCCAGGTTGTAGGCCGAAATATAGCCCCACTTTATTTTAAGACTGAAAGTGTACACGAAACCGCCTTAAGCGCATCGAAATTTTTAGCCACTATGGCTCAATATGCCAAAACTTGGGGGATATTTTCCAGTCCCGGGGACTCTACCCTAACCCTGGATGGCCTTAGTTTTCAGTAAAATGGTCACAGGTAACAGGAGCGCACGCTCGGTGTCGAGCTTCTAGGCCGAAATGGAGCCCCAGTTCATTTTAAGACTGAAAGAGTAAACGAAACTGCCGTACGCCTATTGTAATTTTAAGAAAGTATGGCTCAATTTGCCGAAACTTGGAGGATAGCTTCCAGTCTCGAGGATTCTAAACTATCTCCTGATGGACTTAGTTCTTAGTGAAACGGACACAGGTAAAAGGAGAGCACGCTCGGTGTCGAGCTTGTAGAACCGAAATATAGCCCCACTTCATTTTCGGAGTAAACGAGTAGCCGAGACCGCCTTACGCGCATCGTGATTTTGAGCATCTTTGGCTCGATTTGCCGTAATTCGGGCAATATTTTCCAGTCCCGAGGACTCTATGTTAACTCCTGATGAACTTAGTTTTCAGTGATATGTACAAAGGCAAAAGGAGCGCACGCTCGGTGTTGAGCTTCTCGGCCGAAATATAGCCCCACCTTATTTTAACACTGAAAGAGTAGCCGAGACCGCCTTACGCGCATCATGATTTTGAGCAACTTTGGCTCGATCTGCCAGAATTTGGGAAATATTTTCCAGTCCCAAGGACTCTAAACTAACTCCTGATGGCCTAAGATGTCAGTGAAATGGACACAGGTAACATTAGCGCACGCCCGGTCTCGAGCTTTTAGGTCGAAATATAGCCCCCCTTAATTTTAAGACTGAAAGAGTAGCCGAGACAGCCTTACGCGCATCGTGATTTTGGGCCACTTTTGCTCGATTTCCCGCAAGTTGGCGAATAATTTAAAGTCCCGGGGACGCTAAACTAACTCCCGATGACCTTGGTTTGCAGTTCAATGAACACAGCAAAACATTCTGAACGCTCACCTTCGAGCTTCAGTGCCGCAATATAGCCCTACTTAAATTTAAGACTGAAAGAATAACCGAGAGCCCGTTACGCGCATCGTAATTTTCATCAACTTCGGCGCCATTTCCTGGAATTTGGAGAATATTTTCCAGTTCCGGGGACTCTAAACTAACTCCTGATTGCCTTGGGTTGCAGTGAAATGGACACAGCAAAACTTTTTGAACGCTCACTTTCGAGCTTGTGGGCCGAAATACAGCCATCCTTCACTTTAAGACTCAAACAGCAGCCGAGACCACGTTTAGCGCATCGTGATTTTGATCAACTTCGGCTCGATTTCCCGGAACTTGCGAAATATTTTGCAGTCCCGGGCACTCTAAACTAACTCGTGCTGGTCTTGGTTTGCAGTGAAACGGAAACAGAAAAAGTTTTTGAACGCATACTTTCGAGCTTCTGGACCGAAATAGAACCCCACTTCACTTGAAGACTGAAAGAGTAGCCGAGACCGCCTTACGTGCATCGTGATTTTGAGCAACTTCGGCTCCATTTGCCGGAACTAAGGGATATATTCCAGTTCTGAGGACTCTAAACTAATTCCTGATGGCCTTGGTTTGCAGTAAAATGGACCCAGCAAAACTTTTTGAACGCTCAATTTCGAGCTTCTGGGCCAAAATATAGCCCCCCATTACTTTAACACTGAAAGAGTAGCCGAGACCGCCTTACGTGCATCGTGATTTGGACAAACTTCGGGTTGATTTCCCGGAACTTGGGGGATATTTTCCAGTCCCAGGGACTCTCAACTAACTCCTGCTTGTCTTGGTTTGCAGTGAAATGGACACAGCGAAAGTTTTTGAACGCTCACTTTTGATCTTCTTGGCCGAAATATAGCCCCACTTCACTTTAAGACTGAAAGAGTAGCCGAGACCGTGTTACGCGCATCGTGATTTTGACCAACGTCTTCTCGATTTTCCGGAACTTGGGAAATACATTCCACTCCCGGGGACTCGAAACTAACTACTGATTGTCTTGGTTTTTAGTGAAATGGACACAGCGAAACTTTTTGAACGCTCACTCTCGAGCTTCTGGACCGAAATATAGCCCCACTTTACTTTAAGACTGAAAGAGTAGCCGAGACCGTCTTGCGCAAATCGTGATTTTCACCAACTTCGGGTCGGTTTCCCGGAACTTGGGGGATATATTCCATTTCCGCGGGCTCTAAACTAACTCCTGATGGCCTTGCTTTTCAGTGAAATGGACAAAGGAAAGCTTTTTGAACACTCTCTTTGTAGCTTCTGGGCCGAAATAGAATCCCACTTCACTTTCAGACTGAGATAGTAGCCGAGACCGCATCATGCGCATCTCGGAACTTGGGGGATATTTTCCAGTCCCGGGGACTCTAAACTAACTCCTGATCGCCTTGCTTTGCATTGAAATGGACAGAGCAAAACTTTTTGAACGCTCACTTTCGAGCTTGTCGGCAGAAATATAGCCACACTTTACTTTAAGACTGAAACAGTAGCCGAGACCGCATATCGCGCATCGTGATTTTGATCAACTTCGGCTAGCTTTCCCGGAACTTGGGGAATATTTCCCAGTCCCGGGGACCCTAAACTAACTCCTGATAGCCTTGTTTTGAAGTGAAATGGACACAGCAAAACTTTTTGAACGCTCACTTTCTAGCTTGTGGGCCGAAATATAGGCACACTTGACTTTAAGACTGAAACAGTAGCCGAGACCACGTTACGCGCATCATGAATTTGATCAACTTCGGCTCCAATTCCCGGGACTTGGGGGATATGTTCCAGTCCCGGGGACTCTAAACTAACTCCTGATGGCCTTGGTTTGCATTGAAATGGACACAGCACAAGTTTTTGAATGCACACTTTCGAGATTCTGGGCCGAAATATAGCCCCACTTCACTTAAGACTGAAAGAGTAGCCGAGACCGCCTTGCTCGCATCGTGAGTTTGACAAACTTCCGGTCGATATTCCGGAACTTGGGGGATATTTTCCAGTCCCAGGAGCTCTAAACTAACTCCTCATGGCCTTGGTTTGCAGCGAAATGGACAGAGCAAAACTTTTTGAACGCACACCTTCGAGCTTCCTGCCCGATATAAAGCCCGACTTTACTTTAAGACTGAAAGAGTAGCCGAGACCACCTTACGCGCATCGTGATTTTGACCAACTTCGGCTTGAGTTGCCAGAACTTAAGGGATATTTTTTAGTCCCGCGGACTCTAAACTAACTCATGATGGCCTTGGTTTTCAGTTAAATTGAGACAGCAAAACTTTTTGAACGCTCACTTTCGAGCTTCTGGGCCGAAAGATACAGCCACGTCACTTTAAGACTAAAAGAGTAGCCGAGACCGTCTTACGCGCATCGTGATTTTGACAAACTTCGGCTCGATTTTCCGGGACTTGCGGGATATTTTGATGTCCCGGACACTGTAAACAATCTGCTGATTTGGCTTGGTTTGCGGTGAAATGGACACAGCAAACCTTTTTGGACTTTTACTTTCGAGCTTCTGGGCCGAAATATAGCCCCATTTCACTTTAAGAATCAAAGAGTAGCCGAGACCGCCTTACGCGCATCGTGATTTTGACAAACTTCGGCTCGATTTCCCCGAACTTGGGCCATATTTTCCAGTCCCGAGCAGTCTAAACTAACTGCTGATGGCCTTGGTTTGCAGTGAAATGAACACAGCAAAACTTTTTGAACTTTCACTTTCTAGCTTCTCGGCCGAAATATAGCCCCAGTTCACTTTAAGAATCAAAGAGTAGCCGAGACCGCCTTACGCGCATCCTGATTTTGACAGAATTCGGCTCGATTTCCCCGAACTTGGGCGATATTTTCCAGTCCCGAGCAGTCTAAACTAACTCCTGATGGCCTTGGTTTGCAGTGAAATGAACAAGGTTACACTTTTTGAACGCTTATTTTCGAGCTTCTGGGATGAAATATAGCCCCACTTCACTTTAAGACTGAAAGAGTAGGCGAGACCGCCTTACGCGCATCGTGATTTTGAGCAACTTCCGCTCGATTTTCTAGAATTTTGGCGATATTTCAAGTCCCGGGGACTCTAAACTAATTCTTGATGGCCTTGGTTTGATGTGAAATGGACGCAGGAAAACTTTTTGAACGCTCAGTTTCGAGCTTCTGGACCGAAATACAACCGTACTTCACTTTACGACTGAAATAGTAGCCGAGACCTCCTTACGAGCATCGTGATTTTGACCCAGTTCAGCTCGATCTCCCGCACCTTGGGGGATATTTTCCAGTCCGGGGGACTTTAAGCTAACTCCTGATGGCCTTGGTTTGCAGTTAAATGCACAAAGCGTAACTTTTTAAAGGTTCACTTTCGAGCTTCTGGGCCGAAATATAGCCCCACTTTACTTTAAGACTGAAAAGGTAGCCGAGACCGTCTTACGCGCATCGTGATTTTGACCAACTTCCGTTGGATTTCCCGGAACTTCGGGGATATATTCCAGTCCCGGGGACTCTAAACTAACTGCTGATGGCCTTGGTTTGCAGTGAAATGGACACAGCACATTTTTTTGAACGCTCACTTTCGAGCTTCTCGGACGAAATATAGCCCCACTTAACTTTAAGACTGAAAGAGTAACCCAGACCGCCATACGCGCATCGTGATTTTGGGATACTTCGGCTCGATTCCCCGGACATAGGGAGATTTTTTCCAGTCCCGGAGACTCTAAACTAACTCCTGATGGCCTTGGTTTCCAGTGAAATGGACACAGGAATACTTTTTGAACGCGCACTTTCGAGCTTGCTGGCCGAAATATAGCCCTACTTCTTTTTAAGACTGAAAGAGTAGGCGGGAGCGCCTTACGCGCATTGTGATTTTGAGGATCTTCGGCTCGATCTGGCGAAACTTGGGAGATATTTTCAGTCCCAAAGTCTCCAATCTCACTCCTGATTGTCTAAGATGTGGGTGAAATAGAGACAAAAATTTTTGAAGCCTTACTTTCGAGCTTCTGGAGTTAAATCTAAGCCCACTTTACCTTAAGACTGAAAGAGTAGCCGAGATCCCCTTAAGCGCATGGTGATTTTGACTAACTTCGGGTGGATTTCCCGTAACTTGGGGGATATTTCCAGTTCCTTTGACGCTAAACTAAGTCGTGATGGCCTTGTTTTGCAGTGAAATGGACACAGCAAAACTTTTTAAACACTCAGTTTCGAGCTTCTGGGCCGAAATATTGCCCCAATTCACTTTAAGACTGAAAGAGTAGCCGAGACCGCCGTACGCGCATCGTGATTTTGACCAACTTCGGTTAAATTTCCCGGAACTTGGGGGATATTTTCCAGTCCCGGGGTCTCTAAACTGACCCCCGACGTCCTTGGTCTGCAGTCAAATGGATACAGCAAAACTTTTTGAACGCTCACTTTTGAGCTTCTGGGCCGAAATATAGCTCCACTTCACTTTAAGAGTGAAAGAGTAGCCGAGACCGCCTCACGCCCATCCTAATTTTGACCAACTTCGGCTCGATTTCGCGGGACTTGCAGATATTTTCCAGTCCCGCGAACTCTAAAGTAACTCCTGATGGCCTTGCTCTGGAGTGAAATGGACACAGCACAACTTTTTGAACGCTCACTTTCGAGCTACTGGGGGGAAATATTGCCCCAGTTCACTTTCAGAATGAAAGAGTAACCGGGACCACCTTACGCGCATCGTGATTTTGACTAACTTTGGCTCGATATCCCGGGAACTGGGGGATATCTTTCGGTACCGGGGACTCTAAACTAACTCCTGATTTCCTCGGTTTGCAGTGAAATGGACACAGCACAACTTTTTGAACGCTCACTTTTGAGCTTCTGGGCCGAAGCATAGCCCTACTTCACTTTAAGACTGAAAGACTAGCCGAGATCGCCTTACGCGCATCGTGATTTTGAGCTACTTCGGCTCGATTTCCCAGAACTTGGGAGATATTTCCCAGTCCCGGGCACTCTAAACTAACTCCTGATGGCCTTGGTTTTGAGTGAAATGGACACAGCCAAACTTTTTGAACGTTCACTTTCGAGCTTCTGGGCCGAAATATAGCCCCACTTCACTTTAAGACTGAAAGAGTAGCCGGCACCGCCTTACGCGCATGGTAATTTTGTCGAACTTCGGCTTGATTTCCTGGGACTTGGGGGATATTTTCCAGTCCCGGAAGCTCTAAACTAACTCCTGAATGCCTTGGTTTTTAGTGAAATGGACACAAGTAAAAGGAGCGCACGCTCGGTTTCCAGGTTGTAGGCCGAAATATAGCCCCACTTTATTTTAAGACTGAAAGTGTACACGAAACCGCCTTAAGCGCATCGAAATTTTTAGCCACTATGGCTCGATATGCCAAAACTTGGGGGATATTTTCCAGTCCCGGGGACTCTACCCTAACTCTTGATGGCCTTAGTTTTCAGTAAAATGGTCACAGGTAACAGCAGCGCACGCTCGGTGTCGAGCTTCTAGGCCGAAATGTAGCCCCAGTTCATTTTAAGACTGAAAGAGTAAACGAAACTGCCGTACGCCTATCGTAATTTTAAGAAAGTATGGCTCAATTTGCCGAAACTTGCAGGATAGCTTCCAGTCTCGAGGATTCTAAACTATCTCCTGATGGACTTAGTTCTTAGTGAAACGGACACAGGTAAAAGGAGAGCACGCTCGGTGTCGAGCTTGTAGAACCGAAATATAGCCCCACTTCATTTTCGGAGTAAACGAGTAGCCGAGACCGCCTTAGGCGCATCGTGATTTTGAGCATCTTTGGCTCGATTTGCCGCAATTCGGGGAATATTTTCCAGTCCCGAGGACTCTATGTTAACTCCTGATGAACTTAGTTTTCAGTGATATGTACACAGGCAAAAGGAGCGCACGCTCGGTGTTGAGCTTCTCGGCCGAAATATAGCCCCACTTCATTTTAAGACTGAAAGAGTAGCCGAGACCGCCTTACGCGCATCGTGATTTTGAGCCACTTTTGCTCGATTTCCCGGAAGTTGGCGAATAATTTAAACTCCCGGGGACGCTAAACTAACTCCCGATGACCTTGGTTTGCAGTTTAATGAACACAGCAAAACATTCTGAACGCTCACCTTCGAGCTTCAGTGCCGCAATATAGCTCTACTTCAATTTAAGACTGAAAGAATAACCGAGAGCCCGTTACGCGCATCGTAATTTTCATCAACTTCGGCGCCATTTCCTGGAACTTGGAGAATATTTTCCAGTTCCGGGGACACTAAGCTAAATCCTGATTGCCTTGGTTTGCAGTGAAATGGACACAGCAAAACTTTTTGAACGCTCACTTTCGAGCTTGTGGGCCTCAATATAGCCACACTTCACTTTAAGACTGAAACAGTAGCCGAGACCGCGTTACGCGCATCGTGATTTTGAGCAACTTCTGCTCGCTTTCCTGGAACTTGGGGAATATTTTGCAGTCCCTTGAACTCTAAACTAACTCCTGATGGCCATGGTTTGCAGTGAAATTCACACAGCACAAGTTTTTGAACGAACACTTTCGAGCTTTTAGGCCGAAATATAGTCCCACATCACTTACAACTTAAAGAGTAGCCGAGACCGGCGTGCGCGCATCGTGATTTTGACCAACTTCGGGTCGATATTCCGGAACTTGGGGGATATTTTCCAGTCCCAGGGACTCTAAACTAGGTGCCGATGGCCTTGTTTTTCAGTGAAATGGACACAGCAAAGCTTTTTGAACGCTCACTTTCGAGCTTGTGGGCCGAAATATAGCCATACTTCACTTTAAGACTGAAACATAGCCCAGACCACGTTTCGCGCATCGTGATTTTGATCAACTTCGGCTCGATTTCCCGGAACTTGCGAAATATTTTCCAGTCCCGGGGACTCTAAAGTAACTCGTGCTGGTCTTGGTTTGCAGTGAAACGGAAACAGAAAAAGTTTTTGAACGCATACTTTTGAGCTTCTGGACCGAAATAGAACCGCACCTCACTTGAAGACTGAAAGAGTAGCCGAGACCGCCTTACGTGCATGGTGATTTTGAGCAACTTCGGCTCGATTTGCCGGAACTAAGGGCATATATTCCAGTTCTGAGGACTCTAAACTAATTCCTGATGGCCTTGGTTTGCAGTAAAATGGACCCAGAAAAACTTTTTGAACGCTCAATTTCGAGCTTCTGGGCCAAAATATACTCCCCCATTACTTTAACACTGAAAGAGTAGCCGAGACCGCCTTACGTGCATCGTGATTTGGACAAACTTCGGCTTGATTTCCCGGAACTTGGGGGATATTTTCCGGTCCTGTAGACTCTCAACTAACTCCTGCTTGTCTTGGTTTGCAGTGAAATGGACTCAGCGAAAGTTTTTGAACGCTCACTCTCGAGCTTCTGGGCCGAAAGAGAGCCCCATTTTACTTTAAGACTGAAAGAGTAGGCGAGACCGTCTTGAGCGAATCGTGATTTTGACCAATTTTGCGTTTATTTCCCGAGACTTGGGGGATATATTCCAGTCAAAGGGACTCTACTGTAACTCCTGATCGCCTTGGTTTTCAGTGAAATGGACAGAGCACAACTTTGCAGCTTCTGGGCAGAAATAAAGCCCCACTTTACTTTAAGACTGAAAGAGTAGATGAGACCGCCTTACGCGCATCGTAATTTTGACGAACTTCCAATGGATTTCCCGGAACTTGGGGGATATTTTGCAGTCCCTTGGACGCTAAACTAAGTCCTGATGACCTTGTTTTGAAGTAAAATGGACACAACAAAACTTTTTGACCGCTCACTTTCGAGCTTGTGGGCCGAAATATAGCCACACTTCACTTTAGGACTGACACAGTAGCCGAGACCACGTTACGCGCATCATGAATTTGATCAACTTCGGCTCGATTTCCCGGGACTTGGGGGATATTCTCCAGTCCCGGGGACTCTAAACTAACTTCTGATGGCCTTGGTTTGCACTGAAAGTGACAGAGCAAAACTTTTTAAACACTCACTTTCGAGCTTCTAGGCCGAAATATTGCCCCACTTCACTTTAAGACTGAAAGAGCAGCCGAGACCACCTTACGCACATCGTGATTTTGACCAACTTCGGCTGGATTTACCGGAACTTGGGGGACATTTTCCACTCCCGAGGACTCTTAAGTAACCCCTGATGGCCTTGGTTTGCATTGAAATGGATACAGCAAAACTTTTTGAACGCTCACTTTTGATCTTCTTGGCCGAAATATAGCCCCACTTCACTTTAAGACTGAAAGAGTAGCCGAGACCGTGTTACGCGCATCGTGATTTTGACCAACGTCTTCTCGATTTTCCGGAACTTGGGAAATACATTCCACTCCTGGGGACTCGAAACTAACTACTGATAGCCCTGGTTTGCAGTGAAATAGACACAGTAATTTTTTTTGAGCTTTGAGCTTGTGAGCCGAAATAGAGCCCCACTTCAATTTAAGACTGAAGGAGTAGCCGACACTGCCTTAAGCGCACCGTGATTTTGACCAACTTCGGCTCGATTTGCCGGAACTTGGGGGATATTTTCCAGTCCCGGGGACTCTAAACTAACTACTGATTGTCTTGGTTTTTAGTGAAATGGACACAGCGAAACTTTTTGAACGCTCACTCTCGAGCTTCTGGACCGAAATATAGCCCCACTTTACTTTAAGACTGAAAGAGTAGCCGAGACCGTCTTGCGCAAATCGTGATTTTCACCAACTTCGGGTCGGTTTCCCGGAACTTGGGGGATATATTCCATTTCCGCGGGCTCTAAACTAACTCCTGATGGCCTTGCTTTTCAGTGAAATGGACAAAGGAAAGCTTTTTGAACACTCTCTTTGTAGCTTCTGGGCCGAAATAGAATCCCACTTCACTTTCAGACTGAGATAGTAGCCGAGACCGCCTCATGCGCATCGTGAGTTAGACCAAGTTCAGCTCGATTTCACGCAACTTTTGGGATATTTTCCAGTCCGGGGGACTCTAAACTAACTCCGGATGGCCTTGGTTTGCACTGAAATGCGCACAGCATAAATTTTTGAACGCCCACTTTGGAGCTACTGGATCGAAATATAGCCCCACTTCACTTGAAGACTGAAAGAGTAGCCGAGATCGCCTTAGGCGGATCGTGATTTTGACCATTTTCGAATCGATTTCTCGGAACTTGGGGGATATTTTCCAGTCCCGGGGACTCTAAACTAACTCCTGATCGCCTTGCTTTGCATTGTAATGGACAGAGCAAAACTTTTTGAACGCTCACTTTCGAGCTTGTCGGCAGAAATATACCCACACTTTACTTTAAGACTGAAACAGTAGCCGAGACCGCATATCGCGCATCGTGATTTTGATCAACTTCGGCTCGCTTTCTCGGAACTTGGGGAATGTTTCCCAGTCCCGGGGACCCTAAACTAAGTCCTGATAGCCTTGTTTTAAAGTGAAATGGACACAGCAAAACTTTTTGAACGCTCACTTTCTAGCTTGTGGGCCGAAATATAGGCACACTTGACTTTAAGACTGAAACAGTAGCCGAGACCACGTTACGCGCATCATGAATTTGATCAACTTCGGCTCAAATTCCCGGGACTTGGGGGATATGTTCCAGTCCCGGGGACTCTAAACTAACTCCTGATGGCCTTGGTTTGCATTGAAATGGACACAGCACAATTTTTTGAATGCACACTTTCGAGATTCTGGGCCGAAATATAGCCCCACTTCACTTAAGACTGAAAGAGTAGCCGAGACCGCCTTGCTCGCATCGTGAGTTTGACAAACTTCCGGTCAATATTCCGGATCTTGGGGAATATTTTCCAGCCCCGGGGACCCTAAACACACTTTTGATAACTTTGGTTTGCAGTGAAATGCACACAGCAAAACTTTTTGAACGCTCACTTTCGAGCTTCTGGGCCGAAAGATACAGCCACGTCACTTTAAGACTGAAACAGTAGCCGAGACCGCATTTCGCGCATCGTGATTTTGATCAACTTCGGCTCGCTTTCCCGGAACTTGGGGAATATTTTCCAGCCCCGGGAACCCTAAACACACTTTTGATAACTTTGGTTTGCAGTGAAATGCACACAGCAAAACTTTTTGAACGCTCACTTTCGGGCTTCTACCCCGAGATATAGCCCCACTTCACTTTAAGACAGAAAGAGTAGCCGAGACCACTTTAGGGGCATCGTGATTTTGACCAACCTCGGCTCAATTTCCCGGACCTTGGGGCATATTTTCTTGTCCCGGGGACGCTAAACTAACTCCTGATGGCTTTGGTCTGCAGTAAAATGAACACAGCAAAACTTTTTGAACGTTCACTTTCGGGCTTCTCGCCCGAAATATAGCCCCACTTCACTCTGAGACTGAAAGAGTAGCCGACACTACCTTACGCAAATCGTGATTTTGACCAACTTCGACTCGATTTCCCGGAAGTTGGGGGATATTTTCCAGTCCCGGGGACTCTAAACTAGCTCCTGATGGCTTTGGTTTGCAGTCAAATAAACACAGGGAAACTTTTTGAACGCTCACTTTCAAGCTCCTGGCCAGGAATAAAGCCTCACTTCACTTTAAGACTGAAACAGTAAGCGAGACCGCCTAACGCGCACCGTGATTTTGACCAACTTCGGCTAAAATTCCCTGAACTTGGGGGGATATTTTCCAGTCCCGAAGACTCTTAAGTAACCCCTGATGGCCTTCGTTTGCATTGAAATGGATACAGCAAAACTTTTTGAACGCTCACTTTTGAGCTTCTGGGCCGAAACATAGCCCCACTTCACTTTAAGACTGAAAGACTAGCCAAGACCGTCTTGCGCGCATCGTGATTTTGAGCAACGTCTTCTTGATTTTCCGGAACTTGGGAAATATATTGCAGTGCCGGGGACTCTAAACTAACTCCTGATGGCCTTGGTTTGCAGTGAAATGGACACAGCAAATTTTTTGCAGCGCTCACTTTGGAGCTTCTGGGCCGAAATAGAGCCCCACTTCACTTTGAGACTGAAAGAGTAGCCGAGGCCGCCTTAGGCGCATCGTGATTTTGACCAACTTCGGCTTGAGTTGCCAGAACTTAAAAGATATTTTCCACTCCCGGGGACTCTAAACTAACTCATGATGGCCTTGGTTTTCAGTGAAATTGAGAGAGGAAAACTTTTTGAACGCTCACTTTAGAGCTTCTGGACCGAAATATACAGCCACGTCACTTTAAGACTAAAAGAGTAGCCGACACTGCTTTACGCGCATCGTGATTTTCACAAACTTCGGCTCGATTTCCCGGAACTTGGGGGATATTTTGATGTCCCGGAGACCGTAAACTATCTCCTGATGTGGGTAGGTTCACGGTGAAATGGACACGGCAAAACTTTTTGAACTTTCACTTTCGAGCTTCTGGGCCGAAATATAGCCCGAGTTCACCGCCTTACACGCATCGTGATTTTGACCAACTTTGGCTCGATTTCCCAGGAAATGGGGAATATTTTCCGGTACCGGGGACTCTAAAGTAACTCGTGATTGCCTTAGTTTGCATTGAAATGGAGAGAGCAAAACTATTTCAACGCTCCCCTTCGGCCTTCTGAGCCGAAATATAGCCCCACTTCTGGACCGAAATATACAGCCACGTCACTTTAAGACTGAAAGAGTAGCCGAGACCACCTTACGCGCATCGTGATTTTGACCAACTTCGGCTTGAGTTGCCAGAACTTAAGGGATATTTTTTAGTCCCGCGGACTCTAAACTAACTCATGATGGCCTTGGTTTTCAGTTAAATTGAGACAGCAAAACTTTTTGAACGCTCACTTTCGAGCTTCTGGGCCGAAAGATACAGCCACGTCACTTTAAGACTAAAAGAGTAGCCGAGACCGTCTTACGCGCATCGTGATTTTGACAAACTTCGGCTCGATTTCCCGGGACTTACGGGATATTTTGATGTCCCGGACACTGTAAACAATCTGCTGATTTGGCTTGGTTTGCGGTGAAATGGACACAGCAAACCTTTTTGGACTTTTACTTTCGAGCTTCTGGGCCGAAATATAGCCCCATTTCACTTTAAGAATCAACGAGTAGCCGAGACCGCCTTACGCGCATCGTGATTTTGACAAACTTCGGCTCGATTTCCCCGAACTTGGGCCATATTTTCCAGTCCCGAGCAGTCTAAACTAACTGCTGATGGCCTTGGTTTGCAGTGAAATGAACACAGCAAAACTTTTTGAACTTTCACTTTCGAGCTTCTGGGCCGAAATATAGCCCGAGTTCACCGCCTTACACGCATCGTGATTTTGACCAACTTTGGCTCGATTTCCCAGGAAATGGGGAATATTTTCCGGTACCGGGGACTCTAAAGTAACTCGTGATTGCCTTAGTTTGCATTGAAATGGAGAGAGCAAAACTATTTCAACGCTCCCCTTCGGCCTTCTGAGCCGAAATATAGCCCCACTTCTGGACCGAAATATACAGCCACGTCACTTTAAGACTGAAAGAGTAGCCGAGACCACCTTACGCGCATCGTGATTTTGACCAACTTCGGCTTGAGTTGCCAGAACTTAAGGGATATTTTTTAGTCCCGCGGACTCTAAACTAACTCATGATGGCCTTGGTTTTCAGTTAAATTGAGACAGCAAAACTTTTTGAACGCTCACTTTCGAGCTTCTGGGCCGAAAGATACAGCCACGTCACTTTAAGACTAAAAGAGTAGCCGAGACCGTCTTACGCGCATCGTGATTTTGACAAACTTCGGCTCGATTTCCCGGGACTTACGGGATATTTTGATGTCCCGGACACTGTAAACAATCTGCTGATTTGGCTTGGTTTGCGGTGAAATGGACACAGCAAACCTTTTTGGACTTTTACTTTCGAGCTTCTGGGCCGAAATATAGCCCCATTTCACTTTAAGAATCAACGAGTAGCCGAGACCGCCTTACGCGCATCGTGATTTTGACAAACTTCGGCTCGATTTCCCCGAACTTGGGCCATATTTTCCAGTCCCGAGCAGTCTAAACTAACTGCTGATGGCCTTGGTTTGCAGTGAAATGAACACAGCAAAACTTTTTGAACTTTCACTTTCTAGCTTCTCGGCCGAAATATAGCCCCAGTTCACTTTAAGAATCAAAGAGTAGCCGAGACCGCCTTACGCGCATCCTGATTTTGACAGAATTCGGCTCGATTTCCCCGAACTTGGGCGATATTTTCCAGTCCCGAGCAGTCTAAACTAACTCCTGATGGCCTTGGTTTGCAGTGAAATGAACAAGGTTACACTTTTTGAACGCTTATTTTCGAGCTTCTGGGATGAAATATAGCCCCACTTCACTTTAAGACTGAAAGAGTAGGCGAGACCGCCTTACGCGCATCGTGATTTTGAGCAACTTGCGCTCGATTTTCTAGAATTTTGGCGATTTTTCAAGTCCCGGGGACTCTAAACTAACTCTTGATGGCCTTGGTTTGATGTGAAATGGACGCGGGAAAACTTTTTGAACGCTCAGTTTCGAGCTTCTGGACCGAAATACAACCGTACTTCACTTTACGACTGAAATAGTAGCCGAGACCTCCTTACGAGCATCGTGATTTTGACCCAGTTCAGCTCGATCTCCCGCACCTTGGGGGATATTTTCCAGTCCGGAGGACTTTAAACTAACTCCTGATGGCCTTGGTTTGCAGTTAAATGCACAAAGCGTAACTTTTTAAAGGTTCACTTTCGAGCTTCTGGGCCGAAATATAGCCCCACTTTACTTTAAGACTGAAAGAGTAGCCGAGACCGTCTTACGCGCATCGTGATTTTGACCAACTTCCGTTGGATTTCCCGGAACTTCGAGGATATATTCTAGTCCCGGGGACTCTAAACTAACTGCTGATGGCCTTGGTTTGCAGTGAAATGGACACAGCACATTTTTTTGAACGCTCACTTTCGAGCTTCTCGGACGAAATATAGCCCCACTTAACTTTAAGACTGAAAGAGTAACCCAGACTGCCGTACGCGCATCGTGATTTTGGGATACTTCGGCTCGATTTCCCGGACATAGGGAGATTTTTTCCAGTCCCGGAGACTCTAAACTAACTCCTGATGGCCTTGGTTTCCAGTGAAATGGACACAGGAACACTTTTTGAACGCGCACTTTCGAGCTTGCTGGCCGAAATATAGCCCTACTTCTTTTTAAGACTGAAAGAGTAGGCGGGAGCGCCTTACGCGCATTGTGATTTTGAGGATCTTCGGCTCGATCTGGCGAAACTTGGGAGATATTTTCAGTCCCAAAGTCTCCAATCTCACTCCTGATTGTCTAAGATGTGAACGAAATAGAGACAAAAATTTTTGAAGCCTTACTTTCGAGCTTCTGGAGTTAAATCTAAGCCCACTTTACCTTAAGACTGAAAGAGTAGCCGAGATCCCCTTAAGCGCATGGTGATTTTGACTAACTTCGGGTGGATTTCCCGTAACTTGGGGGATATTTCCAGTTCCTTTGACGCTAAACTAAGTCGTGATGGCCTTGTTTTGCAGTGAAATGGACACAGCAAAACTTTTTAAACACTCAGTTTCGAGCTTCTGGGCCGAAATATTGCCCCAATTCACTTTACGACTGAAAGAGTAGCCGAGACCGCCGTACGCGCATCGTGATTTTGACCAACTTCGGTTAAATTTCCCGGAACTTTGGGGATATTTTCCAGTCCCGGGGTCTCTAAACTGACCCCGGACGTCCTTGGTCTGCAGTCAAATGGATACAGCAAAACTTTTTGAACGCTCACTTTTGAGCTTCTGGGCCGAAATATAGCTCCACTTCACTTTAAGAGTGAAAGAGTAGCCGAGACCGCCTCACGCCCATCCTAATTTTGACCAACTTCGGCTCGATTTCACGGGACTTGGAGATATTTTCCAGTCCCGCAAACTCTAAAGTAACTCCTGATGGCCTTGCTCTGGAGTGAAATGGACACAGCACAACTTTTTGAACGCTCACTGTCGAGGTACTGTGGGGAAATATTGCCCCAGTTCACTTTCAGAATGAAAGAGTAACCGGGACCACCCTACGCGCATCGTGATTTTGACCACCTTTGGCTCGATATCCCGGGAACTGGGGGATATTTTTCGGTACCGGGGCCTCTAAACTAACTCCTGATTTCCTCGGTTTGCAGTGAAATGGACACAGCACAACTTTTTGAACGCTCACTTTTGAGCTTCTGGGCCTAAGCATAGCCCTACTTCACTTTAAGACTGAAAGACTAGCCGAGATCGCCTTACGCGCATCGTGATTTTGAGCTACTTCGGCTCGATTTCCCAGAACTTGGGAGATATTTCCCAGTCCCGGGCACTCTAAACTAACTCCTGATGGCCTTGGTTTTGAGTGAAATGGACACAGCCAAACTTTTTGAACGTTCACTTTCGAGCTTCTGGGCCGAAATATAGCCCCACTTCACTTTAAGACTGAAAGAGTAGCCGGGACCGCGTTACGCGCATGGTAATTTTGTCGAACTTCGGCTTGATTTCCTGGGACTTGCGGGATGTTTTCCAGTCCCGGAAGCTCTAAACTAACTCCTGAATGCCTTGGTTTTTAGTGCAATGGACACAGGTAAAAGGAGCGCACGCTAGGTTTCCAGGTTGTAGGCCGAAATATAGCCCAACTTTATTTTAAGACTGAAAGTGTACACGTAACCGCCTTAAGCGCATCGAAATTTTTAGCCACTATGGCTCGATCTGCCAAAACTTGCGGGATATTTTCCAGTCCCGGTGACTCTACCCTAACTCTTGATGGCCTTAGTTCTCAGTAAAATGGTCACAGGTAACAGGAGCGCACGCTCGGTGTCGAGCTTCTAGGCCGAAATGTAGCCCCAGTTCATTTTAAGACTGAAAGAGTAAACGAATGTGCCGTAGGCTTATCGTAATTTTAAGAAAGTATGGCTCAATTTGCCGAAACATGGAGGATAGCTTCCAGTCTCGAGTATTCTAAACTATATCCTGATGGACTTAGTTCTTAGTGAAATGGACACAGGTAAAAGGAGAGCACGCTCGGTGTCGAGCTTGTAGAACCGAAATATAGCCCCACTTCATTTTCGGAGTAAACGAGTAGCCGAGACCGCCTTAGGCGCATCGTGATTTTGAGCATCTTTGGCTCGATTTGCCGCAATTCGGGCAATATTTTCCAGTCCCGAGGACTCTATGTTAACTCCTGATGAACTTAGTTTTCAGTGATATGTACACAGGCAAAAGGAGCGCACGCTCGGTGTTGAGCTTCTCGGCTGAAATATAGCCCCACTTCATTTTAAGACTGAAAGAGTAGCCGAGACCGCCTTACGCGCATCGTGATTTTGAGCAACTTTGGCTCGATCTGCCAGAATTTGGGAAATATTTTCCAGTCCCAAGGACTCTAAACTATTTCCTGATGGCCTAAGATGTCAGTGAAATGGACACAGGTAAAATTAGCGCAGGCCCGGTCTCGAGCTTCTAGGTCGAAATATAGCCCCCCTTAATTTTAAGACTGAAAGAGTAGCCGAGACCGCCTTACGCGCATCGTGATTTTGGGCCACTTTTGCTCGATTTCCCGCAAGTTGGCGAATAATTTAAAGTCCCGGGGACGCTAAACTAACTCCCGATGACCTTGGTTTGCAGTTTAATGAACACAGCAAAACATTCTGAACGCTCACCTTCGAGCTTCAGTGCCGCAATATAGCCCTACTTCAATTTAAGACTGAAAGAATACCCGAGAGCCCGTTACGCGCATCGTAATTTTCATCAACTTCGGCGCCATTTCCTGGAACTTGGAGAATATTTTCCAGTTCCGGGGACACTAAACTAACTCCTGATTGCCTTGGTTTGCAGTGAAATGGACACAGCAAAACTTTTTGAACGCTCACTTTCGAGCTTGTGGGCCTCAATATAGCCACACTTCACTTGAAGACTGAAAGAGTAGCCGAGACCGCCTTACGTGCATGGTGATTTTGAGCAACTTCGGCTCGATTTGCCGGAACTAAAGGCATATATTCCAGTTCTGAGGACTCTAAACTAATTCCTGATGGCCTTGGTTTGCAGTAAAATGGACCCAGCAAAACTTTTTGAACGCTCAATTTCGAGGTTCTGGGCCAAAATATAGTCCCCCATTACTTTAACACTGAAAGAGTAGCCCCGACCGCCTTACGTGCATCGTGATTTTGACCAACTTCGGCTCGATTTCCCGGAACTTGGGGGATATTTTCCAGTCCCGGGGACTCTCAACTAACTCCTGATGGCCTTGGTTTGCGTTGAAATGGACACAGCACAATCTTTTGAACGCACACTTTCGAGAATCTGGGCCGAAATATAGCCCCACTTCACTTAAGACTGAAAGAGTAGCCGAGACCGCCTTGCTCGCATCGTGAGTTTGACAAACTTCCGGTCGATATTCCGGAACTTGGGGGATAGTTTACAGTCCCAGGAGCTCTAAACTAACTCCTCATGGCCTTGGTTTGTAGTGAAATGGACAGAGCAAAACTTTTTGAACGCTCACCTTCGAGCTTCCTGGCCGAAATAAAGCCCCACTTTACTTTAAGACTTAAAGAGTAACCGAGACCACCTTACGCGCATTGTGCTTTTGACAAACTTCGGGTGGATCTCCCGGAACTTGAGGAACATTTTCCAGTTCCTTGGACACTAAACTAAGTCCTGATGGCCTTGTTTTGCAGTGAAATGGACACAGCAAAACTTTTTGAACGCTCACTTTCGAGCTTGTGGGCTAAAATATAGCCACACTTTACTTTAAGTCTGAAACAGTAGCCGAGACCGCATTTCGCGCATCGTGATTTTGGTCAACTTCGGCTCGCTTTCCCGGAACTTGGGGAATATTTTCCAGCCCCGGGGACCCTAAACTAACTTTTGATAGCTTTGGTTTGCAGTGAAATGCACACAGCAAAACTTTTTGAACGCTCACTTTCGAGCTTCTGGACAGAAATATAGCCCCACTTGACTTTAAGACTGAAAGGGTAGCCGAGACCGCTTTGGAAGCATCGTGATTTTGACCAACTTCAGCTCGACTTACCGGAACTTGGGGAATATTTTCCAGTCCCAGGGACGCTAAACTAACTCGTGATGGCCTTGTTTTGCAGTGAAATGGACACAGCAAAACTTTTTGAACGCTCACTTTCGGGCTTCTGGCCCGAAATATAGCCCCACTTCACTTTAAGGCAGAAAGAGTAGCCGAGACCACTTTAGGGGCATCGTGATTTTGAGAAACCTCGGCTCAATTTCCCGGACCTTGGGGCATATTTTCTATTCCCGGGGACACTAAACTAACTCCTGATGGCCTTGGTTTGCAGTGAAATGGACACAGGAAAACTTTTTGAACACTCACTTTCGGGCTTCTCTCCCAAAATATAGCCCCTCTTCACTCTAAGACTGAAAGAGTAGCCGACACTACCTTACGCAAATCGTGATTTTGACCAACCTCGACTCGATTTCCCGGAAGTTGGGGGATATTTTCCAGTCCCGGGGACTCTAAACTAGCTCCTGATGGCTTTGGTTTGGAGTCAAATAAACACAGGGAAACTTTTTGAACGCTCACTTTCAAGCTCCTGGCCAGGAATAAAGCCTCACTTCACTTTAAGACTGAAACAGTAAGCGAGACCGCCTAACGCGCACCGTGATTTTGACCAACTTCGGCTAAATTTCTCTGAACTTGGGGGGATATTTTCCAGTCCCGAAGACTCTTAAGTAACCCCTGATGGCCTTCGTTTGCATTGAAATGGATACAGCAAAACTTTTTGAACGCTCACTTTTGAGCTTCTGGGCCGAAATATAGCCCCACTTCACTTTAAGACTGAAAGAGTAGCCGAGGCCGCCTTAGGCGCATCGTGATTTTGAGCAACGTCTTCTCGATTTTCCGGAACTTGGGAAATATATTGCAGTCCCGGGGACTCTAAACTAACTCATCATGGCCTTGGTTTGCAGTGAAATAGACACAGCAAATTTTTTGCAGCGCTCACTTTGGAGCTTCTGGGCCGAAATAGAGCCCCACCTCACTTTAAGACTGAAAGAGTAGCCGAGGCCGACTTAGGCGCATCGTGATTTTGACCAACTTCGGCTTGAGTTGCCAGAACTTAAAAGATATTTTCCACTCCCGGGGACTCTAAACTAACTTATGATGGCCTTGGTTTTCAGTGAAATTGAGAGAGGAAAACTTTTTGAATGCTCACTTTCGAGCTTCTGGACCGAAATATAGCCCTACTTCACTTTCAGACTCAAAGAGTAGCCGAGAGCGCCTTACGCGAATCGTTATTTTGACCAACTTCGTCTTGATTTGGCGGAACTTGGAGGATATTTTCCAGTTCCGGGGACTCTAAACTACTTCCTGAGGGCCTTGCTTTGCAGTGAAATGGGCACAGCATAACTTTTTGAACGCTCACTTTCGAGCTTCTGGGCCAAAATATACAGCCACGTCACTTTAACACTAAAAGAGTAGCCGAGACTGCTTTACGCGCATCGTGATTTTCACAAACTTCGGCTCGATTTCCCCGAGCTTGGGGGCTATTTTGATGTCCCGGAGACTGTTAACTATCTCCTGATGTGGCTTGGTTCGCGGTGAAATGGACACAGCAAAACTTTTTGAACTTTCACTTTCGAGCTTCTGGGCCGAAATATAGCCCGAGTTCACTTTAAGAATGAAAGAATAGCCGAGACCGCCTTACGCGCATCGTGATTTTGACCAACTTTGGCTCGATTTCCCAGGAAATGGGGAATATTTTCCGGTACCGGGGACTCTAAAGTAACTCTTGATTGCCTTGGTTTGCATTGAAACGGAGAGAGGAAAACTTTTTCAACGCTCCCCTTCGGGCTTCTGAGCCGAAATGTAGCCCCACTTCAGTTTAAGACTGAAAGAGTAGCCGAGACCGTCTTACGCGCATCGTGATTTTGACTAAATTCGGCTCGATTTTCCGAAACTTCGGTGATATATTCAAGTTCCAAGGACTCTAAACTAACCCCTGATGACCTTGGTCTGCAGTGAAAAGGACACAGGAAATTTTTTTGAACGCTTACTTTCGAAATTCTGGGCCGAAATATAGCCCCACTTCACTTTAAGACTGAAATAGTAGCCGAGACCGCCTTAGACGCATCGTGATTTTGACAAACTTCGGCTTGAGTTGCCAGAACTTAAGGGATATTTTTTAGTCCCGCGGACTCTAAACTAACTCATGACGGCCTTGGTTTTCAGTTAAATTGACACAGCAACACTTTTTGGGCTTTCACTTTTGAGCTTCTGCGCCGAAATATAGCCCCAGTTCACTTTAAGAATCAAAGAGTAGCCGAGACCGCCTTACGCGCATCGTGATTTTGACAAAATTCGGCTCGATTTCCCCGAACTTGGGCGATATTTTCCAGTCTCGAGCAGTCTAAACTAACTCCTGATGGCCTTGGTTTGCAGTGAAATGAACACAGCAAAACTTTTTGAACTTTCACTTTCTAGCTTCTCGGCCGAAATATAGCCCCACTTCACTTTAAGAATCAAAGAGTAGCCGAGACCGCCTTACGCGCATCGTGATTTTGACAAAATTCGGCTCGATTTCCCCGAACTTGGGCGATATTTTCCAGCCCCAGGCAGTCTAAACTAACTCCTGACGGCCTTGGTTTGCAGTGAAATGAACAAGGTTACACTTTTTGAACGCTTATTTTCGAGCTTCTGGGATGAAATATAGCCCCACTTCACTTTATGACTGAAAGAGTAGGCGAGACCGCCTTACGCGCATCGTGATTTTGAGTAACTTCCGCTCGATTTTCTAGAATTTTGGCGATATTTTCAAGTCCCGGGGACTCTAAACTAACTCCTGGTGGCCTTGGTTTGATGTGAAATGGACGCAGGAAAACTTTTTGAACGCTCAGTTTCGAGCTTCTGGGCCGAAATACAACCGTACTTCACTTTAAGACTGAAATAGTAAGTAGCCGAGACTTCCTTACGAGCATCGTGATTTTGACCCAGTTCAGCTCGATCTCCCGGAACTTGGGCGATATTTTCCAGTCCGGGGGACTTTAAACTAACTCCTGATGGCCTTGGTTTGCAGTTAAATGCACAAAGCGTAACCTTTTAAAGGTTCACTTTCGAGCTTCTGGGCCGAAATATAGCCCCACTTTACTTTAAGACTGAAAGAGTAGCCGAGACCGCCTTACGCGCATCGTAATTTTGACCAACTTCGGCTCGATTTGCCAGAAGTTGGCGAATATTTTTGATTCCTGGGGATGCTAAACTAACTTCCGATGGCCCTAGTTTGCAGTTAAATGGACACAGCAAAACTTTTTAAACGCTCACTTTCGAGCTTATGGCTCGAAATATAGCCCCACTTAGCTTTAAGACTGAAAGAGTAGCCGAGACCGCCTTACGCGCATCGTGATTTTGGGATACTTCGGCTCGATTTCCCGGAAATAGGGGGATATTTTCCAGTCCCGGGGACTCTAAACTAACTCCTGATGGCCTTGGTTTCCAGTGAAATGGACACAAGAATACTTTTGAACGCGCACTTTCGAGCTTGCTGGCCGAAATATAGCCCTACTTCTTTTTAAGACTGAAAGAGTAGGCGGGAGCGCCTTACGCGCATTGTGATTTTGAGGATCTTCGGCTCGATCTGGCGAAACTTGGGAGATATTTTCCAGTCCCAAAGTCTCTAAACTCACTCCTGATTGTCTAAGATGTGAATGAAATAGACAAAAATTTTTGAAGCCTTACTTTCGAGCTTCTGGAGTTAAATCTAAGCCCACTTTACCTTCAGACTGAAAGAGTAGCCGAGATCTCCTTAAGCGCATGGTGATTTTGACTAACTTCGGGTGGATTTCCCGTAACTTGGGGGATATTTCCAGTTCCTTTGACGCTAAACTAAGTCGTGATTGCCTTGTTTTGCAGTGAAATGGACACAGCAAAACTTTTTAAACACTCAGTTTCGAGCTTCTGGGCCGAAATATTGCCCCAATTCACTTTAAGACTGAAAGAGTAGCCGAGACCGCCGTACGCGCGTCGTGATTTTGACCAACTTCTGTTAAATTTCCCGGAACTTTGGGGATGTTTTCCAGTCCCGGGGACTCTAAACTGACCCCCGACGTCCTTGGTCTGCAGTAAAATGGACACAGCAAAACTTTTTGAACGCTCACTTTTGAGCTTCTGGACCGAAATATAGCTCCACTTCACTTTAAGAGTGAAAGAGTAGCCGAGACCGCCTTACGCCCGTCGTAATTTTGACCAACTTCGGCTCGATTTCCCGGAACTTGGGGGATATTTTCCAGTCCCGCGGACTCTAAAGTAACTGCTGATGGCCTTGGTCTGCAGTAAAATAGACACAGCACAACTTTTTGAACGCTCACTTTCGAGCTTCTGCGGGGAAATATTGCCCCAGTTCACTTTAAGAATCAAAGAGTAACCGGGACCGCCTTACGCCCATCGTGATTTTGAGCAACTTTGGCTCGATTTCCCGGGAAATGGCCTCTCCCGAGGACTCTATGTTAACTCCTGATGAACTTAGTTTTCAGTGATATGTACACAGGCAAAAGGAGCGCACGCTCGGTGTTGAACTTCTCGGCCGAAATATAGCCCCACTTCATTTTAAGACTGAAAGAGTAGCCGAGACCGCCTTACGCGCATCGTGATTTTGAGCAACTTTGGCTCGATCTGCCAGAATTTGGGAAATATTTTCCAGTCCCAAGGACTCTAAACTAACTCCTAATGGCCTAAGATGTCAGTGAAATGGACACAGGTAAAATTAGCGCACACCCGCTCTCGAGCTTCTAGGTCGAAATATAGCCCCCCTTAATTTTAAGACTGAAAGAGTAGCCGAGACCGCCTTACGCGCATCGTGATTTTGGGCCACTTTTGCTCAATTTCCCGCAAGTTGGCGAATAATTTAAAGTCCCGGGGACGCTAAACTAACTCCCAATGACCTTGGTTTGCAGTCTAATGAACACAGCAAAACATTCTGAACGCTCACCTTCGAGCTTCAGTGCCGCAATATAGCCCTACTTCAATTTAAGACTGAAAGAATACCCGAGAGCCCGTTACGCGCATCGTAATTTTCATCAACTTCGGCGCCATTTCCTGGAACTTGGAGAATATTTTCCAGTTCCGGGGACACTAAACTAACTCCTGATTGCCTTGGTTTGCAGTCAAGTAGACACAGCAAAACTTTCGAGCTTGTGGGCCTAAATATAGCCACACTTCACTTTAAGACTGAAACAGTATCCGAGACCGCTTAGGCGCATCGTAACTTTGAGCAACTTCTGCTCGCTTTCCTGGAACTT
Source organism: Orbicella franksi (assembly GCF_964199315.1). Taxonomy (NCBI): domain Eukaryota; kingdom Metazoa; phylum Cnidaria; class Anthozoa; order Scleractinia; family Merulinidae; genus Orbicella; species Orbicella franksi. The sequence continues at coordinate 270,393 of NC_138147.1, read as the reverse complement.
GGGGGATATTTTCCAGTCCCGGGGACTCTAAACTAACTCATGATGGCCATGGTTTGCAGTGAAATTTACACAGCACAAGTTTTTGAACGAACACTTTCCAGCTTTTAGGCCGCAATATAGTCCCACATCACTTCCGACTTAAAGAGTAGCCGAGACCGGCGTGCGCGCATCGTGATTTTGACCAACTTCGGGTCGATATTCCAGAACTTGGGGGATATTTTCCAGTCCCAGGGACTCTAAACTAACTCTTGATGGCCTTGGTTTGCAGTGAAATGGAGACAGCAAAACTTTTTGAACGCTCACCTTCAAGCTTCTGGGCCGAAATATAGCCCACTTTCCTTTAATACTGAAAAAGTAGCCGAGACCGCCTTACGCGCATCGTGATTTCGACAAACTTCGGGTAGATTTCGCGGAGCTTGGGGGATATTTTCCAGTCCCTTGGACGCTAAACTAGGTGCCGATGGCCTTGTTTTGCAGTGAAATGGACACAGCAAAGCTTTTTGAAGGCTCACTTTCGAGGTTGTGGGCCGAAATATAGCCATACTTCACTTTAAGACTGAAACAGTAGCCGAGACCACGTTTCGCGCATCGTGATTTTGATCAACTTCGGCTCGATTTCCCGGAACTTGCGAAATATTTTCCAGTCCCGGGGACTCTAAACTAACTCGTGCTGGTCTTGGTTTGCAGTGAAACGGAAACAGAAAAAGTTTTTGAACGCATACTTTCGAGCTTATGGACGGAAATAGAACCCCACTTCACTTGAAGACTAAAACAGTAGCCGAGACCGCTTTACGTGCATCGTGATTTTGAGCAACTTCGGCTCGATTTGCCGCAACTAAGGGGATATATTCCAGTTCTGAGGACTCTAAACTAATTCCTGATGGCCTTGGTTTGCAGTAAAATGGAGCCAGCAAAACTTTTTGAACGCTCAATTTCCAGCTTCTGGGCCAAAATATAGCCCCCCATTACTTGAACACTGAAAGAGTAACCAAGAGCGCCTTACGTGCATCGTGATTTGGACAAACTTCGGGTTGATTTCCCGGAACTTGGGGGATATTTTCCAGTCCCGGGGACTCTCAACTAACTCCTGCTTGTCTTGGTTTGCAGTGAAATGGACACAGCGAAAGTTTTTGAACGCTCACTCTCGAGCTTCTCGGCCGAAATAGAGCCCCATTTTACTTTAAGACTGAAAGAGTAACCGAGACCGTCTTGAGCGAATCGTGATTTTGACCAATTTCGCCTTTATTTCCCGAGACTTGGGGGATATATTCCAGTCAAAGGGACTCTACAGTAACTCCTGATGGCCTTGGTTTTCAGTGAAATGGACAGAGCACAACTTTGGAGCTTCTGGGCAGAAATATAGCCCGACTTTACTTTAAGACTGAAAGAGTAGATGAGACCGCCTTACGCGCATCGTAATTTTCACGAACTTCGAATGGATTTCCCGGAACTTGGGGGATATTTTGCAGTCCCTTGGACGCTAAACTAAGTCCTGATGACCTTGTTTTGAAGTAAAATGGACACAACAAAACTTTTTGAACGCTCACTTTCGAGCTTGTGGGCCGAAATAAAACCACACTTCACTTTAGCACTGACACAGTAGCCGAGACCACGTTACGCGCATCATGAATTTGATCAACTTCGGCTCGATTTCCCGGGACTTGGGGGATATTGTCCAGTCCCGGGGACTCTAAACTAACTTCTGATGGCCTTGGTTTGCACTGAAAGTGACAGAGCAAAACTTTCTAAACACTCACTCTCGAGCTTCTGGGCCGAAATAGAGCCCCATTTCACTTTAAGACTGAAAGAGTAGCCGAGACCACCTTACGCACATAGTTTGCAGTGAAATAGACACAGTAATTTTTTTTGAGCTGTGAGCTTGTGGGCCGAAATAGAACACCACTTCACTTTAAGACTGAAGGAGTAGCCGACACCGCCTTAAGCGCACCGTGATTTTGACCAACTTCGGCTCGATTTGCCGGAACTTGGGGGATATTTTCCAGTCCCTGGGACTCTAAAGTAACTCCTGATCGCCTTGCTTTGCATTGAAATGGACAGAGCAAAACTTGTTGAACGCTCACTTTCGAGCTTGTGGGCCGAAATATACCCACACTTTACTTTAAGACTGAAACAGTAGCCGAGACCGCATATCGCGCATCGTGATTTTGATCAACTTCGGCTCGCTTTCCCAGAACTTGGGGAATATTTTCCAGTCCTGGGGTTCCTAAACTAGGTCCTGATGGCCTTGTTTTAAAGTGAAATGGACACAGCAGAAGTTTTTGAACGCTCACTTTCTAGCTTGTGGGCCGAAATATAGGCACACTTGACTTTAAGACTGAAACAGTAGCCGAGACCACGTTACGCGCATCATGAATTTGATCAACTTCGCCTCAAATTCCCGGGACTTGGGGAATATGTTCCAGTCCCGGGGACTCTAAACTAACTCCTGATGGCCTTGGTTTGCATTGAAATGGACACAGCACAATTTTTTGAACGCACACTTTCGAGATTCTGGGCCGAAATATAGCCCCACTTCACTTAAGACTGAAAGAGTAGCCGAGACCGCCTTGCTCGCATCGTGAGTTTGACAAACTTCCGGTCGATATTCCGGAACTTGGGGGATATTTTCCAGTCCCAGGAGCTCTAAACTAACTCCTCATGGCCTTGGTTTGCAGTGAAATGGACAGAGCAAAACTTTTTTAACGCTCACCTTCGAGCTTCCTGGCCGAAATAAAGCCCCACTTTACTTTAAGACTTAAAGAGTAACCGAGACCACCTTACGCGCATTGTGATTTTGACAAACTTCGGGTGGATCTCCCGGAACTTGGGGAACATTTTCCAGTCCCTTGGACGCTAAACTAAGTCCTGATGGCCTTGTTTTGCAATGAAATGGACACAGCAAAACTTTTTGAACGCTCTTTTTCGAGCTTGTGGGCCGAAATATAGCCACACTTTACTTTAAGACTGAAACAGTAGCGGAGAGCGCATTTCGCGCATCGTGGGTTTGATCAACTTGGGCTCGCTTTCCCGGAACTTGGGGAATATTTTCCAGTCCCGGGGACCCTAAACTACCTTTTGATATCTTTGGTTTGCAGTGAAATGCACACAGCAAAACTTTTTGAACGCTCACTTTCGAGTTTCTGGACAGAAATATAGCCCCACTTGACTTTAAGACTGAAAGGGTAGCCGAGACCGCGTTGGGAGCATCGTGATTTTGACCAACTTCAGCTCGACTTACCGGAACTTGGGGAATATTTTCCAGTGCCAGGGACGCTAAACTAACTCGTCATGGCCTTGTTTTTCAGTCAAAGAACACAGCAAAACTTTTTGAACGCTCACTTTCGGCTTCTGGGCCGAAATATAGCCCCACTTCACTTTAAGACTGAAACAGTAGCCGATACCGCATTTCGCGCATCGTGATTTTAATCAACTTCGGTTCGATTCCCCGGAACTTGGGCAATCTTTTTCAGTCCCAAGGACTCTAAACTAACCCCTGATGGCCTTGGTTTGCAGTGAAATGGGCACAGCAAAACTTTTTGAACGCTCACTTTCCGGCTTCTGGCCCGAAATATAGCCCCACTTCACTTTAAGACAGAAAGAGTAGCCGAGACCACTTTAGGGGCATCGTGATTTGACAAACCTCGGCTCAATTTCCCGGACCTTGGGGCATATTTTCCAGTCCCGAAGACTCTTAAGTAACCCCCGATGGCCTTCGTTTGCATTGAAATGGATACAGCAAAACTTTTTGAACGCTCACTTTCGGGCTTCTCGCCCGAAATATAGCCCCACTTCACTCTGAGACTGAAAGAGTAGCCGACACTACCTTACGCAAATCGTGATTTTGACCAACTTCGACTCGATTTCCCGGAAGTTGGGGGATATTTTCCAGTCCCGGGGACTCTAAACTAGCTCCTGATGGCTTTGGTTTGCAGTCAAATAAACACAGGGAAACTTTGTGAACGCTCACTTTCAAGCTCCTGGCCAGGAATAAAGCCTCACTTCACTTTAAGACTGAAACAGTAATCGAGACCGCCTAACGCGCACCGTGATTTTGACCAACTTCGGCTAAATTTCCCTGAACTTGGGGGGATATTTTCCAGTCCCGAAGACTCTTAAGTAACCCCTGATGGCCTTCGTTTCCATTGAAATGGCTACAGCAAAACTTTGTGAAGCTCACCATTGAGCTTCTGGGCCGAAATATAGCCCCACTTCACTTTAAGACTGAAAGACTAGCCAAGACCGTCTTGCGCGCATCGTGATTTTGACCAACGTCTCCTCGATTTTCCGGAACTTGGAGGATATTTTCCAGTTCCGGGGACTGTAAACTCCCTCCTGAGGGCCTTGCTTTGCAGTGAAATGGGCACAGCATAACTTTTTGAACGCTCACTTTCGAGCTTCTGGGCCAAAATATACAGCCACGTCACTTTAACACTAAAAGAGTAGCCGAGACTGCTTTACGCGCATCGTGATTTTCACAAACTTCGGCTCGATTTCCCCGAGCTTGGGGGCTATTTTGATGTCCCGGAGACTGTTAACTATCTCCTGATGTGGCTTGGTTCGCGGTGAAATGGACACAGCAAAACCTTTTGAACTTTCACTTTCGAGCTTCTGGGCCGAAATATAGCCCGAGTTCACTTTAAGAATGAAAGAATAGCCGAGACCGCCTTACGCGCATCGTGATTTTGACCAACTTTGGCTCGATTTCCCAGGAAATGGGGAATATTTTCCGGTACCGGGGACTCTAAAGTAACTCTTGATTGCCTTGGTTTGCATTGAAACGGAGAGAGCAAAACTATTTCAACGCTCCCCTTCGGGCTTCTGAGCCGAAATATAGCCCCGCTTCAGTTTAAGACTGAAAGAGTAGCCGAGACCGTCTTACGCGCATCGTGATTTTGACTAAATTCGGCTCGATTTCCCGAAACTTCGGTGATATATTCAAGTTTCAAGGACTCTAAACTAACCCCTGATGGCCTTGGTCTGCAGTGAAATGGACACAGCAAATTTTTTTGAACGCTTACTTTCGAAATTCTGGGCCGAAATATAGCCCCACTTCACTTTAAGACTGAACTAGTAGCCGAGAGCGTCTTAGACGCATCGTGATTTTGACCAACTTCGGCTTGAGTTGCCAGAACTTAAGGGATATTTTTTAGTCCCGCAGACTCTAAACTAACTCATGATGGCCTTGGTTTTCAGTTAAATTGAGAGAGCAAAACTTTTTGAACGCTCACTTTCGAGCTTCTGGGCCGAAATATACAGCCACGTCACTTTAAGACTAAAAGAGTAGCCGACACTGCTTTACGCGCATCCTGATTTTGACCAACTTCGGCTCGATTTCCAGGGACTTGGGGGATATTTTGATGTCTCGGACACTGTAAACAATCTGCTGATGTGGCTTGGTTTGCGGTGAAATGGACACAGCAACACTTTTTGAACTTTCACTTTCTAGCTTCTGCGCCGAAATATAGCCCCAGTTCACTTAGAGAATCAAAGAGTAGCCGAGACCGCCTTACGCGCATCGTGATTTTGACAAAATTCGGCTCGATGTCACCGAACTTGGGCGATATTTTCCAGTCCCGAGCAGTCTAAACTAACTCCTGATGGCCTTGGTTTGCAGTGAAATGAACAAGGTAACACTTTTTGAACGCTTATTTTCGAGCTTCTGGGATGAAATATAGCCCCACTTTACTTTAAGACTGAAAAAGTGGGCGAGACCGCCTTACGCGCATCGTGATTTTGAGCAACTTCCGCTCGATTTTCTAGAATTTTGGCGATATTTTCAAGTCCCCAGGACTCTAAACTAACTCCTGATGGCCTTGGTTTGATGTGAAATGGACGCAGGAAAACTTTTTGAACGCTCAGTTTCGAGCTTCTGGGCCGAAATACAACCGTACTTCACTTTAAGACTGAAATAGTAGCCGAGACGTCCTTACGAGCATCGTGATTTTGACCCAGTTCAGCTCGATTTCCCGGAACTTGGGGGATATTTTCCACTCCGGGGGACTTTAAACTAACTCCTGATGGCCTTCGTTTGCAGTGAAATGCACAAAGCGTAACTTTTTAAAGGTTCACTTTCGAGCTTCTGGGCCGAAATATAGCCCCACTTTACTTTAAGACTGAAAGAGTAGCCGAGACCGTCTTACGGGCATCGTGATTTTGACCAACTTCCGTTGGATTTCCCGGAACTTCGGGGATATATTCCAGTCCCGGGGACCCTAAACTAACTGCTGATGGCCTTGGTTTGCAGTGAAATGCACATAGCACATTTTTTTGAACGCTCACTTTCGAGCTTATGGCTCGAAATATAGCCCCACTTAGCTTTAAGACTGAAAGAGTAGCCGAGACCGCCTTACGCGCATCGTGATTTTGGGATACTTCGGCTCGATTTCCCGGAAATAGGGGGATATTTTCCAGTCCCGGGGACTCTAAACTAACTCCTGATGGCCTTGGTTTCCAGTGAAATGGACACTGGAATACTTTTTGAACGCGCACTTTCGAGCTTGCTGGCCGAAATATAGCCCTACTTCTTTTTAAGACTGAAAGAGTAGGCGGGAGCGCCTTGCGCGCATTGTGATTTTGAGAATCTTCGGCTTGATCTGGCGAAACTTGGGAGATATTTTCCAGTCCCAAAGTCTCTAAACTCACTCCTGATTGTCTAAGATGTGAGTGAAATAGACACAAAAATTTTTGAACCCCTACTTTCGAGCTTCTGGAGTTAAATCTAAGCCTACTTTACCTTAAGACTGAAAGAGTAGCCGAGACCCCGTTAAGCCCATGGTGATTTTGACTAACTTCGGGTGGATATCCCGTAACTGAGGGGATATTTCCAGTTCCTTTGAAGCTAAACTAAGTCGTGATAGCCTTGTTTTACAGTGAAATGGACACTGCAAAACTTTTTAAACACTCAGTTTTGAGCTTCTGGGTCGAAATATTGCCCCAATTCACTTTAAGACTGAAAGAGTAGCCGAGACCGCCGTACGCGCGTCGTGATTTTGACCAACTTCGGTTAAATTTCCCGGAACTTGGGGGATATTTTCCAGTCCCGGGGACTCTAAACTGACCCCCGAGGTCCTTGGTTTGCAGTAAAATGGACACAGCAAAAGTTTTTGAACGCTCACTTTTGAGCTTCTGGGCCGAAATATTGCCCCAGTTCACTTTAAGAATGAAAGAGTAACCGGAAGCGCCTTACGCGCATCGTGATTTTGACCAACTTTGGCTCGATTACCCGGGAAATGGGGGGTATTTTCCGGTACCGGGGACTCTAAACTAACTCCTGATTTCCTCGGTTTGCAGTGAAATGGACACAGCACAACTTTTTGAACGCTCACTTTTGAGCTTCTGGGCCGAAATATAGCCCCACTTCACTTTAAGACTGACATAGTAGCCGAGACCGCCTTAGACGCATCGTGATTTTGGCCTACTTCGGCTCGATTTCCCGGAACTTGGGAGATAATTCCCAGTCCCAGGCACTCTGAACTAATTCCTGATGGCCTTGGTTTTCAGTGAAATGGACACAGCCAAACTTTTTGAACGTTCACTTTCGAGCTTCCGGGCCATAATATAGCCCCACTTCACTTTAAGACTGAAAGAGTAGCCGGGACCGCCTTACGCGCATGGTAATTTTGTCGAACTTCGGCTTGATTTCCTGGGACTTGGGGGATATATTCCAGTCCCGAAAGCTCGAAACTAACTCCTAAATGCCTTGGTTTTTAGTGAAATGGACACAGGTAAAAGGAGCGCACGCTCGGTTTCCAGGTTGTAGGCCGAAATATAGCCCCACTTTATTCTAAGAATGAAAGTGTACAGTGTACACGAAACCGCCTTAAGCGCATCGAAATTTTTAGCCACTATGGCTCGATATGCCAAAACTTGGGGGATAGTTTCCAGTCCCGGGGACTCTACCCTAACTCTTGATTGCCTTAGTTTTCAGTAAAATGGTCACAGCTAACAGGAGCGCACGCTCGGTGTCGAGCTTCTAGGCCGAAATGTAGCCCCAGTTCATTTTAAGACTGAAAGAGTAAACGAAACTGCCGTACGCCTATCGTAATTTTAAGAAAGTATGGCTTAATTTGCCGAAACTTGCAGGATAGCTTCCAGTCTCGAGGATTCTAAACTATATCCTGATGGGCTTAGTTCTTAGTGAAATGGACACAGGTAAAAGGAGAGCACGCTCGGTGTCGAGCTTGTAGAACCGAAATAAAGCCCCACTTCATTTTCGGAGTAAACGAGTAGCCGAGACCGCCTTACGCGCATCGTGATTTTGAGCATCTTTGGCTCGATTTGCCGCAATTCGGGCAATCTTTTCCAGTCCCGAGGACTCTATGTTAACTCCTGATGAACTTAGTTTTCAGTGATATGTAGACAGGCAAAAGGAGCGCACGCTCGGTGTTGAGCTTCTCGGCCGAAATATAGCTCCACTTCATATTAAGACTGAAAGAGTAGCCGAGACCGCCTTACGCGCATCGTGATTTTGAGCAACTTTGGCCCGATCTGCCGGAATTTGGGAAATATTTTCCAGTCCCAACGACCCTAAACTAACTCCTGATAGCCTAAGATGTCAGTGAAATGGACACAGGTAAAATTAGGATACGCCCGGTCTCGAGCTTCTAGGTCGAAATATAGCCCCCCTTAATTTTAAGACTGAAAGAGTAGCCGAGACCGCCTTACGCGCATCGTGATTTTGGGCCACTTTTGCTCGCTTTCCCGCAAGTTGGCGAATAATTTAAAGTCCCGGGGACGCTAAACTAACTCCCGATGACCTTGGTTTGCAGTTTAATGAACACAGCAAAACATTCTGAACGCTCACCTTCGAGCTTCAGTGCCGCAATATAGCCCTACTTAAATTTAAGACTGAAAGAATAACCGAGAGCCCGTTACGCGCATCGTAATTTTCATCAACCTCGGCGCCATTTCCTGGAACTTGGAGAATATTTTCCAGTTCCGGGGACTCTAAACTAACTCCTGATTGCCTTGGTTTGCAGTCAAATAGACACAGCAAAACTTTTTGAACGCTCACTTTCGAGCTTGTGGGCCTAAATATAGCCACACTTCACTTTAAGACTGAAACAGTAGCCGAGACCGCGTTACGCGCATCGTGATTTTGAGCAACTTCTGCTCGCTTTCCTGGAACTTGGGGAATATTTTCCAGTCCCGGGGACTCTAAACTAACTCCTGATGGCCATGGTTTGCAGTGAAATTTACACAGCACAAGTTTTTGAACGAACACTTTCGAGCTTTTAGGCCGAAATATAGTCCCACATCACTTCCGACTTAAAGAGTAGCCGAGACCGGCGTGCGCGCATCGTGATTTTGACCAACTTCGGGTGGATATTCCGGAACTTGGGGGATATTTTCCAGTCCCAGGGACTCTAAACTAACTCTTGATGGCCTTGGTTTGCAGTGAAATGGAGACAGCAAAACTTTTTGAACGCTCACCTTCAAGCTTCTGGGCCGAAATATAGCCCACTTTACTTTAATACTGAAAAAGTAGCCGAGACCGCCTTACGCGCATCGTGATTTTGACAAACTTCGGGTGGATTTCCCGCAGCTTGGGGGATATTTTCCAGTCCCTTGGACGCTAAACGAGGTGCCGATGGCCTTGTTTTGCAGTGAAATGGACACAGCAAAGCTTTTTGAAGGCTCACTTTCGAGCTTGAGGGCCGAAATATAGCCATACTTCACTTTAAGACTGAAACAGTAGCCGAGACCACGTTTCGCACATCGTGATTTTGATCAACTTCGGCTCGATTTCCCGGAACTTGCGAAATATTTTCCAGTCCCGGGGACACTAAACTAACTTTTGATAGCTTTGGTTTGCAGTGAAATGGACACAGCAATTTTTTTTGAACGCTCACTTTCGAGCTTCTGGACAGAAATATAGCCCCACTTCGATTTAACCTGAAAGGGTAGCCGAGACCGCTTTGGGAGCATCGTGATTTTGACCAAGTTCAGCTCGACTTACCGGAACTTGGGCAATATTTTCCAGTGCCAGGGACGCTAAACTAACTCGTTATGGCCTTGTTTTTCAGTCAAAGAACACAGCAAAACTTTTTGAACGCTTACTTTCGGGCTTCTGGGCCGAAATATAGCCCCATTTCACTTTAAGACTGAAACAGTAGCCGATACCGCATTTCGCGCATCGTGATTTTGATCAACTTCGGCTCGAGTCCCGGAACTTGGGCCATATTTTTCAGTCCCGGGGACTCTAAACTAACCCCTGATGGCCTTGGTTTGCAGTGAAATGGACACAGCAAAACTATTGGAACGCTCACTTTCGGGCTTCTGGCCCAAAATATAGCCCCAGTTCACTTCAAGAATCCAAGAGTAGCCGAGACCGCCTTACGTGAATCGTGATTTTGACAAAATTCGGCTCGATTTCCCCGAACTTGGGCCATATTTTCTAGTCCCGACCAGTCTAAACTAACTCCTGATGGCCTTGGTTTGCAGTGAAATGAACACAGCAAAACTTTTTGAACTTTCACTTTCTAGCTTCTCGGCCGAAATATAGCCCCAGTTCACTTTGAGAATCAAAGAGTAGCCGAGACCGCCTTACGCGCATCGTGATTTTGACAAACTTTGGCTCGATTTCCCCGAACTTGGGCGATATTTTCCAGTCCCGAGCAGTCTAAACTAACTCCTGATGGCCTTGGTTTGCAGTGAAATGAACACAGCAAAACTTTTTGAACTTTCACTTTCTAGCTTCTCGGCCGAAATATAGCCCCAGTTCACTTTAAGAATCAAAGAGTAGCCGAGACCGTCTTACGGGCATCGTGATTTTGACCAACTTCCGTTCGATTTTCCGGAACTTCGGGGATATATTCCAGTCCCGGGGACTCTAAACTAACCGCTGATGGCCTTGGTTTGCAGTGAAATTGACACAGCACATTTTTTTGAACGCTCACTTTCGAGCTTCTCGGCCGAAATATAGCCCTACTTCACTTTAAGACTGAAAGAGTAGCCGAGACCGTCTTACGGGCATCGTGATTTTGACCAACTTCCGTTCGATTTCCCGGAACTTCGGGGATATATTCCAGTCCCGGGGACTCTAAACTAACTGCTGATGGCCTTGGTTTGCAGTGAAATGGACACAGCACATTTTTTTGAACGCTCACTTTCGAGCTTCTCGGCCGAAATATAGCCCTACTTCACTTTAAGACTGAAAGAGTAGCCGAGACCGCCTTACGCGCATCGTAATTTTGACCAATTTCGGCTCGATTTGCCGGAAGTTGGCGAATATTTTCAATTCCCGGGGAAGCTAAACTAACTTCCGTTGGCCTTAGTTTGCAGTTAAGTGGACACAGCAAAACGTTTTGAACGCTCACTTTCGAGCTTATGGCTCGAAATATAGCCCCACTTAGCTTTAAGACTGAAAGAGTAGCCGAGACCGCCTTACGCGCATCATGATTTTGGGATACTTCGGCTCGATTTCCCGGAAATAGGGGGATATTTTCCAGTTCTGGGGACTCTAAACTAACTCCTGATGGCCTTGGTTTCCAGTGAAATGGACACAGGAACACTTTTTGAACGCACACTTTCGAGCTTGCTGACCGAAATATAGCCCTACTTCTTTTTAAGACTGAAAGAGTAGGCGGGAGCGCCTTACGCGCATTGTGATTTTGACGATCTTCGGCTTGATCTGGCGAAACTTGGGAGATATTTTCCAGTCCCAAAGTCTCTAAACTCACTCCTGATTGTCTAAGATGTGAGTGAAATAGACACAAAAATTTTTCAACCCTTACTTTCGAGCTTCTGGAGTTAAATCTAAGCCCACTTTACCTTAAGACTGAAAGAGTAGCCCAGATCCCCTTAAGCGCATGGTGATGTTGAGTAACTTCGGGTGGATTTCCCGTAACTTGGGGGATATTTCCAGTTCCTTTGACGCTAAACTAAGTCGTGATAGCCTTGTTTTGCAGTGAAATGGACACAGCAAAACTTTTTAAACTTTCAGTTTCGAGCTTCTGGGCCAAAATATTGCCCCAATTCACTTTACGACTGAAAGAGTAGCCGAGACCGCAGTACGCGCGTCGTGATTTTGACCAACTTCGGTTAAATTTCCCGGAACTTGGGGGATATTTTCGAGTCCCGGGGACTCTAAACTGACCCCCGACGTCCTTGGTCTGCAGTAAAATGGACACAGCAAAACTTTTTGAACGCTCACTTTTGAGCTTCTGGGCCGAAATACAGCTCCACTTCACTTTAAGAGTGAAAGAGTAGCCGAGACCGCCTTACGCCCATCGTAAGTTTGACCAACTTCGGCTCGATTTCCGGGAACTTGGGGGATATTTTCCAGTCCCGCGAACTCTAAAGTAACTCCTGATGGCCTTGCGCTGGAGTGAAATGGACACAGCACAGCTTTTTGAACGCTCACTTTCGAGCTTCTGGGGAGAAATATTGCCCCAGTTCACTTTAAGAATGAAAGAGTAACCGGGACCGCCTTACGCGCATCGTGATTTTGACCAACTTTGGCTCGATTTTCCGGGAAATGGGGGATATTTTCCGGTACCGGGCACTCTAAACTAACTCCTGATTTTCTCGGTTTCCAGTGAAATGGACACAGCACAACTTTTTGAACGCTCACTTTTAAGCTTCTGGGCCGAAGCATAGCCATACTTCACTTTAAGACTGAAAGACTAGCCGAGACCGCCTTACGCGCATCGTGATCTTGGGCTACTTCGGCTCGATTTCCCGGAACTTGGGAGATAATTCCCAATCCCGGGCACTCTGAACTAATTCCTGATGACCTTGGTTTTCAGTGAAATGGACACAGCCAAACTTTTTGAACGTTCACTTTCGAGCTTCCGGGCCGAAATATAGCCCCACTTCACTTTAAGACTGAAAGAGTAGCCGGGACCGCCTTACGCGCATGGTAATTTTGTCGAACTTCGGCTTGATTTCCTGGGACTTGGGGGATATTTTCCAGTCCCGAAAGCTCGAAACTAACACCTGAATGCCTTGGTTTTTAGTGAAATGGACACAGGTAAAAGGAGCGCACGCTCGGCTTCCAGGTTGTAGGCCGAAATATAGCCCCACTTTATTTTAAGACTGAAAGTGTAGACGAAACCGCCTTAAGCGCATCGAAATTTTTAGCCACTATGGCTCGATATGCCAAAACTTGGGGGATATTTTACAGTCCTGGGGACTCTACCCTAACTCTTGATGGCCTTAGTTTTCAGCAAAATGGTCACAGGTAACAGGAGCGCACGCTCGGTGTCGAGCTTCTAGGCCGAAATGTAGCCCCAGTTCATTTTAAGACTGAAAGAGTAAACGAAACTGCCGTACGCCTATCGTAATTTTAAGAAAGTATGGCTCAATTTGCCGAAACTTGCAGGATAGCTTCCAGTCTCGAGGATTCTAAACTATCTCCTGATGGACTTAGTTCTTAGTGAAATGGACACAGGTAACAGGAGAGCACACTCGGTGTCGAGCTTGTAGAACCGAAATAAAGCCCCACTTCATTTTCGGAGTAAACGAGTAGCCGAGACCGCCTTACCCGCGTCGTGATTTTCAGCATCTTTGGCTCGATTTGCCGGAATTCGGGCAATATTTTCCAGTCGCGAGGACTCTATGTTAACTACTGATGAACTAAGTTTTCAGTGATATGTAGACAGGCAAAAGGAGCGCACGCTCGGTGTTGAGCTTCTCGGCCGAAATATAGCCCCACTTCATATTAAGACTGAAAGAGTAGCCGAGACCGCCTTACGCGCATCGTGATTTTGAGCAACTTTGGCTCGATCTGCCAGAATTTGGGAAATATTTTCCAGTCCCAAGGACTCTAATCTATTTCCTGATGGCCTAAGTTGTCAGTGAAATGGACACAGGTAAAATTAGGATACGCCCGGTCTCGAGCTTCTAGGTCGAAATATAGCCCCCCTTAATTTTAAGACTGAAAGAGTGGCCGAGACCGCCTTACGCGCATCGTGATTTTGGGCCACTTTTGCTCGATTTCCCGCAAGTTGGCGAATAATTTAAAGTCCCGGGGACGCTAAACTAACTCCCGATGACCTTGGTTTGCAGTTTAATGAACACAGCAAAACATTCTGAACGCTCACCTTCGAGCTTCAGTGCCGCGATATAGCCCTACTTAAATTTAAGACTGAAAGAATAACCGAGAGCCCGTTACGCGCATCGTAATTTTCATCAACCTCGGCGCCATTTCCTGGAACTTGGAGAATATTTTCCAGTTCCGGGGACTCTAAACTAACTCCTGATTGCCTTCGTTTGCAGTGAAATGGACACAGCAAAACTTTATGAACGCTCACTTTCGAGCTTGTGGGCCTAAATATAGCCACACTTCACTTTAAGACTGAAACAGTAGCCGAGACCGCGTTACGCGCATCGTGATTTTGAGCAACTTCTGCTCGCTTTCCTGCAACTTGGGGAATATTTTCCAGTCCCGGGGACTCTAAACTAACTCCTGATGGCCATGGTTTGCAGTGAAATTCACACAGCACAAGTTTTTGAACGAACACTTTCCAGCTTTTAGCCCAAAATATAGTCCCACATCACTTACGACTTACGACTTCTGGGCCGAAATATAGCCCACTTTCCTTTAATACTGAAAAAGTAGCCGAGACCGCCTTACGCGCATCGTGATTTTGACTAACTTCGGGTGGATTTCCCGGAACTTGGGGGATATTTTCCACTCCCTTGGACGCTAAACTAGTTGCCGATGGCCTTGTTTTGCCGTGAAATGGACACAGCAAAGCTTTTTGAAGGCTCACTTTCGAGGTTGTGGGCCGAAATATAGCCATACTTCACTTTAAGACTGAAACAGTAGCCGAGACCACGTTTCGCGCATCGTGATTTTGATCAACTTCGGCTCGATTTCCCGGAACTTGCGAAATATTTTCCAGTCCCGGGGACTCTAAACTAACTCTTGCTGGTCTTGGTTTGCAGTGAAACGGAAACAGAAAAAGTTTTTGAACGCATACTTTCGAGCTTCTGGACCGAAATAGAACCCCACTTCACTTGAAGACTGAAAGAGTAGCCGAGACCGCCTTACGTGCATCGTGATTTTGAGCAACTTCGCCTCGATTTGCCGGAACTAAGGGGATATATTCCAGTTCTGAGGACTCTAAACTAATTCCCGATGGCCTTGGTTTGCAGTAAAATGGACCCAGCAAAACTGTTTGAACACTCAATTTCGAGCTTCTGGGCCAAAATATAGCCCCCCATTACTTTAACATTGAAAGAGTAGCCGAGATCGCCTTACGTGCATCGTGATTTTGACAAACTTCGGGTTGATTTCCCGGAACTTGGGGGATATTTTGCAGTCCCGGGGACTCTCAACTAACTCCTGCTTGTCTTGGTTTGCAGTGAAATGGACACATCGAAAGTTTTTGAACGCTCACTCTCGAGCTCCTGGGCCGAAATAGAGGCCCATTTTACTTTAAGACTGAAAGAGTAGGCGAGACCGTCTTGAGCGAATCGTGATTTTGACCAATTTCGCCTTTATTTCCCGAGACTTGGGGGATATATTCCAGTCAAAGGGACTCTACAGTAACTGCTGATGGCCTTGGTTCTCAGTGAAATAGACAGAGCACAACTTTGGAGCTTCTGGGCAGAAATATAGCCCGACTTTACTTTAACACTGAAAGAGTAGATAAGACCGCCTTACGCGCGTCGTAATTTTGACGAACTTCGAATGGATTTCCCGGAACTTGGGGGATATTTTGCAGTCCCTTGGACGCTAAACTAAGTCCTGATGACCTTGTTTTGAAGTAAAATGGACACAACAAAACTTTTTGAACGCTCACTTTCTAGCTTGTGGGCCAAAATATAGCCACACTTCACTTTAGGACTGACACACTAGCCGAGACCACGTTACGCGCATCATGAATTTGATCAACTTCGGCTGGATTTCCCGGGACTTGGGGGATATTGTCCAGTCCCGGGGACTCTAAACTAACTTCTGATGGCCTTGGTTTGCAGTGAAAGTGACAGAGCAAAACTTTTTAAACACTCACTTTCGAGCTTCTAGGCCGAAATATTGCCTCACTTCACTTTAAGACTGAAATAGTAGCCGAGACCACCTTACTCGCATCGTGATTTTGACCAACTTCGGCTCGATTTACCGGAACTTGGCGGACATTTTCCAGTCCCGAGGACTCTTAAGTAACCCCTGATGGCCTTGGTTTGCATTGAAATGGATACAGCAAAACTTTTTAAACGCTCACTTTTGAGCTTCTTGGCCGAAATATAGCCCCACTTCACTTTAAGACTGAAAGAGTAGCCGAGACCGTCTTACGCGCATCATGATTTTGACCAACGTCTTCTCGATTTTCCGGAACTTGGGAAATACATTCCACTACCGGGGACTCTAAATTAACTGCTGATAGATTTGGTTTGCAGTGAAATAGACACAGTAATCTTTTTTGAGCTTTGAGCTTGTGAGCCGAAATAGAGCCCCACTTCACTTTAAGACTGAAGGAGTAGCCGACACCGCCTTAAGCGCACCGTGATTTTGACTAACTTCGGCTCGATTTGCCGGCACTTGGGGGATATTTTCCGGTCCCGGGGACTCTAAACTAACTCCTGATAGCCTTGTTTTGAAGTGAAATGGACACAGCAAAACTTTTTGAACGCTCTTTTTCTAGCTTGTGGGCCAAAATATAGGCACACTTGACTTTAAGACTGAAACAGTAGCCGAGACCACGTTACGCGCATCATGAATTTGATCAACTTCGGCTCAAATTCCCGGGACTTGGGGGATATGTTCCAGTCCTGGGGACTCTAAACTAACTCCTGATGGCCTTGGTTTGCATTGAAATGGACACAGCACAATTTTTTGAATGCACACTTTCGACATTCTGGGCCGAAATATAGCCCCACTTCACTTAAGACTGGAAGAGTAGCCGAGACCGCCTTGCTCGCATCGTGAGTTTGACAAACTTCCGGTCGATATTCCGTAACTTGGGGGATATTTTCCAGTCCCAGGAGCTCTAAACTAACTCCTCATGGCCTTGGTTTGCAGTGAAATGGACAGAGCAAAACTTTTTGAACGCTCACCTTCGAGCTTCCTGGCCGAAATAAAGCCCCACTTTACTTTAAGACTTAAAGAGTAACTGAGACCACCTTACGCGCATTGTGCTTTTGACAAACTTCGGGTGGATCTCCCGGAGCTTGGGGAACATTTTCCAGTCCCTTGGACGCTAAACTAAGTCCTGATGGCCTTGTTTTGCAGTGAAATGGACACAGCAAAACTTTTTGAACGCTCACTTTCGAGCTTGTGGGCCGAAATATAGCCACACTTTATTTTAAGACTGAAACAGTAGCCGAGACCGCATTTCGCGCATCGTGATTTTGATCAACTTGGGCTCGCTTTCCCGGAACTTGGGGAATATTTTCCAGTCCCGGGGACCCTAAACTAACTTTTGATAGCTTTGGTTTGCAGTGAAATGCACACAGCAAAACTTTTTGAACGCTCACTTTCGAGCTTCTGGACAGAAATATAGCCCCACTTGACTTTAAGACTGAAAGGGTAGCCGAGACCGCTTTGGGAGCATCGTGATTTTGACCAACTTCAGCTCGATTTACCGGAACTTGGGGAATATTTTCCAGTGCCAGAGACGCTAAACTAACTCGTGATGGCCTTGTTTTTCAGTCAAAGAACACAGCAAAACTTTTTGAACGCTCACTTTCGGGCTTCTGGGCCGAAATATAGCCCCACTTCACTTTAAGACTGAAACAGTAGCCGAGACCGCATTTCGCGCATCGTGATTTTGATCAACTTCGGCTCGATTCCCCGGAACTTGGGGAATATTTTCCAGCACCGGGGACCCTAAACCAACTTTTGATAGCTTTGGTTTCCAGTGAAATGCACACAGCAAAACTTTTTGAACGCTCACTTTCGGGCTTCTGGCCCGAAATAAAGCCCCACTTCACTTTAAGACAGATAGAGTAGCCGAGACCACTTTAGGGGCATCGTGATTTCGACCAACCTCGGCTCAATTTCCCGGACCTTGGGGCATATTTTCTTGTCCCGGGGACGCTAAACTAACTCCTGATGGCCTTGGTTTGCAGTGAAATGAACACAGCAAAACTTTTTGAACGCTCACTTTCGGGCTTCTCGCCCGAAATATAGCCCCACTTCACTCTAAGACTGAAAGAGTAGCCGACACTACCTTACGCAAATCGTGATTTTGACCAACTTCGACTGGATTTCCCGGAAGTTGAGGGGATATTTTCCAGTCTCGGGGACTCTAAACTAGCTCCTGATGGCTTTGCTTTGCAGTCAAATAAACACAGGGAAACTTTTTGAACGCTCACTTTCCAGCTCCTGGCCAGGAATAAAGCCTCACTTCACTTTAAGACTGAAACGGTAAGCGAGACCGCCTAACGCGCACCGTGATTTTGACCAACTTCGGCTAAATTTCCCTGAACTGGGAGGGATATTTTCCAGTCCCGAAGACTCTTAAGTAAACCCTGATGGCCTTCGTTTGGATTGAAATGGATACAGCAAAACTTTTTGAACGCTCACTTTTGAGCTTCTGGGCCAAAATATAGCCCCACTTCACTTTAAGACTGAAAGACTAGCCAAGACCGTCTTGCGCGCATCGTGATTTTGACCAACGTGTTCTCGATTTTCCGGAACTTGGGAAATATATTGCAGTGCCGGGGACTCTAAACTAACTCCTGATGGCCTTGGTTTGCAGTGAAATGGACACAGCAAATTTTTTGCAGCGCTCACTTTGGAGCTTCTGGGCCGAAATAGAGCCCCACTTCACTTTGAGACTGAAAGAGTAGCCGAGGCCGCCTTAGGCGCATCGTGATTTTGAACAACTTCGGCTTGAGTTGCCAGAACTTAAAAGATATTTTCCACTCCCGGGGACTCTAAACTAACTCATGATGGCCTTGGTTTTCAGTGAAATTGAGAGAGGAAAACTTTTTGAACGCTCACTTTCGAGCTTCTGGACCGAAATATAGCCCTACTTCACTTTCAGACTCAAAGAGTAGCCGAGACCGCCTTACGCGAATCGTTATTTTGACCAACTTCGTCTCGATTTGGCGGAACTTGGAGGATATTTTCCAGTTTTGGGGACAGTAAACTATTTCCTGAGGGCCTTGCTTTGCAGTGAAATGGGCACAGCATAACTTTTTGAACGCTCACTTTCGAGCTTCTGGACCAAAATATACAGCCACGTCACTTTAAGACTAAAAGAGTAGCCGAGACTGCCTTACGCGCATCGTGATTTTGACAAACTTCGGCTCGATTTCCCGGAACTTGGGGGATATTTTGATGTCCCGGAGACTGTAAACTATCTCCTGATGTGGCTACTTTGGCGGTGAAATGGACACAGCAAAACTTTTTGAACTTTCACTTTCGAGATTCTGGGCCGAAATATAGCCCGAGTTCACTTTAAGAATGAAAGAATAGCGGAGACCGCCTTACGCGCATCGTGATTTTGACGAACTTTTGCTCGATTTCCCAGGAAATGGGGAATATTTTCCGGTACCGGGGACTCTAAAGTAACTCGTGATTGCCTTAGTTTGCATTGAAATGGAGAGAGCAAAACTATTTCAACGCTCCCCTTCGGGCTTCTGAGCCGAAATATAGCCCCACTTCAGTTTAAGACTGAAAGAGTAGCCGAGACCGTCTTAGACGCATCGTGATTTTGACCAACTTCGGCTTGAGTTGCCAGAACTTACGGGATTGTTTTCAGTCCCGCGGACTCTAAACTAACTCATGATGGCCTTGGTTTTTAGTTAAATTGAGAGAGCAAAACTTTTTGAACGCTCACTTTCGAGCTTCTGGGCCGAAATACACAGCCACGTCACTTTAAGACTAAAAGAGTAGCCGAGACTGCTTTACGCGCATCGTGATTTTGACAAACTTCGGCTCGATTTCCCCGAACTTGGGGGATATTTTGATGTCCCGGACACTGTAAACAATCTGCTGATGTGGCTTGGTTTGCGGTGAAATGGACACAGCAAAACTTTTTGAACTTTCACTTTCTAGCTTCTCGGCCGAAATATAGCCCCAGTTCACTTTAAGAATCAAAGAGTAGCCGAGCCTCCTTACGCGCATCGTGATTTTGACAAAATTCGGCTCGATTTCCCCGAACTTGGGCGATATTTTCCAGTCCCGAGGAGTCTAAACTAACTCCTAATGGCCTTGGTTTGCAGTGAAATGAACAAGGTAACACTTTTGAACGCTTATTTTCGAGTTTCTGAGATGAAATATAGCCCCACTTCACTTTAAGACTGAAAGAGTAGGCGAGACCGCCTTACGCGCATCGTGATTTTCAGCAACTTCCGCTCGATTTTCTAGAATTTTGGCGATATTTTCAAGTCCCGGGGACTCTAAACTGACTCTTGATGGCCTTGGTTTGATGTGAAATGGACGCAGGAAAACTTTTTGAACGCTTAGTTTCGAGCTTCTGGGCCGAAATACAACCGTACTTCACTTTAAGACTGAAATAGTAGCCGAGACCTCCTTACGAGCATCGTGGTTTTGACCCAGTTCAGCTCGATCTCCTGCACCTTGGGGGATATTTTCCAGTCCGGGGGACTTTAAACTAACTCCTGATGGCCTTGGTTTGCAGTTAAATACACAAAGCGTAACTTTTTAAAGGTTCACTTTCGAGCTTCTGGGCCGAAATATAGCCCCACTTTACTTTAAGACTGAAAGAGTAGCCGAGACCGTCTTACGCGCATCGTGATTTTGGCCAACTTCCGTTCGATTTCCCGGAACTTCGGGGATATATTCCACTCCCGGGGACTCTAAACTAACTGCTGATGGCCTTGGTTTGCAGTGAAATGGACACAGCACATTTTTTTGAACGCTCACTTTCGAGCTTCTCGGCCGAAATATAGCCCTACTTCACTTTAAGACTAAAAGAGTAGCCGAGACCACCTTACGCGCATCGTAATTTTGACCAACTTCGGCTCGATTTGCCGGAAGTTGGCGAATATTTTCAATTCCCGGGGAAGCTAAACTAACTTCCGATGGCCTTAGTTTGCAGTTAAATGGACACAGGAACACTTTTTGAACGCGCACTTTCGAGCTTGCTGGCCGAAATATAGCCCTACTTCTTTTTAAGACTGAAAGAGTAGGCGGGAGCGCCTTACGCGCATTGTGATTTTGAGGATCTTCGGCTCGATCTGGCGAAGCTTGGGAGATATTTTCCAGTCCCAAAGTCTCTAATCTCACTCCTGATTGTCTAAGATATGAGTGAAATAGACACAAAAATTTTTGAACCCTTACTTTCGAGCTTCTGGAGTTAAATCTAAGCCCACTTTACCTTAAGACTGAAAGAGTAGCCCAGACCCCCTTAAGCGCATGGTGATTTTGACTAACTTCGGGTGGATTTCCCGTAACTTGGGGGATATTTCCAGTTCCTTTGACGCTAAACTAAGTCGTGATGGCCTTGTTTTGCAGTGAAATGGAGACAGCAAAACTTTTTAAACACTCAGTTTCGAGCTTCTGGGCCGAAATATTGCCCCTATTCACTTTAAGCCTGAAAGAGTAGCCGGGACCGCCGTACGCGCGTCGTGATTTTGACCAACTTCGGTTAAATTTCCCGGAACTTGGGGGATATTTTCCAGTCCCAGGGACTCTAAACTGACTCCCGACACCCTTGGTCTGCAGTAAAATGGACACAGGAAAACTTTTTGAACGCTCACTTTTGAGCGTTCTGGGCCGAAATATAGCTCCACTTCACTTTAAGAGTGAAAGAGTAGCCGAGACCGCCTTACGCCCATCGTAATTTTGACCAACTTCGGCTCGATTTCCCGGAAGTCGGGGGATATTTTCCAGTCCTGCGGACTCCAAAGTAACTCCTGATGGCCTTGCTCTGGAGTGAAATGGACACAGCACAACTTTTTGAAGGCTCACTTTCGAGCTTCTGGGGGGGAAATATTGCCCCAGTTCACTTTAAGAATGAAAGAGTAACCGGGACCGCCTTACGCGCATCGTGATTTTGACCAACTTTGGCTCGATTTCCCGGGAACTGGGGGATATTTTCCGGTACCGGGGACTCTAAACTAACTCCTGATTGCCTCGGTTTGCAGTGGAATGGACACAGCACAACTTTTTGAACGCTCACTTTTGAGCTTCTGGGCCGAAGCATAGCCCTACTTCACTTTAAGACTGAAAGACTAGCCGAGACCGCCTTACGCGCATCGTGATTTTGGGCTACTTCGGCTCGATTTCCCGGAACTTGGGAGATAATTTCCAGTCCTGGGCACTCTGAACTAATTCCTGATGGCCTTGGTTTTCAGTGAAATGGACACAGCCAAACTTTTTGAACGTTCACAAAATATAGCCCCAAAATATAGCCCCACTTCACTTTAAGACTGAAAGAGTAGCAGGGACCGCGTTACGCGCATGGTAATTTTGTCGAAATTCGGCTTGATTTCCTGGGACTTGGGGGATATTTTCCAGTCGCGGAAGCTCTAAACTAACTCCTGAATGCCTTGGGTTTTAGTGAAATGGACACAGGTAAAAGGAGCGCACGCTCGGTTTCCAGGTTGTAGGCCGAAATATAGCCCCACTTTATTTTAAGACTGAAAGTGTACACGAAACCGCCTTAAGCGCATCGAAATTTTTAGCCACTATGGCTCAATATGCCAAAACTTGGGGGATATTTTCCAGTCCCGGGGACTCTACCCTAACTCTTGATGGCCTTAGTTTTCAGCAAAATGGTCACAGGTAACAGGAGCGCACGCTCGGTGTCTAGCTTCTAGGCCGAAATGTAGCCCCAGTTCATTTTAAGACTGAAAGAGTAAACGAAACTGCCGTACGCCTATCGTAATTTTAAGAAAGTATGGCTCAAATTGCCGAAACTTGGAGGATAGCTTCCAGTCTCGAGGATTCTAAACTATCTCCTGATGGACTTAGTTCTTAGTGAAATGGACACAGGTAAAAGGAGAGCACGCTCGGTGTCGAGCTTGTAGAACCGAAATATAGCCCCACTTCATTTTCGAAGTAAACGAGTAGCCGAGACCGCCTTAGGCGCATCGTGATTTTGAGCATCTTTGGCTCGATTTGCCGGAATTCGGGCAATATTTTCCAGTCCCGAGGACTCTATGTTAACTCCTGATGAACTTAGTTTTCAGTGATATGTACACAGGCAAAAGGAGTGCACGCTCGGTGTTGAGCTTGTCGGCCGAAATATAGCCCCACTTCATTTTAAGACTGAAAGAGTAGCCGAGACCGCCTTACACACATCGTGATTTTGGGCCACTTTTGCTCGATTTCCCGCAAGTTGGCGAATAATTTAAAGTCCCGGGGACGCTAAACTAACTCCCGATGACCTTGGTTTGCAGTTTAATGAACACAGCAAAACATTCTGAACGCTCACCTTCGAGCTTCAGTGCCGCGATATAGCCCTACTTAAATTTAAGACTGAAAGAATAACCGAGAGCCCGTTACGCGCATCGTAATTTTCATCAACCTCGGCGCCATTTCCTGGAACTTGGAGAATATTTTCCAGTTCCGGGGACTCTAAACTAACTCCTGATTGCCTTCGTTTGCAGTGAAATGGACACAGCAAAACTTTATGAACGCTCACTTTCGAGCTTGTGGGCCTAAATATAGCCACACTTCACTTTCAGACTGAAACAGTAGCCGAGACCGCGTTACGCGCATCGTGATTTTGAGCAACTTCTGCTCGCTTTCCTGGAACTTGGGGAATATTTTCCAGTCCCGGGGACTCTAAACTAACTCCTGATGGCCATGGTTTGCAGTGAAATTCACACAGCACAAGTTTTTGAACGAACACTTTCGAGCTTTTAGGCCGAAATATAGTTCCACATCACTTACGACTTAAAGAGTAGCCGAGACCGGCGTGCGCGCATCGTGATTATCACCAACTTCGGGTCGATATTCCGGAACTTGGGGGATATTTTCCAGTCCCAGGGACTCTAAACTATCTCTTGATGGCCTTGGTTTGCAGTGAAATGGAGACAGGAAAACTTTTTGAACGCTCACCTTCAAGCTTCTGGGCCGAAATATAGCCCACTTTACTTTAATACTGAAAAAGTAGCCGAGACCGCCTTACGCGCATCGTAATTTTGACGAACGTCGAATGGATTTCCCGGAACTTGGGGAATATTTTGCAGTCCCTTGGACGCTAAACTAAGTCCTGATGACCTTGTTTTGAAGTCAAATGGACACAACAAAACTTTTTGAACGCTCACTTTCTAGCTTGTGGGCCAAAATATAGCCACACTTCACTTTAGGACTGACACACTAGCCGAGACCACGTTACGCGCATCATGAATTTGATCAACTTCGGCTGGATTTCCCGGGACTTGGGGGATATTGTCCAGTCCCGGGGACTCGAAACTAACTTCTGATGGCCTTGGTTTGCAGTGAAAGTGACAGAGCAAAACTTTTTAAACACTCACTTTCGAGCTTCTAGGCCGAAATATTGCCCCACTTCACTTTAAGACAGAAACAGTAGCCGAGACCACTTTAGGGGCATCGTGATTTTGACCAACCTCGGCTCAATTTCCCGGACCTTGGGGCATATTTTCTATTCCCGGGGACGCTAAACTAACTCCTGATGGCCTTGGTTTGCAGTGAAATGAACACAGCAAAACTTTTTGAACGCTCACTTTCGGGCTTCTCGCCCGAAATATAGCCCCACTTCACTCTAAGACTGAAAGAGTAGTCGACACTACCTTACGCAAATCGTGATTTTGACCAACTTCGACTCGATTTCCCGGAAGTTGAGGGGATATTTGCCAGTCTCGGGGACTCTAAACTAGCTCCTGATGGCTTTGGTTTGCAGTCAAATAACACAGGGAAACTTTTTGAACGCTCACTTTCAAGCTCCTGCCCAGGAATAAAGCCTCACTTCACTTTAAGACTGAAACAGTAAGCGAGACCGCCTAACGCGCACCGTGATTTTGACCAACTTCGGCTAAATTTCCCTGAACTTGGGGGGATATTTTCCAGTCCCGAAGACTCTTAAGTAACCTCTGATGGCCTTCGTTTGCATTGAAATGGATACAGCAAAACTTTTTGAACGCTCACTTTTGAGCTTCTGGGCCAAAATATAGCCCCACTTCACTTTAAGACTGAAAGACTAGCCAAGACCGTCTTCCGCGCATCGTGATTTTGACCAACGTGTTCTCGATTTTCCGGAACTTGGGAAATATATTGCAGTGCCGGGGACTCTAAACTAACTCCTGATGGCCTTGGTTTGCAGTGAAATGGACACAGCAAATTTTTTGCAGCGCTCACTTTGAGCTTCTGGGCCGAAATAGAGCCCCACTTCACTTTGAGACTGAAAGAGTAGCCGAGGCCGCCTTAGGCGCATCGTGATTTTGAACAACTTCGGCTTGAGTTGCCAGAAGATATTTTTTTAAAAGATATTTTCCAGTCCCGGGGACTCTAAACTAACTCATGATGGCCTTGGTTTTCAGTGAAATTGAGAGAGCAAAACTTTTCGAACACTTACTTTCGAGCTTCTGGACCGAAATATAGCCCTACTTCACTTTCAGACTCAAAGAGTAGCCGAGAGCGCCTTACGCGAATCGTTATTTTGACCAACTTCGTCTCGATTTGGCGGAACTTGGAGGATATTTTCCAGTTCCGGGGACTGTAAACTACTTCCTTAGGGCCTTGCTTTGCAGTGAAATGGGCACAGCATAACTTTTTGAACGCTCACTTTCGAGCTTCTGGGCCAAAATATACAGCCACGTCACTTTAAGACTAAAAGAGTAGCCGAGACTGCTTTACGCGCATCGTGATTTTGACAAACTTCGGCTCGATTTCCCGGAACTTGGGGGATATTTTGATGTCCCGGAGACTGTAAACTATCTCCTGATGTGGCTACTTTGGCGGTGAAATGGACACAGCAAAACTTTTTGAACTTTCACTTTCGAGATTCTGGGCCGAAATATAGCCCGAGTTCACTTTAAGAATGAAAGAATAGCCGAGACCGCCTTACGCGCATTGTGATTTTGACGAACTTTTGCTCGATATCCCAGGAATTGAGGAATATTTTCCGGTACCGGGGACTCTAAAGTAACTCGTGATTGCCTTAGTTTGCATTGAAATGGAGAGAGCAAAACTATTTCAACGCTCCCCTTCGGGCTTCTGAGCCGAAATATAGCCCCACTTCAGTTTAAGACTGAAAGAGTAGCCGAGACCGTCTTAGACGCATCGTGATTTTGACCAACTTCGGCTTGAGTTGCCAGAACTTAAGGGATATTTTTCAGTCCCGCGGACTCTAAACTAACTCATGATGGCCTTGGTTTTTAGTTAAATTGAGAGAGCAAAACTTTTTGAACGCTCACTTTCGAGCTTCTGGGCCGAAATATACAGCCACGTCACTTTAAGACTAAAAGAGTAGCCGAGACTGCTTTACGGGCATCGTGATTTTGACAAACTTCGGCTCGATTTCCCCGAACTTGGGGGATATTTTGATGTCCCGGACACTGTAAACAATCTGCTGATGTGCCTTGGTTTGCGGTGAAATGGACACAGCAAAACTTTTTGAACTTTCACTTTCTAGCTTCTCGGCCGAAATATAGCCCCAGTTCACTTTAAGAATTAAAGAATAGCCGAGACCGCCTTACGCGCATCGTGATTTTGACAAAATTCGGCTCGATTTCCCCGAACTTGGCCCATATTTTCCAGTCCCGAGGAGTCTAAACTAACTCATGATGGCCTTGGTTTGATGTGAAATGAACACAGCAAAACTTTTTGAACTTTCACTTTCTAGCTTCTCGGCCGAAATATAGCCCCAGTTCACTTTAAGAATCAAAGAGTAGCCCAGACCGCCTTACGCGCATCGTGATTTTGACAAAATTCGGCTCGATTTCCCCGAACTTGGGCGATATTTTCCAGTCCCGAGCAGTCTAAACTAACTCCTGATGGCCTTGGTTTGCAGTGAAATGAACAAGGTAATACTTTTTGCACGCTTATTTTCGAGCTTCTGGGATGAAATAGAGCCCCACGTCACTTTAAGACTGAAAGAGTAGGAGAGACCGCCTTACGCGCATCGTGATTTTGAGCAACTTCCGCTCGATTTTCCAGAATTTTGGCGATATTTTCAAGTCCCGGGGACTCTAAAGTAACTCTTGATGGCCTTGGTTTGATGTGAAATGGACGCAGGAAAAGCTTTTGAACGCTCAGTTTCGAGCTTCTGGGCCGAAATACAACCGTACTTCACTTTAAGACTGAAATAGTAGCCGAGACCTCCTTACGAGCATCGTGATTTTGACCCAGTTCAGCTCGATTTCCCGGAACTTGGGGGATATTTTCCAGTCCGGGGGACTTTAAACTAACTCCTGATGGCCTTGGTTTGCAGTTAAATGCACAAAGCGTAACTTTTTAAAGGTTCACTTTCGAGCTTCTGGGCCGAAATATAGCCCCACTTTACTTTAAGACTGAAAGAGTAGCCGAGACCGTCTTACGCGCATCGTGATTTTGACCAACTTCCGTTGGATTTCCCGGAACTTGGGGGATATATTCCACTCCCGGGGACTCTAAACTAACTCCTGATGGCCTTGGTTTCCAGTGAAATGGACACAGGAATACTTTTTGAACGCGCACTTTCGAGCTTGCTGGCCCAAATATAGCCCTACTTCTTTTTAAGACTGAAAGAGTAGGCGGGAGCGCCTTACGCGCATTGTGACTTTGAGGATCTTCGGCTCGATCTGGCGAAACTTGGGAGATATTTTCCAGTCCCAACGTCTCTAATCTCACTCCTGATTGCCTAAGATGTGAGTGAAATAGACACAAAAATTTTTGAACCCTTACTTTCGAGCTTCTGGAGTTAAATCTAAGCCCACTTTACCTTAAGACTGAAAGAGTAGCCGAGACCCCCTTAAGCGCATGGTGATTTTGACTAACTTCGGGTGGATTTCCCGTAACTTGGGGGATATTTCCAGTTCCTTTGACGCTAAACTAAGTCGTGATGGCCTTGTTTTGCAGTGAAATGGAGACAGCAAAACTTTTTAAACACTCAGTTTCGAGCTTCTGGGCCGAAATATTGCCCCTATTCACTTTAAGCCTGAAAGAGTAGCCGGGACCGCCGTACGCGCGTCGTGATTTTGACCAACTTCGGTTAAATTTCCCGGAACTTGGGGGATATTTTCCAGTCCCGGGGACTCTAAACTGATTCCCGACGTCTTTGGTCTGCAGTAAAATGGACACAGGAAAACTTTTTGAACGGTCACTTTTGAGCGTTCAGGGCCGAAATAAAGCTCCACTTCACTTTAAGAGTGAAAGAGTAGCCGAGACCGCCTTACGCCCATCGTAATTTTGACCAACTTCGGCTCGATTTCCCGGAAGTTGGGGGATATTTTCCAGTCCTGCGGACTCCAAAGTAACTCCTGATGGCCTTGCTCTGGAGTGAAATGGACACAGCACAACTTTTTTAACGCTCACTTTCCAGCTTCTGGGGGGAAATATTGCCCCAGTTCACTTTAAGAATGAAAGAGTAACCGGGACCGCCTTACGCGCATCGTGATTTTGACCAACTTTGGCTCGATTTCCCGGGAAATGGGGGATATTTTCCGGTACCGGGGACTCTAAACTAACTCCTGATTGCCTCGGTTTGCAGTGAAATGGACACAGCACAACTTTTTGAACGCTCACTTTTGAGCTTCTGGGCCGAAGCATAGCCCTACTTCACTTTAAGACTGAAAGACTAGCCGAGACCGCCTTACGCGCATCGTGATTTTGGGCCCCTTCGGCTCGATTTCCCGGAACTTGGGAGATAATTTCCAGTCCTGGGCACTCTGAACTAATTCCTGATGGCCTTGGTTTTCAGTGAAATGGACACAGCCAAACTTTTTGAACGTTCACAAAATATAGCCCCAAAATATAGCCCCACTTCACCTTAAGACTGAAAGAGTAGCCGGGACCGCCTTACGCGCATGGTAATTTTCTCGAACTTCGGCTTGATTTCCTGGGACTTGGGGGATATTTTCCAGTCCCGGAAGCTCTAAACTAACTCCTGAATGCCTTGGCTTTTAGTGAAATGGACACAGGTAAAAGGAGCGCACGCTCGGTTTCCAGGTTGTAGGCCGAAATATAGCCTCACTTTATTTTAAGACTGAAAGTGTACACGAAACCGCCTTAAGCGCATCGAAATTTTTAGCCACTATGGCTCGATATGCCAAAACTTGGGGGATATTTTCCAGTCCCGGGAACTCTACCCTAACTCTTGATGGCCTTAGTTTTCAGTAAAATGGTCACAGGTAACAGGAGCGCACGCTCGGTGTCTAGCTTCTAGGCCGAAATGTAGCCCCAGTTCATTTTAAGACTGAAAGAGTAAACGAAACTGCCGTACGCCTATCGTAATTTTAAGAAAGTATGGCCCAAATTGTCGAAACTTGGAGGATAGCTTCCAGTCTCGAGGATTCTAAACTATCTCCTGATGGACTTAGTTCTTAGTGAAATGGACACAGGTAAAAGGAGAGCACGCTCGGTGTCGAGCTTGTAGAACCGAAATATAGCCCCACTTCATTTTCGAAGTAAACGAGTAGCCGAGACCGCCTTAGGCGCATCGTGATTTTGAGCATCTTTGGCTCGATTTGCCGGAATTCGGGCAATATTTTCCAGTCCCGAGGACTCTATGTTAACTCCTGATGAACTAAGTTTTCAGTGATATGTACACAGGCAAAAGGAGTGCACGCTCGGTGTTGAGCTTGTCGGCCGAAATATAGCCCCACTTCATTTTAAGACTGAAAGAGTAGCCGAGACCGCCTTACGCACATCGTGATTTTGGGCCACTTTTGCTCGATTTCCCGCAAGTTGGCGAATAATTTAAAGTCCCGGGGACGCTAAACTAACTCCCGATGACCTTGGTTTGCAGTTTAATGAACACAGCAAAACATTCTGAACGCTCACCTTCGAGCTTCAGTGCCGCAATATAGCCCTACTTAAATTTAAGACTGAAAGAATAACCGAGAGCCCGTTACGCGCATCGTAATTTTCATCAACTTCGGCGCCATTTCCTGGAACTTGGAGAATATTTTCCAGTTCCGGGGACTCTAAACTAAATCCTGATTGCCTTGGTTTGCAGTCAAATGGACAGAGCAAAACTTTTTGAACGCTCACTTTCGAGCTTGTGGGCCTCAATATAGCCACACATCCCTTTTAGACTGAAACAGTAGCCGAGACCGCGTTACGTGCATCGTGATTTTGAGAAACTTTTGCTCGCTTTCCTGCAACTTGGGGAATATTTTCCAGTCCCGGGGACTCTAAACTAACTCCTGATGGCCATGGTTTGCAGTGAAATTCACACAGCACAAGTTTTTGAACGAACACTTTCCAGCTTTTAAGCCGAAATATAGTCCCACATCACTTACGACTTAAAGAGTAGCCGAGACCGGCGTGCGCGCAGCGTGATTTTCACCAACTTCGGGTCGATATTCCGGAACTTGGGGGATATTTTCTGGTCCCAGGGACTCTAAACTAACTCTTGATGGCCTTGGTTTGCAGTGAAATGGAGACAGCAAAACTTTTTGAACGCTCACCTTCAAGCTTCTGGGCCGAAATATAGCCCACTTTACTTTAATACTGAAAAAGTAGCCGAGACCGCCTTACGCGCATCGTGATTTTGACAAACCTCGGGTGGATTTCCCGGAACTTGGGGGATATTTTCCAGTCCCTTGGACGCTAAACTACGTGCCGATGGCCTTGTTTTGCAGTGAAATGGACACAGCAAAGCTTTTTGAAGGCTCACTTTCGAGGTTGTGGGCCGAAATATAGGCATACTTCACTTTAAGTATGAAACAGTAGCCGAGACCACGTTTCGCGGATCGTGATTGTGATCAACTTCGGCTCGATTTCCCGGAACTTCCGAAATATTTTGCAGTCCCGGGGACTCTAAACTAACTCGTGCTGGTCTTGGTTTGCAGTGATACGGAAACAGAAAAAGTTTTTGAACGCATACTTTCGAGCTTCTGGACCGAAATAGAACCCCACTTCACTTGAAGACTGAAAGAGTAGCCGAGACCGCCTTACGTGCATCGTGATTTTGAGGAACTTCGGCTCGATTTGCCGGAACTAAGGGGATATATTCCAGTTCTCAGGACGCTAAACTAATTCCTGATGGCCTTGGTTTGCAGTCAAATGGACCCAGCAAAACTTTTTGAACACTCAATTTCGAGTCTCTGGGCCAAAATATAGTCCCCCATTACTTTAACACTGAAAGAGTAGCCGAGACCGCCTTACGTGCATCGTGATTTTGACAAACTTCGGGTTGATTTCCCGGAACTTGGGGGATATTTTGCAGTCCCGGGGACTCTCAACTAACTCCTGCTTGTCTTGGTTTGCAGTGAAATGGACACAGCGAAAGTTTTTGAACGCTCACTCTCGAGCTTCTGGGCCGAAATAGAGCCCCATTTTACTTTAAGACTGAAAGAGTAGGCGAGATCGTCTTGAGCGAATCGTGATTTTGACATATTTTGCGTTTACTTCCCGAGACTTGGGGGATATACTCAAGTCAAAGGGACTCTACAGTAACTCCTGATGAACTTGGTTTTCAGTGAAATGGACAGAGCACAACTTTGGAGCTTCTGGGCAGAAATATAGCCCCACTTTACTTTAAGACTGAAAGAGTAGCCGAGACCGCCTTACGCGCATCGTAATTTTGACGAACTTCAAATGGATTTCCCGGAACTTGGGGGATATTTTGCAGTCCCTTGGACACTAAAGTAAGTCCTGATGGCCTTGTTTTGAAGTAAAATGGACACAACAAAACTTTTTGAACGCTCACTTTCGAGCTTGTGGGCCGAAATATAGCCCCACTTCACTTTAAGACTGAAAGAGTAGCCGATACCGCATTCCGCGCATCGTGATTTTGATCAACTTCGGTTCGATTCCCCGGAACTTGGGGAATCTTTTTCAGTCCCGGCGACTCTAAACTAACCCCTGATGGCCTTGGTTCTCAGTGAAATGGACACAGCCAAACTTTTTGAACGCTCACTTTCGGGCTTCTGGCCCGAAATATAGCCCCACTTCACTTTAAGACAGGAAGAGTAGCCGACACCACTTTAGGGGCATCGTGGTTTTGAGAAACTTCGGCTCAATTTCCCGGACCTTGGGGCATATTTTCTATTCCCGGGGACGCTAAACTAACTCCTGATGGCCTTGGTTGCAGTAAAATGAACACAGCAAAACTTTTTGAACGCTCACTTTCGGGCTTCTCGCCCGAAATATAGCCCCACTTCACTCTAAGACTGAAAGAGTAGCCGACACTACCTTACGCAAATCGTGATTTTGACCAACTTCGGCTCGATTTTCCGGAAGTTGGGGGATATTTTCCAGTCCCGGGGACTCTAAACTAGCTCCTGATGGCTTTGGTTTGCAGTCAAATAAACACAGGGAAACTTTTTGAACGCTCACTTTCAAGCTCCTGCCCAGGAATAAAGCCTCACTTCACTTTAAGACTGAAACAGTAAGCGAGACCGCCTAACGCGCACCGTGATTTTGACCAACTTCGGCTAAATTTCCCTGAACTTGGGGGGATATTTTCCAGTCCCGAAGACTCTTAAGGAACCTCTGATGGCCTTCGTTTGCATTGAAATGGATACAGCAAAACTTTTTGAAGCTTACTTTTGACCTTCTGGGCCAAAATATAGCCCCACTTCACTTTAAGACTAAAAGACTAGCCAAGACCGTCTTGCGCGCATCGTGATTTTGACCAACGTGTTCTCGATTTTCCGGAACTTGGGAAATATATTGCAGTGCCGGGGACTCTAAACTAACTCCTGATGGCCTTGGTTTGCAGTGAAATGGACACAGCAAATTTTTTGCAGCGCTCACTTTGGAGCTTCTGGGCCGAAATAGAGCCCCACTTCACTTTAAGACTGAAAGAGTAGCCGAGGCCGCCTTAGGCGCATCGTGATTTTGACCAACTTCGGCTTGAGTTGCCAGAACTTAAAAGATATTTTCCACTCTCGGGGACTCTAAACTAACTCATGATGGCCTTGGTTTTCAGTGAAATTGAGAGAGGAAAACTTTTTGAACGCTCACTTTCGAGCTTCTGGACCGAAATATACAGCCACGTCACTTTAAGACTAAAAGAGTAGCCGAGACTGCTTCACGCGCATCGTGATTTTGACAAACTTCGGCTCGATTTCCCGGGAATTGGGAGGATATTTTGATGTCCCGGAGACTGTTAACAATCTGCTGATGTGGCTTGGTTTGCGGTGAAATGGACACAGCAAAACTTTTTGTACTTTCACTTTCGAGCTTCTGGGCCCAAATATAGCCCCAGTTCACTTTAAGAATTAAAGAATAGCCGAGACCGCCTTACGCGCATCGTGATTTTGACAAAATTCGGCTCGATTTCCCCGAACTTGGCCCATATTTTCCAGTCCCGAGGAGTCTAAACTAACTCATGATGGCCTTGGTTTGATGTGAAATGAACACAGCAAAACTTTTTGAACTTTCACTTTCTAGCTTCTCGGCCGAAATATAGCCCCAGTTCACTTTAAGAATCAAAGAGTAGCCCAGACCGCCTTACGCGCATCGTGATTTTGACAAAATTGGGCTCGATTTCCCCGAACTTGGGCGATATTTTCCAGTCCCGAGCAGTCTAAACTAACTCCTGATGGCCTTGGTTTGCAGTGAAATGAACAAGGTAATACTTTTTGCACGCTTATTTTCGAGCTTCTGGGATGAAATAGAGCCCCACTTCACTTTCAGACTAAAAGAGTAGGCGAGACCGCCTTACGCGCATCGTGATTTTGAGCAACTTCCGCTCGATTTTCTAGAATTTTGGCGATATTTTGAACTCCCGGGGACTCTAAACTAACTCCTGATGGCCTTGGTTTGATGTGAAATGGACGCAGGAAAACTTTTTGAACGCTCAGTTTCGAGCTTCTTGGCCGAAATACAACCGTACTTCACTTTAAGACTGAAATAGTAAGTAGCCGACACCTCCTTACGCGCATCGTCATTTTGACCCAGTTCAGCTCGATTTCCTGGAACTTGGGGGATATTTTCCAGTCCGGGGGACCTTAAACTAACTCCTGATGGCCTTGGTTTGCACTTAAATGCACAAAGCGTAACTTTTCAAAGGTTCACTTTCGAGCTTGCTGGCCGAAATATAGCCCCACTTTACTTTAAGACTGAAACAGTAGCCGAGACCGTCTTACGCGCATCGTGATTTTGACCAACTTCCGTTCGATTTCCCAGAACTTCGGGGATATATTCCAGTCCCGGGTACTCTAAACTAACTGCTGATGGCCTTGGTTTGCAGTGAAATGGACACAGCACATTTTTTTGAACGCTCACTTTCGAGCTTCTCGGCCGAAATATAGCCTACTGCACTTTAAGACTGAAAGAGTAGCCGAGACCGCCTTACGCGCATCGTAATTTTGACCAACTTCGGCTCGATTTGCCGGAAGTTGGCGAATATTTTCGATTCCCGGGGAACCTAAACTAACTTCCGATGGCCTTAGTTTGCACTTAAATGGAGACAGCAAAACTTTTTGAACGCTCACTTTCGAGCTTATGGCTCGAAATATAGCCCCACTTAGCTTTAAGACTGAAAGAGTAGTTGAGACCGCCTTACGCGCATCGTGATTTTGGGATACTTCGGCTCGATTTTCCAGAATTTTGGCGATATTTTCAAGTCCCGGGGACTCTAAACTAACTCCTGAGGGCGTTGCTTTGATGTGAAATGGACGCAGGAAAACTTTTTAAACGCTCAGTTTCGAGCTTCTGGGCCGAAATACAACCGTACTTCACTTTAAGACTGAAATAGTAAGTAGCCGAGACCTCCTTACGAGCATTGTGATTTTGACCCAGTTCGGCTCGATTTCCCGGAAATAGGGGGATATTTTCCAGTCCCGGGGACTCTAAACTAACTCCTGATGGCCTTGGTTTCCAGTGAAATGGACACAGGAATACTTTTTGAACGCGCACTTTCGAGCTTGCTGGCCCAAATATAGCCCTACTTCTTTTTAAGACTGAAAGAGTAGGCGGGAGCGCCTTACGCGCATTGTGACTTTGAGGATCTTCGGCTCGATCTGGCGAAACTTGGGAGATATTTTCCAGTCCCAACGTCTCTAAACTCACTCCTGATTGTCTAAGATGTGAGTGAAATAGACACAAAAATTTTTGAACCCTTACTTTCGAGCTTCTAGAGTTAAATCTAAGCCCGCTTTACCTTAAGACTGAAAGAGTAGCCGAGACCCCCTTAAGCGCATGGTGATTTTGACTAACTTCGGGTGGATTTCCCGTAACTTAGGGGATATTACCAGTTCCTTTGACGCTAAACTAAGTCGTGATGGCCTTGTTTTGCAGTGAAATGGACACAGCAAAACTTTTTAAACACTCAGTTTCGATCTTCTGGGCCGAAATATTCCCCCAATTTACTTTAAGACTGAAAGAGTAGCCGAGACCGCAGTACGCGCGTCGTGATTTTGACCAACTTCTGTTAAATTTCTTGGAACTTGGGGGATATTTTCCAGTCCCGGGGACTCTAAACTGACCCCCAACGTCCTTCGTCTGCAGTAAAATGGACACAGCAAAACTTTTTGAACGCTCAATTTTGAGCTTCTGGGCCGAAATATAGCTCCACTTCACTTTAAGAGTGAAAGAGTAGCCGAGACCGCCTTACGCCCATCGTAATTTTGACCAACTTCGGCTCGATTTCCCGGAAGTTGGGGGGTATTTTCCAGTCACGCGGACTCTAAAGTAACTCCTGATGGCCTTGCTCTGGAGTGAAATGGACACAGCACAACTTTTTGAAGGCTCACTTTCGAGCTTCTGGGGGGAAATATTGCCCCAGTTCACTTTAAGAATGAAAGAGTAACCGGGACCGCCTTACGCGCATCGTGATTTTGACCAACTTTGGCTCGATTTCCCGGGAAATGGGGGATATTTTCCGGTACCGGGGACTCTAAACTAACTCATGATTTCCTCGGTTTGCAGTGAAATGGACTCAGCCAAACTTTCTGAACGTTCACTTTCGAGCTTCTGAGCCGAACCATAGCCCCACTTCACTTTAAGACTGAAAGAGTAGCCGAGACCGCCTTACGCGCATGGTAATTTTGTCAAAATTCGGCTTGATTTCCTTGGATTTGGGGGATATTTTCCAGTCCCGGAAGCTCTAAACTAACGCCTGAATGCCTTGGTTTTTAGTGAAATGGACACAGGTAAAAGGAGCGCACGCTCGGTTTCCAGGTTGTAGGCCGAAATATAGCCTCACTTTATTTTAAGACTGAAAGTGTACACGAAACCGCCTTAAGCGCATCGAAATTTTTAGCCACTATGGCTCGATATGCCAAAACTTGGGGGATATTTTTCAGTCCCGGGGACTCTACCCTAACTCTTGATGGCCTTAGTTTTCAGTAAAATGGTGACAGGTAACAGGAGCGCACGCTCGGTGTCGAGCTTCTAGGCCGAAATGTAGCCCCAGTTCATTTTAAAATTGAAAGAGTAAACGAAACTGCCGTACGCCTATCGTAATTTTAAGAAAGTATGGCTCAAATTGCCGAAACTTGGAGGATAGCTTCCAGTCTCGAGGATTCTAAACTATCTCCTGTTGGACTTAGTTCTTAGTGAAATGGACACAGGTAAAAGGAGAGCACGCTCGGTGTCGAGCTTGTAGAACCGAAATATAGCCCCACTTCATTTTCGGAGTAAACGAGCAGCCGAGACCGCCTTACGCGCATCGTGATTTTGAGCATCTTGGCTCGATTTGCCGGAATTCGGGCAATATTTTCCAGTCCCGAGGACTCTATGTTAACTCCTGATGAACTAAGTTTTCAGTGATATGTACACAGGCAAAAGGAGTGCACGCTCGGTGTTGAGCTTCTCGGCCGAAATATAGCCCCACTTCATTTTAAGACTGAAAGAGTAGCCGAGACCGCCTTACGCGCATCGTGATTTTGAGCAGCTTTGGCTCGATCTGCCAGAATTTGGGAAATATTTTCCAGTCCCAAGAACTCTAAACTAACTCCTGATGGCCTAAGATGTCAGTGAAATGGACACAGGTAAAATTAGCGCACACCCGGTCTCGAGCTTCTAGGTCGAAATATAGCCCCCCTTAATTTTAAGACTGAAAGAGTAGCCGATACCGCCTTACGCGCATCGTGATTTTGGGCCACTTTTGCTCGATTTGCCGCAAGTTGGCGAATAATTTAAAGTCCCGGGGACGCTAAACTAACTCCCGGTGACTTTGGTTTGCAGTTTAATGAACACAGCAAAACATTCTGAACGCTCACCTTCGAGCTTCAGTGCCGCAATATAGCCCTACTTAAATTTAAGACTGAAAGAATAACAGAGAGCCCGTTACGCCCATCGTAATTTTCATCAACTTCGGCGCCATTTCCTGGAACTTGGAGAATATTTTCCATTTCCGGGGACTCTAAACTAACTCCTGCTTGCCTTGGTTTGCAGTCAAATGGACACAGCAAAGCTTTTTGAACGCTCACTTTCGAGCTTGTGGGCCTAAATATAGCCACACTTTACTTTAAGACTGAAACAGTAGCCGAGACCGCGTTACGCGCATCGTGACTTTGAGCAACTTCGGCTCGCTTTCCTGGAACTTGGGGAATATTTTCCAGTCCCGGGGACTCTAAACTAACTCCTGATGGCCATGGTTTGCAGTGAAATTCACACAGCACAAGTTTTTGAACGAACACTTTCGAGCTTTTAGGCCGAAATATAATCCCACATCACTTACGACTTAAAGAGTAGCCGAGACCGGCGTGCGCGCATCGTGATTTTGACCAACTTCGGGTCGATATTCCGGAACTTGGGGGATATTTTCCAGTCCCAGGGACTCTAAACTAACTCTTGATGGGCTTGGTTTGCAGTGAAATGGAGACAGCAAAACTTTTTGAACGCCCACTTTGGAGCTTCTGGGCCGAAATATAGCCCCACTTCACTTTAAGACTGAAAGAGTAGCCAAGATCGCCTTACGCGCATCGTGATTTTGACCATTTTCGGATCGATTTCTCGGAACTTGCGCGATATTTTCCAGTTCCGGGGACTCTCAACTAACTCCTGATCGCCTTGCTTTGCATTGAAATGGACAGAGCAAAACTTTTTGAACGCTCACTTTCGAGCTTGTGGGCCGAAATATAGGCACACTTGACTTTAAGACTGAAACAGTAGCCGAGACCGCGTTACGCGCATCATGAATTTGATCAACTTCGGCTCCAATTCCCGGGACTTGGTGGATATGTTCCAGTCCCGGGGACTCTAAACTAACTCCTGATCGCCTTGCTTTGCATTGAAATGGACAGAGCAAAACTTTTTGAACGCTCACTTTGGAGATTCTGGGCCGAAATATAGCCCCACTTCACTTAAGACTGAAAGAGTAAGCGAGACCGCCTTGCTCGCATCGTGAGTTTGACAAACTTCCGGTCGATATTCCGGAACTTGGGGGATATTTTCCAGTCCCAGGAGCTCTAAACTAACTCCTCATGGCCTTGGTTTGCAGTGAAATGGACAGAGGAAAACTTTTTGAACGCTCACCTTCGAGCTTCCTGGCCGAAATAAAGCCCCACTTTACTTTAAGACTTAAAGAGTAACCGAGACCACGTTACCCTAAACTAACTTTTGATAGCTTTGGTTTGCAGTGAAATGCACACAGCAAAACTTTTTGAACGCTCACTTTGGAGCTTCTGGACAGAAATATAGCCCCACTTGACTTTAAGGCTGAAAGGATAGCCGAGACCGCTTTGGCAGCATCGTGATTTTGACCAACTTCAGCTCGATTTACCGGAACTTGGGGAATACTTTCCAGTCCCAGGGACGCTAAACTAACTCGTGATGGCCTTGTTTTTAAGTCAAAGAACACAGTAAAACTTTTTGAAGGCTCACTTTCGGGCTTCTGAGCCGAAATATAGCCCCACTTCACTTTAAGACTGAAAGAGTAGCCGATACCGCATTCCGCGCATCGTGATTTTGATCAACTTCGGTTCGATTCCCCG
This sequence comes from Orbicella franksi, assembly GCF_964199315.1. Classification (NCBI taxonomy): domain Eukaryota; kingdom Metazoa; phylum Cnidaria; class Anthozoa; order Scleractinia; family Merulinidae; genus Orbicella; species Orbicella franksi. The sequence continues at coordinate 231,528 of NC_138147.1, read as the reverse complement.
GAACTTGGGGAATCTTTTTCAGTCCCGGCGACTCTAAACTAACCCCTGATGGCCTTGGTTTGCAGTGAAATGGACACAGCAAAACTTTTTGAACGCTCACTTTCGGGCTTCTGGCCCGAAATATAGCCCCACTTGACTTTAAGACTGAAAGAGTAGCCGATACCGCATTCCGCGCATCGTGATTTTGATCAACTTCGGTTCGATTCCCCGGAACTTGGGGAATCTTTTTCAGTCCCGGCGACTCTAAACTAACCCCTGATGGCCTTGGTTTGCAGTGAAATGGACACAGCAAAACTTTTTGAACGCTCACTTTCGGGCTTCTGGCCCGAAATATAGCCCCACTTCACTTTAAGACTGAAACAGTAGCCGAGACCGCGTTACGCGCATCGTGACTTTGAGCAACTTCTGCTCGCTTTCCTGCAACTTGGGGAATATTTTCCAGTCCCGGGGACTCTAAACTAACCCCTGATGGCCATGGTTTGCAGTGAAATTCACACAGCACAAGTTTTTGAACGAACACTTTCGAGCTTTTAGGCCGAAATATAGTCCCACATCACTTCCGACTTAAAGAGTAGCCGAGACCGGCGTGCGCGCAGCGTGATTTTCACCAACTTCGCGTCGATATTCCGGAACTTGGGGGATATTTTCCAGTCCCAGGGACTCTAAACTAACTCTTGATGGCCTTGGTTTGCAGTGAAATGGAGAAAGCAAAACTTTTTGAACGCTCACTTTCGGGCTTCTGGCCCGAAATATAGCCCCACTTCACTTTAAGACTGAAACAGTAGCCGAGACCGCGTTACGCGCATCGTGACTATGAGCAACTTCTGCTCGCTTTCCTGCAACTTGGGGAATATTTTCCAGTCCCGGGGACTCTAAACTAACCCCTGATGGCCATGGTTTGCAGTGAAATTCACACAGCACAAGTTTTTGAACGAACACTTTCGAGCTTTTAGGCCGAAATATAGTCCCACATCACTTCCGACTTAAAGAGTAGCCGAGACCGGCGTGCGCGCAGCGTGATTTTCACCAACTTCGCGTCGATATTCCGGAACTTGGGGGATATTTTCCAGTCCCAGGGACTCTAAACTAACTCTTGATGGCCTTGGTTTGCAGTGAAATGGAGACAGCAAAACTTTTTGAACGCTCACCTTCAAGCTTCTGGGCCGAAATATAGCCCACTTTACTTTAATACTGAAAAAGTAGCCGAGACCGCCTTACGCGCATCGTGATTTTGACAAACTTCGGGTGGATTTCCCGGAACTTGGGGGATATTTTCCAGTCCTTTGGACGCTAAACTAGGTGCCGATGGCCTTGTTTTGCAGTAAAATGGACACAGCAAAGCTTTTTGAAGGCTCACTTTCCAGGTTGTGGGCTGAAATATAGGCATACTTCACTTTAAGACTGAAACAGTAGCCGAGACCATGTTTCGCGCATCGTGATTTTGATCAACTTCGGCTCGATTTCCCGGAGCTTGCGAAATATTTTCCAGTCCCGGGGACGCTAAACTAACTCGTGCTGGTCTTGGTTTGCAGTAAAATGAACACAGCAAAACTTTTTGAACGCTCACTTTCGGGCTTCTCGCCCGAAATATAGCCCCACTTCACTCTAAGACTGAAAGAGTAGCCGACACTACCTTACGCAAATCGTGATTTTGACCAACTTCGGCTCGATTTTCCGGAAGTTGGGGGATATTTTCCAGTCCCGGGGACTCTAAACTAGCTCCTGATGGCTTTGGTTTGCAGTCAAATAAACACAGGGAAACTTTTTGAACGCTCACTTTCAAGCTCCTGCCCAGGAATAAAGCCTCACTTCACTTTAAGACTGAAACAGTAAGCGAGACCGCCTAACGCGCACCGTGATTTTGACCAACTTCGGCTAAATTTCCCTGAACTTGGGGGGATATTTTCCAGTCCCGAAGACTCTTAAGTAACCTCTGATGGCCTTCGTTTGCATTGAAATGGATACAGCAAAACTTTTTGAAGCTTACTTTTGACCTTCTGGGCCAAAATATAGCCCCACTTCACTTTAAGACTAAAAGACTAGCCAAGACCGTCTTGCGCGCATCGTGATTTTGACCAACGTGTTCTCGATTTTCCGGAACTTGGGAAATATATTGCAGTGCCGGGGACTCTAAACTAACTCCTGATGGCCTTGGTTTGCAGTGAAATGGACACAGCAAATTTTTTGCAGCGCTCACTTTGGAGCTTCTGGGCCGAAATAGAGCCCCACTTCACTTTAAGACTGAAAGAGTAGCCGAGGCCGCCTTAGGCGCATCGTGATTTTGACCAACTTCGGCTTGAGTTGCCAGAACTTAAAAGATATTTTCCACTCCCGGGGACTCTAAACTAACTCATGATGGCCTTGGTTTTCAGTGAAATTGAGAGAGGAAAACTTTTTGAACGCTCACTTTCGAGCTTCTGGACCGAAATATACAGCCACGTCACTTTAAGACTAAAAGAGTAGCCGAGACTGCTTCACGCGCATCGTGATTTTGACAAACTTCGGCTCGATTTCCCGGGAATTGGGAGGATATTTTGATGTCCCGGAGACTGTTAACAATCTGCTGATGTGGCTTGGTTTGCGGTGAAATGGACACAGCAAAACTTTTTGTACTTTCACTTTCGAGCTTCTGGGCCCAAATATAGCCCCAGTTCACTTTAAGAATTAAAGAATAGCCGAGACCGCCTTACGCGCATCGTGATTTTGACAAAATTCGGCTCGATTTCCCCGAACTTGGCCCATATTTTCCAGTCCCGAGGAGTCTAAACTAACTCATGATGGCCTTGGTTTGCAGTGAAATGAACAAGGTAATACTTTTTGCACGCTTATTTTCGAGCTTCTGGGATGAAATAGAGCCCCACTTCACTTTCAGACTAAAAGAGTAGGCGAGACCGCCTTACGCGCATCGTGATTTTGAGCAACTTCCGCTCGATTTTCTAGAATTTTGGCGATATTTTGAACTCCCGGGGACTCTAAACTAACTCCTGATGGCCTTGGTTTGATGTGAAATGGACGCAGGAAAACTTTTTGAACGCTCAGTTTCGAGCTTCTTGGCCGAAATACAACCGTACTTCACTTTAAGACTGAAATAGTAAGTAGCCGACACCTCCTTACGCGCATCGTCATTTTGACCCAGTTCAGCTCGATTTCCTGGAACTTGGGGGATATTTTCCAGTCCGGGGGACCTTAAACTAACTCCTGATGGCCTTGGTTTGCACTTAAATGCACAAAGCGTAACTTTTCAAAGGTTCACTTTCGAGCTTGCTGGCCGAAATATAGCCCCACTTTACTTTAAGACTGAAACAGTAGCCGAGACCGTCTTACGCGCATCGTGATTTTGACCAACTTCCGTTCGATTTCCCAGAACTTCGGGGATATATTCCAGTCCCGGGTACTCTAAACTAACTGCTGATGGCCTTGGTTTGCAGTGAAATGGACACAGCACATTTTTTTGAACGCTCACTTTCGAGCTTCTCGGCCGAAATATAGCCTACTGCACTTTAAGACTGAAAGAGTAGCCGAGACCGCCTTACGCGCATCGTAATTTTGACCAACTTCGGCTCGATTTGCCGGAAGTTGGCGAATATTTTCGATTCCCGGGGAACCTAAACTAACTTCCGATGGCCTTAGTTTGCACTTAAATGGAGACAGCAAAACTTTTTGAACGCTCACTTTCGAGCTTATGGCTCGAAATATAGCCCCACTTAGCTTTAAGACTGAAAGAGTAGTTGAGACCGCCTTACGCGCATCGTGATTTTGGGATACTTCGGCTCGATTTTCCAGAATTTTGGCGATATTTTCAAGTCCCGGGGACTCTAAACTAACTCCTGAGGGCGTTGCTTTGATGTGAAATGGACGCAGGAAAACTTTTTAAACGCTCAGTTTCGAGCTTCTGGGCCGAAATACAACCGTACTTCACTTTAAGACTGAAATAGTAAGTAGCCGAGACCTCCTTACGAGCATTGTGATTTTGACCCAGTTCGGCTCGATTTCCCGGAAATAGGGGGATATTTTCCAGTCCCGGGGACTCTAAACTAACTCCTGATGGCCTTGGTTTCCAGTGAAATGGACACAGGAATACTTTTTGAACGCGCACTTTCGAGCTTGCTGGCCCAAATATAGCCCTACTTCTTTTTAAGACTGAAAGAGTAGGCGGGAGCGCCTTACGCGCATTGTGATTTTGAGGATCTTCGGCTCGATCTGGCGAAACTTGGGAGATATTTTCCAGTCCCAACGTCTCTAAACTCACTCCTGATTGTCTAAGATGTGAGTGAAATAGACACAAAAATTTTTGAACCCTTACTTTCGAGCTTCTGGAGTTAAATCTAAGCCCACTTTACCTTAAGACTGAAAGAGTAGCCGAGAACCCCTTAAGCGCATGGTGATTTTGACTAACTTCGGGTGGATTTCCCGTAACTTAGGGGATATTACCAGTTCCTTTGACGCTAAACTAAGTCGTGATGGCCTTGTTTTGCAGTGAAATGGACACAGCAAAACTTTTTAAACACTCAGTTTCGATCTTCTGGGCCGAAATATTCCCCCAATTTACTTTAAGACTGAAAGAGTAGCCGAGACCGCCCTACGCGCGTCGTGATTTTGACCAACTTCTGTTAAATTTCTTGGAACTTGGGGGATATTTTCCAGTCCCGGGGACTCTAAACTGACCCCCAACGTCCTTCGTCTGCAGTAAAATGGACACAGCAAAACTTTTTGAACGCTCAATTTTGAGCTTCTGGGCCGAAATATAGCTCCACTTCACTTTAAGAGTGAAAGAGTAGCCGAGACCGCCTTACGCCCATCGTAATTTTGACCAACTTCGGCTCGATTTCCCGGAAGTTGGGGGGTATTTTCCAGTCACGCGGACTCTAAAGTAACTCCTGATGGCCTTGCTCTGGAGTGAAATGGACACAGCACAACTTTTTGAAGGCTCACTTTCGAGCTTCTGGGGGGAAATATTGCCCCAGTTCACTTTAAGAATGAAAGAGTAACCGGGACCGCCTTACGCGCATCGTGATTTTGACCAACTTTGGCTCGATTTCCCGGGAAATGGGGGATATTTTCCGGTACCGGGGACTCTAAACTAACTCATGATTTCCTCGGTTTGCAGTGAAATGGACTCAGCCAAACTTTCTGAACGTTCACTTTCGAGCTTCTGAGCCGAACCATAGCCCCACTTCACTTTAAGACTGAAAGAGTAGCCGAGACCGCCTTACGCGCATGGCAATTTTGTCAAAATTCGGCTTGATTTCCTTGGATTTGGGGGATATTTTCCAGTCCCGGAAGCTCTAAACTAACGCCTGAATGCCTTGGTTTTTAGTGAAATGGACACAGGTAAAAGGAGCGCACGCTCGGTTTCCAGGTTGTAGGCCGAAATATAGCCTCACTTTATTTTAAGACTGAAAGTGTACACGAAACCGCCTTAAGCGCATCGAAATTTTTAGCCACTATGGCTCGATATGCCAAAACTTGGGGGATATTTTTCAGTCCCGGGGACTCTACCCTAACTCTTGATGGCCTTAGTTTTCAGTAAAATGGTGACAGGTAACAGGAGCGCACGCTCGGTGTCGAGCTTCTAGGCCGAAATGTAACCCCAGTTCATTTTAAAATTGAAAGAGTAAACGAAACTGCCGTACGCCTATCGTAATTTTAAGAAAGTATGGCTCAATTTGCCGAAACTTGGAGGATAGCTTCCAGTCTCGAGGATTCTAAACTATCTCCTGTTGGACTTAGTTCTTAGTGAAATGGACACAGGTAAAAGGAGAGCACGCTCGGTGTCGAGCTTGTAGAACCGAAATATAGCCCCACTTCATTTTCGGAGTAAACGAGCAGCCGAGACCGCCTTACGCGCATCGTGATTTTGAGCATCTTGGCTCGATTTGCCGGAATTCGGGCAATATTTTCCAGTCCCGAGGACTCTATGTTAACTCCTGATGAACTAAGTTTTCAGTGATATGTACACAGGCAAAAGGAGTGCACGCTCGGTGTTGAGCTTCTCGGCCGAAATATAGCCCCACTTCATTTTAAGACTGAAAGAGTAGCCGAGACCGCCTTACGCGCATCGTGATTTTGAGCAGCTTTGGCTCGATCTGCCAGAATTTGGGAAATATTTTCCAGTCCCAAGAACTCTAAACTAACTCCTGATGGCCTAAGATGTCAGTGAAATGGACACAGGTAAAATTAGCGCACACCCGGTCTCGAGCTTCTAGGTCGAAATATAGCCCCCCTTAATTTTAAGACTGAAAGAGTAGCCGATACCGCCTTACGCGCATCGTGATTTTGGGCCACTTTTGCTCGATTTCCCGCAAGTTGGCGAATAATTTAAAGTCCCGGGGACGCTAAACTAACTCCCGGTGACTTTGGTTTGCAGTTTAATGAACACAGCAAAACATTCTGAACGCTCACCTTCGAGCTTCAGTGCCGCAATATAGCCCTACTTAAATTTAAGACTGAAAGAATAACAGAGAGCCCGTTACGCCCATCGTAATTTTCATCAACTTCGGCGCCATTTCCTGGAACTTGGAGAATATTTTCCATTTCCGGGGACTCTAAACTAACTCCTGCTTGCCTTGGTTTGCAGTCAAATGGACACAGCAAAGCTTTTTGAACGCTCACTTTCGAGCTTGTGGGCCTAAATATAGCCACACTTCACTTTAAGACTGAAACAGTAGCCGAGACCGCGTTACGCGCATCGTGACTTTGAGCAACTTCGGCTCGCTTTCCTGGAACTTGGGGAATATTTTCCAGTCCCGGGGACTCTAAACTAACTCCTGATGGCCATGGTTTGCAGTGAAATTCACACAGCACAAGTTTTTGAACGAACACTTTCGAGCTTTTAGGCCGAAATATAATCCCACATCACTTACGACTTAAAGAGTAGCCGAGACCGGCGTGCGCGCAGCGTGATTTTCACCAACTTCGGGTCGATATTCCGGAACTTGGGGGATATTTTCCAGTCCCAGGGACTCTAAACTAACTCTTGATGGGCTTGGTTTGCAGTGATATGGAGACAGCAAAACTTTTTGAACGCCCACTTTGGAGCTTCTGGGCCGAAATATAGCCCCACTTCACTTTAAGACTGAAAGAGTAGCCAAGATCGCCTTACGCGCATCGTGATTTTGACCATTTTCGGATCGATTTCTCGGAACTTGCGCGATATTTTCCAGTTCCGGGGACTCTCAACTAACTCCTGATCGCCTTGCTTTGCATTGAAATGGACAGAGCAAAACTTTTTGAACGCTCACTTTCGAGCTTGTGGGCCGAAATATAGGCACACTTGACTTTAAGACTGAAACAGTAGCCGAGACCGCGTTACGCGCATCATGAATTTGATCAACTTCGGCTCCAATTCCCGGGACTTGGTGGATATGTTCCAGTCCCGGGGACTCTAACTAACTCCTGATCGCCTTGCTTTGCATTGAAATGGACAGAGCAAAACTTTTTGAACGCTCACTTTCGAGCTTGTGGGCCGAAATATAGCCACACTTTACTTTAAGACTGAAACAGTAGCCGAGACCGCATTTCGTGCATCCTGATTTTGACCAACTTCGGCTCGCTTTCCCGGAACTTGGGGAATATTTTCCAGTCCCGGGGACCCTAAACTAAGTCCTGATGGCCTTGTTTTGAAGTGAAATGGACACAGCAAAACTTTTTGAACGCTCACTTTCTAGCTTGTGGGCCGAAATATAGGCACACTTGACTTTAAGACTGAAACAGTAGCCGAGACCGCGTTACGCGCATCATGAATTTGATCAACTTCGGCTCCAATTCCCGGGACTTGGTGGATATGTTCCAGTCCCGGGGACTCTAAACTAACTCCTGATGGCCTTGGTTTGCATTGAAATGGACACAGCACAATTTTTTGAACGCACACTTTTGAGATTCTGGGCCGAAATATAGCCCCACTTCACTTAAGACTGAAAGAGTAAGCAGACCGCCTTGCTCGCATCGTGAGTTTGACAAACTTCCGGTCGATATTCCGGAACTTGGGGGATATTTTCCAGTCCCAGGAGCTCTAAACTAACTCCTCATGGCCTTGGTTTGCAGTGAAATGGACAGAGGAAAACTTTTTGAACGCTCACCTTCGAGCTTCCTGGCCGAAATAAAGCCCCACTTTACTTTAAGACTTAAAGAGTAACCGAGACCACGTTACCCTAAACTAACTTTTGATAGCTTTGGTTTGCAGTGAAATGCACACAGCAAAACTTTTTGAACGCTCACTTTGGAGCTTCTGGACAGAAATATAGCCCCACTTGACTTTAAGGCTGAAAGGATAGCCGAGACCGCTTTGGCAGCATCGTGATTTTGACCAACTTCAGCTCGATTTACCGGAACTTGGGGAATACTTTCCAGTCCCAGGGACGCTAAACTAACTCGTGATGGCCTTGTTTTTAAGTCAAAGAACACAGCAAAACTTTTTGAAGGCTCACTTTCGGGCTTCTGAGCCGAAATATAGCCCCACTTCACTTTAAGACTGAAAGAGTAGCCGATACCGCATTCCGCGCATCGTGATTTTGATCAACTTCGGTTCGATTCCCCGGAACTTGGGGAATCTTTTTCAGTCCCGGCGACTCTAAACTAACCCCTGATGGCCTTGGTTTGCAGTGAAATGGACACAGCAAAACTTTTTGAACGCTCACTTTCGGGCTTCTGGCCCGAAATATAGCCCCACTTGACTTTAAGACTGAAAGAGTAGCCGATACCGCATTCCGCGCATCGTGATTTTGATCAACTTCGGTTCGATTCCCCGGAACTTGGGGAATCTTTTTCAGTCCCGGCGACTCTAAACTAACCCCTGATGGCCTTGGTTTGCAGTGAAATGGACACAGCAAAACTTTTTGAACGCTCACTTTCGGGCTTCTGGCCCGAAATATAGCCCCACTTCACTTTAAGACTGAAACAGTAGCCGAGACCGCGTTACGCGCATCGTGACTTTGAGCAACTTCTGCTCGCTTTCCTGCAACTTGGGGAATATTTTCCAGTCCCGGGAACTCTAAACTAACCCCTGATGGCCATGGTTTGCAGTGAAATTCACACAGCACAAGTTTTTGAACGAACACTTTCGAGCTTTTAGGCCGAAATATAGTCCCACATCACTTACGACTTAAAGAGTAGCCGAGACCGGCGTGCGCGCAGCGTGATTTTCACCAACTTCGCGTCGATATTCCGGAACTTGGGGGATATTTTCCAGTCCCAGGGACTCTAAACTAACTCTTGATGGCCTTGGTTTGCAGTGAAATGGAGACAGCAAAACTTTTTGGACGCTCACCTTCAAGCTCCTGGGCCGAAATATAGCCCACTTTACTTTAATACTGAAAAAGTAGCCGAGACCGCCTTACGCGCATCGTGATTTTGACAAACTTCGGGTGGATTTCCCGGAACTTGGGGGATATTTTCCAGTCCTTTGGACGCTAAACTAGGTGCCGATGGCCTTGTTTTGCAGTGAAATGGACACAGCAAAGCTTTTTGAAGGCTCACTTTCGAGGTTGTGGGCTGAAATATAGGCATACTTCACTTTAAGACTGAAACAGTAGCCGAGACCATGTTTCGCGCATCGTGATTTTGATCAACTTCGGCTCGATTTCCCGGAGCTTGCGAAATATTTTCCAGTCCCGGGGAGTCTAAAGTAACTCGTGCTGGTCTTGGTTTGCAGTGAAACGGAAACAGAAAAAGTTTTTGAACGCATACTTTCGAGCTTATGGACGGAAATAGAACCCCACTTCACTTGAAGACTAAAAGAGTAGCCGAGACCGCTCTACGTGCATCGTGATTTTGACAAACTTCGGGTTGATTTCCCGGAACTTGGTGGATATTTTCCAGTCCCGGGGACTCTCAACTAACTCCTGCTTGTCTTGGTTTGCAGTGAAATGGACACAGCGAAAGTTTTTGAACGCTCACTCTCGAGCGTCTGGGCCGAAATAGAGCCTCATTTTACTTTAAGACTGAAAGAGTAGGCGAGATCGTCTTGAGCGAATCGTGATTTTGACATATTTTGCGTTTATTTCCCGAAACTTGGGGGATATATTCCAGTCAAAGGGACTCTACAGTAACTCCTGATGGCCTTGGTTCTCAGTGAAATGGACAGAGCACAACTTTGGAGCTTCTGGGCAGAAATATAGCCCCACTTTACTTTAAGACTGAAAGAGTAGCCGAGACCGCCTTACGCGCATCGTAATTTTGACGAACTTCCAATGGATTTCCCGGAACTTGGGGGATATTTTGCAGTCCCTTGGACGCTAAACTAAGTCCTGATGGCCTTGTTTTGAAGTCAAATGGACACAACAAGACTTTTTGAACGCTCACTTTCGAGCTTGTGGGCCGAAATATAGCCACATTTCACTTTAGGACTGACACAGTAGCCGAGACCACGTTACGCGCATCATGAATTTGATCAACTTCGGCTCGATTTCCCGGGAGTTGGGGGATATTTTCCAGTCCCTGGGACTCTAAACTAACTTCTGATGGCCTTGGTTTGCACTGAGAGTGACAGAGCAAAACTTTCTAAACACTCACTTTCGAGCTTCTGGGCCGAAATATAGCCCCATTTCACTTTAAGACTGAAAGAGTAGCCGAGACCACCTTACGCACATGGTTTGCAGTGAAATAGACACAGTAATTTTTTTTTGAGCTTTGAGCTTGTGGGCCGAAATAGAACGCCACTTCAGTTTAAGACTGAAGGAGTAGCCGACACCGCCTTAAGCGCACCGTGATTTTGACTAACTTCGGCTCGATTTGCCGGAACTTGGGGGATATTTTCCAGTCCCGGGGACTCTAAACTAACTCCTGATTGTCTTGGTTTTCAGTGAAATGGACACAGCGAAACTTTTTGAACGCTCACTCTCGAGCTTCTGGACCGAAATATAGCCCCACTTTACTTCAAGACTGAAAGAGTAGCCGAGACCGTCTTGCGCAAATCGTGATTTTCACCAACTTCGGGTCGGTTTCCCGGAACTTGAGGGATATATTCCATTTCCGCGGGCTCTAAACTACCTCCTGATGGCCTTGGTTTTCAGTGAAATGGACAAAGGAAAGCTTTTTGAACACTCTCTTTGTAGCTTCTGGGCCGAAATAGAATCCCACTTCACTTTCAGACTGAAATAGTAGCCGAGACCGCCTCACGCGCATCGTGAGTTAGACCAAGTTCAGCTCGATTTCACGCAACTTTTGGGATATTTTCCAGTCCGGGGCACTCTAAACTAACTCCGGATTGCCTTGGTTTGTACTGAAATGCGCACAGCATAGATTTTTGAACGCCCACTTTGGAGCTTCTGGGCCGAAATATAGCCCCAGTTCACTTTAAGACTGAAAGAGTAGCCGAGATCGCCTTACGCGCATCGGGATTTTGACCATTTTCGGATCGATTTCTCGGAAGTTGGGGCATATTTTCCAGTCCCGGGGACTCTAAACTAACTCCTGATCGCCTTGCTTTCCATTGAAATGGACAGAGCAAAACTTAGGGAACATTTTCCAGTCCCTTGGACGCTAAACTAAGTCCTGATGGCCTTGTTTTGCAGTGAAATGGACACAGCAAAACTTTTTGAACGCTCACTTTCGAGCTTGTGGGCCGGAATATAGCCACACTTTACTTTAAGACTGAAACAGTAGCCGAGACCGCATTTCGCGCATCGTGAGTTTGATCAACTTCGGCTCGCTTTCCCAGAACTTGGGGAATATTTTCCAGTCCCGGGGACCCTAAACTAAGTCCTGATGGCCTTGTTTTGAAGTGAAATGGACACAGCAAAACTTTTTGAACGCTCACTTTCTAGCTTGTGGGCCGAAATATAGGCACACTTGACTTTAAGACTGAAACAGTAGCCGAGACCACGTTACGCGCATCATGAATTTGATCAACTTCGGCTCAAATTCCCGGGACTTGGGGGATATGTTCCAGTCCCGGGGACTCTAAACTAACTCCTGATGGCCTTGGTTTGCATTGAAATGGACACAGCACAGTTTTTTGAACGCACACTTTCGAGATTCTGGGCCGAAATATAGCCTCACTTCACTTAAGACTGAAAGAGTAGCCGAGACCGCCTTGCTCGCATCGTGAGTTTGACAAACTTCCGGTCGATATTCCGGAACTTGGGGGATATTTTCCAGTCCCAGGAGCTCTAAACTAACTCCTCGTGGCCTTGGTTTGCAGTGAAATGGACAGAGCAAAACTTTTTGAACGCTCACCTTCGAGCTTCCTGGCCGAAATAAAGCCCCACTTTACTTTAAGACTTAAAGAGTAACCGAGACCACCTTACGCGCATTGTGATTTTGACAAACTTCGGGTGGATCTCCCGGAACTTGGGGAACATTTTCCAGTCCCTTGGACGCTAAACTAAGTCCTCATGGCCTTGTTTTGCAGTGAAATGGACACAGCAAAACTTTTTGAACGCTCACTTTCGAGCTTGTGGGCCGAAATATAGCCACACTTTACTTTAAGACTGAAACAGTAGCGGAGACCGCATTTCGCGCATCGTGATTTTGACAAACTTCAGCTCGATTTACCGGAACTTGGGGAATATTTTCCAGTGCCAGGGACGCTAAACTAACTCGTGATGGCCCTGTTTTTCAGTCGAAGAACACAGCAAAACTTTTTGAACGCTCACTTTCGGGCTTCTGAGCCGAAATATAGCCCCAATTCACTTTAAGACTGAAACAGTAGCCGATACCGCATTTCGCGCATCGTGATTTTGATCAACTTCGGTTCGATTCCCCGGAACTTGGGCAATCTTTTTCAGTCCCGGCGACTCTAAACTAACCCCTGATGGCCTTGGTTTGCAGTGAAATGGACACAGCAAAACTTTTTGAACGCTCACTTTCGGGCTTCTGGACCGAAATATAGCCCACTTCACTTTAAGACAGAAAGAGTAGCCGAGACCACTTTAGGGGCATCGTGATTTTGACTAACCTCGGCTCAATTTCCCGGAACTTGGGGCATATTTTCTTGTCCCGGGGACGCTAAACTAACTCCTGATGGCCTTGGTTTTCAGTGAAATGAACACAGGAAAACTTTTTAAACGCTCACTTTCGGGCTTTTTGCCCGAAATATAGCCCCACTTCACTCTAAGACTGAAAGAGTAGCCGACACTACCTTACGCAAGTCGTGATTTTGACCAACTTCGACTCGATTTCCCGCAAGTTGGGGAATATTTTCCAGTCCCGGGGACTCTAAACTAGCTCCTGATGGCTCTGCTTTGCAGTCAAATAAACACAGGGAAACTTTTTGAACGCTCACTTTCAAGCTCCTGGCCAGGAATAAAGCCTCACTTCACTTTAAGACTGAAACAGTAAGCGAGACCGCCTAACGCACACCGTGATTTTGACCAACTTCGCCTAAATTTCCCTGAACTTGGGGGGATATTTTCCAGTCCCGAAGACTCTTAAGTAACCCCTGATGGCCTTCGTTTGCATTGAAATGGATACAGCAAAACTTTTTGAAGCTCACTTTTGAGCTTCTGGGCCGAAATATAGCCCCACTTCACTTTAAGACTGAAAGACTAGCTAAGACCGTCTTGCGCGCATCGTGATTTTGAACAACGTCTTCTCGATTTTCCGGAACTTGGGAAATATATTGCAGTCCCGGGGACTCTAAACTAACTCCTGATGGCCTTGGTTTGCAGTGAAATGGACACAGCAAATTTTTTGCAGCGCTCACTTTGGAGCTTCTGGGCCGAAATAGAGCCCCACTTCACTTTAAGACTGAAAGAGTAGCCGAGGCCGCCTTAGGCGCATCGTGATTTTGACAAACTTTCGCTTGATATGCCAGAACTTAAAAGATATTTTCCAGTCCCGGGGACTCTAAACTAACTCATGATGGCCTTGGTTTTCAGTGAAATTGAGAGAGGAAAACTTTTTGAACGCTCACTTTCGAGCTTCTGGACCGAAATATAGCCCTACTTCACTTTCAGACTGAACGAGTAGCCGAGACCGCCTTATGCGAATCATTATTTTAACCAACTTCGTCTCGATTTGGCGGAACTTGGAGGATATTTTCCAGTTCCGGGGACTATAAACTACTTCCTGTGGGCCTTGCTTTGCAGTGAAATGCGCACAGCATAACTTTTTGAACGCTCACTTTCGAGCTTCTGGGCCAAAATATACAGCCACGTCACTTTAAGACTAAAAGAGTAGCCGAGACTGCTCTACGCGCATCGTGATTTTCACAAACTTTGGCTCGATTTCCCGGAACTTGGGGGATATTTTGATGTCCCGGAGACTGTAAACTATCTCCTGATGTGGCTTGGATCGCGATGAAATGGACACAGCAAAACTTTTTGAACTTTCACTTTCGAGCTTCTGGGCCGAAATATAGCCCCACTTCACTTTAAGAATGAAAGAATAGCCGAGACCGCCTTACGCGCATTGTGATTTTGACCAACTTTGGCTCGATTTCCCAGGAAATGGGGAATATTTTCCGGTACCGGGGACTCTAAATTAACTCCTGATTGCCTTGGTTTGCATTGAAACGGAGAGAGCAAAACTTTTTCAACGCTCCTCTTCGGGCTTCTGAGCCGAAATGTAGCCCCACTTCAGTTTAAGACTGAAAGAGTAGCCGATACCGTCTTACGCGCATCGTGATTTTGACCAACTTCGGCTGGATTTCCCGAAACTTCGGTGATATATTCAAGTTCCAAGGACTCTAAACTAACCCCTGATGGCCTTTGTCTGCAGTGAAATGGACACAGAAAATTTTTTTGAACGCTTACTTTCGAAATTCTGGGCCGAAATATAGCCCCACTTCACTTTAAGACTGAACTAGTAGCCGAGAGCGTCTTAGACGCATCGTGATTTTGACCAACTTCGGCTTGAGTTGCCAGAACTTAAGGGATATTTTTTAGTCCCGCGACTCTAAACTAACTCATGATGGGCTTGGTTTTCAGTTAAATTGAGAGAGCAAAACTTTTTGAACGCTCACTTTCGAGCTTCTGAACCGAAATATACAGCCACGTCACTTTAAGACTAAAAGAGTAGCCGAGACTGCTTTACGCGTATCGTGATGTTGAAAAACTTCGGCTCGATTTCCCGCGACTTGGGGGATATTTTGATGTCCCGGACAGTGTAAAAATCTGCTGATGTGGCTTGCTTTGCGGTGAAATGGACACAGAAAAACTTTTTGAACTTTCACTTTCGAGCTTCTGGGCCGAAATATAGCCCCAGTTCACTTTAAGAATCAAAGAGTAGCCGAGACCGCCTTACGCGAATCGTGATTTTGACAAAATTGGGCTCGATTTCCCCGAACTTGGGCCATATTTTCCAGTACCGAGGAGTCTAAACTAACTGCTGATGGCCTTGGTTTGCAGTGAAATGAACACAGCAAAACTTTTTGAACTTTCACTTTCTAGCTTCTCGGCCGAAATATAGCCCCAGTTCACTTTAAGAATGAAAGAGTACTCGAGACCGCCTTAGGCGCACCGTGATTTTGACAAAATTCGGCTCGATTTCCCCGAACTTGGGCGATATTTTCCAGTCCCGAGCAGTCTAAACTAACTCCTGATGGCCTTGGTTTGCAATGAAATGAACAAGGTAACACTTTTTGAACGCTTATTTTCGAGCTTTTGGGATGAAATATAGCCCCACTTCACTTTAAGACTGAAAGAGTAGGCGAGACCGCCTTACGCGCATCGTGATTTTGAGCAACTTCCGCTCGATTTTCTAGAATTTTGGTGATATTTTCAAGTCCCGGGGACTCTAAACTAACTCCTGATGGCATTGGTTTGATGTGAAATGGACGCAGGAAAACTTTTTGAACGTTCAGTTTCGAGCTTCTGGGCCGAAATATTACCGTACTTCCCTTTAAGACTGAAATAGTAGCCGAGACCTCCTTACGAGCATCGTGATTTTGACCCAGTTCAGCTCGATTTCCCGGAACTTGGGGGATATTTTCGAGTCCGGGAGACTTTAAACTAACTCCTGATGGCCTTGGTTTCCAGTGAAATGCACAAAGCGTAACTTTTTAAAGGTTCACTTTCGAGCTTCTGGACCGAAATATAACCCCACTTTACTTTAAGACTGCAAAAAGTAGCCGAGACCGTCTTACGCGCATCGTGATTTTGACCAACTTCCGTTCGATTTCCCGGAACTTCGGGGATATATTCCAGTCCCGGGGACTCTAAACTAACTGCTGATGGCCTTGGTTTGCAGTGAAATGGACACCACATTTTTTTGAACGCTCACTTTCGAGCTTCTCTGCCGAAATATAGCCCTACTTCACTTTAAGACTGAAAGAGTAGCCGAGACCGCCTTACGCGCATCGTAATTTTGACCAACTTCGGCTCGATTTGCCAGAAGTTGGCGAATATTTTCAATTCCCGGGGAAGCTAAACTAACTTCCCATGGCCTCAGTTTGCAGTTAAATGGACACAGCAAAACTTTTTGAACGCTCACTTTCGAGCTTATGGCTCGAAATATAGCCCCACTTAACTTTAAGACTGAAAGAGTAGCCGAGACCGCCTTACGCGCATCGTGATTTTGGGATACTTCGGCTCGATTTCCCGGAAATAGGGGGATATTTTCCAGTCCCGGGGACTCTAAACTAACTCCTGATGGCCTTGGTTTCCAGTGAAATGGACACAGGAATACTTTTTGAACGCGCACTTTCGAGCTTGCTGGCCCAAATATAGCCCTACTTCTTTTTAAGACTGAAAGAGTAGGCGGGAGCGCCTTACGCGCATTGTGATTTTGAGGATCTTCGGCTCGATCTGGCGAAACTTGGGAGATATTTTCCAGTCCCAAAGTCTCTAATCTCACTCCTGATTGCCTAAGATGTGAGTGAAATAGACACAAAAATTTTTGAAGCCTTACTTTCGAGCTTCTGGAGTTAAATCTAAGCCCACTTTACCTTAAGACTGAAAGAGTAGCCGAGACCCCCTTAAGCGCATGGTGATTTTGACTAACTTCGGGTGGATTTCCCGTAACTTGGGGGATATCTCCAGTTCCTTTGACGCTAAACTAAGTCGTGATAGCCTTGTTTTGCAGTGAAATGGACACAGCAAAACTTTTTACACACTCAGTTTCGAGCTTCTGGGCCGAAATATTGCCCCAATTCACTTTAAGACTGAAAGAGTAGCCGAGACCGCCCTACGCGCGTCGTGATTTTGACAAACTTCGGTTAAATTTCCCGAAACTTAGGGGATATTTTCCAGTCCCGGGGACTCTAAACTGACCCCGGAGGTCCTTGGTTTGCAGTAAAATGGACACAGCAAAACTTTTTGAAAGCTCACTTTTGAGCTTCTGGGCCGAAATATTCTCCCAGTTCACTTTAAGAATGAAAGAGTAACCGGAACCGCCTTACGCGCATCGTGATTTTGACCAACTTTGGCTCGATTACCCGGGAAATGGGGGATATTTTCCGGTACCAGGGACTCTAAACTAACTCCTGATTTCCTCGGTTTGCAGTGAAATGGACACAGCACAACTTTCTGAACGTTCACTTTTGAGCTTCTGGGCCGAAGCATAGCCCCACTTCACTTTAAGACTGAAAGACTAGCCGAAACCGCCAAACGCGCATTGTGATTTTGGGCTACTTCGGCTCGATTTCCCGGAACTTGGGAGATAATTCCCAGTCCCGGGCACTCTAACCTAATTCCTGATGGCCTTGGTTTTCAGTGAAATGAACACAGCCAAACTTTTTGAACGTTCACTTTCGAGCTTCTGGGCCGAAATATAGCCCCACTTCACTTTAAGACTGAAAGAGTAGCCGGGACCGCCTTACGCGCATGGTAATTTTGTCGAAATTCGGCTTGATTTCCTGGGACTTGGGGGATATTTTCCAGTCCCGGAAGCTCTAAACTAACTCCTGAATGCCTTGGTTTTTAGTGAAATGGACACAGGTAAAAGGAGCGCACGCTCGGTTTCCAGGTTGTAGGCCGAAGTATAGCCCCACTTTATTTTAAGACTGAAAGTGTACACGAAACCGCCTTAAGCGCATCGCAATTTTTAGCCACTATGGCTCGATATGCCTAAACTTGGGGGATAGTTTCCAGTCCCGGGGACTCTACCCTAACTCTTGATGGCCTTAGTTTTAAGTAAAATGGTCACAGGCAACGGGAGCGTACGCTCGGTGTCGAGCTTCTAGGCCGAAATGTAGCCCCAGTTCATTTTAAGACTGAAAGAGTAAACGAAACTGCCGTACGCCTATCGTAATTTTAAGAAAGTATGGCTCAATTTGCCGAAACTTGGAGGATAGCTTCCAGTCTCGTGGATTCTAAACTATCTCCTGTTGGACTTAGTTCTTAGTGAAATGGACACAGGTAACAGGAGAGCACGCTCGGGGTCGAGCTTGTAGAACCGAAATATAGCCCCACTTCATTTTCGGAGTAAACGAGTAGCCGAGAGCGCCTTAGGCGCATCGTGATTTTGAGCATCTTTGGCTCGATTTGCCGGAATTCGGGCAATATTTTCCAGTCCCGAGGACTCTATGTTAACTCCTGATGAACTAAGTTTTCAGTCTATGTACAAAGGCAAAAGGAGTGCACGGTCGGTGTTGAGCTTCTCGGCCGAAATATAGCCCCACTTCATTTTAAGACTGAAAGAGTAGCCGAGACCGCCTTACGCGCATCGTGATTTTGAGCAGCTTTGGCTCGATCTGCCAGAATTTGGGAAATATTTTCCAGTCCCAAGGACTCTAAACTAACTCCTGATGCCCTAAGATGTCAGTGAAATGGACACAGGTAAAATTAGCGCACACCCGGTCTCGAGCTTCTAGGTCGAAATATAGCCCCCCTTAATTTTAAGACTGAAAGAGTAGCCGATACCGCCTTACGCGCATCGTGATTTTGGGCCACTTTTGCTCGATTTCCCGCAAGTTGCCGAATAATTTAAAGTCCCGGGGACGCTAAACTAACTCCCGATGACCTAGGTTTGCAGTTTAATGAACACAGCAAAACATTCTGAACGCTCACCTTCGAGCTTCAGTGCCGCAATATAGCCCTACTTAAATTTAAGACTGAAAGAATAACCGAGAGCCCGTTACGCCCATCGTAATTTTCATCAACTTCGGCGCCATTTCCTGGAACTTGGAGAATATTTTCCATTTCCGGGGACTCTAAACTAACTCCTGCTTGCCTTGGTTTGCAGTCAAATAGACACAGCAAAGCTTTTTGAACGCTCACTTTCGAGCTTGTGGGCCTAAATATAGCCACACTTCACTTTAAGACTGAAACAGTAGCCGAGACCGCGTTACGCGCATCGTGACTTTGAGCAACTTCGGCTCGCTTTCCTGGAACTTGGGGAATATTTTCCAGTCTCGGGGACTCTAAACTAACTCCTGATGGCCATGGTTTGCAGTGAAATTCACACAGCACAAGTTTTTGAACGAACACTTTCGAGCTTTTAGGCCGAAATATAGTCCCACCTCACTTACGACTTAAAGAGTAGCCGAGACCGGCGTGCGCGCATCGTGATTTTGACCAACTTCGGGTCGATATTTCGGAACTTGGGGGATATTTTCCAGTTCTAAGAACTCTAAACTAACTCTTGATGGGCTTGGTTTGCAGTGAAATGCAGACAGCAAAACTTTTTCAACGCTCACCTTCAAGCTTCTGGGCCGAAATATAGCCCACTTTACTTTAATACTGAAAAAGTAGCCGAGACCGCCTTACGCGCATCGTGATTTTGACAAACTTCGGGTGGATTTCCCGGAGCTTGGGGGATATTTTCCAGTCCCTTGGACGCTAAACTAGGTGCCGATGGCCTTGTTTTGCAGTGAAATGGACACAGCAAAGCTTTTTGAAGGCTCACTTTCGAGGTTGTGGGCCGAAACATAGCCATACTTCACTTTGAGACTGAAAGAGTAGCCGAGACCGCCTTACGTGCATGGTGATTTTGAGCAACTTCGGCTCGATTTGCCGGAACTAAGGGGATATATTCCAGTTCTGAGGACTCTAAACTAATTCCTGATGTCCTTGGTTTGCAGTAAAATGGACCCAGCAAAACTTTTTGAACGCTCAATTTCCAGCTTTTGGTCCAAAATATCGCCCCCCATTACTTTAACAATGAAAGAGTAGCCGAGACCGCCTTACGTACATCGTGATTTTGACAAACTTCGAGTTGATTTCCCGGAACTTGGGGGATATTTTCCAGTCAGGGGGACTCGTAACTAACTCCTGCTTGTCTTTGTTTGCAGTGAAATGGACGCGGCGAAAGTTTTTGAACGCTCACTCTCGAGCTTCTGGGCCGAAATAGAGCCCCATTTCACTTTAAGACTGAAAGAGTAGGCGAGACCGTCTTGAGCGAATCGTGATTTGGACCAATTTCGCGTTTATTTCCCGAAACTTGAGGGTTATATTCCAGTCAAAGGGATTCTACAGTAACTCCTGTCTGATGGCCTTGGTTTTCAGTGAAATGGACAGAGCAAAACTTTCGAGCTTCTGGGCAGAAATATAGCCCCACTTTACTTTAAGACTGAAAGAGTAGATGAGACCGCCTTACGCGCATCGTAATTTTGACGAACTTCCAATGGATTTCCCGGAACTTGGGGCATATTTTGCAGTCCCTTGGACGCTAAACTAAGTCCTGATGGCCTTGTTTTGAAGTCAAATGGACACAACAAAACTTTTTGAACGCTCACTTTCTAGCTTGTGGGCCGAAATATAGTCACACTTCACTTTAGGACTGACACAGAAGCCGAGACCACGTTACGCGCATCATGAATTTGATCAACTTCGGCTGGATTTCCCGGGACTTGGGGGATATTCTCCAGTCCCGGGGACTCTAAACTAACTTCTGATGACCTTGGTTTGCACTGAAAGTGACAGAGCAAAACTTTTTAAACACTCACTTTCGAGCTTCTGGGCCGGAATATAGCCCCACTTCACTTTAAGACTGAAAGAGTAGCCGAGACCACCTTACGCACATCGTGATTTTGACAACTTCGGCTGGATTTACCGGAACTTGGGGGATATTTTCCAGTCCCGACGACTCTTAAGTAACCCCTGATGGCCCTGGTTTGCATTGAAATGGATACAGCAAAACTTTTTGAACGCTCACTTTTCAGCTTCTGGGCCGAAATATAGCCCCACTTCACTTTAAGACTGAAAGAGTAGCCGAGACCGTCTTACGCGCATGGTGATTTTGACCAACGTCTTCTCGATTTTCCGGAACTTGGGAAATACATGCCACTCCCGGGGACTCTAAACTAACTACTGATAGCCTTGGTTAGCAGTGAAATAGACACAGTAATTTTTTTTGACCTTTGACCTTGTGGGCCGAAATAGAGCCCCACTTCACTTAAAGACTGAAGGAGTAGCCGACACCGCCTTAAGCGCACCGTGATTTTGACTAACTTCGGCTCGATTTGCCGGAACTTGGGGGATATTTTCCAGTCCCGGGGACTTTAAACTAACTCCTGATTGTCTTGCTTTTCAGTGAAATGGACACAGCGAAACTTTTTGAACGCTCACTCTCGAGCTTCTGGACCGAAATATAGCCCCACTTTACTTTAAGACTGAAAGAGTAGCCGAGACCGTCTTCCGCAAATCGTGATTTTGACCAACTTCGGGTCGGTTTCCCGGAACTTCAGCGATATATTCCATTTCCGCGGGCTCTAAACTACCTCCTGATGGCTTTGGTTTTCAGTGAAATGGACAAAGGAAAGCTTTTTGAACACTCTCTTTGTAGCTTCTGGGCCGAAATAGAATCCCACTTCACTTTCAGACTGAAATAGCAGCCGAGACCGCCTCACGCGCATCGTGAGTTAGACCAAGTTCAGCTCGATTTCACGCAACTTTTGGGATATTTTCCAGTCCGGGGGACTCTAAACTAACTCCGGATTGCCTTGGTTTGCACTGAAATGCGCACAGCATAAATTTTTGAACGCCCACTTTGGAGCTTCTGGGCCGAAATATAGCCCCACTTCACTTTAAGACTGAAAGAGTAGCCGAGATCGCCTTACGCGCATCGGGATTTTGACCATTTTCGGATCGATTTCCCGGAACTTGGGGGATATTTTCCAGTCCCGGGGACCCTAAACTAAGTCGTGATGGCCTTGTTTTGAAGTGAAATGGACACAGCAAAATTTTTTGAACGCTCACTTTCTAGCTTGTGGGCCGAAATATAGCCCCACTTCACTTTAAGACTGAAAGAGTAGCCGAGACCGTCTTACGCGCATCGTGATTTTGACCAACTGCGGCTGGATTTCCCGAAACTTCGGGGATATATTCAAGTTCCAAGTACTCTAAACTGACCCCTGATGGCCTTGGTCTGCAGTGAAATGGCCACAGCAAAGTTTTTTGAACGCTTACTTTCGAAATTCTGGGCCGAAATATAGCCCTACTTCACTTTAAGCCTGAAATAGCAGCCGAGACCGCCTTAGACGCATCGTGATTTTGACAAACTTCGGCTGGATTTCCCGGGACTTGGGGATATTTTGATGTCCCGGACACTGTAAACAATCTGCTGATGTCGCCTTGTTTGCGGTGAAATGGACACAGCAAAACTTTTTGAACTTTCACTTTCGAGCTTCTGGGCCGAAATATAGCCCCAGTTCACTTTAAGAATCAAAGAGTAGCCGAGACCGCCTTACGCGCAGCGTGATTTTGACAAAATTCGGCTCGATTTCCCCGAACTTGGGCGATATTTTCCAGTCCCGAGCAGTCTAAACTAACTCCTGATGGCCTTGGTTTGCAGTGAAATGAACAAGGTAACACTTTTTGAACGGTTATTTTCGAGCTTCTGGGATGAAATATAGTCCCACTTCACTTTAAGACTGAAAGAGTAGGCGAGACCGCCTTACGCGCATCGTGATTTTGAGAAACTTCCGCTCGATTTTCTAGAATTTTGGCGATATTCTCAAGTCCCGGGGACTCTAAACTAACTCCTGATCGCCTTGCTTTGCATTGAAATGGACAGAGCAAAACTTTTTGAATGCTCACTTTCGAGCTTGTGGGCCGAAATATAGGCACATTTGACTTTAAGACTGAAACAGTAGTCGAGACCACGTTCCGCGCATCATGAATTTCATCAACTTCTGCTCCAATTCCCGGGACTTGGGGGATATCTTGCAGTCCCGGGGATCCGAAACTAACTTTTGATAGCTTTTGTTTGCAGTGAAATGCACACAGCAAAACTTTTTGAACGCTCACTTTCGGGCTTCTCGCCCGAAATATAGCTCCACTTCACTCTAAGACTGAAAGAGTAGCCGACACTACCTTACGCAAATCGTGATTTTGACCAACTTCGGCTCGATTTCCCAGAAGTTGGATGATATTTTCCAGTCCCGGGGACTCTAAAGTAGCTCCTGATGGCTTTGGTTTCCAGTAAAATAAACACAGGGAAACTTTTTGAACGCTCACTTTCAAGCTCCTGGGCAGGAATAAAGCCTCACTTCACTTTAAGACTGAAACAGTAAGCGAGACCGCCTAACGCGCACCGTGATTTTGACCAACTTCGGCTAAATTTCCCTGAACTTGGGCGATATTTTCCAGTCCCGAAGACTCTTAAGTAACCCCTGATGGCCTTCGTTTGCATTGAAATGGATACAGCAAAACTTTTTGAACGCTCACTTTTGAGTTTCTGGGCCGAAATATAGCCCCACTTCACTTTAACACTGAAAGACTAGCCAAGACCGTCTTGCGCGCATTGTGATTTTGAGAAACGTCTTCTCGATTTTCCGGAACTTGGGAAATATATTGCAGTGCCGGGGACTCTAAGCTAACTGGTGATGGCCTTGGTTTGCAGTGAAATGGACACAGCAAATTTTTTGCAACGCTCACTTTGGAGCTTCTGGGCCGAAATAGAGCCCCACTTCACTTTAAGACTGAAAGAGTAGCCGAGGCCGCCTTAGGCGCATCGTGATTTTGACCAACTTCGGCTTGAGTTGCCAAAACTTAAAAGATATTTTCCAGTCCCGGGGACTCTAAACTAACTCATGATGGCCTTGGTTTTCAGTGAAATTGAGAGAGCAAAAGTTTTTGAACGCTCACTTTCGAGCTTCTGGACCGAAATATAGCCCTACTTCACTTTCAGACTGAAAGAGTAGCCGAGACCGCCTTACGCGAATCGTTATTTTGCCCAACTTCATCTCGATTTGGCGGAACTTGGAGGATATTTTCCAGTTACGGGGACTGTAAACTACTTCTTGAGGGCCTTGCTTTACAGTGAAATGGGCACAGCATAACTTTTTTAACGCTCACTTTCGAGCTTCTGGGCCAAAATATACAGCCACGTCACTTTAAGACTAAAAGAGTAGCCGAGACTGCTTTACGTGCATCGTGATTTTCACAAACTTCGGCTCGATTTCCCGGAACTTGGGGGATATTTTGATGTCGCGGAGACTGTAAACTACCTCCTGATGTGGCTTGAATCGCGATGAAATGGACACAGCAAAACTTTTTGAACTTTCACTTTCGAGCTTCTGGGCCGAAATATAGCCCCACTTCACTTTAAGAATGAAAGAATAGCCGAGACCGCCTTACGCGCATTGTGATTTTGACAAAATTCGGCTCGATTTCCCCGAACTTGGGTGATATTTTCCAGTCCAGAGGAGTCTAAACTAACTCCTGATGGCCTTGGATTGCAGTGAAATCAACACAGCAAAACTTTTTGAACTTTCACTTTCTAGCTTCTCGGCCGAAATATAGCCCTACTTCACTTTAAGAATCAAAGAGTAGCCGAGACCGCCTTACGCGCATCGTGATTTTGACAAAATTCGGCTCGATTTCCCCGAACTTGGGCGATATTTTCCAGTCCCAAGCAGTCTAAACTAACTCCTGATGGCCTTGGTTTGCAGTGAAATGAACACAGGAAAACTTTTTGAACTTTCACTTTCTAGCTTCTCGGCCGAAATATAGCCCCAGTTCACTTTGAGAATCAAAGAGTAGCCGAGACCGCCTTACGCGCATCGTGATTTTGACAAAATTCGGCTCGATTTCCCCGAACTTGGGCGATATTTTCCAGTCCCAAGCAGTCTAAACTAACTCCTGATGGCCTTGGTTTGCAGTGAAATGAACAAGGTAACACTTTTTGAACGCTTGTTTTCGAGCTTCTGGGATGAAATATAGCCCCACTTCACTTTAAGACTGAAAGAGTAGGCGAGACCGCCTTACGCGCAGCGTGATTTTAAGCAACTTGCGCTCGATTTTCCAGCATTTAGGCGATATTTTCAAGTCCCGAGGACTCTAAAATAACTCCTGATGGCCTTGGTTTGACGTGCAATGGACGCAGGAAAACTCTTTGAACGCTCAGCTTCGAGCTTCTGCGCCGAAATACAACCGTACTTCACTTTAAGACTGAAATAGTAGCCGAGACCTCCTTACGAGCATCGTGATTTTGACCAAGTTCAGCTCGATTTCCCGGAACTTGGGGGATATTTTCCAGTCCAGGGGACTATCAACTAACTCCTAATGGCCTTGGTTTGCAGTTAAATGCACAAAGCGTAACTTTTTAAAGGTTCACTGTCGAGCTTCTGGGCCGAAATATTGCCCCAATTCACTTTAAGACTGAAAGAGTAGCCGAGACCTCCGTACGCGCGTCCTGATTTTGACCAACTTCGGCTAAATTTCCCGGAACTTGGGGGATATTTTCCAGTCCCGGGGACTCTAACCTGACCCCCGACATCCTTGGTCTGCAGTAAAATGGACACAGCAAAACTTTTTGAACGCTCACTTTTGAGCTTCTGGGCCGAAATATAGCTCCACTTCACTTTAAGAGTGAAAGAGTAGCCGGCACCGCCTTTACGCGCATGGTAATTTTGTCGAACTGCGGCCCTATTTCCTGGGACTTGGGGGATATTTTCCAGTCCCGGTAGCTCTAAACTAACTCCTGAATGCCTTGGTTTTTAGTGAAATGCACACAGGTAAAAGGAGCGCACGCTCGGTTTCCAGGTTGTAGGCCGAAATATAGCCCCACTTTATTTTAAGACTGAAAGTGTACACGAAACCGCCTTAAGCGCATCGCAATTTTTAGCCACTATGGCTCGATATGCCAAAACTTGGGGGATATTTTCCAGTTCCGGGGACTCTACCCTAACTCTTGATGGCCTTAGTTTTCAGTAAAAAGGTCACAGGTAACAGGAGCGCACGCTCGGTGTCGAGCTTCTAGGCCGAAATGTAGCCCCAGTTCATTTTAAGACTGAAAGAGTAAACGAAACTGCCGTACGCCTATCGTAATTTTAAGAAAGTATGGCTCAATTTGCCGAAACTTGGAGGATAGCTTCCAGTCTCGAGGATTCTAAACTATCTCCTGATGGACTTAGTTCTTAGTGAAATGGACACAGGTAAAAGGAGAGCACGCTCGGTGTCGAGCTTGTAGAACCGAAATATAGCCCCACTTCATTTTCGGAGTAAACGAGTAGCCGAGACCGCCTTAGGCGCATCGTGATTTTGAGCATCTTTGGCTCGATTTGCCAGAATTTGGGCAATATTTTCCAGTCCCGAGGACTCTATGTTAACTCCTGATGAACTAAGTTTTCAGTGATATGTACACAGGCAAAAGGAGCGCACGCTCGGTGTTGAGCTTCTCGGCCGAAATATAGCCCCACTTCATTTTAAGACTGAAAGAGTAGCCGAGACCGCCTTACGCGCATCGTGATTTTGAGCAACTTTGGCTCGATCTGCCAGAATTTGGGAAATATTTTCCAGTCCCAAGGACTCTAAACTAACTCCTGATGCCCTAAGATGTCAGTGAAATGGAGACAGGTAAAATTAGCGCACGCCCGGTCTCGAACATCTAGGTCGAAATATAGCCCCCCTTAATTTTAAGACTGAAAGAGTAGCCGAGACCGCCTTACGCGCATCGTGATTTTGGGCCACTTTTGCTCGATTTCCCGGAAGTTGGCGAATAATTTAAAGTCCCGGGGACGCTAAACTAACTCCCGATGACCTTGGTTTGCAGTTTAATGAACACAGCAAAACATTCTGAACGCTCACCTTCGAGCTTCAGTGCCGCAATATAGCCCTACTTATATTTAAGACTGAAAGAATAACCGAGAGCCCGTTACGCGCATCGTAATTTTCATCAACTTCGGCGCCATTTCCTGGAACTTGGAGAATATTTTCCAGTTCCGGGGACTCTAAATTAACTCCTGATTGCCTTGGTTTGCAGTCAAATAGACACAGCAAAGCTTTTTGAAGGCTCACTTTCGAGCTTGTGGGCCTAAATATAGCCCCACTTCACTTTAAGACTGAAACAGTAGCCGAGACCGCGTTACGCGCATCGTGATTTTGAGCAACTTCTGCTCGCTTTCCTGCAACTTGGGGAATATTTTCCAGTCCCGGGGACTCTAAATTAACTCCTGATGACCATGGTTTGCAGTGAAATTCACACAGCACAAGTTTTTGAACGAAGACTTTCGAGCTTTTAGGCCGAAATATAGTCCCAGATCACTTACGACTTAAAGACTAGCCGAGACCGCCGTGCGCGCAGCGTGATTTTGACCAACTTCGGGTCGATATTCCGGAACTTGGGGGATATTTTCCAGTCCCAAGGACTCTACACTAACTCTTCATGGCCTTGGTTTGCAGTGAAATGGAGACAGCAAGACTTTTTGAACGCTCACCTTCAAGCTTCTGGGCCGAAATATAGCCCACTTTACTTTAATACTGAAAAAGTAGCCGAGACCGCATTACGCGCATCGTGATTTTGACAAACTTCGGGTGGATTTCCCGGAGCTTGGGGGATATTTTCCAGTCCCTTGGACGCTAAACTAGGTGCCGATGGCCTTGTTTTGCAGTGAAATGGGCACAGCAAAGCTTTTTGAAGGCTCACTTTCGAGGTTGTGGGCCGAAATATAGCCATACTTCACTTTAAGACTGAAATAGTAGCCGAGACCACGTTTCGCGCATCGTGATTTTGATCAACTTCGGCTCGATTTCCCGGAACTTGCGAAATATTTTGCAGTCCCGGGGACTCTAAACTAACTCGTTCTTGTCTTGGTTTGCAGTGAAACGGAAACAGAAAAAGTTTTTGAACGAACACTTTCGAGCTTCTGGACCGAAATAGAACCCCACTTCACTTGAAGACTGAAAGAGTAGCCGAGACCGCCTTACGTGCATCGTGATTTTGAGCAACTTCCGCTCGATTTGCCGGAACTAAGGGGATATATTCCAGTTCTGAGGACTCTAAAGGAATTCCCGATGGCCTTGGTTTGCAGTAAAATGGACCCAGCAAAACGTTTTGAACGCTCAATTTCGAGCTTCTGGGCCAAAATATAGCCCCCCATTACTTTAACACTGAAAGAGTAGCCGAGACCGCCTTACGTGCATCGTGATTTTGACAAACTTCGGGTTGATTTCCCGGAACTTGGGGGATATTTTCCAGTCCCGGGGACTCTCAACTAACTCCTGCTTGTCTTGGTTTGCAGTGAAATGGACACAGCGAAAGTATTTGAACGCTCACTCTGGAGCTTCTGGGCCGAAATAGAGCCCCATTTTACTTTAAGACTGAGAGAGTAGGCGAGACCGTCTTGAGCGAATCGTGATTTTGAGCAATTTCGCGTTTATTTCCCGAAACTTGGGGGATATATTCCAGTCAAAGGGACTCTACAGTAACTGCTGATGGCCTTGGTTCTCAGTGAAATGGACAGAGCACAACTTTGGAGCTTCTGGGCAGAACTATAGCCCCACTTTACTTTAAGACTGAAAGAGTAGATGAGACCGCCTTACGCGCATCGTAATTTTGACGAACTTCCAATGGATTTCCCGGAACTTGGGGGATATTTTGCAGTCCCTTGGACGCTAAACTAAGTCCTGATGGCCTTGTTTTGAAGTAAACTGGACACAACAAAACTTTTTGAACGCTCACTTTCTAGCTTGTGGGCCGAAATATAGCCACACTTCACTTTAGGACTGACACAGTAGCCGAGACCACGTTACGCGCATCGTGAATTTGATCAACTTCGGCTCGATTTCCCGGAAGTTGGCGAATATTTTCAATTCCCGGGGAAGCTAAACTAACTTCCGATGGCCTTAGTTTGCAGTTAAATAAACACAGCAAAACTTTTTGAACGCTCACTTTCGAGCTTATGGCTCGAAATATAGCCCCACTTAACTTTAAGACTGAAAGAGTAGCCGAGACCGCCTTACGCGCATCGTGATTTTGAGATACTTCGGCTCGATTTCCCGGAAATAGGGGGAATATTTTCCAGTCCCGGGGACTCTAACCTAACTGCTGATGGCCTTGGTTTCCAGTGAAATGGACACAGGAATACTTTTTGAACGCGCACTTTCGAGCTTGGTGGCCGAAATATAGCCCTACTTCTTTTTAAGACTGAAAGAGTGCGTAGGAGCGCCTTACGCGCATTGTGATTTTGAGGATCTTCGGCTCGATCTGGCGAAACTTGGGAGATATTTTCCAGTCCCAAAGTTTCTAAACTCACTCCTGATTGTCTTAGATGTGAGTGAAATAGACACAAAAATTTTTGAACCCTTACTTTCGAGCTTCTGGAGTTAAATCTAAGCGCACTTTACCTTAAGACTGAAAGAGTAGCCGAGACCCCCTTAAGCGCATCGTGATTTTGAGAAACTTTGGGTGGATTTCCCGTAACTTGGGGGATATTTCCAGTTGCTTTGACGCTAAACTAAATCGTGATAGCCTTGTTTTGCAGTGAAATGGACACAGCAAAACTTTTTAAACACTCAGTTTCGAGCTTCTTGGCCAAAATATTGCCCCAATTCACTTTAAGACTGAAAGAGTAGCCGAGACCGCCGTACGCGCGTCCTGATTTTGACCAACTTCGGTTAAATTTCCCGGAACTTGGGATATATTTTCCAGTCCCGGGGACTCTAAACTGACCCCCGACGTCCTTGGTCTGCAGTAAAATGGACACAGCAAAACTTTTTGAACGCTCACTTTTGAGCTTCTGGGCCGAAATATAGCTCCACTTCACTTTAAGAGTGAAAGAGTAGCCGAGACCGCCTTACGCCGATCGTAATTTTCACCAACTTTGGCTCCATTTCCCGGAACTTGGGCGATATTTTCCAGTCCCATGGACGCTAAACTAAGTCCTGATGGCCTTCTTTTCAAGTAAAATGGACACAACAAAACTTTTTGAACTTTCACTTTTTAGCTTGTGGGCCGAAATATAGCCACACTTCACTTTAGGACTGACACAGTAGCCGAGACCACGCTACGCGCAGCATGAATTTGATCAACTTCGGCTGGATTTCCCAGGACTTGGGGGATATTCTCCAGTCCCGGGGACTCTAAACTAACTTCTGATGGCCTTGGTTTGCACTGAAAGTGACAGAGCAAAACTTTTTAAACACTCACTTTCGAGCTTCTGGGCCGAAATATAGCCCCACTTCACTTTAAGACTGAAAGAGTAGCCGAGACCACCTTACGCACATCGTGATTTTGACCAACTTCGGCTTGACTTACCGGAACTTGGGGGATATTTTCCAGTCTCGAGGACTCTTAAGTAACCCCTGATGGCCTTGGTTTGCATTGAAATGGATACAGCAAAACTTTTTGAACGCTCACTTTTGAGCTTCTGGGCCGAAATATAGCCCCACTTCACTTTAAGACTGAAAGAGTAGCCGAGACCGTCTTACGCGCATCGTGATTTTGACCAACGTCTTCTCGATTTTCCGGAACTTGGGAAATACATTCCACTCCCGGGGACTCTAAGCTAACTACTGATAGCCTTGGTTCGCAGTGAAATAGACACTAATTTTTTTTGAGCTTTGAGCTTGTGGGCCGAAATAGAGCCCTACTTCACTTTAAGACTGAAGGAGTAGCCGACACCGCCTTAAGCGCACCGTGATTTTGACCAACTTGGGCTCGATTTGCCGGAACTTGGGGGATATTTTCCAGTCCCGGGGACTTTAAACTAACTCCTGATTGTCTTGGTTTTCAGTGGAATGGACACAGCGAAACTTTTTGAACGCTCACTCTCGAGCTTCTGGACCGAAATATAGCCCCACTTTACTTTAAGACTGAAAGACTAGCCGAGACCGTCTTGCGCAAATCGTGATTTTGACCAACTTCGGGTCGGTTTCCCAGAACTTGGGGGATATATTCCATTTCCGCGGGCTCTAAACCAACTCCTGATGGCCTTGGTTTTCAGTGAAATGGGCAAAGGAAAGCTTTTTGAACACTCTCTTTGTAGCTTTTGAGCCGAAATAGAATCCCACTTCACTTTCAGACTGAAATAGTAGCCGAGACCGCCTCACGCGCATCGTGAGTTAGACCAAGTTCAGCTCGATATCACGGAACTTTTGGGATATTTTCCAGTCCGGGGGACTCTAAACTAACCCCGGATGGCCTTAATTTGCACTGAAATGCGCAGAGCATAAATTTTTGAACGCCCACTTTGGAGCTTCTGGACCGAAATATAGCCCCACTTCACTTTAAGACTGAAAGAGTAGCCGAGATCGCCTTACGCGCATCGTGATTTTGACCATTTTCGGATCGATTTCTCGGAACTTGGGGGAGATTTTCCAGTCCCGGGGACTCTAAACTAACTCCTGATCGCCTTGCTTTGCATTGAAGTGGACAGAGCAGAACTTTTTGAACGCTCACTTTCGAGCTTGTGGGCCGAAATATAGCCACACTTTACTTTAAGACTGGAACAGTAGCCGAGACCGCATTTCGCGCATCGTGATTTTGAGAAACTTCGGCTCGCTTTCCCGGAAGTTGGGGAATATTTTCCAGTCCCGGGGACCCTAAACTAAGTCCTGATGGCCTTGTTTTGAAGTGAAATGGACACAGCAAAACTTTTTGAACGCTCACTTTCGAGATTCTGGGCCGAAATATAGGCACACTTGACTTTAAGACTGAAACAGTAGCCGAGACCACGTTACGCGCATCATGAATTTGATCAACTTCGGCTCCGATTCCCGGGACTTGGTGGATATGTTCCAGTCCCGGGGACTCTAAACTATCTCCTGATGGCCTTGGTTTGCATTGAAATGGACACAGCACAATTTTTTGAACGCACACTTTCGAGAATCTGGGCCGAAGTATAGCCCCACTTCACTTAAGACTGAAAGAGTAGCCGAGACCGCCTTGCTCGCATCGTGAGTTTGACAAACTTCCGGTCGATATTCCGGAACTTGGGGGATATTTTCCAGTCCCAGCAACTCTAAACTAACTCCTCATGGCCTTGGTTTGCAGTGAAATAGACAGAGCAAAACTTTTTGAACGCTCACCTTCGAGCTTCGTAGCCGAAATAAAGCCCCACTTTACTTTAAGACTTAAAGAGTAACCGAGACCACCTTACGCGCATTGTTATTTTGACAAACTTCGGGTGGATCTCCCGGAGCTTGGGGAATATTTTCCAGTCCCTTGGACGCTAAACTAAGTCCTGATGGCCTTGTTTTGCAGTGAAATGGACACAGCAAAACGTTTTGAACGCTCACTTTCGAGCTTGTGGGCCGAAATATAGCCACACTTTACTTTAAGACTGAAACAGTAGCCGAGACCGCATTTCGCACATCGTGATTTTGATGAACTTCGGCTCGCTTTCCCGGAACTTGGGGAATATTTTCCAGTCCCGGGGACCCTAAACTAACTTTTGATAGCTTTGGTTTGCAGTGAAATGCACACAGCAAAACTTTTTGAACGCTCACTTTCGAGCTTCTGGACAGAAATATAGCCCCACTTGACTTTAAGACTGAAAGGATAGCCGAGACCGCTTTGGGAGCATCGTGATTTTGACCAACTTCAGCTCGACTTACCGGAACTTGGGGAATATTTTCCAGTGCCAGGGACGCTAAACTAACTCGTGATGGCCTTGTTTTTCAGTCAAAGAACACAGCAAAACTTTTTGAAGGCTCACTTTCGGGTTTCTGGGCCGAAATATAGCCCCACTTCACTTTAAGACTGAAACAGTAGCCGATACCGCATTTCGCGCATCGTGATTTTGATCAACTTCGGCTCGATTCCCCGGAACTTGGGCAGTATTTTTCAGTCCCGAGGACTCTAAAGTAACCCCTGATGGCCTTGGTTTGCAGTGAAATGGACACAGCAAAACTTTTTGAACGCTCACTTTCGGGCTTCTGGCCCGAAATATAGCCCCACTTCAATTTAAGACAGAAAGAGTAGCCGAGACCTATTTAGGGGCATCGTGATTTTGACCAACCTCGGCTCAATTTCCCGGACCTTGGGGCATATTTTCTTGTCCCGGGGACGCTAAACTAACTCCTGATGGCCTTGGTTTGCAGTGAAATGAAGAAGGTAACAGTTTTTGAACGCTTATTTTCGAGCTTCTGGGATGAAATATAGCCCCACTTCACTTTAAGGTATCAGTAAGGGGAAAATTTGCAATTTTGCATAATTTTACTTTTATAAACGGTTGGATAAATCTTAGAGTAATCTTTAAGATAAAAAAAAACTCCACGAAAAAATCTTATATCTGCCGCTAGTTATATCGCGAGAAAGATTGTTTTGGATATTAATTACTTAATTGAGAGTTGACAACTTCTGTCAAATGAATTAATTGTCGAGGCAAGAAGTCACATGAGATCAAGATTAGGCTGAGTTGAAACGCGATTCGCGCGCCATAATCAGTGCCGGATGTCTTTGAAGAAAACAGAGCGATCTTGCCCGTTTTCATCGGCTAATGGAAGGCGAAAGAAGGCAAAAAACACTTTCAACAAAGAGTGGGCCGCTAAATTAGCGGAAAGCGGCAAAGGGTTCGTTTTACAATCAAGAAAAATTGCTGGATGAACGCGACAACGATCGCGATCACGAAGCCAGCGAGCAAGCCGAAATGAGCGCAAGCCGCGCTAAAATACTGTTGCAAGAAACTGTCCAAGCAGAGGAGATTGACGAAGAGAAGTAGACGAAATTGAAAGGCAGATCGATTGTACAAAATTAGAATCAGCAGTGCAACATTTCTTTTTTCTTACCCAGCTATTGTCATTTCTTCCAGTATCTTTGCCTTTGCATCAACATCAGTCGATGTAATCCCGTTTACGACGTCCTGTCCAGCGTTTCCCTTTGTGCGCTTGCATTTTCTCGGGAACCTTCTACGGGCCTTTGGCATGTTAACAACCGATACGTAAAATTTTGAATGCTAATATAGTAAACCAAAAGATAATTTCACGCTTACTAAATTTGGAATTCTGACTTCACACATGAAAAAGCGGTTTATTCACTGGTGAGTAATTTACCGCGCGCCGTCGCGGAAATTTGTACCTGTTCCATGTTAACTGTCACAGTCCTATTGTTGTACAGAAAGTTGATTCCTCTGCGGTGTCTCCCTGGGTGTGATAATCTCATAACACTTGGATGCCGCCGAATTTTATTTTTTCTCTGTTTCTCGAAAATAAAAAATAGGCGAGTTGTACGTGCATTTCGAGTTCCAGGTCGGCAGCCCCTGGACCAAATTGGCTGAAATTCGGAGAGAATGTTGTCAGAACGATCGCCGACAAAACCGTGTCTGCGAATTCTGATTACGCTTTTCATTAAAAAGTTATGCCTTTTTTTCGCGGGCAGTCCTATTTTTTTCCCTTCTCTAACTTTATCCTCTTGTAAAATAATAACAAACGCATGTGCCAAAAATCTGAGACACGGTTTTTGAGGTCAATGTGTGAAGAAACGGATGCCATGTTAATCGTTTTCTCCGACCTAAATTTAGCGGGAGTATACCTTGATTTATGGGTTCGTGAAGCTTTGTAAATATATTCACATTTTCGAAACACGGTAAATTTTTACCGTTTTAAACAGGTCAGGTCATAATCTGTAGTTACTAAGCTTCCAGTAAATATACGGCTTATATGGGTTTTTTTAAAGCCATGAACGCTAGAGGGGACCGCGCGTGGATGGTCAAATGGGTTACACTGATACCTTAAGACTGAAAGAGTAGGCGAGACCGCCTTACGCGCATCGTGATTTTGAGCAACTTCCGCTCGATTTTCTAGAATTTTGGCGATATTTTCAAGTCCCGGGGACTCTAAACTAACTCCTGATGGCCTTGGTTTGATGTGAAATGGACGCAGGAAAACTTTTTGAACGCTCAGTTTCGAGCTTCTGGGCCGAAATACAACCGTACTTCACTTTAAGACTGAAATAGTAGCCGAGACCTCCTTACGAGCATCGTGATTTTTACCCAGTTCAGCTCGATTTCCCGGAACTTGGGGGATATTTTTCAGTCCGGGGGACTTTAAACTAACTCCTGATGGCCTTGGTTTGCAGTTAAATGCACAAAGCGTAACTTTCTAAAGGTTCACTTTCGAGCTTCTGGGCCGAAAAATAGGCCCACTTTACTTTAAGACTGAGAGAGTAGCCGAGACCGTCTTACGCCCATCGTGATTTTGACCAACTTCCGTTGGATTTCCCGGAACTTCGGGGATATATTCCAGTCCCGGGGACTCTAAACTAACTACTGATGGCCTTGGTTTGCAGTGAAATAGACACAGCACATTTTTTTTGAACCCTCACTTTCGAGCTTCTCGGCCGAAATATAGCCCTACTTCACTTTAAGACTGAAAGAGTAGCCGAGACCGCCTTACGCGCATCGTAATTTTGACCAACTTTGGCTCGATTTCCCGGAAGTTAGCGAATATTTTCAATTCCCGGGGAAGCTAAACTAACTTCCGATGGCCTTAGTTTGTAGTTAAATGGACACAGCAAAACTTTTTGAACGCTCACTTTCGAGCTTATGGCTCGAAATATAGCCCCACTTAATTTTAAGACTGAAAGAGTAGCCGAGACCGCCTTACGCGCATCGTGATTTTGGGATACTTCGGCTCGATTTCCCGGAAATAGGGGGATATTTTCCAGTCCCGGGGACTCTAAACTAACTGCTGATGGCCTTGGTTTCCAGTGAAATGGACACAGGAACACTTTTTGAACGCGCACTTTCGAGCTTGGTGGCCGAAATATAGCCCTACTTCTTTTTAAGACTGAAAGAGTAGGCGGGAGCGCCTTACGCGCATTGTGATTTTGAGGATCTTCGGCTCGATCTGGCGAAACTTGGGAGATATTTTCCAGTCCCAAAGTCTCTAAACTCACTCCTGATTGTCTAAGATGTGAGTGAAATAGACACAAAAATTTTTGAAGCCTTACTTTCGAGCTTCTGGAGTTAAATCTAAGCCCACCTTACCTTAAGACTGAAAGAGTAGCCGAGACCCCATTAAGCGCATGGTGATTTTGACTAACTTCGGGTGGATTTCCCGTAACTTGGGGGATATTTCCAGTTACTTTTACGCTAAACTAAGTCGTGATGGCCTTGTTTTGCAGTGAAATGGACACAGCAAAACTTTTTAAACACTCAGTTTCGAGCTTCTGGACCGAAATATTGCCCCAATTCACTTTAAGACTGAAAGAGTAGCCGAGACCGCCGTACGCGCGCCGTGATTTTGACCAACTTCGGTTAAATTTCACGGAACTTGGGGGATATTTTCCAGTCCCGGGGACTCTAAACTGACCCCCGACGTCCTTGGTCTCTAGTAAAATGGACACAGCAAAACTTTTTGAACGCTCACTTTTGAGCTTCTGGGCCGAAATATAGCTCCACTTCACTTTAAGAGTGAAAGAGTAGCCGAGACCGCCTTACGCCCATCGTAATTTTCACCAACTTCGGCTCGATTTCCCGGAAGTTGGGGGATATTTTCCAGTCCCGCGGACTCTAAAGTAACTCCTGATGGCCTTGCTCTGGAATGAAATGGACACAGCACAACTTTTTGAACGTTCACTTTCGAGCTTCTGGGCCGAAATATAGCCCCACTTCACTTTAAGACTGAAAGAGTAGCCGAGACCGCCTTACGCGCATGGTAATTTTGTCGAACTTCGGCTTGATTCCCTGGGACTTGGGGTATATTTTCCAGTCCCGGAAGCTCTAAACTAACTCCTGAATGCCTTGGTTTTTAGTGAAATTGACACAGGTAAAAGGATCGCACGCTCGGTTTCCAGGTTGTAGGCCGAAATATAGCCCCACTTTATTTTAAGACTGAAAGTGTACACGAAACCGCCTTAAGCGCATCGAAATTTTTAGCCACTATGGCTCGATATGCCAAAACTTGGGGGATATTTTCCAGTCCCGGGGACCCTACCCTAACTCTTGATGGCCTTAGTTTTCAGTAAAATGGTCACAGGTAACAGGAGCGCACGCTCGGTGTCGAGCTTCTAGGCCGAAATGTAGCCCAAGTTCATTTTAAGACTGAAAGGGTAAACGAAACTGGCGTACGCCTATCGTAATTTTAAGAAAGTATGGCTCAATTTGCCGAAACTTGGAGGATAGCTTCCAGTCTCGAGGATTCTAAACTATCTCCTGATGGACTTAGTTCTTAGTGAAATGGACACAGGTAAAAGGAGAGCACGCTCGGTGTTGAGCTTCTCGGCCGAAATATAGCCCAACTTCATTTTAAGACTGAAAGAGTAGCCGAGACCGCCTTACGCGCATGGTGATTTTGAGCAACTTTGGCTCGATCTGCCAGAATTTGGGAAATATTTTCCACTCCCAAGGACTCTAAACTAACTCCTGATGGCCGAAGATGTCAGTGAAATGGACACAGGTAAAATTAGCGCACGCCCGGTCTCGAGCTTCTAGGTCGAAATATAGCCCCCCTTAATTTAGTAGCCGAGACAGCCTTACGCGCATCGTGATTTTGGGCCACTTTTGCTCGATTTCCCGCAAGTTGGCGAATAATTTAAAGTCCCGGGGACGCTAAACTAACTCCCGATGACCTTGGTTTGCAGTTTAATGAACACAGCAAAACATTCTGAACGCTCACCTTCGAGCTTCAGTGCCGCAATATAGCCCTACTTAAATTTAAGACTGAAAGAATAACCGAGAGCCCGTTACGCGCATCGTAATTTTCATCAACTTCGGCGCCATTTCCTGGAACTTGGAGAATATTTTCCAGTTCCGGGGACTCTAACCTAACTCCCGATTGCCTTGGTAAGCAGTGAAATGGACACAGCAAAACTTTTTGAAGGCTCACTTTCGAGCTTGTGGGCCTAAATATAGCCACACTTCACTTTAGGACTGAAACAGTAGCCGAGACCGCGTTACGCGCATCGTGATTTTGAGCAACTTCTGCTCGCTTTCCTGCAACTTGGGGAATATTTTCCAGTCCCGGGGACTCTAAACTAACTCCTGATGGCCATGGTTTGCAGTGAAATTCACACAGCACAAGTTTTTGAACGAACACTTTCGAGATTTTAGGCCGAAATATAGTCCCACATCACTAACGACTTAAAGAGTAGCCGAGACCGGCGTGCGCGCATCGTGATTTTGACCAACTTCGGGTCGATATTCCGGAACTTGGGCGATATTTTCCAGTCCCTTGGATGCTAAACTAGGTGCCAATGGCCTTGTTTTGCAGTACTTTCGAGCTTCTGGACCGAAATAGAACCCCACTTCACTTGAAGACTGAAAGAGTAGCCGAGACCGCCTTACGTGCATCGTGATTTTGAGCAACTTCCGCTCGATTTGCCGGAACTAAGGGGATATATTCCAGTTCTGAGGACTCTAAACTAATTCCTGATGGCCTTGGTTTGCAGTAAAATGGACCCAGCAAAACTTTTTGAACGCTCAATTTCGAGCTTCTGGGCCAAAATATAGCCCCCCAGTACTTTAACACTGAAAGAGTAGCCGAGACCGCCTTACGTGCATCGTGATTTTGACAAACTTCGGGTTGATTTCCCGGAACTTGGGGGATATTTTCCAGTCCCGGAGACTCTCAACTAACTCCTGCTTGTCTTGGTTTGCAGTGAAATGGACACAGCGAAAGTTTTTGAACGCTCACTCTCGAGCTTCTGGGCCGAAATACAGCCCCATTTTACTTTAAGACTGAAAGAGTAGGCGAGACCGTCTTGAGCGAATCGTGATTTTGAGCAATTTCGCGTTTATTTCCCGAAACTTGGGGGATATATTCCAGTCAAAGGGACTCTACAGTAACTCCTGATGGCCTTGGTTTTCAGTGAAATGGACAGAGCACAACTTTGGAGCTTCTGGGCAGAAACATAGCCCCACTTTACTTTAAGACTGAAAGAGTAGATGAGACCGCCTTACAAGCATCGTAATTTTGACGAACTTCCAATGGATTTCCCGGAACTTGGGGCATATTTTGCAGTCCCTTGAACGCTAAACTATGTCCTGATGGCCTTGTTTTGAAGTCAAATGGACACAACAAAACTTTATGAACGCTCACTTTCTAGCTTGTGGGCCGAAATATAGCCACACTTCACTTTAGGACTGACTCTAAACTAACTCACGATGGCTTTGGTTTTCAGTTAAATTGAGAGAGCAAAACTTTTTGAACGCTCACTTTCGAGCTTCTGGGCCGAAATATACAGCAACGTCACCTTAGGACTGACACAGTAGCCGAGACCACGTTACGCGCATCATGAATTTGATCAACTTCGGCTGGATTTCCCGGGACTTGGGGGATATTCTCCAGTCCCGGGGACTGTAAACTAACTTCTGATGGCCTTGGTTTGCACTGAAAGTGACAGAGCAAAACTTTTTAAACACTCACTTTCGAGCTTCTGGGCCGAAATATAGCCCCACTTCACCTTAAGGCTGA
Organism: Orbicella franksi; assembly: GCF_964199315.1. Classification (NCBI taxonomy): domain Eukaryota; kingdom Metazoa; phylum Cnidaria; class Anthozoa; order Scleractinia; family Merulinidae; genus Orbicella; species Orbicella franksi. The sequence goes on along the minus strand of NC_138147.1, from coordinate 192,133 downwards.
AAGAGTAGCCGAGACCACCTTACGCACATCGTGATTTTGACCAGCTTCGGCTGGATCTACCGGAACTTGGGGGATATTTTCCAGTCCCGAGGACTCTTAAGTAACCCCTGATGGCCTCGGTTTGCATTGAAATGGATACAGCAAAACTTTTTGAACGCTCACTTTAAAGCTTCTGGGCCGAAATATAGCCCCACTTCACTTTAAGACTGAAAGAGTAGCCGAGACCGTCTTACGCGCATCTTGATTTTGACCAACGTCTTCTCGATTTTCTGGAACTTGGGAAATACATTCCACTCCCGGGGACTCTGAACTAACTACTGATAGCCTTGGTTTGCAGTGAAATAGACACAGTAATTTTTTTTGAGCTTTGAGCTTTTGGGCCGAAATAGAGCCCCACTTTACTTTAAGACTGAAAGAGTAGCCGACACCGCCTTAAGCGCACTGTGATTTTGACCAACTTCGGCTCGATTTGCCGGAACTTGGGGGATATTTTCCAGTCCGCGGGACTCTAAACTAACTCCGGATGGCCTTGGTTTGCACTGCAATGCGCACTGCATAAATTTTTGGACGCCCACTTTGGAGCTTCTGGACCGAAATATAGCCCCACTTCACTTTAAGACTGAAAGAGTAGCCGAGATCGCCTTACGCGCATCGTGATTTTGACCATTTTCGGATCGATTTCTCGGAACTTGGGGCATATTTTCCAGTCCCGCGTACTCTAAACTAACTCCTGATTGCCTTGCTTTGCATTGAAATGGACAGAGCAAAACTTTTTGAACGCTCACTTTCGAGCTTGTGGGCCGAAATATATCCATACTTTACTTTAAGACTGAAACAGTAGCCAAAACCGGATTTCGCGCATCGTGATTTTGATCAACTTCGGCTCGCTTTCCCGGAACTTGGGGAATATTTTCCAGTCCCGGGGACCCTAAACTAAGTCCTGATGGCCTTGCTTTGAAGTGAAATGGACACAGCAAACCTTTTTGAACGCTCACCATCGAGCTTCCTGCCCGAAGTAAAGCCCCACTTTACTTTAAGATTTAAAGAGTAACCGAGACCACCTTACGCGCATTGTGATTTTGACAAACTTCGGGTGGATCTCCCGGAACTTGGGGAACATTTTCCTGTCCCTTGGACGCTAAACTAAGTCCTGATGGCCTTGTTTTGCAGTGAAATGGACACAGCAAAACTTTTTGAACGCTCACTTTCGAGCTTGTGGGCCGAAATATAACCACACTTTACTTTGACTGAAACAGTAGCCGAGACCACATTTCGCGCATCGTGATTTTGATGAACTTCGGCTCGCTTTCCCGGAACTTGGGGAATATTTTCCAGTCCCGGGGACCCTAAACTAACTTTTGATAGCTTTGGTTTGCAGTGAAATGTACACAGCAAAACTTTTTGAACGCTCACTTTCGAGCTTCTGGACAGAAATATAGCCCCACTTGACTTTAAGACTGAAAGGGTAGCCGAGACCGCTTTGGGAGCATCGTGATTTTGACCAACTTCAGCTCGACTTACCGGAACTTGGGGAATATTTTCCAGTGCCAGGGACGCTAAACTAACTCGTGATGGCCTTGTTTTTCAGTCACAGAACACAGCAAAACTTTTTCAACGTTAACTTTCGGGCTTCTGGGCCGAAATATAGCCCCACTGCACTTTAAGACTGAAAGAGTAGCCGATACCGCATTTCGCGCATCGTGATTTTGATCAACTTCGGCTCGATTCCCCGGAACTTGGGCAGTATTTTTCAGTCCCGAGGACTCTAAAGTAACCCCTGATGGCCTTGGTTTGCAGTGAAATGGACACAGCAAAACTTTTTGAACGCTCACTTTCGGGCTTCTGGCCCGAAATATAGCCCCACTTCAATTTAAGACAGAAAGAGTAGCCGAGACCCCTTTAGGGGCATCGTGATTTTGGCCAACTTCGGCTCAATTTCCCGGACCTTGGGGCATATTTTCTTGTCCCGGGGACGCTAAACTAAGTCCTGATGGCCTTGGTTTGCAGTGAAATGAAGACAGCAAAACTTTTTGAACGCACACTTTCGGGCTTCTCGCCCGAAATATAGCCCCACTTCACTCTAAGACTGAAAGAGTAGCCGACACTACCTTACGCAAATCGTGATTTTGACCAACTTCGGCTCGATTTCCCGGACCTTGGGGCATATTTTCCAGTCCCGGGGACGCTAAACTAGCTCCTGATGGCTTTGGTTTGCAGTCAAATAAACACAGGGAAACTTTTTGAACGCTCACTTTCAAGCTCATGGGCAGGAATAAAGCCTCACTTCACTTTAAGACTGAAACAGTAAGCGAGACCGCCTAACGCGCACCGTGATTTTGACCAACTTCGGCTAAATTTCCCTGAACTTGGGGGGATATTTTCCAGTCCCGAAGACTCTTAAGTAACCCCTGATGGCCTTCGTTTGCATTGAAATGGATACCGCAAAACTTTTTGAAGCTCACTTTTGAGCTTCTGGGCCGAAATATAGCCCCACTTCACTTAAAGACTGAAAGACTAGCCAAGACCGTCTTGCGCGCATCGTGATTTTGAGCAACGTCTTCTGGATTTTCGGGAACTTGGGAAATATATTGCAGTCCCGGGGACTCTAAACTAACTCATGATGGCCTTGGTTTGCAGTGAAATTGAGAGAGCAAAACTTTTTGAACGCTCACTTTCGAGCTTCTGGACCGAAATATAGCCCTACTTCACTTTCAGACTGAAAGAGTAGCCGAGACCGCCTTACGCGAATCGTTATTTTGACCAACATCGTCTCGATTTCGCGGAACTTGGAGGATTATTTCCAGTTCGGGGAACTGTAAACTACTTCCTGAGGGCCTTGCTTTGCAGTGAAATGGGCACGGCATAACTTTTTGAACGCTCACTTTCGAGCTTCTGGGCCGAAATATACAGCCACGTCACTTTAAGACTAAAAGAGTAGCCGAGACTGCTTTACGCGCATCGTGATTTTGACAAACTTCGGCTGGATTTCCCGGGACTTGGGGGATATTTTGATCTCCCGGACACTGTAAACAATCTGCTGATGTGGCTTGGTTTGCGGTGAAATGGACACAGCAAAACTTTTTGAACTTTCACTTTCGAGCTTCTCGGCCGAAATATAGCCCTACTTCACTTTAAGAATCAAAGAGTAGCCGAGACCGCCTTACGCGCATCGTGATTTTAAAAAAAATTCGGCTCGATTTCCCCGAACTTGGGCGATATTTTCCAGTCCCGAGCAGTCTAACCTAACACCTGATGGCCTTGGTTTGCAGTGAAATGAACAAGGTAACACTTTCTGAACGCTTATTTTCGAGCTTCTGGGATGAAATATAGCCCCACTTCACTTTAAGACTAAAAGAGTAGCCGAGACCGCCTTACGCGCATCGTGATTTTGAGCGACTTCCGCTCGATTTTCTAGAATTTTGGCGATATTTTCAAGTCCCGGCGACTCTAAACTAACTCCTGATGGCCTTGGTTTGATGTGAAATGGACGCAGCAAAACTTTTTGAACGCTCAGTTTCGAGCTTCTGCGCCGAAATACAACCGTACTTCACTTTAAGACTGAAATAGTAGCCGAGACCTCCTTACGAGCATCATGATTTTGACCCAGTTCAGCTCGATTTTCCGGAACTTGGGGGATATTTTCCAGTCCGGGGGACTTTAAACTAACTCCTGATGGCCTTGGTTTGCAGTTAAATGCACAAAGCGTAACTTTTTAAAGGTTCACTTTCGAGCTTCTGAGCCGAAATATAGCCCCACTTTACTTTAAGACTGAAAGAGTAGCCGAGACCGTCTTACGCGCATCGTGATTTTGACAAACTTCCGTTGGATTTCCCGGAGCTTCGAGGATATATTCCAGTCCCGGGGACTATAAACTAACTGCTGATGGCCTTGGTTTGCAGTGAAATGGACACAGCACATTTCTTTGAACGCTCACTTTCGAGCTTCTCGGCCGAAATATACCCCCACTTAACTTTAAGACTGAAAGAGTAGCCGAGACCGCCTTACGCGCATCGTGATTTTGGGATACTTCGGCTCGATTTCCCGGAAATAGGGGGATATTTTCCAGTCCCGGGGACTCTAAACTAACTCCTGATGGCCTTGGTTTCCAGTGAAATGGACACAGGAACACTTTTTGAACGCGCACTTTCGAGCTTGGTGGCCGAAATATAGCCCTACTTCTTTTTAAGACTGAAAGAGTAGGCGGGAGCGCCTTACGCGCATTGTGATTTTGAGGATCTTCGGCTCGATCTGGCGAAACTTGAGAGATATTTTCCAGTCCCAAAGTCTCTAAACTCACTCCTGATTGTGTAAGATGTGATTGAAATAGACACAAAAATTTTTGAACCCTTACTTTCGAACTTCTGGAGTTAAATCTAAGCCCACTTTACCTTAAGACTGAAAGAGTAGCCGAGACCCCCTTAAGCGCATGGTGATTTTGAGTAACTTCGGGTGGATTTCCCGTAACTTGGGGGATATTTCCAGTTGCTTTGACGCTAAACTAAGTCGTGATGGCCTTGTTTTGCAGTGAAATGGAGACAGCAAAACTTTTTAAACACTCAGTTTCGAGCTTCTGGGGGGAAATATTGCCCCAGTTCACTTTAAGAATGAAACAGTAACCGGGACCGCCTTACGTGCATCGTGATTTTGACCAACTTTGGCTCGATTTCCCGGGAAATGGGGGATATTTTCCGGTACCGGGTACTGTAAACTAACTCCTGATTTCCTCGGTTTGCAGTGAAATGGACACAGCACAACTTTTTGAACGCTCACTTTTGAGCTTCTGGGCCGAAGCATAGCGCTACTTCACTTTAAGACTGAAAGACTAGCCGAGACCGCCTTACGTGCATCGTGATTTTGGGCTACTTCGGCTCGATTTCCCGGAACATGGCAGATAATTGCCAGTCCCGGGCACTCTAAACTAATTCCTGATGACCTTGGTTTTCAGTGAAATGGACACAGCCAAACTTTTTGAACGTTCACTTTCGAGCTTCTGGGCCGAAATGTAGTCCCACTTCACTTTAAGACTGAAAGAGTAGCCGGCACCGCCTTACGCGCATGGTAATTTTGTCGAACTTCGGCTTGATTTCCTGGGACTTGGGGGATATTTTCCAGTCCCGCAAGCTCTAAACTAACTCCTGAATGCCTTGGTTTTTAGTGAAATGGACACAGGTAAAAGGAGCGCACGCTCGGTTTCCAGGTTGTAGGCCGAAATATAGCCCCACTTTATTTTAAGACTGAAAGTGTACACGAAACCGCCTTAAGCGCATTGAAATTTTTAGCCACTATGGCTCGATATGCCAAAACTTGGGGGATATTTTCCAGTCCCGGGGACTCTACCCTAACTCTTGATGGCCTTAGTTTTCAGTAAAATGGTCACAGGTAACAGGAGCGCACGCTCGGTGTCGAGCTTCTAGGCCGAAATGTAGCCCCAGTTCATTTTAAGACTGAAAGAGTAAACGAAACTGCCGTACGCCTATCGTAATTTTAAGAAAGTATGGCTCAATTTGCCGAAACTTGGAGGATAGCTTCCAGTCTCCAGGATTCTAAACTATCTCCTGATGGACTTAGTTCTTAGTGAAATGGACACAGGTAAAAGGAGAGCACGCTCGGTGTCGAGCTTGTAGAACCGAAATATAGCCCCACTTCATTTTCGAAGTAAACGAGTAGCCGAGACCGCCTTACGCGCATCGTGATTTTGAGCATCTTTGGCTCGATTTGCCGCAATTCGGGGAATATTTTCCAGTCCCGAGGACCCTATGTTTACTCCTGATGAACTTAGTTTTCAGTGATATGTACACAGGCAAAAGGAGCGCACGCTCGGTGTTGGGCTTCTCGGCCGAAATATAGCCCCACCTTATTTTAAGACTGAAAGAGTAGCCGAGACCGCCTTATGCGCATCGTGATTTTGAGCAACTTTGGCTCGATCTGCCAGAATTTGGGAAATATTTTCCAGTCCCAAGGACTCTAAACTAACTTCTGATGGCCTAAGATGTCAGTGAAATGGACACAGGTAAAATGAGCGCACGCGCGGTCTCGAGCTTCTAGGTCAAAACATAGCCCCCCTTAATTTTAAGACTGAAAGAGTAGCCGAGACCGCCTTAGGCGCATCGTGATTTTGGGCCACTTTTGCTCGATTTCCCGCAAGTTGGCGAATAATTTAAAGTCCCGGGGACGCTAAACTAACTCCCGATGACCTTGGTTTGCAGTTTAATGAACACAGCAAAACATTCTGAACGCTCACCTTCGAGCTTCAGTGCCGCAATATAGCCCTACTTAAATTTAAGACTGAAAGAATAACCAAGAGCCCGTTACGCGCATCGTAATTTTCATCAACCTCGGCGCCATTTCCGGAACCTTGGAGAATATTTTCCAGTACCGGGGACTCTAAACTAACTCCAGATTGCCTTGGTTTGCAGTGAAATGGACACAGCAAAACTTTTTGAACGCTCACTTTCGAGCTTGTGGGCCTAAATATAGCCACACTTCACTTTAGGACTGAAACAGTAGCCGAGACCGCGTTACGCGCATCGTGATTTTGAGCAACTTCTGCTCGCTTTCCCAGAACTTGGGGAATATTTTCCAGCCCCGGGGACTCTAAACTAACTCCTGATGGCCATGGTTTGCAGTGAAATTCACACAGCACAAGTTTTTGAACGAACACTTTCGAGCTTTTAGGCCGAAATATAGTCCCACATCACTTACGACTTAAAGACTAGCCGAGACCGCCGTGCGCGCATGGTGATTTTGACCAACTTCGGGTTGATATTCCGGAACTTGGGAGATATTTTCCAGGCCCAGGGACTCTAAACTAACTCTTGATGGCCTTGGTTTGCAGTGAAATGGATACAGCAAAATTTTTTGAACGCTCACCTTCAAGCTTCTGGGCCGAAATATAGTCCACTTTACTTTAATACTGAGAAAGTAGCCGAGACCGCCTTACGCACATGGTAATTTTGACAAACCTCGGGTGGATTTCCCGGAACTTGGGGGATATTTTCCAGTCCCTTGGACGCTAAACTAGGTGCCGATGGCCTTGTTTTGCAGTGAAATGGACACAGCAAAGCTTTTTGAACGCTCACTTTCGAGCTTGTTGGCCGAAATATAGCCATACTTCACTTTAAGACTCAAACAGTAGCCGAGACCACGTTTCGCGCATCGTGATTTTGATCAACTTCGGCTCGATTTCCCGGAACTTGCGAAATATTTTGCAGTCCCGGGGACTCTAAACTAACTCGTGCTGGTCTTGGTTTGCAGTGAAACGGAAACAGAAAAAGTTTTTGAACGCGTACTTTGGAGCTTCTGGACCGAAATAGAACCCCACTTCACTTGAAGACTGAAAGAGTAGCCGAGACCGCCTTACGTGCATCGTGATTTTGAGCAACTTCGGCTCGATTTGCCGGAACTAAGGGGATATATTCCAGTTCTGAGGACTCTAAACTAATTCCTGATGGCCTTGGTTTGCAGTAAAATGGACCCAGCAAAACTTTTTGAACGCTCAATGTCGAGCTTCTGAGCCAAAATATAGCCCCCCAGTACTTTAACACTGAAAGAGTAGCCGAGACCGCCTTACGTGCATCGTGATTTTGACAAACTTCGGGTTGATTTCCCGGAACTTGGGGGATATTTTCCAGTCCCGGGGACTCTCAACTAACTCCTGCTTGTCTTGGTTTGCAGTGAAATGGACACAGCGAAAGTTTTTGAACGCTCACTCTCGAGCTCCTGGGCCGAAATACAGCCCCATTTTACTTTAAGACTGAAAGAGTAGGCGAGACCGTCTTGAGCGAATCGTGATTTTGAGCAATTTCGCGTTTATTTCCCGAAACTTGGGGGATATATTCCAGTCAAAGGGACTCTACAGTAACTCCTGATGGCCTTGGTTTTCAGTGAAATGGACAGAGCACAGCTTTGGAGCTTCTGAGCAGAAATATAGCCCCACTTTACTTTAAGACTGAAAGAGTAGATGAGACCGCCTTACGCACATCGTAATCTTGACGAACTTCGAATGGATTTCCCGGAACTTGGGGGATATTTTGCAGTCCCTTGGACGCTAAACTAAGTCCTGATGGCCTTGTTTTGAAGTCAAATGGACACAACAAAACTTTTTGAACGCTCACTTTCTAGCTTGTGGGCCGAAATATAGCCACACTTCACTTTAGCACTGACACAGTAGCCGAGACCACGTTACGCGCATCATGAATTTGATCAACTTCGGCTGGATTTCCCGGGACTTGGGGGATATTCTCCAGTCCCGGGGACTCTAAACTAACTTCTGATGGCCTTGGTTTGCACTGAAAGTGACAGAGCAAAACGTTTTAAACACTCACTTTCGAGCTTCTGGGCCGAAATATAGCCCCACTTCACTTTAAGACTGAAAGAGTAGCCGAGACCACCTTACGCACATCGTGATTTTGACCAACTTCGGCTGGATTTACCGGAACTTGGGGGATATTTTCCAGTCTCGAGGACTCTTAAGTAACCCCTGATGGCCTTGGTTTGCATTGAAATGGATACAGCAAAACTTTTTGAACGCTCACTTTTCAGCTTCTGGGCCGAAATATAGCCCCACTTCACTTTAAGACTGAAAGAGTAGCCCAGATCGTCTTACGCGCTTCGTGATTTTCACCAACGGCTTCTTCATTTTCCGGACCTTGGTAAATACATTCCACTCCCGGGGACTCTAAACTAACTACTGATTGCCTTGGTTTGCAGTGAAGTAGACACAGTAATTTTTTTTGAGCTTTGAGCTTGTGGGCCGAAATAGAGCCCCACTTCACTTTAAGACTGAAGGAGTAGCCGACATTGCCTTAAGCGCACCGTGATTTTGACCAACTTCGGCTCGATTTGCCGGAACTTGGGGGATATTTTCCAGTTCCGGGGACTCTAAACTAACTCCTAATTGCCTTGGTTTTCAGTGAAATGGACACAGCGAAACTTTTTGACCGCTCACTCTCGAGCTTCTGGACCGAAATATAGCCCCACTTTACTTTAAGACTGAAAGAGTAGCCGAGACCGTCTTGCGCAAATCGTGATTTTGACCAACTTCGGGTCGGTTTCCCGGAACTTGGGGGATATATTCCATTTCCGCGGGCTCTAAACTAACTCCTGATGGCCTTGGTTTTCAGTCAAATGGACAAAGGAAAGCTTTTTGAACACTCTCTTTGTAGCTTCTGGGCCGAAATAGAATCCCACTTCACTTTCAGACTGAGATAGTAGCCGAGACCGCCTCACGCGCATCGTGAGTTAGACCAAGTACAGCTCGATTTCACGCAACTTTTGGGATATTTTCCAGTCCGGAGGACTCTAAACTAACTCCGGATGGCCTTGGTTTGCACTGAAATGCGCACAGCATAAATTTTTGGACGCGCACTTTGGAGCTTCAGGACCGAAATATAGCCCCACTTCACTTTAAGACTGAAAGAGTAGCCGAGATCGCCTTACGCGCATCGGGATTTTGACCATTTTCGGATCGATTTCTCGGAACTTGGGGGATATTTTCCAGTCCCGGGGACTCTAAACTAACTCCTGATTGCCTTGCTTTGCATTGAAATGGACAGAGCAAAACTTTTTGAACGCTCACTTTCGAGCTTGTGGGCCGAAATATAGCCCCACTTTACTTTAAGACTGAAACAGTAGCCGAGACCGCATTTCGCGCATCGTGATTTTGAGAAACTTCGGCTCGCTTTCCCGGAACTTGGGGAATATTTTCCAGTCCCGCAGACCCTAAACTAAGTCCTGATGGCCTTGTTTTGCAGTGAAATGGACACAGCAAAACTTTTTGAACGCTCACTTTCTAGCTTGTGGGCCGAAATATAGGCACACTTGACTTTAAGACTGAAACAGTAGCCGACACCACGTTACGCGCATCATGAATTTGATCAACTTCGGCTCCGATTCCCGCGACTTGGGGGATATGTTCCAGTCCCGGGGACTCTAATCTAACTCCTGATGGCCTTGGTTTGCATTGAAATGGACACAGCACAATTTTTTGAACGCACACTTTCGAGATTCTGGGCCGAAATATAGCCCCACTTCACTTAAGACTGAAAGAGTAGCCGAGACCGCCTTGCTCGCATCGTGAGTTTGACAAACTTCCGGTCGATATTCCGGAACTTGGGGGATATTTTCCAGTCCCAGGAGCTGTAAACTAACTCCTCATGGCCTTGGTTTGCAGTGAAATGGACAGAGCAAAACTTTTTGAACGCTCACCTTCGAGATTCCTGGCCGAAGTAAAGCCCCATTTTACTTTAAGACTTAAAGAGTAACCGAGACCACCTTACGCGCATTGTGATTTTGACAAACTTCGGGCGGATCTCCCGGAACTTGGGGAATATTTTCCAGTCCCTTGGACGTTAAACTAAGTCCTGATGGCCTTGTTTTGCAGTGAAATGGACACAGCAAAGCTTTTTGAACGCTCACTTTCGAGCTTGTGGGCCGAAATGTAGCCACACTTTACTTTAAGACTGAAACAGTAGCCGACACCGCATTTCGCGCATCGTGATTTTGATGAACTTCGGCTCGCTTTCCCGGAACTTGGGGAATATTTTCCAGTCCCGGGGACCCTAACCTAACTTTTGATAGCTTTGGTTTGCAGTGAAATGCACACAGCAAACTTTTTGAACGCTCACTTTCGAGCTTCTGGACAGAAATATAGCCCCATTTTACTTTAAGATTGAAAGGGTAGCCGAGACCGCTTTGGGAACATCGTGATTTTGACCAATTTCAGCTTGATTTACCGGAACTTTGGAATATTTTCCAGTCTCAAGGACGCTAAACTAACTCGTGATGGCCTTGTTTTTCAGTCAAAGAACACAGCAAAACTTTTTGAACGCTCACTTTCGGGCTTCTCGCCCGAAATATAGCCCCACTTCACTCTAAGACTGAAAGAGTAGCCGACACTACCTTACGCAAATCGTGATTTTGACCAACTTCGGCTCGATTTCCCGGACCTTGGGGCATATTTTCCAGTCCCGGGGACTCTAAACCAAGTCCTGATGGCTTTGGTTTGCAGTCAAATAAACACAGGGAAACTTTTTGAACGCTCACTTTCAAGCTCCCTGGCAGGAATAAAGTCTCACTTCACTTTAAGACTGAAACAGTAAGCGAGACCGCCTAACGCACACCGTGATTTTGACCAACTTCGGCTAAATTTCCCTGAACTTGGGGGGATATTTTCCAGTCCCGAAGACTCTTAAGTAACCCCTGATGGCCTTCGTTTGCATTGAAATGGATACAGCAAAACTTTTTGAACGCTCACTTTTGAGCTTCTGGGCCGAAATATAGCTCCACTTCACTTTAAGACTGAAAGACTAGCCAAGACCGTCTTGCGCGCATCGTGATTTTGAGCAACGACTTCTCGATTTTCCGGAACTTGGGACATATATTGCAATCCCGGGGACTCTAAACTAACTCCTGATGGCCTTGGTTTGCATTGAAATGGATACAGCAAAACTTTTTGAACGCTCACTTTCGAGCTTCTGGGCCGAAATATAGCCCCACTTTACTTTAAGACTGAAAGAGTACCCGACACCGTCTTACGCGCATCGTGATTTTGACCAACTTCCGTTCGATTTCCCGGAACTTCGGGGATATATTCCAGTCCCGGAGACTCTAAACTAACTGCTGATGGCCTTGGTTTGCAGTGAAATGGACACAGCACATTTTTTTGAACGCTCACTTTCGAGCTTCTCGGCCGAAATATAGCCCTACTTCACTTTAAGACTGAAAGAGTAGCCGAGACCGCCTTACGCGATTCGTAATTTTGACCAACTTCGGCTCGATTTGCCGGAAGTTGGCGAATATTTTCAATTCCCGGGGAAGCTAAACTAACTTCCGATGGCCTTAGTTTGCAGTTAAATGAACACAGCAAAACCTTTTGAGCGCTTACTTTCGAGCTTATGGCTCGAAATATAGCCCCACTTAACTTTAAGACTGAAAGAGTAGCCGAGACCGCCTTACGCGCATCGTGATTTTGGGATACTTCGGCTCGATTTCCCGGAAATAGGGGGATATTTTCCAGTCCCGGGGACTCTAACTGCTGATGGCCTTGGTTTCCAGTGAAATGGACACAGGAACACTTTTTGAACGCGCACTTTCGAGCTTGGTGGCCGAAATATAGCCCTACTTCTTTTTAAGACTGAAAGAGTAGGCGGGAGCGCCTTACGCGCATTGTGATTTTGAGGATCTTCGGCTCGATCTGGCGAAACTTGGGAGATATTTTCCAGTCCCAAAGTCTCTAAACTCACTCCTGATTGTCTAAGATGTGAGTGAAATAGACGAAAAATTTTTTGAACCCTTTTTTTCGAGCTTCTGGAATTAAATCTAAGCGCACTTTACCTTAAGACTGAAAGAGTAGCCGAGACCCCCTTAAGCGCATGGTGATTTTGACTAACTTCGGGTGGATTTCCCGTAACTTGAGGGATATTTCCAGTTCCTTTGACGCTAAACTAAGTCGTGATGGCCTTGTTTTGCAGTAAAATGGACACAGCAAAACTTTTTGAACGCTCACTTTTGAGCTTCTGGGCCGAAATAGAGTTCCACTTAACTTTAAGAGTGAAAGAGTAGCCGAGACCGCCTTACGCCCATCGTAACTTTGACCAACTTCGGCTCGATTTCCCGGAATTTAGGGGATATTTTCCAGTCCCGTGGACTCTAAAGTAACTCCTGGTGGCCTTGCTCTGGAGTGAAATGGACACAGCACAACTTTTTGAACGCTCACTTTCGAGCTTCTGGGGGGAAATATTGCCCCAGTTCACTTTAAGAATGAAAGAGTAACCGGGACCGCCTTACGCGCATCGTGATTTTGACCAACTTCGGCTCGATTTCCCGGAACTTGGGAGATAATTGCCTGTCCCGGGCACTCTAAACTAATTCCTGATGGCCTTGGTTTTCAGTGAGATGGACACAGCCAAACTTTTTGAACGTTCACTCTCCAGCTTCTGGGCCGAAATATAGCCCCACTTAACTTTAAGACTGAAAGAATAGCCGGCACCGCCTTACGCGCATGGTAATTTTCTCGAACTTCGGCTTGGTTTCCTGGGACTTGGGAGATATTTTCCAGTCCCGGAAGCCCTAAACTAACTCCCGAATGCCTTGGTTTTTAGTGAAATGCACACAGGTAAAAGGAGCGCACGCTCGGTTTCCAGGTTGTAGGCCGAAATATAGCCCCACTTTATTTTAAGACTGAAAGTGTACACGAAACCGCCTTAAGCGCATTGAAATTTTTAGCCACTATGGCTCGATATGCCAAAACTTGGGGGATATTTTCCAGTCCCGGGGACTCTACCCTAACTCTTGATGGCCTTAGTTTTCAGTAAAATGGTCACAGGTAACAGGAGCGCACGCTCGGTGTCGAGCTTCTAGGCCGAAATGTAGCCCCAGTTCATTTTAAGACTGAAAGAGTAAACGAAACTGCCGTACGCCTATCGTAATTTTAAGAAAGTATGGCTCAATTTGCCGAAACTTAGAGGATAGCTTCCAGTCTCGAGGATTCTAAACTATCTCCTGATGGACTTAGTTCTTAGTGAAATGGACACAGGTAAAAGGAGAGCACGCTCGGTGTCGAGCTTGTAGAACCGAAGTATAGCCCCACTTCATTTTCGGAGTAAACGAGTAGCCGAGACCGCCTTAGGCGCATCGTGATTTTGAGCATCTTTGGCTCGATTTGCCGCAATTCGGGCAATATTTTCCAGTCCCGAGGACTCTATGTTAACTTCTAATGAACATAGTTTTCAGTGATATGTACACAGGCAAAAGGAGCGCACGCTCGGTGTTGAGCTTCTCGGCCGAAATATAGCCCAACTTCATTTTAAGACTGAAAGAGTAGCCGAGACCGCCTTACGCGCATCGTGATTTTGAGCAACTTTGGCTCGATCTGCCAGAATTTGGGAAATATTTTCCAGTCCCAAGGACTCTAAACTAACTTCTGACGGCCTAAGATGTCAGTGAAATGGACACAGGTAAAATTAGCGCACGCCCGGTCTCGAGCTTCTAGGTCGAAATATAGCCCCCCTTAATTTTAAGACTGAAAGAGTAGCCGAGACCGCCTTACGCGCATCGTGATTTTGGGCCACGTTTGTTCGATTTCCCGGAAGTTGGCGGATAATTTAAAGTCCCGGGGAAGCTGAACTAACTCCCGATGACCTTGGTTTGCAGTTCAATGAACACAGCAAAACATTCTGAACGCTCACCTTCGAGCCTCAGTGCCGCAATATAGCCCTACTTAAATTTAAGACTGAAAGAATAACCGAGAGCCCGTTACGCGCATCGTAATTTTCATCAACCTCGGCGCCATTTCCTGGAACTTGCAGAATATTTTCCATTTCCGGGGACTCTAAACTAACTCCTGATTGCCTTGGTTTGCAGTGAAATGGACACAGCACAGGTTTTTGAACGAACACTTTCGAGCTTTTAGGCCGAAATATAGTCCTACATCACTTACGACTCACAGAGTAGCCCAGACCGGCGTGCGCGCATCGTGATTTTGATCAACTTCAGGTCGATATTCCGGAGGTTGGGGGATATTTTCCAGTCCCAGGGACTCTAAACTAACTCTTGATGGCCTTGGTTTGGAGACAGCAAAACTTTTTGAACGCTCACCTTCAAGCTTCTCGGCCAAAATATAGCCCACTTTACTTTAATACTGAAAAAGTAGCCGAGACCACCTTACGCGCATGGTGATTTTGACAAACTTCGGGTGGATTTCCCGGAACTTAGGAGAAATTTTCCAGTCCCTTGGACGCTAAACTAGGTGCCTATGGCCTTGTTTTGCAGTGAAATGGACACAGCAAAGCTTTTTGAACGCTCACTTTCGAGCTTTTGGGCCGAAATATAGCCATACTTCACTTTAAGACTCAAACAGTAGCCGAGACCACGTTTCGCGCATCGTGATTTTGATCAACTTGGGCTCGATTTCCCGGAACTTGCGAAATATTTTGCAGTCCCGGGGACTCTAAACTAACTCGTGCTGGTCTTGGTTTACAGTGAAACGGAAACAGAAAAAGTTTTTGAACGCATACTTTGGAGCTTCTGGACCAAAATAGAACCCCACTTCACTTGAAGACTGAAAGAGTAGTCGAGACTGCTTTTCGCGCATCGTGATTTTGACAAACTTCGGCTCGATTTCCCGGAACTTGGGGGATATTTTGATGTCCCGGAGACTGTAAACTATCTACTGATGTGGCTTGGTTCGCGGTGAAATGGATACAGCAAAACTTTTTGAACTTTCACTTTCGAGCTTCTGGGCCGAAATATAGCCCCAGTTCACTTTAAGAATCAAAGAGTAGCCGAGACCGCCTTACGCGCATCGTGATTTTGACAAAATTCGGCTCGATTTCCCCGAACTTGGGCGATATTTTCCAGTCCCGAGGAGTCTAAAATAACTCCTGATGGCCTTGGTTTCCAGTGAAATGAACACAGCAAAACTTTTTGAACTTTCACTTTCTAGCTTCTCGGCCGAAATATAGCCCCAGTTCACTTTAAGAATCAAAGAGTAGCCGAGACCGCCTTACGCGCATCGTTATTTTGACAAAATTCGGCTCGATTTCCCCGAAATTGGGCGATATTGTCCAGTCCCGAGCAGTCTAAACTAAGTCCTTTTGGCCTTCGTTTGCACTGAAATGAACAAGGTAACACTTTTTGAACGCTTATTTTCGAGCTTCTGGGATGAAATATAGCCCCACTTCACTTTAAGACTGAAAGAGTAGGCGAGACCGCCTTACGCGCATCGTGATTTTGAGCAACATCCACTCGATATTCTAGAATTTTGGCGATATTTTCAAGTCCCAGGGACTCTAAACTAACTCCTGATGGCCTTGGTTTGATGTGAAATGGACGCAGCAAAACTTTTTGCACGCTCAGTTTCGAGCTTCTGGGCCGAAATACAACCGTACTTCACTTTAAGACTGAAATAGTAGCCGAGATCTCCTTACGAGCATCGTGATTTTGACCCAGTTCAGCTCGATTTCCCGGAACTTGGGGGATACTTTTCAGTCCGGGGGGTTTTAAACTAACTCTTGATTCCCTTGGTTTGCAGTTAAATGCACAAAGCGTAACGTTTTAAAGGTTCACTTTCGAGCTTCTGGGCCGAAATATAGCCCCACTTTACTTTAAGACTGAAAGAGTAGCCGAGACCGTCTTACGCGCATCGTGATTTTCGCCAACTTCCGTTCGATCTCCCGGAACTTCGGGGATATATTCCAGTCCCGGAGACTCTAAACTAACTGCTGATGGCCTTGGTTTGCAGTGAAATGGACACAGCACCTTTTTTTGAACGCTCACTTTCGAGCTTCTCGGCAGAAATATAGCCGTACTTCACTTTAAGACTGAAAGAGTAACCGAGACCGCCTTAAGCGCATCGTAATTTTGACCAACTTCGGCTCAATTTCCCGGAAGTTGCCGAATATTTATAATTCCCGGGGAAGCTAAACTAACTTCCGATGGCCGTAGTTTGCAGTTAAACGGACACAGCAAAACCTTTTGAACGCTCACTTTGGAGCTTATGGCTCGAAATATAGCCCCACCTAACCTTAAGACTGAAAGAGTAGCCGGCACCGCCTTACGCGCATGGTAATTTTGTCGAACTTCGGCTTGATTTCCTGGGACTTGGGGGATATTTTCCAGTCCCGGAAGCTCTAAACTAACTCCTGAATGCCTTGGTTTTTAGTGAAATAGACACAGGTAAAAGGAGCGCATGCTCGGTTTACATGTTGTAGGCCGAAATAGAGCCCCACTTTATTTTAAGACTGAAAGTGTACACGAAACCGCCTTAAGCGCATTGAAATATTTAGCCACTATGGCTCGATATGCCAAAACTTGGGGAATATTTTCCAGTCCAGGGGACTCTACCCTAACTCTTGATCGCCTTAGTTTTCAGTAAAATGGTCACAGGTAACAGGAGCGCACGCTCGGTGTCGAGCTTCTAGGCCGAAATGTAGCCCCAGTTCATTTTAAGACTGAAAGAGTAAACGAAACTGCCGTACGCCTATCGTAATTTTAAGAAAGTACGGCTCAATTTGCCGAAACTTGGAGGATAGCTTCCAGTCTCGAGGATTCTAAACTATCTCCTGATGGACTTAGTTCTTAGTGAAATGGACACAGGTAAAAGGAGAGCACGCTCGGTGTCGAGCTTGTAGAACCGAAATATAGCCCCACTTCATTTTCGGAGTAAACGAGTAGCCGAGACCGCCTTAGGCGCCTCGTGATTTTGAGCATCTTTGGCTCGATTTGCCGCAATTCGGGCAATATTTTCCAGTCCCGAGGACTCTATGTTAACTCCTGATGAACTTAGTTTTCAGTGATATGTACACAGGCAAAAGGAGCGCACGCCCGGTGTTGAGCTTGTCGGCCGAAATATAGCCCCACTTCATTTTAAGACTAAAAGAGCAGCCGAGACCGCCTTACGCGCTTTGTGATTTTGAGCAACTTTGGCTCGATCTGCCAGAATTCGGAGAATATTTTCCTGTCCCGAGGACTCTATGTTAACTTCTAATGAACATAGTTTTCAGTGATATGTACACAGGCAAAAGGAGCGCACGCTCGGTGTTGAGCTTCTCGGCCGAAATATAGCCCCACTTCATTTTAAGACTGAAAGAGTAGCCGAGACCGCCTTACGCGCATCGTGATTTTGAGCAACTTTGGCTCGATCTGCCAGAATTTGGGAAATATTTTCCAGTCCCAAGGACTCTAAACTAATTCCTGATGGCCTAAGATGTCAGTGAAATGGACACAGGTAAAATTAGCGCACGCCCGGTCTCGAGCTTCTAGGTCGAAATATAGCCCCCCTTAATTTTAAGACTGAAAGAGTAGCCGAGACCGCCTTACGCAAATCGTGATTTTGGGCCACTTTTGCTCGATTTCCCGCAAGTTGGCGAATAATTTAAAGTCCCGGGGACACTAAACTAACTCCCGATGACCTTGGTTTGCAGTTTAATGAACACAGGAACACATTCCGAACGCTCACCTTCGAGCTTCAGTGCCGCAATATAGCCCTACTTAAATTTAAGACTGAAAGAATAACCGAGAGCCCGTTACGCGCATCGTAATTTTCGTCAACTTCGGTGCCATTTGCTGGAACTTCGAGAATATTTTCCAGTTCCGGGGACTCTAAACTAACTCTCTATGGCCATGGTTTGAAGTGAAATTCACACAGCACAAATTTTTGAACGAACACTTTCGAGCTTTTAGGCCGAAATATAGTCCCACATCACTTACGACTTAAAAAGTAGCCGAGACCGCCTTGCGCGCATGGTGATTTTGACAAACTTCGGCTGGATTTCCCGGAACTTGGGGAATATTTTCCAGTCCCTTGGACGCTAAACTAGGTGCCTATGGCCTTGTTTTGCAGTAAAATGGACACCGCAAAGCTTTTTGAACGCTCACTTTCGAGTTTGTGGGCCGAAATATAGCCATACTTCACTTTAAGACTCAAACAGTAGCCGAGACCACGTTTCGCGCATCGTGATTTTGATCAACTTCGGCTCGATTTCCCGGAACTTGCGAAATATTTTGCAGTCCCGGGGACTCTAAACTAACTCGTGCTGGTCTTGGTTTGCAGTGAAACGGAAACAGAAAAAGTTTTTGAACGCATACTTTCGAGCTTCTGGACCGAAATAGAACCCCACTTCACTTGAAGACTGAAAGAGTAGCCGAGACCGCCTTACGTGCATCGTGATTTTGAGCAACTTCGGCTCGATTTGCCGGAACTAAGGGGATATATTCCAGTTCTGAGGACTCTAAACTAATTCCTGATGGCCTTGGTTTGCAGTAAAATGGACCCAGCAAAACTTTTTGAACGCTCAATGTCGAGCTTCTGGGCAAAAATATAGCCCCCCATTACTTTAACACTGAAAGAGTAGCCGAGAGTGCCTTACGTGCATCGTGATTTTGATAAACTTCGGGTTGATTTCCCGGAACTTGGGGGATATTTTCCAGTCCCAGGGACTCTCAACTAACTCCTGCTTGTCTTGGTTTGCAGTGAAATGGACACAGCGAAAGTTTTTGAACGCTCACTCTCGAGCTCCTGGGCCGAAATAGAGCCCCATTTTACTTTAAGACTGAAAGAGTAGGCGAGACCGTCTTGAGCGAATCGTGATTTTAACCAATTTCGCGTTTATTTCCCGAATCTTGGGGGATATATTCCAGTCAATGGGACTCTACGGTAACTCCTGATGGCCTTGGTTTTCAGTGAAATGGACAGAGCACAGCTTTGGAGCTTCTGGGCAGAAATATAGCCCCACTTTACTTTAAGACTGAAAGAGTAGATGAGAGCGCCTTACGCGCTCGTAATTTTGACGAACTTCGAATGGATTTCCCGGAGCTTGGGGGATATTTTGCAGTCCCTTGGACGCTAAACTAAGTCCTGATGGCCTTGTTTTGAAGTCAAATGGACACAACAAAACTTTTTGAACGCTCACTTTCTAGCTTGTGGGCCGAGATATAGCCACACTTCACTTTAGGACTGACACAGTAGCCGAGACCACGTTACGCGCATCATGAATTTGATCTGCTTCGGCTCGATTTCCCGGGACTTGGGGGATATTCTCCAGTCCCGGGGACTCTAAACTAACTTCTGATGGCCTTGGTTTGCACTGAAAGTGACAGAGCATAACGTTTTAAACACTCACTTTCCAGCTTCTGGGCCGAAATATAGCCCCACTTCACTTTAAGACTGAAAGTGTAGTCGAGACCACCTTACGCACATCGTGATTTTGACCAACTTCGGCTGGATTTACCGGAACTTTGGGGGATATTTTCCAGTCCCGAGGACTCTTAAGTAACCCCTGATGGCCTTGGTTTGAATTGAAATAGACACAGTAATTGTCTTGAGCTTTGAGCTTCTGGGCCGAAATAGAGCCCCACTTCACTTTAAGACTGAAGGAGTAGCCGACACCGCCTTAAGCGCACCGTGATTTTGACAAACTTCGGCTCGATTTGCCGGCACTTGGGGGATATTTTCCGGTCGCGGGGACTCTAAACTAACTCCTGATTGTCTTGGTTTTCAGTGAAATGGACACAGCGAAACTTTTTCAACGCTCACTTTTGAGCTTCTGGGCCGAAATATAGCCTCACTTCACTTTAAGACTGAAAGAGTAGCCGAGACCACCTTACGCGCATCGTGATTTTGACCAACGTCTTCTCGATTTTCCGGAACTTGGGAAATACATTCCACTCCCGGGGATTCTAAACTAACTACTGATAGCCTTGGCTTGCATTGAAATAGACACAGTAATTGTTTTCAGCTTTGAGCTTGTGGGCCGAAATAGAGCCCCACTTCACTTTAAGACTGAAGGAGTAGCCGACACCGCCTTAAGCGCACCGTGATTTTGACCAACTTGGGCTCGATTTGCCGCCACTTGGGGGATATTTTCCGGTAGCGGAGACTCTAAACTAACTCCTGATTGTCTTGGTTTTCAGTCAAATGGACACAGCGAAACTTTTTGAACGCTCACTCTCGAGCTTCTGGACCGAAATATAGCCCCACTTTACTTTAAGACTGAAAGAGTAGCCGAGACCGTCTTGCGCAAATCGTGATTTTGACCAACTTCGGGTCGGTTTCCCGGAACTTGGGGGATATATTCCATTTCCGCGGGCTCTAAACTAACTCCTGATGGCCTTGGTTTTCAGTGAAATGGACAAAGGAAAGCTTTTTGAACACTCTCTTTGTAGCTTCTGGGCCGAAATAGAATCCCACTTCACTTTCAGACTGAAATAGTAGCCGAAACCGCCTCACGCGCATCGTGAGTTAGACCAAGTTCAGCTCGATTTCACGCAACTTTTGGGATATTTTCCAGTCCGGGGGACTCTAAACTAACTCCGGATGGCCTTGGTTTGCACTGAAATGCGCACAGCATAAATTTTTGAACGCCCACTTTGGAGCTTCTGAGCCGAAATATAGCCCCACTTCACTTTAAGACTGAAAGAGTAGCCGAGATCGCCTTACGCGCATCGTGATTTTGACCATTTTCGGATCGATTTCTCGGAACTTGGAGAATATTTTCCAGTCACGGGGACTCTAAACTAACTCCTGATTGCCTTGCTTTGCATTGAAATGGACAGAGCAAAACTTTTTGAACGCTCACTTTCGAGCTTGTGGGCCGAAATATAGCCACACTTTACTTTAATACTGAAACAGTAGCCGAGACCGCATTTCGCGCATCGTGATTTTGATCAACTTCGGCTCGCTTTCCCGGAACTTGGGGAATATTTTCCAGTCCCGGGAACCCTAAACTAAGTCCTGATGGCCTTGTTTTGCAGTGAAATGGACACAGCAAAACTTTTTGAACGCTCACTTTCGAGCTTGTGGGCCGAAATATAGCCGCACTTGACTTTAAGACTGAAACAGTAGCCGGGACCACGTTACGCGCATCGTGATTTTGATCAACTTGCGCTCCCTTTCCCGGAACATAGGGAATATTTTCCGGTCCCGGGGACCCTAAACTACCTTTTGATAGCTTTGGTTTGCAGTGAAATGCACACAGCAAAACTTTTTGAACGCTCACTTTCGAGCTTCTGGACAGAAATATAGCCCCACTTCACTTTAAGACTGAAAGGGTAGCCGAGACCGCTCTGGGAGCATCGTGATTTTGACCAACTTCAGCTCGATTTACCGGAACTTGGGGAATATTTTCCAGTCCCTTGGACGCTAAATTAACTCGTGATGGCCTTGTTTTTCAGTCAAAGAACACAGCAAAACTTTTTCAACGTTAACTTTCGGGCTTCTGGGCCGAAATATAGCCCCACTTCACATTAAGACTGAAAGAGTAGCCGATACCGCATTTCGCGCATCGTGATTTTGATCAACTTCGGTTCGATTCCCCGGAACTTGGGCAATATTTTTCAGTCCCGGGGACTCTAAACTAACCCCTGATGGCCTTGGTTTGCAGTGAAATGGACACAGCAAAACTTTTTGAACGCTCACTTTCGGGCTTCTGGCCCGAAATATAGCCCCACTTCACTTTAAGACAGAAAGAGTAGCCGAGACCACTTTAGGGGCATCGTGATTTTGACCAACCTCGGCTCAATTTCCCGGACCTTGGGGCATATTTTCTTGTCCCGGGGACGCTAAACTAACTCCTGATGGCCTTGGTTTGCAGTGAAATGAAGACAGCAAAACTTTTTGAACGCTCACGTTCGGGCTTCTCGCCCGAAATATAGCCCCACTTCACTCTAAGACTTAAAGAGTAGCCAACACTACCTTACGCAAATCGTGATTTTGACCAACTTCGGCTCGATTTCCCGGAAGTTGGGGGATATTTTCCAGTCCCAGGGAGTCTAAACTAGCTCCTGATGGCTTTGGTTTGCAGTCAAATAAACACAGGCAAACTTTTTGAACGCTCACTTTCAAGCTCCTGGCCAGGAATAAAGCCTCACTTCACTTTAAGACTGAAACAGTAAGCGAGACCGCCTAACGCGCACCGTGATTTTGACCAACTTCGGCTAAATTTCCCTGAACTTGGGGGGATATTTTCCAGTCCCGAAGACTCTTAAGTAACCCCTGATGGCCTTCGTTTGCATTGAAATGGATACAGCAAAACTTTTTGAAGCTCACTTTTGAGCTTCTGGGCCGAAATATAGCCCCACTTCACTTTAAGACTGAAAGACTAGCAAAGACCGTCTTGCGCGCATCGTGATTTTGACCAACGTCTTCTCGATTTTCCGGAACTTGGGAAATATATTGCAGTCCCGGGGACTCTAAACTAACTCCTGATGGCCTTGGTTTGCAGTGAAATGGACACAGCAAATTTTTTGCAGCGCTCACTTTGGAGCTTCTGGGCCGAAATAGAGCCCCACCTCACTTTAAGACTGAAAGAGTAGCCGAGGCCGCCTTAGGCGCATGGTGATTTTGACCAACTTCGGCTTGAGTTGCCAGAACTTAAAAGATATTTTCCAGTCCCGGGGACTCTAAACTAACTCATGATGGCCTTGGTTTTCAGTGAAATTGAGAGAGGAAAACTTTTTGAACGCTCACTTTCGAGCTTCTGGACCGAAATATAGCCCTACTTCACTTTCAGACTGAAAGAGTAGCCGAGACGGCCTTACGCGAATCGTTATTTTGACCAACTTCGTCTCGATTTGGCGGAACTTGGAGGATATTTTCCAGTTCCGGGGACTGTAAACTACTTCCTGAGGGCGTTGCTTTGCAGTGAAATGGGCACAGCATAACTTTTTGAACGCTCATTTTCGAGCTGCTGGGCCAAAATATACAGCCACGTCAGTTTAAGACTAAAAAAGTAGCTGAGACTGCTTTACGCGCATCGTAATTTTGACAAACTTCGGCTCGATTTCCCGGAACTTGGGGGATATTTTGATGTCCCGGGCACTGTAAACAATCTGCTTATGTGGCTTGGTTTGCGGTGAAATGGACACAGCAAAACTTTTTTAACTTTCACTTTCGAGCTTCTGGGCCGAAATATAGCCCCAGTTCACTTTAAGAATCAAAGAGTAGCCGAGACCGCCTTACGCGCATCGTGATTTTGACAAAATTCGGCTCAATTTCCCCGAACTTGGGCGATATTTTCCAGTCCCGAGCAGTCTAAATTAACTCCTGATGGCCTTGGTTTGCAGTGAAATGAACAAGGTAACACTTTTTGAACGCTTATTTTCGAGCTTCTGGGATGAAATATAGCCCCACTTCACTTTAAGACTGAAAGAGTGGGCGAGACCGCCTTACGCGCATCGTGATTTTGAGCAACTTCCAATCGATTTTCTAGAATTTTGGCGATATTTTCAAGTCCCGAGGACTCTAAACTAACTCCTGATGGCCTTGGTTTGATGTGAAATGGACGCAGGAAAATTTTTTGAACGCTCAGTTTCAACCTTCTGGGGCGAAATACAACCGTACTTCACTTTAAGACTGAAATAGTAGCCGAGACCTCCTTACGCACATCGTGATTTTGACCCAGTTCAGCTCGATTTCCCGGAACTTGGGGCATATTTTCCAGTGCGGGGGACTTTAAACTAACTCCTGATGGCCTTCGTTTGCAGTTAAATGCACAAAGCGTAACTTTTTAAAGGTTCACTTTCGAGCTTCTGGGCCGAAATATAGCCCCACTTTACTTTAAGACTGAAAGAGTAGCCGAGACCGCCTTACGTGCATCGTGATTTTGAGCAACTTCGGCTCGATTTGCCGGAACTAAGGGGATATATTCCAGTTCTGAGGACTCTAAACTAATTCCTGATGGCCTTGGTTTGCAGTAAAATGGACCCAGCAAAACTTTTTGAACGCTCAATGTCGAGCTTCTGGGCAAAAATATAGCCCCCCATTACTTTAACACTGAAAGAGTAGCCGAGAGTGCCTTACGTGCATCGTGATTTTGATAAACTTCGGGTTGATTTCCCGGAACTTGGGGGATATTTTCCAGTCCCAGGGACTCTCAACTAACTCCTGCTTGTCTTGGTTTGCAGTGAAATGGACACAGCGAAAGTTTTTGAACGCTCACTCTCGAGCTCCTGGGCCGAAATAGAGCCCCATTTTACTTTAAGACTGAAAGAGTAGGCGAGACCGTCTTGAGCGAATCGTGATTTTAACCAATTTCGCGTTTATTTCCCGAATCTTGGGGGATATATTCCAGTCAATGGGACTCTACGGTAACTCCTGATGGCCTTGGTTTTCAGTGAAATGGACAGAGCACAGCTTTGGAGCTTCTGGGCAGAAATATAGCCCCACTTTACTTTAAGACTGAAAGAGTAGATGAGAGCGCCTTACGCGCTCGTAATTTTGACGAACTTCGAATGGATTTCCCGGAGCTTGGGGGATATTTTGCAGTCCCTTGGACGCTAAACTAAGTCCTGATGGCCTTGTTTTGAAGTCAAATGGACACAACAAAACTTTTTGAACGCTCACTTTCTAGCTTGTGGGCCGAGATATAGCCACACTTCACTTTAGGACTGACACAGTAGCCGAGACCACGTTACGCGCATCATGAATTTGATCTGCTTCGGCTCGATTTCCCGGGACTTGGGGGATATTCTCCAGTCCCGGGGACTCTAAACTAACTTCTGATGGCCTTGGTTTGCACTGAAAGTGACAGAGCATAACGTTTTAAACACTCACTTTCCAGCTTCTGGGCCGAAATATAGCCCCACTTCACTTTAAGACTGAAAGTGTAGTCGAGACCACCTTACGCACATCGTGATTTTGACCAACTTCGGCTGGATTTACCGGAACTTTGGGGGATATTTTCCAGTCCCGAGGACTCTTAAGTAACCCCTGATGGCCTTGGTTTGAATTGAAATAGACACAGTAATTGTCTTGAGCTTTGAGCTTCTGGGCCGAAATAGAGCCCCACTTCACTTTAAGACTGAAGGAGTAGCCGACACCGCCTTAAGCGCACCGTGATTTTGACAAACTTCGGCTCGATTTGCCGGCACTTGGGGGATATTTTCCGGTCGCGGGGACTCTAAACTAACTCCTGATTGTCTTGGTTTTCAGTGAAATGGACACAGCGAAACTTTTTCAACGCTCACTTTTGAGCTTCTGGGCCGAAATATAGCCTCACTTCACTTTAAGACTGAAAGAGTAGCCGAGACCACCTTACGCGCATCGTGATTTTGACCAACGTCTTCTCGATTTTCCGGAACTTGGGAAATACATTCCACTCCCGGGGATTCTAAACTAACTACTGATAGCCTTGGCTTGCATTGAAATAGACACAGTAATTGTTTTCAGCTTTGAGCTTGTGGGCCGAAATAGAGCCCCACTTCACTTTAAGACTGAAGGAGTAGCCGACACCGCCTTAAGCGCACCGTGATTTTGACCAACTTGGGCTCGATTTGCCGCCACTTGGGGGATATTTTCCGGTAGCGGAGACTCTAAACTAACTCCTGATTGTCTTGGTTTTCAGTCAAATGGACACAGCGAAACTTTTTGAACGCTCACTCTCGAGCTTCTGGACCGAAATATAGCCCCACTTTACTTTAAGACTGAAAGAGTAGCCGAGACCGTCTTGCGCAAATCGTGATTTTGACCAACTTCGGGTCGGTTTCCCGGAACTTGGGGGATATATTCCATTTCCGTGGGCTCTAAACTAACTCCTGATGGCCTTGGTTTTCAGTGAAATGGACAAAGGAAAGCTTTTTGAACACTCTCTTTGTAGCTTCTGGGCCGAAATAGAATCCCACTTCACTTTCAGACTGAAATAGTAGCCGAAACCGCCTCACGCGCATCGTGAGTTAGACCAAGTTCAGCTCGATTTCACGCAACTTTTGGGATATTTTCCAGTCCGGGGGACTCTAAACTAACTCCGGATGGCCTTGGTTTGCACTGAAATGCGCACAGCATAAATTTTTGAACGCCCACTTTGGAGCTTCTGAGCCGAAATATAGCCCCACTTCACTTTAAGACTGAAAGAGTAGCCGAGATCGCCTTACGCGCATCGTGATTTTGACCATTTTCGGATCGATTTCTCGGAACTTGGAGAATATTTTCCAGTCACGGGGACTCTAAACTAACTCCTGATTGCCTTGCTTTGCATTGAAATGGACAGAGCAAAACTTTTTGAACGCTCACTTTCGAGCTTGTGGGCCGAAATATAGCCACACTTTACTTTAATACTGAAACAGTAGCCGAGACCGCATTTCGCGCATCGTGATTTTGATCAACTTCGGCTCGCTTTCCCGGAACTTGGGGAATATTTTCCAGTCCCGGGAACCCTAAACTAAGTCCTGATGGCCTTGTTTTGCAGTGAAATGGACACAGCAAAACTTTTTGAACGCTCACTTTCGAGCTTGTGGGCCGAAATATAGCCGCACTTGACTTTAAGACTGAAACAGTAGCCGGGACCACGTTACGCGCATCGTGATTTTGATCAACTTGCGCTCCCTTTCCCGGAACATAGGGAATATTTTCCGGTCCCGGGGACCCTAAACTACCTTTTGATAGCTTTGGTTTGCAGTGAAATGCACACAGCAAAACTTTTTGAACGCTCACTTTCGAGCTTCTGGACAGAAATATAGCCCCACTTCACTTTAAGACTGAAAGGGTAGCCGAGACCGCTCTGGGAGCATCGTGATTTTGACCAACTTCAGCTCGATTTACCGGAACTTGGGGAATATTTTCCAGTCCCTTGGACGCTAAATTAACTCGTGATGGCCTTGTTTTTCAGTCAAAGAACACAGCAAAACTTTTTCAACGTTAACTTTCGGGCTTCTGGGCCGAAATATAGCCCCACTTCACATTAAGACTGAAAGAGTAGCCGATACCGCATTTCGCGCATCGTGATTTTGATCAACTTCGGTTCGATTCCCCGGAACTTGGGCAATATTTTTCAGTCCCGGGGACTCTAAACTAACCCCTGATGGCCTTGGTTTGCAGTGAAATGGACACAGCAAAACTTTTTGAACGCTCACTTTCGGGCTTCTGGCCCGAAATATAGCCCCACTTCACTTTAAGACAGAAAGAGTAGCCGAGACCACTTTAGGGGCATCGTGATTTTGACCAACCTCGGCTCAATTTCCCGGACCTTGGGGCATATTTTCTTGTCCCGGGGACGCTAAACTAACTCCTGATGGCCTTGGTTTGCAGTGAAATGAAGACAGCAAAACTTTTTGAACGCTCACGTTCGGGCTTCTCGCCCGAAATATAGCCCCACTTCACTCTAAGACTTAAAGAGTAGCCAACACTACCTTACGCAAATCGTGATTTTGACCAACTTCGGCTCGATTTCCCGGAAGTTGGGGGATATTTTCCAGTCCCAGGGAGTCTAAACTAGCTCCTGATGGCTTTGGTTTGCAGTCAAATAAACACAGGCAAACTTTTTGAACGCTCACTTTCAAGCTCCTGGCCAGGAATAAAGCCTCACTTCACTTTAAGACTGAAACAGTAAGCGAGACCGCCTAACGCGCACCGTGATTTTGACCAACTTCGGCTAAATTTCCCTGAACTTGGGGGGATATTTTCCAGTCCCGAAGACTCTTAAGTAACCCCTGATGGCCTTCGTTTGCATTGAAATGGATACAGCAAAACTTTTTGAAGCTCACTTTTGAGCTTCTGGGCCGAAATATAGCCCCACTTCACTTTAAGACTGAAAGACTAGCAAAGACCGTCTTGCGCGCATCGTGATTTTGACCAACGTCTTCTCGATTTTCCGGAACTTGGGAAATATATTGCAGTCCCGGGGACTCTAAACTAACTCCTGATGGCCTTGGTTTGCAGTGAAATGGACACAGCAAATTTTTTGCAGCGCTCACTTTGGAGCTTCTGGGCCGAAATAGAGCCCCACCTCACTTTAAGACTGAAAGAGTAGCCGAGGCCGCCTTAGGCGCATGGTGATTTTGACCAACTTCGGCTTGAGTTGCCAGAACTTAAAAGATATTTTCCAGTCCCGGGGACTCTAAACTAACTCATGATGGCCTTGGTTTTCAGTGAAATTGAGAGAGGAAAACTTTTTGAACGCTCACTTTCGAGCTTCTGGACCGAAATATAGCCCTACTTCACTTTCAGACTGAAAGAGTAGCCGAGACGGCCTTACGCGAATCGTTATTTTGACCAACTTCGTCTCGATTTGGCGGAACTTGGAGGATATTTTCCAGTTCCGGGGACTGTAAACTACTTCCTGAGGGCGTTGCTTTGCAGTGAAATGGGCACAGCATAACTTTTTGAACGCTCATTTTCGAGCTGCTGGGCCAAAATATACAGCCACGTCAGTTTAAGACTAAAAAAGTAGCTGAGACTGCTTTACGCGCATCGTAATTTTGACAAACTTCGGCTCGATTTCCCGGAACTTGGGGGATATTTTGATGTCCCGGGCACTGTAAACAATCTGCTTATGTGGCTTGGTTTGCGGTGAAATGGACACAGCAAAACTTTTTTAACTTTCACTTTCGAGCTTCTGGGCCGAAATATAGCCCCAGTTCACTTTAAGAATCAAAGAGTAGCCGAGACCGCCTTACGCGCATCGTGATTTTGACAAAATTCGGCTCAATTTCCCCGAACTTGGGCGATATTTTCCAGTCCCGAGCAGTCTAAATTAACTCCTGATGGCCTTGGTTTGCAGTGAAATGAACAAGGTAACACTTTTTGAACGCTTATTTTCGAGCTTCTGGGATGAAATATAGCCCCACTTCACTTTAAGACTGAAAGAGTGGGCGAGACCGCCTTACGCGCATCGTGATTTTGAGCAACTTCCAATCGATTTTCTAGAATTTTGGCGATATTTTCAAGTCCCGAGGACTCTAAACTAACTCCTGATGGCCTTGGTTTGATGTGAAATGGACGCAGGAAAATTTTTTGAACGCTCAGTTTCAACCTTCTGGGGCGAAATACAACCGTACTTCACTTTAAGACTGAAATAGTAGCCGAGACCTCCTTACGCACATCGTGATTTTGACCCAGTTCAGCTCGATTTCCCGGAACTTGGGGCATATTTTCCAGTGCGGGGGACTTTAAACTAACTCCTGATGGCCTTCGTTTGCAGTTAAATGCACAAAGCGTAACTTTTTAAAGGTTCACTTTCGAGCTTCTGGGCCGAAATATAGCCCCACTTTACTTTAAGACTGAAAGAGTAGCCGAGACCGTCTTACGCGCATCGTGATTTTGACCAACTTCCGTTGGATTTCCCGGAACTTCGGGGATATATTCCAGTCCCGGGGACTCTAAACTAACTGCTGATGGCCTTGGTTTGCAGTGAAATGGACACAGCACATTTTTTTGAACGCTCACTTTCGAGCTTCTCGGCCGAAATATAGCCCTACTTCACTTTAAGACTGAAAGAGTAGCCGAGACCGCCTTACGCGCATCGTAATTTTGACCAACTTCGGCTCAATTTCCCGGAAGTTGGCGAATATTTTCAATTCCCGGGGAAGCTAAACTAACTTCCGATGGCCTTAGTTTGCAGTTAAATGGACACAGCAAAACTTTTTGAGCGCTCACTTTGGAGCTTATGGCTCGAAATATAGCCCCACTTGACTTTAAGACTGAAAGAGTAACAGAGACCGCCTTACGCGCATCGTGATTTTGGGATACTTCGGCTCGATTTCCCGGATATAGGGGGATATTTTCCAGTCCCGGGGACTCTAAACTGACTGCTGATGGCCTTGGTTTCCAGTGAAATGGACACAGGAACACTTTTTGAACGCGCACTTTCGAGCTTGCTGGCCGAAACAAGCCCTACTTCTTTTTAAGACTGAAAGAGTAGGCGGGAGCGCCTTACGCGCATTGTGATTTTGAGGATCTTCGGCTCGATCTGGCGAAACTTGGGAGATATTTTCCAGTCCCAAAGTCTCTAAACTCACTCCTGATTGTCTAAGATGTGAGTGAAATAGACACAAAAATTTTTGAAGCCTTATTTTCGAGCTTCTGGAGTTAAATCTAAGCCCACTTTACCTTAAGACTGAAAGAGTAGCCGAGACCCCCTTAAGCGCATGGTGATTTTGACTAACTTCGGGTGGATTTCCCGTAACTTGGGGGATATTTCCAGTTCCTTTGACGCTAAACTAAGTCGTGATGGCCTTGTTTTGCAGTGAAATGGACACAGCAAAACTTTTTAAACACTGAGTTTAGAGCTTCTGGGCCGAAATATTGCCCCAATTCACTTTACGACTGAAAGAGTAGCCGAGACCGCCGTACGCGCGTCGTGATTTTGACCAACTTCGGTTAAATTTCCTTCAACTTGGGGGATATTTTCCAGTCCCGGGGACTCTAAACTGACCCCCGACGTCCTTGGTCTGCAGTAAAATGGACACAGCAAAACTTTTTGAACGCTCACTTTTGAGCTTCTGGGCCGAAATATAGCTCCACTTCACTTTAAGAGTGCAAGAGTAGCCGAGACCGCCTTACGCCCATCGTAATTTTGACCAACTTCGGCTCGATTTTTCGGAACTTGGGGGATATTTTCCAGTCCCGCGGACTCTAAAGTAACTCCTGGTGGCCTTGCTCTGGAGTGAAATGGACACAGCACAACTTTTTGAACGCTCACTTTCGAGCTTCTGGGGGGAAATATTGCCCCAGTTCACTTTAAGAATGAAAGAGTAACCGGGACCGCCTTACGCGCATCGTGATTTTGACCAACTTTGGCACGATTTCCCTGGAAATGGGGGATATTTTCCGGTACCGGGGACTCTAAACTAACTCCTGATTTCCTAAGTTTACAGTGAAATGGACAAAGCACAACTTTTTGAACGCTCACTTTTGAGCTTCTGGGCCGAAGCATAGCCCTACTTCAGTTTAAGACTGAAAGACTAGCCGAGAGCGCCTTACGCGTATGGTGATTTTGGGCTACTTGGGCTCGATTTCCCGGAACTTGGGAGATAATTGCCAGTCCCGGGCACTCTAAACTAATTCCTGATGGCCTTGGTTTTCAGTGAAATGGACACAGCCAAACTTTTTGAACGTTCACTTTCGAGCTTCTGGGCCGAAATATAGCCCCACTTCACTTTAAGACTGAAAGAGTAGCCGGCACCGCCTTACGCGCATGGTAATTTTGTCGAACTTCGCCTTAATTTCCTGGGACTTGGGGGATATTTTCCAGTCCCGCAAGCTCTAAACTAACTCCTGAATGCCTTGGTTTTTAGTGAAATGGACACAGGTAAAAGGAGCGCACTTTCGGTTTCCAGGTTGTAGGCCGAAATATAGCCCCACTTTATTTTAAGACTGAAAGTGTACACGAAACCGCCTTAAGCGCATCGAAATTTTTAGCCACTATGACTCGATATGCCAAAACTTGGGGGATATTTTCCAGTCCCGGGGACTCTACCCTAACCCTTGATGGCCTTAGTTTTCAGTCAAATGGTGACAGGTAACAGGAGCGCACGCTCGGTGTCGAGCTTCTAGGCCGAAATGGAGCCCCAGTTGATTTTAAGACTGAAAGAGTAAACGAAACTGCCGTACGCCTATCGTAATTTTAAGAAAGTATGGCTCAATTTGCCGAAACTTGGAGGATAGCTTCCAGTCTCGAGGATTCTAAACTATCTCCTGATGGACTTAGTTCTTAGTGAAACGGACACAGGTAAAAGGAGATAACGCTCGGTGTCGAGCTTGTAGAACCGAAATATAGCCCCACTTCATTTTCGGAGTAAACGAGTAGCCGAGACCGCCTTAGGCGCATGGTCATTTTGAGCATCTTTGGCTCGAATTGCCGGAATTTGGGAAATATTTTCCAGTCCCAAGGACTCTAAACTAACTTCTGATGGCCTAAGATGTCAGTGAAATGGACAGAGGTAAAATTAGCGCACGCCCGGTCTCGAGCTTCTAGGTCGAAATATAGCCCCACTTCATTTTAAGACTGAAAGAGTAGCCGAGACCGCCTTACGCGCATCGTGATTTTGAGCAACTTTGGCTCGATCTGCCAGAATTTGGGAAATATTTTCCAGTCCCAAGGACTCTAAACTAACTGCTGATGGCCTAAGATGTCAGTGAAATGGACACAGGTAAAATTAGCGCACGCCCGGTCTCGAGCATCTAGGTCGAAATATTGCCCCCCTTAATTTTAAGACTGAAAGAGTAGCCGAGACAGCCTTACGCGCATCGTGATTTTGGGCCACTTTTGCTCGATTTCCCGCAAGTTGGCGAATAATTTAAAGTCCCGGGGACGCTAAACTAACTCCCGATGACCTTGGTTTGCAGTGTAATGAACACAGCAAAACATTCTGAACGCTCACCTTCGAGCTTCAGTGCCGCAATATAGCCCTACTTAAATTTAAGACTGAAAGAATAACCGAGAGCCCGTTACGCGCATCTTAATTTTCATCAACTTCGGCACCATTTCCTGGAGCTTGGAGAATATTTTCCATTTCCGGGGACTCTAAACTAACTCCTGATTGACTTGGTTTGCAGTGAAATGGACACAGCAAAACTTTTTGAACGCTCACTTTCGAGCTTGTGGGCCTAAATATAGCCACACTTCACTTTAAGACTGAAACAGTAGCCGAGACCGCGTTACGCGCATCGTGATTTTGAGCAACTTCTGCTCGCTTTCCTGGAACTTGGAGAATATTCTCCAGTCCCGGGGACTCTAAACTAAGTCCTGATGACCATGGTTTGCAGTGAAATTCACACAGCACAAGTTTTTGAACGACACTTTCGAGCTTTTAGGCCGAAATATAGTCCCACATCACTTACGACTTAAAGAGTAGCCGAGACTGGCGTGCGCGCATCGTGATTTTGACCAACTTCGGATCGATATTCCGGAACTTGGGAGATATTTTCCAGTCCCAGGGACTCTAAACTAACTCTTGATGGCCTTGGTTTGCAGTGAAATGGAGACAGCAAAACTCTTTGAACGTTCACCTTCAAGTTCCTGGGCCGAAATATAGCCCACTTTACTTTAATACTGAAAAAGTAGCCGAGACCGCCTTACGCGCATCGTGATTTTGACAAACTTCGGGTGGATTTCACGGAACTTGGGGGATATTTTCCAGTCCCTTGGACGCTAAACTAGGTGCCGATGGCCTTGTTTTGCAGTGAAATGGACACAGCAAAGCTTTTTGAACGCTCACTTTCGAGGTTGTGGGCCGAAATATAGCCATACTTCACTTTAAGCCTCAAACAGTAGCCGAGACCACGTTTCGCGCATCGTGATTTTTGATCAACTTGGGCTCGATTTCCCGGAACTTGCGAAATATTTTGCAGTCCCGGGGACTCTAAACTAACTCGTGCTGGTCTTGGTTTGCAGTGAAACGGAAACAGAAAAAGTTTTTGAACGCATACTTTCGAGCTTCTGGACCGAAATAGAAGCCCACTTCACTTGAAGACTGAAAGAGTAGCCGAGACCGCCTTACGTGCATCGTGATTTTGAGCAACTTCGGCTCGATTTGCCGAAACTTAGGGGATATATTCCAGTTCTGAGGACTCTAAACTAATTCCTGATGGCCTTGGTTTGCAGTAAAATAGACCCAGCAAAACTTTATGAACGCTCAATCTCGAGCTTGTGGGCCAAAATATAGCCCCCCATTACTTTAACACTGAAAGAGTAGCCGAGACCGCCTTACGTGCATCGTGATTTTGACAAACTTCGGGTTGATTTCCCGGAACTTGGGGGATATTTTGCAGTCCCGGGGACTCTCAACTAACTCCTGCTTGTCTTGGTTTGCAGTGAAATGGACACAGCGAAAGTTTTTGAACGCTCACTCTCGATCTTCTATGCCGAAATAGAGCCCCATTTTACTTTAAGACTGAAAGAGTAGGCGAGACCGTCTTGAGCGAATCGTGATTTTAACCAATTTCGCGTTTATTTCCCGAATCTTGGGGGATATATTCCAGTCAAAGAGACTCTACAGTAACTCCTGATGGCCTTGGTTTTCAGTGAAATGGACAGAGCACAACTTTGGAGCTTCTGAGCAGAAATATAGCCCCACTTTACTTTAACACTGAAAGAGTAGATGAGACCGCCTTACGCGCATCGTAATTTTGACGAACTTCCAATGGATTTCCCGGAACTTGGGGGATATTTTGCAGTCCCTTGGACGCTAAACTAAGTCCTGATGGCCTTGTTTTGAAGTCAAATGGACACAACAAAACTTTTTGAACGCTCACTTTCTAGCTTGTGGGCCGAAATATAGCCACACTTCACTTTAGGACTGACAAAATAGCCGAGACCACGTTACGCGCATCATGAATTTGATCAGCTTCGGCTGGATTTCCCGGGACTTGGGGGATATTCTCCAGTCCCGGGGACTCTAAACTAACTCCTGATGGCCTTGGTTTGCACTGAAAGTGACAGAGCAAAACTTTTTAAACACTCACTTTCGAGCTTCTGGGCCGAAATATAGCCCCACTTCACTTGAAGACTGAAATAGTAGCCAAGACCGCCTCACGCGCATCGTGAGTTAGACCAAGTTCACCTCTATTTCACGCAACTTTTGGGGTATTTTCCAGTCCGGGGGACTCTAAACTAACTCCGGATGGCCTTAATTTGCACTGAAATGCACACAGCATAAATTTTTGAACCGCCACTTTGGAGCATCTGGGCCGAAATATAGCCCCACTTCACTTTAAGACTGAAAGAGTAGCCGAGATCGCCTTACGCGCATCGTGATTTTGACCATTTTCGGATCGATTTCTCGGAACTTGGGAGATATTTTCCAGTCCCGGAGACTCTAAACTAACTCCTGATCGCCTTGCTTTGCATTGAAATGGACGGAGCAAAACTTTTTGAAAGCTCACTTTCGAGCTTGTGGGCCGAAATATAGCCACACTTTACTTTAAGACTGAAACAGTAGCCGAGACCGCATTTCCCGCATCGTGATTTTGATCAACTTGGGCTCGCTTTCCCGGAACTTGGGGAATATTTTCCAGTCCCGGGGACCCTAAACTAACTCCTGATCGCCTTGTTTTGCAGTGAAATGGACACAGCAAAACTTTTTGAACGCTCACTTTCGAGCTTGTGGGCGGAAATATAGCCACACTTTACTTTAAGACTGAAACAGTAGCCGAGACCGCATTTCGCGCATCGTGACTTTGATCAACTTCGGCTCGCTTTCCCGGAACTTGCGGAATATTTTCCAGTCCCGGAGACCCTAAACTAACTTTTGATAGCTTTGGTTTGCAGTGAAATGCACACAGCAAAACTTTTTGAACGCTCACTTTCGAGCTTCTGGACAGAAATATAGCCCCACTTCACTTTAAGACAGAAAGAGTAGCCGAGACCACTTTAGGGGCATCGTGACTTTGACTAACCTCGGCTCAATTTCCCGGACCTTGGGGCATATTTTCTTGTCCCGGGGACGCTAAACTAACTCCTGATGGCCTTGGTTTGCAGTGAAATGAAGACAGCAAAACTTTTTGAACGCTCACTTTCGGGCTTCTCGCCCGAAATATAGCCCCACTTCACTCTAAGACTGAAAGAGTAGCCAACACTACCTTACGCAAATCGTGATTTTGACCAACTTCGGCTCGATTTCCCGGAAGTTGGGGGATATTTTCCAGTCCCAGGGAGTCTAAACTAGCTCCTGATGGCTTTGGTTTGCAGTCAAATAAACACAGGCAAACTTTTTGAACGCTCACTTTCAAGCTCCTGGCCAGGAATAAAGCCTCACTTCACTTTAAGACTGAAACAGTAAGCGAGGCTCCCTAACGCGTCCCGTGATTTTGACCAACTTCGGCTAAATTTCCCTGAACTTGGGGGGATATATTCCAGTCCCGAAGACTCTTAAGTAACCCCTGATGGCCTTCGTTTTCATTGAAATGGATACAGCAAAACTTTTTGAAGCTCACTTTTGAGCTTCTGGGCCGAAATATAGCCCCACTTCACTTTAAGACTGAAAGACTAGCAAAGACCGTCTTGCGCGCATCGTGATTTTGACCAACGTCTTCTCGATTTTCCGGAACTTGGGAAATATATTGCAGTCCCGGGGACTCTAAACTAACTCCTGATGGCCTTGGTTTGCAGTGAAATGGACACAGCAAATTTTTTGCAGCGCTCACTTTGGAGCTTCTGGGCCGAAATAGAGCCCCACCTCACTTTAAGACTGAAGGGGTAGCCGAGGCCGCCTTAGGCGCATGGTGATTTTGACCAACTTCGGCTTGAGTTGCCAGAACTTAAAAGATATTTTCCACTCCCGGGGACTCTAAACTAACTCATGATGGCCTTGGTTTTCAGTGAAATTGAGAGAGGAAAACTTTTTGAACGCTCACTTTCGAGCTAACTCCTGATGGCCTTGCTTTGCAGTGAAATGGACACAGCAAATTTTTTGCAGCGCTCACTTTGGAGCTTCTGGGCCGAAATATAGCCCTACTTTACTTTCAGACTGAAAGAGTAGCCGAGACGGCCTTACGCGAATCGTTATTTTGACCAACTTCGTCTCGATTTCGCGGAACTTGGAGGATATTTTCCAGTTCCGGGGACTGTGAACTACTTCCTGAGGGCCTTGCTTTGCAGTGAAATGGGCACAGCATAACTTTTTGAACGCTCACTTTCGAGCTTCTGGGCCAAAATATACAGCCACGTCACTTTAAGACTAAAAGAGTAGCCGAGACTGCTTTACGCGCATCGTGATTTTCACAAACTTCGGCTCGATTTCCCGGAACTTGGGGGATATTTTGATGTCCCGGAGACTGTAAACTATCTCCTGATGTGGTTTGGTTCGCGGTGAAATGGCCATAGCAAAACTTTTTGAAATTTCACTTTCGAGCCTCTCGGCCAAAATATAGCCGGAGTTCACTTTAAGAATGAAAGAATAGCCGAGACCGCATTACGCGTATCGTGATTTTGACCAACTTTGGCTCGATTTCCCAGGAAATGGGGAATATTTTCCGGTACTGGGGACTCTAAAGTAACTCCTGATTGCCTTGGTTTGCATTGAAATGGAGAGAGCAAAACTTTTTCAACGCTCCCCTTCGGGCTTCTGAGCCGAAATATAGCCCCACTTCAGTTTAAGACTGAAAAAGTGGCAGAGACCGTCTTACGCGCATCGTGATTTTGACCAACTTTGGGTGGATTTCCCGCAACTTCGGGGATATAATAAAGTTGCAAGGACTCTAAACTAACTGCTGATGGCCTTGGTCTGCAGTGAAATGGACACAGCAAATTTTTTTGAACGCTTACTTTCGAAATTCTGGGCCGAAATATAGCCCCACTTCACTTTAAGACTGAAATAGTAGCCGAGACCGCCTTAGACGCATCGTGATTTTGACCAACTTCGGCTTGAGTTGCCAGAACTTAAAGGATATTTTTTAGTCCCACGGACTCTAAACTAACTCATGATGGCCTTGGTTTTCAGTTAAATTGAGAGAGCAAGACTTTTTGAACGCTCACTTTCGAGCTTCTGGGCCGAAATATACAGCCACGTCACTTTAAGACTAAAAGAGTAGCCGACACTACTTTACGCGCATCGTGATTTTGACAAAATTCGGCTCGATTTCCCCGAACTTGGGCGATATTTTCCAGTCCCGAGGAGTCTAAACAAACTCCTGATGGCCTTGGTTTGCACTGAAATGAACACAGCAAAACTTTTTGAACTTTCACTTTCTAGCTTTTCGGCCGAAATATAGCCCCAGTTCACTTTAAGAATCAAAGAGTAGCCGAGACCGCCTTACGCGCATCGTGATTTTGAGCAACTTCCGCTCGATTTTCTAGAATTTTGGCGATATTTTCAAGTCCCGGGGACTGTAAACTAACTCCTGATGGCCTTGGTTTGATGTGAAATGGACGCAGGAAAACTTTTTGAACGCTCAGTTTCGAGCTTCTGGGCCCAAATACAACCGTACTTCACTTTAAGACTGAAATAGTAGCCGAGACCTCCTTCCGAGCATCGTGATTTTGACTCACTTCCGCTCGATTTCCCGGAACTTGGGGCATATTTTCCAGTCCGGGGGACTTTAAACTAACTCCTGATAGCCTTGGTTTGCAGTTAAATGCACAAAGCGTAACTTTTTAAAGGTTTACTTTCGAGCTTCTGGGCCGAAATATAGCCCCACTTTACTTTAAGACTGAAGGAGTAGCCGAGACCGTCTTACACGCATCGTGATTTTGACCAACTTCCGTTAGATTTCCCGGAACTTCGGGTATATATTCCAGTCCCGGGGACTCTAAACTAACTGCTGATGGCCTTGGTTTGCAGTGAAATGGACACAGCACATTTCTTTGAACGCTCACTTTCAAGCTTCTCGGCCGAAATATAGGCCTACTTCACTTTAAGACTGAAAGAGTAGCCGAGATCGCCTTACGCGCATCGTAATTTTGACCAACTTCGGCTCAATTTCCCGGAAGTTGGCGAATATTTTCAATTCCCGGGGAAGCTAAACTAACTTCCGATGGCCTTAGTTTGCAGTTAAATGGACACAGCAAAACTTTTTGAACGCTCACTTTGGAGCTTATGGCTCGAAATATAACCCCACTTAACTTTAAGACTGAAAGAGTAGCCGAGACCGCCTTACGCGCATCGTGATTTTGGGATACTTCGACTCGATTTCCCGGAAATAGGGGGATATTTTCCAGTCCCGGGGACTCTAAACTAACTCCTTATGGCCTTGGTTTCCAGTGAAATGGACACAGGAACACTTTTTGAACGCGCACTTTCGAGCTTGCTGGCCGAAACAAGCCGTACTTCTTTTTAAGACTGAAAGAGTAGGCGGGAGCGCCTTACGCGCATTGTGATTTTGAGGATCTTCGGCTCGATCTGGCGAAACTTGGGAGATATTTTCCAGTCCCAAAGTCTCTAAACTCACTCCTGATTGTCTAAGATGTGAGTGAAATAGAGACAAAAATTTTTGAAGCCTTACTTTCGAGCTTCTGGAGTTAAATCTAAGCCCACTTTACCTTAAGACTGAAAGAGTAGCCGAGACCCCCTTAAGCGCATGGTGATTTTGACTAACTTCGGGTGGATTTCCCGTAACTGGGGGGATATTTCCAGTTCCTTTGACGCTAAACTAAGTCGTGATGGCCTTGTTTTGCAGTGAAATGGACACAGCAAATCTTTTTAAACCCTCAGTTTCGAGCTTCTGGGCCGAAATATTGCCCCAATTCACTTTAAGACTGAAAGAGTAGCCGAGACCGCCGTACGCGCGTCGTGATTTTGACCAACTTCGGTTAAATTTCCCGGAACTTGGGGGATATTTTCCAGTCCCGGGGACTCTAAACTGACCCGCGACGTCCTCTGTCTGCACTAAATGGACACAGCAAAACTTTTTGAACGCTCACTTTTGAGCTTCTGAGCCGAAATATAGCTCCACTTCACTTTAAGAGTGCAAGAGTAGCCGAGACCGCCTTACGCCCATCGTAATTTTGACCAACTTCGGCTCGATTTCCCGGATCTTCGGGGATGTTTTCCAGTCACGCAGACTCTAAAGTAACTCGTGATGGCCTTGCTCTGGAGTGAAATGGACACAGCACAACTTTTTGAACGCTCACTTTCGAGCTTCTGGGGGCAAATATTGCCCCAGTTCACTTTAAGAATGAAAGAGTAACCGGGACCGCCTTACGCGCATCGTGATTTTGACCAACTTTGGCTCGATTTCCCTGGAAATGGGGGATATTTTCCGGTACCGGGGACTCTAAACTAAATCCTGATTTCCTCGGTTTCCAGTGAAATGGACACAGCACAACTTTTTGAACGCTCACTTTTGAGCTTCTGGGCCAAAGCATAGCCCTACTTCACCTTAAGACTGAAAGACTAGCCGAGACCGCCTTACGCGCATCGTGATTTTGGGCTACTTGGGCTCGATTTCCCGGAACTTGGGAGATAATTGCCAGTCCCGGGCACTCTAAACTAATTCCTGATGGCCTTGGTTTTCAGTGAAATGGACACAGCCAAACTTTTTGAACGTTCACTTTCGAGCTTCTGGGCCGAAATATAGCCCCACTTCACTTTAAGACTGAAAGAGTAGCCGGCACCGCCTTACGCGCATGGTAATTTTGTCGAACTTCGGCTTGATTTCCTGGGACTTGGGGGATATTTTCCAGTCCCGCAAGCTCTAAACTAACTCCTGAATGCCTTGGTTTTTAGGTAAAAGGAGCGCACTTTCGGTTTCCAGGTTGTAGGCCGAAATATAGCCCCACTTTATTTTAAGACTGAAAGTGTACACGAAACCGCCTTAAGCACATCGAAATTTTTAGCCACTATGGCTCGATATGCCAAAACTTGGGGGATATTTTCCAGTCCCGGGGACTCTACCCTAACTCTTGATGGCCTTAGTTTTCAGTAAAATGGTCACAGGTAACAGGAGCGCACGCTCGGTGTCGAGCTTCTAGGCCGAAATGTAGCCCCAGTTCATTTTAAGACTGAAAGAGTAAACGAAACTGCCGTACGCCTATCGTAATTTTAAGAAAGTATGGCTCAATTTGCCGAAACTTGGAGGATAGCTTCCAGTCTCGAGGATTCTAAACTATCTCCTGATGGACTTAGTTCTTAGTGAAACGGACACAGGTAAAAGGAGAGCACGCTCGGTGTCGAGCTTGTAGAACCGAAATATAGCCCCACTTCATTTCGGAGTAAACGAGTAGCCGAGACCGCCTTAGGCGCATCGTGATTTTGAGCATCCTTGGCTCGATTTGCCGGAATTCGGGCAATATTTTCCAGTCCCGAGGACTCTATGTTAACTCCTGATGAACTTAGTTTTCAGTGATATGTACACAGGCAAAAGGAGCGAACGCTCGGTGTTGAGCTTCTCGGACGAAATACAGCCCCACTTCATTTTAAGACTGAAAGAGTAGCCGAGACCGCCTTACGCGCATCGTGATTTTGAGCAACTTTGGCTCGATCTGCCAGAATTTGGGAAATATTTTCCAGTTCCAAGGACTCTAAACTAACTCCTGATGGCCTAAGATGTCAGTGAAATGGACACAGGTAAAATTAGCGCACGCCCGGTCTCGAGCATCTAGGTCGAAATATAGCCCCCCTTAATTTTAAGACTGAAAGAGTAGCCGAGACCGCCTTACGCGCATCGTGATTTTGGGCCACTTTTGCTCGATTTCCCGGAAGTTGGCGAATAATTTAAAGTCCCGGGGACGCTAAACTAACTCCCGATGACCTTGGTTTGCAGTTTAATGAACACAGCAAAACATTCTGAACGCTCACCTTCGAGCTTCAGTGCCGCAATATAGCCCTACTTAAATTTAAGACTGAAAGAATAACCGAGAGCCCGTTACGCGCATCGTAATTTTCATCAACTTCGACACCATTTCCTGGAACTTGGACAATATTTTCCAGTTCCGGGGACTCTAAACTAACTCCTGATTGACTTGGTTTGCAGTGAAATGGACACAGCAAAACTTTTTGAACGCTCACTTTCGAGCTTGTGGGCCTAAATATAGCCACACTACACTTTAGGACTGACACAGTAGCCGAGACCATGTTACGCGCATCGTGAATTTGATCAAGTTTGGCTGGATTTCCAGGGACTTGGGGGATATTCTCCAGTCCCGGGGACTCTAAACTAACTTCTGATGGCCTTGGTTTGCACTGAAAGTGACAGAGCAAAACTTTTTAAACACTCACTTTCGAGCTTCTCGCCCGAAATATAGCCCCACTTCACTTTAAGACTGAAAGAGTAGCCGAGACCACCTTACGCACATCGTGATTTTGACCAACTTCGGCTGGATTTACCGGAACCTGGGGGATATTTTCCAGTCCCGAGGACTCTTAAGTAACCCCTGATGGCCTTGGTTTGCATTGAAATGGATACAGCAAAACTTTTTGAACGCTCACTTTTGAGCTTCTGGGCCGAAATATAGCCCCACTTCACTTTAAGACTGAAAGAGTAGCCGAGACCGTCTTACGCGCATCGTGATTTTGACCAACGTCTTCTCGATTTTTCGGAACTTGGGAAATACATTCCACTCCCGGGGACTCTAAACTAACTACTGATAGCCTTGGTTTGCAGTGAAATAGACACAGTAATTTTTTTTGAGCTTTGAGCTTGTGGGCCGAAATAAAGCCCCACTTCACTTTAAGACTGAAGGAGTAGCCGACACCGCCTTAAGCGCACCGTGATTTTTACAAACTTCGGCTCGATTTGCCCGAACTTGGGGGATATTTTCCAGTCTCGGGGACTCTAAACTAACTCCTGATTGTCTTGGTTTTCAGTGAAATGGAAACAGCGAAACATTTTGAACGCTCACTCTCGAGCTTCTGGACCGAAATATAGCCCCACTTTACTTTATGACAGAAAGAGTAGCCGAGACCGTCTTGCGCAAATCGTGATTTTGACCAACTTCGGGTCGATTTCCCGGAACTTCGGGGATATATTCCATTTCCGCGGGCTCTAAGCTAACTCCTGGTGGCCTTGGTTTTCAGTGAAATGGAAAAAGGAAAGCTTTTTGAACACTCTCTTTGTAGCTTCTGGGCCGAAATAGAATCCCACTTCACTTTCAGACTGAAATAGTAGCCAAGACCGCCTACCGCGCATCGTGAGTTAGACCAAGTTCAGCTCGATTTCACGCAACTTTTGGGATATTTTCCAGTCCGGGAGACTCTAAACTAACTCCGGATGGCCTTGGTTTGCACTGAAATGCGCACAGCATAAATTTTTGAACCCCCACTTTGGAGCTTCTGGGCCGAAATATAGCCCCACTTCACTTTAAGACTGAAAGAGTAGCCGAGATCGCCTTACGCGCATCGTGATTTTGACCATTTTCGGATCGATTTCTCGGAACTTGGGGGATATTTTCCAGTCCCGGGGACCCTAAACTAACTCCTGATCGCCTTGCTTTGCATTGAAATGGACACAGCAAAACCTTTTTAACGCTCACTTTCGAGCTTGTGGGCCGAAATATAGCCACACTTTACTTTAAGACTGAAACAGTAGCCGAGACCGCATTTCGCGCATCGTGATTTTGATCAACTTCGGCTCGCTTTCCCGAACTTGGGGAATATTTTCCAGTCCCGGGGACCCTAAACTAAGTCCTGATGGCCTTGTTTTGAAGTGAAACGGACACACCAAAAGTTTTTGAACGCTCACTTTCTAGCTTGTGGGCCGAAATATAGGCACACTTGACTTTAAGACTGAAACAGTAGCCGAGACCACGTTACGCGCATCATGAATTTGATCAACTTCGGCTCCAATTCCCGGGACTTGGGGGATATCTTCCAGTCCCGGGGACTCTAAACTAACTCCTGATGGCCTTGGTTTGCATTGAAATGGACACAGCACAACTTTTTGAACGCACACTTTCGAGATTCTGGGCCGAAATATAGCCCCACTTCACTTAAGACTGAAAGAGTAGCCGAGACCGCCTTGCTCGCATCGTGAGTTTGACAAACTTCCGGTCGATATTCCGGAACTTGGGGGATATTCTCCAGTCCCAGGAACTCTAAACTAACTCCTCATGGCCTTGGTTTGCAGTGAAATGGACAGAGCAAAACTTTTTGAACGCTCACCTTCCAGCTTCATGGCCGAAATAAAGCCCCACTTTACTTTAAGACTTAAAGAGTAACCGAGACCACCTTACGCGCATTGTGATTTTGACAAACTTCGGGTGGATCTCCCGGAACTTGGGGAACATTTTCCTGTCCCTTGGACGCTAAACTAAGTCCTGATGGCCTTGTTTTACAGTGAAATGGACACAGCAAAACTTTTTGAACGCTCACTTTCGAGCTTGTGGGCCGAAATATAGCCACACTTTACTTTAAGACTGAAACAGTAGACGAGACCGCATTTCGCGCATCGTGATTTTGATCAACTTCGGTTCGATTCCTTGGAACTTGGGCAATATTTTCCAGTCCCGGGGACTTTAAACTAACCCGTGATGGCCTTGGTTTGCAGTGAAATGGACACAGCAAATCTTTTTGAACGCTCACTTTCGGGCTTCTCGCCCGAAATATAGCCCCACTTCACTCTGAGACTGAAAGAGTAGCCGACACTACCTTACGCAAATCGTGATTTTGACCAACTTCGGCTCGATTTCCCGGAAGTTGCGGGATATTATCCAGTCCCGGGGACTGTAAACTAGCTCCTGGTGGCTTTGGTTTGCAGTCAAATAAACATAGGGAAACTTTTTGAACGCTCACTTTCAAGCTCCTGGGCAGGAATAAAGCCCCACTTCACTTATAAACTGAAACAGTAAGCGAGACCGCCTAACGCGCACTGTGATTTTGACCAACTTCGACTAAATTTCCCTGAACTTGGGGGGATATATTCCACTCCCGAGGACTCTTAAGTAACCCCTGATGGGCTTGGTTTGCATTGAAATGGATACAGCAAAACTTTTTGAACGCTCACTTTTGAGCTTCTGGGCCGAAATATAGCCCCACTTCACTTTAAGACTGAAAGAGTAGCCGAGACCGTCTTACGCGCATCGTGATTTTGACCAACGTCTTCTCGATTTTCCGGAACTTGGGAAATACATTCCACTCCCGGGGACTCTAAACTAACTACTGATAGCCTTGGTTTGCAGTGAAATAGACACAGTAATTTTTTTTGAGCTTTGAGCTTGTGGGCCGAAATAAAGCCCCACTTCACTTTAAGACTGAAGGAGTAGCCGACACCGCCTTAAGCGCACCGTGATTTTTACAAACTTCGGCTCGATTTGCCCGAACTTGGGGGATATTTTCCAGT
The DNA here is from genome assembly GCF_964199315.1 of Orbicella franksi. NCBI lineage: Eukaryota > Metazoa > Cnidaria > Anthozoa > Scleractinia > Merulinidae > Orbicella > Orbicella franksi. The sequence goes on along the minus strand of NC_138147.1, from coordinate 147,213 downwards.
CTCGGGGACTCTAAACTAACTCCTGATTGTCTTGGTTTTCAGTGAAATGGAAACAGCGAAACATTTTGAACGCTCACTCTCGAGCTTCTGGACCGAAATATAGCCCCACTTTACTTTATGACAGAAAGAGTAGCCGAGACCGTCTTGCGCAAATCGTGATTTTGACCAACTTCGACTAAATTTCCCTGAACTTGGGGGGATATATTCCACTCCCGAAGACTCTTAAGTAACCCCTGATGGCCTTCGTTTGCATTGAAATGGATACAGCAAAACTTTTTGAAGCTCACTTTTGAGCTTCTGGGCCGAAATATAGCCCCACTTCACTTAAAGACTGAAACCCTAGCCAAGACCGTCTTGTGCGCATCGTGATTTTGACCAACGTCTTCTCGATTTTGCAGAACTTGGGAAATATAATGCTAACTCATGATGGCCTTCGTTTTCAGTTAAATTGAGAGAGCACAACTTTTTGAACGCTCACTTTCGAGCTTCTGGGCCGAAATATACAGCCACGTCACTTTAAGACTAAAAGACTAGCCGAGACTTCTTTACGCGCATCGTGATTTAGACAAACTTCGGCGGGATTTCCCAGGATTTGGGGGATATTTTGATGTCCCGGACACTGTAAACAATCTGCTGATGTGGCTTGGTTTGCGGTGAAATGGACACAGCAAAACTTTTTGAACTTTCACTTTCGAGCTTCTGGGCCGAAATATAGCCCCAGTTCACTTTAAGAATCAAAGAGTAGCCGAGACCGCCTTACGCGCATCGTGATTTTGACAAAATTCGGCTCGATTTCCCCGAACTTGGGCGATATTTTCCAGTCCCGAGGAGTCTAAACTAACTCCTGATGGCCTTGGTTTGCAGTGAAATGAACACAGCAAAACTTTTTGAACTTTCACTTTCTAGCTTCTCGGCCGAAATATAGCCCCAGTTCACTTTAAGAATCAAAGAGTAGCCGAGACCGCCTTACGCGCATCGTGATTTTGAAAAAATTCGGCTCGATTATACCCGAACTTGGGCGATATTTTCCAGTCCCGAGCAGTCTAAACTAACACCTGATGGCCTTGGTTTGCAGTGAAATGAACAAGGTAACAGTTTTTGAACGCTTATTTTCGAGCTTCTGGGATGAAATATAGCCCCACTTCACTTTAAGACTGAAAGAGTAGGCGAGCCGCCTTACGCGCATCGTGATTTTGACCAACTTTCGCTCGATTTTCTAGAATTTTGGCGATATTTTCAAGTCCAGGGGACTCTAAACTAACTCCTGATGGCCTTGGTTTGATGTGAAATGGACGCAGGAAAACTTTTTGAACGCTCAGTTTCGAGCTTCTTGGCCGAAATACAACCGTACTTCACTTTAGGACTGAAATAGTAGCCGAGACCTCCTTCCGAGCATCGTGATTTTGAGCCAGTTCGGCTCGATTTCCAGGAACTTGGGTGTTGTTTTCCAGTCCGGGGGACTTTAAACTAACTCCTGATGGCCTTGGTTTGCAGTTAAATGCACAACGCGTGACTTTTTAAAGGTTCACTTTCGAGCTTCTGGGCCGAAATATAGCCCCACTTTACTTTAAGACTGAAAGAGTAGCCGAGACCGCCTTACGCGCATCGTGATTTTGAGCATCTTTGGCTCGATTTGCCGCAATTCGGGGAATATTCTCCAGTCCCGAGGACTCTATGTTAACTCCTGATGAACTTAGTTTTCAGTGATATGTACACAGGCTAAAGGAGCGAACGCTCGGTGTTGAGCTTCTCGGGCGAAATACAGCCCCCATTTCATTTTAAGACTGAAAGAGTAGCCGAGACCGCCTTACGCGCATCGTGATTTTGAGCAACTTTGGCTCGATCTGCCAGAATTTGGGAAATATTTTCCAGTCCCAAGGACTCTAAACTAACTCCTGATGGCCGAAGATGTCAGTGAAATGGACACAGGTAAAATTAGCGCACGCCCGGTTTCGAGCTTTTAGGTCGAAATATAGCCCCCCTTAATTTTAAGACTGAAAGAGTAGCCGAGACCGCCTTACGCGCATCGTGATTTTGGGCCACTTTTGCTCGATTTCCCGGAAGTTGGCGAATAATTTAAAGTCCCGGGGACGCTAAACTAACTCCCGATGACCTTGGTTTGCAGTTTAATGAACACAGCAAAACATTCTGAACGCTCACCTTCGAGCTTCAGTGCCGCAATATAGCCCTACTTAAATTTAAGACTGAAAGAATAACCGAGAGCCCGTTACGCGCATCGTAATTTTCATCAACTTCGGCGCCATTTCCTGGAGCTTGGAGAATATTTTCCAGTTCCGGGGACTCTAAACTAACTCCTGATTGCCTTGGTTTCCAGTGAAATGGACACAGCAAAACTTTTTGAACGCTCACTTTCGAGCTTGTGGGCCTAAATATAGCCACACTTCACTTTAAGACTGAAACAGTAGCCGAGACCGCGTTACGCGCATCGTGATTTTGAGCAACTTCTGCTCGCTTTCCCAGAAGTTGGGGAATATTTTCCAGTCCCGGGGACTCTAAACTAACTCCTGATAGCCATGGTTTGAGGTGAAATTCACACAGCACAAGTTTTTGAACGAACACCTTCGAGCTTTTAGGACAAAATATAGTCCCACATCACTTACGACTCACAAAGTAGCCGAGACCGGCGTGCGCGCATCGTGATTTTGACCAACTTCGGGTCGATATTCCGGAACTTGGGGGATATTTTCCAGTCCCAGGGACTCTAAACTAACTCTTGATGGCCTTGGTTGGCAGTGAAATGGAGACAGCAAAACTTTTTGAACGCTCACCTTCAAGTTTCTGGGCCGAAATATAGCCCACCTACTTTAGTTTTGAAAATGTAGCCGAGACCGCCTTACGCGCATCGTGATTTTGACAAACTTCGGGTTGATTTCACGGAACTTGGGGGATATTTTCCAGTCCCTTGGACGCTAAACTAGGTGCCGATGGCCTTGTTTTGCAGTGAAATTGACACAGCAAAGCTTTTTGAACGTTCACTTTCGAGCTTGTGGGCCGAAATATAGCCATACCTCACTTTAAGACTCAAACAGTAGCCGAGACCACGTTTCGCGCATCGTGATTTTGATCAACTTGGGCTCGATTTCCCGGAACTTGCGAAATATTTTGCAGTCCCGGGGACCCTAAACTAACTCGTGCTGGTCTTGGTTTGCAGTGAAACGGAAACAGAAAAAGTTTTTGAACGCTCACTTTCGAGCTTCTGGACCGAAATAGAACCCCACTTCACTTGAAGACTGAAAGAGTAGCCGAGACCGCCTTACGTGCATCGTGATTTTGAGCAACTTCGGCTCGATTTGCAGGAACTAAGGGGATATATTCCAGTTCTGAGGACTCTAAACTAATTCCTGATGGCCTTGGTTTGCAGTAAAATGGAGCAAGCAAAACTTTTTGAACGCTCAATGTCGAGCTTCTGGGCCAAAATATAGCCCACCATTACTTTAACACTGAAAGAGTAGCCGAGACCGCCTTACGTGCATCGTGATTTTGACAAACTTCGGGTTGATTTCCCGGAACTTGGGGGATATTTTCCAGTCCCGGGGACTCTCAACTAACTCCTGCTTGTCTTGGTTTGTAGTGAAATGGACACAGCGAAAGTTTTTGAACGCTCACTCTCGAGCTTCTGGGCCGAAATAGAGTCCCATTTTACTTTAAGACTGAAAGAGTAGGCGAGACCGTCTTGAGCGAATCGTGATTTTGAGCTATTTCGCGTTTATTTCCCGAAACTTGGGGCATATATTCCAGTCAAAGGGACTCTACAGTCACTCGTGATGGCCTTGGTTTTCAGTGAAATGGACAGAGCACAACTTTGGAGCTTCTGGGCCGAAATATAGCTCCACTTTACTTTAAGACTGAAAGAGTAGATGAGACCGCCTTACGCGCATCGTAATTTTGACGAACTTTGAATGGATTTCCCGGAACTTGGGGGATATTTTCCAGTCCCTTGGACGCAAAACTAGGTGCCGATGGCCTTGTTTTGCAGTGAAATGGACACAGCAAAGCTTTTTGAACGCTCACTTTCGAGGTTGTGGGCCGAAATATAGCCATACTTAACTTTAAGACTCAAAAAGTAGCCGAGACCACGTTTCGCGTTCGTGATTTTGATCAACTTCGGCTTCATTTCCCGGAACTTGCGAAATATTTTCCAGTCCCGGGGACTCTAAACTAACTCGTGCTGGTCTTGTTTTGCAGTGAAACGGAAACATAAAAAGTTTTTGAACGCATACTTTCGAGCTTGTGGACCGAAATAGAACCCCACTTCTGAAAGAGTAGCCGAGACCGCCTTACGTGCATCGTGATTTTGAGCAACTTCGGCTCGATTTGCAGGAACTAAGGGGATATATTCCAGTTCTGAGGACTCTAAACTAATTCCTGATGGCCTTGGTTTGCAGTAAAATAGACCCAGCAAAACTTTTTGAACGCTCAATGTCGAGCTTCTGGGCCAAAATATAGCCCACCATTACTTTAACACTGAAAGAGTAGCCGAGACCGCCTTACGTGCATCGTGATTTTGACAAACTTCGGGTTGATTTCCCGGAACTTGGGGGATATTTTCCAGTCTCGGGGACTCTCAAATAACTCCTGCTTGTCTTGGTTTGGAGTGAAATGAACACAGCAAAACTTGTTGAACGCTCACTTTCGGGCTTCTCGCCAAAAATATAGCCTCACTTCACTCTAAGACTGAAAGAGTAGCCGACACTACCTTACGCAAATCGTGATTTTGACCAACCTTAGCTCGATTTCCCGGAAGTTGGGGGATATTTTCCAGTCCCGGGGACTCTAAACTAGCTTCTGATGGCTTTGGTTTGCAGTCAAATAAACACAGGGAAACTTTTTGAACGCTCACTTTCAAGCTCCTGGGCAGGAATAAAGCCTCACGTCACTTTAAGACTGAAACAGTAAGCGAGACCGCCTAACGCGCACCGTGATTTTGACCAACTTCGGATTGAGTTGCCAGAACTTAAAAGATATTTTCCACTCCCGGGGACTCTAAACTAACTCATGATGGCCTTGGTTTTCAGTGAAATTGAGAGAGCAAAACTTTTTGAACGCTCACTTTCGAGCTTCTGGACCGAAATATAGCCCTACTTCACTTTCAGACTGAAAGAGTAGCCGAGACGGCCTTACGCGAATCGTTATTTTGACCAACTTCGTCTCGATTTGGCGGAACTTGGAGGATATTTTCCAGTTCCGGGGACTGTAAACTACTTCCTGAGGGCCTTGCTTTGCAGTGAAATGGGCAGAGCATAACTTTTTGAACGCTCACTTTCGAGCTTCTGGGCCAAAATATACAGCCACGTCACTTTAAGACTAAAAGAGTAACCGAGACTGCTTTACGCGAATCGTGATTTTCAGAAACTTCGGCTCGATTTCCCGGAACTTGGGGGATATTTTGATGTCCCGGAGACTGTAAACTATCTCCTGATGTGGCTTGGTTCGCGGTGAAATGGAGACAGCAAAACTTTTTGAACTTTAACTTTCGAGCTTCTGGGCCGAAATATAGCCCGAGTTCACTTTAAGAATGAAAGAATAGCCGAGACCGCCTTACGCGCATCGTGATTTTGACCAACTTTGGCTCGATTTCCCAGGAAATGGGGAATATTTTCCGGTACTGGGGACTCTAAAGTAACTCCTGATTGCCTTGGTTTGCGTTGAAATGGACAGAGCAAAACTTTTTTCAACGCTCCCCTTCGGGCTTCTGAGCCGAAATATAGCCCCACTTCAGTTTAAGACTGAAAGAGTAGCCGAGACCGTCTTACGCGCATCGTGATTTTGACCAACTTCGGCTGGATTTCCCGAAACTTCGGGGATATATTCAAGTTCCAAGGACTCTAAACTAACCCCTGATGGCCTTGGTCTGCAGTGAAATTGACACAGCAAATATTTTTGAACGCTTACTTTCGAAATTCTGGGCCGAAATATAGCCCCACTTCACTTTAAGACTGAAATAGTAGCCGAGACCGCCTTAGACGCATTGTGATTTTGGCCAACTTCCGCTTGAGTTGCCAGAACTTAAGGGATATTTTTTAGTGCTGCGGACTCTAAACTAACTCATGATGGCCTTGGTTTTCAGTTAAATTGAGAGAGCAAAACTTTTTGAACGCTCACTTTCGAGATTCTGGGTCGAAATATACAGCCACATCACTTTAAGACTAAAAGAGCAGCCGAGACCGCCTTACGCGAATCGTGATTTTGACAAAATTCGGCTCGATTTCCCCGCACTTGGGCGATATTTTCCAGTCCCGAGCACTCTAAACTAACTCCTGATGGCCTTGGTTTGCAGTGAAATGAACAAGGTAACACTTTTTGAACGCTTATTTTCGAGCTTCTGGGATGAAATATAGCCCCACTTCACTTTAAGACTGAAAGAGTAGGCGAGACCGCCTTACGCGAATCGTGATTTTGAGCAACTTCCGCTCGATTTTCTAGAATTTTGGCGATATTTTCAAGTCCCTGGGACTCTAAAATAACCCCTGATGGCCTTGGTTTGATGTGAAATGGACGCAAAAAAACTTTTTGAACGCTCAGTTTCGAGCTTCTGGGCCGAAATACAATCGTACTTCACTTTAAGACTGAAATAGAAGCCAAGACCTCCTTACGAGCATCGTGATTTTGACCCAGTTCAGCTCGATTTCCCGGATCTTAGGGAATATTTTCCAGTCCAGGGGACTTTAAACTAACTCCTGATGGCCTTGGTTTGCAGTTAAATGCACAAAGCGTAACTTTTTAAAGGTTCACTTTCGAGCTTCTGGGCCGAAATATAGCCCCACTTTACTTTAAGACTGAAAGAGTAGCCGAGACCGTCTTACGCGCATCGTGATTTTGACCAACTTCCGTTGGATTTCCCGGAACTTCGGGGATATATTCCAGTCCCGGGGACTCTAAACTAACTGCTGATGGCCTTGGTTTGCAGTGAAATGGACACAGCACATTTTTTTGAACGCTCACTTTCGAGCTTCTCGGCCGAAATATAGCCCTACTTCACTTTAGGACTGAAAGAGTAGCCCAGACCGCCTTACGCGCATCGTGATTTTGGGATACTTCGGGTCGATTTCCCGGAAGTTGGCGAATATTTCCAATTCTCGGGGAAGATAAACTAACTTCCGATGGCCTTAGTTTGCAGTTAAATGGTCACAGCGAAATTTTTTGAACGCTCACTTTCGAGCTTATTGCTCGAAATATAGCCCCACTTAACTTTAAGACTGAAAGAGTAGCCGAGACCGCCTTACGCGCATCGTGATTTTGCGATACTTCAGCTCGATTTCCCGGAAATAGGGGGATATTTTCTACTACGGGGGACTCTAAACTAACTCCTGATGGCCTTGGTTTCCAGTGAAATGGACACAGGAACACTTTTTGAACGCACACTTTCGAGCTTCCTGGCCGAAATATAGCCCTACTTCTTTTTAAGACTGAAAGAGTAGCCGGGAGCGCCTTACCCGCATTGTGATTTTGAGGATCTTCGGCTCGATCTGGCGAAACTTGGGAGATATTTTCCAGTCCCAAAGTCTCTAAACTCACTCCTGATTGTCTAAGATGTGAGTGAAATAGAGACAAAAATTTTTCAATCCTTACTTTCGAGCTTCTGGAGTTAAATCTAAGCCCACTTTACCTTAAGACTGAAAGAGTAGCCGAGACCCCCTTAAGCGCATGGTGATTTTGACTAACTTCGGGTGGATTTCCCGTAACTTGGGGGATATTTCCAGTTCCTATGACGCTAAACTAAGTCGTGATGGCCTTGTTTTGCAGTGAAATGGACACAGCCAAACGTTTTAAACGTTCACTTTCGAGCTTCTGGGCCGAAATATAGCCCCAATTCACTTTAAGACTGAAAGAGTAGCCGGGACCCCCTTACGCGCATGGTAATTTTCTCGAACTTCGGCTTGATTTCGTGGGACTTGGGGGATATTTTCCAGTCCCGCAAGCTCTAAACTAACACCTGAATGCCTTGGTTTTTAGTAAAATGGACACAGGTAAAAGGAGCGCACGCTCGGTTTCCAGGTTGTAGGCCGAAATATAGCCCCACTTTATTTTAAGACTGAAAGTGTACACGAAACCGCCTTAAGCGCATCGAAATTTTTAGCCACTATGGCTCGATATGCCAAAACTTGGGGATATTTTCCAGTCCCGGGGACTCTACCCTAACTCTTGATTGCCTTAGTTTTCAGTAAAATGGTCACAGGTAACAGGAGCGCACGCTCGGTGTCGAGCTTCTAGGCCGAAATGTAGCCCCAGCTCATTTTAAGACTGAAAGAGTAAACGAAACTGCCGTACGCCTATCGTAATTTTAAGAAAGTATGGCTCAATTTGCCGAAACTTGGAGGAGAGCTTCCAGTCTCGAGGATTCTAAACTATCTCCTGATGGACTTAGTTCTTAGTGAAACGGACACAGGTAAAAGGAGAGCACGCTCGGTGTCGAGCTTGTAGAACCGAAATATAGCCCCACTTCATTTTCGGAGTAAACGAGTAGCCAAGACCGCCTTACGCGTATCGTGATTTTGAGCATCTTTGGCTCGATTTACCGGAATTCGGGGAATATTTTCCAGTCCCGAGGACTCTATGTTAACTCCTGATGAACTTAGTTTTCAGTGATATGTACACAGGCAAAAGGAGCGCACGCTCGGTGTTGAGCTTGTCGGCCGAAATATAGCCGCCCTTCGTTTGAAGACTGAAAGAGTAGCCGAGACCGCCTTACGCGCATCGTGATTTTGAGCAACTTTGGCTCGATCTGCCAGAATTTGGGAAATATTTTCCAGTCCCAAGGACTCTAAACTAACTCCTGATGGCCGAAGATGTCAGTGAAATGGACACAGGTAAAATTAGCGCACGCCCGCTCTCGAGCTTCTAGGTCGAAATATAGCCCCCTTTAATTTTAAGACTGAAAGAGTAGCCGACACCGCCTTACGCGCATCGTGATTTTGGGCCACTTTTGCTCGATTTCCCGCAAGTTGGCGAATAATTTAAAGTCCCGGGGACGCTAAACTAACTTCCGATGACCTTGGTTTGCAGTTTAATGAACACAGCAAAACATTCCGAACGCTCACCTTCGAGCTTCAGTGCCGCAATATAGCCCTACTTAAATTTAAGACTGAAAGAATAACCGAGAGCCCGTTACGCGCATCTTAATTTTCATCAACTTCGGCGCCATTTCCTGGAGCTTGGAGAATATTTTCCAGTTCCGGGGACTCTAAGCTAACTCCTGATTGCCTTGGTTTGCAGTGAAATGGACACAGCAAAACTTTTTGAACGCTCACTTTCGAGCTTGTGGGCCTAAATATAGCCACACTTCACTTTAAGACTGAAACAGTAGCCGAGACCGCGTTACGCCCATCGTGATTTTGAGCAACTTCTTCTCGCTTTCCTGGAACTTGGGGAATATTTTCCAGTCCCGGGGACTCTAAACTAACTCCTGATGGCCATGGTTTGCAGTGAAATTCACACAGCACAAGTTTTTGAGCGAACACTTTCGAGCTTTTAGGCCAAAATATAGTCCCACATCACTCACGACTTAAAGAGTAGGCGAGACCGGCGTCCGCGCATCGTGATTTTGACCAACTTCGGGTCGATATTCCGGAACTTGGGGGAAATTTTAAAGTCTCAAGGACTCTAAACTAACTCTTGATGGCCTTGGTTTGCAGTGAAATGGAGACAGCAAAACTTTTTGAACGCTCACCTTCAAGCTTCTGGGCCGAAATATAGCCCACTTTACTTTAATACTGAAAAAGTAGCCGAGACCGCCTTACGCGCATCGTGATTTTGACAAACTTCGGTTGAATTTCCCGGAACTTGTAGGAAATTTTGCAGTCCCTTGGACGCTAAACTAGGTGCCGATGGCTTTGTTTTGCAGTGAAATGGACACAGCAAAGCTTTTTGAACGCTCACTTTCGCGCTTGTGAGCCTAAATATAGCCACACTTCACTTTAAGACTGAAACAGTAGCCGAGACCGCGTTACGCCCATCGTGATTTTGAGCAACTTCGGCTCGCTTTCCTGGAACTTGGGGAATATTTTCCAGTCCCGGGGACTCTAAACTAACTCCTGATGGCCATGGTTTGCAGTCAAATTCACACAGCACAAGTTTTTGAGCGAACACTTTCGAGCTTTTAGGCCAAAATATAGTCCCACATCACTAACGACTTAAAGAGTAGCCGAGACCGGCGTGCGCGCATCGTGATTTTGACCAACTTCGCGTCGATATTCCGGAACTTGGGGGATATTTTCCAGTCCCAGGGACTCTAAACTAACTCTTGATGGCCTTGGTTTGCAGTGAAATGGAGACAGCAAAACTTTTTGAACCCTCACCTTCAAGCTTCTGGGCCGAAATATAGCCCACTTTACTTTAATACTGAAAAAGTAGCCGAGACCGCCTTACGCGCATCGTGATTTTGAGAAACCTCGGGTGGATTTCCCGGAACTTGGGGGATATTTTCCAGTCCCTTGGACGCTAAACTAGGTGCCGATGGCCTTGTTTTGCAGTGAAATGGACACAGTAAAGCTTTTTGAACGCTCACTTTCGAGGATGTGGGCCGAAATATGGCCATACTTCACTTTAAGACTCAAACAGTAGCCGAGACCACGTTTCGCGCATCGTGATTTTGATCAACTTCGGCTCGATTTCCCGGAACTTGCGAAATATTTTGCAGTCCCGGGGACTCTAAACTAACTCGTGCTGGTCTTGGTTTGCAGTGAAACGGAAACAGAAAAAGTTTTTGAACGCTCACTTTCGAGCTTCTGGACCGAAATAGAACCCCACTTCACTTGAAGACTGAAAGAGTAGCCGAGACCGCCTTACGTGCATCGTGATTTTGAGCAACTTCGGCTCGATTTGCCGGAACTAAGGGGATATATTCCAGTTCTGAGGACTCTAAACTAATTCCTGATGGCCTTGGTTTGCAGTAAAATGGACCGAGCAAAACTTTTTGAACGCTCAATGTCGAGCTTCTGGGCCAAAATATAGCCCACCATTACTTTAACACTGAAAGAGTAGCCGAGACCGCCTTACGTGCATTGTGATTTTGACAAGCTTCGGGTTGATTTCCCGGAACTTGGGGGATATTTTGCAGTCCCGCGGACTTTCAAGTAACTCCTGCTTGTCTTGGTTTGCAGTGAAATGGACACAGCGAAAGTTTTTGAACGCTCACTCTCGAGCTTCTGGGCCGAAATAGAGCCCCATTTTACTTTAAGACTGAAAGAGTAGGCGAGACCGTCTTGAGCGAATCGTGATTTTGAGCTATTTCGCGTTTATTTCCCGAAACTTGGGGCATATATTCCAGTCAAAGGGACTCTACAGTAACTCCTGATGGCCTTGGTTTTCAGTGAAATGGACAGAGTACAACTTAGGAGCTTCTGGGCAGAAATATAGCCCCACTTTACTTTAAGACTGAAAGAGTAGATGAGACCGCCTTACGCGCATCGTAATTTTGACGAACTTCGAATGGATTTCCCGGAACTTGGGGGATATTTTGCAGTCCCTTGGACGCTAAACTATGTCCTGATGGCCTTGTTTTGAAGTCAAATGGACACAACAAAACTTTTTGAACGCTCACTTTCTAGCTTGTGGGCCGAAATATAGCCACACTTGACTTTAGGACTGACACAGTAGCCGAGACCGCTTACGCGCATAATGAATTTGATCAACTTCGGCTGGATTTCCGGGGACTTGGGGGATATTTTCCAGTCCCGGGGACTCTAAAATAACTCCTGATGGCCTTGGTTTGCATTGAAATGGATACAGCAAAACTTTTTGAACGCTCACTTTTGAGCTTCGGGGCCGAAATATAGCCCCACTTCACTTTAAGACTGAAAGAGTAGCCGAGACCGTCTTACGCGCATCGTGATTTTGACCAACGTCTTCTCGATTTTCCGGAACTTGGGAAATACATTCCACTCCCGGGGACTCTAAACTAACTACTGATAGCCTTGGTTTCCAGTGAAATAGACACAGTAATTTTTTTTTAGCTTTGAGCTTGTGGGCCGAAATAGAGCCCCACTTCACTTTAAGACTGAAGGAGTAGCCGACATCGCCTTAAGCGCACCGTGATTTTGACCAACTTCGGCTCGATTTGCCGGAACTTGGGGGATATTTTCCAGTCCCGGGGACTCTAAACTAACTCCTGATTGTCTTGGTTTTCAGTGAAATGGACACAGCGAAACTTTTTGAACGCTCCCGCTCGAGCTTCTGGACCGAAATATAGCCCCACTTTACTTTAAGACTGAAAGAGTAGCCGAGACCGTCTTGCGCAAATCGTGATTTTTATCAACTTCGGCTCGCTTTCCCGGAACTTGGGGAATGTTTTCCAGTCCCGGGGACCCTAAACTAAGTCCTGATGGCCTTGTTTTGAAGTGAAATGGACACAGCAAAACTTTTTGAAGCTCACTTTCTAGCTTCTGGGCCGAGATATAGGCACACTTGACTTTAAGACTGAAACAGTAGCCGAGACCACGTTACGCGCATCATGAATTTGATCAACTTCGGCTCCAATTCCCGGGACTTGGGGGATATTTTCCAGTCCCGGGGACTCTAAACTAACTCCTGATGGGCTTGGTTTGCATTGAATGGACACAGCACAATTTTTTGAACGCACACTTTCGAGATTCTGGGCCGAAATATAGCCCCACTTCACTTAAGACTGAAAGAGTAGCCGAGACCGCCTTGCTCGCATCGTGAGTTTGACAAACTTCCGGTCGATATTCCGGAACTTGGGGGATATTTTCCAGTCCCAGGAACTCTAAACTAACTCCGCATGGCCTTGGTTTGCAGTGAAATGGACAGAGCAAAACTTTTTGAACGCTCACCTTCGAGCTTCCTGGCCGAAATAAAGCCCCACTTTACTTTAAGACTTAAAGAGTAACCGAGACCACCTTACGCGCATTGTGATTTTGACAAACTTCGGGTGGATCTCCCGGAACTTGGGGAACATTTTCCAGTCCCTTGGACGCGAAACTAAGTCCTGATGGCCTTGTTTTGCAGTGAAATGGACACAGCAAAACTTTTTGAACGCTCACTTTCGAGCTTGTGTGACGAAATATAGCCACACTTTACTTTAAGACTGAAACAGTAGACGAGACCGCATTTCGCGCATCGTGATTTTGATCAACTTGGGCTCGCTTTCCCGGAACTTGGGGAATATTTTCCAGTCCCGGGGACCCTAAACTAACTTTTGATAGCTTTGGTTTGCAGTGAAATGCACACAGCAAAACTTTTTGAACGCTCACTTTCGAGCTTCTGGACAGCAATATAGCCCCACTTCACTTTAAGACTGAAAGGGTAGCCGAGACCGCTTTGGGAGCATCGTGATTTTGACCAACTTCAGCTCGACTTACCGGAACTTGGGGAATATTTTCCAGTCCCAGGGACGCTAAACTAACTGGTGATGGCCTTGTTTTTCAGTCAAAGAACACAGCAAAACTTTTTGAAGGCTCACTTTCGGGCTTGTGGGCCGAAATATAGCCCCACTTCACTTTAAGACTGAAAGAGTAGCCGATACCGCATTTCGCGCATCGTGATTTTGATCAACTTCGGTTCGATTCCTTGGAACTTGGGCAATATTTTCCAGTCCCGGGGACTCTAAACTAACCCGTGATGGCCTTGGTTTGCAGTGAAATGGACACAGCAAAAGTTTTTGAACGCTCACTTTCGGGCTTCTGGCCCGAAATATAGCCCCACTTCACTTTAAGACAGAAAGAGTAGCCGAGACCACTTTAGGGGCATCGTGATTTTGACCAACCTCGGCTCAATTTCCTGGACCTTGGGGCATATTTTCTTGGCCCGGGGTCGCTAAACTAACTCCTGATGGCCTTGGTTTGCGGTGAAATGAACACAGGAAAACTTTTTCAACTTTCACTTTCTAGCTTCTCGGCCGAAATAAAGCCCCAGTTCACTTTAAGAATCAAACAGTAGCCGAGACCGTCTTACCCGCATTGTGATTTTGACAAAATTCGGCTCGATTTCCCCGCACTTGGGCGATATTTGCCAGGCCCGAGCAGTCTAAACTAACTCCTGATGGCCTTGGTTTGCAGTGAAATGAACAAGGTAACACTTTTTGAACGCTTATTTTCGAGTTTCTGGGATGAAATATAGCCCCACTTCACTTTAAGACTAAAAGGGTAGGCGAGACCGCCTTACGCGATTCATGATTTTGAGGAACTTCCGCTCGATTTTCTAGAATTTTGGCGATATTTTTAAGTCCCTGGGACTCTAAACTAACTCCTGATGGCCTTGGTTTGATGTGAAATGGACGCAGGAAAACTTTTTGAACGCTCAGTTTCGAGCTTCTGGGCCGAAATACAACCGTACTTCACTTTAAGACTAAAATAGTAGCCGAGTCCTCCCTAGGAGCATCGTGATTTTGACCCAGTTCAGCTCGATTTCCCGGAACTTCGGGGATATTTTCCAGTCCGGGGGACTTTAAACTAACTCCTGATGGCCTTGGTTTGCAGTTAAATGCACAAAGCGTAACTTTTTAAAGGTTCACTTTCGAGCTTCTGGGCCGCAATATAGCCCCACTTTACTTTAAGACTGAAAGAGTAGCCGAGACCGTCTTACGCGCATCGTGATTTTGACCAACTTCCGTTGGATTTCCCGGAACTTCGGGGATATATTCCAGTCCCAGGGACTCTAAACTAACTGCTGATGGCCTTGGTTTGCAGTGAAATGGACACAGCACATTTTTTTGAACGCTCACTTTCGAGCTTCTCGGCCGAAATATAGCCCTACTTCACTTTAAGACTGAAAGAGTAGCCGAGACCGCCTTACGCGCATCGTAATTTTGACCAACTTCGGCTCAATTTTCCGGAAGTTGGCGAATATTTTCGATTCCCAGGGAAGCTAAACTAACTTCCGATGGCCTTAGTTTGCAGTTAAATGGACACAGCAAAACTTTTTGAACGCTCACTTTCGAGCTTATTGCTCGAAATATAGCCCGACTTAACTTTAAGACTGAGAGAGTAGCCGAGACCGCCTTACGCGCATCGTGATTTTGGGATACTTCGGCTCGATTTCCCGGAAATAGGGAAATATTTTCCAGTCCTGGGGACTCTAAACTAACTCCTCATGGCCTTTGTTTTCAGTGAAATGGACACAGGAACACTTTTTGAACGCACACTTTCGAGCTTGCTGGCCGAAATATAGCCCTACTTCTTTTTAAGACTGAAAGAGTAGGCGGGAGCGCCTTACGCGCATTGTGATTTTGAGGATCTTCGGCTGGATCTGGCGAAACTTGGGAGATATTTTCCAGTCCCAAAGTCTCTAAACTCACTCCTGATTGTCTAAGATGTGAGTGAAATAGAGACAAAAATTTTTGAAGCCTTACTTTCGAGCTTCTGGAGTTAAATCTAAGCCCACTTTACCTTAAGACTGAAAGAGTAGCCGAGACCCCCTTAAGCGCATGGTGATTTTGACTAACTTCGGGTGGATTTCCCGTAACTTGGGGGATATTTCCAGTTTCTTTGACGCTAAACTAAGTCGTGATGGCCTTGTTTTGCACTGAAATGGACACAGCAAAACTTTTTAAACACTCAGTTTCTATCTTCTGGGCCGAAATATTGCCCCAATTCACTTTAAGACTGAAAGAGTAGCCGAGACCGCCGTACGCGCGTCCTGCTTTGACCAACTTCGGTTAAATTTCCCGCAACTTGAGGGATATTTTCCAGTCCCGGGGACTCTAAACTGAGCCCTGACGTCCTTCGTCTGCAGTAAAATGGACACAGCAAAACTTGTTGAACGCTCACTTTGAGCTTCTGAGCCGAAATATAGCTCCACTTCACTTTAAGAGTGAAAGACTAGCCGAGACCGCCTTACGCCCATCGTAAGTTTGACCAACTTCGGCTCGATTTCCCGGAACTTGGGGGATATTTTCCAGTCCCGCGGACTCTAAAGTAACTCGTGATGGCCTTGCTCTGGAGTGAAATGGACACAGCACAACTTTTTGAACGCTCACTTTCGAGCTTCTGGGGCGAAATATTGCCCCATTTCACTTTAAGAATGAAAGAGTAACCGGGACCGCCTTACGCGCATCGTGATTTTGACCAACTTTGGCTCGATTTCCCGGAAAATGGGGGATATTTTCTGGTATCGGTAACTCTAAACTAACTCCTGATTTCCTCGGTTTGCAGTGAAATGGACACAGCACAACTTTTTGAACGCTCACGTTTGAGCTTCTGGGCCGAAGCATAGCCCTACGTCACTTTAAGACTGAAAGACTAGCCGAGACCGCCTTACGCGCATCGTGATTTTGGGCTACTTCGGCCCGATTTCCTGGACCTTGGGAGATAATTCCCAGTCCCGGGCACTCTAAACTAATTCCTGATGGCCTTGGTTTTCAGTGAAATGGACACAGCCAAACTTTTTGAACGTTCACTTTCGAGCTTCTGGGCCGAAATATAGCCCCACTTCACTTTAAGACTGAAAGAGTAGCCGGGACCGCCTTACGCGCATGGTAATTTTGTCGAACTTCGGCTTGATTTCCTGGGACTTGGGGGATATTTTTCAGTCCCGGAAGCTCTAAACTAACTCCTGAATGCCTTGGTTTTTAATGAAATGGACACAGGTAAAAGGAGCGCACGCTCGGTTTCCAGGTTGTAGGCCGAAATATAGCCCCACTTTATTTTAAGACTGAAAGTGTACACGAAACCGCCTTAAGCGCATCGAAATTTTTAGCCACTATGGCTCGATATGCCAAAACTTGGGGGATATTTTCCAGTCCCGGGGACTCTACCCTAACTCTTGATGGCCTTAGTTTTCAGTAAAATGGTCACAGGTAACAGGAGCGCACGCTCGGTGTCGAGCTTCTAGGCCGAAATGTAGCCCCAGTTCATTTTAAGACTGAAAGAGTAAACGAAACTGCCGTACGCCTATCGTAATTTTAAGAAAGTATGGCTCAATTTGCCGAAACTTGGAGGATAGCTTCCAGTCTCCAGGATTCTAAACTATCTCCTGATGGACTTAGTTCTTAGTGAAACGGACACAGGTGAAAGGAGAGCACGCTTGGTGTTGAGCTTGTCGGCCGAAATATAGCCCCACTTCATTTTAAGACTGAAAGAGTAGCCGAGACCGCCTTACGCACATCGTGATTTTGAGCAAGTTTGGCTCGATATGCCAGAATTTGGGAAATATTTTCCAGTGCCAAGGACTCTAAACTAACTCCTGATGGCCTAAGATGTCAGTGAAATGGACACAGGTAAAATTAGCGCACGCCCGGTCTCGAGCTTCTAGGTCGAAATATAGCCCCCCTTAATTTTAAGACTGAAAGAGTAGCCGACACCGCCTTACGCGCATCGTGATTTTGGGCCACTTTTGCTCGATTTCCCGCAAGTTGGCGAATAATTTAAAGTCCCGGGAACGCTAAACTAACTCCCGATGACCTTGGTCTGCAGTTTAATGAACACAGAAAAACATTCTGAACGCTCACCTTCGAGCTTCAGTGCCGCAATATAGCCCTACTTAAATTTAAGACTGAAAGAATAACCGAGAGCCCGTTACGCGCATCGTAATTTTCATCAACTTCGGCGCCATTTCCTGGAGCTTGGAGAATATTTTCCAGTTCCGGGGACTCTAAACTAACTCCTCATTGCCTTGGTTTGCAGTGAAATGGACACAGCAAAGCTTTTTGAACGCTCACTTTCGAGCTTGTGGGCCTAAATATAGCCACACTTCACTTTAAGACTGAAACCGTAACCGAGACCGCGTTAGGCTCTTCGTGATTTTGAGCAACTTCTGCTCGCTTTCCTGGAACTTGGGGAATATTTTCCAGTCCCGGGGACTCTAAACTAACTCCTGATGGCCATGGTTTGCAGTCAAATTCACACAGCACAAGTTTTTGAACGAACACTTTCGAGCTTTTAGGCCGAAATATAGTCCCACATCACTTACGACTTAAAGAGTAGCCGAGACCGGCGTGCGCGCATTATGATTTTGACCAACTTCGGGTCGATATTCCGGAACTTGGGGGATATTTTCCAGTCCCAGGGACTCTAAACTAACTCTTGATGGCCTTGGTTTGCAGTGAAATGGAGAGAGCAAAACTTTTTGAACCCTCACCTTCAAGCTTCTGGGCCGAAATATAGCCCACTTTACTTTAATACTGAAAAAGTAGCCGAGACCGCCTTACGCGCATCGTGATTTTGACAAACTTCGGCTGGATTTCCCGGAACTTGGGGGATATTTTCCAGTCCATGGGACTCTAAACTAACTCTTGATGGCCTTGGTTTGCATTGAAATGGATACAGCAAAACTTTTTGAACGCTCACTTTTGAGCTTCTGGGCCGAAATAAAGCCCCACTTCACTTTAAGACTGAAAGAGTAGCCGAGACCGTCTTACGCGCATCGTGATTTTGACCAACGTCTTCTCGATTTTCCGGAACTTGGGAAATACATTCCACTCCCGGGGACTCTAAACTAACTACTGAGAGCCTTGGTTTCCAGTGAAATAGACACAGTAATTTTTTTTGAGCATTGAGCTTGTGGGCCGAAATAGAGCCCCACTTCACTTTAAGACTGAAGGAGTAGCCGACATCGCCTTAAGCGCACCGTGATTTTGACCAACTTCGGCTCGATTTGCCGGAACTTGGGGGATATTTTCCAGTCCCGGGGACTCTAAACTAACTCCTGATTGTCTTGGTTTTCATTGAAATGGACACAGCGAAACTTTTTGAACGCTCACTCTCGAGCTTCTGGACCGAAATATAACCCCACTTTACTTTAAGAACTGAGAGAGTAGCCGAGACCGTCTTGCGCAAATCGTGATTTTGACCAACTTCGGGTCGGTTTCCCGGAACTTGGGGGATATATTCCATTTCCGCGGGCTCTAAACTAACTCCTGATGGCCTTGGTTTTCAGTCAAATGGGCAAAGGAAAGCTTTTTGAACACTCTCTTTGTAGCTTCTGGGCCGAAATAGAATCCCACCTCACTTTCAGACTGAAATAGTAGCCGAGACCGCCTCACGCGCATCGTCAGTTACACCAAGTTCAGCTCGATTTCATGCAACTTTTGGGATATTTTCCAGTCCGGGGGACTCTAAACTAACTCCGGATGGCCTTCGTTTCCACTGAAATGCGCACAGCATAAATTTTTGAGCGCCCACTTTAAAGCTTCTAGGCCGAAATATAGCCCCACTTCACTTTAAGACTGAAAGAGTAGCCGAGATCGCCTTACGCGCGTCGTGATTTTAACCATTTTCGGATCGATTTCTCGGAACTTGGGGGATATTTTCCAGTCCCGGGGACTCTAAAGTAACTCCTGATCGCCTTGCTTTGCATTGAAATGGACACAGCAAAACTTTTTTAACGCTCACTTTCGAGCTTGTGGGCCGAAATATAGCCACACTTTACTTTAAGACTTAAACAGTAGCCGAGACCGCATTTCGCGCATCGTGATTTTGATCAACTTCGGCTCGCTTTCCCGGAACTTGGGGAATGTTTTCCAGTCCCGGGCACCCTAAACTAAGTCCTGATGGCCTTGTTTTGAAGTGAAATGGACACAGCAAAACTTTTTGAACGCTCACTTTCCAGCTTGTGGGCCGAAATATAGGCACACTTGACTTTAAGACTGAAACAGTAGCGGAGACCACGTTACGCGCATCATGAATTTGATCAACTTCGGCTCCAATTCCCGGGACTTGGGGGATATGTTCCAGTCCCGAGGACTCTAAACTAACTCCTGATGGGCTTGGTTTGCATTGAAATGGACACAGCACAATTTTTTGAACGCACACTTTCGAGATTCTGGGCCGAAATAAAGCCCCACTTTACTTAAGACTGAAAGAGTAGCCGAGACCGCCTTGCTCGCATCGTGAGTTTGACAAACTTCCGGTCGATATTCCGGAACTTGGGGGTTATTTTCCAGTCCCAGGAACTCTAAACTAACTCCTCATGGCCTTGGTTTGAGTTGAAATGGACAGAGCAAAACTTTTTGAACGCTCACCTTCGAGCTTCCTGGCCGAAATAAAGCCCCACTTTACTTTAAGACTTAAAGAGTAACCGAGACCACCTTACGCGCATTGTGATTTTGACAAACTTCGGGTGGATCTCCCGGAACTTCGGGAACATTTTTCAGTCCCTTGGACGCTAAACTAAGTCCTGATGGCCTTGTTTTGCAGTGAAATGGACACAGCAAAACTTTTTGAACGCTCACTTTCGAGCTTGTGGGCCGAAATATAGCCACACTTTACTTTAAGACTGAAACAGTAGCCGAGACCGCATTTCGCACATCGTGATTTTGATCAACTTGGGCTCGCTTTCCCGGAACTTGGGGAATATTTTCCAGTCCCGGGGACCCTAAACTAACTTTTGATAGCTTTGGTTTGCAGTGAAATGCACACAGCAAAAGTTTTTGAACGCTGACTTTCGAGCTTCTGGACAGCAATATAGCCCCACTTCACTTTAAGACTGAAAGGGTAGTCGAGACCGCTTTGGGAGCATCGTGATTTTGACCAACTTCAGCTCGACTTACCGGAACTTGGGGAATATTTTCCAGTCCCAGGGACGCTAAACTAACTCGTGATGGCCTCGTTTTTCAGTCAAAGAACACAGCAAAACTTTTTGAAGGCTCACTTTCGGGCTTGTGGGCCGAAATATAGCCCCACTTCACTTTAAGACTGAAAGAGTAGCCGATACCGCATTTCGCGCATCGTGATTTTGATTAACTTCGGTTCGATTCCCCGGAACTTGGGCAATATTTTTCAGTCCCGGGGACTCTAAACTAACCCGTGATGGCCTTGGTTTGCAGTGAAATGCACACAGCGAAACTTTTTGAACGCTCACTTTCGCGCTTCTGGCCCGAAATATAGCCCCACATCACTTTAAGACAGAAAGAGTAGCCGAAACCACTTTAGGGGCATCGTGATTTTGACCAACCTCGGCTCAATTTCCCGGACCTTGGGGCATATTTTCTTCTCCCGGGGACGCTAAACTAACTCCTGATGGCCTTGGTTTGCAGTGAAATGAACACAGCAAAACTTTTTGAACGCTCACTTTCGGGCTTCTCGCCCGAAATATAGCCCCACTTCACTCTAAGACTGAAAGAGTAGCCGACACTACCTTACGCAAATCGTGATTTTGACCAACTTCGGCTCGATTTCCCGGAAGTTGGGGGATATTTTCCAGTCCCGGGGACTCTAAAGTAGCTCCTGATGGCTTTGGTTTGCAGTCAAATAAACACAGGGAAACTTTTTGAACGCTCACTTTCAAGCTTCTGGGCAGGAATAAAGCCTCACTTCACTTTAAGACTGAAACAGTAAGCGAGACCGCCTAACGCGCACCGTGATTTTGACCAACATCGGCTAAAATTCCCTGAACTTGGGGGATATTTTCCAGTCCCGAAGACTCTTAAGTAACCCCTGATGGCCTTCGTTTGCATTGAAATGGATACAGCAAAACTTTTTGAAGCTCATTTTTGAGCTTCTGGGCCGAAATATAGCCCCACTTCACTTTGAGACTGAAAGAGTAGCCAAGACCGTCTTGCGCGCATCGTGATTTTGAGCAACGTCTTCTCGATTTTCCGGAACTTGGGAAATATATTGCAGTCCCGGGGACTCTAAACTAACTCCTGATGGCCTTGGTTTGCAGTGAAATGGACACAGCAAATTTTTTTTGCAGCGCTCACTTTGGAGCTTCTGGCCGAAATAGAGCCCCACTTCACCTTAAGACTGAAAGAGTAGCCGAGGCCGCCTTAGGCGCATGGTGATTTTGACCAACTTCGGCTTGAGTTGCCAGAACTTAAAATATATTTTCCACTCCCGGGGACCCTAAACTAACTCACTTTTGAGCTTTTGGGCCGAGATATAGTCCAACTTCACTTTAAGACTCAAAGACTAGCCAAGACCGTCTTGCGCACATCGTGATTTTGAGCAACGTCTTCTCGATTTTCCGGAACTGGGGAAATATATTGCAGTCCCGGGGACTCTAAACTAACTCCTGATAGCCTTGGTTTGCAGTGAAATGGACACAGCAAATGTTTTGCAGCAATCACGTTGGAGCTTCTGGGCCGAAATAGAGCCCCACTTCACTTTAAGACTGAAAGAGTAGCCGAGGCCGCCTTAGGCGCATCGTGATTTTGACCAACTTCGGCTTGAGTTGCCAGAACTTAAAAGATATTTTCCACTCCCGGGGACTCTAAACTAACTCATGATGGCCTTGGCTTTCAGTGAAATTGCGAGAGGAAAACTTTTTGAACGCTCACTTTCGAGCTTCTGGACCGAAATATAGCCCTACTTCACTTTCAGACTCAAAGAGTAGCCGAGACCGCCTTACGCGAATCGTTATTTTGACCAACGTCGTCTCGATTTCGCGGAACTTGGAGGATATTTTCCAGTTCCGGGGACTGTAAACTACTTCCTGAGGGCCTTGCTTTGCAGTGAAATGGGCACAGCATAACTTTTTGAACGCTCACTTTCGAGCTTCTGGGCCAAAATATAAAGCCACGTCACTTTAAGACTAAAAGAGTAGCCGAGACTGCTTTACGCGCATCGTGATTTTGACAAACTTCCTCTCGAATTCCCGGAACTTGGGGGATATTTTGATGTCCCGGAGACTGTAAACTATCTCCTGATGTGGCTTGGTTTTCGGTGAAATGGACACAGCAAAACTTTTTGAACTTTCACTTTCGAGCTTCTGGGCCGAAATATAGCCCCAGTTCACTTTAAGAATCAAAGAGTAGCCGAGACCGCCTTACGCGCATCGTGATTTTGACAAACTTCGGCTCGATTTCCCCGAACTTGGGCGATATTTTCCAGTCCTAAGGAATCTAAACTAACTCCTGATGGCCTTGGTTTGCAGTGAAATGAACACAGCAAAACTTTTTGAACTTTCACTTTCTAGCTTCTCGCCCGAAATATAGCCCCGGTTCACTTTAAGAATCAAAGAGTAGCCGAGACCGCCTGACGCGCATCGTGATTTTGACAAAATTCGGCTCGATTTCCCCGAACTTGGCCGATATTTTCCAGTCCCGAGCAGTCTAAACTAGCTCCTGATGGCCTTGGTTTGCAGTGAAATGAACAAGGTAACAGTTTTTGAACGCTTATTTTCGAGCTTCTGGGATGAAATATAGCCCCACTTCACTTTAAGACTGAAAGAGTAGGCGAGACCGCCTTACGCGCATCGTGATTTGGAGCAACTTTGGCTCGATTTCCCAGGAAATGGGAAATATTTTCCGGTACCGCGGACTCTAAAGTAACTCCTGCTTGCTTTGGTTTGCGTTGAAATGGAGAGAGCAAAACTTTTTCAACGCTCCCCTTCGGGCTTCTGAGCCGAAATATAGCCCCACTTCAGTTTAAGACTGAAAGAGTAGCCGAGACCGTCTTACGCGCATCGTGATTTTGACAAACTTCGGCTCGATTTCCCCGAACTTGGGCGATATTTTCCAGTCCCGAGGAGTCTAAACTAACTCCCGATGGCCTTGGTTTGCAGTGAAATGAACACAGCAAAACTTTTTGAACTTTCACTTTCTAGCTTCTCGCCCGAAATATAGCCCCGGTTCACTTTAAGAATCAAAGAGTAGCCGAGACCGCCTGACGCGCATAGTGATTTTGACAAAATTCGGCTCGATTTCCCCGAACTTGGCCGATATTTTCCAGTCCCGAGCAGTCTAAACTAGCTCCTGATGGCCTTGGTTTGCAGTGAAATGAACAAGGTAACAGTTTTTGAACGCTTATTTTCGAGCTTCTGGGATGAAATATAGCCCCACTTCACTTTAAGACTGAAAGAGTAGGCGAGACCGCCTTACGCGCATCGTGATTTGGAGCAACTTCCGCTCAATTTTCTAGAATTTTGGCGATATTTTCAAGTCCCGGGGACACTAAAGTAACTCCTGATGGCCTTGGTTTGATGTGAAATGGACGCAGGAAAACTTTTTGAACACTCAGTTTCGAGCTTCTTGGCCGAAATACAACCGTACTTCACCTTAAGACTGAAATAGTAGCCGAGACCTTCTTACGAGCATCGTGATTTTGACCCAGTTCAGCTCGATTTCCCGGAATTTGGGGGATATTTTCCAGTCCGGGAGACCTTAAACTAACTCCTGATGGCCTTGGTTTGCAGTTAAATGCACAAAGCGTAACTTTTTAAAGGTTCACTTTCGAGCTTCTGGGCCGAAATATAGCCCCACTTTACTTTAAGACTGAAAGAGTAGCCGAGACCGTCTTACACGCATCGTGATTTTGACCAACTTCCGTTGGATTTCCCGGAACTTCGGGGATATATTCCAGTCCCGGGGACTCTAAACTAACTGATGATGGCCTTGGTTTGCAGTGAAATGGACACAGCACATTTTTTTGAACGCTCACCTTCGAGCTTCTCGGCCGAAATATAGCCCTACTTCACTTTAAGACTGAAAGAGGAGCCGAGACTGCCTTACGCGCATCGTAATTTTGACCAACTTCGGCTCGATTTCCCAGAAGTTGGCGAATATTTTCAATTCCCGGGGAAGCTAAACTAACTTCCGATGGCCTTAGTTTGCAGTTAAATGGACACAGCAAAACTTTTTGAACGTTCACTTTCGAGCTTGCTGGCATAAATATAGCCCCACTTCACTTTAAGACTGAAAGAGTAGCCGGGACCGCCTTACGCGCATGGT
This sequence comes from Orbicella franksi, assembly GCF_964199315.1. Classification (NCBI taxonomy): domain Eukaryota; kingdom Metazoa; phylum Cnidaria; class Anthozoa; order Scleractinia; family Merulinidae; genus Orbicella; species Orbicella franksi. The sequence goes on along the minus strand of NC_138147.1, from coordinate 122,633 downwards.
AATTTTCTCGAACGTCGGCTTGATTTCCTGGGACTTGGGGGATATTTTCCAGTCCCGGAAGCTCTAAACTAACTCCTGAATGCCTTGGTTTTTAGTGAAATGGACACAGGTAAAAGGAGCGCACGCTCGGTTTCCAGGTTGTAGGCCGAAATATAGCCCCACTTTATTTTAAGACTGAAAGTGTACACGAAACCGCCTTAAGCGCATCGAAATTTTTAGCCACTATGGCTCGATATGCCAAAACTTGGGGGATATTTTCCAGTCCCGGGGACTCTACCCTAACTCTTGATGGCCTTAGTTTTCAGTAAAATGGTCACAGGTAACAGGAGCGCACGCTCGGTGTCGAGCTTCTAGGCCGAAATGTAGCCCCAGTTCATTTTAAGACTGAAAGAGTAAACGAAACTGCCGTACGCCTATCGTAATTTTAAGAAAGTATGGCTCAATTTGCCGAAACTTGGAGGATAGCTTCCAGTCTCCAGGATTCTAAACTATCTCCTGATGGACTTAGTTCTTAGTGAAACGGACACAGGTAAAAGGAGAGCACGCTCGGTGTCGAGCTTGTAGAACCGAAATATAGCCCCACTTCATTTTCGGAGTAAACGAGTAGCCGAGACCGCCTTACGCGTATCGTGATTTTGAGCATCTTTGGCTCGATTTGCCGGAATTCGGGGAATATTTTCCAGTCCCGAGGACTCTATGTTAACTCCTGATGAACTTAGTTTTCAGTGATATCTACACAGGCAAAAGGAGCGCACGCTCGGTGTTGAGCTTGTCGGCCGAAATATAGCCCCACTTCATTTTAAGACTGAAAGAGTAGCCGAGACCGCCTTACGCGCATCGTGATTTTGAGCAACTTTGGCTCGATCTGCCAGAATTTGGGAAATATTTTCCAGTTCCAAGGACTCTAAACTAACTCCTGATGGCCTAAGATGTCAGTGAAATGGACACAGGTAAAATTAGCGCACGCCCGGTCTCGAGCTTCTAGGTCGAAATATAGCCCCCGTTAATTTTAAGACTGAAAGAGTAGCCGAGACAGCCTTACGCGCATCGTGATTTTGGGCCACTTTTGCTCGATTTCCCGGAAGTTGGCGAATAATTTAAAGTCCCGGGGACGCTAAACTAACTCCCGATGACCTTGGTTTGCAGTTTAATGAACACAGCAAAACATTCTGAACGCTCACCTTCGAGCTTCAGTGCCGCAATATAGCCCTACTTAAATTTAAGACTGAAAGAATAACCGAGAGCCCGTTACGCGCATCGTAATTTTCATCAACTTCGGCGCCATTTGCTGGAGCTTGGAGAATATTTCCCAGTTCCGGCGACTCTAAGCTAACTCCTGATTGCCTTGGTTTGCAGTGAAATGGGCACAGCAAAGCTTTTTGAACGCTCACTTTCGAGCTTGTGGGCCTAAATATAGCCACACTTCAGTTTAAGACTGAAACAGTAGCCGAGACCGCGTTACGCGCATCGTGATTTTGAGCAACTTCTGCTCGCTTTCCTGGAACTAGGGGAATATTTTCCAGTCCCGGGGACTCTAAACTAACTCCTGATGGCCATGGTTTGCAGTCAAATTCACACAGCACAAGTTTTTGAACGAACACTTTCGAGCTTTTAGGCCGAAATATAGTCCCACATCACTTACGACTTAAAGAGTAGCCGAGACCGGCGTGCGCGCATCGTGATTTTGACCAACTTCGGGTCGATATTCCGGAACTTGGGGGATATTTTCCAGTCCCAGGGACTCTAAACTAACTCTTGATGGTCTTGGTTTGCAGTGAAATGGAGACAGCAAAACTTTTTGAACGCTCACTTTCGAGCTTGTGGGCCTAAATATAGCCACACTTCACTTTAAGACTGAAACAGTAGCCGAGACCGCGTTACGCGCATCGTGATTTTGAGCAACTTCTACTCGCTTTCCTGAAACTTGGGGAATATTTTCCAGTCCCGGGGACTCTAAACGAACTCCTGATGGCCATGATTTGCAGTGAAATTCACACAGCACAAGTTTTTGAACGAACACTTTCGAGCTTTTAGGCCAAAATATAGTCCCACATCACTTACGACTTAAAGAGTAGCCGAGACCGGCGTGCGCGCATCGTGATTTTGATCAACTTCGGGTCGATATTCCGGAACTTGGGGTATATTTTCCAGTCCCAGGGACTCTAAACTAGCTCTTGATGGCCTTGGTTTGCAGTGAAATGGAGACAGCAAAACTTTTTGAACGCTCACCTTCAAGCTTCTGGGCCGAAATATAGCCCACTTTACTTTAATACTGAAAAAGTAGCCGAGACCGCCTTACGCGCATCGTGATTTTGACAAACTTCGGCTGGATTTCCCGGAGCTTGGGGGATATTTTTCAGTCCCTTGGACGCTAAACTAGGTGCCGATGGCCTTGTTTTGCAGTGAAATGGACACAGCAAAGCTTTTTGAACACTCACTTTCGAGCTTGTGGGCCTAAATATAGCCACACTTCACTTTAAGACTGAAACAGTAGCCGAGACCACGTTTGGCGCATCGTGATTTTGATCAACTTCGGCTCGATTTCCCGGAACTTGCGAAATATTTTGCAGTCCCGGGGACTCTAAACTAACTCGTGCTGGTCTTGGTTTGCAGTGAAACGGAAACAGAAAAAGTTTTTGAACGCATACTTTCGAGCTTCTGGACCGAAATAGAACCCCACTTCACTGGAAGACTGAAAGAGTAGCCGAGACCGCCTTACGTGCATCGTGATTTTGAGCAACTTCGGCTCGATGTGCCGGAACTAAGGGGATATATTCCAGTTTTGAGGACTCTAAACTAATTCCTGATGGCCTTGGTTTGCAGTAAAATAGACCCAGCAAAACTTTTTGAACGCTCAATGTCGAGCTTCTGGGTCAAAATATAGCCCGTCATTACTTTAACATTGAAAGAGTAGCCGAGACCGCCTTACGTGCATTGTGATTTTGACAAGCTTCGGGTTGATTTCCCGGAACTTGGGGAACATTTTCCAGTCTCGGGGACTCTCAACTAACTCCTGCTTGTCTTGGTTTGCAGTGAAATGGACACAGCGAAAGTTTTTGAACGCTCACTCTCGAGCTTCTCGGCCGAAATAGAGCCCCATTTTACTTTAAGACTGAAAGAGTAGGCGAGACCGCCTTGAGCGAATCGTGATTTTGCGCCATTTCGCATTTATTTCCCGAAATATGGGGGATATATTCCAGTCAAAAGGACTCTACAGTCACTCCTGATGGCCTTAGTTTTCAGTGAAATGGACAGAGCACAACTTTGGAGCTTCTGGGCAGAAATATAGCCCCACTTTACTTTAAGACTGAAAGAGTAGATGAGACCGCCTTACGCGCATCGTAATTTTGACGAACTTCGAATGGATTTCCCGGAGCTTGGGGGATATTTTCCAGTCCCTTGGACGCTAAACTAGGTGCCGATGGCCTTGTTTTGCAGTGAAATGGACACAACAAAACTTTTTGAACGCTCACTTTCAAGCTTGTGGGCCGAAATATAGCCAGACTTCACTTTAGGACTGACACAGTAGCCGAGACCACGTTACGCGCATAATGAATTTGATCAACTTCGGCTGGATTTCCCGGGACTTGGGGGATATTCTCCAGTCCCGGGGACTCTAAACTAACTTCTGATGGCCTTGGTTTGCACTGAAAGTGACAGAGCAAAACTTTTTAAACATTCACTTTCGAGCTTCTGGGCCGAAATATAGCCCCACTTCACTTTAAGACTGAAAGAGTAGCCGAGACCACCTTACGCACATCGTGATTTTGACCAACTTCGGCTCGATTTCCCGGAAATTGGGGGATATTTTCCAGTCCCGGGGACTCTAAAGTAGCTCCTGATGGCTTTGGTTTGCAGTCAAATAAACACAGGGAAACTTTTTGAACGCTCACTTTCAAGCTTCTGGGCAGGAATAAAGCCTCACTTCACTTTAAGACTGAAACAGTAAGCGAGACCGCCTAACGCGCACCGTGATTTTGACCAACATCGGCTAAACTTCCCTGAACTTGGGGGATATTTTCCAGTCCCGAAGACTCTTAAGTAACCCCTGATGGCCTTCGTTTGCATTGAAATGGATACAGCAAAACATTTTGAAGCTCATTTTTGAGCTTCTGGGCCGAAATATAGCCCCACTTCACTTTGAGACTGAAAGAGTAGCCAAGACCGTCTTGCGCGCATCGTGATTTTGAGCAACGTCTTCTCGATTTTCCGGAACTTGGGAAATATATTGCAGTCCCGGGGACTCTAAACTAACTCCTGATGGCCTTGGTTTGCAGTGAAATGGACACAGCAATTTTTTTTTGCAGCGCTCACTTTGGAGCTTCTGGCCGAAATAGAGCCCCACTTCACCTTAAGACTGAAAGAGTAGCCGAGGCCGCCTTAGGCGCATCGTGATTTTGACCAATTTCGGCTTGAGTTGCCAGAACTTAAAATATATTTTCCACTCCCGGGGACCCTAAACTAACTCACTTTTGAGCTTTTGGGCCGAGATATAGTCCAACTTCACTTTAAGACTCAAAGACTAGCCAAGACCGTCTTGCGCGCATCGTGATTTTGAGCAACGTCTTCTCGATTTTCCGGAACTGGGGAAATATATTGCAGTCCCGGGAACTCTAAACTAACTCCTGATAGCCTTGGTTTGCAGTGAAATGGACACAGCAAATGTTTTGCAGCAATCACGTTGGAGCTTCTGGGCCGAAATAGAGCCCCACTTCACTTTAAGACTGAAAGAGTAGCCGAGGCCGCCTTAGGCGCATCGTGATTTTGACCAACTTCGGCTTGAGTTGCCAGAACTTAAAAGATATTTTCCACTCCCGGGGACTCTAAACTAACTTATGATGGCCTTGGCTTTCAGTGAAATTGCGAGAGGAAAACTCTTTGAACGCTCACTTTCGAGCTTCTGGACCGAAATACAGCCCTACTTCACTATCAGACTGAAAGAGTAGCCGAGACCGCCTTACGCGAATCGTTATTTTGACCAACTTCGTCTCGATTTGGCGGAACTTGGAGGATATTTTCCAGTTCCGGGGACTGTAAACTACTTCCTGAGGGCCTTGCTTTGCAGTGAAATGGGCACAGCATAACTTTTTGAACGCTCACTTTCGAGCTTCTGGGCCAAAATATACAGCCGCGTCACTTTAAGACTAAAAGAGTAGCCGACACTGCTTTACGCGCATCGTGATTTTGACAAACTTCGGCTCGATTTCCCGCAACTTGGGGGATATTTTGATGTCCCGGAGACTGTAAACTATCTCCTGATGTGGTTTGGTTCGCGGTGAAATGGACACAGCAAAACTTTTTGAACTTTCACTTTCGAGCTTCTGGGCCGAAATATAGCCCGAGTTCACTTTAAGAATGAAAGAATAGCCAAGACCGCCTTACGCGCATCGTGATTTTGACCAACTTTGGCTCGATTTCCCAGGAAATGGGGAATATTTTCCGGTACCGGGGACTCTAAATTAACTCCTGATTGCCTTGGGTTGCAGTGAAATGGAGAGAGCAAAACTTTTTCAACGCTCCCCTTCGGGCTTCTGGGCCGAAATATAGCCCCACTTCACTTTAAGACTGAAATAGTAGCCGAGACCGCCTTAGACGCATCGTGATTTTGACCAACTTCGGCTTGAGTTGCCAGAACTTAAGGGATATTTTTTCGTCCCGCGGACTCTAAACTAACTCATGATGGCCTTGGTTTTCAGTTAAATTAAGAGAGCAAAACTTTCTGAACGCTCACTTTCGAGCTTCTGGGCCGAAATATAGCCCTAGTTCACTTTAAGAATCAAAGAGTAGCCGAGACCGCCTTACGCGCATCGTGATTTTGAAAAAATTCGGCTCGATTTCCCGGAACTTGGCCGATATTTTCCAGTCCCGAGCAGTCTAAACTAACTCCTGATAGCCTCGGTTTGCAGTGAAATGAACAAGGTAACAGTTTTTGGACGCTTATTTTCGAGCTTCTGGGATGAAATATAGCCCCACTTCACTTTAAGACTAAAAGAGTAGCCGAGACCGCCTTACGCGCATCGTGATTTTGAGCAACTTCCGCTCGATTTTCTAGAATTTTGGCGATATTTTCAAGTCCCGGGGACTCTAAAGTAACTCCTGATGGCCTTGGTTTGATGTGAAATGGACGCAAAAAAACTTTTTGAACGCTCAGTTTCGAGCTTCTGGGCCGAAATACAACCGTACTTCACTTTAAGACTGAAATAGAAGCCGAGACCTCCTTATGAGCATCGTGATTTTGACCCAGTTCAGCTCGATTTCCCGGAACTTGGGGGATATTTTCCACTCCGGGGGACCTTAAACTAACTCCTGATGGCCTTGGTTTGCAGTTAAATGCACAAAGCGTAACTTTTTAAAGGTTCACTTTCGAGCTTCTGGGCCGAAATATAGCCCCACTTTACTTTAAGACTGAAAGAGTAGCCGAGACCGTCTTACGCGCATCGTGATTTTGACCAACTTCCGTTGGATTTCCCGGAACTTCGGGGATATATTCCAGTCCCGGGGACTCTAAACTAACTGCTGATGGCCTTGGTTTGCAGTGAAATGGACACAGCACATTTTTTTGAACGCTCACTTTCGAGCTTCTCGGCCGAAATATAGCCCTACTTCACTTTAAGACTGAAAGAGTAGCCGAGACCGCCTTACGCGCATCGTAATTTTGACCAACTTCGGCTCGATTTCCCGGAAGTTGGCGAATATTTTCAATTCCCAGGGAAGCTAAACTAACTTCCGATGGCCTTAGTTTGCAGTTAAATGGACACAGCAAAACTTTTTGAACGCTCACTTTCGAGCTTATTGCTCGAAATATAGCCCCACTTAACTTTAAGACTGAAAGAGTAACCGGGACCGCCTTACGCGCATCGTGATTTTGACCAACTTTGGCTCGATTTCCCGGGAAATGGGGGACATTTTCTGGTACCGGGAACTCTAAACTAACTCCTGATTTCCTCGGTTTGCAGTGAAATGGACACAGCACAACTTTTTGAACGCTCACGTTTGAGCTTCTGGGCCGAAGCATAGCCCTACTTCACTTTAAGACTGAAAGACTAGGCGAGACCGCCTTACGCGCATCGTGATTTTGGGCTACTTGGGCGCGATTTCCCGGAACTTGGGAGATAATTGCCAGTCCCGGGCACTCTAAACTAATTCCTGATGGCCTTGGTTTTCAGTGAAATGGACACAGCCAAACTTTTTGAACGTTCACTTTCGAGCTTCCTGGCCGAAATATAGCCCCACTTCACTTTAAGACTGAAAGAGTAGCCGGGACCGCCTTACGCGCATGGTAATTTTCTCGAACTTCGGCTTGATTTCCTGGGACTTGGGGGATATTTTTCAGTCCCGGAAGCTCTAAACTAACTCCTGAATGCCTTGGTTTTTAGTGAAATGGACACAGGTAAAAGGAGCGCACGCTCGGTTTCCAGGTTGTAGGCCGAAATATAGCCCCACTTTATTTTAAGACTGAAAGTGTACACGAAACCGCCTTAAGCGCATCGAAATTTTTAGCCACTATGGCTCGATATGCCAAAACTTGGGGGATATTTTCCAGTCCCGGGGACTCTACCCTAACTCTTGATGGCCTTAGTTTTCAGTAAAATGGTCACAGGTAACAGGAGCGCACGCTCGGTGTCGAGCTTCTAGGCCGAAATGTAGCCCCAGTTCATTTTAAGACTGAAAGAGTAAACGAAACTGCCGTACGCCTATCGTAATTTTAAGAAAGTATGGCTCAATTTGCCGAAACTTGGAGGATAGCTTCCAGTCTCCAGGATTCTAAACTATCTCCTGATGGACTTAGTTCTTAGTGAAATGGACACAGGTAAAAGGAGAGCACGCTCGGTGTCGAGCTTGTAGAACCGAAATATAGCCCCACTTCATTTTCGGAGTAAACGAGTAGCCGAGACCGCCTTACGCGTATCGTGATTTTGAGCATCTTTGGCTCGATTTGCCGGAATTCGGGGAATATTTTCCAGTCCCGGGGACTCTATGTTAACTCCTGATGAACTTAGTTTTCAGTAATATGTACACAGGCAAAAGGAGCGCACGCTCGGTGTTGAGCTTGTCGGCCGAAATATAGCCCCACTTCATTTTAAGACTGAAAGAGTAGCCGAGACCGCCTTACGCGCATCGTTATTTTGAGCAAGTTTGGCTCGATCTGCCAGAATTTGGGAAATATTTTCCAGTCCCAAGGACTTTAACCTAACTCCTGATGGCCTAAGGTGTCAGTGAAATGGACACAGGTAAAATTAGCGCACGTCCGGTCTCGAGCTTCTAGGTCGAAATATAGCCCCCCTTAATTTTAAGACTGAAACAGTAGCCGAGACAGCCTTACACGCATCGTAATTTTGGGCCACTTTTGCTCGATTTCCCGGAAGTTGGCGAATAATTTAAAGTCCCGGGGACGCTAAACTAACTCCCGATGACCTTGGTTTGCAGTTTAATGCACACAGAAAAACATTCTGAACGCTCACCTTCGAGCTTCAGTGCCGCAATATAGCCCTACTTAAATTTAAGACTGAAAGAATAACCGAGAGCCCGTTACGCGCATCGTAATTTTCATCAACTTCGGCGCCATTTCCTGGAACTTGGAGAATATTTTCCAGTTCCGGGGACTCTAAACTAACTCCTGATTGCCTTGGTTTGCAGTGAAATGGACACAGCAAAACTTTTTGAACGCTCACTTTCGAGCTTGTGGGCCTAAATATAGCCACACTTCACTTTAAGGGTGAAACAGTAGCCGAGACCGCGTTACGCGCATCGTGATTTTGAGCAACTTCTGCTCGCTTTCCTGGAACTTGGGGAATATTTTCCAGTCCCGGGGACTCTAAACTAACTCCTGATGGCCATGGTTTGCAGTCAAATTCACACAGCACAAGTTTTTGAACGAACACTTTCGAGCTTTTAGGCCAAAATATAGTCCCACATCACTTACGACTTAAAGAGTAGCCGAGACCGGCGTGCGCGCATCGTGATTTTGATCAACTTCGGGTCGATATTCCGGAACTTGGGGATTATTTTCCAGTCCCAGGGACTCTAAACTAACTCTTGATGGCCTTGGTTTGCAGTGAAATGGAGACACCAAAACTTTCTGAATGCTCACCTTCAAGCTTCTGGGCCGAAATATAGCCCACTTTACTTTAATACTGAAAAAGTAGCCGAGACCGCCTTACGCGCATCGTGATTTTGACAAACTTCGGCTGGATTTCCCGAAACTTTGGGGATATATTCAAGTTCCAAGGACTCTAAACTAACCCCTGATGGCCTTGGTCTGCAGTGAAATGGACACAGCAAATTTTTTTGAACGCTTACTTTCGAAATTCTGGGCCGAAATATAGCCCCACTTCACTTTAAGACTGAAATAGTAGCCGAGACCGCGTTAGACGCATCGTGATTTTGGCCAACTTCGGCTGGAGTTGCCAGAACTTAAGGGATATTTTTTAGTCCTGCGGACTCTAAACTAAATCATGATGGCCTTGGTTTTCAGTTAAATTGAGAGAGCAAAACTTTTTGAACGCTCACTTTCGAGCTTCTGGGCCGACATATACAGCCACGTCACTTTAAGACTAAAAGAGTAGCCGAGACTGCTTTACGCGCATCGTGATTTTGACAAACTTCGGCTCGATTTCCAGGGACTTGGGGGATATTTTGATGTCCCGGACACTGTAAACAATCTGCTGATGTGGCTTGGTTTGCGGTGAAATGGACACAGCAAAACTTTTTGAACTTTCACTTTCGAGCTTTTGGGCCGAAATATAGCCCCAGTTCACTTTAAGAATCAAAGAGTAGCCGAGACCGCCTTACGCGCATCGTGATTTTGACAAACTTCGGCTCGATTTCCCCGAACTTGGGCGATATTTTCCAGTCCCGAGGAGTCTAAACTAACTCCTGATGGCCTTGGTTTGCACTGAAATGAACACAGCAAAACTTTTTGAACTTTCATTTTCTAGCTTCTCGCCCGAAATATAGCCCCAGTTCACTTTAAGAATCAAAGAGTAGCCGAGACCGCCTTACGCGCATCGTGATTTTGAAAAAATTCGGCTCGATTTCCTCGCACTTGGGCGATATTTTCCAGTCCGGGGGACTTTAAACTAACTCCTAATGGCCTTGGTTTGAAGTTAAATGCACAAAGCGTAACTTTTTAAAGGTTCACTTTCGAGCTTCCTGGCCGAAATATAGCCCCACTTTACTTTAAGACTGAAAGAGTAGCCGAGACCGTCTTACGCGCACCGTGATTTTGACCAACTTCGGTTGGATTTCCCGGAACTTCGGGGATATATTCCAGTCCCGGGGACTCTAAACTAACTGCTGATGGCCTTGGTTTGCAGTGAAATGGACACAGCACAATTTTTTGAACGCTCACTTTCGAGCTTATGGCTCGAAATATAGCCCCACTTAACTTTAAGACTGAAAGACTAGCCGAGACCGCCTTACGCCCTCGTAATTTTGACCAACTTCGGCTCGATTTCCCGGAAATTGGGGGATATTTTCCAGTCCCGCGGACCCTAAAGTAACTCCTGATGGCCTTGGTTTGGAGTGAAATGGACACAGCCAAACTTTTTGAACGTTCACTTTCGAGCTTCCTGGCCGAAATATAGCCCCACTTCACTTTAAGACTGAAAGAGTAGCCGGGACCGCCTTACGCGCATGGTAATTTTCTCGAACTTCGGCTTGATTTCCTGGGACTTGGGGGATATTTTTCAGTCCCGGAAGCTCTAAACTAACTCCTGAATGCCTTGGTTTTTAGTGAAATGGACACAGGTAAAAGGAGCGCACGCTCGGTTTCCAGGTTGTAGGCCGAAATATAGCCCCACTTTATTTTAAGACTGAAAGTGTACACGAAACCGCCTTAAGCGCATCGAAATTTTTAGCCACTATGGCTCGATATGCCAAAACTTGGGGATATTTTCCAGTCCCGGGGACTCTACCCTAACTCTTGATGGCCTTAGTTTTCAGTAAAATGGTCACAGGTAACAGGAGCGCACGCTCGGTGTCGAGCTTCTAGGCCGAAATGTAGCCCCAGTTCATTTTAAGACTGAAAGAGTAAACGAAACTGCCGTACGCCTATCGTAATTTTAAGAAAGTATGGCTCAATTTGCCGAAACTTGGAGGAGAGCTTCCAGTCTCGAGGATTCTAAACTATCTCCTGATGGACTTAGTTCTTAGTGAAATGGACACAGGTAAAAGGAGAGCACGCTCGGTGTCGAGCTTGTAGAACCGAAATATAGCCCCACTTCATTTTCGGAGTAAACGAGTAGCCAAGACCGCCTTACGCGTATCGTGATTTTGAGCATCTTTGGCTCGATTTACCAGAATTCGGGGAATATTTTCCAGTCCCGAGGACTCAATGTTAACTCCTGATGAACTTAGTTTTCAGTGATATGTACACAGGCAAAAGGAGCGCACGCTCGGTGTTGAGCTTGTCGGCCGAAATATAGCCGCCCTTCGTTTGAAGACTGAAAGAGTAGCCGAAACCGCCTTACGCGCATCGTGATTTTGACAAACCTCGGGTGGATTTCCCGGAAATTGGGGGATATTTTCCAGTCCCTTGGACGCTAAACTAGGTGCCGATGGCCTTGTTTTGCAGTGAAATGGAGACAGCAAAGCTTTTTGAGCGTTCACTTTCGAGGATGTGGGCCGAAATATGGCCATACTTCACTTTAAGACTCAAACAGTAGCCGAGACCACGTTTCGCGCATCGTGATTTTGATCAACTTCGGCTCGATTTCCCGGAACTTGCGAAATATTTTGCAGTCCCGGGGACTCTAAACTAACTCGTGCTGGTCTTGGTTTGCAGTGAAACGGAAACAGAAAAAGTTTTTGAACGCATACTTTCGAGCTTCTGGACCGAAATAGAACCCCACTTCACTTGAAGACTGAAAGAGTAGCCGAGACCGCCTTACGTGCATCGTGATTTTGAGCAACTTCGGCTCGATTTGCAGGAACTAAGGGGATATATTCCAGTTCTGAGGACTCTAAACTAATTCCTGATGGCCTTGGTTTGCAGTAAAATGGACCGAGGAAAACTTTTTCGACGCTCAATGTCGAGCTTCTGGGTCAAAATATAGCCCCCCATTACTTTAACACTGAAAGAGTAGCCGAGACCGCCTTACGTGCATCGTGATTTTGACAAGCTTCGGGTTGATTTCCCGGAACTTGGGGGATATTTTCCAGTCCCGCGGACTGTCAACTAACTCCTGCTTGTCTTGGTTTGCAGTGAAATGGACACAGCGAAAGTTTTTGAACGCTCACTCTCGAGCTTCTGGGCCGAAATAGAGCCCCATTTTACTTTAAGACTGAAAGAGTAGGCGAGACCGTCTTGAGCGAATCGTGATTTTGAGCAATTTCGCGTTTATTTCCCGAAACTTGGGGCATATATTCCAGTCAAAGGGACTCTACAGTAACTCCTGATGGCCTTGGTTTTCAGTGAAATGGACAGAGTACAACTTAGGAGCTTCTGGGCAGAAATTTAGCCCCACTTTACTTTAAGACTGAAAGAGTAGATGAGACCGCCTTACGCGCATCGTAATTTTGACGAACTTCGAATGGATTTCCCGGAACTTGGGGGATATTTTGCAGTCCCTTGCACGCTAAACTAAGTCCTGATGGCCTTGTTTTGAAGTCAAATGGACACAACAAAACTTTTTGAACGCTCACTTTCTAGCTTGTGGGCCGAAATATAGCCACACTTGACTTTAGGACTGACACAGTAGCCGAGACCGCTTACGCGCATAATGAATTTGATCAACTTCGGCTGGATTTCCGGGGACTTGGGGGATATTTTCCAGTCCCGGGGACTCTAAAATAACTCCTGATGGCCTTGGTTTGCATTGAAATGGATACAGCAAAACTTTTTGAACGCTCACTTTTGAGCTTCGGGGCCGAAATATAGCCCCACTTCACTTTAAAACTGAAAGAGTAGCCGAGACCGTCTTACGCGCATCGTGATTTTGACCAACGACTTCTCGATTTTCCGGAACTTGGAAAATACATTCCACTCCCGGGGACTCTAAACTAACTACTGATAGCCTTGGTTTGCAGTGAAATAGACACAGTAATTTTTTTTTGAACTTTGAGCTTGTGGGCCGAAATAGAGCCCCACTTCACTTTAAGACTGAAGGAGTAGCCGACATTGCCTTAAGCGCACCGTGATTTTGACCAACTTCGGCTAGATTTGCCGGAACTTGGGGGATATTTTCCAGTCCCGGGGACTCTAAACTAACTCCTGATTGTCTTGGTTTTCAGTGAAATGGACACAGCGAAACTTTTTGAACGCTCCCGCTCGAGCTTCTGGACCGAAATATAGCCCCACTTTACTTTAAGACTGAAAGAGTAGCCGAGACCGTCTTGCGCAAATCGTGATTTTGATCAACTTCCGCTCGCTTTCCCGGAACTTGGGGAATGTTTTCCAGTCCCGGGGACCCTAAACTAAGTCCTGATGGCCTTGTTTTGAAGTGAAATGGACACAGCAAAACTTTTTGAAGCTCACTTTCTAGCTTCTGGGCCGAGATATAGGCACACTTGACTTTAAGACTGAAACAGTAGCCGAGACCACGTTACGCGCATCATGAATTTGATCAACTTCGGCTCCAATTCCCGGGACTTGGGGGATATGTTCCAGTCCCGGGGACTCTAAACTAACTCCTGATGGGCTTGGTTTGCATTGAAATGGACACAGCACAATTTTTTGAACGCACACTTTCGAGATTCTGGGCCGAAATATAGCCCCACTTCACTTAAGACTGAAAGAGTAGCCGAGACCGCCTTGCTCGCATCGTGAGTTTGACAAACTTCCGGTCGATATTCCGGAACTTGGGGGATATTTTCCAGTCCCAGGAACTCTAAACTAACTCCGCATGGCCTTGGTTTGCAGTGAAATGGACAGAGCAAAACTTTTTGAACGCTCACCTTCGAGCTTCCTGGCCGAAATAAAGCCCCACTTTACTTTAAGACTTAAAGAGTAACCGAGACCACCTTACGCGCATTGTGATTTTGACAAACTTCGGGTGGATCTCCCGGAACTTGGGGAACATTTTCCAGTCCCTTGGACGCGAAACTAAGTCCTGATGGCCTTGTTTTGCAGTGAAATGGACACAGCAAAACTTTTTGAAAGCTCACTTTCGAGCTTGTGTGACGAAATATAGCCACACTTTACTTTAAGACTGAAACAGTAGACGAGACCGCATTTCGCGCATCGTGATTTTGATCAACTTGGGCTCGCTTTCCCGGAACTTGGGGAATATTTTCCAGTCCCGGGGACCGTAAACTAACTTTTGATAGCTTTGGTTTGCAGTGACATGCACACAGCAAAACTTTTTGAACGCTCACTTTCGAGCTTCTGGACAGCAATATAGCCCCACTTCACTTTAAGACTGAAAGGGTAGCCGAGACCGCTTTGGGAGCATCGTGATTTTGACCAACTTCAGCTCGACTTACCGGAACTTGGGGAATATTTTCCAGTCCCAGGGACGCTAAACTAACTGCTGATGGCCTGGTTTTTCAGTCAAAGAACACAGCAAAACTTTTTGAAGGCTCACTTTCGGGTTTGTGGGCCGAAATATAGCCCCACTTCACTTTAAGACTGAAAGAGTAGCCGATACCGCCTTACGCGCATCGTGATTTTGACCAACTTCGGCTGGATTTACCGGAACCTGGGGGATATGTTCCAGTCCCGGGGACTCTAAACTAACCCGTGATGGCCTTGGTTTGCAGTGAAATGGACACAGCAAAAGTTTTTGAACGCTCACTTTCGGGCTTCTGGCCCGAAATATAGCCCCACTTCACTTTAAGACAGAAAGAGTAGCCGAGACCACTTTAGGGGCATCGTGATTTTGACCAACCTCGGCTCAATTTCCTGGACCTTGGGGCATATTTTCTTGGCCCGGGGTCGCTAAACTAACTCCTGATGGCCTTGGTTTGCGGTGAAATGAACACAGGAAAACTTTTTCAACTTTCACTTTCTAGCTTCTCGGCCGAAATATAGCCCCAGTTCACTTTAAGAATCAAAGAGTAGCCGAGACCGTCTTACCCGCATTGTGATTTTGACAAAATTCGGCTCGATTTCCCCGCACTTGGGCGATATTTTCCAGGCCCGAGCAGTCTAAACTAACTCCTGATGGCCTTGGTTTGCAGTGAAATGAACAAGGTAACACTTTTTGAACGCTTATTTTCGAGTTTCTGGGATGAAATATAGCCCCACTTCACTTTAAGACTAAAAGGGTAGGCGAGACCGCCTTACGCGATTCATGATTTTGAGGAACTTCCGCTCGATTTTCTAGAATTTTGGCGATATTTTTAAGTCCCTGGGACTGTAAACTAACTCCTGATGGCCTTGGTTTGATGTGAAATGGACGCAGGAAAACTTTTTGAACGCTCAGTTTCGAGCTTCTGGGCCGAAATACAACCGTACTTAACTTTAAGACTAAAATAGTAGCCGAGTCCTCCCTAGGAGCATCGTGATTTTGACCCAGTTCAGCTCGATTTCCCGGAACTTCGGGAATATTTTCCAGTCCGGGGGACTTTAAACTAACTCCTGATGGCCTTGGTTTGCAGTTAAATGCACAAAGCGTAACTTTTTAAAGGTTCACTTTCGAGCTTCTGGGCCGCAATATAGCCCCACTTTACTTTAAGACTGAAAGAGTAGCCGAGACCGTCTTACGCGCATCGTGATTTTGACCAACTTCCGTTGGATTTCCCTGAACTTCGGGGATATATTCCAGTCCCGGGGACTCTAAACTAACTGATGATGGCCTTGGTTTGCAGTGAAATGGACACAGCACATTTTTTTGAACGCTCACTTTCGAGCTTCTCGGCCGAAATATAGCCCTACTTCACTTTAAGACTGAAAGAGTAGCCGAGACCGCCTTACGCGCATCGTAATTTTGACCAACTTCGGCTCGATTTCCCGGAAGTTGGCGAATATTTTCGATTCCCAGGGAAGCTAAACTAACTTCCGATGGCCTTAGTTTGCAGTTAAATGGACACAGCAAAACTTTTTGAACGCTCACTTTCGAGCTTATTGCTCGAAATATAGCCCGACTTAACTTTAAGACTGAGAGAGTAGCCGAGACCGCCTTACGCGCATCGTGATTTTGGGATACTTCGGCTCGATTTCCCGGAAATAGGGAAATATTTTCCAGTCCTGGGGACTCTAAACTAACTCCTCATGGCCTTTGTTTTCAGTGAAATGGACACAGGAACACTTTTTGAACGCACACTTTCGAGCTTGCTGGCCGAAATATAGCCCTACTTCTTTTTAAGACTGAAAGAGAAGGCGGGAGCGCCTTACGCGCATTGTGATTTTGAGGATCTTCGGCTGGATCTGGCGAAACTTGGGAGATATTTTCCAGTCCCAAAGTCTCTAAACTCACTCCTGATTGTCTAAGATGTGAGTGAAATAGAGACAAAAATTTTTGAACCCTTACTTTCGAGCTTCTGGAGTTAAATCTAAGCCCACTTTACCTTAAGACTGAAAGAGTAGCCGAGACCCCCTTAAGCGCCTGGTGATTTTGACTAACTTCGGGTGGATTTCCCGTAACTTGGGGGATATTTCCAGTTTCTTTGACGCAAAACTAAGTCGTGATGGCCTTGTTTTGCAGTGAAATGGACACAGCAAAACTTTTTAAACACTCAGTTTCGAGCTTCTGGGCCGAAATATTGCCCCAATTCACTTTAAGACTGAAAGAGTAGCCGAGACCGCCCTACGCGCGTCCTGCTTTGACCAACTTCGGTTAAATTTCCCGCAACTTGAGGGATATTTTCCAGTCCCGGGGACTCTAAACTGAGCCCTGACGTCCTTCGTCTGCAGTAAAATGGACACAGCAAAACTTGTTGAACGCTCACTTTGAGCTTCTGAGCCGAAATATAGCTCCACTTCACTTTAAGAGTGAAAGACTAGCCGAGACCGCCTTACGCTCATCGTAAGTTTGACCAACTTCGGCTCGATTTCCCGGATCTTCGGGGATATTTTCCAGTCCCGCGGACTCTAAAGTAACTCCTGAAGGCCTTGCTCTGGAGTGAAATGGACACAGCACAACTTTTTGAACGCTCACTTTCGAGCTTCTGGGGCGAAATATTGCCCCAGTTCACTTTAAGACTGAAAGACTAGCCGAGACCGCCTTACGCGCATCGTGATTTTGGGCTACTTCGGCTCGATTTCCCGGAACTTGGGAGATAATTGCCAGTCCCAGGCACTCTAAACTAATTCCTGATGGCCTTGGTTTTCAGTGAAATGGACACAGCCAAACTTTTTGAACGTTCACTTTCGAGCTTCCTGGCCGAAATATAGCCCCACTTCACTTTAAGACTGAAAGAGTAGCCGGGACCGCCTTACGCGCATGGTAATTTTCTCGAACTTCGGCTTGATTTCCTGGGACTTGGGGGATATTTTTCAGTCCCGGAAGCTCTAAACTAACTCCTGAATGCCTTGGTTTTTAGTGAAATGGACACAGGTAAAAGGAGCGCACGCTCGGTTTCCAGGTTGTAGGCCGAAATATAGCCCCACTTTATTTTAAGACTGAAAGTGTACACGAAACCGCCTTAAGCGCATCGAAATTTTTAGCCACTATGGCTCGATATGCCAAAACTTGGGGGATATTTTCCAGTCCCGGGGACTCTACCCTAACTCTTGATGGCCTTAGTTTTCAGTAAAATGGTGACAGGTAACAGGAGCGCACGCTCGGTGTCGAGCTTCTAGGCCGAAATGTAGCCCCAGTTCATTTTAAGACTGAAAGAGTAAACGAAACTGCCGTACGCCTATCGTAATTTTAAGAAAGTATGGCTCAATTTGCCGAAACTTGGAGGATAGCTTCCAGTCTCCAGGATTCTAAACTATCTCCTGATGGACTTAGTTCTTAGTGAAACGGACACAGGTAAAAGGAGAGCACGCTCGGTGTCGAGCTTGTAGAACCGAAATATAGCCCCACTTCATTTTCGGAGTAAACGAGTAGCCGAGACCGCCTTACGCGTATCGTGATTTTGAGCATCTTTGGCTCGATTTGCCGATATTCGGGGAATATTTTCCAGTCCCGAGGACTCTATATTAACTGCTGATGAACTTAGTTTTCAGTGATATGTACACAGGCAAAAGGAGCACACGCTCGGTGTTGAGCTTGTCGGCCGAAATATAGCCCCACTTCATTTTAAGACTGAAAGAGTAGCCGAGACCGCCTTACGCGCATCGTTACTTTGAGCAAGTTTGGCTCGATCTGCCAGAATTTGGGAAATATTTTCCAGTCCCAAGGACTCTAAACTAACTCCTGATGGCCTAAGATGTCAGTGACATGGACACAGGTAAAATTAGCGCACGCCCGGTCTCGAGCTTCTAGGTCGAAATATAGCCCCCCTTAATTTTAAGACTGAAAGAGTAGCCGAGAGCGCCTTACGCGCATCGTGATTTTGGGCCACTTTTGCTCGATTTCCCGCAAGTTGGCGAATAATTTAAAGTCCCGGGGACGCTAAACTAACTCCCGATGACCTTGGTTTGCAGTTTAATGAACACAGCAAAACATCCTGAGCGCTCACCTTCGAGCTTCAGTGCCGCAATATAGCCCTACTTAAATTTAAGACTGAAAGAATAACCGAGAGCCCGTTACGCGCATCGTAATTTTCATCAACTTCGGCGCCATTACCTGGAACTTGGAGAATATTTTCCAGTTCCGGGGACTCTAAACTAACTCCTGATTGCCTTGGTTTGCAGTGAAATGGACACAGCAAAGCTTTTTGAACGCTCACTTTCGAGCTTGTGGGCCTAAATATAGCCACACTTCACTTTAAGACTGAAACAGTAGCCGAGACCGCGTTACGCGCATCGTGATTTTGACCAACTTCTGCTCGCTTTCCTGGAACTTGGGGAATATTTTCCAGTCCCGGGGACTCTAAACTAACTCTTGATGGCCTTGGTTTGCTGTGAAATGGAGACAGCAAAACTTTTTGAACGCTCACCTTCAAGCTTCTGGGCCGAAATATAGCCCACTTTACTTTAATACTGAAAAAGTAGCCGAGACCGCCTTACGCGCATGGTGATTTTGACAAACTTCGGGTGGATTTCCCGGAACTTGGGGGATATTTTCCAGTCCCTTGGACGCTAAACTAGGTGCCGATGGCCTTTTTTTGCAGTGAAATGGACACAGCAAAGCTTTTTGAACGTTTACTTTCGAGCTTGTGGGCCGAAATATAGCCATACTTCACTTTAAGACTCAAACAGTAGCCGAGACCACGTTTCGCGCATCGTGATTTTGATCAACTTCGGCTCGATTTCCCGGAACTTGTGAAATATTTTGCAGTCCCGGGGACTCTAAACTAACTCGTGCTGGTCTTGGTTTTGCAGTGAAACGGAAACAGAAAAGTTTTTGAACGCATACTTTCGAGCTTCTGGACCGAAATAGAACCCCACTTCACTTGAAGACTGAAAGAGTAGCCGAGACCGCCTTGCGTGCATCGTGATTTTGAGCAACTTCGGCTCGATTTTCCGGAACTTGGGAAATACATTCCACTCCTGGGGACTCTAAACTAACTACTGATAGCCTTGGTTTGCAGTGAAATAGACACAGTAATTTTTTTGGAGCTTTGAGCTTGTGGGCCGAAATAGAGCCCCACTTCACTTTAAGACTGAAGGAGTAGCCGAGACCGCCTTAAGCGCACCGTGATTTTGACCAACTTCGGCTCGATTTGCCGGAACTTGGGGGATATTTTCCAGTCCCGGGGACTCTAAACTAACTCCTGATATTCTTGGTTTTCACTCAAATGGACACAGCGAAACTTTTTGAACGCTCACTCTCGAGCTTCTGGACCGAAATACAGCCCCACTTTACTTTAAGACTGAAAGAGTAGCCCAGACCGTCTTGCGCAAATCGTGATTTTCACCAACTTCGGGTCGGTTTCCCGAAACTTGCGGAATATATTCCATTTCCGCGGGCTCTAAACTAACTCCTGATGGCCTTGGTTTTCAGTGAAATGGACAAAGGAAAGCTTTTTGAACACTCTCTTTGTAGCTTCTGGGCCGAAATAGAATCCCACTTCACTTTCAGACTAAAATAGTAGCCGAGACCGCCTCACGCGCATCGTGAGTTAGACCAAATTCAGCTCGATTTCACGCAACTTTTGGGATATTTTCCAGTCCGGGGGACTCTAAACTAACTCCGGATCGCCTTGGTTTGCACTGAAATGCGCACAGCATAAATTTTAAAACGCCCACTTTGCAGCTTCTGGGCCGAAATATAGCCCCACTTCACTTTAAGACTGAAACAGTAGCCGAGACCACGTTACGCGCATCATGAATATGATCAACTTCGGCTGGATTTCCCGGGACTTGGGGGATATGTTCCAGTCCCGGGGACTCTAAACTAACTCCTGATGGCCTTGGTTTGCATTGAAATGGACACAGCACAATTTTTTGAACGCACACTTTCGAGATTCTGGGCCGAAATATAGCCCCACTTCGCTTAAGACTGAAAGAGTAGCCGAGACCGCCTTGCTCGCATCGTGCGTTTGACAAACTTCCGGTCGATATTCCGGAACTTGGGGGATATTTTCCAGTCCCAGGAACTCTAAACTAACTCCTCATGGCCTTGGTTTGCAGTGAAATGGACAGAGCAAAACTTTTTGAACGCTCACCTTCGAGCTTCCTGGCCGAAATAAAGCCCCACTTTACTTTAAGACTTAAAGAGTAACCGAGACCACCTTACGCACATTGTGATTTTGACAAACTTCGGATGGATCTCCCGCAACTTGGGGAACATTTTCCAGTCCCTTGGACGCTAAACTAAGTCCTGATGGCCTTGTTTTGCAGTGAAATGGACACAGCAAAACTTTTTGAACGCTCACTTTCGAGTTTGTGGGCCGAAATATAGCCCCACTTTACTTTAAGACTTAAACAGTAGCCGAGACCGCATTTCGCGCATCGTGATTTTGATCAACTTGGGCTCGCTTTCCCGGAACTTGGGGAATATTTTCCAGTCCCGGGGACCCTAAACTAACTTTTGATAGCTTTGGTTTGCAGTGAAATGCACACAGCAAAACTTTTTGAACGCTCACTTTCGAGCTTCTGGACAGAAATATAGCCCCACTTCACTTTAAGACTGAAAAGGTAGCCGAGACCGCTTTGGGAGCATCGTGATTTTGACCAACTTCAGCTCGATTTACCGGAACTTCGGGAATATTTTCCAGTCCCAGGGACGCTAAACTAACTGCTGATGGCCTTGTGTTTCAGTCAAAGAACACAGCAAAACTTTTTGAAGGCTCACTTTCCTGCTTCTGGGCCGAAATATAGCCCCACTTCACTTTAAGACTGAAAGAGTAGCCGATACCGCATTTCGCGCATCGCGATTTTGATCAACTTCGGTTCGATTCCCCGGAACTTGGGCAATATTTTTCAGTCCCGGGGACTCTAAACTACCTCCTGATGGCGTTGGTTTGCAGTGAAATGGACACAGCAAAACTTTTTGAACGCTCACTTTCGGGCTTCTCGCCCGAAATATAGCCTCACTTCACTCTAAGACTGAAAGAGTAGCCGACACTACCTTACGCAAATCGTGATCTTGACGAACTTCAGCTCGATTTCCCGGAAGCTGGGGGATATTTTCCAGTCCCGGGGACTCTAAACTAGCTCCTGATGGTTTTGGTTTGCATTCAAATAAAGACAAGGAAGCTTTTTGAACGCTCACTTTCAAGCTCCTGGGCAGGAATAAAGACTCACGTCACTTTAAGACTGAAACAGTAAGCGAGACCGCCTAACGTGCACCGTGATTTTGACCAACCTCGGCTAAACTTCCCTGAACTTGGGGGGATATTTTCCAGTCCCGAAGACTCTTAAGTAACCCCTGATGGCCTTCGTTTGCATTGAAATGGATACAGCAAAACTTTTTGAAGCTCACTTTTGAGCTTCTGGGCCGAAATATAGCCCCACTTCACTTTAAGACTGAAAGACTAGCCAAGACCGTCTTGCGCGCATCGTGATTTTGAGCAACGTCTTCTCGATTTTCCGCAACTTGGGAAATATATTGCAGTCCCGGGGACTCTAACTAACTCCTGATGACCTTGGTTTGCAGTGAAATGTACACAGCAAGTTTTCTGCAGCGCTCAGTTTGGAGCTTCTGGGCCGAAATAGAGCCCCACTTCACTTTAAGACTGAAAGAGTAGCCGAGGCCGCCCTAGGCGCATCGTGATTTTGACCAACTTCGGCTTGAGTTGCCAGAACTTAAAAGATATTTTCCACTCCCGGGGACTCTAAACTAACTCATGATGGCCTTGGTTTTCAGTGAAATTGCGAGAGGAAAACTTTTTGAACGCTCACTTTCGAGCTTCTGGACCGAAATATAGTCCTACTTCACCTTCAGACTCAAAGAGTAGCCGAGACCGCCTTACGCGAATCGTTATTTTGACCAACGTCGTCTCGATTTCGCGGAACTTGGAGGATATTTTCCAGTTCCGGGGACTGTAAACTACTTCCTGAGGGCCTTGCTTTGCAGTGAAATGGGCACAGCATAACTTTTTGAACGCTCACTTTCGAGCTTCTGGGCCAAAATATAAAGCCACGTCACTTTAAGACTAAAAGAGTAGCCGAGACTGCTTTACGCGCATCGTGATTTTGACAAACTTCCTCTCGAATTCCCGGAACTTGGGGGATATTTTGATGTCCCGGAGACTGTAAACTATCTCCTGATGTGGCTTGGTTTTCGGTGAAATGGACACAGCAAAACTTTTTGAACTTTCACTTTCGAGCTTCTGGGCCGAAATATAGCCCCAGTTCACTTTAAGAATCAAAGAGTAGCCGAGACCGCCTTACGCGCATCGTGATTTTGACAAACTTCGGCTCGATTTCCCCGAACTTGGGCGATATTTTCCAGTCCTAAGGAATCTAAACTAACTCCTGATGGCCTTGGTTTGCAGTGAAATGAACACAGCAAAACTTTTTGAACTTTCACTTTCTAGCTTCTCGCCCGAAATATAGCCCCGGTTCACTTTAAGAATCAAAGAGTAGCCGAGACCGCCTGACGCGCATCGTGATTTTGACAAAATTCGGCTCGATTTCCCCGAACTTGGGCGATATTTTCCAGTCCTAAGGAATCTAAACTAACTCCTAATGGCCTTGGTTTGCAGTGAAATGAACACAGCAAAACTTTTTGAACTTTCACTTTCTAGCTTCTCGCCCGAAATATAGCCCCGGTTCACTTTAAGAATCAAAGAGTAGCCGAGACCGCCTGACGCGCATCGTGATTTTGACAAAATTCGGCTCGATTTCCCCGAACTTGGCCGATATTTTCCAGTCCCGAGCAGTCTAAACTAGCTCCTGATGGCCTTGGTTTGCAGTGAAATGAACAAGGTAACACTTTTTGAACGCTTATTTTCGAGCTTCTGGGATGAAATATAGCCCCACTTCACTTTAAGACTGAAAGAGTAGGCGAGACCGCCTTACGCGCATCGTGATTTGGAGCAACTTCCGCTCAATTTTCTAGAATTTTGGCGATATTTTCAAGTCCCGGGGACACTAAAGTAACTCCTGATGGCCTTGGTTTGATGTGAAATGGACGCAGGAAAACTTTTTGAACACTCAGTTTCGAGCTTCTTGGCCGAAATACAACCGTACGTCACCTTAAGACTGAAATAGTAGCCGAGACCTTCTTACGAGCATCGTGATTTTGACCCAGTTCAGCTCGATTTCCCGGAATTTGGGGGATATTTTCCAGTCCGGGAGACCTTAAACTAACTCCTGATGGCCTTGGTTTGCAGTTAAATGCACAAAGCGTAACTTTTTAAAGGTTCACTTTCGAGCTTCTGGGCCGAAATATAGCCCCACCTTACTTTAAGACTGAAAGAGTAGCCGAGACCGTCTTACGCGCATCGTGATTTTGACCAACTTCCGTTGGATTTCCCGGAACTTCGGGGATATATTCCAGTCCCGGGGACTCTAAACTAACTGATGATGGCCTTGGTTTGCAGTGAAATGGACACAGCACATTTTTTTGAACGCTCACCTTCGAGCTTCTCGGCCGAAATATAGCCCTACTTCACTTTAAGACTGAAAGAGGAGCCGAGACTGCCTTACGCGCATCGTAATTTTGACCAACTTCGGCTCGATTTCCCGGAAGTTGGCGAATATTTTCAATTCCCGGGGAAGCTAAACTAACTTCCGATGGCCTTAGTTTGCAGTTAAATGGACACAGCAAAACTTTTTGAACGTTCACTTTCGAGCTTGCTGGCATAAATATAGCCCCACTTCACTTTAAGACTGAAAGAGTAGCCGGGACCGCCTTACGCGCATGGTAATTTTCTCGAACTTCGGCTTGATTTCCTGGGACTTGGGGGATATTTTCCAGTCCCGGAAGCTCTAAACTAACTCCTGAATGCCTCGGTTTTTAGTGAAATGGACACAGGTAAAAGGAGCGCACGCTCGGTTTCCAGGTTGTAGGCCGAAATATAGCCCCACTTTATTTTAAGACTGAAAGTGTACACGAAACCGCCTTAAGCGCATCGAAATTTTTAGCCACTATGGCTCGATATGCCAAAACTTGGGGGATATTTTCCAGTCCCGGGGACTCTACCCTAACTCTTGATGGCCTTAGTTTTCAGTAAAATGGTGACAGGTAACAGGAGCGCACGCTCGGTGTCGAGCTTCTAGGCCGAAATGTAGCCCCAGTTCATTTTAAGACTGAAAGAGTAAACGAAACTGCCGTACGCCTATCGTAATTTTAAGAAAGTATGGCTCAATTTGCCGAAACTTGGAGGATAGCTTCCAGTCTCCAGGATTCTAAACTATCTCCTGATGGACTTAGTTCTTAGTGAAACGGACACAGGTAAAAGGAGAGCACGCTCGGTGTCGAGCTTGTAGAACCGAAATATAGCCCCACTTCATTTTCGGAGTAAACGAGTAGCCGAGACCGCCTTACGCGTATCGTGATTTTGAGCATCTTTGGCTCGATTTGCCGGAATTCGGGGAATATTTTCCAGTCCCGAGGACTCTATGTTAACTCCTGATGAACTTAGTTTTCAGTGATATGTACACAGGCAAAAGGAGCGCACGCTCGGTGTTGAGCTTGTCGGCCGAAATATAGCCCCACTTCATTTTAAGACTGAAAGAGTAGCCGAGACCGCCTTACGCGCATCGTGATTTTGAGCGACTTTCGCTCGATCTGCCAGAATTTCGGAAATATTTTCCAGTCCCAAGGACTCTAAACTAACTCCTGATGGCCTAAGATGTCAGTGAAATGGACACAGGTAAAATTAGCGCACGCCCGGTCTCGAGCTTCTAGGTCGAAATATAGCCCCCCTTAATTTTAAGACTGAAAGAGTAGCCGAGACCGCCTTACGCGCATCGTGATTTTGGGCCACTTTTGCTCGATTTCCCGGAAGTTGGCGAATAATTTAAAGTCCCGGGGACGCTAAACTAACTCCCGATGACCTTGGTTTGCAGTTTAATGAACACAGCAAAACATTCTGAACGCTCACCTTCGAGCTTCAGTGCCGCAATATAGCCCTACTTAAATTTAAGACTGAAAGAATAACCGAGAGTCCGTTACGCGCATCGTAATTTTCATCAACTTCGGCGCCATTTCCTGGAGCTTGGAGAATATTTTCCAGTTCCGGGGACTCTAAGCTAACTCCTGATTGCCTTGGTTTGCAGTGAAATGGGCACAGCAAAGCTTTTTGAACGCTCACTTTCGAGCTTGTGGGCCTAAATATAGCCACACTTCACTTTAAGACTGAAACAGTAGCCGAGACCGCGTTACGCGCATCGTGATTTTGAGCAACTTCTGCTCGCTTTCCTGGAACTTGGGGAATATTTTCCAGTCCCGGGGACTCTAAACTAACTCCTGATGGCCATGGTTTGCAGTCAAATTCACACAGCACAAGTTTTTGAACGAACACTTTCGAGCTTTTAGGCCGAAATATAGTCCCACATCACTTACGACTTAAAGAGTAGCCGAGACCGGCGTGCGCGCATCGTGATTTTGACCAACTTCGGGTCGATATTCCGGAACTTGGGGGATATTTTCCAGTCCCAGGGACTCTAAACTAACTCTTGATGGCCTTGGTTTGCAGTAAAATGGAGACAGCAAAACTTTTTGAACGCTCACTTTCGAGCTTGTGGGCCTAAATATAGCCACACTTCACTTTAAGACTGAAACAGTAGCCGAGACCGCGTTACGCGCATCGTGATTTTGAGCAACTTCTACTCGCTTTCCTGAAACTTGGGGAATATTTTCCAGTCCCGGGGACTCTAAACGAACTCCTGATGGCCATGATTTGCAGTGAAATTCACACAGCACAAGTTTTTGAACGAACACTTTCGAGCTTTTAGGCCAAAATATAGTCCCACATCACTTACGACTTAAAGAGTAGCCGAGACCGGCGTGCGCGCATCGTGATTTTGATCAACTTCGGGTCGATATTCCGGAACTTGGGGTATATTTTCCAGTCCCAGGGACTCTAAACTAGCTCTTGATAGCCTTGGTTTGCAGTGAAATGGAGACAGCAAAACTTTTTGAACGCTCACCTTCAAGCTTCTGGGCCGAAATATAGCCCACTTTACTTTAATACTGAAAAAGTAGCCGAGACCGCCTTACGCGCATCGTGATTTTGACAAACTTCGGCTGGATTTCCCGGAGCTTGGGGGATATTTTTCAGTCCCTTGGACGCTAAACTAGGTGCCGATGGCCTTTTTTTGCAGTGAAATGGACACAGCAAAGCTTTTTGAACACTCACTTTCGAGCTTGTGGGCCTAAATATAGCCACACTTCACTTTAAGACTGAAACAGTAGCCGAGACCACGTTTGGCGCATCGTGATTTTGATCAACTTCGGCTCGATTTCCCGGAACTTGCGAAATATTTTGCAGTCCCGGGGACTCTAAACTAACTCGTGCTGGTCTTGGTTTGCAGTGAAACGGAAACAGAAAAAGTTTTTGAACGCATACTTTCGAGCTTCTGGACCGAAATAGAACCCCACTTCACTGGAAGACTGAAAGAGTAGCCGAGACCGCCTTACGTGCATCGTGATTTTGAGCAACTTCGGCTCGATGTGCCGGAACTAAGGGGATATATTCCAGTTTTGAGGACTCTAAACTAATTCCTGATGGCCTTGGTTTGCAGTAAAATAGACCCAGCAAAACTTTTTGAACGCTCAATGTCGAGCTTCTGGGTCAAAATATAGCCCGTCATTACTTTAACATTGAAAGAGTAGCCGAGACCGCCTTACGTGCATTGTGATTTTGACAAGCTTCGGGTTGATTTCCCGGAACTTGGGGAACATTTTCCAGTCTCGGGGACTCTCAAGTAACTCCTGCTTGTCTTGGTTTGCAGTGAAATGGACACAGCGAAAGTTTTTGAACGCTCACTCTCGAGCTTCTGGGCCGAAATAGAGCCCCATTTTACTTTAAGACTGAAAGAGTAGGCGAGACCGCCTTGAGCGAATCGTGATTTTGCGCCATTTCGCATTTATTTCCCGAAACATGGGGGATATATTCCAGTCAAAAGGACTCTACAGTCACTCCTGATGGCCTTAGTTTTCAGTGAAATTGACATAGCACAACTTTGGAGCTTCTGGGCAGAAATATAGCCCCACTTTACTTTAAGACTGAAACAGTAGATGAGACCGCCTTACGCGCATCGTAATTTTGACGAACTTCGAATGGATTTCCCGGAGCTTGGGGGATATTTTCCAGTCCCTTGGACGCTAAACTAGGTGCCGATGGCCTTGTTTTGCAGTGAAATGGACACAGCAAAGCTTTTTGAACGCTCACTTTCGAGATTCTGGGCCGAAATATAGCCATACTTCACTTTAAGACTCAAACAGTAGCCGAGACCACGTTTCGCGCATCGTGATTTTGGTCAACTTCGGCTCGATTTTCCGGAACTTGCGAAATATTTTGCAGTCCCGGGGACTCTAAACTAACTCGTCCTGGTCTTGGTTTGCAGTAAAACGGAAACAGAAAAAGTTTTTGAACGCATACTTTCGAGCTTCTGGACCGAAATAGAACCCCACTTCACTTGAAGACTGAAAGAGTAGCCGAGACCGCCTTACGTGCATCGTGATTTTGACAACTTTCGGGTTGATTTCCCGGAACTTGGGGGATATTTTCCAGTCCCGGGGACTCTCAACTAACTCCTGCTTGTCTTGGTTTGCAGTGAAATGGACACAGCGAAAGTTTTTGAACGCTCACTCTCGAGCTTCTGGGCCGAAATAGAGCCCCATTTTACTTTAAGACTGAAAGAGTAGGCGAGACCGTCTTGAGCGAATCGTGATTTTGAGCAATTTCGCGTTTATTTCCCGAAACGTGGGGGATATATTCCAGTCAAAGGGACTCTACAGTCACTCCTGATGGCGTTAGTTTTCAGTGAAATGGACAGAGCACAACTTAGGAGCTTCTGGGCAGAAATATAACCCCACTTTACTTTAAGACTGAAAGAGTAGATGAGACCGCCTTACGCGCATCGTAATTTTGACGAACTTCGAATGGATTTCCCGGAACTTGGGGGATATTTTGCAGTCCCTTGGACGCTAAACTAAGTCCTGATGGCCTTGTTTTGAAGTCAAATGGACACAACAAAACTTTTTGAACGCTCACTTTCAAGCTTGTGGGCCGAAATATAGCCAGACTTCACTTTAGGACTGACACAGTAGCCGAGACCACGTTACGCGCATCATGAATTTGATCAACTTCGGCTGGATTTCCCGGGACTTGGGGGATATTCTCCAGTCCCGGGGACTCTAAACTAACTTCTGATGGCCTTGGTTTGCACTGAAAGTGACAGAGCAAAACTTTTTAAACATTCACTTTCGAGCTTCTGGGCCGAAATATAGCCCCACTTCACTTTAAGACTGAAAGAGTAGCCGAGACCACCTTACGCACATCGTGATTTTGACCAAACTCGGCTGGATTTACCGGAACTTGGGGGATATTTTCCAGTCCCTAGGACTCTTAAGTAACCCCTGATGGCCTTGGTTTGCATTGAAATGGACACAGCAAAACTTTTTGAACGCTCACTTTTGAGCTTCTGGGCCGAAATATAGCCCCACTTTACTTTAAGACTGAAAGAGTAGCCGAGACCGTCTTGCGCAAATCGTGATTTTCACCAACTTCGGGCCGGTTTCCCGAAACTTGGGGGATATATTCCATTTCCGCGGGCCCTAAACTAACTCCTGATGGCCTTGGTTTTCAGTGAAATGGACAAAGGAAAGCTTTTTGAACACTCTCTTTGTAGCTTCTGGGCCGAAATAGAATCCCACTTCACTTTCAGACTGAAATAGTAGCCGAGACCGCCTCACGCGCATCGTGAGTTAGACCAAGTTCAGCTCGATTTCACGCAACTTTTGGGATATTTTCCAGTCCGGGGGACTCTAAACTAACTCCGGATGGCCTTGGTTTGCACTGAAATGTGCACAACATAAATTTTTGAACGCCCACTTTGGAGCTTCTGGCCGAAATATAGCCCCACTTCACTTTAACACTGAAAGAGTAGCCGAGATCGCCTTACGCGCATCGTGCTTTTGACCATTTTCGGATCGATTTCTCGGAACTTGGGGGATATTTTCCAGTCCCGGGGACTCTAAACTAACTCCTGATCGCCTTGCTTTGCATTGAAATGGACAGAGCAGAACTTTTTGAACGCACACTTTCGAGATTCTGGGCCGTAATATAGCCCCACTTCACTTAAGACTGAAAGAGTAGCCGAGACCGTCTTGCTCGTATCGTGCGTTTGACAAACTTCCGGTCGATATTCCGGAACTTGGGGGATATTTTCCAGTCCCAGGAACTCTAAACTAACTCCTCATGGCCTTGGTTTGCAGTGAAATGGACAGAGCAAAACTTTTTGAACGCTCACCTTCGAGCTTCCTGGCCGAAATAAAGCCCCACTTTACTTTAAGACTTAAAGAGTAACCGAGACCACCTTACGCACATTGTGATTTTGACAAACTTCGGATGGATCTCCCGCAACTTGGGGAACATTTTCCAGTCCCTTGGACGCTAAACTAAGTCCTGATGGCCTTGTTTTGCAGTGAAATGGACACAGCAAAACTTTTTGAACGCTCACTTTCGAGTTTGTGGGCCGAAATATAGCCACACTTTACTTTAAGACTGAAACAGTAGCCGAGACCGCATTTCGCTCATCGTGATTTTGATCAACTTGGGCTCGCTTTCCCGGAACTTGGGGAATATTTTCCAGTCCCGGGGACCCTAAACTAACTTTTGATAGCTTTGGTTTGCAGTGAAATGCACACAGCAAAACTTTTTGAACGCTCACTTTCGAGCTTCTGGACAGAAATATAGCCCCACTTCACTTTAAGACTGAAAGGGTAGCCGAGACCGCTTTGGGAGCATCGCGATTTTGACCAACTTCAGCTCGACTTACCGGAACTTGGGGAATATTTTCCAGTCCCAGGGACGCTAAACTAACTGGTGATGGCCTTGTTTTTCAGTCAAAGAACACAGCAAAACTTTTTGAAGGCTCACTTTCGGGCTTGTGGGCCGAAATATAGCCCCACCTCACTTTAAGACTGAAAGAGTAGCCGATACCGCCTTACGCGCATCGTGATTTTGACAAAATTCGGCTCGATTTCCCCGAACTTGGGCGATATTTTCCAGTCCCCAGCGGTCTAAACTAACTCCTGATGGCCTTGGTTTGCAGTGAAATCAACAAGGTAACAGTTTTTGAACGCTTATTTTCGAGCTTCTGGGATGAAATATAGCCCCACTTCATTTTAAGACTAAAAGAGTAGGCAAGACCGCCTTACGCGCATCATGATTTTGAGGAACTTCCGCTCGATTTTCTAGAATTTTGGCGATATTTTCAAG
Organism: Orbicella franksi; assembly: GCF_964199315.1. Classification (NCBI taxonomy): domain Eukaryota; kingdom Metazoa; phylum Cnidaria; class Anthozoa; order Scleractinia; family Merulinidae; genus Orbicella; species Orbicella franksi. The sequence continues at coordinate 91,856 of NC_138147.1, read as the reverse complement.
TCCCGGATACTCTAAAGTAACTCCTGATGGCCTTGGTTTGATGTGAAATGGACGCAGGAAAACTTTTTGAACGCTCAGTTTCGAGCTTCTGGGCCCAAATACAACCGTACTTCACTTTAAGACTGAAATAGTAGCCGAGGCCTCCCTAGGAGCATCGTGATTTTGACCCAGTTCAGCTCGATTTCCCGGAACTTGGGGGATATTTTCCAGTCCGGGGGACTTTAAACTAACTCCTGATGGCCTTGGTTTGCAGTTAAATGCACAAAGCGTAACTTTTTAAAGGTTCACTTTCGAGCTTCTGGGCCGAAATATAGCCCCACTTTACTTTAAGACTGAAAGAGTAGCCGAGACCGTCTTACGCGCATCGTGATTTTGACCAACTTCCGTTGGATTTCCCGGAACTTCGGGGTTATATTCCAGTCCCGGGGACTCTAAACTAACTGCTGATGGCCTTGGTTTGCAGTGAAATGGACACAGCACATTTTTTTGAACGCTCACTTTCGAGCTTCTCGGCCGAAATATAGCCCTACTTCACTTTAAGACTGAAAGAGTAGCCGAGACTGCCTTACGCGCATCGTAATTTTGACCAACTTCGGCTCGATTTCCCGGAAGTTGGCGAATATTTTCAATTCCCAGGGAAGCTAAACTAACTTCCGATGGCCTTAGTTTGCAGTTAAATGGACACAGCAAACCTTTTTGAACGCTCACTTTCGAGCTTATGGCTCGAAATATAGCCTTACTTAACTTTAAGACTGAAAGACTAGCCGAGACCGCCTTACGCCCATCGTAATTTTGACCAACTTCGGCTCGATTTCCCAGAAGTTGGCGAATATTTTCAATTCCCAGGGAAGCTAAACTAACTTCCGATGGCCTTAGTTTGCAGTTAAATGGACACAGCAAAACTTTTTGAACGCTCACTTTCGAGCTTATTGCTCGAAATATAGCCCGACTTAACTTTAAGACTGAGAGAGTAGCCGAGACCGCCTTACGCGCATCGTGATTTTGGGATACTTCGGCTCGATTTCCCGGAAATAGGGGGATATTTTCCAGTCCCGGGGACTCTAAACTAACTCCTGATGGCCTTGGCTTCCAGTGAAATGGACACAGGAACACTTTTTGAACGCACACTTTCGAGCTTGCTGGCCGAAATATAGCCCTACTTCTTTTTAAGACTGAAAGAGTAGGCGGGAGCGCCTTACGCGCATTGTGATTTTGAGGATCTTCGGCTCGATCTGGCGAAACTTGGGAGATATTTTCCAGTCCCAAAGTCTCTAAACTCACTCCTGATTGTCTAAGATGTGAGTGAAATAGACACAAAAATTTTTGAACCCTTACCTTCGAGCTTCTGGAGTTAAATCTAAGCCCACTTTACCTTAAGACTGAAAGAGTAGCCGAGACCCCCTTAAGCGCCTGGTGATTTTGACTAACTTCGGGTGGATTTCCCGTAACTTGGGGGATATTTCCAGTTCCTTTGACGCTAAACTAAGTCGTGATGGCCTTGTTTTGCAGTGAAATGGACACAGCAAAACTTTTTTAACACTCAGTTTCGAGCTTCTGGGCCGAAATATTGCCCCAATTCACTTTAAGACTGAAAGAGTAGCCGAGACTGCCGTACGCGCGTCGTGATTTGACCAACTTCGGTTAAATTTCCCGGAACTTGGGGGATATTTTCCAGTCCCGGGGACTCTAAACTGAGCCCCGACGTCCTTGGTCTGCAGTAAAATCGACACAGCAAAACTTTTTGAACGCTCACTTTGAGCTTCTGAGCCGAAATATAGCTCCACTTCACTTTAAGAGTGAAAGACTAGCCGAGACCGCCTTACGCCCATCGTAATTTTGACCAGCTTCGGCTCGATTTCCCGGAACTTGGGGGATATATTCCAGTCCCGCGGACTCTAAAGTAACTCGTGATGGCCTTGCTCTGGAGTGAAATGGACACAGCACAACTTTTTGAACGCTCACTTTCGAGCTTCTGGGGCAAAATAATGCCCCAGTTCACTTTAAGAATGAAAGAGTAACCGGGACCGCCTTACGCGCATCGTAATTTTGACCAACTTTGGCTCGATTTCCCGGGAAATGGGGGATATTTTCGGGTACCGGGGACTCTAAACTAACTCCTGATTTCCTCGGTTTGCAGTGAAATGGACGCAGCACAACTTTTTGAACGCTCACTTTTGAGCTTCTGGGCCGAACCATAGCCCTACTTCACCTTAAGACTGAAAGACTAGCCGAGACCGCCTTACGCGCATTGTGATTTCGGGCTACTTCGGCCCGATTTCCCGGAACTTGGGAGATAATTGCCAGTCCCGGGCACTCTAAACTAATTCCTGATGGCCTTGGTTTTCAATGAAATGGACACAGCCAAACTTTTTGAACGTTCACTTTCGAGCTTCTGGGCCTAAATATAGCCCCATTTCTCTTTAAGACTGAAAGAGTAGCCGGGACCGCCTTACGCGCATGGTAATTTTCTCGAACTTCGGCTTGATTTCCTAGGACTTGGGGGATATTTTTCAGTCCCGGAAGCTCTAAACTAACTCCTGAATGCCTTGGTTTTTAGTGAAATGGACACAGGTAAAAGGAGCGCACGCTCGGTTTCCAGGTTGTAGGCCGAAATATAGCCCCACTTTATTTTAAGACTGAAAGTGTACACGAAACCGCCTTAAGCGCATCGAAATTTTTAGCCACTATGGCTCGATATGCCAAAACTTGGGGGATATTTTCCAGTCCCGGGGACTCTACCCTAACTCTTGATGGCCTTAGTTTTCAGTAAAATGGTCACAGGTAACAGGAGCGCACGCTCGGTGTCGAGCTTCTAGGCCGAAATGTAGCCCCAGTTCATTTTAAGACTGAAAGAGTAAACGAAACTGCCGTACGCCTATCGTAATTTTAAGAAAGTATGGCTCAATTTGCCGAAACTTGGAGGATAGCTTCCAGTCTCCAGGATTCTAAACTATCTCCTGATGGACTTAGTTCTTAGTGAAACGGACACAGGTAAAAGGAGAGCACGCTCGGTGTCGAGCTTGTAGAACCGAAATATAGCCCCACTTCATTTTCGGAGTAAACGAGTAGCCGAGACCGCCTTAGGCGCATCGTGATTTTGAGCATCTTTGGCTCGATTTGCCGGAATTCGGGGAATATTTTCCAGTCCGGAGGACTCTATGTTAACTCCTGATGAACTTAGTTTTCAGTGATATGTACACAGGCAAAAGGAGCCCACGCTCGGTGTTGAGCTTGTCGGCCGAAATATAGCTCCCCTTAATTTTAAGACTGAAAGAGTAGCCGAGACCGCCTTACGTGCATCGTGATTTTGGGCCACTTTTGCTCGATTTCCCGGAAGTTAGCGAATAATTTAAAGTTTCGGGGACGCTAAACTAACTCCCGATGACCTTGGTTTGCAGTTTAATGAACACAGCAAAACATTCTGAACGCTCACCTTCGAGCTTCAGTGCCGCAATATAGCCCTACTTAAATTTAAGACTGAAAGAATAACCGAGAGTCCGTTACGCGCATCGTAATTTTCATCAACTTCGGCGCCATTTCCTGGAACTTGGAGAATATTTTCCAGATCCGGGGACTCTAAACTAACTCCTGATTGCCTTGGTTTGCAGTGAAATGGACACAGCAAAACTTTTTGAACGCTCACTTTCGAGCTTGTGGGCCTAAATATAGCCACACTTCACTTTAAGACTGAAACAGTAGGCGAGACCGCGTTACGCGCATCGTGATTTTGAGCAACTTCTGCTCGCTTTCCTGGAACTTGGGGAATATTTTCCAGTCCCGGGGACTCTAAACTAATTCCTGATGGCCATGGTTTGCAGTCAAATTCCCACAGCACAAGTTTTTGAACGAACCCTTTCGAGCTTTTAGTTCAAAATATAGTCCCACATCACTAACGACTTAAAGAGTAGCCGAGACCGGCGTGCGCGCATCGTTATTTTGACCAACTTCGCGTCGATATTCCGGAACTTGGGGGATATTTTCCAGTCCTAGGGACCCTAACCTAACTCTTGATAGCCTTGGTTTGCAGTGAAATGGAGACAGCAAAACTTTTTGAACGCTCACCTTCAAGCTTCTGGACCGAAATATAGCCCACTTTACTTTAATACTGAAAAAGTAGCCGAGACCGCCTTACGCGCATCGTGATTTTGACAAACTTCAGGTGGATTTCCCGGAACTTGGGGGATATTTTCCAGTCCCTTGGACGCTAAACTAGGTGCCGATGGACTTGTTTTGCAGTGAAATGGACACAGCAAAGCTTTTTGAACGCTCACTTTCGAGCTTGTGGGCCGAAATATAGCCATATTTCACTTTAAGACTCCAACAGTAGCCGAGACCACGTTTCGCGCATCGTGATTTTGATCAACTTCGGCTCGATTTCCCGGAACTTGCGAAATATTTTGCAGTCCCGGGGACTCTAAACTAACTCGTGCTGGTCTTGGTTTGCAGTGAAACGGAAACAGAAAAAGTTTTTGAACGCATACTTTCGAGCTTCTGGACCGAAATAGAACCCCACTTCACTTGAAGACTGAAAGAGTAGCCGAGACCGCCTTACGTGCATCGTGATTTTGAGCAACTTCGGCTCGATTTGCCGGAACTAAGGGGATATATTCCAGTTCTGAGGACTCTAAACTAATTCCTGATGGCCTTGGTTTGCAGTAAAATAGACCCAGCAAAACTTTTTGAACGCTCAATGTCGAGCTTCTGGGCCAAAATATAGCCCCCCATTACTTTAACACTGAAAGAGTAGCCGAGACCGCCTTACGTGCATCGTGATTTTGACAAGCTTCGGGTTGATTTCCCGGAACTTGGGGGATATTTTCCAGTCCCGGGGACTCTCAACTAACTCCTGCTTGTCTTGGTTTGCAGTGAAATGGACACAGCGAAAGTTTTTGACCGCTCAATGTCGAGCTTCTGGGCCGAAATAGAGCCCCATTTTACTTTAAGACTGAAAGAGTAGGCGAGACCGTCTTGAGCGAATCGTGATTTTGAGCAATTTCGCGTTTAATTCCCGAAACGTGGGGGATATATTCCAGTCAAAGGGACTCTACAGTCACTCCTGATGGCCTTAGTTTTCAGTGAAATGGACAGAGCACAACTTTGGAGCTTCTGGGCAGAAATATAGCCCCACTTTACTTTAAGACTGAAAGAGTAGATGAGACCGCCTTACGCGCATCGTAATTTTGACGAACTTCGAATGGATTTCCCGGACCTTGGGGGATATTTTGTAGTCCCTTGGACGATAAACTTAGTCCTGATGGCCTTGTTTTGAAGTCAAATGGACACAACAAAACTTTTTGAACGCTCACTTTCGAGGTTGTGGGCCGAAATATAGCCAGACTTCACTTTAGGACTGACACAGTAGCCGAGACCACGTTACGCGCATCATGAATTTGATCAACTTCGGCTGGATTTCCCGGGACTTGGGGGATATTCTCCAGTCCCGGGGACTCTAAACTAACTTCTGATGGCCTTGGTTTGCACTGAAAGTGACAGAGCAAAACTTTTTAAACATTCACTTTCGAGCTTCTGGGCCGAAATATAGCCCCACTTCACTTTAAGACTGAAAGAGTAGCCGAGACCACCTTACGCACATCGTGATTTTGACCAAACTCGGCTGGATTTACCGGAACTTGGGGGATATTTTCCAGTCCCGAAGACTCTTAAGTAACCCCTGATGGCCTTGGTTTGCATTGAAATGGACACAGCAAAACTTTTTGAACGCTCACTTTTGAGCTTCTGGACCGAAATATAGCCCCACTTCACTTTAAGACTGAAAGAGTAGCCGAGACCGTCTTACGCGCATCGTGATTTTGACCACCGTCTTCTCGATTTTTCGGAACTTGGGAAATACATTCCACTCCCGGGGACTCTAAACTAACTACTGATAGCCTTGGTTTGCAGTGAAATAGACACAGTAATTTTTTTTGAGCTTTGAGCTTGTGGGCCGAAATAGAGCCCCACTTCACTTTAAGACTGAAGGAGTAGCCGAGACCGCCTTAAGCGCACCGTGATTTGGACCAACTTCGGCTCGATTTGCCGGAACTTGGGGGATATTTTCCAGTCCCGGGGACTCTAAACTAACTCCTGATATTCTTGGTTTTCACTCAAATGGACACAGCGAAACTTTTTGAACGCTCACTCTCGAGCTTCTGGACCGAAATATAGCCCCACTTTACTTTAAGACTGAAAGAGTAGCCGAGACCGTCTTGCGCAAATCGTGATTTTCACCAACTTCGGGTCGGTTTCCCGAAACTTGTGGGATATATTCCATTTCCGCGGGCTCTAACCTAACTCCTGATGGCCTTGGTTTTCAGTGAAATGGACAAAGGAAAGCTTTTTGAACACTCTCTTTGTAGCTTCTGGGCCGAAATAGAATCCCACTTTACTTTCAGACTGAAATAGTAGCCGAGACCGCCTCACGCGCATCGTGAGTTAGACCAAGTTCAGCTCGATTTCACGCAACTTTTGGGATATTTTCCAGTCCGGGGGACTCTAACTAACTCCGGATGGCCTTGGTTTTCACGGAAATGCGCACAACATAAATTTTTGAACGCCCACTTTGGGGCTTCTGGGCCGAAATATAGCCCCACTTCACTTTAAGACTGAAAGAGTAGCCGAGATCGCCTTACGCGCATCGTGATTTTGACCATTTTCGGATCGATTACTCGGAAGTTGGGAGATATTTTCCAGTCCCGGGGACTCTAAACTAACTCCTGATCGCCTTGCTTTGCATTGAAATGGACAGAGCAGAACTTTTTGAACGCTCACTTTCGAGCTTGTGGGCCGAAATATAGCCACACTTTACTTTAAGACTGAAACAGTAGCCAAGACCGCATATCGCGCATCGTGATTTTCATCAACTTCGGCTCGCTTTCCCGGAACTTGGGGAATGTTTTCCAGTCCCGGGGACCCTAAACTAATTCCTGATGGCCATGGTTTGCAGTCAAATTCCCACAGCACAAGTTTTTGAACGAACCCTTTCGAGCTTTTAGTTCAAAATATAGTCCCACATCACTAACGACTTAAAGAGTAGCCGAGACCGGCGTGCGCGCATCGTTATTTTGACCAACTTCGCGTCGATATTCCGGAACTTGGGGGATATTTTCCAGTCCTAGGGACCCTAACCTAACTCTTGATAGCCTTGGTTTGCAGTGAAATGGAGACAGCAAAACTTTTTGAACGCTCACCTTCAAGCTTCTGGACCGAAATATAGCCCACTTTACTTTAATACTGAAAAAGTAGCCGAGACCGCCTTACGCGCATCATGATTTTGACAAACTTCAGGTGGATTTCCCGGAACTTGGGGGATATTTTCCAGTCCCTTGGACGCTAAACTAGGTGCCGATGGACTTGTTTTGCAGTGAAATGGACACAGCAAAGCTTTTTGAACGCTCACTTTCGAGCTTGTGGGCCGAAATATAGCCATACTTCACTTTAAGACTCCAACAGTAGCCGAGACCACGTTTCGCGCATCGTGATTTTGATCAACTTCGGCTCGATTTCCCGGAACTTGCGAAATATTTTGCAGTCCCGGGGACTCTAAACTAACTCGTGCTGGTCTTGGTTTGCAGTGAAACGGAAACAGAAAAAGTTTTTGAACGCATACTTTCGAGCTTCTGGACCGAAATAGAACCCCACTTCACTTGAAGACTGAAAGAGTAGCCGACACCGCCTTACGTGCATCGTGATTTTGAGCAACTTCGGCTCGATTTGCCGGAACTAAGGGGATATATTCCAGTTCTGAGGACTCTAAACTAATTCCTGATGGCCTTGGTTTGCAGTAAAATAGACCCAGCAAAACTTTTTGAACGCTCCATGTCGAGCTTCTGGGCCAAAATATAGCCCCCCATTACTTTCACACTGAAAGAGTAGCCGAGACCGCCTTACGTGCATCGTGATTTTGACAAGCTTCGGGTTGATTTCCCGGAACTTGGGGGATATTTTCCAGTCCCGGGGACTCTCAACTAACTCCTGCTTGTCTTGGTTTGCAGTGAAATGGACACAGCGAAAGTTTTTGACCGCTCAATGTCGAGCTTCTGGGCCGAAATAGAGCCCAATTTTACTTTAAGACTGAAAGAGTAGGCGAGACCGTCTTGAGCGAATCGTGATTTTGAGCAATTTCGCATTTAATTCCCGAAACGTGGGGGATATATTCCAGTCAAAGGGACTCTACAGTCACTCCTGATGGCCTTAGTTTTCAGTGAAATGGACAGAGCACAACTTTGGAGCTTCTGGGCAGAAATATAGCCCCACTTTACTTTAAGACTGAAAGAGTAGATGAGACCGCCTTACGCGCATCGTAATTTTGACGAACTTCGAATGGATTTCCCGGAGCTTGGGGGATATTTTGTAGTCCCTTGGACGATAAACTTAGTCCTGATGGCCTTGTTTTGAAGTCAAATGGACACAACAAAACTTTTTGAACGCTCACTTTCGAGGTTGTGGGCCGAAATATAGCCAGACTTCACTTTAGGACTGACACAGTAGCCGAGACCACGTTACGCGCATCATGAATTTGATCAACTTCGGCTGGATTTCCCGGGACTTGGGGGATATTCTCCAGTCCCGGGGACTCTAAACTAACTTCTGATGGCCTTGGTTTGCACTGAAAGTGACAGAGCAAAACTTTTTAAACATTCACTTTCGAGCTTCTGGGCCGAAATATAGCCCCACTTCACTTTAAGACTGAAAGAGTAGCCGAGACCACCTTACGCACATCGTGATTTTGACCAAACTCGGCTGGATTTACCGGAACTTGGGGGATATTTTCCAGTCCCGAAGACTCTTAAGTAACCCCTGATGGCCTTGGTTTGCATTGAAATGGACACAGCAAAACTTTTTGAACGCTCACTTTTGAGCTTCTGGACCGAAATATAGCCCCACTTCACTTTAAGACTGAAAGAGTAGCCGAGACCGTCTTACGCGCATCGTGATTTTGACCACCGTCTTCTCGATTTTTCGGAACTTGGGAAATACATTCCACTCCCGGGGACTCTAAACTAACTACTGATAGCCTTGGTTTGCAGTGAAATAGACACAGTAATTTTTTTTGAGCTTTGAGCTTGTGGGCCGAAATAGAGCCCCACTTCACTTTAAGACTGAAGGAGTAGCCGAGACCGCCTTAAGCGCACCGTGATTTGGACCAACTTCGGCTCGATTTGCCGGAACTTGGGGGATATTTTCCAGTCCCGGGGACTCTAAACTAACTCCTGATATTCTTGGTTTTCACTCAAATGGACACAGCGAAACTTTTTGAACGCTCACTCTCGAGCTTCTGGACCGAAATATAGCCCCACTTTACTTTAAGACTGAAAGAGTAGCCGAGACCGTCTTGCGCAAATCGTGATTTTCACCAACTTCGGGTCGGTTTCCCGAAACTTGTGGGATATATTCCATTTCCGCGGGCTCTCACCTAACTCCTGATGGCCTTGGTTTTCAGTGAAATGGACAAAGGAAAGCTTTTTGAACACTCTCTTTGTAGCTTCTGGGCCGAAATAGAATCCCACTTTACTTTCAGACTGAAATAGTAGCCGAGACCGCCTCACGCGCATCGTGAGTTAGACCAAGTTCAGCTCGATTTCACGCAACTTTTGGGATATTTTCCAGTCCGGGGGACTCTAACTAACTCCGGATGGCCTTGGTTTTCACGGAAATGCGCACAACATAAATTTTTGAACGCCCACTTTGGGGCTTCTGGGCCGAAATATAGCCCCACTTCACTTTAAGACTGAAAGAGTAGCCGAGATCGCCTTACGCGCATCGTGATTTTGACCATTTTCGGATCGATTACTCGGAAGTTGGGAGATATTTTCCAGTCCCGGGGACTCTAAACTAACTCCTGATCGCCTTGCTTTGCATTGAAATGGACAGAGCAGAACTTTTTGAACGCTCACTTTCGAGCTTGTGGGCCGAAATATAGCCACACTTTACTTTAAGACTGAAACAGTAGCCAAGACCGCATATCGCGCATCGTGATTTTCATCAACTTCGGCTCGCTTTCCCGGAACTTGGGGAATGTTTTCCAGTCCCGGGGACCCTAAACTAAGTCCTGATGGCCTTGTTTTGAAGTGAAATGGACACAGCAAAACTTTTTGAACGCTCACCTTCTAGCTTGTGGGCCGAAATATAGGCACACTTGACTTTAAGACTGAAACAGTAGCCGAGACCACGTTACGCGCATCATGAATTTGATTAACTTCGGCTCCAATTCCCGGGACTTGGGGGATATGTTCCAGTCTCGGGGACTCTAAACTAACTCCTGATGGCCTTGGTTTGCATTGAAATGGACACAGCACAATTTTTTGAACGCACACTTTCGAGATTCTGGGCCGAAATATAGCCCCACTTCACTTAAGACTGAAAGAGTAGCCGAGACCGCCTTGCTCGCATGGTGAGTTTGACAAACTTCCGATCGATATTCAGGAACTTGGGGGATATTTTCCAGTCCCAGGAACTCTAAACTAACTCCTCATGGCCTTGGTTTGCAGTGAAATGGACAGAGCAAAACTTTTTGAACGCTCACCTTCGAGCTTCCTGGCCGAAATAAAGCCCCACTTTACTTTAAGACTTAAAGAGTAACCGAGACCACCTTACGCGCATTGTGATTTTGACAAACTTCGGGTGGATCTCCCGGAACTTGGGGAACATTTTCCAGTCCCTTGGACGCTAAACTAAGTCCTGATGGCCTTGTTTTGCAGTGAAATGGACACAGCAAAGCTTTTTGAACGCTTACTTTCGAGCTTGTGGGTCGAAATATAGCCACACTTTACTTTAAGACTGAAACAGTAGCCGAGACCGCATTTCGCTCATCGTGATTTTGATCAACTTGGGCTCGCTTTCCCGGAACTTGGGGAATATTTTCCAGTCCCCAGGACCCTAAACTAACTTTTGATAGCTTTGGTTTGCAGTTAAATGCACAAAGCGTAACTTTTTAAAGGTTCACTTTCGAGCTTCTGGGCCGAAATATAGCCCCACTTTACTTTAAGACTGAAAGAGTAGCCGAGACCGTCTTACGCGCATCGTGATTTTGACCAACTTCCGTTGGATTTCCCTGAACTTCGGGGATATATTCCAGTCCCGGGGACTCTAAGCTAACTGCTGATGGCCTTGGTTTGCAGTGAAATGGACACAGCACATTTTTTTGAACGCTCACTTTCGAGCTTCTCGGCCCAAATATAGCCCTACTTCACTTTAAGACTGAAAGAGTAGCCGAGACCGCCTTACGCGCATCGTAATTTTGACCAAATTCGGCTCGATTTCCCAGAAGTTGGCGAATATTTTCAATTCCCAGGGAAGCTAAACTAACTTCCGATGGCCTTAGTTTGCAGTTAAATGGACAGAGCAAAATTTTTTGAACGCTCACTTTCGAGCTTATTGCTCGAAATATAGCCCGACTTAACTTTAAGACTGAAAGAGTAGCCGAGACCGCCTTACGCGCATCGTGATTTTGGGATACTTCGGCTCGATTTCCCGCAAATAGGGGGATATTTTCCAGTCCCGGGGACTCTAAACTAACTCCTCATGGCCTTGGCTTCCAGTGAAATGGACACAGGAACACTTTTTGAACGCACACTTTCGAGCTTGCTGGCCGAAATATAGCCCTATTTGTTTTTAAGACTGAAAGAGTAGGCGGGAGCGCCTTACGCGCATTGTGATTTTGAGGATCTTCGGCTCGATCTGGCGAAACTTGGGAGATATTTTTCAGTCCCAAAGTCTCTAAACTCACTCCTGATTATCTAAGATGTGAGTGAAATAGACACAAAAATTTTTCAACCCTTACTTTCGAGCTTCTGGAGTTAAATCTAAGCCCACTTTACCTTAAGACTGAAAGAGTAGCCGAGACCCCCTTAAGCGCCTGGTGATTTTGACTAACTTCGGGTGGATTTCCCGTAACTTGGGGGATATTTCCAGTTCCTTTGACGCTAAACTAAGTCGTGATGGCCTTGTTTTGCAGTGAAATGGAGACAGCAAAACCTTTTAAACACTCAGTTTCGAGCTTCTGGGCCGAAATATTGCCCCAATTCACTTTAAGACTGAAAGAGTAGCCGAGACCGCCGTACGCGCGTCGTGATTTGACCAACTTCGGTTAAATTTCCCGGAACTTGGGGGATATTTTCCAGTCCCGGGGACTCTAAACTGAGCCCTGGCGTCCTTGGTGTGCAGTAAAATGGACACAGCAAAACTTGTTGAACGCTCACTTTGAGCTTCTGAGCCGAAATATAGCTCCACTTCACTTTAAGAGTGAAAGAGTAGCCGAGACCGCCTTACGCCCATCGTAATTTTGACCAGCTTCGGCTCGATTTCCCGAAACTTGGGGGATATTTTCCAGTCCCGCGGACTCTAAAGTTACTCCTGATGGCCTTGCTCTGGAGTGAAATGGACACAGCACAACTTTTTGAACGCTCACTTTCGAATTTCTGCGGCGAAATATTGCCCCAGTTCACTTTAAGAATGAAAGAGTAACCGGGACCGCCTTACGCGAATCGTGATTTTGACCAACTTTGGCTCGATTTCCCGGGAAATGGGGGATATTTTCCGGTGCCGGGGACTCTAAACTAACTCCTGATTTCCTCGGTTTGCAGTGAAATGGACGCAGCACAACTTTTTGAACGCTCACTTTTGAGCTTCTGGGCCGAACCATAGCCCTACTTCACCTTAAGACTGAAAGACTAGCCGAGACCGCCTTACGCGCATCGTGATTTCGGGCTACTTCGGCCCGATTTCCCGGAACTTGGGAGATAATTGCCAGTCCCGGGCACTCTAAACTAATTCCTGATGGCCTTGGTTTTCAGTGAAATGGACACAGCCAAACTTTTTGAACGTTCACTTTCGAGCTTCTGGGCCGAAATATAGCCCCACTTCACTTTAAGACTGAAAGAGTAGCCGGGACCGCCTTACGCGCATGGTAATTTTCTCGAACTTCGGCTTGATTTCCTCGAACTTGGGGGATATTTTTCAGTCCCGAAAGCTCTAAACTAACTCCTGAATGCCTTGGTTTTTAGTGAAATGGACACAGGTAAAAGGAGCGCACGCTCGGTTTCCAGGTTGTAGGCCGAAATATAGCCCCACTTTATTTTAAGACTGAAAGTGTACACGAAACCGCCTTAAGCGCATCGAAATTTTTAGCCACTATGGCTCGATATGCCAAAACTTGGGGGATATTTTCCAGTCCCGGGGACTCTACCCTAACTCTTGATGGCCTTAGTTTTCAGTCAAATGGTGACAGGTAACAGGAGCGCACGCTCGGTGTCGAGCTTCTAGGCCGAAATGTAGCCCCAGTTCATTTTAAGACTGAAAGAGTAAACGAAACTGCCGTACGCCTATCGTAATTTTAAGAAAGTATGGCTCAATTTGCCGAAACTTGCAGGATAGCTTCCAGTCTCGAGGATTCTAAGCTATCTCCTGATGGACTTAGTTCTTAGTGAAAGGGACGCAGGTAAAAGGAGAGCACGCTCGGTGTCGAGCTTGTAGAACCGAAATATAGCCCCACTTCATTTTCGGAGTAAACGAGTAGCCGAGACCGCCTTACGCGCATCGTGATTTTGAGCATCTTTGGCTCGATTTGCCGGAATTCGGGCAATATTTTCCAGTCCCGAGGACTCTATGTTAACTCCTGATGAACTTAGTTTTCAGTGATATGTACACAGGCAAAAGGAGCGCACGCTCGGTGTTGAGCTTGTCGGCCGAAATATAGCCCCACTTCATTTTAAGACTGAAAGAGTAGCCGAGACCGCCTTACGCGCATCGTGATTTTGAGCAACTTTGGCTCGATCTCCCGCAAGTTGGCGAATAATTTAAAGTCCCGGGGACGCTAAACTAACTCCCGATGACCTTGGTTTGCAGTTTAATGAACACAGCAAAACATTCTGAACGCTCACCTTCGAGCTTCAGTGCCGCAATATAGCCCTACTTAAATTTAAGACTGAAAGAATAACCGCGAGCCCGTTACGCGCATCGTAATTTTCATCAACTTCGGCGCCATTTCCTGGAACTTGGAGAATATTTTCCAGTTCCGGGGACTCTAAACTAACTCCTGATTGCCTTGGTTTGCAGTGAAATGGACACAGCCAAACTTTTTGAACGCTCACTTTCGAGCTTGTGGGCCTAAATATAGCCACACTTCACTTTAAGACTGAAACAGTAGCCGAGACTGCGTTACGCGCATCGTGATTTTGAGCAACTTCTGCTCGCTTTCCTGGAACTTGGGGAATATTTTCCAGTCCCGGGGACTCTAAACTAACTGCTGATGGCCATGGTTTGCAGTGAAATTCACACAGCACAAGTTTTTGAACGAACACTTTCGAGCTTTTAGGCCAAAATATAGTCCCACATCACTTACGACTTAAAGAGTGGCCGAGACCGGCGTGCCCGCATCGTGATTTTGACCAACTTCGCGTCGATATTCCGGAACTTGGGGTATATTTTCCAGTCCCAGGGACTCTAAACTAGCTCTTGATGGCCTTGGTTTGCAGTGAAATGGAGACAGCAAAACTTTTTGAACGCTCACCTTCAAGCTTCTGGGCCGAAATATAGCCCACTTTACTTTAATACTGAAAAAGTAGCCGAGACCGCCTTACGCGCATCGTGATTTTGACGATCTTCGAATGGATTTCCCGGAGCTTGGGGGATATTTTCCAGTCCCTTGGACGCTAAACTAGGTGCCGATGGACTTGTTTTGCAGTGAAATGGACACAGCAAAGCTTTTTGAACGCTCACTTTCGAGCTTGAGGTCCGAAATATAGCCATACTTCACTTTAAGACTCAAACAGTAGCCGAGACCACGTTTCGCGCATCGTGATTTTGATCAACTTCGGCTCGATTTCCCGGAACTTGCGAAATATTTTCCAGTCCCGGGGACTCTAAACTAACACGTGCTGGTCTTGGTTTGCAGTGAAACGGAAACAGAAAAAGTTTTTGAACGCATACTTTCGAGCTTCTGGACCGAAATAGAACCCCACTTCACTTGAAGACTGAAAGAGTAGCCAAGACCGCCTTACGTGCATCGTGATTTTGAGCAACTTCGGCTCGATTTGCCGGAACTAAGGGGATATATTCCAGTTCTGAGGACTCTAAACTAATTCCTGATGGCCTTGGTTAGCAGTAAAATGGACCCAGCAAAAGTTTTTGAACGCTCCATGTCGAGCTTCTGGGCCAAAATATAGCCCCCCATTACTTTAACACTGAAAAAGTAGCCGAGACCGCCTTACGTGCATCGTGATTTTGACAAACTTCGGGTTGATTTCCCGGAACTTAGGGGATATTTTCCAGTCCCGGGGACTCTCAACTAACTCCTGCTTGTCTTGGTTTGCAGTAAAATTCACACAGCGAAAGTTTTTGAACGTTAACTCTCGAGCTTCTGGCCGAAATAGAGCCCAATTTTACTTTAAGACTGAAAGAGTAGGCGAGACCGTCTTGAGCGAATCGTGATTTTGAGCAATTTCGCGTTTATTTCCCGAAACTTGGGGGATATATTTCAGTCAAAGGGACTCTACAGTCACTCCTGATGGCCTTAGTTTTCAGTGAAATGGACAGAGCACAACTTTGGAGCTTCTGGGCAGAAATATAGCCCCACTTTACTTTAAGACTGAAAGAGTAGATGAGACCGCCTTACGCGCATCGTGATTTTGACGATCTTCGAATGGATTTCCCGGAGCTTGGGGGATATTTTCCAGTCCCTTGGACGCTAAACTAGGTGCCGATGGACTTGTTTTGCAGTGAAATGGACACAGCAAAGCTTTTTGAACGCTCACTTTCGAGCTTGTGGGCCGAAATATAGCCAGACTTCACTTTAAGACTGAAACAGTAGCCGAGACCAAGTTTCGCGCATCGTGATTTTGATCAACTTCGGCTCGATTTCCCGGAACTTGCGAAATATTTTCCAGTCCCGGGGACTCTAAACTAACACGTGCTGGTCTTGGTTTGCAGTGAAACGGAAACAGAAAAAGTTTTTGAACGCATACTTTCGAGCTTCTGGACCGAAATAGAACCCCACTTCACTTGAAGACTGAAAGAGTAGCCGAGACCGCCTTACGTGCATCGTGATTTTGAGCAACTTCGGCTCGATTTGCCGGAACTAAGGGGATATATTCCAGTTCTGAGGACTCTAAACTAATTCCTGATGGCCTTGGTTTGCAGTAAAATAGACCCAGCAAAACTTTTTGAACGTTCACTTTCGGGCTTCTCGCCCGAAATATAGCCCCACTTCACTCTAAGACTGAAAGAGTAGCCGACACTACCTTACGCAAATCGTGATATTGACCAACTTCGGCTCGATTTCCCGGAGGTTGGGGGATATTTTCCAGTCCCGGGGACTCTAAACTAGCTTCTGATGGCTTTGGTTTGCAGTCAAATAAACACACGGAAACTTTTCTAACGCTCACTTTCAAGCTCCTGGGCAGGAATAAAGCCTCACTTCACTTTAAGACTGAAACAGTAAGCGAGACAGCCTAACGCGCACCGTGATTTTGACCAACTTCGGCTAAATTTCCCTGAACTTGGGGGGATATTTTCCAGTCCCAAAGTCTCTTAAGTAACCCCTGATGGCCTTCGTTTGCATTGAAATGGATACAGCAAAACTTTTTGAAGCTCACTTTTGAGCTTCTGGGCCGAAATATAGCCCCACTTCACTTTAAGACTGAAAGACTAGCCAAGACCGTCTTGCGCGCATCGTGATTTTGAGCAACGTCTTCTCGATTTTCCGGAACTTGGGAAATATATTGCAGTCCCGGGGACTCTAAACTAACTCCTGATGGCCTTGGTTTGCAGTGAAATGTACACAGCAAATGTTTTGCAGCGCTCACTTTGGAGCTTCTGGCCCGAAATAGAGCCCCACTGCACTTTAAGACTGAAAGAGTAGCCGAGGCCGCCTTAGGCGCATCGTGATTTTGACCAACTTCGGCTTGAGTTGCCAGATTTTAAAAGATATTTTCCACTCCCGGGGACTCTAAACTAACTCATGATGGTCTTGGTTTTCAGTGAAATTGAGACAGCATAACTTTTTGAACGCTCACTTTCGAGCTTCTGGGCCAAAATATACAGCCACGTCACTTTAAGACTAAAAGAGTAGCCGAGACTGCTTTACGCGCATCGTGATTTTCACAAACTTCGGCTCGATTTCCCGGAACTTGGAGGATATTTTGATGTCCCGGAGACTGTAAACTATCTCCTGATGTGGCTTGGTTCGCGGTGAAATGGACACAGCAAAACTTTTTGAACTTTCACTTTCGAGCTTCTGGGCCGAAATATAGTTCGAGTTCAGAATAAAGTAAAGAATAGCCGAGACCGCCTTACGCGCATAGTGATTTTGACCAACTTTGGCTCGATTTCCCAGGAAATGGGGAATATTTTCCGGTACCGCGGACTCTAAAGTATCTCCTGATTGCCTTGGTTTGCATTGAAATGGAGAGAGCAAAACTTTTTCAACGCTCCCGTTCGGGCTTCTGAGCCGAAATATAGCCCCACTTCAGTTTAAGACTGAAAGAGTAGCCGAGACCGTCTTACGCGCATCGTGATTTTGACCAACTTCGGCTGGATTTCCCGAAACTTCGGGGATATATTCAAGTTCCAAGGACTCTAAACTAACCGCTGATGGCCTTGGTCTGCAGTGAAATGGACATAGCCAATTTTTTTGAACGCATACTTTCGAAATTCTGGGCCGAAATATAGCCCCATTTCACTTTAAGACTGAAATAGTAGCCGAGACCGCCTTAGACGCATCGTGATTTTGACCAACTTCGGCTTGAGTTGCCAGAACTTAAGGGATATTTTTTCGTCCCGCGGACTCTAAATTAACTCATAATGGCCTTGGTTTTCAGTTAAATTGAGAGAGCAAAACTCTTTCAACGCTCACTTTCGAGCTTCTGGGCCGAAATATACAGCCACGTTACTTTAAGACTAAAAGAATAGCCGAGACTGCTTTACGCGCATCGTGATTTTCACAAACTTCGGCTGGATTTCCCGGGACTTGGGGGATATTTTGATGTCCCGGACACTGTAAACAATCTGCTGATGTGGCTTGGTTTGCGGTGAAATGGACACAGCAAAACTTTTTGAACTTTCACTTTCTAGCTTCTCGGCCGAAATATAGCCCCAGTTCACTTTAAGAATGAAAGAGTAGCCGAGACCACTTTAGGAGCATCGTCATTTTGCCCAACCTCGGCTCAATTTCCCGGACCTTGGGGCATATTTTCTTGTCCCGGGGACGCTAAACTAACTCCTGATGGCCTTGGTTTGCAGTGAAATGAACACAGCAAAACTTTTTGAACTTTCACTTTCTAGCTTCTGGGCCGAAATATAGCCCCAGTTCACCTTAAGAATCAAAGAGTAGCCGAGACCGCCTTACGCGCATCGTGATTTTGACAAAATTCGGCTCGATTTCCCCGAACTTGGCCGATATTTTCCAGTCCCGAGGAGTCTAAACTAACTCCCGATGGCCTTGGTTTGCAGTGAAATGAACACAGCAAAACTTTTTGAACTTTCACTTTCTAGCTTCTCGGCCGAAATATAGCCCCAGTTCACTTTAAGAATCAAAGAGTAGCCGAGACCGCCTTACGCGCATCGTGATTTTGAAAAAATTCGGCACGATTTCCCTGAACTTGGGCGATATTTTCCAGTCCCGAGCAGTCTAAACTAACTCCTGATGGCCTTGGTTTGCAGTGAAATGAACAAGGTAACACTTTTTGAACGCTTATTTTCGAGCTTCTGGGATGAAATATAGCCCCACTTCACCTTAAGACTGAAAGAGTAGGCGAGACCGCCTTACGCGCATCGTGATTTTGAGCCACTTCCGATCGATTTTCTAGAATTTTGGCGATATTTTCAAGTCCCGGGGACTCTCAACTAACTCCTGATGGCCTTGGTTTGATGTGAAATGGACGCAGGAAAACTTTTTGAACGCTCAGTTTCGAGCTTCTGGGCCGAAATACAACCGTACTTCACTTTAAGACTGAAACAGTAGCCGAGACCTCCGTACGAGCATCGTGATTTTGACCCAGTTCAGCTCGATTTCCCGGAACTTGGGGGATATTTTCCAGTCCGGGGGACTTTAAACTAACTCCTGATGGCCTTGGTTTGTAGTTAAAATCACAAAGCGTAACTTTTTAAAGGTTCACTTTCGAGCTTCTGGGCCGAAATATAGCCCCACTTTACTTTAAGACTGAAAGAGTAGCCGAGACCGTCTTACGCGCATCGTGATTTTGACCAACTACCGTTGGATTTCCCGGAACTTCGGGGATATATTGCAGTCCCGCGGGCTCTAAACTAACTGCTGATGGCCTTGGTTTGCAGTGAAATCGACACAGCACATTTCTTTGAACGCTCACTTTCGAGCTTCTCGGCCGAAATATAGCCCTACTTCACTTTAAGACTGAAAGAGTAGCCGAGACCGCCTTACGCGCATCGTAATTTTGACCAGCTGCGGCTCAATTTCCCGGAAGTTGGCGAATATTTTCAATTCCCAGGGAAGCTAAACTAACTTCCGGTGGCCTTAGTTTACAGTTAAATGGACACAGCAACACTTTTTGAACGCTCACTTTCGAGCTTATTGCTCGAAATATAGCCCGACTTAACTTTAAGACTGAAAGAGTAGCCGAGACCGCCTTACGCGCATCGTGATTTTGGGATACTTCGGCTCGATTTCCCGCAAATAGGGGGATATTTTCCAGTCCCGGGGACTCTAAACTAACTCCTCATGGCCTTGATTTCCAGTGAAATGGACACAGGAACACTTTTTGAACGCGCACTTTCGAGCTTGCTGGCCGAAATATAGCCCTACTTTTTTTTAAGACTGAAAGAGTAGGCGGGAGCGCCTTACGCGCATTGTGATTTTGAGGATCTTCGGCTCGATCTGGCGAAACTTGGGAGATATTTTCCAGTCCCAAAGTCTCTAAACTCACTCCTGATTGTCTAAGATGTGAGTGAAATAGACACAAAAATTTTTCAACCCTTACTTTCGAGCTTCTGGAGTTAAATCTAAGCCCACTTTACCTTAAGACTGAAAGAGTAGCCGAGACCCCCTTAAGCGCATCATGATTTTGACTAACTTCGGGTGGATTTCCCGTAACTTGGGGGATATTTCCAGTTCCTTTGACGCTAAACTAAGTCGTGATGGCCTTGTTTTGCAGTGAAATGGAGACAGCAAAACTTTTTAAACACTCAGTTTCGAGCTTCTGGGCCGAAATATTGCCCCAATTCACTTTAAGACTGAAAGAGTAGCCGAGACCGCCGTACGCGCGTCGTGATTTGGACCAACTTCGGTTAAATTTCCCGGAACTTGGGGGATATTTTCCAGTCCCGGGGACTCTAAACTGAGCCCCGACGTCCTTGGTCTGCAGTAAAATGGACGCAGCAAAACTTTCTGAACGCTCAGTTTGAGCTTCTGAGCCGAAATATAGCTCCACTTCACTTTAAAAGTGAAAGAGTAGCCGAGACCGCCTTACGCCCATCGTAATTTTCACCAACTTCGGCTCGATTTCCCGGAACTTGGGGGATATTTTCCAGTCCCGCGGACTCTAAAGTAACTCGTGATGGCCTTGCTCTGGAGTGAAATGGACACAGCACAACTTTTTGAACGCTCACTTTCGAGCTTCTGGGGCGAAATATTGCCCCAGTTCACTTTAAGAATGAAAGCGTAACCGGGACCACCTTACGCGCATCGTGATTTTGACCAACTTTGGCTTGATTTCCCGGGAAATGGGGGATATTTTCCGGTACCGGGGACTCTAAACTAACTCCTGATTTCCTCGGTTTCAAGTGAAATGGACGCAGCACAACTTTTTGAACGCTCACTTTTGAGCTTCTGGGCCGAAGCATAGCCCTACTTCACTTTAAGACTGAAAGACTAGCCGAGACCGCCTTACGCGCATCGTGATTTCGGGCTACTTCGGCCCGATTTCCCGGAACTTGGGAGATAATTGCCAGTCCCGGGCACTCTAAACTAATTCCTGATGGCCTTGGTTTTCAGTGAAATGGACACAGCAAAGCTTTTTGAACGTTCACTTTCGAGCTTCTGGGCCGAAATATAGCCCCACTTCACTTTAAGACTGAAAGAGTAGCCGGGACCGCCTTACGCGCATGGTAATTTTCTCGAACTTCGGCTTGATTTCCTGGGACTTGGGGGATATTTTTCAGTCCCGGAAGCTCTAAACTAACTCCTGAATGCCTTGGTTTTTAGTGAAATGGACACAAGTAAAAGGAGCGCACGCTCGGTTTCCAGGTTGTAGGCCGAAATATAGCCCCACTTTATTTTAAGACTGAAAGTGTACACGAAACCGCCTTAAGCGCATCGAAATTTTTAGCCACTATGGCTCGATATGCCAAAACTTGGGGGATATTTTCCAGTCCCGGGGACTCTACCCTAACTCTTGATGGCCTTAGTTTTCAGTCAAATGGTGACAGGTAACAGGAGCGCACGCTCGGTGTCGAGCTTCTAGGCCGAAATGTAGCCCCAGTTCATTTTAAGACTGAAAGAGTAAACGAAACTGCCGTACGCCTATCGTAATTTTAAGAAAGTATGGCTCAATTTGCCGAAACTTGGAGGATAGCTTCCAGTCTCGAGGATTCTAAGCTATCTCCTGATGGACTTAGTTCTTAGTGAAATGGACGCAGGTAAAAGGAGAGCACGCTCGGTGTCGAGCTTGTAGAACCGAAATATAGCCCCACTTCATTTTCGGAGTAAACGAGTAGCCGAGACCGCCTTACGCGCATCGTGATTTTGAGCATCTTTGGCTCGATTTGCCGGAATTCGGGCAATATTTTCCAGTCCCGAGGACTCTATGTTAACTCCTGATGAACTTAGTTTTCAGTGATATGTACACAGGCAAAAGGAGCGCACGCTCGGTGTTGAGCTTGTCGGCCGAAATATAGCCCCACTTCATTTTAAGACTGAAAGAGTAGCCGAGACCGCCTTACACGCATCCTGATTTTGAGCAACTTTGGCTCGATCTGCCAGAATTTGGGAAATATTTTCCAGTCCCAAGGACTCTAAACTAACTCCTGATGGCCTAAGATGTCAGTGAAATGGACACAGGTAAAATTAGCGCACGCCCGGTCTCGAGCTTCTAGGTCGAAATATAGCCCCCCTTAATTTTAAGACTGAAAGAGTAGCCGAGACCGCCTTACGCGCATCGTGATTTTGGGCCACTTTTGCTCGATTTCCCGCAAGTTGGCGAATAATTTAAAGTCCCGGGGACGCTAAACTAACTCCCGATGACCTTGGTTTGCAGTTTAATGAACACAGCAAAACATTCTGAACGCTCACCTTCGAGCTTCAGTGCCGCAATATAGCCCTACTTAAATTTAAGACTGAAAGAATAACCGAGAGCCCGTTACGCGCATCGTAATTTTCATCAACTTCGGCGCCATTTCCTGGAACTTGGAGAATATTTTCCAGTTCCGGGGACTCTAAACTAACTCCTGATTGCCTTGGTTTGCAGTGAAATGGACACAGCAAAACTTTTTGAACGCTCACTTTCGAGCTTGTGGGCCTAAATATAGCCACACTTCACTTTAAGACTGAAACAGTAGCCGAGACCGCGTTACGCGCATCGTGATTTTGAGCAACTTCTGCTCGCTTTCCTGGAACTTGGGGCATATTTTCAAGTCCCGGGGACTCTAAACTAACTCCTGATGGCCATGGTTTGCAGTCAAATTCACACAGCACAAGTTTTTGAACGAACACTTTCGAGCTTTTAGGCCGAAATATAGTCCCACATCACTTACGAATTAAAGAGTAGCGGAGACCGGCGTGCGCGCATCGTGATTTTGACCAACTTCGCGTCGATATTCCGGAACTTGGGGGATATTTTCCAGTCCTAGGGACTATAAACTAACTCTTGATGGCCTTGGTTTTCAGTGAAATGGACAGAGCACAACTTTAGAGCTTCTGGACAGAAATATAGCCCCACTTTACTTTAATACTGAAAGAGTAGATGAGACCGCCTTACGCGCATCGTGATTTTGACGATCTTCGAATGGATTTCCCGGAACTTCGGGGATATTTTCCAGTCCCTTGGACGCTAAACTAGGTGCCGATGGACTTGTTTTGCAGTGAAATGGACACAGCAAAGCTTTTTGAACGCTCACTTTCGAGCTTGTGGGCCGAAATATAGCCATACTTCACTTTAAGACTCAAACAGTAGCCGAGACCACGTTTCGCGCATCGTGATTTTGATCAACTTCGGCTCGATTTCCCGGAACTTGCGAAATATTTTGCAGTCCCGGGGACTCTAAACTAACTCGTGCTGGTCTTGGTTTGCAGTGAAACGGAAACAGAAAAAGTTTTTGAACGCATACTTTCGAGCTTCTGGACCGAAATAGAACCCCACTTCACTTGAAGACTGAAAGAGTAGCCGAGACCGCCTTACGTGCATCGTGATTTTGAAAAACTTCGGGTGGATTTCCCGGAACTTGGGGGATATTTTCCAGTCCCGGGGACTCTCAACTAACTCCTGCTTGTCTTGGTTTGCAGTGAAATGGACACAGCGAAAGTTTTTGAACGCTCACTCTTGAGCTTCTGGGCCGAAATACAGCCCCATTTTACTTTAAGACTGAAAGAGTAGGCGAGACCGTCTTGAGCGAATCGTGATTTTGAGCAATTTCGCGTTTATTTCCCGAAACTTGGGGGATATATTCCAGTCAAAGGGACTCTACAGTCACTCCTGATGGCCTTGGTTTTCAGTGAAATGGACAGAGCACAACTAAGGAGCTTCTGGGCAGAAATATAGCCCCACTTTACTTTAAGACTGAAACAGTAGATGAGACCGCCTTACGCGCATCGTAATTTTGACGAACTTCGAATGGATTTCCCGGACCTTGGGGGATATTTTGCAGTCCCTTGGACGCTAAACTAAGTCCTGATGGCCTTGTTTTGAAGTCAAATGGACACAACAAAACTTTTTGAACGCTCACTTTCTAGCTTGTGGGCCGAAATATAGCCAGACTTCACTTTAGGACTGACACAGTAGCCGAGACCGCATTTCGCTCATCGTGATTTTGATCAACTTGAGCTCGCTTTCCCGGAACTTGGGGAATATTTTCCAGTCCCGGGGACCCTAAACTAACTTTTGATAGCTTTGGTTTGCAGTGAAATGCACACAGCAAAACTTTTTGAACGCTCACTTTCGAGCTTGTGGGCCTAAATATAGCCACACTTCACTTTAAGACTGAAACAGTAGCCGAGACCGCGTTACGCGCATCGTGATTTTGAGCAACTTCTGCTCGCTTTCCTGGAACTTGGGGAATATTTTCCAGTCCCGGGGACTCTAAACTAACTCCTGATGGCCATGGTTTGCAGTCAAATTCACACAGCACAAGTTTTTGAACGAACACTTTCGAGCTTTTAGGCCGAAATATAGTCCCACATCACTTACGAATTAAAGAGTAGCGGAGACCGGCGTGCGCGCATCGTGATTTTGACCAACTTCGCGTCGATATTCCGGAACTTGGGGGATATTTTCCAGTCCTAGGGACTATAAACTAACTCTTGATGGCCTTGGTTTTCAGTGAAATGGACAGAGCACAACTTTAGAGCTTCTGGACAGAAATATAGCCCCACTTTACTTTAATACTGAAAGAGTAGATGAGACCGCCTTACGCGCATCGTGATTTTGACGATCTTCGAATGGATTTCCCGGAACTTCGGGGATATTTTCCAGTCCCTTGGACGCTAAACTAGGTGCCGATGGACTTGTTTTGCAGTGAAATGGACACAGCAAAGCTTTTTGAACGCTCATTTTCGAGGTTGTGGGCTGAAATATAGCCATACTTCACTTTAAGACTCAAACAGTAGCCGAGACCACGTTTCGCGCATCGTGATTTTGATCAACTTCGGCTCGATTTCCCGGAACTTGCGAAATATTTTGCAGTCCCGGGGACTCTAAACTAACTCGTGCTGGTCTTGGTTTGCAGTGAAACGGAAACAGAAAAAGTTTTTGAACGCATACTTTCGAGCTTCTGGACCGAAATAGAACCCCACTTCACTTGAAGACTGAAAGAGTAGCCGACACCGCCTTACGTGCATCGTGATTTTGAGCAACTTCGGCTCGATTTGCCGGAACTAAGGGGATATATTCCAGTTCTGAAGACTCTAAACTAATTCCTGATGGCCTTGGTTTGCAGTAAAATAGACCCAGCAAAACTTTTTGAACGCTCAATGTCGAGCTTCTGGGCCAAAATATAGGCCCCCATTACTTTAACACTGAAAGAGTAGCCGAGACCGCCTTACGTGCATCGTGATTTTGACAAACTTGGGGTTGATTTCCCGGAACTTGGGGGATATTTTCCAGTCCCGGGGACTCTCAACTAACTCCTGCTTGTCTTGGTTTGCAGTGAAATGGACACAGCGAAAGTTTTTGAACGCTCACTCTTGAGCTTCTGGGCCGAAATACGGCCCCATTTTACTTTAAGACTGAAAGAGTAGGCGAGACCGTCTTGAGCGAATCGTGATTTTGAGCAATTTCGCGTTTATTTCCCGAAATTTGGGGGATATATTCCAGTCAAAGGGACTCTACAGTCACTCCTGATGGCCTTGGTTTTCAGTGAAATGGACAGAGCACAACTTAGGAGCTTCTGGGCAGAAATATAGCCCCACTTTACTTTAAGACTGAAACAGTAGATGAGACCGCCTTACGCGCATCGTGATTTTGACGAACTTCGAATGGATTTCCCGGAACTTGGGGGATATTTTGCAGTCCCTTGGACGCTAAACTAAGTCCTGATGGCCTTGTTTTGAAGTCAAATGGACACAACAAAACTTTTTGAACGCTCACTTTCAAGCTTGTGGGCCGAAATATAGCCAGACTTCACTTTAGGACTGACACAGTAGCCGAGACCACGTTACGCCCATCATGAATTTGATCAGCTTCGGCTCGATTTTTCGGGACTTGGGGGATATTCTCCAGTCCCGGGGACTCTAAACTAACTTCTGATTGCCTTGGTTTGTACTGAAAGTGACAGAGCAAAACTATTTAAACATTCACTTTCCAGCTTCTGGACCGAAATATAGCCCCACTTCACTTGAAGACTGAAAGAGTAGTCGAGACCACCTTACGCACATCGTGATTTTGACCAACTTGGGCTGGATTTACCGGAACTTGGGAGATATCTTCCAGTCCCTAGGACTCTTAAGTAACCCCTGATGGCCTTGGTTTGCATTGAAATGGATACAGCAAAACTTTTTGAACGCTCACTTTTGAGCTTCCAGGCCGAAATATAGCCCCACTTCACTTTAAGACTAAAAGAGTAGCGGAGACCGCATTTCGCTCATCGTGATTTTGATCAACTTGGGCTCGCTTTTCCGGAACTTGGGGAATATTTTCCAGTCCCAGGGACGCTAAACTAACTGGTGATGGCCTTGTTTTTCAGTCAAAGAACACAGCAAAACTTTTTGAAGGCTCACTTTCGGGCTTCTGGGCCGAAATATAGCCCCACTTCACTTTAAGAATGAAACAGTAGCCGATACCGCATTTCGCGCATCGTGATTTTGACCAACCTCGGCTCAATTTCCCGGACCTTGGGGCATATTTTCTTGTCCCGGGGACGCTAAACTAACTGCTGATGGCCTTGGTTTGCTGTGAAATTAACACAGGAAAACTTTTTGAACGCTCACTTTTGAGCTTCCAGGCCGAAATATAGCCCCACTTCACTTTAAGACTAAAAGAGTAGCGGAGACCGCATTTCGCTCATCGTGATTTTGATCAACTTGGGCTCGCTTTTCCGGAACTTGGGGAATATTTTCCAGTCCCAGGGACGCTAAACTAACTGGTGATGGCCTTGTTTTTCAGTCAAAGAACACAGCAAAACTTTTTGAAGGCTCACTTTCGGGCTTCTGGGCCGAAATATAGCCCCACTTCACTTTAAGAATGAAACAGTAGCCGATACCGCATTTCGCGCATCGTGATTTTGACCAACCTCGGCTCAATTTCCCGGACCTTGGGGCATATTTTCTTGTCCCGGGGACGCTAAACTAACTGCTGATGGCCTTGGTTTGCTGTGAAATTAACACAGGAAAACTTTTTGAACGCTCACTTTCGGGCTTGTGGCCCGAAATATAGCTCCACTTCACTCTAAGACTGAAAGAGTAGCCGACACTAGCTTACGCAAATCGTAATTTTGACCAACTTCGGCTCGATTTCGTGGAAGTTGGGGGATATTTTCCAGTCCCGGGGACTCTAAACTAGCTTCTGATGGCTTTGGTTTGCAGTCAAATAAACACAGGGAAACTTTTTGAACGCTCACTTTCAAGCTCCTGGGCAGGAATAAAGCCTCACTTCACTTTAAGACTGAAACAGTAAGCGAGACCGCCTAACGGGCACCGTGATTTTGACCAACTTCGGCTAAATTTCCCTGAACTTGGGGAGATATTTTCCAGTCCGGAAGACTCTTAAGTAACCCCTGATGGCCTTCGTTTGCATTGAAATGGATACAGCAAAACTTTTTGAAGCTCACTTTTGAGCTTCTAGGCCGAAATATAGCCCCACTTCACTTTAAGACTGAAAGACTAGCCAAGACCGTCTTGCGCGCATCGTGATTTTCACCAACGTCTTCTCGATTTTCCGGAACTTGGGAAATATATTGCAGTCCCGGGGACTCTAAACTAACTCCTGATGGCCTTGGTTTGCAGTGAAATGGACACAGCAAATGTTTTGCAGCGCTCACTTTGGAGCTTCTGGGCCGAAATAGAGCCTCACTTCACTTTAAGACTGAAAGAGTAGCCGAGGCCGCCTTAGGGGCATCGTGATTTTGACCAACTTCGGCTTGAGTTGCCAGAACTTAAAAGACATTTTCCACTCCCGGGGACTCTAAACTAAGTTATGATGGCCTTGGTTTTCAGTGAAATTGAGAGAGCAAAACTTTTTGAACGCTCACTTTCGAGCTTCTGGACCGAAATATAGCCCTACTTCACTTTCAGACTCAAAGAGTAGCCGAGACCGCCTTACGCGAATCGTTATTTTGACCAACTTCGTCTCGATTTCGCGGAACTTGGAGGATATTTTCCAGTTCCGGGGACTGTAAACTACTTCCTGAGGGCCTTGCTTTGCAGTGAAATGGGCACAGCATAACTTTTTGAAGGCTCACTTTCGAGCTTCTGGGCCAAAATATACAGCCACGTTACTTTAAGACTAAAAGAGTAGCCGAGACTGCTTTTCGCGCATCGTGATTTTCACAAACTTCGGCTCGATTTCCCGGAACTTGGGGGATATTTTGATGTCCCGGAGACTGTAAACTATCTCCTGATGTGGTTTGGTTCGCGGTGAAATGGACACAGCAAAACTTTTTGAACTTTCACTTTAGAGCTTCTGGGCCGAAATATAGCCCGAGTTCACTTAAAGAATGATAGAATAGCCGAGACCGCCTTACGCGCATCGTGATTTTGACCAACTTTGGCTCGATTTCCCAGGAAATGGGGAATATTTTCCGGTACCGGGGACTCTAAAGTAACTCCTGATTGCCTTGGTTTGCGTTGAAATGGAGAGAGCAAAACTTTTTCAACGCTCCCCTTCGGGCTTCTGAGCCGAAATATAGCCCCACTCTAGTTTAAGACTGAAAGAGTAGCCGAGACCGTCTTACGCGCATCGTGATTTTGACCAACTTCGGCTGGATTTCCCGAAACTTCGGGGATATATTCAAGTTCCAAGGACTCTAAACTAACCCCTGATGACCTTGGTCTGCAGTGAAATGCACACAGCAATTTTTTTTGAACGCTTACTTTCGAAATTCTGGGCCGAAATATAGCCCCACTTCACTTTAAGACTGAAATAGTAGCCGAGACCGCCTTAGACGCATCGTGATTTTGACCAACTTCGGCTTGAGTTGGCAGAACTTAAGGGATATTTTTTCGTCCCGCGGACTCTAAACTAACTCATGATGGCCTTGGTTTTCAGTTAAATTGAGAGAGCAAAACTTTTTCAACGCTCACTTTCGAGCTTCTGGGCCGAAATATACAGCCACGTCACTTTAAGACTAAAAGAGTAGCCGAGACTGCTTGACGCGCATCGTGATTTTGACAAACTTCAGCTCGATTTCCCCGAACTTGGGCGATATTTTCCAGTCCCGAGCAGTCTAAACTAACTCCTGATGGCCTTGGTTTGCAGTGAAATGAACAAGGTAACACTTTTTTAACGCTTTTTTTCGAGCTTCTGAGATGAAATATAGCCCCACTTCACTTTAAGACTAAAAGAGTAGGCAAGACCGCCTTACGCGCATCGTGATTTTGAGCAACTTCCGCTCGATTTTCTAGAATTTTGGCGATATTTTCAAGTCCCGGGGACTCTAAACTAACTCCTGATGGCCTTGGTTTGATGTGAAATGGACGCAGGAACACTTTTTGAACGCTCAGTTTCGAGCTTCTGGGCCCAAATACAACCGTACTTCACTTTAAGACTGAAATATTAGCCGAGGCCTCCCTAGGAGGATCGTGATTTTGACCCAGTTCAGCTCGATTTCCCGGAACTTGGGGGATATTTTCCAGTCCGGGGGACTTTAAACTAACTCCTGATGGCCTTGGTTTGCAGTTAAATGCACAAAGCGTAACTTTTAAAGGTTCACTTTCAAGCTTCTCGGCCGAAATATAGCCATACTTCACTTTAAGACTGAAAGAGTAGCCGAGACCGCCTTACGCGCATCGTAATTTTGACCAACTTCGGGTCGATTTCCCGGAAGTTGACCAATATTTTCAATTCGCGGGGAAGCTAAACTAACCTCCGATGGCCTTAGTTTGCAGTTAAAGGGACACAGCAAAACTTTTTGAACGCTCACTTTCGAGCTTATGGCTCGAAATACAGCCCCAGTTAACTTTAAGACTGAGAGAGTAGCCGAGACCGCCTTACGCGCATCGTGATTTTGGGATACTTCGGCTCGACTACCCGGAAATAGGGGGATATTTTCCAGTCCCGGGGACTCTAAACTAACTGCTGATGGCCTTGGTTTCCAGTGAAATGGACACAGGAACACTTTTTGAACGCACACTTTCGAGCTTGCCGGCCGAAATATAGCCCTACTTCTTTTTAAGACTGAAAGAGTAAGCGGGAGCGCGTTACGCGCATTGTGATTTTGAGGATCTTCGGCTCGATCTGGCGAAAGTTGGGAGATATTTTCCAGTCCCAAAGTCTCTAAACTCACTCCTGATTGTCTAAGATGTGAGTGAAATAGACACAAAAATTTTTGAACCCTTACTTTCGAGCTTCTGGAGTTAAACCTAAGCCCACTTTACCTTAAGACTGAAAGAGTAACCGAGACCGCCGTATGCGCGTCGTTATTTGCCCAACTTCGGTTAAAGTTCCCGGAACTTGGGGGATATTTTCCAGTCCCGGGGACTCTAAAGTGAGCCCCGACGTCCTTGGTCTGCAGTAAAATGGACACAGCAAAACTTTTTGAACACTCACTTTGACTTCTGAGCCGAAATATAGCTCCACTTCACTTTAAGAGTGAAAGAGTAGCCGAGACCGCTTTATGCCCATCGTCATTTTGACCAACTTCGGCTCGATTTCCCGGAACTTGGGGGATATTTTCCAGTCACGCGGACTCTAAAGTAACTCCTGGTGGCCTTGCTCTGGAGTGAAATGGACACAGCACAACTTTTTGAACGCTCACTTTCGAGCTTCTGGGGGGAAATATTGCCCCAGTTCACTTTAAGAATGAAAGAGTAACCGGGACCGCCTTAGGCGCATCGTGATTTTGACCAACTCTGGCTCGATTTCTCGGGAAATGGGGGATATTTTCCGGTACCGGGGACTCTAAACTAACTCCTGATTTCCTCGGTTTGCAGTGGAATGGACACAGCACAACTTTTTGAACGCTCACTTTTGAGCTTCTGGGCCGAAGCATAGCCCTACTTCACTTTAAGACTCAAAGACTAGCCGAGACCGCCTTACGCCCATCGTGATTTCCGGCTACTTCGGCTCGATTTCCCGGAACTTGGGAGATAATTGCCAGTCCCGGGCACTCTAAACTAATTCCTGATGGCCTTGGTTTTCAGTGAAATGGACACAGCCAAACTTTTTGAACGTTCACTTTCGAGCTTCTGGGCCGAAATATAGCCCCACTTCACTTTAAGACTGAAAGAGTAGCCGGGACCGCCTTACGCGCATGGTAATTTTCTCAAACTTCGGCTTGATTTCCTGGGACTTGGGGGATATTTTCCAGTCCCGGAAGCTCTAAACTAACTCCTGAATGCCTCGGTTTTTAGTGAAATGGACACAGGTAAAAGGAGCGCACGCTCGGTTTCCAGGTTGTAGGCCGAAATATAGCCCCACTTTATTTTAAGACTGAAAGTGTACACGAAACCGCCTTAAGCGCATCGAAATTTTTAGCCACTATGGCTCGATATGCCAAAACTTGGGGGATATTTTCCAGTCCCGGGGACTCTACCCTAACTCTTGATGGCCTTAGTTTTCAGTAAAATGGTGACAGGTAACAGGAGCGCACGCTCGGTGTCGAGCTTCTAGGCCGAAATGTAGCCCCAGTTCATTTTAAGACTGAAAGAGTAAACGAAACTGCCGTACGCCTATCGTAATTTTAAGAAAGTATGGCTCAATTTGCCGAAACTTGGAGGATAGCTTCCAGTCTCGAGGATTCTAAGCTATCTCCTGATGGACTTAGTTCTTAGTGAAATGGACGCAGGTAAAAGGAGAGCACGCTCGGTGTCGAGCTTGTAGAACCGAAATATAGCACCACTTCATTTTCGGAGTAAACGAGTAGCCGAGACCGCCTTAGGCGCATCGTGATTTTGAGCATCTTTGGCTCGATTTGCCGCAATTCGGGCAATATTTTCCAGTCCCGAGGACTCTATGTTAACTCCTGATGAACTTAGTTTTCAGTGATATGTACACAGGCAAAAGGAGCGCACGCTCGGTGTTGAGCTTGTCGGCCGAAATATAGCCCCACTTCATTTTAAGACTGAAAGAGTAGCCGAGACCGCCTTACGCGCATCGTGATTTTGGGCCACTTTTGCTCGATTTCCCGGAAGTTGGCGAATAATTTAAAGTCCCGGGGACGCTAAACTAACTCCCGATGACCTTGGTTTGCAGTTTAATGAACACAGCAAAACATTCTGAACGCTCACCTTCGAGCTTCAGTGCCGCAATATAGCCCTACTTAAATTTAAGACTGAAAGAATAACCGCGAGCCCGTTACGCGCATCGTAATTTTCATCAACTTCGGTGCCATTTCCTGGAGCTTGGAGAATATTTTCCAGTTCCGGGGACTCTAAACTAACTCCTGATTGCCTTGGTTTGCAGTGAAATGGACACAGCAAAGCTTTTTGAACGCTCACTTTCGAGCTTGTGGGCCTAAATATAGCCACACTTTACTTAAAGACTGAAACAGTAGCCGAGACCGCATTTCGCGCATCGTGATTTTGATCAACTTGGGCTCGCTTTCCCGGAACTTGGGGAATATTTTCCAGTCCCGGGGACCCTAAACTAACTTTTGATAGCGTTGGTTTGCAGTGAAATGCACACAGCAAAACTTTTTGAACGCTCACTTTCGAGCTTCTGGACAGAAATATAGCCCCACTTCACTTTAAGACTGAAAGGGAAGCCGAGACCGCTTTGGGAGCATCGTGATTTTGACCAACTTCAGCTCGATTTACCGGAACTTGGGGAATATTTTCCAGTCCCAGGGACGCTAAACTAACTGGTGATGGCCTTGTTTTTCAGTCAAAGAACACAGCAAAACTTTTTGAAGGCTCACTTTCGGGCTTCTGGCCCGAAATAGAGCCCCACTTCACTTGAAGACAGAAAGAGTAGCCGAGACCGACCTACGCGCATCCTGATTTTGAGCAACTTCGGCTCGATTTGCCGGAACTTAGGGGATATATTCCAGTTCTGAGGACTTTAAACTAATTCCTGATGGCCTTGGTTTGCATTGATATGGACACAGCAAAACTTTTTGAACGCTCAATTTCGAGCTTCTGGGGCAAAATATAGCCCCACTTTACTTTAACACTAAAAGGGTAGCCTAGACCGCCTTACGCGCATCGTGATTTTGACAAACTTCGGGTTGCTTTCCCGGAACTTGGGGGATATTTTCCAGTCCCGGGGACTCTAAACTAACTCCTGCTTGTCTTGGTTTGGAGTGAAATGGAAACAGCAAAACTTTTTGAACGCTGACTTTCCAGCTTCTGGGCCCAAAAGTTTAGCCCCACTTCATTTTAAGATTGAAAGACTAGCCGAGGCCGCCTTACGCGCATCGTAATTTTGACTAACTTAAGCTCGATTTTCGGAAACTTGGGGAATATTTTCCAGTCCCGGGGATTCTAAACTAACTCCTGATGGCCTTGCTTTGCAGTGAAATGGACACAGGAAAACTTTTTTAACGCTCTGGTGCGAGCTTCTGGGCCAAAATATAGCCACACTTCACTTTAAGACTGAAGGAGTAGCCGAGACCGCCTCATGCGAATCGTGATTTTGACAAACTACGCCTCGATTTCCCGGAATTTGGGGGATATTTTCCAGACTCGAGAACTTTAAACTAACTCCTGATTGCCTTGGTTTGCAGTAAAATGGAAACGGCTAAACTTTTTCAACGCTCGCTTTAAAGCTTCTGGGCCAACACATAGCCCCATTTCACTTTAAGACTTAAAGAGTAGCCGAGACCGTCTTAAGCGCATCGTGATTTTGACCAAGTTCGGCTCCATTTCCCGGAACTGGGGGGATATTTTCCAGTCCCGGTGACTCTGAACTAACTCCTGATTGCCTTGGTTGGCCGAGCAATGGACACAGGAAAACTTTTTGAACGCTCACTTTCGAGCTGCTGGGTCGAAATATAGCCCCACTTCACTTTAAAACTGAAAGAGTAGCCGAGACCGCCTTACACGCAACCTGATTTTGACCAACTTCCGCTTGATTTCCCGGAACTTGGGGGATATTTTACAGTCCCGTGGACTCTAACGTATTTCCTCTTGGCCTTGGTTTGCAGTGAAATGGACACAGGAAAACGTTTTGAGCGCTCACTTTCGAGCCTTTGGGCCGAAATATAGCCCATTTCATTTTAAGGCTGAAAGAGTAGACGAGACCGCCTTACGCGCATCGTGATTTTGAGCCTCTATGGCTGGATTTCCCAGAACTTGGGGGATAGTTTCCAGCTTTGGGAGCTCTAAACTAACTCCTGATTGCCTTAGTTTTCAGTAAAATCGACACAGATTAAATTAGCGCACGCTCGGTGCCGAGCTTCTAGGTCGAAATATAGCCCCACTTCATTTTAAGACTGAAAAAATAGACGAAACGGCCTTACGCGCATCGTGATTTTGAGCAACTTTGGCTCAATTTGCCGGAACTTGTGGGATATTTTTCAGTCCCAGGGACTGTAAACTAACTCCCGATCGCCTTGGTTTGCATTGAAATGGACAGAGCAAAACATTTTAAGCGCTCACCTTCAAGCTTCTGAGCCGAATATAGCCCCACTTCACTTTAAGCCTGAAAGAGTAGCTGAGACCGTCTTACGCGCATCGTGGTTTTGATCAACTTTGGCTTGATTTTCCGGAACTTGGGGGATATTTTCCAGTCCCAGGGACTCTAAACTAACTCCTGATGGCCTTGCTTTGCAGTGAAATGGACACAGCAAAACTTTTTGAACGCTCACTTTGGACCTTCTGGTCCCAAATATAACCCCACTTCACTTTAAGACTTAAAGAGTTGCCGAGACCGCTTTACGCGCATCGTGATTTTGACCATCTTCGGCTTGATTTCCCGAGATTTGGGGGATATTTTCTAGTCTCGGGGACTATAAACTAAGTCCTGATGACCTTGTTTTGCAGTGAAATTGGAAGAGCAAAAGTTTTTGAAAGCAGAGTTTCGAGCTTCTTGGCCGAAATATAGCCTCACTTCACTTAAGGAGTGAAAGATGAGCCGAGTCCGCCTTGCGCGCATCGTGATTTTGACCAACTTCGGCTCGATTGGCTGCAACTTAGGGAATATTTTCCAGTTCTGTGGACTCTAAACTAATTCCTGATGGCCTTGGTTTGCAATGAAATGGACACAGCAAAACTTTTTGAACGCTCATCTTGGAGCTTCTGCGCCAAAATATAGGCCCACTTCACTTGAAGACTGAAAGAATAGCCGAGACCGCCTTACACACATCGTGATTTTGACCAAGTTCAGCTCGATTTCCCGGAATATGGGGGATATTTTCCAGTCCGGGGGACTTTAAAATAACTCCTGATGGCCTTTTTTTGCAGTTAAATGCATGAAGCGTAACTTTTTAAACGGTCACTTTCGAGCTTCTAGGCTGAAATATAGCCCCACTTCACTTTAAGACGGCAACAATAGCCGACCCGCGTTCCGCGAATCGTGATTTTGACCACCCTCGGATCGATATCCCGGAACTTGGGGGATATTTTCCAGTCCTGGGGACCCTAAACTAACTCCTGATCACCTTGGTTTGAAGTGAACTTGACAAGGGAAAACTTTTTGAACGCTCACTTTCGAGCTTCTGGGGCGAAATATAGCCCCACTTCACTTTAAGACTGAAAGATTACCCAAGACCGTCTTACGCTCACGTGATTTTGACAAACTTAGGCTAAATTTCCCGGAATTTGGGGGATATTTTTCACTGCCTGGGGCTCTATACTAACTTCTGATGGCCTTGCTTTGCAGTGAAATTGACACAGCAAAATTTTTTAAACACTCAGTTTCGAGCTTCTGGACCGAAATATTGCCCCACTTCACATTAAGACTGAAAGAGTAGCCGAGACCGCGTACGCGCGTCATGATTTTGACCAACTTCGGCTAAATTTGCCGGAACTTGGGGGATATTTTGCATTCCCGGGGACTCTAAACTGACCCCCGACGTCCCTGGTCTGCAGTAAACTGGACACAGCGAGGCTTTTTGAACGCTCATTTTCGAGCTTCTGGGACGAGATATAGCCCCACTTTACTTTAAGACTAAAACAGTAGCCAAGCCCGCCTTACGCGCATCGTGATTTTTACCAACTTCGGCTCGGTTTCCGGGAACTTGGGGAATATTTTTTAGTCCCACGGACTCTAAAGTAACTCCTGATGGCCTCGGTTCGCATTGAAATGGACACAGCAAAACTCTTTGAACGTTCACTTTCGAGCTTCTTGGCCCAAATATAGCCCGACTTCACTTAAAGACTGAAAGAGTAAGCGAGAGCGCCTTACGCGCATCGTGATTTTGACCAACTTCCGCTCGATTTCCCGAAACTTGGGGAATAGTTTTTTAGTCCCGGGGACTCTAAACTAACTCCTGATAGCCTTGGTTTGCATTGAAATGGACATAGGCAAATATTTTGAACGCTCACCTTCGAGCTTCTGTGCCCAAATATAGCCCCAGTTCACTTTCGGACTTTAAGAGTAGCCGAGACCGCCTTACGCGCATCGTGATTTTGACCAGCTTAGGCTCGATTTCCCGGAACTTGGGGGATATTTTCAAATCCGGCGGACTCTAAACTAACACCTGATTGCCTTCGTTTGCAGTGAATTGGGCACAGCATAACTTTTTCAACGCTCACTTTCGACCTTCTTTGCCGAAATATAGCCACACTTCACTTTAAGACTGAAAGAGTAGCCGAGATCGCTTTACGCACATCGTGATTTTGACCAACTTCGGATCGATTTCTAGGAGCTTGGGGGCTATTTTCCAGTCCCGAAGACTCTAAACTAACCCCTGATCGCCTTGGTTTGTATTGAAATGGACAGAGGAAAACATTTTGAACGCTCACCTTCGAGCTTCTGGGCCGAAATATAGCCCCACTCTACTTTAAGATTGAGAGAGTAGCCGAGTCCGTCTTACGCGCATCGTGAGTTTGACAAACTTTGGCTCGATTTCCCGGAACTTAGGGGATATGTTCAAGTCTCGGGTCTCTAAACTATCTCCTGATTGCCTTGGTTTGCAGTGAAATGGACACAGCAATTTTTTTTTGAACGCTCACTTTGGACCTTCTGGGCCGAAGTAGAGCCTCACTTCACTTTAAGACTGAACGAATAGCCGAGACGGCCTTACGCGTATCTTCATTTTGACAACCTTTGTCCTCATTTTCCCGCACTTACAGGGTATTTTCCAGTCCCTGGGACTCTAACCTAACTTCTGCTCGCCTTTGTTTGCAGTGAAATTGACACAGGAAGACCTTTTGAACGGTCACTTTCGAGCTTCTGGGCAGAAATATAGCCCCACTTCACTTTAAGACTGAAAGATTAGCCGAGACCGCCTTACGCACATGGTGATTTTGACCTACTTCGGCTAAATTTCCCTGAATTTTGGGGGATATTTTCCACTCCCTGGGTCTCTAAACTAATTCCTGATGGTTTTGGTTTGCAGTGAAATCGACACAGCAAAACCTTTTTAAACACTCACTTTAGAGCTTCTGGGCCGAAATATTGCCTCACTTCACTTTAAGACTGAAAGAGTAGCCGAGACCGCCTTACAGGCATGGTGATTTTAACCAACCTCGGCTCGATTGCGAGGAAGTTGGGGGATATTTTCTACTCCCGGCAACTCTTATTTAACTCCTGATGGCCTTCGTTTGCAGTGAAATAGACAGAGAAAAACTTTTTAAACGCTCACTTTCAAGCTCTTGGGCAGCAATGTAGCCCCACTTCACTTCAAGACTGAAAGAGTAGCCGAGACCGCCTTACGCGCATCGTGATTTTGATCAACTTCGGCTCGATTTTCCGGAAATTGGGGGATATTTTCCAGTGCCAGAAACTCTAAACTAAACGCGGATGTCTTTATTTTTTGCTGAAATGGACACAGGTTAAAGAAGCGCAAGCTAGGTGTCGAGCTTCTAGGCCGAAATATAGCCCCACTTCATTTTAAGACTAAAAGAGTAGCCGAGACCGCCTTACGCGAATGGTGATTTTTGAGCATCTTTGGCTGGATTTGCGGGGACTAGGGGGATATTTTTCAGTCCCGGGGACTCTAAACTAACTCCTGATTGCCGTATTATTAAGTGAAAAGGACAGAGGTAAACGAAGCGGACGCTAGGTGTGGAGCTTCTAGGCCGAAATATAGCCCCACTTTAATTTAAAACGGTAAGAGTACCATAAACTCTTACGCACATCGTGATTTTCAGCAACTTTGCTTGTTTTGCCGGATTTTGGTTGATATTTTACAGTCCCGGGGACTCTAAACTAACTTCTGATGGCCTTAATTTTTACTAAAATGGACACAGATAAAAGGAGCGCTCGCTCGGTGTCGAGCTTCTAGGCCGAAATATAGCCCCACTTCACTTTAAGACGGAAAGAGTAGCAAAGAACGCCTTCCGCGCATCGTGATTTTCACCAACGTCGGCTCGATTTCCCGCAACTTCGAGGATATTTTCCAGTCCCGGGATTTCTAAACTAACTCCTCATTGTCGTGGTTTGCAGTGAAGTGGACTTAGCAGAACTTTTTAAACGCTCACTTGTGAGTTTGTGGAACAAAATATAGCCCAACTTTACTTTAAGACTGATAGAGTAGCCGAGACCGGCTTACGCGCATGGTGATTTTGACCAAATTTGGCTCGATTTCCCGGAACTTGGGGGATATATTCCAGTCCCGGGGACTCTAAGCTAACTCCTGATGGCCTGGGTTTGCAGTGAAATGGACACAGGAAAACTTTTTGAACGCTTCCTTTCGAGCTTCTGGGCCGAAACATAGCCCCACTTCACTTTAAGACTTAAAGAGTAGCCGAGACCGCCTTACGCGCATCGTGATTTTGACCATCTTCGGCTTGATTTCGCGGGACTTGGGGGATATTTTCTAGTCCCGGGGATTCTAAACTAAGTCCGGATGGCGTTGTTTTGCAGTGAGATTGAAACAGCCAAACTTTTTGAATAATA
Organism: Orbicella franksi; assembly: GCF_964199315.1. Classification (NCBI taxonomy): domain Eukaryota; kingdom Metazoa; phylum Cnidaria; class Anthozoa; order Scleractinia; family Merulinidae; genus Orbicella; species Orbicella franksi. The sequence continues at coordinate 53,085 of NC_138147.1, read as the reverse complement.
ATAATAATAGATTTGTATAGCGCCATATCCAGGGCTCATGGCGCTTTACAGTAAAAAATGTTATTAAAAATAAAATTTACATTAAAAATTTACATCAGTGATAAAAAATTACTAACAAATAAAATAGCTAAGCTGTAAAAATGAAAGTAAAACTAGGAATCATTAAAACCTTTAAGTAAAAACTGACTAACTTAACTAAGTGACTGACTAACTAACTAGCTAAACTATCTAATCTACTAATTAACTAACTAACCAAAAGTCTAGTTAGAAAATTTGTTAAAAAGATATGTCTTTATACAAGTCTTAAAATCTGATAGCGAGCCACTCCCTCTTATATTGTTCGGAAGAGAGTTCCATAGGCTAGGTGCTACAAAAGAGAAACACCTATGACCATAGCCTATTAACTTGACAGGTGGTACTTTCAACAGGTTTTTGGAGGAGGATCGAAGATTTCTGCTTGGTACATAAGGCTCTAGCAGCTCAGTAATGTAATTAGGGGCCTGGCCGTTGAGCGCTTTATAGGTTAAAAGTAAAATCTTATAATTGATGCGCTGGCTTATTGGAAGCCAGTGTAGCTGCTTTAAAACCGGCTTGATATGATCGTATTTCCTTGTTCTGGTAACGACGCGAGCCGCAGCATTCTGGACATTTTGTAGACGATCTATCAAAAATTTTGGTAGTCCATATAGAAGCGAGTTGGCGTTATCTAGTTTGGAAGTGATGAATGCATGTACTAACTTTTCAGTGTCTGCTAGAGATAGACAGACTCTTATCCTGCTAATGTTTCTAAGATGGAAGAAACAGGCCTTGCAGGTACTGGTAACATGCTTTTCCAGTGATATGTACTCATCAAAGATGACTCCAATGTTCTTTGCAGAAGTAGATGACTCGATCTGTTCACCAGACACATCGACGTGGTCTATTAATGGGGGTGGACGATGTCGTGCGCTCAAGATCAAAAGCTCCGTCTTTCCTCTGTTTAGTTTCAGCTTATTGCACACCATCCACGAGTCGATCTCAGAAACACATGCTCCTATTTTAGCTATAGAACCAGGTTGTTCGGCGTAGTTGGGCTTAAATGAGAGGTAGAGCTGGGTGTCATCAGCGTATAGATGGTAGTTAAGTCCGTGCCGTTTGATGATGTCCCCGATGGGCGATGTGTATAACAAATACAGGATTGGCCCTAAACGGATCCCTGGGGAACACCGTAGCGAAGTTCTTTCATCTCTGACTTGGTTCCGTCAATCATCACAAACTGTTTTCGGTCTTGAAGATAGGATCGAAACCATTTTAGCGCATTTCCTTTCACGCCGTAGCGTTTTTCCATTCTTTCTAGTAGCAGTTTATGGTCGACGGTATCAAACGCCGCAGACATGTCCAACAGTAGCAGGATAACGCATTTCTGATTATCTATCTCACAGAGAATGTCATTTTGCACCCTCAGGAGAGCAGTCTGATTCCTCTAGATCATTATCGCGTAGATAGTCGCTCAATTGACAAGATACTGCCTTTTCAATTATCTTAGATACAACCTTCAGATTTGAGATAGGTCTAAAGTTTGAATAATCCTCAGAGTCCAGGTTGTCCTTCTTCAGCTTCGGTTTGATCATTGCTTCTTTCAGTGCAGCGGGCATAGATGCTGATTGGAGAGACATGTTAACGATGTTAGTTAACACCGGTAGAATAGTTGATTTACATTCCTTAAGAATAGAAGCCGGTATAGGGTCAAGATCAGAGGATTTTTTACCGATTTTGTCCACAAAACTTTCAATCTCTCTTTCTGACATCACCCTGAACTCTGTGAATTCGGCTTGACATGGCTGTTTGTATGCTTCGCAGGACTGGGTACCAGAAGTCACTTCTTTGGATAGCTCCGTTCTTATGGATGCTATCTTCTTGTCAAAAAAGTCGGCATAATTGTTCGTAAACACAAACGTTGAGGGTGCGGTCGGATAGCGTCCATCTACTCTGCGGTGTAATAGCTTGTCGACTGCGTTGAAAAGTATTTTTGGATCTGATGCATTCTCTGAAATAATAGATGAATAGTATGAAGCCTTTGCGTCCCTTAGCATTTTGTTCACTACCTGGCACTGGTCGACAAACATCTGTCTGTCGACGCACAGTCTCGACGATCGCCAGTGGCGCTCCAGCCTTCGACGTTTTCTCTTGGCGTTACTAATACCCTCATGGTACCATGGTGCTGATGGACGGAGAGTTATCATGCGTCGTTTTAAAGGTGCATGCCTTTGAAGTATTTCCGTCAGAGTATTTTCGTATTTTTCAGTGAAATCCATAAGATCAAAGGCGTTGGTTGTCAGGAGGTCAGATTGCTTTAGGTCGTCATTAAAACTGACCATATTTACCGAGCGCAGTTTACGATAACTAATTTCCATTCGTTCCAGAGGTGGTTTCTTTAGGCGTAGCTTGCAGTGTACAGCAGAGTGATCGGACAGCATTGGATCGCGTATTTCAACGCTAGTAACTAGCTCGTCCTCGGCCCTAGTTATGGTCAGGTCTAAGGTGTGGCCTTTCTTATGGGTGGGCCATTTACATGCTGGACTAGACTGAGCGATTCTAAGATCTTGTTAAATTTTACAGTCTCCAAATTGCTGATTTTATCCATGTGATAATTGAAGTCACCCACTATTAGAAGGTTGCCAGGGGAAACAACGAACTGTTCTGCGAGGGTGCAAAATTCTTCAAAGAATAGAGAACAATTTAATTGATTTCCCTTGGATGGAGGCGGTCTATGGATAGTTACAATTCTTATAGAACCAGTGGAGCATGTCGTCACAATGTCCAGGTATTCGAAGGAGCTGAAATTTGTCTGGGTTTGTTTCGTGACTTTCATTTGTTTCTTTATTAGGAGACCAACTCCTCCCCCTCGTGAGTTTTTCCGTGGAACATGGTAGAAGCGGTATCCGGTTGGACAAACTTCAGCAATTGAAAAATTATAGTTTTCATTATTGCGCAGCCATGTCTCAGTCACTGCAAAAATATCCACGTTATTGCCGACTGCATAATCTTTTATCGCAAGTTCCTTCTTGTTGATCGATCTAGTGTTCAATAAACAGAAGTCGATTGGTATAATACTATTCTGCAGATTTTTGTTTGAGCATCTTATGCTGGTAAGATTGTGCCAATTCACTCCTCTGGAGCAGCAATTTTTGGAGCCAAGGGTGACGTTGTGTGACACAGTGGTGGGCCGTGATGCATGGCTGCGTTTGGCTTGCGATGAAACAATGACCGGTATTGTTCTGTTCACAGAAGGCCCGGGATTTAGCTTGAATGTCAGATCGCCAATTAATTCCATGTTGAAAGCGGCGGAGCTGTTGGGATAATAAAAACATGGTCTTTTGTGTCTTTTCATCCTATGCCGCTTTGGTAAATACCTGTGTAGAAGATTATCAGTGATTGCATAATTATCCATCCAGCCGTGTGGTATGCGCGTTGTAAACAATACATCATTGCTTGAGTACAAAGCGAAATCAAGAAAATTTTCTTTCTACGAAATTCCGTCACCTTGAAACCACCAAGTCGCTTGTAGTCCAGAAGTAAAATTCCGTATTTCCTGAGTGGATAAATGGTCTTGAGTCTTGAAACTTTCCCACACATGACCTTTTTGGCTTAGACCATCTGCCAAGTACTTGTATTCCGTAACCGAGCATCTTAAAAGCACTAAAATGGCTAAGAGCAGGCAGCTTCTATAAATACGTCTTACCCTCATTACGAAAGCAAAGTTTCGAGCTTCTAGGCCCAAATATAGCCCCACTTCACTTGAAAAGTGAAAGATGAGCCGAGTCCGCCTTACGCACATCGTGATTTTGACCAACTTCGGCTCGATTTCCCGGAAATTAGGGAATATTTTCCAGTTCTGTGGACTCTAAACTTATTCCTGATGGCCTTGGTTTAGAGTGAAATGGACACAGCAAAACTTTTTGAACGCTTATCTTCGAGCTTCTGGCCTAAAATATAGCCTAATTTCACTTTAAGATTGAAAGAATAGCTGAGACCGCCTTGCGCGCATCGTGATTTTGACCAGCTTCGGCTCGATTTCCCGGAATTTGGGGGATGTTTTCCAGTCCCGGAGACTCTAAACTAACTCCTGATCGTCTTGGTTTGCATTGAAATGGACACAGCGAAACTTTTTGAACGCTCACTTTCGAGCTTCTGGCCCGAAATATAGCCCACTTTACTTTAAGACTGAAAGAGTAGCCGAAACCGTCTTGCGCGAATCGTGATTTTGACCAACTTCGGGTCGATTTCCCGGAGCTTGGCGGATATATTCGAGTCCCGCGAGCTCTAAATTAACTCCTTATGGCCTTGGTTTTCGGAGAAATGGACAGAGCAGAACTTTTTTAACACTCACCCTCTAGCTTGTGGGCTTAAATAGAAGCCCACTTCACTTTAACCCTGAAATAGTAGCCGAGACCGCCTTACGCGCATCGTGGTTTTGACCAAGTTCCGCTATATGTCCCGGAACTTGGGGGATATTTTCCAGTCAGGGGGACTCTAAACTAACTCCTGATGGCCTTGGTTTGCAGTGAAATGCACAGAGCATAACTTTTTTAACGATCACTTTGCAGCTTCTGGGCCGAAATATAGCCCCACTTCACTTTAAGACTGAAAGAGTAGCGGAGACCGGTTTACAGGCATCGTGATTTTGACCAACTTTAGCTCGATTTCCCGGAACTTGGGGGATATTTTCCAGTCCGGGAGACTTTAAACTAACTCCTGATGGCCTTTGTTTGCAGTTACATGCACAAAGCGTAACTTTTTAAACGGTCACTTTCGAGCTTCTGGCCCGAAATATAGCCCCACTTCACTTTAAGACTGAAACAATAGCCGAGATCGCGTTTCGCGCATCGTGATTTTGACCAACTTCGGATCGATATCCCCGAACTTGGGGGATATTTTCCAGTCCCGGGGACTCTAAACTAACTCCTGATCGCCTTGCTTTACATTGAAACTGACAGAGCAAAACGTTGTGAAGACTCACCTTCGAGCTTCTGGGCCGAAATATAGCCCCACTTCTTTTTAAGAGTAAGAGTAGCCGAGTCTGTCTTACGCAAATCGTGATTTTGACTAACTTCAGCTCGATTTGCCGGAACCTGGGGGATATATTCCAGTCCCGGGAGCACTAAACTAACCCCTGATGGCCTTGGCTTCCAGTGAAATGGAAACAGCAAATTTTTTTGAACCCTTACTTTGGAGCTTCTGGGCCGAAATATAGCCCCACTTCAATTTAACACTAAAAGAGTAGCCGAGACGGCCTTACGCGCTTATTTATTTTGCAAACTTTGTCCCGATTTTTCGGCACTTACGGGATATTTTCCAGTCCCTGGGTCTCTAAACTAACTCCTGATGGCCTTGGTTTGCAGTGAAATTGACACAGCAAAACTTTTCAAACACCCAGTTTCGAGCTTCTGGGCCGAAATATTGCCCCACTTTACTTTAAGATTGAAAGAGTAGCCGAGACCGGCTTACGCGCATCGTAATTTTGACCAACTTCGGCTCGATTTCCCGGAGCTTGGGGGATATTTTACAGTCCCGCGGACTCTAAAGTAACTCCTGATGGCCTTGCTTTGGAGTGAAATGGACACAGCAAAACTTTCTGAACGCTCACTTTCAAGCTTCTGGGCGGAAATGTTGCCCCAGGTCACTTTAAGAATGAAAGAGTAGCCAAGACCGCCTTACGCTTATCGTGATTGTGACCAACTTTGGCTCGATTTCCCGGGAAATGGGGGATATTTTCCGGTACCGGGGACTCCAAAGTAACTCCTGATTGCCTTGGTTTGCATTGAAATGGAGAGAGCAAAACTTTTTTAACGCTCCCTTTCGAGCTTCTGAGCCGAAATATAGCCCCACTTCACTTTTAGACTGAAAGAGTAGCCGAGACCGTCTTACGCGCATCGTGGTTTTGACAAACTTCGGCTAGATTTCCCGAAACTTCGGGGACATATTCCAGTCCCAAGGACTCTAAAGTAATTCCTGATGGCCTTGGTTTGCAGTGAAATGGACACAGCCAATTTTTTTTTGAACGCATGCTTTCGAAATTCGAGGGGAGAAATATAGCCCCACTTCACTTTAAAACTGAAAGAGTAGCCGAGACCGCCTTGGGCGCATCGTGATTTTGACCAACTTCGGCTCGAGTTTCCGGAACTTAAGGGATATTTTTCAGTCGCGGGGACTCTAAACTAACTCGCGATGGCCTTGGTTTTCAGTGAAATTGAGAGAGCAAAACGTTTTGAACGCGCACTTTCGAGCTTCTGGACCGAAATATAGCCCTACTTCACTTTAAGACTGAAAGAGTAGCCGAGACCGCCTTACACGCATCGTGATTTTGACCAACTTCGTCTCGATTTCGCGGAACTTGGGGGATATTTTCCAGTTCCGGGGACTCTAAACTCCTGATGGCTTTGGTTTGCAGTGAAATGGAAACAGGATAACTTTTTGAACGCTCACTTTCGAGCTTCTGGGCCGAAGCATAGCCCTACTTCACTTTAAGACTGAAAGAGTAGCTGAGATTGCCTTACGCGCATCGTGATTTTGGGTTACTTCGGCTCGATTTCCCGGAACTTGGGAAATAATTCCCAGTCCCGGGCACTCTAAACTAATTCCTGATGGCCTTGGTTTTCAGTGAAATGGACACAGCCAAACTTTTTGAACCTTCACTTTCGAGCTTCTGGGCCGAAATATAGCCCCACTTCACTTTAAGACTGAGAGAGTAGCCGAGACCGCCTTACGCGCATGGTAAATTTGTCCAACTTCGGCTTGATTTCTCGGGGTTTGGGGGATATTTTCCAGTCCCGGAAGCTCTAAACTAACTCCTGATTGCCTTGGTGTTCAGTGAAATGGACACAGGTAAAAGGAGCGCACGCTCGGTTTCCAGGTTGTAGGCCGAAATCTAGCCCTACTTTATTTTAAGACTGAAAGGGTAGACGAAACCGCCTTAAGCGCATCCAAATTTTTAGCCACTATGGCTCGATATGCCAAAACTTGGGGGATATTTTCCACTCCCGGGGACTCTAAGCTAACTCCTGATAACCTTAGTTTTCAGTAAAATGGTCACAGGTAACAGGAGCGCACGCTCCCTGTCGAGCTTCTAGGTCGAAAATAAAGCCCCACTTCATTTTAAGACTGAAAGAGTAAACGAAACTGCCGTACGCTTATCGTAATTTTAAGAAACTCAATTTGCCGAAACTTGGAGATAGTTTCCAGTCTCGAGGACTCTAAACTATCTCTCGATGGACTTAGTTCTTAGTGAAAAGGACACAGGCAAAAGGAGCGCACGCTCGGTGTCAAGCTTGTAGAACCGAAATATGGCCCCACTTCATTTTCAGAGTGAAAGAGTAGGCGAGACCAACTTACTCGCATCTTGATTTTGAGCATCTTTGGCTCGATTTGCCGTAATTCGGGGAATATTTTCCAGTCCCGAGGACTCTATGCTAACTCATGATGAACTTAGTTTTCAGTGATATGTACACAGGCAAAAGGAGCGCACGCTCGGTGTCGAGCTTCTCGGCCGAAATATAGCCCCACTTCACTTTAAGACTGAAAGAGTAGCCGAGACCGCCTTACGCGCATCGTGATTTTGAGCAACTTTGGCTCGATCTGCCAGAATTTGGGGAATATTTTCCAGTCCCAAGGACTCTAAACTAACACCTGATCGCCAAAGATGTCAGTGAAATGGACACAGGTAAAATTGGCGCACGCCAGGTCTCGAGCTTCTAGGTCGAAATATAGCCCCCCTTAATTTTAAGACTGAAAGAGTAGCCGAGACCGCCTTACGCGCATCGTGATTTTGGGCCACTTTTGCTCGATTTCCCGGAAGTTGGCGAATAATTTAAAGTCCCGGGGATGCTAAACTAACTCCCGATGACCTTGGTTTCCAATTTAATGAACACAGCAAAACATTCTGAACGCTCACCTTCGAGCTTCAGGGCCGAAATATAGCCCTACTTAAATTTAAGACTGAAGAATAGCCGAGAGCCCGTTACGCGCATGGTGATTTTGATCAACTTCGGCGCGATTTCCTGGAACTTGGAGAATATTTTCCACTCCCGGGGACTCTAAACTAACTCCTGACGGCCTTGGTTTCCAGTGAAAGGGACAGAGCAAAACTTTTTGAACGCGCACTTTCGAGCTTCTTGGCCGAACTATAGCCCAACTTCACTTTAAGACTGAAAGACTAACCGAGAGCGCTTTACGCGCATCGTGACTTTGACCAACTTCGGCTCGATCTGGCGGAACTTGGGAAATATTTTCTAGTCCCAAGGGCTCTAAACTAACTCCTGATGGCCTTGCTTTGCAGTGAAATGGAGACAGCAAAACTTTTTGAACCCTCAATTTCGAGCTTCTGGGCCAAAATATAGCCCCACTTTACTTTAACACTAAAAGAGTAGCCGAGACCGCCTTACGCGCATCGTGATTTTGACAAACTTCGGGTTGAATTCCCGGAACTTGGGGGATATTTTCCAGTCCCGGGGACTCTAAACTAACTCCTGCTTGTCTTGGTTTTGAGTGAAATGGAAACAGCAAAACTTTTTGAACGCTGACTTCCCAGCTTCTGGGCCCAAAAGTTTAGCCCCACTTCATTTTAAGATTGAAAGAGTAGCCGAGGCCGCCTTACGGGCATCGTAATTTTGACTAACTTAAGCTCGATTTTCGGAAACTTGGGGGATATTTTCCAGTCCCGGGGCCTCTAAACTAACTCCTGCTTGTCTTGGTTTGGAGTGAAATGGAAACAGCAAAAGTTTTTGAACGCTGACTTTCCAGCTTCTGGGCCCAAAAGTTTAGCCCCACTTCACTTTAAGACTGAAAGAGTAGCCGAGACCGCCTCATGCGAATCGTAATTTTGACAAACTACGCCTCGATTTCCCGGAACTTGGGGGATATTTTCGAGACCCGGGAACTGTAAGCTAACTCCTGATTGCCTTGGTTTGCAGTAAAATGGAAACGGCAAAACTTTTTCAACGCTCACTTTAAAGCTTCTGGGCCAACACATAGCCCCACTTCACTTTAAGACTTAAAGAGTAGCCGAGACTGTCTTAAGCGCATCGTGATTTTGACCAAGTTCGGCTCCATTTCCCGGAACTGGGGGGATATTTTCCAGTCCCGGGGACTCTAAACTAACTCCTGCTTGCCTTGGTTGGCCGAGCAATGGAAACAGGAAAATCTTTTGAACGCTCACTTTCGAGCTGCTGGGTCGAAATATAGCCCCACTTCACTTTAAAACTGAAAGAGTAGCCGAGACCGCCTTACACGCAACCTGATTTTGACCAACTTCTGCTTGATTTCCCGGAATTTGGGGGATATTTTACAGTCCCGTGGACTCTAACATATTTCCTCTTGGCCTTGGTTTGCAGTGAAATGGACACAGGAAAACGGTTTGAACGCTCACTTTCGAGCCTTTGGGCCGAAATATAGCCCATTTTATTTTAAGGCTGAAAGAGTAGACGAGACCGCCTTACGCGCATCGTGATTTTGAGCCTCTATGGCTGGATTTCCCGGAACTTGGGGGATAGTTTCCAGCTTTGGGAGCTCTAAACTAACTCCTGATTGCCTTAGTTTTCAGTAAAATCGACACAGATTAAATTAGCGCACGCTCGGTGCCGAGCTTCTAGGTCGAAATATAGCCCCACTTCATTTTAAGACTGAAAAAATAGACGAAACGGCCTTACGCGCATCGTGATTTTGAACAACTTTGGCTCAATTTGCCGGAACTTGTGGGATATTTTTCAGTCCCAGGGACTGTAAACTAACTCCCGATCGCCTTGGTTTCCATTGAAATGAACAGAGCAAAACATTTTAAACGCTCACCTTCAAGCTTCTGAACCGAATATAGCCCCACTTCACTTTAAGCCTGAAAGAGTAGCCGAGACCGTCTTACGCGCATCGTGATTTTCACCAACTTTGGCTTGATTTTCCGGAACTTGGGGGATATTTTCCAGTCCCAGGGACTCTAAACTAACTCCTGATGGCCTTGCTTTGCAGTGAAATGGACACAGCAAAACTTTTTGAACGCTCACTTTGGACCTTCTGGGCCGAAATATAACCCCACCTCACTTTAAGACTTAAAGAGTTGCCGAGACCGCTTTACGCGCATCGTGATTTTGACCATCTTCGGCTTGATTTCCCGGGACTTGGGGGATATTTCCTAGTTCCGGGGACTTTAAACTAAGTCCTGATGACCTTGTTTTGCAGTGAAATTGACACAGCAAAAGGTTTTGAACGCTCATCTTCGAACTTCTGCGCCAAAATATAGCCCCACTTCACTTGAAGACTGAAAAAATAGCCGAGACCGCCTTACGCGCATCGTGATTTTGACCAACTTCGGCTCGATTGGCCGGAACTTAGGGAATATTTTCCAGTTCTGTGGACTCTAAACTAATTCCTGATGGCCTTGGTTTGCAATGAAATGGACACAGCAAAACTTTTTGAACGCTCATCTTCGAGCTTCTGCGCCAAAATATAGCCCCACTTCACTTGAAGACTGAAAGAATAGCCGAGACCGCCTTACAGACATCGTGATTTTGACCAAGTTCAGCTCGATTTCCGGGAACTTGGCGGATATTTTCCAGTCCAGGGGACTTTAAAATAACTCCTGATGGCCTTTTTTTGCAGTTAAATGCACGAAGCGTAACTGTTTAAACGGTCACTTTCGAGCTTCTAGGCTGAAATATAGCCCCACTTCACTTTAAGACTGCAACAATAGCCGACCCGCGTTTCGCGAATCGTGATTTTGACCAACTTCGGATCGATATCCCGGAACTTGGGGGAAATTTTTCAGTCCTGGGGACCCTAAACTAACTCCTGATCACCTTGGTTTGAAGTGAACTTGACAAGGGAAAACTTTTTGAACGCTCACTTTCGAGCTTCTGGGGCGAAATATAGCCCCACTTCACTTTAAGACTGAAAGATAAGCCAAGACCGTCTTACGCCCATGGTTTTTGACAAACTTAGGCTAAATTTCCCGGAAGTAGGGGGATATTTTTCACTGCCTGGGTCTCTATACTAACTCCTGATGGCCTTGGTTAGCAGTGAAATTGACACATTAAAACTTTTTGAACACTCAGTTTCGAGCTTCTGGGCCGAAATATTGCCCCACTTCACATTAAGACTGAAAGAGTAGCCGAGACCGCGTACGCGCGTCGTGATTTTGACCAACTTGGGCTAAATTTCCCGGAACTTGGGGGATATTTTGCATTCCCGGGGACTCTAAACTGACCCCCGACGTCCTTGGTGTGCAGTAAACTGGACACAGCAAGGCTTTTTGAACGCTCATTTTCGAGCTTCTGGGACGAGATATAGCCCCACTTTACTTTAAGACTAAAAGAGTAGCCGAGCCCGCCTTACGCGCATCGTGATTTTGACCAACTTCGGCTCGGTTTCCCGAAACTTGGGGAATATTTTTTAGTCCCGCGGACTCTAAAGTAACTCCTGATGGCCTTGGTTCGCATTGAAATGGACACAGCAAAACTTTTTGAACGTTCACTTTCGAGCTTCTTCGCCAAAGTATAGCCCAACCTCACTTAAAGACTGAAACAGTAGCCGAGACCGCGTTACGCGCATCGTGATTTTGATCAACTTCTGCTCGATTTCCCGGAACTTGGGGAATATTTTCCAGTTTCGGGGACTCTAAACTAACTCCTGATGGCCATGGTTTGCAGTGAAATTTACACAGCACAAGTTTTTGAACGCACACTTTCGAGGTTCTGTACCGAAATAGAGCCCCACTTCACTTGAAGACAGAAAGAGTAGCCGAGACCGACTTACGCGCATCCTGATTTTGAGCAACTTCGGCTCGATTTGGCGGAACTTAGGGGATATATTCCAGTTCCGAGGACTCTAAACTAAATCCTGATGGCCTTGGTTTGCATTGAAATGGACACAGCAAAACTTTTTGAACGCTTATCTTCGAGCTTCTGGGCCAAAATATAGCCCCACTTTACTTTAAATCTAAAAGAGTAGCCGAGACCGCCTTACGCGCATCGTGATTTTGACAAACTTCGGGTTGATTTCCCGGAACTTGAGGGATATTTTCCAGTCGCGGGGACTCTAAACTAACTCCTGATCGTCTTGGTTTGCATTGAAATGGACACAGCGAAACTTTTTGAACGCTCACTTTCGAGCTTCTGGCCCGAAATATAGCCCACTTTACTTTAAGACTGAAAGAGTAGCCGAAACCGTCTTGCGCGAATCGTGATTTTGACCAACTTCGGGTCGATTTCCCGGAGCTTGGCGGATATATTCGAGTCCCGCGAGCTCTAAATTAACTCCTTATGGCCTTGGTTTTCGGAGAAATGGACAGAGCAGAACTTTTTTAACACTCACCCTCTAGCTTGTGGGCTTAAATAGAAGCCCACTTCACTTTAACCCTAAAATAGTAGCCGAGACCGCCTTACCCGCATCGTGATTTTGACCAAGTTCAGCTCGATTTCCCGGAACTTGGGGGATATTTTCCAGTCCGGGGGACTCTAAACTAACTCCTGATGGCCTTGGTTTGCAGTGAAATGCACAGAGCATAACTTTTTTAACGATCACTTTGCAGCTTCTGGGCCGAAATATAGCCCCACTTCACTTTAAGACTGAAAGAGTAGCGGAGACCGCCTTACAGGCATCGTGATTTTGACCAACTTTAGCTCGATTTCCCGGAACTTGGCGGATATTTTCCAGTCCAGGGGACTTTAAACTAACTCCTGATGGCCTTTGTTTGCAGTTAAATGCACCAAGGGTGACTTTTTAAACGGTCACTTTCGAGCTTCTGGGCCGAAATATAGCCCCACTTCACTTTAAGACTGAAACAATAGCCGAGATCGCGTTTCGCGAATCGTGATTTGACCAACTTCGGATCGATATCCCGGAACTTGGGGGATATTTTCCAGTCCCGGGGACTCTAAACTAACTCCTGATCGCCTTGCTTTGCATTGAAACTGACAGAGCAAAACGTTGTGAAGACTCACCTTCGAGCTTCTGGGCCGAAATATAGCCCCACTTCTTTTTAAGAGCAAGAGTAGCCGAGTCTGTCTTACGCAAATCGTGATTTTGACTAACTTCGGCTCGATTTGCCGGAACCTGGGGGACATATTCCAGTCCCGGGAACACTAAACTAACTCCTGATGGCCTTGGTTTCCAGTGAAATGGATACAGCAAATTTTTTTGAACCCTTACTTTGGAGCTTCTGGGCCGAAATAGAGCCCCACTTAATTTTAACACTAAAAGAGTAGCCGACACGGCCTTAAGCGCTTATTTATTTTGCCAAACTTTGTCTCGATTTTTCGGCACTTACGGGATATTTTCCACTCCCTGGGACTCAAAACTAACTCTTGATGGCTTTGGTTCGAAGTGAAATTGACACAGGAAAATTTTTTGAACGCTCACTTTCGAGCTTATGGGGCGAAATATAGCCCCACTTCACTTTAAGACTGAAAGATTAGCCAAGACCGCCTTACGCCCTGGTGATTTTGAGAAACTTAGGCTTAATTTATCGGAATTTGGGGGATACTTTCCACTCCCTGGGTCTCTGAACTAACTCCTGATGGCCTTGCTTTGCAGTGAAATTGACACAGCAAAACTTTTTAAGCACTCAGTTTCGAGCTTCTGGGGCGAAATATTGCCCCACTTCACTTTAAGACTGAAAGAGTAGCCGAGACCGTCTTACGCGCATCGTGGTTTTGACCAACTTCAGCTAAATTTCCCGAAACTTCGGGGACATATTACAGTCCCAAGGACTCTAAAGTAATTCCTGATGGCCTTGGTTTGCAGTGAAATGGACACAGCCAATTTTTTTGAACGCATACTTTCGAAATTCTGGCGAGAAATATAGCCCCACCACTTTAAAACTGAAAGAGTAGCCGAGACCGCCTTGGGCGCATCGTGATTTTGACCAACTTCGGCTCGAGTTTCCGGAACTTAAGGGATATTTTTCAGTCCCGGGGACTCTAAACTAACTCACGATGGCCTTGGTTTTCAGTTATATTCAGAGAGCAAAACTTTTTGAACGCTCACTTTCGAGCTTCTGGACCGAAATATAGCCCTACTTCACTTTAAGACTGAAAGAGTAGCCGAGACCGCCTTACGCGCATCGTGATTTTGACCAACTCCGTCTCGATTTCGCGGAACTTGGGGGATATTTTCCAGTTCCGGGGACTCTAAACTAACTCCTGATGGCTTTGGTTTGCAGTGAAATGGACACAGGATAACATTTTGAACGCTCACTTTCGAGCTCCTGGGCCGAAGCATAGCCCTACTTCACTTTAAGACTGAAAGAGTAGCTGAGATTGCCTTACGCGCATCGTAATTTTGGGTTACTTCGGCTCGATTTCCCGGAACTTGGGAAATAATTCCCAGTCCCGGGCACTCTAAACTAATTCCTAATGGCCTTGGTTTTCAGTGAAATGGACACAGTCAAACTTTTTGAACCTTCACTTTCGAGCTTCTGGGCCGAAATATAGCCCCACTTCACTTTAAGCCTGAAAGAGTAGCCGAGACCGTCTTACGCGCATCGTGATTTTCACCAACTTTGGCTTGATTTTCCGGAACTTGAGGGATATTTTCCAGTCCCGGGGACTCTAAACTAACTCCTGATGGCCTTGCTTTGCAGTGAAATGGACACAGCAAAACTTTTTGAACGCTCACTTTGGACCTTCTGGGCCGAAATATAACCCCACTTCACTTTAAGACTTAGAGTTGCCGAGACCGCTTTACGCGCATCGTGATTTTGACCATCTTCGGCTTGATTTCCCGGGACTTGGGGGATATTTTCTAGTCCCGGGGACTATAAACTAAGTCCTGATGACCTTGTTTTGCAGTGAAATTGAAACAGCAAAAGGTTTTGAAAGCAGAGTTTCGAGCTTCTGGGCCGAAATATAGCCCCACTTCACTTGAGGAGTGAAAGATGAGCCGAGTCCGCCTTGCGCGCATCGTGATTTTGACCAACTTCGGCTCGATTAGCCACAACTTAGGGAATATTTTCCAGTTCTGTGGACTCTAAACTAATTCCTGGTGGCCTTGGTTTGCAATGAAATGGACACAGCAAAACTCTTTCAACGCTCATCTTCGAGCTTCTGCGCCAAAATATAGCCCCACTTCACTTGAAGACTGAAAGAGTAGCCGAGACCGCCTTACAGACATCGTGATTTTGACCAAGTTCAGCTCGATTTCCCGGAACTTGGGGGATATTTTCCAGTGCGAGGGACTTTAAAATACCTCCTGATGGCCTTTTTTTGCAGTTAAATGCACGAAGCGTAACTGTTTAAACGGTCACTTTCGAGCTTCTCGGCTGAAATATAGCCCCACTTCACTTTAAGACTGAAAGATTAGCCAAGACCGTCTTACGCCCATGGTGATTTTGACAAACTTAGGCTAAATTTCCCGGAATTTGAGGGATATTTTCCACTCCCTGGGTCTCTATACTAACTCCTGATGGCCTTGGTTTGCAGTGAAATTGACACAACAAAACTTTTTAAACACTCACTTTCGAGCTTCTGGGCCGAAATATTGCCCCACTTCACTTTAAGACTGAAAGAGTAGCCGAGACCGGGTACGCGCGTCGTGATTTTGACCAACTTGGGCTAAATTTCCCGGAACTTGGGGGATATTTTGCATTCCCGGGATCTCTAAACTGACCCCCGACGTCCTTGGTCTCCAGTAAACCGGACACAGCAAGGCTTTTTGAACGCTCATTTTCGAGCTTCTGGCACGAGATATAGCCCCACTTTACTTTAAGGATAAAAGAATACCCGAGCCCGCCTTACGCGCATCGTGATTTTGACCAACTTCGGCTCGGTTTCCCGGAACGTGGGGAATATTTTTTAGTCCCGCGGACTCTAAAGTAACTCCTGATGGCCTTGGTTCGCATTGAAATGGACACAGCAAAACTCTTTGAAGGTTCACGTTCGAGCTTCTTGGCCCAAATATAGCCCCACTTTACTTAAAGACTGAAGGAGTAAGCGAGAGCGCCTTACGCGCATCGTGATTTTGACCAACTTCGGCTCGATTTCCCAGAACTTCGGGAATAGTTGTTTAGTCCCCGGGACTCTAAACTAACTCCTGATGGCCTTGGTTTGCATTGAAATGGACATAGGAAAACATTTTGAACGCTCACCTTCGAGCTTCTGGGCCCAAATATAGCCCCACTTCACTTTAAGACTTTAAGAGTAGCCGAGACCGCCTTACGCACATCGTGATTTTGACCAGCTTAGGCTCGATTTCCCGCAACTTGGGGGATATTTTCAAATCCCCGGGACTACAAAATATCCCCCAAGTCCCGCGAAATCAAGCCGAAGATGGTCAAAATCACGATGCGCGTAAGGCGGTCTCGGCTACTCTTTAAGTCTTAAAGTGAAGTGGGGCTATATTTCGGCCCAGAGGCTCGAAAGGAAGCGTTCAAAAAGTTTTCCTGTGTCCATTTCACTGCAAACCCAGGCCATTAGGAGTTAGTTTAGAGTCCCCGGGACTGGAATATATCCCCCAAGTTCCGGGAAATCGAGCCAAATTTGGTCAAAATCACCATGCGCGTAAGCCGGTCTCGGCTACTTTATCAGTCTTAAAGTAAAGTTGGGCTATATTTTATTCCAGAAACTTACAAGTGAGCGTGTAAAATGTTCTACTAAGTCCACTTCACTGGAAACCACGACAATGAGGAGTTAGTTTAGAAATCCCGGCACTGGAAAATATCCCCAATTTCCGGAAAATCGAGCCAAAGTTGATCAAAATCACGATGCGCGTAAGGCGGTCTCGGCTACTCTCTCAGTCTTGAAGTGAAGTGGGGCTACATTGCTGCCCAAGAGCTTGAAAGTGAGCGTTTAAAAAGTTTTTCTCTGTCTATTTCACTGCAAACGAAGGCCATCAGGAGTTAATTGAGAGTTTCCGGGAGTAGAAAATATCCCCCAACTTCCTGGCAATCGAGCCGAGGTTGGTTAAAATCACCATGCCCGTAAGGCGGTCTCGGCTACCCTTTCAGTCTTAAAGTGAAGTGAGGCAATATTTCGGCCCAGAAGCTCTAAAGTGAATGTTTGAAAAGGTTTTGCTGTGTCAATTTCACTGCAAACCAAAGCCATCAGGAATTAGTTTAGAGACCCAGGGAGTGGAAAATATCCCCCAAATTCCGGGAAACTTAGCCGAAGTTGGTCAAAATCACCATGTGCGTAAGGCGGTCTCGGCTAATCCTTCAGTCTTAAAGTGAAGTGGGGCTATATTTCTGCCCAGAAGCTCGAAAGTGACCGTTCAAAAGGTCTTCCTGTGTCAATTTCACTGCAAACAAGGGCGAGCAGAAGTTAGGTTAGAGTCCCAGGGACTGGAAAATATCCTGTAAGTGCGGAAAAATGGGGACAAAGGTTGTCAAAATGAAGATACGCGTAAGGCCGTCTCGGCTATTCGTTCAGTCTTAAAGTGAAGCGAGGCTCTACTTCGGCCCAGAAGGTCCAAAGTGAGCGTTCAAAAAAAATTGCTGTGTCCATTTCACTGCAAACCAAGGCAATCAGGAGATAGTTTAGAGTCCCCGAGACTTGAATATATCCCCTAAGTTCCGGGAAATCGAGCCAAAGTTTGTCAAACTCACGATGCGCGTAAGAGAGACTCGCCTACTCTTGCAATCTTAAAGTAGAGTGGGGCTATATTTCGGCCCAGAAGCTCGAAGGTGAGCGTTCAAAATGTTTTCCTCTGTCCATTTCAATACAAACCAAGGCGATCAGGGCTTAGTTTAGAATCTTCGGGACTGGAAAATAGCCCCCAAGTTCCTAGAAATCGATCCGAAGTTGGTCAAAATCACGATGCGCGTAAGGCGGTCTCGGCTACTCTTTCAGTCTTAAAGTGAAGTGTGGCTATATTTCGGCAAAGAGGGTCGAAAGTGAGCGTTGTAAAACTTATGCTGTGCCCAAGTCACTGCAAAGCAAGGTAATTAGGTGTTAGTTCAGAGCCCGCCGAATTTGAAAATATCCCCCAAGTTCTGGGAAATCGAGCCTAAGCTGGTCAAAATCACGATGCGCGCAAGGCGGACTCGGCTACTCTTAAAGTCTTAAAGTGAAATGGAGCTATATTTGGGCCCAGAAGCTCGAAGGTGAGCGTTCAAAATCTTTTGCTATGTCCATTTCAATGCAAACCAAGGCCATCACGAGTTAGTTTAGAGTCCCCAGGACTGGAATATATCGCCAAAGTTCCCGGAAATCGAGCCAAATTTGGTCAAATTCACGATGCGCGTAAGGCGGTCTCGGCTACTCTTTAAGTCTTAAAGTGAAGTGGGGCTATATTTCGGCCCAGAGGCTCGAAAGGAAGCGTTCAAAAAGTTTTCCTGTGTCCATTTCACTGCAAACCCAGGCCATCAGGAGTTAGTTTAGAGTCCCCGGGACTGGAATATATCCCCCAAGTTCCGGGAAATCGAGCCAAATTTGGTCAAAATCACCATGCGCGTAAGCCGGTCTCGGCTACTCTATCAGTCTTAAAGTAAAGTTGGGCTATATTTTATTCCAGAAACTTACAAGTGAGTGTTTAAAAAGTTCTGCTAAGTCCACTTCACTGCAAACCACGACAATGAGGAGTTAGTTTAGAAATCCCGGGACTGGAAAATATCCTCGAAGTTGCGGGAAATCGAGCCGACGTTGGTGAAAATCACGATGCGCGGAAGGCGTTCTTTGCTACTCTTTCCGTCTTAAAGTGAAGTGGGGCTATATTTCGGCCTAGAAGCTCGACACCGAGCGAGCGCTCCTTTTATCTGTGTCCATTTTAGTAAAAATTAAGGCCATCAGAAGTTAGTTTAGAGTCCCCGGGACTGTAAAATATCAACCAAAATCCGGCAAAACAAGCAAAGTTGCTGAAAATCACGATGTGCGTAAGAGTTTATGGTACTCTTACCGTTTTAAATTAAAGTGGGGCTATATTTCGGCCTAGAAGCTCCACACCTAGCGTCCGCTTCGTTTACCTCTGTCCTTTTCACTTAATAATACGGCAATCAGGAGTTAGTTTAGAGTCCCCGGGACTGAAAAATATCCCCCTAGTCCCCGCAAATCCAGCCAAAGATGCTCAAAAATCACCATTCGCGTAAGGCGGTCTCGGCTACTCTTTTAGTCTTAAAATGAAGTGGGGCTATATTTCGGCCTAGAAGCTCGACACCTAGCTTGCGCTTCTTTAACCTGTGTCCATTTCAGCAAAAAATAAAGACATCAGGGTTCAGTTTAGAGATTCCGGCACTGGAAAATATCCCCAATTTCCGGAAAATCGAGCCAAAGTTGATCAAAATCACGATGCGCGTAAGGCGGTCTCGGCTACTCTTTCAGTCTTAAAGTGAAGTGGGGCTACATTGCTGCCCAAGAGCTTGAAAGTGAGCGTTTAAAAAGTTTTTCTCTGTCTATTTCACTGCAAACGAAGGCCATCAGGAGTTAATTGAGAGTTTCCGGGAGTAGAAAATATCCCCCAACTTCCTGGCAATCGAGCCGAGGTTGGTTAAAATCACCATGCCCGTAAGGCGGTCTCGGCTACCCTTTCAGTCTTAAAGTGAAGCGGGGCAATATTTCGGCCCAGAAGCTCTAAAGTGAGTGTTTAAAAAGGTTTTGCTGTGTCAATTTCACTGCAAACCAAAACCATCAGGAATTAGTTTAGAGACCCAGGGAGTGGAAAATATCCCCCAAATTCTGGGAAACTTAGCCGAAGTTGGTCAAAATCACCATGTGCGTAAGGCGGTCTCGGCTAATCTTTAGGTCTTAAAGTGAAGTGGGGCTATATTTCTGCCCAGAAGCTCGAAAGTGACCGTTCAAAAGGTCTTCCTGTGTCAATTTCACTGCAAACAAAGGCGAGCAGAAGTTAGGTTAGAGTCCCAGGGACTGGAAAATATCCTGTAAGTGCGGGAAAATGGGGACAGTAGTTGTCAAAATGAAGATACGCGTAAGGCCGTCTCGGCTATTCGTTCAGTCTTAAAGTGAAGTGAGGCTCTACTTCGGCCCAGAAGGTCCAAAGTGAGCGTTCAAAAAAAATTGCTGTGTCCATTTCACTGCAAACCAAGGCAATCAGGAGATAGTTTAGAGTCCCCGAGACTTGAATATATCCCCTAAGTTCCGGGAAATCGAGCCAAAGTTTGTCAAACTCGCGATGCGCGTAAGAGAGACTCGGCTACTCTTGCAATCTTAAAGTAGAGTGGGGCTATATTTCGGCCCAGAAGCTCGAAGGTGAGCGTTCAAAATGTTTTCCTCTGTCCATTTCGATACAAACCAAGGCGATCAGGGGTTAGTTTAGAGTACTC
Organism: Orbicella franksi; assembly: GCF_964199315.1. Taxonomy (NCBI): domain Eukaryota; kingdom Metazoa; phylum Cnidaria; class Anthozoa; order Scleractinia; family Merulinidae; genus Orbicella; species Orbicella franksi. The sequence continues at coordinate 32,852 of NC_138147.1, read as the reverse complement.
GGGACTGGAAAATACCCCCCAAGCTCCTAGAAATCGATGCGAAGTTGGTCAAAATCACGATGCGCGTAAGGCGGTCTCGGCTACTCTTTCAGTCTTAAAGTGAAGTGTGGCTATATTTCGGCAAAGAAGGTCGAAACTGAGCGTTGAAAAAGTTATGCTGTGTCCAATTCACTGCAAAGGAAGGTAATCAGGTGTTAGTTTAGAGTCCGCCGGATTTGAAAATATCCCCCAAGTTCCGGGAAATCGAGCCTAAGCTGGTCAAAATCACAATGCGCGGAAGGCGGTCTCTGCTACTCTTAAAGTCTTAAAGTGAAGTGGGGCTATATTTGGGCCCAGAAGCTCGAAGGTGTGCGTTCAAAATGTTTTCCTATGTCCATTTCAATGCAAACCAAGGCCATCAGGAGTTAGTTTAGAGTCCCCGGGACTAAAAAATATCCCCCAAGTTGCGGGAAATCGAGCCAAAGTTGGTCAAAATCACGATGCGCGTGAGGCGCTCTCGCTTACTCTTTCAGTCTGTAAGTGAAGTGGGGCTACATTTGGGCCAAGAAGCTCGAAAGTGAACCTTCAAAAAGTTTTGCTGTGTCCATTTCAATGCGAACCAAGGCCATCAGGAGTTACTTTAGAGTCCGCGGGACTAAAAAATATTCCCCAAGTTCCGGGAAACCGAGCCGAAGTTGGTCAAAATCACGATGCGCGTAAGGCGGGCTCGGCTACTCTTTTAGTCTTAAAGTAAAGTGGGGCTATATCTCGTGCCAGAAGCTCGAAAATGAGCGTTCAAAAAGCCTTGCTGTGTCCGGTTTACTACAGACCAAGGACGTCGGGGGTCAGTTTAGAGTCCCCGGGAATGCAAAATATCCCCCAAGTTCCGGGAAATTTAGCCCAAGTTGGTCAAAATCACGACGCGCGTACGCGGTCTCGGCTACTCTTTCAGTCTTAAAGTGAAGTGGGGCACTATTTCGGCCCAGAAGCTCGAAACTGAGTGTTTAAAACGTTTTGCTGTGTCAATTTCACTGCTAACCAAGGCCATCAGCAGTTAGTATAGAGATCCACGGAGTGGAAAATATCCCCCAAATTCCGGGAAATTTAGCCTAAGTTTGTCAAAATCACCATGAGCGTAAGACGGTCTCGGCTAATCTTTCAGTCTTAAAGTGAAGTGGGGCTATATTTCGCCCCAGAAGCTCGAAAGTGAGCGTTCAAAAAGTTTTCCCTTGTCAAGTTCACTTCAAACCAAGGTGATCAGGAGTTAGTTTAGGGTCCCCAGGACTGGAAAATATCCCCCAAGTTCCGGGATATCGATCCGAAGTTTGTCAAAATCACGATTCGCGAAACGCGGTCGGGTATTGTTGCAGTCTTAAAGTGAAGTGGGGCTATATTTCAGCCCAGAAGCTCGAAAGTGACCGTTTAAACAGTTACGCTTCGTGCATTTAACTGCAAAAAAAGGCCATCAGGAGGTATTTTAAAGTCCCTCGCACTGGAAAATATCCCCCAAGTTCCGGGAAATCGAGCTGAACTTGGTCAAAATCACGATGTCTGTAAGGCGGTCTCGGCTACTCTTTCAGTCTTCAAGTGAAGTGGGGCTATATTTTGGCGCAGAAGCTCGAAGATGAGCAATGAAAGAGTTTTGCTGTGTCCATTTCATTGCAAACCAAGGCCACCAGGAATTAGTTTAGAGTCCACAGAACTGGAAAATATTCCCTAAGTTGTGGCTAATCGAGCCGAAGTTGGTCAAAATCACGATGCGCGTAAGGCGGACTCGGCTCATCTTTCACTCCTCAAGTGAAGTGGGGCTATATTTCGGCCCAGAAGCTCGAAACTCTGCTTTCAAAACCTTTTGCTGTTTCAATTTCACTGCAAAACAAGGTCATCAGGACTTAGTTTATAGTCCCCGGGACTAGAAAATATCCCCCAAGTCCCGGGAAATCAAGCCGAAGATGGTCAAAATCACGATGCGCGTAAAGCGGTCTCGGCAACTCTTTAAGTCTTAAAGTGAAGTGGGGTTATATTTCGGCCCAGAAGGTCCAAAGTGAGCGTTCAAAAAGTTTTGCTGTGTCCATTTCACTGCAAAGCAAGGCCATCAGGAGTTAGTTTAGAGTCCCCGGGACTGGAAAATATCCCCCAAGTTCCGGAAAATCAAGCCAAAGTTGGTGAAAATCACGTTGCGCGTAAGACGGTCTCGGCTACTCTTTCAGTCTTAAAGTGAAGTGGGGCTATATTCGGCTCAGAAGCTTGAAGGTGAGCGTTTAAAATGTTTTGCTCTGTCCATTTCAATGCAAACCAAGGCGATCGATAGGTAAGGGTCAAGCCACTTAATGGATAGATTTTTTAGATAGATTTTTTTCATTGTTATGTAAATCTGCCACTAAATTGTAATAAATAAAGTCTGTATACAGGCCAAGTGGCCCACCAGGCTGGAGCTTATCCCGGTTTTTGTAGTGTGAGGCAACTAGGGGTATTTCTACTCCCCCCTGTATGGGATGCAGTCCATTGCAGGGTTTTCTCCAGCATTAGGTTCGCCGGTACCCATTTATACACGGGGTAGAGAGAGGCACTATGAGAATAAAGTGTCTTGCCCAAGAACACAACGCAATGTCCACGGTCAGAACCTGAACCTGGACCACTTGATCCAGAGACGAGTGCACTAACCATGAGGCTACCACGCCTCCCACCCTTTAGGTGGCTGAATTTGCTCTCCGTTAAAATTACTTTATAAATTATAAATAATTATTTATTACATAATTGAAAATGGTTTTCAACAGAGTGCAACAACAAAAATCAAGAGGAACACTGCTTTTATTAGGAGCATTTTCTTTGTTATTAAGTCCACTGAAATACTGACTACCATAATGTAGCACATAAAAGGTAAGAGGAGACATTCTAGCCAGCAGTCTCCTACTGATACAGATTTTACAATTTTTGCTGAGTTATAAATAACAATCTTTAAAGCAGCAGGACATACACGTAGTAGAAGTACAGCATGATAACCACCATTTTAAGAACTGAATGGAAATTCAAAAGGTATAAGCTGGAACAGTTAGGACAGCTTATACTTCGAATAAACATTGCAAGATTTGTATTTTATGAATAGAGACAGATTAAAACATTCAACTTTTGTGTTCCTTAATGATGGGTTCTAGGAGTTTCATTTAATTGTAGTCCTAATATTAAGACTGATTGCGATACTCTACACGTATATGTTCATGTATATGAACATGGTATAGAACTGCTAATTTTAAGCTTCTGTTATATAATTTCTGTATTTCAGTGTAAAGCTATAAGTTCATTTCTCGAGTTAAGTTTTGACACGCATAGCAAGTTCAGATGGATTTCAATTGTCAACATTCTTGACTTTAAGAAACATATATGGATAAATTTCTAAAGTGTTTCCAACTCTGTAATTATACATGCAGCCTGGAGAGCCATTTTATATGCTTGCACCCAATGTATTTTGCAAAGAGTGAGTTTCAAAAGTTCAAGTGTCAGCTGACTTAAGTCTTGAAAACATCTTATTCTTTTTGTAAGCAGGAGAATTCCACATCCATCTGTAATTCTCAGATTAATTCCATGAAGTTTAAATGGTGATTTTTGTTGTTAAAGCCAGTTTCTACTAAGTCTTTTGATATTATTTTTGACGGCTAATAAACCTGTATAGCATCAGTAATGTTGTGTTAATAGTAACATCTGCTTACTGTCACTTGCATATCATACTGTAGTTGTTATTGCAGTGTTCATCTGGGTTATATGCACATGTACAATAGTACAACTTGCCTAACCTGCAATACACAATGAATGTAATAGTGACACATTTTAAAAGTGTATAAATGATTATATGCAGAAAAAATATTGTATTTCTTTAATTTGCTTTCCTTTCTATTCTCTCCCCCCCCCTGCTGCCCCAATAAAAATAAGCTACCTACCTAACTAAGGTGTCCAAGTGATATTTCTTTCTTTTCTGGAAAGGGTTAAGAAAGAAAATGCTAGCTATAATGCCGTGCTCTCTCTAAAGAAACACTGGAGTTAAAATAATTCTTTTAACCTAGAAAAAAGGTATTGTCATGTACAGCATCTGTAAAGTTTGGTAGAGTTACATGTAATTTTGAATCTCTATGAAGACTAGGAATTTAGGGACATTAATAGCACAGTAAATTCAAACCATTCTTTGTTTCTGCAAATAAATTTTCTGACTGTTTTGCTGTGTGATTTAAATAGTTGCTTGATACATTTAGACACATGTATTTCTTTGGTATGTAAAGTTTCCAAATTCAGCTAAATTATATATTAATAATGATCTCATATGATAAATGCAGGGAAATATTCAAACAGCTTTCATGAAAATGTAAATAGGTTTATGATCACTGTAGTAAGACTCCAGGGTACCTGCTAAATGTACACATTGTAATACATTGGTATATACATGATCTATCTGTGTACTGTAGTCAGTAGTAAACTGGTTAATCAGCTGAGTGTATCCTTTGTCTGTTATAAGATATTTTTCAGAGCCATTTGTTCTGAATTGGCCTGCATTAGATCAGTATTGAAATCCCCAAGCAGTACATTCGGAGTGTTAGATTCTGTGAATACTAAGTCATGAAGATGAGTAAGAGGATCAATCAACTGTGAAATTGTAATTAGTTTTCGATCGATAGATACCAATGACATTAATATTTGGAATTGGTTGGCTCAACACCATTACAGTGATTTCCAAATTATTAATTAAAAGTTATATCTGTATGGAATTTTAGTACAATTCAAATCATTCTTAATGTACAAAGCAGTTCCATAGCAAGTTCTTATGTTAGACTGATTAAAGTCATTTCTGTAAAGAGTTAATTTACTAAGCTGATATGTATCATCTCTATCTAACAAGCAAAGTTTTGATCCAACAAAAATGTTGTCATCAGCTTCTTGAATGTTGTAATCACTTTGTACATCATCTAGGTGGAGGTGGAGAGATCTAACATTCTGAAACAAGACTGTTTTTGTTTGGGGTGAATCGTCAGTCCGTAACACTGCTTAAGGCACAAGGCTTACTTGTGTTCTTAGTCTGCTCATCTCACTTTTAACTTTCTCACTAACCTTTAGTTTGTTTTCATTCAAATTAAAAATATGCATTGCAGAGCTGTTTCGTACATGGCTCAAGCCATCATAATGTATGTGCTCTCTTCTGGATACTGGAAAATCAACAACTACCTCATTTAATGTATCGCCTTGACAACGGTGAATAGTGTTGGAAGCAGCAGGTCTAAGTGGAAATTGGCGCCGGAGAATTTGGACCTCACTTTTTTTGTTGGCTCAAAATTGTCTTGTTACTTCCAATACTGGTGTCCAATTTCTATTTATAGTTGCCTTGTATAAATGTGCATTTTCTCTAAGCTGGTTTCTGCCTATGTCAGGATGTGGAAATGACACCCAAATAATAATTGGTCTGGTATAATTTCAACTCTGTAGTCTCTGTGTTCTGTGACACACTCTGCACCATTGGTGAGTCCGTCAGTCACATCAATGTAGTTGTCAGTCATATTTTGTTGCAGTTACTATTGACATGAGCAAATATAAACCCATTGTCTTTGTTGGATCATCTGGGATTTTGTTTTTCATTTGTTTCTTGAGATCATCAGAGATGTCCCCGATTACAATGTCCAAAGCCTTAGTTTGAGCTTTATCAGCTTTAGAGAGGGCATACAATGCATTGTTGTGAGCATGTACGGATGTATTTTTAGTAAATAAATGTGCCATGTTCATATTGTAATTATCTTGTCCAGGCCTTACATTCAGAAGTCTTTGTTTCAAAATGGTTATATCATCTTCAGAGTGCTTTCACTCTCTCAAACGATCGAGTAGCTGAGCAAATTCTTTGTCATCTCTTTGTCTCATTATCTCTGTCAATTCAACGAGGGTGAAGTACTCTGTCCAAATTTTTGTTGCAAATTCATTACAGCCAGATTGGGAATTTTCAAAGATCCACTTATCAAAAACTTGCTTAAGCTGGAAAAGATCTCCAGCAGTTACCAAGCTTATTCCACCAAATGGTTCATTAGTTCCAATAATTTGTTGTAATCTTTAAGTCAAAAAGTTGAACATGCCACTTTCAACCATAGAAATCTTATCAATGAAAATCACCCTGTTTGTTTAGTTTTGCTCTAATGGTATTCAGTCTATCACTGTCCAGTGCAAAATGCTCAAAACCTCTATTGGCAGGTATCTTAAAAGCAGCATGTAGTGTATTGCCTTTAATGCTGAATGCTGCTTTACTAGTTGGGGCAGTCTTGACATTTTTCACATCATTTGGATTTTCTCCAGTGATACTATTTAGAAATCTGATAAGACATGACAAAAAACTGTCTTTGTTTTTCATTCAAAGAGCGGTCGACCCTGCACCAGAGCTACTTTCCGAACGAAATAATCCCCCTCGTATAAAAGACGTAGTAAAAAAATTCCGACACAACAAGGAGGCTCACCTTAGGTTCCAGATGATACAGAATTCATGGCCCATTGGATTGTTTCCTCCTCCGGGTGACATTTTAAAAGACTTTTTGTCCTCGGTCGTGACATGACATCGTCGCTTTTTAACATCGTAGCTTTAAAGATTTCGAAACGAGCATCGTAGCTTTCAGGATTTCAATGTCCGTTGCCGAAGCTAGTGTTCCTTAGCTTGATAATTTTCCATTTTACCACTCCACGAAGGTCTCCTCAAAATGCCGCACAAAAATGGTATAGTATGTCCTTCTGGTCTTTCCATGTGTATTTGTCGCAGCTACTGCTGATTAGCTTAAGAACTTTCCATTTTAAAACTCCACGGATTGAACCAAAACCCATCTTCGTGCCGTCTTAACCGCCATGTATAAACTCCCCTGTATAAACTCCGTGTTATAGGACAAAATTTCGCCTTTCTTGTCCCCCCTAAAACAAGCCAAACAAACAGTACGAAGTGTCTGGGACAAAAATTATACTTAGCAGGGGAGGGATAGGTGAAAACTATTTAATCCAGTTTTAATGAATAAATTAATCACAATGGACTGAGTGAGTGAGTGAACGCCATCCGACTGCCTTATAAGCTCATGGATGTCTAACATCCATGAGCAAAAAGGTAACCGAGACCGCCTTACTCGCAGCGTACTTTTGACCAACTTTGGGCCGATTTCCAGGAATTTGGAGGATATTTTCCAGTTTCGGGGACTCTGAACTAAATACTGATGGCCTTGGTTTTCAGTGAAATGGGCAGAGGAAAAATATTTGAGCGCTCGATTTCGAGCTTTTAGGCCGAAATATAGCTTCACTTATTTTAAGACTAAAAGGGTAGCCGAGACCGCGTTATGCGCAGCGTAATTTTGAACAACTGCGGGTCGATTTCCAGGAGCTTGGAGGAGATTTTCCAGTCCCAGGGACTCTAAACTAACTCATAATGGCCTTTGGTTTTGTGTGAAATAAGCGGAGGAAAATATTTGAACGCTCTTTTTCGAGCTTCTAGGCCGAAATATAGCCCCGAAATATAGCCGAAACCGCCTTACGTGCAGCGTAATTTTGAACAACTTTGTGTAGATTTCCAGGAACTTGGGGGATATTTTCCAGCCTCGGGGACTCTAAACTAACTCGTGATAACCTTGGTTTTAGGTTAAATTGGCAGAGGAAAAAAGTTTGAATGCTCGGTTTCTAGCTTCTAGGCCGAAATATAGCTCGCCTTACGCGCATCGTAATTTTGGCTAACTTTGGCTCGATTTGCCAGAGCTTAGGGGATATTTTCCAGTGGGAGGGACTCTAAACTAATTCGTGATGGCCTTGGTTTTAAGTGAAATGGACACAGGAGAAATATTTGAACGCTCGGTTTCCAGCTTCTACGCCGAAATATAGCCCCACTTCATTTTAAGACTAAAAAAGTAGCCGAGACCGCCTTACGCGCATCGACGGTAATTTGGACCAACTTTGGCTAAATTTGTCGGAACGTCAGGGATATTTTCCCGTCCCAGGGACTGTAAACGAGCTGGTGATGGCCTTGGTTTTCAGTGAAATGGCCAGAGGAAAAATATTCGAACGCTCGGTTTCGAGCTTCTAGGGCGAGATATAGCCTCACTTCATTTTAAGACTGATAGAGTAGCCGAGACTGCCTTGCGTGCATCTTGATTTTGACCAACTTTGGCTCGATTTTGCGGAACTTCGGGGATATTTTCCAGTCCCAGGGACTCTAAAGTAGCTGGTGATGGCCTTGGTTTTTAGTAGAATGGACAGAGGAAAATATTTGAACGCTCGATCTCGAGCTTCTAGGTTAAAATTTAGCCCCAGGTCACTTTATTTTAATCCTGATTGAGTAGCAGAGACCGCCTTACGGGCATAGGGATGTTGACCAACTTTGACTCGATTTGCCGGAACTTGGTGGATATTTTCTAGTCACATGGACTCTAAACTTAACTTGTGATGGCCTGGGTTTTAGTGAAATGGACAGAGGAAAAATATTTGAACGCTCGGTTTCGAGGTTCTAGGCCGAAAGATAGCTCCACGTCACTTCATTTAAGGACTGATTGAGTAGCCGAGACCGCCTTATGAGCATCGTGATTTTGACCAATTTTGGCTCGATTTCCTGGAGCTTTTCGGATATTTTGCAGTCCCAGGGACTCTAAACTAATTCGTGATGGCCTGGGTTTTTAGTGAAATGGAGAGAGAAAAATATTTGAACGCTCGGTTTCGAGCTTCTAGGCCAAAATATAGCCCCACTTTATTTTAAGACTGATAGAGTAGCCGAGACCGCCTTACGTGCATTGTGATTTTGATCACCTTTGGCTCGATTATTTTCCAGTCCCAGGGACTTCAAACTAACTTGTGATGGCCTTGATTTTCAGTGAAATGGACAGAGGAAAAATATTTGAACGTTTGGTTTTGAGCTTCTAGGCCGAATTATAGCCCCACTTCATTTTAAGACTGAAAGAATAGCCGAGACCACCTTACGCGCATCGTGATTTTGACCAATTTTGGCTCGATATGCCGGAACTTTGATGATATTTTCCAGTCCCAGGGACTCTAAACTTCATCGTGATAGCCTTGGTTTTCAGTGACATGGATGGAGGTAAAACTATCGCACGCTCGCTTTGGAGCTAATTTCTAGCGCCAAAATAGCCCCACTTAATTTTAAGAGTGAAAAAGGTAGCGAAGACCGACTTACACGCATCGTGATTTTGACCAACTTTGGCTCGATTTCCCGGAACTTGGGGGATATTGTCCAGTCCCAGGGACTCTATACTAACTTCTGATGGCCTTGGGTTGCAGTGAAATGGACAAGGAAAAACAATTGAACGCTCGGTTGAGCAACTATGGGTTGATATCCAGAACTTGGATCATATTTCCCAGTACCCGGGACTCTAAACTGGCACGTGATGGCCTTGGTTTGCAGGGAAATCGTCAGGGGAAAAATTATTGCACGCTCGGTTTCGAGCTTACAGATTTGTGCTCGGTGAAAGGAGTGCCTACTACTTGACTCACCTTTCACGAGTTAATGTTCGCTTTATCACTATGGTAACGAAGGAAGTAAGGTACTGAAGCACCCGTTTCTTAAAATACGTATTTGTAATTTGCGAAATGGAGCACTTGTGATCTTTCGGCTATAACTCGCTGTTAAAAAATATCACTGCATCCAGTTGTATGTACGAAGTGTTAAATAATCTGAAGCAATAAGTGTTATATAGTACAGTCTTGGAAGGACTCGGTTCTCGAAATACAGATCTTCGAATTTACAAATTTCGGAGTTCCGCTGTTTTATTCCTTTTTAGGTTTTCGTACAGAGGAATTTTACTGTTTTGATACTTGATACGTTTATTTCGGTATAGATTTGTTTCTTTCGTTTTGTATCGTTGTGTAAAATAAAGTAAGCCCTGCAAGGGCTTGTATTTACATCAAATTGTCTAATGGAGGAGTGTGCTTGTAGGTTCGTACAGAAAATTTTCCTTTCCACGAATGAAAGGAATCTGTCGTATCGACAAACTTAGACAATGGTAACATGATGTTGTGAAATATCTGTGAGTCGTAGTAATCATATGCAATTGTGGAATGGATAATTTCGCTTGTCATATCTTGCATGAAATTCTCGATGGGACGAAAGTTTCGAATTGGTCGTTTCGAGAAACTTCTATTGGGGTACGCAATGTCCTGAAATATTTTTAAGTCGATGTTATGACATGCGATTCTCGAATGGAGAACTCTGCTTGTGTTATTTGCCTTTCATGTAATGTAACGAGTTGATAACATCAAAAACCTTCTGCTTGCGTTATTTGACACCCAACAACTGCTACCCAAACTTTAATGTTTACAAAGCAAAATCTATTGGCTTTTGTTTGCAGACCATCTGTTTGTTGAAAACGAAGACAAATCCTTATATATAAATTTTTTGTTGTTAAAATTGTTTACAAGCCATTACCCAACGCATAATTATGGTTTGTTTCGTGGGTTAAGCGGAAATAACTTGCTCGTTACTTGAATTAATTTTTTCGCGGCTGTCAGAAATCGAACTAGCCAACGTCGCTAATGAAAATAGCACATTGTCAGAAAATATTTTAACCCATTTTTTAGTTCTTTAATAAACTATGCTCCTAGCTTATATAGTATATGGAGCAAAGGAGGGAGTATAATGCTGATAAACATCCAGTGCTGCTCGTGTCGAATAACGACAATGCATCTACAGATAGGCGAGATGCGAATTCTGTTTACATTATTTAAAGTCAGCCGTATTTAGTTGATAGACTCGCTGTTGTTAAGATTCAAAGATTTACCAAATGGAAGTTCTATTCAAATTTTATTTCGTGCCAGATACTAGTTAATGTCCAGAGATATTTTTATTTTTGATGAAGGTCGGTAGCTTGATCTTGAGGATATTGTCAAATTTTCATCTGCCGCCAACCTGCGGGGGTAAGTATGATGAAATTTGAGCACTACATCAGAATTAAAGACTGACAGTGAATTTTTTTGCGTTTCCTGCTGTGAAATTCCTTAAAATTTGGCAGACTGGTGACAAATATTAAGTTTAACAATAATTTTCTGTTTTCTTTAAAATTGTTTACAAGCCATTCTCAGTGTGTAATTATGTTTTGTTTCGTGGGTTAAGCGTAAATAACTAGCTCTCTACTTGAATTCATTTCTTCACGGCTGTCAGTTATCGAACGGAGTAACTTCTTAAAAGTAGCACATTGCCAAAAAATATTCTAACCCATTTTTAAAGTTTGTCAGTAAAGGAGGCTCCAAGCTTATAAAGTATATGGAGTGAGGGGGTGATAATGCTGCTAAACATCCAGTGCTGTTCGTTTCAAATAACAACAGTGCATATGCAAATAGTGGTGACGCAAATTCTGTTTACATTATTTTTATTCAGCCGTATACAGTTTATAGACTCACTGTTCCTAAAAATCAAAGAAGACGTACTAAATTGAAGTTTCTATGTAATTTGTATTTCATACCAGATACTTTTCAATGTGTAGTTATATTTTGTTTGGTGACTTACCTCTTTAACTCGTTCTTGAGGATAAGTAATTTTCATCCTAAGATAAACACATGTCACCAGAAGTTGAAAAACAGAAAGCGCAAAAAAATGAAAATGCTTTTCCCTAGCTATTCCTAATATCTGACAGTGCTTTCAGCCTTTGAAACCGTCCTCAGCATCAATTTTCCCTGCAAATAAGACGATAAATTTTCTCAAAAGTGGACAGGATAAAATGTACCACTAAGGTAAGCATTTGTGTGGAAATCAATATATATGCACAGATGCCCGAATGGAGGTGGGTGGGGTGGTGGAAGATCGATTGAAACAGATCAGGAAAAGAGGTGAATTTAAGACATCCGGCTTTCTAGGGCTTTCTAGGGCTTTCTAGGGCTTTCTAGGGCTTTCTAGGGCTTTCTAGGGCTTTCTAGGGCTTTCTAGGGCTTTCTAGGGCTTTCTAGGGCTTTCTAGGGCTTTCTAGGGCTTTCTAGGGCTTTCTAGGGCTTTCTAGGGCTTTCTAGGGCTTTCTAGGGCTTTCTAGGGCTTTCTAGGGCTTTCTAGGGCTTTCTAGGGCTTTCTAGGGCTTTCTAGGGCTTTCTAGGGCTTTCTAGGGCTTTCTAGGGCTTTCTAGGGCTTTCTAGGGCTTTCTAGGGCTTTCTAGGGCTTTCTAGGGCTTTCTAGGGCTTTCTAGGGCTTTCTAGGGCTTTCTAGGGCTTTCTAGGGCTTTCTAGGGCTTTCTAGGGCTTTCTAGGGCTTTCTAGGGCTTTCTAGGGCTTTCTAGGGCTTTCTAGGGCTTTCTAGGGCTTTCTAGGGCTTTCTAGGGCTTTCTAGGGCTTTCTAGGGCTTTCTAGGGCTTTCTAGGGCTTTCTAGGGCTTTCTAGGGCTTTCTAGGGCTTTCTAGGGCTTTCTAGGGCTTTCTAGGGCTTTCTAGGGCTTTCTAGGGCTTTCTAGGGCTTTCTAGGGCTTTCTAGGGCTTTCTAGGGCTTTCTAGGGCTTTCTAGGGCTTTCTAGGGCTTTCTAGGGCTTTCTAGGGCTTTCTAGGGCTTTCTAGGGCTTTCTAGGGCTTTCTAGGGCTTTCTAGGGCTTTCTAGGGCTTTCTAGGGCTTTCTAGGGCTTTCTTAGGGTTTAGGGTTAGGGTTAGGGTTAGGGTTAGGGTTAGGTTAGGGTTAGGGTTAGGGTTAGGGTTAGGGTTAGGGAGGAATCTTGGCTGGGCCAAAGTAGGGTGTTTAAATCAATTTCCTCACCCCAAAAGTTTGAAAAACTTGAAAAGCTTGAAGCTTGAAAACATTGATTTTCACCTCTCTCAAACAGGAAAACCGATCACCAGTATAAAAAAAACATACCGCATCAGATGAAACCGCTAAAAGCCAGCAAGATAACAACACCCAAGATAATAATGGCCAGTTGCAAGTTCCCATGAACACTGAAAACAGCAGTGCCTAAAAATTATAAATGACATAGAAACAGTAATTACACATCGTGATAAAAAAGACCCTTCAATTAGTAAACAATTTCATCAACCTTTTGTTTTATTGCAAGGATATTCTCTATTGCCTTACTTTGTTAACAAGTTCATGTTGTGTTTTTGGAGGAGCCCTTCAATTTTTGTTCTGTTGTATTGCAAGGACATTTTGTATTACCTTACATTATTAACGAGTTCATGTCTTTTTCTGGAGAATATTACATTTTGAATACCATTACACCAAGTATTACTAAATGCTTTTATAGTGTGCATCCTTGTAAAATGGACACCCTTAAAACAAAATTTTCAATAAGACAATTTATGCTGTCATAAATTTAGTGAGGACAATGACTAGTATATAACCCTTGAACAGTAGCAACTCTACTCAGTCCCACATAATGAATGTGTGGAATAGTTGTTCTAGTGTTGAAGTTGACAACTAATTTTGACAATGTTGACAACTAGTTTCAATGAAGATCTGCCACAGGATGAGCTAGAGAATGGATTTTGAAGTAATCATCAATGACTTCTCTCATTGAAGAATATTTTTAGGTATGTTTTTTAGGATGTATTAGAAGAATGAAGTCACAGGTCAATCAGTCGATGGTCCTTGGGGTGAAATCATGATAAATGTTAAGCTTGAAGCTTGAAAACATTGATTTTCACCTCTCTCAAACAGGAAAACCGATCACCAGTATAAAAAAAACATACCGCATCAGATGAAACCGCTAAAAGCCAGCAAGATAACAACACCCAAGATAATAATGGCCAGTTGCAAGTTCCCATGAACACTGAAAACAGCAGTGCCTAAAAATTATAAATGACATAGAAACAGTAATTACACATCGTGATAAAAAAGACCCTTCAATTAGTAAACAATTTCATCAACCTTTTGTTTTATTGCAAGGATATTCTCTATTGCCTTACTTTGTTAACAAGTTCATGTTGTGTTTTTGGAGGAGCCCTTCAATTTTTGTTCTGTTGTATTGCAAGGACATTTTGTATTACCTTACATTATTAACGAGTTCATGTCTTTTTCTGGAGAATATTACATTTTGAATACCATTACACCAAGTATTACTAAATGCTTTTATAGTGTGCATCCTTGTAAAATGGACACCCTTAAAACAAAATTTTCAATAAGACAATTTATGCTGTCATAAATTTAGTGAGGACAATGACTAGTATATAACCCTTGAACAGTAGCAACTCTACTCAGTCCCACATAATGAATGTGTGGAATAGTTGTTCTAGTGTTGAAGTTGACAACTAATTTTGACAATGTTGACAACTAGTTTCAATGAAGATCTGCCACAGGATGAGCTAGAGAATGGATTTTGAAGTAATCATCAATGACTTCTCTCATTGAAGAATATTTTTAGGTATGTTTTTTAGGATGTATTAGAAGAATGAAGTCACAGGTCAATCAGTCGATGGTCCTTGGGGTGAAATCATGATAAATGTTAAGCTTGAAGCTTGAAAACATTGATTTTCACCTCTCTCAAACAGGAAAACCGATCACCAGTATAAAAAAAACATACCGCATCAGATGAAACCGCTAAAAGCCAGCAAGATAACAACACCCAAGATAATAATGGCCAGTTGCAAGTTCCCATGAACACTGAAAACAGCAGTGCCTAAAAATTATAAATGACATAGAAACAGTAATTACACATCGTGATAAAAAAGACCCTTCAATTAGTAAACAATTTCATCAACCTTTTGTTTTATTGCAAGGATATTCTCTATTGCCTTACTTTGTTAACAAGTTCATGTTGTGTTTTTGGAGGAGCCCTTCAATTTTTGTTCTGTTGTATTGCAAGGACATTTTGTATTACCTTACATTATTAACGAGTTCATGTCTTTTTCTGGAGAATATTACATTTTGAATACCATTACACCAAATATTACTAAATGCTTTTATAGTGTGCATCCTTATAAAATGGACACCCTTAAAACAAAATTTTCAATAAGACAATTTATGCTGTCATAAATTTAGTGAGGACAATGACTAGTATATAACCCTTGAACAGTAGCAGCTCTACTCAGTCCCACATAATGAATGTGTGGAATAGTTGTTCTAGTGTTGAAGTTGACAACTAATTTTGACAATGTTGACAACTAGTTTCAATGAAGATCTGCCCCAGGATGAGCTAGAGAATGGATTTTGAAGTAATCATCAATGACTTCTCTCATTGAAGAATATTTTTAGGTATGTTTTTTAGGATGTATTAGAAGAATGAAGTCACAGGTCAATCAGTCGATGGTCCTTGGGATGAAATCATGATAAATGTTAATCGTTGACTCGGAATATAATGTAATAAATACAGTGAGATTAAAAGCATCTTCATGGATGTGGAGTGGTTAACCAAGTTACAACTCTATAAATTCTGGAAGTTGAACTGTGAGGCATGGATTTAGTAGTGGTGTAACTTTGGCAATTTTCAATCAATCATCTGCCGGGAGAATGAAAGATGATAGATTTGAACTGTTAGAGGTCTCATTAATATAAATTTAAAACACTCAGCCCAGCAGCACAATTAGAGCTGATCATATGTGGGACTGCTGTTACATTAGCTCTGAGGTTGATATAAGATTCGAGCTTTGCAAGTAGCAAGTCAGATGGCTTCAGAGTTCAAAAGCTCAACGACTACAAATCAGTAATATATGAAAGTGATAATTTTGCAGCTTAAGGCAAATGATAAAGTTGCCTTACTGTTAGAAAAATATTTATTTCTCTTTGAAAAAATACTGAATTAAAACTGGTAATAACTGTGGATGGAAGTAATTCCAAAGATCTCAGTTGACCGGGTTACTAGCATGATTTGATGCCCTAAACTATGCAATCACTCAGCTAAACAGAAAAAAATCTAAGAACAAACAAAGATCAAAATTGAACTGACTGTTCGGTAAATAATGGGATGGTGAAATCATGAATTATTCGAAACGTCAATACACTGTAAGAGATCTTTCTGTATTTTCTCACCCAACAATTTCAATATTACTACGATTAAAATTCGCTCTCTATAAATACGAAGATTTAGTCTGTAATTTGATTTTATCTCAGCACAATCCGTAGAAATCGAGGTCTTCCAAAGCGTAAATTCCTTGGAGACACATGCGCATGCCCCATGCATAACTAATGAGCAAATGAAACACGCTTGTGCTTCATTTGGGATTAATGTTTCTCAATAATTTTCATTGAAGTGTTGTGACTAATCTATAAAACTGTCTTTCGAAGGAAATACGAAAACAAATTGCATGCGTTGACCTCACAGCTTTGTTTGTTTTACGGTCAATTCGTATTGATGTGATGATGGTATTACCAGGGAAAAAGTCGGATAAGAATGAACATAACGCAACTAAAACAGCAATTATTAAAACGCTATCGAATACCTTTCTCGTCCCCGAGATCGCATGCGTTCACTTGTCTGCTTATCGACGATCCACTTCTCTGCGACTCAAGCCATTTCTCTCTGATGGCAAAAAGGGAAATTTAGCACTAACCAGATTCCGTGCCGCACTTGACATCGGACTCAGAGAACAAAAAGCATTTTACAGACTTTTTTCGACATGCCGCCATTGTCGGGCGAATTGAGCACGTCTTTTTCGACCACGTCATATGAAAGATAAGATACCACCCATATTTGGATCAACCTCGTCCCCAGGGCTTATTTGGATAATCACGATCAAATCGCTGAAAGTGAAAGGGAAACTTGTTATTTCAGAGCTGACCTGAATTGTTTTTGCGATTACTAAAATGGCAAAAGATTTTGTAAACAGTTTCGATCACAGTCCATTTTTGGTCGAGGTAAGACTATACTGAATAATAATGGCTTTTTCCAGCCGTAGAGAACTCCTTTTTTGCTTATATTAAGTTTACTTCAATTCACGGTTAAATTGTCCTAATCAAAAGAATAAATTTATCCTGTGTTTAAATTTTGTTTCTCCAAGCTGGATTAGCACTATCC
Source organism: Orbicella franksi (assembly GCF_964199315.1). NCBI lineage: Eukaryota > Metazoa > Cnidaria > Anthozoa > Scleractinia > Merulinidae > Orbicella > Orbicella franksi. Next base: position 15,970 of record NC_138147.1, on the reverse strand, counting down.
AAGGATTAAACTAAAGGTTAAATTTAACCCACCTAGCGAGGTGAATTAACGTGCTAATCGGATGAAAATGCGGACAAACAAGTCAAAATGGCGGACATTTTGCTTAAAGTACTGGGCCCGGTACGGAATGCTCTGAGTAGTTACCAAATATGGACGGACCATTCTTCGGCGATACGCCAACTTTTTAGTTTTTTACACGACTAGTGCGAAGGAAGAAGTCTCAACATTTGTGCTCTCAGAAATAGAAATCGTTTCATGCTGTAATGTAAAAATGAAAGATCAGTGATTCAGTGATGCCTGATTCAGTAAGCTTCGCCCAGCGTACAAATCTCATTTTAATTTAATCATTTTTGTTAGTCTTCATAGAAGACAAGTATAGTTGAGATATAACTATCGGGCTTTCTGTTTCTCTTTATTCAACAACAAGTTCGCATCAATTTTGTAGGAAAACGATCTTCGCAGCGCAGCAACATTTGGACCATTTTAGGATTTGACATTTTAAATTTAAGTTTTTAATCTTATTGTAATTAATATACTCGCGTCTCATAAGTTTAGGATTTGAACTTTTATTATACTGCATATTTGTATTCATAATTTTATTTTCTGAGGGCCACAAGTTTATTAGCCTTTGGTTATTAAGCGTTTAACCCTCGTTAAATAATGTCTATTATTATTATTATTATTATTATTATTATTATAGTCTTCACGTAATGTTTGCTTAGAGTCCTTAGGGCCGAGACCAAACCATGGTCCTGGGGCACTAGAGGATAGCCAGTTTTTTTGCTTGATAGCACCCTCCTAAAAATGTTTATTAATATTATTATTATTATTATTATTATTATTATTATCACTATTATCATAACCATCATAATTATCCCTTCCCTTCCCTAATACTCCAGCTACAGACCGGTTTTACTAGCTTAATGGAGTTTAATCGAAGGATAGTTAAACGGTGAATAAACACAATTTTATTCCTCGATTAATTATCCCGCTAACCTCGGGTTATGTTATTCGGGTTTTGAACAACCGGGGTCTGGCCTTCATTTGGCAGAGTCTGCATTTTACGCGAAAATACGGTGGAGAGCAGATGCTATGGAGTTGTACGCATCTAGAGTCATTCTGTTCAAATAGAAAACTCTCTCAAACAGTTACAGCTTTAGTTACAACATGTGCTTATCCAATTCTATATTTTTTTCAGACTTTCGATGACGGTGCTACTGTACTGACGAAGTGTTCAGTAGAAAGACTACAATCCATCCTGAGCCCAGATGAAGCCAAGAACAACCGGCTGATCGTCAGCAGTTACAAGAACGCCGTCCAGCAGTTTTGTAATGAAGGCAAAAGTGACGACAAGATCATGATTGTCGCCTTCGAGAAGGAGTCCAGCGATCCCTCTGGCTTGATTTTGCTCAAAAAACGGAGTTACGAAGCCAGCAAATTAACATCTATTTCAGGGCATGCAGTTGCCAGCGACATGAGGGCCACGACCCGGAAACTGATGTGGGAGGTCAGCTATTGTGTTAGAAGAGCTGACAAGCGTTCCTTGTGTTTAGGAGACATTCTTCTTTCCTGTGCCATAGAAGAGGTTAGAAATAGAGCGAAGAATGATCCCCACGGAGCTAGTACCTACATCTGGCTTGTTCTAGCAGGAGGATTCTCCAATGTACCTGCTCTACGCCTGTATCTGGCACATGGGTTTGAGATCATTGGTGTTTACGAAGTAGAAAGCGAGGTCTTGATGGCAGTACGTAATGTTGGTGACGAAAGCACACGTAGGGTTTTAAAGCAGGTGAAAGGCAAATTGGAAAGCACTTTCCTTCTACCTGTCCTTAAGAATGCTGCCGCTGTACAGCCAGCGATAACATGGATGGCGCCCAATGACATTTTCGCAACCAGCAGCACCGGGGAAAGCCAAGAAAGCCAAAGTACAGAGGTTTCTGGGGTGAAGTTATTCTCACAACAGTCTTCTGTAGCTACGGGAAAAGCAACGGCAGAAAGCGAGTTGCAGGCTACATCCAGCAGTAGCAAGCTCGAAACCCAGATAGCGTGTCCTCACGAAACCCAGGAAGACCAATTTTCTGACGAGGAAGTTATCTGCGAACAATCACTCGAAATCCATATGGCGAGTCCTCAAGAAACCCAGGAGGACGAAATCCAGATGGCGACTCCTCAAGAAACCCAGGAAGACCAATTTCCGCATTCAGGAGTTTCTGACGAGGAAGTTATCTCCGAACAATCACCTGCGGCTACAAAAGTAGGAGACAACCCAGTAGAACAAGAAGATGAAGAGGACGAGGTAAGCAAATAAAAACTAAGACTTAAAGAGGAGAGGTTCTCGGGCCACTAGATCGTTACTGAGATAGAAAGCTACACAGTGAAACCTCCATATAAGAAAGTTCTGCATTGCTAAAAAAAAAACGTTTAACAGTGCTTTTGACCCTATGTTCTTGATCAGTAGAGTTCTACTGGTATACTAATGCAAATGCTGTAATCGGATTGACTGAGCCATTGAACACTATCAGCCATTAGTGTGCAGTGGCTGGAGATCGTCTTGGAAATGGCGACTTTTTTTCGTTTTTCCAAAGTTTTGGAGGAAAATTTTGATGCAAATGGATAATTGAATTTCTGACAAGCCTAAACGAAGGACATTTAGGGTTTCTTGACTTTTAAAAAAGTTGAAATTATTGAAAAAGCTGATGCGCAACTTCGATTTTAAATGGCACTTAAATCCGAGCGATCTTTTTCAGGCGCAAAGTTTAATAATGCGTCAAGAAATAATTGGAAACCGTTATTTGAAGTAAATTTTAGTAAGAGTTCTACTAAAACAATTAGATTATGCGCTCTCGATAGTTGGTTCGGCCATCGGCCTCATCAACTATCACCTTATAGAAATCTGGAGCTCATAATCTAATTGTTAAATAGAACAATGCATACAATATCTCTGTCTCATTGTCCTACGCACCAGGAATACGAGGACACGGCGGGCACTAAGAAAGGTACAAGTTGCGCTGTGCACGATGACGCGCAAGTCGGTGTTGATTCTAGACTTAATATTGTTTCGCAAGTGATCCGTGGTTTGGAAGGAAATAGGGAACTTTCCTCAGACGTTCGCGCCTCCTACACTCAATCTAAATTTTCACCATGTATGCAGGAATTATTTACTTCCTAAGACCTCGCCCTGATTAGTTTGTTGACGCTGCGCGCTTGGCGCGTTAGCTCTTTATGCCGGCTAGAGGTTGACCAGAAACTCGTAGCGTTGATATAGAATCTCTCTTAATTGCAATTCGCACAAAAGTCCTGATGGTTATTCTAATATTGTATCTTACTTGTAGGAGGAAAGTGAAAGCGAGACGCCAAGCCAGCCAAAAAGAAGAAAAAGGGCACATGGTTCACTAAAACAACGAGTAGCTAGAATTGTCGGTGGTGAAACTCAAGAAGATCTCGAGCGGTACGTGTCTAGCTTGGAGTTCAGGTCTTACAGAGACAATTTGAATCTCTTGCACGCGCAAAGCGTTTTAAGATGCGTGGAAGGAATTCCGCAACAAGAAATGATACAAAACATAGTATCTATGACTGAGAAATTGAAGGGAGATATTTCCCATCCTTTTCTGCAGCAACTACAATTAGCTAGACAGCTTGAGAGCTTAAGCAAAATTCGAGATGAGCATATCTTGAATACTGCGAAGTGGCTGATTGACGAAGGAATGGTATCGTTAAAAATTACAGCATGGAGGGATATCGTACGGATTGCCTGGATTGTTTACCGTTACCCCGTACTAGGCCAAGTGCAATTAAGTTGGTCAGAAGCAAAGATTGTGCTGCCTGCTTTGCGAGATCTTTTTGATGAAAAGGTCGCGAGAAACGAGCCCTTGCCTAACAACGTAATCAGGGCACAGCAGTCCAGATGTGACGCACCGTACCTGCGCATTTCCCTTGAATTTCCAAACACACCTCCCGGGGATGGGGATGGATTATGTGACCTTAGAGTTACACAGCTACATGGCGTGTTTGTTAATGACGAAAAAGTAAACGGTGTTCAGGAAATCAATTTTGTCCAACGGGTCTACCCCAGTTCGTTCGATCAGATCGAAGGAGTCCCAGCAGATTTTGTTGAAATGCGAAGCAGGCTATTAGGCTTTGACACACAAGAGGCGCCAAGGGGTCCCGGAAGAAGGGACTGTCAAGTACCACAACCTCTGTGGCGCGAGGGAAGACAATTTTTACAGGAGGAACTCCAGGGACTCAAAGGAGACATAGATTGCGATCAGGCGAGAATCCTGGGTGACTGTTATGGTGTGGACATCTATAACAGGCTATTGCTGGACATTCGTGGTGTCTATAACGCGGAAACGCTGCCAGAGGAAGATGAGCCTGTTCCAACACTACAAAGGCTTGAGATGGCCAAAAGGGCATTGCGTACAGGATATGCTTTTCCGACAAATCACTATTTTGTCACGAATGATTTGTGGCAAGAATTTCAGGAGGCTATCCGACAAAGAAAAGGCGGTTTCTCCGGAGAGCAGTTTGTTCATCCCTCTCTTTGCAGGAGGGAACGATACAGGATGGAAGTTAATGCAAATGCCAGGAGACGAAACAGGTATGCTGAATAAATAGCTTTCATTACTGATTGTTTCTATCAGTGAACATAAGAGCAGTGAGTCTGCCTGGAGATCCTATGAAGATTTGGCAAGGACGAGGAGAGAGCTGTATTAAAGGGACACTGTCACGATATATTTGCCAAAAGCTGTTATAAATTCACCAAATGGTCCCTACATTTATGTAATAACTTAATTAGCTCTAACTAAACGATTAAAAGCAATTTCGTTACGAACATCGACACAGCAGCATCATTTTTGCACACTTTGAACGATTTTCCAGCCAAACTTGAATTTTTTTAAACCTGACAGCCTAACGCTTTTTAAAAAATCCATATTGCAATCCGTTTCCATCCTCGCTATTGTTAGCCATTCTCACTTCCTAGTGGGTTTTAATCATTTGTCGGGTACTGCTCTGCAAAATAAAACTATAATTGTTCAGCTTCCAGTGAATTGTGAAACGACCAATTTATTTTCCGTTAAACGTGATCTCGACCCCCTTTACCACCCTCAGTGGTAAGTGCAGTGTCCCTTTAATAATAACTTGCCCTCTCGTGAAACCTGGTATAGGTTTGATATATGAAGGAGCTGTGAAGTTCTGTGACATTATCCTTGCCTGGAGATCTTCATAGTATTTGGCACCAGGGTCGAGATGGTGAACAGAAGGCTTTGGAGTCTAGATATAACAAATATGTATATTTTTGACCCACGATTTTTTGCAATATAAAAATATATAGTCCAATTTTACGATTGAATTGACGAGTGCATCCTTCTAAATTCATACGTTTTCTAATTTTATCATTTTCCTTATACACCCATTCTCAGCTAACAGGGACCATTGATGTCACACGCTTTGAGCTTTCTTTTATTTTCCTATCTGACATTCTATATCACTGAAATGTATTTTATTTAGATCTTAAATACCAAACGACATACCCAGAGAAATGTCATTGAATTAGCTTTTCAGGTTACTCTTTAGTAAATATTTGTATTATCCCTAGTTGCTGAAAATAGGTTGTCACATGGCAGAAAATTTCTTTTCAAATGTCCTTTAAGCCAGTTAACGCTTTGGACTTTCCAATGAAACCATGCTCATTTTGTACATATTTCACATAAGTTTATATTGAACACATTCTCCGTTATCTGTAACGGTAATTTACATTAAGCAACAACACATGTTATTATCCATTTAGAAGTGTATAAAAATATTTAAAAGATGATTTGAAAAGTTAAAGGGTTACCAGTTCCCAGAAATAACTAAAAACCTAAAAATGTCAGGCAACTGGTTTAAATAATGTAAATTAAATGTTTACAGCGGAGGTAATATAGTTATACAAAAAAATATGTTAAAATTATCCTCATGATTAGGACAAAGATTGTTTCTTCCGGATACGATGTTTCAAAGGCGGATTTTTTCAACGTCGTATATAATGCAGTGCGCAAGTTCCGAGGACACGCAAATCTAACGACTCTGCCGTATTCCCAGCTAAAGCGACTAGCAGAACACCTTCTGAAGGGTGAGGCAATAGACAGACAGCCACAACTCACAGTACCGGAACAAGAGCATCTTTGCAGTGACAGCTAATCGCAGTGACAGTTAATCATAAGACTGAGTTTGGGTTTCCTGTTGTATGGAACCATTTGGAAGCCGGTCACGGAAATCATCGTAGTTATATAAACAACTTACATAAACACAGCAGCTGTGAAATTAAAGCCTGAAAAAAGATCAGACCTAAACGGGATTTGAACCCATGACCTCTGCGATACCGGTGCAGTGCTCTACCAACTGAGCTATCAAGCCAACTGGAAGCTGATCATGTTGTGAGTTCGTTATATACGCGTAGACGGTGAAGAATGCAAGTGAATATATGAAAGATCATATATTTGAACTGCGGAGAAAGATATGAAGACACGATTGATCATCGCAGTTATATAAACAGCTGTAGCAGTTGTGAATTTAAAGCCTGAGAAAAGATCAGGCCTGAACGGGATTCGAGCCCTGGACCTCTGCAATACCGGTGCAGTTCTCTACCAACTGAGCTATCAAGGCAACTGGGAAGAGTATGAGAAGCGTACGGTGAGGCAGAAGCATACCTTGGGAGAAAATACAAAGAAGTCGAGGGAGTTCCAAATACGATGAAACTTCATTCTGCGGTTGGCAACTCAGCAGAAAAAGTACTGGTGAGGTAAACGTTCTTGTTATTGCAGTAGCTACCTTCATGACGAAGAATTCCAAGCAGATTCAACTTGTGGGTGAAAAGCAGTATTACAAATTGACCAAGATGACGGTGAGTTGGAGGTCTCCTTCATAATAAGACGAAAAGTAATAAGTTTCAAGTGGCTTGCTCAAAAGGATGGGTTGGGGCTTGAAAGGTACAGCATTATCTGCGTAATGGAGCCTCCGGTACCTATTGGCAAAACTGGACGCGCCTTTTAATGTTACAGATCGAGCAACTTAAAATCTTTGAAAATGAAAACAATGTACCTGATGGCCGCCTTACCACCAGTGTCTACAGGAAACCAACACATACTGATCAGTACCTAGCGTATGATTCACACCACCCTCAGTCAGTAAAGCGCGGTATTGTGAAGTGTTTGTACGACCGGGCTAAACGTGTCGTGACCAAACCATCAGTAATCACTGGAGAGAAGAAACATCTGTCATCTGTACTTGTTTCTAACGGATATCCCTCCTCTTTTGTACAGAAGATCACAAAAGCACGAACAACCCCAAGAAGAGAGCCCGTCGCGGAATTTAAATCCAACGCCGTTTTACCTTATGTCCAAGGAGTTTCGGAGTCTCTCCACCGCTGCCTTGAACAACAAGGCATTCGCACCGTCTTCAAGTCCGACACGACACTTCGGTCACACTTAGTGCAACCAAAGGACACCGTCAACCCGGCTAAACAAGATGGTGTTGACTACAGGATTCCCTGTGAGTGCGGCAAAGTCTACATCGGGGAAACAGGGAGATCTATGCAGGAGAGGATCAAAGAGCACGACAGGGATATACGACTCGCCCGTACTCAGACCTCCGCCGTTTCTGAACACACCCACGAGACCGGCCACTATCCTATCTGGAATGAGGTCAAGTTTATTGATCGAGATCCTCACTGGTACACACGTAGGGTCAAGGAAGCTATTCACATAAGACTTCACCCTAATAACATCAACAAGGATAGTGGAATTGAAATTCCTGAAGCATGGATGCCCACGATCAAAAAACACAACAACAGGAGAACGGTACAACAGCGGACCACTGAGGGAACACCTACTCGCCAGAACAATGGAACAATAGGAGGATCGAAATGCACCAATCACAGCCGACCTTTGTGATGTAAATGATACCGTGCAATCAGTCGACCTTATCGCCTGAAGACTAGCAGTAAGCAATCGAAACGTCGCGATCTACATCTCAAGTGACTACATCGTGAGACAAACGATAATACACTTTATTATTACATCTACCAGGATGAATAACAAAAACCTTTTCCTCGACAATGTACTAAAACTTGACTGAAAACACTAATTGTGGTACTTTTGTTAGAAAGAACTGAAAAGAGGGGTATTTTGATAACTGCTTTTCACATTCCATTTCCATTTAATTCAGTTTTTGCTTTGAGTGGTTGTAAATTACATTACTTAACGAAATTAAGTATATGTTGCAAAGAACTGCAGAGACTCGAACACATTGCTATTAATACTCCGTTCAAAGTCATAGTCAATTTTTCATTTTAATTGTGTTAAGTTTACTAGGAGTAGTTAACCAAGTGTGTAGCTCACATTTTCTCTCGTGAGAATGAAAGCTCACAAAGCATGAGTTTCGCTAGACCTGTGATTTTCTATCGTTACTGTCCTTTGTACATTACGTTATCATGTTTCAGGCCGTTTCTGCTTATCTTTGGGCCTAACATACCGTTTAAAAAGTTTGCAGAAAAATAGTTTCGTTTGTAGCATTTATGGTCAAATGAGTGCAGACTTTTAGATTCCCAAAGTAAAACCGTAACAGGAAACATAAAAAACGGAAGTTTCATATCGATAAAAATATGATTAAACTTGTAAAATTGCTAAAAAGTTATTTCTGTCAAGTTTCAAGTTAGCACAAATGATATAGCAAGTTAACTTTTTCCCATATACATTGCTAATTAAAAGCGACAAAACGTTACTTGCAGTGACATCTAACCATTATGAGTATAAATCTACTAGCATTCTACCACGAATGCTACTCTCTGATTGGTTACGCTACTCACTGTCTACTCTGTGATAGACAGTGAGTGGCGTAGCAGTGTGCCCTTGTACCTTGTAATTAAAATGACGGCCGCTTCTTGGCGTTTTGGAAGAGGATTTAGATAAAGTTTTGAAGGACGAGTAGATTTATACTAAAACAATCAGATTGCTCGCACTCCATTGCTATTGCGTGATAGTTGAAAAGTTAAAGGTTGAAGGGTTGAACACTTTTTCGTTTAACTTGCAAACTACTTTGTCGTTTTTTGTGGAAATTCAGAAAATGAAAGTTTAGATGTTATTATATTCAGAAATGTTAGTAACTTAACAAACTGTAATGGGTGTATAACCAAAAGTTTCAATCAAAATGAAAAAAAATGAATATCGTTTAATGGCATATTCCTGAAGACTTGATACAGTTTTGTTATTCTAGATTAAGCCTACTCGACCCAGAGCTTTTTAACTCTGCCTTAGATGTGCGAAAACTGTCATCTGAGCCGGTCCCAAGCCCGGATAAAAGAGGAGGGTTGCGACTGGAGAAAATCTCTCCATTGCATAAAAAAGTAACGAGGAAACAGTAATTTCTTTCAGAAAATCGCATTTAGCATATTGTGCAGTAAGTGGTTAAATTGCCGGTGCTAAGGACCTTACCTTGCCAAAGTTTTTGCTCCGCCAATATTTTGCAAACGTCATCACATTGAGTGTTACTTTACAGACATGAACGTAACCTCGAGTTCACTTTTTGATCTGTCGAAAAAGGACGAAGAATCCCCGCAATCGATAGACAATACATACATTTCCCCCCTAACATGAAATAAACTTTTCCCTTGAGCATACGGACATTCTTTCAGCATGCAAACGAGGTAGACCGCTGCCGTTTGGATAGCACCATATCATTTCTCGTCCCAAGGCCTCGCTCCTTTTGGTCAGCAACAAGAATCGCGACCTCTGGCCGGATCCGATTTTCTGAACATCCGCTGAGAATTTGTTTCGTACTCTCAGCCAATCAGATTTGTCAGACTTGACTCTGAGTATGTGCAGAGTGACGGGAAGTCCGCGATTCACGAACTTCCGGTGTTGAACCCGGCCAGAGGTCAAGAGTCCTGGTGCTGACCAAAAACGGCGCGGCCCCTGGGGTCGAGGATATGGCACTATATAAAACTGACGTGAAATTTGTAACCAGCCTCTTTCGTCTCGTTAAGTTGGACCAAGGTGAGCTACCTTAAAGACTTATCTGAACGCCGTTCGTTATTTCGGTAAAATTTAAAGCAAGCGAACTAGACCTAGGTCAGGAACATTTTAAACAAACCGAGGAGATTCGCTGATAATTTAAATCTTTAAACTAGACATCGAGCGAAACATTGATAGGTAGGCCTGTCCCGATTGCGCTGGAAAAATCGCAAGTGCTCAAAACATGGCAAAAAAGTACTTAACTAGTGCTCGATTTCTATAAAAAGTGCTTGAAATTTAGAAATGGTGCACGAAAATTGCTCGCAGTTTACGTTTATTTCCCAGCAGATGTTTATACATATTCCTAGTTTTATCAAACTTTTAACTAAACACGAAGTCACGATCCAATGAAAATCGCCTGTTCCCACGGTTAAAAGGACCATAGCACGCGCATTTCCATGACAACAGTCAGCCGATCAGGCGACAAGCTAAAATTACTCGTACTCGGCTTTACTGAAAACGTTTCAAACACAAAATATTGCATTTAACATATGGAAAATTGTGAAAAATGTGCTGAAATGTTTTCCAAAAAGCCAAAACATGCTCAAATTCTGCTCAAAAGTCAATTAAGTGCTCACAAGTGCTGCAAATGTAAAATAACGCTCCAATTTCGCCTACCCTCCTTTCGCGCGCTCCTAGCCCCCAGGATTTCGCGCGGCCATTTTTTTCTCGCAAATTTCTTTCGCGTCACGCACGACGGACTAAGCGAAAGAGGGACTACTCGTAGTCTAGTACAGTGCGGTTCGGAGCGGGCAAGATGGGCGTGTCTCTTGCTCGCTCGACATTGCTTGCATTGTTCCCGCGGAAAACTAAAAAACTCTCAACACCACCATGTAATAAATCCTTTTATTAGCAAGCTTTTTTGGCCAAGAGAGCTCGTCTGGCCTTTGTCTTGGTCAATAACAACGCAAAAGAACGAGGCCAATATTCAGGCAAGCATCTTGACCGACAAAGATTGTCAACAACTTATGTATAATGATACAGTTACAGTCGTGGAATAAACTGTTCAGGTTAATTTAAGATGTTACGATTAACGTAATGCGATGCATTTGTGTTATACGTTTCCCCGTTTAGACATTCAACACAAGATGTCATCAAGTCAAACCAACGGTAACACCTTTACTCATTTGTCTACTGAATGGATATTTTTATTTGTGCATTTCTTTCTTTTTTTAAAAGAGCCACAAAGAAAATTTAGGGGCTTTTTCAAACGGGTAAACTCTCAAATTCCTGTTTGTAGCACAACAACAACAACAACAAAACACACAAAAAGATTAACTCAATTCAAAGCTTCCTGAAAAGAGCTGCGTTACTCAAGCAGTCTAAGGCCAGGGTCAGGAATGTAAAGTAGAATTATGGTTGGGCAGCTACATCTTTTGTTCTATTTGTTTTACGAAGCTGAATTTTTCCCTTGTCATAAAGGTGGCCAAAGATGGTTATAATTTAGCATAGCCCTAACTGTGGAGGCCACTAAAGATACACACTAAAAACGAGTATTTTGCTTTTCCCGCAGAAAACAAGGGAGAGACAGAACCTTCTGCAGGTAACATATAAACAACTGTCAATTTTTATTTTTAGGATCTGTCTACACTATACCGAACGGCTCATTATGTCGACATGAAAGATACTCCGGCCTGGTATGAGCAGAAACGACCGCGCAGCTTGGCTCCGTTACGTTTTGTGTGAACGAAAGGCCTATCCTATATGGTTTTCGCGCCGGCCCAATAACTATACGCTATAGTGTAGACATAGCCTTATTAGGTCAGACTAACAAAAATGAGGTTTTACGTGAATCGGACAAGGGTGCGAAACCTCTGAATAGTAAAAGTTTTAAAATAACAGGATGATATTGAGGTTTAATTCATTGCAAAATGACATTTGTTTGGTTTTCTACAGGGGACGACATAAGAGAGGTGGTGCAGTTAAAGGAGAAAGAAGGTAACATGTGAAAAACCTGTCAAAAAAATAAAGTTTCAGGGACAAAGGATGTGAAACTTTTAATAGTACAAGTTCGAAAATTGCAGTTTGATTTCGAAGTTTAATTGGTAAGAAAATGACTTTTTTTGTCTTTTCTACAGTTGTGCCGGAAAAGACAGATGGAGGTGAGAAACGAGCTTCAATAACCTCTATTATCATTGTTATACATTATAAAATTTCTGCAAAAAAGGAAAAGTTGAGAACATAACTGACATACACGTTGGTTTCTCTATAGATCCTAAAGAAAATGTGGAAGCCCTGAGGGCAGAAATAAGCGGTAAATATACCAAAGTTTGTCATTACTACTTTTTTGAAAACGACGACGTTTCGACCTTAGGCTAACATCACTATCCAGTCAATACTATATTTTATGATAACTGCAGAAATTCTCGCCCGCTCATTGGCTAATTTTCATTGTCAATATGCGGACAGACACATGAATTTATAATTTATGTGATGCGGCAACGAGCGAGAGCGGACAATTTGACAATTTGTTATGTAAAAAAACAAACTGACGTTAGTTTTTCATGCGTCTGTCCTGTTATTGAAGATGAATTTCTTTCCTGGCTTTATCAAATTCTAGAAATATTGTTATACTATTTCCATTGTAAATATCTATTGCTAATGTAGTATTTAATGTAGTTTTTATTATCTGTATTTTTTAGAGGGCCAAAACATGATTTGTAATGTTAGTTACTGTTACGTGTCACCCTCATAAAATAAAGTCTCTTACTTACTTACAATATTCTTTTTCAGAATTAAAAGAGCAGTTGAAGCTCTCAAACAGTAAGTTTTCAAATTCTGTTTGTCTGTATATAATTCTTGATAGCCAAAGAAACACAAACTCGCCAGTCATGTAAAAAGCTTGCAAAATACAGTAATGCCTTTTGCTCATTGGTTGTAATATTATCTGACGTTTGATTGACTGTTGTCCTAAATCGGAGTGAGTAATACTTGTTTGTGACGCTAGCAAGAAAATTTCCCTAAAATAGGAAAAATAGAAATGTGTTAAACAAAAAACTTATCTCACAATTTTATGTCTTTCTTTCATTTTTAGTGCGCTGTTGGCGTTGCAAAAGAAAAGGCCACAGGGCCAAGGATTGTACAGAAAGAGGGGGAGGGAGAAGGCAGTGGGGTGGCCATGGGAGGGGACGTGGGTGGGGGAGAGGAAGGGGAGGGGGAAGGGGAGGGGGAAGAGGGGGGGGAAGAATGGTAGTCAGTATGGGAGGGGCAACATTTTCCGTCTCGTCTTAAATTTATTCTTATTTAACATAAACGGGGGGGAGAGAGACAGAAAATGCCAATAGGGAGGGGAATGGGGGCTAAGAGGGGGGCTATATTTCTAAGGGTAAGGGCATAAGTTATATAAATTTTGTAAATAGACGTTGAAATTAGTGTATGTAATAATAATAATAAAAAAAAATGTAAAACATATATACCAAAAAAAATCGTTAAGATGTATTGTTAATCTTGCATTCTAAAAAGTTGAATTGCTGTAAATAGTTTTGTAAATAGAATTGTAAAATACACGATGTTAACTTAAGTCTTATTTATTGTAAATGTTGTTGTACATAAAATTGTATATATTTTAACCTCTGTAGAAACAACTATGTAAATATATTATTGTAGCTTTAGACTTGGGCTCGGCGCTTCCCACGGGAACATGTAGTGTCTTTACAGTCTAAGTGCCTATTGGACGTTACACATTGTCAAATGTCAAACCCTTTTCTGTAACAAAAAACACACAATGAAGAGCTTAATAAAAGTGTCCACCGTTTTATTTATTGTGTATATTTTGTTTTGTAACCCCCCTTAGCTGAGCCAAAATCCCCTTTCCAGGTCTTACATTCATAGATTGACATAGATTTATTGATTGATATCATGTATTCGTAGGATATTGTAGTTGTTAGAATAAAGTTGTTCTTTCCAGATAAAAATATTTCTTTGATGATAAAATGGCGTGTGGTACCTCAAGAGGAATAGGGGTCTGATTATGGCTGAAGGACCTTATAGGGTAGCATAAAAAAATCGTTTCCATCAGAATTCAGCTTCCGATAAACGACTCTAAAGACTTTTAAGTGCCGATATGAAGTATCACTCTTTAATCTCTGACGTGATTAAATAATATACACTTAAATATGAAATATCAAATGATACTGGCTGAAATAGAGAGAACTATTCAAATATTCAAAACATTGAAAATATTGCGAGTCCAAAGATTTGTTGCAAGTCTTAGCAAAACTGATAGATTTTAGAATCAGATATGAAATAAATGTTAGGATTCTCTCACCCCCACGCATGCAGTTAGCCGTCTGCAAGCACTTGACTCCAGCGACTCCAGAACCCGTACAGCAAAGAACAATTCCTGGTCATTTCACCGGACGCTGGTTTATCTCGTCAAGGATCGAATGCTACTTCAACTAGCCAATCTAAGTGTCACGTGGTTTTCTGCGAAAAAAAAAACCAAAAAAACAAAGAAAGAACCAACCGAAACATACTAAGGAAATGAAAACAGCACTCACTCAACCCCTCCCTTCCCCCCTCCCCCCCCCCCCTGCCAAAACCTAGAGTCAGACTGGAGAAGACATGTATGTAAGTTGTCCGGTTCGTGCGTGCTGGAATACACCCCAGCTGCCCGTAACCAGTAGTCAACTTATTCCCATGAGATGAACACAACACTCGGTAAGTATGTTACCTACACAGATACTACATAATTTAGTTGGTAAAGCAGCTTGATACGGGTTAACTGGCAAGCCATTAAGTGCCGATATGAAGTGTCACTCTTTAATCTCTGACGTGATTAAATAATATACACTTAAATATGAAATATCAAATGATACTGGCTGAAATAGAGAGAACTATTCAAATATTCAAAACATTGAAAATATTGCGAGTCCAAAGATTTGTTGCAAGTCTTAGCAAAACTGATAGATTTTAGAATCAGATATGAAATAAATGTTAGGATTCTCTCACCCCCACGCATGCAGTTAGCCGTCTGCAAGCACTTGACTCCAGCGACTCCAGAACCCGTACAGCAAAGAACAATTCCTGGTCATTTCACCGGACGCTGGTTTATCTCGTCAAGGATCGAATGCTACTTCAACTAGCCAATCTAAGTGTCACGTGGTTTTCTGCGAAAAAAAAAACCAAAAAAACAAAGAAAGAACCAACCGAAACATACTAAGGAAATGAAAACAGCACTCACTCAACCCCTCCCTTCCCCCTCCCCCCCCCCCTGCCAAAACCTAGAGTCAGACTGGAGAAGACATGTATGTAAGTTGTCCGGTTCGTGCGTGCTGGAATACACCCCAGCTGCCCGTAACCAGTAGTCAACTTATTCCCATGAGATGAACACAACACTCGGTAAGTATGTTACCTACACAGATACTACATAATTTAGTTGGTAAAGCAGCTTGATACGGGTTAACTGGCAAGCCATTAAGTGCCGATATGAAGTGTCACTCTTTAATCTCTGACGTGATTAAATAATATACACTTAAATATGAAATATCAAATGATACTGGCTGAAATAGAGAGAACTATTCAAATATTCAAAACATTGAAAATATTGCGAGTCCAAAGATTTGTTGCAAGTCTTAGCAAAACTGATAGATTTTAGAATCAGATATGAAATAAATGTTAGGATTCTCTCACCCCCACGCATGCAGTTAGCCGTCTGCAAGCACTTGACTCCAGCGACTCCAGAACCCGTACAGCAAAGAACAATTCCTGGTCATTTCACCGGACGCTGGTTTATCTCGTCAAGGATCGAATGCTACTTCAACTAGCCAATCTAAGTGTCACGTGGTTTTCTGCGAAAAAAAAAACCAAAAAAACAAAGAAAGAACCAACCGAAACATACTAAGGAAATGAAAACAGCACTCACTCAACCCCTCCCTTCCCCCCTCCCCCCCCCCCCCTGCCAAAACCTAGAGTCAGACTGG